>NW_027266341.1:31377577-32760910 GCF_022045235.1 Haliotis cracherodii
TTTGAAGACAAAACAAAGACTGGTCTGCTCGGAGTCAGAATACTGTATCTGAGTGGGGTATTCATATTTTACTGCGGCATAAGCCGGACTAGTACAGTCGACACACACGCACACACAAACACACGTGCACGTCGCTATACAAGTGCAAGCATCTTGAAAGCGACGTTAAACGCCATTTCACCTCACCTATTAATATTAGAACGCGAACACAAAAACAATGAAATTCATGTTAGTTGAATGGCTTATACGTTTATAACGAACACGCTTATTACGAACTGACGGATATAACGAACTTTTTTGTCCCGGCCATTTTCTGTATATGTGCTGTGTACATGCTTATAACGAACTACGGTCATATCGATCTAATATCAGTGGTCCCTGTGAGTTTGTTATAACCGTAGTTTACTATATTTTGTTACCAAATTCGACGATTCGCGACAGTTTGTATTTTTTAATTTAATTTTTGGAAGAATCTTCCGAAATTGAAAGCATAATATTTCCGATAGTATTAACATCACGGATGTTGTCAGCAGGCATTTCGGGAAAACACTTAACAATCTGTGGTTGTATCTAAAGTCATCGCTAATTCATTTTAGATGTAAAAACGAATTGCGCCGTTCTGGCCAAAAGATCGTCATGTGATTTCTACAGCGCATGCGTGAAGAGGGGTGTGACGTCATGCAGCCTCAGAGATGCAGCCAAAGACTTCTGCCAGACGTCCAGGGCTGGTGAGCGGGAACTCGACAACCTGGTGAGAAGGCACTGTTTGTTTGTTTGTTTACATGTATTGCGTGGTGGTCAAGCCGAGTCGTTAACGTGTTCGCTCAGTGCCCGGTTAGAATCCCAACGTGGGCGCAATGATCAGAGCTTATCATTAGTGTTTTCAGCTTTGTGATTGCTGAACTATTTTCAAATGCGGATAAAATTAATTTAGCATCGTACATGGATATAATGTAGAACCGATCTGTAATGTATAACACTATAGGACCAACCTTTAATACATAACACTGTAGGAAGACCTGTTATGTATAACACAATAGAACCGATCTGTAATGTATAACACTATAGAACCGACCTGTTATGTATAACACTATAGGACTGACCTGTAGTGTATAACACTACGGGAAGATCTGTAATGTATAACACTATGGGAAGACCTGTGATGCATAACGCTATGGGAAGACCTTTAATGCATAACACTGTTGGAAGACCTGTAATGTATAACACTATAGGGCCAACCTTTAATGCATAACACTGTTGGAAGACCTGTAATGCATAACACTATGGGAAGACTTGTAATGCATAACACTGTTGGAAGACATTCAGTGCATAACACTATGGGAAGACATGTGATGTATAACACTATGGGAAGATTTGTAATGCATAACACTGTTGGAAGACCTGTAATGTATAACACTATAGGGCCAACCTTTAATGCATAACACTACGGGAAGAGCTGTGATGTAAAACACTTTGGGAAGACTTGTAATGCATAACACTGTCGGAAGACATTCAATGCATAACACTATGGGAAGACCTGTGATGTATAACACTATGGGAAGACTTGTAATGCATAACACTGTTGGAAGACTTGTAATTCATAACACTGTTGGAAGACATTTAATGCATAACACTATGGGAAGACTTGTAATGCATAACACTGTTGGAAGACATTTAATGCATAACACTATGGGAAGACCTGTAATGCATAACACTGTTGGAAGACTTGTAATGCATAACACTGTTGGAAGACATTTAATGCATAACACTGTTGGAAGACCTGTGATGTATAACACTATGGGAAGACTTGTAATGCATAACACTGTTGGAAGACTTGTAATTCATAACACTGTTGGAAGACATTTAATGCATAACACTATGGGAAGACTTGTAATGCATAACACTGTTGGAAGACATTTAATGCATAACACTATAGGGCCAACCTTTAATGCCTAACACTGTTGGAAGACCTGTAATGCATAACACTATGGGAAGACCTGTGATGTATAACGCTATTGGAAGACTTGTAATGCATAACACTGTTGGAAGACATTTGATGCATAACACTATGGGAAGACGTGTAATGCATAACACTGTTGGAAGACTTGTAATGCATAACAATGTTGGAAGACATTTAATGCATAACACTATGGGAAGACTTGTAATGCCTAACACTGTTGGAAGACATTTAATGCATAACACTATAGGGCCAACCTTTAATGCATAACACTATGGGAAGACCTGTGATGTATAACAATTTGGGAAGACTTGTAATGCATAACACTGTTGGGAGCCATTTAATGCATAACACTATGGGAAGACCTGTGATGTATAACACTATGGGAAGACTTGTAATGCATAACACTGTTGGAAGACATTTAATGCATAACACTACGGGAAGATCTGTAATGTATAACACTATGGGAAGACCTGTGATGCATAACACTATGGGAAGACTTGTAATGCATAACGCTATGGGAAGACATTTAATGCATAACACTATAGGACCAACATTTAATGCATAACACTATGGGAAGACCTGTAATGTATCACACTATAGAACTGACCTGTAATGTATAACATATTCGTTAAGGGTGGATGGGTTGGGGCGGGTTGGGTTTGGTTGAGTACTTTTGTGATTTTGTTTGAGACAGAGCATTTTGTTTAAAACATTGGTCTTCCCTCGGAAAAAGAGCTCAGAAATAAAATGGATTGAGACATCGATACATTTCTTTATTAGGCTGGTTAACTTAATGTAAACCCTAAGCACAAATTATTGTTTCCAGTATTTTAGGGAACATATATATTTTTAGAAGAATACCAGGCTACCCCCATGATTTCAAATGGAAGGCCCCTAAAATGTATGTATGATTGCCGTCCGCGAGATTCGGGAGTTCCGATTACTCTGTCATCTTTGGTTTTGCAAAGTTTCGTCCCTTAGCCATGTTAGGACGCTGCTCGTGGCTTCTACATCCGTCCTTATTAAGGTCTTTGGTCTTTTAGCGACCGCCTCCGTGATCTAGTGGTAGAGCGTCCGAGGGGAAGGTCGGGAAGATCCCCGGACGCGTCATACCGATATACATTAAAAGATGGTACTTGTTGTTATGGCGCTTGGCATTAAGGGGCTAAAACAAGGACTGGTCGGCTCGAAGTCAATATATTGTGTCTGAGTGGAGCATTTATGTTCAACTGCGGCATGGCATCTCAGTGGGCTGGCACTATAAAATAGACATTACTCCGGATTAGTACAGGCTGCTACACGCATGCACGCACGCACAAACATATGCACTCTGCTATATGAGTGCAATAATTTTGGACGCGACGTTTTACCCCATTTAAACTCACCCCACCTCTAGTCTGTTTCCACTGTCCCCATGCTCCACTGTATCATCAAAGTCTATCACCTTTGTCACTTGGGTCTTTCCCCATGGACCTTGCCGTGATGCAACTGAAAGACTGATGTCTGACGTAATGGTTTATTACAAGGATACGCAGCTTTTAGACATATTAAGGCATTCGTCATGAACCACAGCAGTCAATACCTGTCCCAACGTGGACCATGTTACTTATATCTAGCGAATATACCTATAGCGCACTTGTTACAAATATACATGGCTGTTTCAGGGCAAAAGGTACCTCAGAGATGTGAGAACCTGTATTCAGAAGAACCTTCTGGGTCTTAGTGACGCCACATCTTGTGATTCAACGGATCTGGGACGTGTTTTCGCGCAATCTGATATCAAGTCCGACTGCATTTACCAGAATGTCAGTTTATGTGCCGTTCTCAGCTCTTCGACAAATGTCATCACTCTTTTTAACATATTCTCCAACCTCGAGTCGGGAGTCTTCACACGACAGTATGTGTTATTACCTTTATTGACGTTAAGTTAAGTCTCTCTCTCTCTCTCTCTCTCTCTGAGACTCTCTCTCGTGAGAAGGATATCTGAATGAAGCTCTCTTTCTCCCTCTTCCTCTCACTCTCTCTGCCTCTCTCTTTTTCTCTCTCTGTCCTCTCTCTTTCTCTCTCACTCTCTCACTCGCTCCCTCTCTCTGCCCTCTCCCTTTCTCTCTCTCTTCTCTCACGTGAGAAGGATATTTGAATGAAGCTATCAGTTCTGTGATAATATGCATGCTTCATGCCCGCTCACCACACAGGTACTTTTATTCATCCCTTTTCCTTTTTAAGATTCGTCGCTCGATTCCAGTCCTTGTCGCAAGGATGTAACGAAAGATCCAAGGAAAACATCGAGAACATTTTTCCCAGGGAGTTTTTGGACATACTGAGGCCTGGCCCTGATGCAACATCATCCCCTGACACTACGACTTCACCGACAACAGCAACAGCAACCAAGCAGACATCTACAAGCATCGAGTTACGAGGTGAGCTCTGTCACAGTATGGAGCTAATCAGCACATATTTCCATATCTCCACTAACTGGCTTTATGAGAAGATACGAATGATGATATGAAAATGGTGCAAACTTAAAGCGATGAATCTTTCTAACATTTATTATGCTTCTAAAATAAACTCATCTTCCCAATGCAAGAGAGTCATTTGCCTTTTACGCCCAATGGAATCTGTTGCGGCAGATAATAGAATGATGTTTTTAAAGTAAAAGCACGACTACAATGTGTTATCAAAAAAAGTTTGTTTTGCGAAACCCGTTCATCAAGATGTCGTACTGCTGACGTGTGTAGAAATGGAAATCCATTGTGATGTCAGGTCACGTGTTTGTTCAGGTCTTCCAGTCGTTATGTAGGACTCGATTACTATATTTAACGGGCGACTAATGGGACATGGGTTACAACGAGTGACTTTACCTAACGACGTTTATTGATTTCATGCTATCAACCACAGTCTGTCCTAATGGAGCAGGGCCTTCAAATCAATTTGTTATACATTCTTTAAATTATTATAATGTAACACACTTTTACCTGCAAACAAGACAGAAGTAGTTCCAAAACGCGACAGTTGTGCTTTGCACGAGAAAGTCTTGACCACAAGGATAGAGTGAAGGTATATCCTCTGGTCACTTTTAATATAGTTTCCTGCGTAAATAGCGTTGCTCAGGTTCCAAATGTTACCTTAAACCCACCTATATCTGTTATAAGCCCTACTTTGTTGATGTTTACCTTTCTTTAACCGATCGTGACTATAATCAAGGGCTTATTTAAAATGCACTATTACCAAAGACCCAGAACTCAAGCTTGCCAAACACACCCATCCAACTACACTCCGCAACCAACGTAGATTAGCTACACCTTTGCGATGCACTCAGAACCACGTACCACCATAAGATGTCATATCGCCTGAACGTAAATCTGACCGATACTTTGGCCACTGACTGAACCCGACAGTTAAGGAATCGTTTAGTTAGAGTTTCTTTATTGCAGTTATCACTCGTTTCAGGAAGAGATTGTGAAGCACTCAGCAAACGCACCTCGTGCGACTTTTACCCTGCTTGCGTAAAACCGGAAGAGGCTTCATGCGCACTACGCGAGGACACTGGAAACTTCTGTCAACAAGCAACGGCAGCTGAGGAACAATTTGACTCCCTGGTAAGCAGGCCCTTTAGATTTGTTTGTTTGTTTGTTTTCAGCGTCACGCTCAGCAATATTCTAGGTGTTTGGTGACTTTCTGTAAATAACCCTATCTTCATCAGACAAGCAAGTGACTGATGTTATAAGCGACGATCAACGCCGAAGGGGTACGATGACAATCAACCAAGTCACCTAACTTGACCACCCGATCCGTTTAGTGGCCTCTTACCACCTCATGGGTTAATGGGGACCTATTCTAACCCGGAATTCCCGCGAGAGAAGCACTTATGTACATGCATTTTAGTAATTATATAATGCAATAATTTTATGAAAAAAATCTTTTAAACATTGGACATGTGTTCAATACCAAATGGTGTTGAATAATATTCTCTGTTCTGTGGTCCAGTGAGTGAATGGTTGTTATCTATGGTATATGATGGTTACGGTGCCTGATGCCAGGTGCTACTCCTGTGTCAGGACATATTAAGATGTTTTACTAATGTCAAGTGTCATCACATGTACAAAAGTTACGGAGTGAGTGGGTGAGTGAGTGAGATTTAACACCGCTTTGAACTATCATCCAGTTATATCACGGCTTGATATGCAAGGAAGGTGATGCAGGTCTTAGACGTTAACCACTTTGGTGATACCTACGACACAATAACACCTTGTATCGTGAGTGAGTGAGTTGGGTTTAACGCCGCTTTTAACAGTATTCCAGTTATACTGTCAGCTTAATGTGGGAGGAAAGCCCGAAGTGATGCAGGTCTCAAACGTTTACCACTTCGGTGAAACCCAAGAGCACGGGTATGGTGCTGACAAACCTAGAAACATAATCAGAATATATGAATAAATGAAAGACTGGTGCTGAGCTTTTCCTTAAAGTGTAAATATGTCATGGTGACTGGCATCTTCTAATTGTAGGGCCGGAAGTACCTTCAGGACGTCAGAGTGTGCCTTCAGAAGAACTTACTAACATTCGACAACGTCACTTCCTGCAATGGCAACCAACTTGGTGACTTGGAACAGGTGTTTGCACCCTCTGGCATTAAGTCTGACTGTCTGTACCAAAACGTATCGCTCTGTGCAGTGGTCAACACGATATCCAATGTCCAAGCGCTGTTTGACCTCTTTGCCTCTCTTCAGTCCGGGCCCTTTCAACAACAGTGAGTACCGACATCCGGGTATTCTTTTGCAAAACTTGTCAACCAAAGAGCGTTCGAAAGAACCGATCTTCAAATGCTGATCAAAATATACTGAAACACTATTTGAGATGCAAAGATATTATATCGATTTTCCAAAAAGTATCAGAATTCAGTCTCCTTCGATCTCCGAATAGATACAGTGGTGAAGCTGAGTTCAGAGTAGGATGGGAATGATTACACTATTCAGTACAGTATTCTAAAGGAATCTCGTGACAAAAACCCAACAGCTAGTCCAAGCTGTATAAACATTCTTATATACCGGGGGCGGTGGGGTAGCCTAGTGGTTAAAGCGTTGGCTCGTCACGGGTTCGATTTCCCACATGGGTATAATATTCGAAGCCTATTTCTGGTGTCCCCCGACGTGATATTGCTGGAATATTGCTAAAAGCGGCGTAAGTAATACTCTCGAGTCGGGAGTCTTCACACGACAGTATGTGTTAATACCTTTATTAACGTTAAGCTCTCTCTCTCTCTCTCTCTCTCTCTCTCTCTCTCTCTCTCTCTCGCGCGCGCGCGCGCGCGCGCACTCCCTTTCTCTCTGCCCTCTCTCTTTTTCTCTCTCTCTTTTGTCTCGTGAGAAGGATATCTGACTAGAGCTCTCTTTCTCCCTCTTTCTCTCACTCTCACTCTCTCGTTCTCTCTCTGCCCTCTCTCTCTTTCCCTCTCTGTGTCTATGTCCTCTCTCTCTCTCTCACTCTCTCTCTATCTCTCTCTCTCTCTCTCTCTCTCTCTCTCTCTCATTTTCTTTGGACCGTGGTTTCCATGACTTCTTCAGCGTATACAGAATATTCTAGAGTTGAATCTATATTTGTCAGATTCATTTCCCGGTTTGATGCCTTGGTCGAAGGATGTAATGAAGGCGCTAGGGAGAAGTTCGACAACATATTCCCTGAGGATGCTACCGAGGTCCTGACCCAGCTCGACGATACAGGTAGAGCACTTCTTTAATACCATCATCATCATCATCATCATCATCATCATCATCATCACGATCATTCAGAAATGTATCGTCCACTTCTGGGAGGCCAATTTTGGGGACGGGGCTAAGTTGGTTTAGTTTGACGATAAATACCGACAATAAGGCGTGAATATCCTAACCCTCAAAATATAAATTGTCTAGTATTACCTTTTCAAAATAAAAAGAGCAAGAGGAAAGAGAATGTACATATATATAAAGTAGATGAAGTGTAATTATTACAAAGTGTTTCGGCGACTCTTGACCGCCTCCGTGGTCTAGTGGTAGAGCGTCCCCTCGGAAAGCGGAAGATCCGGGTTTCGATCCCCGGCCGCGTCATATCGAAAGACGTTAAAAGATGGTACTTGTTGTTACCCTGTCTGGCGCTCGGCATTAAGGGTCTAAAACAAGGACTGGTCGGCTCGGAGTCAGTATACTGTGTCTGAGTGGGGGATTCATGTTAAACTGCGGCATGGCATCTCAGTGAGCTAGCACTATAAGTCGGCATCAGTCCGGACTAGTACAAGCAGCCACACAAACACGCACACGTACATACACGTCGCTATATAAGTGCAATAATCTTGGACGCGACGTTAAACCCCATTCCACTTCAACTTACCTTCAGCGACTCTAGCCCTGATATTTACATGAAGGATCAATGAAAAAGGGAAACATCAATTCTCCTGGACGTTATAGTTAGAGCGGCAGCACCATGCGAGACGTCCTTTAATTATTGTGTTCATACATGTAGGCGTGTGAAAGAAGTACATTGGTGTATCGATGAAAGACGAACGATCTGGAATGGTCATGGTAGAAACGCTGGCGGCCGCGAGTAGCCGCATGGGGACCTGAGAGGTTGTATCGCTTAACCCTGTCCAACACCGAAACACAGGTTATGAAAATGTTGGTGTTTTTTGTGGCAAGTTACTGAGTAACAAATCAGGCATTGTTAACCCAGCAGAGAATGGGTACCCGGTAAGATTAGATGGCAATCCTTTCAAGAGTGCAAAAGGCTGCTTGCGTACCTTAACTCCCCAGGGAGCTGAGAGGATAATTTGAAGGCAGCCTTAATCGGATTAATCATGTCATGCTTCTTGACAACACCACACTGTGGTATCATGTCTTCCGCTTTGTAGGTTTTTAGACTATTACAATGAGCAAAACCACAGTAATTAAAAATTGAACTATGTTTGCCCTTCATCGCGTGACTGTGTGTTGGGTTAAATGCGCAGTATTCGGATGACCGGCAATGCAGTTTTACCACTGAGTGCCTTTTAGGTGTGAGAAGATGATTTCCCAAAATGACACAGGTGATTGACGTTACTACTTAGTGAAACAGAAGTTTGTCACTTCTGCAAGTGAATGATTAAAACGAGGTGTGCATCGTGCATAAACAATACACAAGTTCTTGTACTTCTTCAAAATACCAAAATCTAATATACCAGAACATAGTCAATATAACAGTACATTGTCGTTTTAGAGCTCCTCCATCGAACAAAAACTAATATGATCTCCCCTTACAGCTACCCATGAAATCAAATGTGATGACATCTTCAGTTAAATTAGTCAGTGATTGAGAGTTGATTTAAGCTGTAATCAGAAATATTACAGCTATATCAGGGGCGGACGAGTAGCCTGGTGATAAAAGTATACGCTTGTCACGCCAAAGACCCAGGTTCGATTCCCTAAATGGGGACAATGTGTGAAGCCCATTTCTGGTGTCCGACGACGTGATATTGTTGGAATGTTGCTGAGAGCGGCGTAAAACCATACTCAAAACTCACAAGAGCTATGTCACCAGACAAAACATTGATAGATCCACTAAATCGATGTACGCTCAAGGAATAACACGCAGTAACAATCAGTTCCATTTCAGTCGACGATCAAGTGGGTACAGGGTATTTATTCCGACCCGGATCCCCCAAATAGTTCAGTTTGATTGTTTGTTGTTTAACGCCGCGCTCAGCAATATTCCAACCATATGACGGCGGTCTGTAACTAATCGAGTCTGGACCAGACAATCCAGTGATTGACACCATGAGCATCGATCCACGCGATTTGGATACGATGACGTGCATCAACCAAGTCAGCGAACCTGACCACCCGATCCCGTTAATCATCTCTTACGATAAGCATAGTCGCGTTTTACGGCAAGCATAGTGAGCGGCCTTTAACGGCAAGCATGGGTTGCTGAAGACCTATTCTAACCCGGAACTTCACGGGTCAAATAGTTCAGTAATCCTTGGGGTGTGAAACGTCACTCCAGACATTAGAAAACCTATCAATGTCCGTGGTTTCACACAGTAATTGTCAATAAAACGGGAATGTTGTAAACACTGGACATTGAGAACTTGTTTGTATTTTATCAGTTCGAGCCCTCAGGGAATGTGAGCGGCTGGCCGAGAGCGGGGACTGTGAGTTCTACACCCAGTGTGTCAGTGTGGGCGTCAACACGTGTTACGCTCGTGATGAATCAAAAGGATTCTGTGAGCAAACCGAAAGTAAACAGGATAAGCTGGATGCGAAGGTACTTTGTTTATCCTGTTGTTGTATTCTCACAAACTAAATTGTATCGAAATTTCTTTTTTTCCCCGTGACTTCGATTATATTTTCGTAATTTTGATTATTTTCTTCTTCTTTTTGAGAATATTATTGAAATAACGAGAAAAATTTTTTTTTTTATAAATTTCGAGCTTTTGAAATAAACTTGAAATAATTAGAAAATAATCGAAATTACGAGAAAATAATTAAAGTGATGAGAAAGAACTCGAAATGTCGATATAACAGTTGAAATTACGAAAATGTGATGGAAGTAACGAGAGAAAAACTCAAAATTTAAAAAAAAACAAAGAAGTAATAGAAATAAAGAGAAATTTCGGTTTAAAAATATTATATTTCTGCGAAAGTGGCACCATTACTCTTCCGTACTTTACCACTTGCCTTTAGACTGCTTGAGTCAAGGTGTGGTTGCATTAGTTAAAATGTACATATACATGGCTGCAACAATGTACATATAGTTCACGGCAACGATGTATATATGACTGCAACACAATATACGCATGTTGACTGTCACCTTTGCCTTATCTACCTGCAGGGTCTTACCTACATTGAAAACGTGAGGAAATGTTTGATGAAGAACCAGCTACAACTGGGAGACTTTATTCCATGCGACACACTCAACCCTCAGATATTTATGGCAATCATTCAACCCAACGGAATATCATCCGACTGTCTGTTCCAAAGCGGCGCGGTGTGTACGGTCCTTGGTAACCGTGACAACGCCCAGGCTATTCGCAACATGTTTTCTTCAGACGGTGCTGGAGAGGTACAGAAAAGGTATAACACGTTGTTACATTTCTTAAATTTGTAATAAGGTAACAACTTGCGATTAGACAACAACATCTGTCAAGCAGAAATGCAGGAGACCAGTGAAGATCCGGGGTAGAATAGGTCTCCGACAACCCATTCTTGTCGTAAAAGGCGACTATGCTGGTCGTAAGGGGCGACTAACGGGATCGGGTAGTCAGGCTCGCTTACTCATGAATGTCATCGTATCCCAATTGCATGGATCGATGTTCATGATGTCAGTCACTGGATTATCTGGTCTAGACTCGATTATTTACAGACCGCCGTCATATAGCTGGAATACTGCTGAGTGCTGCGTTAAACAACAGACAAACAAATGAAGAATGTCATTCGTACAGTCTCTGCCACATTGTGCGTTTATTGTTATGTGGACATAAATGTTTTACAGGTCTCAAAAACGATGGGTTAGCACTTCATACACGTTCTCTGAATTTACTGGTTTCGGCACTCGTTGGTTCAGATGTTCATTGACACCCTTGAGCAGATGCCCGATATGTCCGTTAGTGGAACCTGAGTTAAGATGTCAAGAGACTCTTGATGTATCCCCGCCACGAAGTGGAAGGGGGATATAGAAATGGGTGCTCTCCGTCCGTCCGTCTGTCCTTCCGTCTGTCCTTCCTTCCTTCCTTCCTTCGGTCCATCCGCCTTGTTTCGTTTCCGGAGCAAAAACTCCAAAACCATGAGAGATTTCTTAAACAAACTTGGCACACAGATAGGTCTATTAGTAAACTGGTGCTTTTTGATAGTTTTGGACTTTTGAAAATAATAGTATTCTATTTTCCATAGCATTGGACATAGACTTCGACTAAAAACCCTACGTTGAAAACCCTACTGTAGTTCTTGCCTTGCACACAATAGTATTTTAAAGGTAATGAGATACAAGTATTTCATGCCCCTTTGTGTATGATCTGTACTGATCGTTTGCGCATGTTTTCCTTCCACAGGATTGCATCCTACATGGTTGTGTTGGTGAAGCAGGTGTGTGGTCAAGGTGCTCAGGCGATAGTGGACACTCTTCTTCCAGTGCTTCCCAAGTCATCTCCAGCTCCAGGTTGGTCAGTCAATGTGCCCTCCCGTAAGTCTGTGTCAGTTCATGTACCCTCGGGGCCAGTTGTCTAAGGCGCCACACTTCGCCGTAAGTGTTGCGTCCCTTTGGCACGTCAGACAGCTATGATTGTGGGTTCGAATCCCGGTTCGCACCGATAATGTTTGCTGGTTTGTCAGCATCATACTCGTGCTCGTAGGTTTCACTAAAGAGGTAGACATGCATCACTTCAAGCTTTCCTCCCACATCAAGCTGACTGGACCACCCGTTCCCCTCCAGTTAAAAGGGGCCGGTCGGGTAACCTAGTGGACAAAGCGTTCACTCGTCACGCCGAAGACCCGGGTTCGATCCCCGACATGGGTTCTATGAGTGAAGCCCATTTCTGGTGTACCCTGCCGTGATCTTGCTGGAATATCGCTAAAAGCGGCGTAAAACCACACACACTCACTCACTCGCTCACTCAATCCAGCTAAAGGAACGCGTGTGGAACAGATATCCCTCGCCATTACATTGCTTGAAAGCGGCGCAAAATATTATTCCCTCACTCGCTGTCGACGACGTACTGACGCTTGTGTGGCTGTATGTTTCAGCGCTGACAGGATGTGACGCGTTTAGCGTTAACGCATCATGTGACTTCTTCCCATCATGCCTCACTGCTGCAACATCCGACTGTCGCATAGCAACACAGGTTCATCAGTACTGCATCAATTCGGAGGATAAACAGGCGGAGTTTGATTCTATGGTAAGCAATGGTTGTTATGATGATGTCAACCCTGACACTATGGTATCCCACATTTCAACGTGAGTAATACCAGAATGATTTAATTCTATTTTAAGCCACAACTTCCCTCTATCCTTCATCTGCTCATTTCTTTTCTTTTTAAAGCCGAATATTCCAGTTATATTACTGAGGTCTGTAAATAATCAAATCTGCGCCAAATAATCCAGTGATTGATATCATGAGCATCGATCCACCTAATTGTGATGACGATGACGTGCATCAACCAAGTGAGCGTGCCTGACCACCCGATCCCGTTAGTCGTCTCTTGCATGGACTTCTGAAGACATAGTCTAACCCGGATCCTTTCCACAATACAATACACTCCGGACGGCCGCGCCAAGTCAATTCCGGTTTAACAGATTTCCGGATTAATGAATAGTAATTGCTAAACTAGACTATAACAGTGATCCTCTCGAAAGCGGGTTACGGATACCCGAGGTTTCACTGAATGACCTATACTGAAGAGCAAAAGAAACTATACGTCTCAGGTAATTTTCTTATATGTTTGAATTTGAATTTAAATATCTTAAGTTGGCGATATAACATCCAAAATATTAACTGTACTGGCGCTTAGTCAGCACTCAAAGAATACTTCGCATGATTTATTTTTTTAAATAATTTCATTAAAAAAAAAACATTAAAAAAACCATTTCGCATAAGACACAACTGCTGATGGTTATCATAGTAATTTGGCCAAGAAGTTGACTTAAGCTTCAGGTATGTCGTTGATCTGATATCGTTCATAAACCATCAAATAGCCAATTCCCCGACACTGCTATACCCACCTGAACTAGAAATAAAGGAGACCAGTGAGACTGTCTCATCTGTTTCATATTTAGATCTATGTAAAAAGTTCTCAAAAACACTCAAGGCCTCAGAATGGCTTTCAAATTACCAAATTAGACCCCTCAATGACAAGAGTTATGTCCCATGTAATTCCCTTATTTTGCCTTGTACCATTTTTTCAGGTGAACAATTGGCTTCCCTTTGCATGTGTTTGTGACGGGTGACACCGGTGGGGCAGAATACGTGCACCTTTTCGCGAAAACCTGGTGTCATCACTATGCGAAAGTGATTCGTAAATAAATATTCATGATATAGTCAAAATCGTACAATCGACTCTGCTTTTGGCATACATTTCTTTTGAATATGGAAAGGCTTTGAGCTTTTAGACATCTCAAAATTACAACATTTCAAACATGGAAGGGATCCTGTGGTTGCATATTCCTTCCTCACCCCCAGTGGACCGCCTCCGTGGTCTAGTGGTAGAGGGTTCGCCCCGAGAGCGGCCGGTCCGGGGTTCGATCTTACCATACCAAAAGACGTTAAAAGATGGTACTTGTTGTCACCCTGTCTGGCGCTCGGCATTTAGGGGCTAAAAGAAGGACTGGTCTGCTCGTTGTGCACGTCGCTATATAAGTGCAATAATCTTGGACGCGACGTTAAATCCCATTTCACCTCGCCCCAGTCTTCATTAAACCAATTCATTTTTACACTAAATTACCAAGTCACAGATTACAAACTTTTGCAGGAATGAGGAATGGTTAAATTGATATAATGAAATTTAACGACAGTTCTTTCTATTTTCAATGACATAAAAAAAAATCGGTTTTCTTTCTTTTGCCCCTGAGGTTTTTTCCGTTCTTCATTATTTGTCTAAATGTACAAAACTATATTCTTTTTAAAGGGTGTCACTTACATAGAAAATGTCCGGCGTTGTCAAATCAAAAAACTTCTTCCCCTGGAGGGATCACGTGACTGCAACGACGTAGATACCTCGGCGCTGGAGACGTTGACAAAAGTGCCCGGATGTTTATGGCAGAAAGGAGAGTTCTGCAAACTAGTCAGCACAGAAACAAACTGCATTGCGCTCTTCCACATTTTTGGTCTTGGAGGACCCAATGTAGACATCAAATACAAGTAAGTACTGACGAGGGTGCAAAATTATTAATGCATGTAATATTTAGAATAGTTAATAAATACAACTCAAACGTTTTTAATGGTTTTTCCGTACAAATTCCGGCGGAGTCTCCACAGAAACTCCACGGAAATGCTTTATATTTCTGCGTTGCTACGCGGGGACAACGCAGAATTATTGTAATTAGTTTGCGTAGCTGCGCCTAGACAACTCAGAACTACAGCGGATTGGACGTGAATTATTTATTCTGCAGAACACAACATTAAACATAGTTTTGCGTTGTCGTGTAACTGTAACAATCTGTTTTGTTTCTTATTTCCTACTTCTTCTTCTTCTTCTTCTTCTTCTTCTTCTTCTTACTTTGGAGATTTAACGTGCGCTTTCCGACTGATGCGTATTTCGCACACGGCGTTTTCCTACTGCTTAATGTGTGTTTGTTTGTTGTTTAACGCCGCACTCAGCAATATTCCAGCTATTTGACGACGGTCTGTAAATAATCAAGTCTTGACCAGACAGTCCAATGATTGACATCATGAGCATCGATCCACGAAATTGGGATACAATGAGATGCATCAACCACGTCCGCGAGCCTGTCCACCCGATCCCGTTACGACAAGCATAGTCGCCTTTTACGGCAAGCATGGGATCCTAAAGATCTATTTAAACCCGGATCTTCACGGGTCACTGCTGAATGTAATTCATTTAAGTCATAGTATTGTCATCAATAAAAAAAGAGTTGACACAAAACATTGCAACGTAATTGTCAACAATGAATTTTGATGTCATGGTATAAGATGTGGAACGATTGGGGGAGTGAAAGTTGTATTACGCCGCAGTCAGCAATATTGTGGCTATATCGCGGTGGACCTATTAATAAATCAGTGGTGGATAGTATGAACACAAACAGATATGCCAGACATTCTGACCACACGATCCTCATTTTGCTCGGCTCATACCCCAAACATTGTGTGCCTTTTCTGTCCCGGAATCCATATGGGGCGAGCGACCAGAATAATATCATAAGTTTTATAAGTCATTTTATATTTTTCACATTTTAAGTCAGTGGATTCTCCAATAAGGTTTTATGTCTTCATATACTTTTATTTTCAGATTATTTTTTACTTTCAACAACTTGGCATCTCAATGTTCCGCTGACGAAAAAGCAACCTTTGCGGCCTTCTTCTCCAAAAAGTTCCTCAAAAGCGTTCAAAACGACATAGCAGCAACTACGACCACCGTAACAACGTCGACAACCACAACCACCACAACAACGCCCAGTTCTACCAGGATGATGATGAGGGGATTCAATGGGGATTAAAGATCGGTTCTTTATTTAGGCACTTCTAACATGATGTGTACGTGTTGGTGTGTGACCAGTTTTACATATAAAACGTCTAACTTCTCATTGTTATATTTCCATATATACTCCAGTATATACTGGACATACATGATACATTGACTAAAAATCTTGTTGCGACAGTCCGTGACCCTCTTTCAGGCCTTTTCCACGATAGATCAAGTCAACATAATTTCAAACACAATAGCTGTAGTATATTGTTGATAAATCGAAGCGTTGTTGCAATTTGAGTATGCTGGGTTTTTAAAAGATATACGTTGTCAATTTCATCAATGTGAAATATGCTCGGTATTAAAATATTGTTCAATAAGGGATTCGAGGTAGGTCCAAAAATAGGAATAAATTCGAACTTCAGTTACTATATTGTTTATTTCCTCAAAATGTGAAGTAGGTATGAAAAAATGGAGGCGGGGGAAATCGGTAAAGAAACAGGTTTCCTTCCGTTATTAACCCGGACCTGTCGCGATTCGTCATAATCAATTATTTTTAAGTTTTAAGATAAATGATCAACAAGTGTTAAGTATATTAATTATTGTGTTTTTTTAATAATATATTTATATCTATAATGCCAGTAAATGATTTTTCTTTTTACATATTTCTGGTCGGCGGGTTAAAAAACCCACTGCTTCTCATTTTTTGGAAGTCGGCGGACCCGTAAACCAAGTCTTAGAAACGTCTGGCCTAGAGAGTATGTGTCGTGTGTTCATGTTACCTCTTTGATATGACACACTGTGCAGGTACCTGGATATAATAATACAAAGTTGACATCTTTCTTCACAGGAGATAATATTGTTGCTGTGTCATCAGTCGTGATATTGCTTGAAATTTTTATTTTTATTTTTGAACTTACTAGTATTGTTTTCTTTAATACTATGTGTTTATCATTTGATATTTGTTTCCCCTTTCGTGTCATCAAATAATCTGTGAATAAAGGTCATAATACGTGAATCGTGTTCGCCCTTCTCTGTGGACATATATCTTTAATTTTTTAAACTTTTGAGAATGAGTGAGTGAGTTTGGTTTAACGCTGCTTTTAACATTATTCCAGTTATATCACGGCGTGTCAGCTTAATGTGTGAGAAAAGCCCGAAGTGATGCAGGCCTCGGACATTTACTAATTTGGTGAAACCCACGAGCACCTAGAAACAAAATCGGGGCGAATCGGGATTCGAACCCACCATTATCGGTTTCTGGCGTGCCTAAGGGACGCAACTCTGCATCGCGAGCTGCGGCGCCTTGGACGACTGGGCCACTCGTGTCCCACACTCTTGTGAAACCCACAAGCAAAAGTGTGGTGCTGGAAAACCATCATGAAGTCGAATCTGAAATTCGAACATATGATCCTGGTACGCCTATGGGAGGCAACTCCGCACAGCGAATCGCGCAACGTGAGCCATATATTTCGGTATCCACTTCTATGACAGTTACGACTTTCGTTCAAGCTCCGCGGGGGGTCTAGTTGCTCTACCGTCGAAAGCCGTGACACGGTCGGACCGTTGCTAAAAGCGGCGTAAAACAATACTCACTCATTTGATGTATGCATTATGCTAAATGAGTCATATATAGACCATGCATGGTCTTGTTTCATCTAGTTTCATAGTATTATTGGAACTGTTAGACCGTTCATCACAAGCCTCCGTCATCTGATTACAAAATAAGGTAAATAGTGAAACAATGTTTCAAAATTAAATTAGTGACTACACATAAGTAGTTACATATTTTGTCGTGACGTGATCTGTGAGCTCACACTGTAGATATTCCGCTAGCTCCTTACACAGAGTCCGATCTCCTGACGTCACACGGAGTCTTGATTATCAACAACGATGAAATGTTTTCTGTAAAATCACACAACCTCTGTGTCGAGCTATCAGTTGGTTGTCGACTCAGTGAGATCCTCACAGCTCAGCATCTTTATTTGATACCTCTCCAGATCCACGATTGCCTTGTCCACACAGGCCTGGGAGGCTCCGTGACGGTGAAGGAAGCGCTCCAGCTCATCCCACGTGAGCGCCGGGAACAGGAAGTACGTCAGTGGACGGCCCACCCAGTAGGAACTTCCCTCGGGCTCCAAGACCTTCGCAGAAATAAAAATTATTATCCAATAATTATAACCGAATTACAATTCTCAGGGGTGAGTTTTTGCCACTTTCAGCATACACCTGGAAAAATGTTAAGCTCCACGCTTTCTTGTTTCTATAAACTGACCGGCTAAAAAGTATACACCCATGTTTGATGGTGGCTACATAAAAGCGACATAATCTTTCCATTGCCACAAGAAGTCGTGAAATGTAGACATCAAAGGCTGGAGCTGCAGGAGTATTGCTCGACAACAAGGGAAAGTTGACTATTGGAAAGATGAAGTCATCCCTTTTGCCATACAGTCTTGTGGAGATTCTTATGATTGTGGAAATAATGTTGCTGCTTTTACTTATGAAATATGCCATTTCCTGTTCTTAAGACGCTCGATTCCTAAAACGATAAGGGAATCGTAGCAAAACATGATTTTACACATCATTTCGTTGCTCTTGAGTATTGGTTGAAACACTAAGAGTTGCATTAGGATCATAAATTTTGGTTTACATTCCGAAGAGAATCTCGGCTCATTTGACTGACCAGCTTATGCTGCACAATGTGGTCAACAAGATCCTGCTCCCTCACCTCTGCTTTCACCGTATTGGTCACTTCCAGGTCAGAAAGGTCTGAGCCTTCTGATCCGTCTGAAATAAGGAAGATTGAAGGGTTATAACTTTGCACAGTGAGTGTTGTGTTTTGGGCAAACGTTCATCATCATCATCATCATCATCATCATCATCATCATCATGATCATCTTATTCTTCATTATCATCTTCATCATCATCATAACCACCATTATCATCATCCCCATCATCTTTGTCGTCGTCGTTGTAATCATCACCATCATCATCGGCACCATAATAATCATCATCATAATGACATCCATAATTGCGAACCTTCCTGTTAGCCGGGGGGCACGGGTGGCCCAGTCGTCTAAGGCGCCGCGATTCGCTGTGCAGAGTTGCGTACCTTGGGCACGCCAGAAACCTATGATTGTGGGTTCGAATCCCGGTTTGCCCCGATTATGTTTCTAGGTTTGTCAGCACCATACCCCTGCTCGTGGGTTTCACCGAAGTGGTAAAGGTCTGAGACCTGCATCACTTCGGGCTTTCCTCCCACATTAAGCTGACACGCCGTGATATAACTGGAATAATGTTTAAAGCGGCGTTAAACCAAACTCACTCACTCCCTCCTGTCAGCCACGGATAGCCAGGTGGTCAAAGGCCTGACAGCGTGTGCTTTCGTACACTAATTGCCTTCACAACTCACCATGCAGGTTGTCTCCCTTGGATAGCATGATCAAATCATTTAGAGTTAATGGAAAATATATTTAGTCGTGTTTAATACATATGCTTCCATCCACACCAACAAATATCCTAAACCAAACAGCGTCACTCTACTATGTGGAGGATATGAATAATATGTCTGCATTTAAACCTTTAGCTAAACACAGCATTGTCAACATTATCATAATCTTATTTGTATTTCGTCAAATATACAGTTACTAATCGTTTCCTCAAAGACCTATAAAGTCCAAAGTTTTATGCTATCGATTGTGTTACATATTATATCGTTAAACAGCAGGGTGACTGTACTTCCCCCATCAAGTAATCAAGAAGTAACAGTTGCAATAACTGTCATACAAAAACGGCATTGTCCTTTGATTTAAATATCTGCATATGTGCACGCGTTACACGTCACGCGACAATTGAAGTTTGTCAACCGTTTAAAAATCTGACACTTAATATGTGATTTGTTCAGTCGGGGCTTCAAAACATATACTACTTCACATTAGGTAGGGATGAGTTTATATCTATGACACACAAAACTGATAATCATAATATAGTGTATATTTACATAGAAAGACATGTGATTATTCCTATCAAAAGTTGAGCGTATTTTTTTTTTCGGAATAGTAAAGTCAAACCATTTCTTTTGGACAGAATTTTAAAAATTTAATTCCTTTAATTTTTTGGGAGAGGGCAGAGGACAACTTATATTTTCTTCCAGCATTTGCGGGGGCCCCGAAAATCAAATGGTCGGCCCTGATATATTTAACCCTAAAAATGAGAATAATATAGCTGTCCCGACTTATCTCTATTGTACTGCTGCTGTACGGGCCTGTCACTGTGACAAAGGGTAATGGAATATGTCCCCCACTCACTAAGTAACATTGTCATGGTCGAGATACCTGAAACTTAGCCGTGTGTCTGTTTAAGGAGGCAATGTCAAGCTGTAACCTGAGGCTCGCGAGGGGGGAGACACTTCAACTTTAAACTTTTCTTTTTTATCAAGTCGAAAGTTCTCTCTAAATGTTAACATTTCTTTTTATTGGCTCTTCGAGACCTCAGTATGTTAAATGTCAGAATGAGCTGAAAGTGAGTGCGGTGATCTAGCGTTTCTCTATCTGGATAATGTACTCATCTACCTGTCTGTACATGTACTTACCTACCTCTCTGTCTGTCTAGGCCTGAAGCTATACATGTACTTACCTACCTCTCTGTCTGTCTAGGCCTGAAGCTATCCATGTACTTACCTTCCTCTCTGTCTGTCTAGGCCTGAAGCTATCCATGTACTTACCTACCTCTCTGTCTGTCTAGGCCTCAAGCTATCCATGTACTTACCTACCTCTCTGTCTGTCTATGCCTGAAGCTATACATGTACTTACCTACCTCTCTGTCTGTCTATGCCTGAAGCTATACATGTACTTACCTACCTCTCTGTCTGTCTAGGCCTGAAGCTATCCATGTACTTAAATTACCTACCTCTCTGTCTGTCTATGCCTGAAGCTATCCATGTACTTACCTACCTCTCTGTCTGTCTAGGCCTGAAGCTATACATGTACTTACCTACCTCTCTGTCTGTCTGTGCCTGAAGCTATCCATGAGCTTACCTGCCTCTCTGTCTGTCTAGGCCTGAAGCTATCCATGAGCTTACCTACCTCTCTGTCTGTCTATGCCTGAAGCTATCCATGTACTTACCTACCTCTCTGTCTGTCTAGGCCTGAAGCTATCCATGTGCTTACCTGCATGTATAATTGTCTATGCCTGAAGCTATCCATGTACTTACCTACCTCTCTGTCTGTCTAGGCCTGAAGCTATCCATGTACTTAAATTACCTACCTCTCTGTCTGTCTAGGCCTGAAGCTATCCATGTACTTACCTACCTCTCTGTCTGTCTATGCCTGAAGCTATCCATGTGCTTGCCTGCCTGTATAATTGTCTATGCCTGAAGCTATCCATGTGCTTACCTGCCTGTATAATTGTCTATGCCTGAAGCAATCCATGTGCTTGCCTGCATGTATAATTGTCTATGCCTGAAGCTATCCATGTGCTTACCTGCATGTATAATTGTCTATGCCTGAAGCTATACATGTGCTTACCTGCCTGTATATTTGTCTATGCCTGAAGTTATACATGTGCTTACCTGCCTGTATATTTGTCTATGCCTGAAGCTATCCATGTGCTTGCCTGCCTGCCTGTATATTTGTCTGTGCATGAAGCTATTCATGTGCTTACCTGCATGTATAATTGTCTATGCCTGAAGCTATCCATGTGCTTGCCTGCCTGTATATTTGTCTGTGCATGAAGCTATTCATGTGCTTACCTGCATGTATAATTGTCTATGCCTGAAGCTATCCATGTGCTTGCCTGCCTGTATATTTGTCTGTGCATGAAGCTATTCATGTGCTTACCTGCATGTATAATTGTCTATGCCTGAAGCTATCCATGTGCTTGCCTGCCTGTATATTTGTCTGTGCATGAAGCTATTCATGTGCTTACCTGTGTGTATATTTGTCTATGCCTGAAACTATCTATGTGCTTGCCTTCCTGCATATGTGTCTATGCGCGAAGTTATTCATGTGCTTGCATATCTGTATATTTTTTCTACGCCTGAAACTATTCACGTGCTCGCCTCCCTGCATATTTCTCTATGCCTGAAGATATTCATGTGCTTAACTGCCTGTATATGTGTCTGAAACTATTCATGTGCTTGTGTGCCTGAATCTGTGTCCATGCCTGAAGCTGGCCATGTGCCTACCTGTCTGTATACTATCTACCTGCCTATCTACCTGGTGTTGAGTGGCAAATATCGACCACCAGCTCAATGTTCTCATATATAGCTACCTACCGTCTGTACCTGTTTATCATATTACCTGACTGCGTACACTTTCTGTACCTGAGCCGATGCCTAACGTCCTTCTTCCAAAGTTTCCTGGTTGCAAGGGTTAATTAACACCCCACCCTCCGCGCCCCTCACCTCGTACAATTAATTGGTCGTTATACTCAGAGCGGCGCTAAATCCAAAGCCAACCTACATTGGAACGACATACTTACATACCTAATTACCAGCTAGCAGTAAAAATAGCCTTCGTACTTGATATAACAAAAATACCCATCCTCCATCACAAACTCACCGAAAAAGAAGAAACGCGAATACCATACATGTCGGTTATAATATGAAGAATTACCTATATCTGCCTGAACATACGTTGTTTCAATCGATGATCATCACACGTGACGCCATAGATCCATGACTCGAGATGCACCATTTGTCTCGTGCAGGATTAGTGTGTAAAGTTTGGAAATCGCGTGCAGTATATCCTGATAAGAATAAAGACACTGTGGTAACACTTGACTGATTGTTAGCTTTGTCATTAATTGGTACACATTGGGAACATCTCTTCTTAACGCGCATTCTTATATATACATATAGGCATACTATCAGGCAGAGAGCAAGAGAGAGAGAGAGAGAGAGAGAGAGAGAGAGAGAGAGAGCGAGAGAGAGAGAGAGAGAGAGAAAGAAAGAGAGAGAGAGGGAGGGAGAGAGAGAGAGAGTACAAAAGTCCAAAGATGAGTTGTATAAGTATAAGTTTACTCTACCGGCTTCACGAATGTGATTTTCAAGAGTCCTATATAAATACACAAGTCCAAAGATGTAGACAGCATATATGTGTTTGTGTGTGTGTGTGTGTGTGTGTGTGTGTGTGTGTGTGTGTGTGTGTGTGTGTGTGTGTGTGTGTGTGTGTGTGTGTGTGTGTGTGTGTGTGTGTGTACTAATTCACTACCTATCCTCAAGTGTATGATTATACCACCCTAACTATCTACCCGTCAACGCACATATAACTGTTTAATATTCCGTATGCCTGTGATGTTATGTGTACGTCCGTTCTGCAGGCGACAATTAATCTGTCGGTACGAATCACTCTCCTGTCACTCTCCTGTCACACTGAGTGGTTAACGTCAACCTTTGCATCCCTCTTTACAACCCGAGATCATCTTGACTTAGTAAACAAAAGACTCGGCGATCAGAAGATATGATAAACATACTGGTATGTCGGCTTAGGGTACACGCGTTAGCATAGCAGTGACACGCTGGGAATATGATCACTAAAATCATGTGCTGTTCGGTAAAAGACGCTCCTTTAACCCATATATTCATCACGAATTGGCTGGTTTCAATATATGCCAAGACACCGTTAAAACGAAAATGGATCAATGACATGTGCAGGTTATCATTTAAGGGAATTTATCAGAGATATATCATGATGAAAAAAATAATTTCGTAACTTTGATATTCTTTATACTCATTTCACATACATTTTTGAACATGTTTTCAGTACTTATTCATGCTTCAGTTGCCTGGGTAAGGAGGGGGCTCGAAGTTAATATCGTTGGTTGTGAATACGATCTTGAGTTGCAGTATGTAAACGTTGTTATATCGTTATGGCGGTACATGTGACCGGTCACTCCCCACTCCAGCCCCATCCCCGCCCCTACTCCCCCCCACCCCATAGGCCTATCCATAATTTTGAAAAATGGGGTACATATCATACCTATGTCACAAAGTGACCTGACCGAGGGTGCAGTTAACATGTAAGGTGTCCGCAAAAAGGGAGGGGCACACCCCTCCCCCTCATCCCCCCCCCCCCCCCCCCCTTCCCGTGTATCAGTGTAAGACAATGTTACCTTGACTCATTCTGCACTCCTCGCTGTGGTCTCCTTGTCAGTAGTCAAGCATACGGCTTTCACCCGCACGCTGTCTGCATAACTTCCTCTTCAAAGCAACTTGTCAGGTAAAACGCATACCTCACTAAGGTCGCCCTGTCGTCGAAATCACCGTGAAACTAATAGGGCGGTGAAAAGTGAT
Organism: Haliotis cracherodii; assembly: GCF_022045235.1. Classification (NCBI taxonomy): domain Eukaryota; kingdom Metazoa; phylum Mollusca; class Gastropoda; order Lepetellida; family Haliotidae; genus Haliotis; species Haliotis cracherodii. Next base: position 31,401,969 of record NW_027266341.1, read on the forward strand.
ATTATTCAAATGGTTAGGCTAGGACAGTGCTCAATGACCACATATGTCCTTCTGTCTCCCGTGGGTATGTGGGTCGAGTGTAAATTACTGCACGCGTGACGCCTAGACTTGCTTAGTCTTTATAAGTCTTACCCGTGTATTAAAAATGTTATTGCATGAATGTAGGCTGGTGGAACTTTAGTCTTGAATTGCTACCCCCCTTAAATTTAAGAAATTAGTAAAGTATATCCTTCAACGTTTAAACGATATTTGAATTGTTTAATAGATTTGGGCATGGGGGATGTATGGACAGATGAATATATTATCATGATCTTTGCAGATTATCTGACAATCTCTGCTAGACAATAGCTATTAAATATAAAGCACCAGAGATTAACCAGTCTCTATTATTCGCCGAAACAAATTCCATTGGGCGTGACAGGCAAATACAGGTGAACATTATATGAATGGATCACTGAAGATCAGTCATGACACTAGGTGTTCGCGAAAAAGGTAAGGAAGCCCTGTCCTACCGACAGAGTAACCTTGCTTGGGCACGTAATAAAAAGCCAGATTATGGGTTCGAATCCCGGTTTCAAGGTTAGTCAACACTATATCCGTCCTCGTGGGTTTCACTAAAGAGTACATGTCGTGGGGTGGGGCACAGGTGGCCCAGTCGTCTAAGGCGCCGCGATTCGCTGTGCAGAGTTGCGTCCCTTGGGCACGCCAGAAACCTATGATTGTGGGTTCGAATCCAGCTTCGCCCCGTTATGTTTCTAGGTTTGTCAGCACCATACCTGTGCTCTTGGGTTTCACCGAAGTGGTTAACGTCCGAGACCTGCATCACTTCGGGCTTTCCTCCCACATTAAGCAGACACGCCGTGGTATAACTGTTAAAAGCGGCGTTAAACCCAACTCACTCACTCACTCACGATACAAGGTTTTCAGCCTCGTTGATCCTCTAGCCTCGCATTCCAAGTCGGACATGCCTGTGTGATGATGGAAGGCTGTAATCAAACGGTAGTTAGTCTAATTAACGTGCCTGTATAAATGGCATAACTGAACTTGCACTGAACGATGCATCAGTTCACGACTACACAGAACAGCTTATTAGAAAGCAGTCAGTGATTGTTATTACATATTATTACTAGTTTTAATGCCTTGATGACGTCATCATGTTCTACGTGCAATAAAATAAAAATAGAATAATATTTTGTTTGACTCGCGAACACCTGGTGTCATCATTGATTATAAGTGATCCATTCATATCATTTTCACCGCTATTTTGCCTTTTACGCTCAATGGGGTCTGTTAAGTCGAGTAATCGAGACTGGTTGTTATCTGTCGTTGACGTTTTATATATTTTTGGACCATTTATGGTGCCCCATGACAATATTACAGGGTTTTCAGATATCATACCACCACCTTGGTCTAGTTGTACAGCGTCCAAGGACTGGTACTGTTCATGTCAAACTGCGGCATGGTATCTCAGTGGGCTAGCACTATAAAATCGGAATTAGTCCGGAGCAGTACAAGCACACACACACACACACACACACACACACACACACACACACACACACACACACACACACACACACACACACACACACACACACACACACACACACACACACAAACACAAACACACACACACACACACACAAAAACACACACACACAAAAACACAAAAACACACACAAACACACACACACACACAAACACACACACACACAAACAAAACACACACACATTACACTAAGCCAATAATATATCTTAATGTACAATTTACGATAAGTAACATACATTGGACATACAAGTACAAAATGATGCGCGTCTTATATTAAATGACTATTTCTAACATTTAGACAATAATCACAGTTTATCAGTTCCCTTGGTTCATTATTGTATCGTCCACTGTCAATTTTTTTTTTATTTATGTGTCTTTGAAAATAATTATCTTTCAGCCTTAGTTTAAATAATATCCACAGTGCCAAACCCATATTTCAACAAAATATCTTTAACGTTGTTTGTACAAGTTACATTGTTTGCATTTTAAATCTGTACTTGGCACTGAAACACAGTCTGTAAAGTACAATTATTGGGACTTAAAACTTTAAACCAGTATGTTATGATAATGGATATCTACCCAGTTCACCGTAAAAGGCGGTTAAAGAAGACTTTGAATGGACAGTAATTTAACACGTATCTGCAGGGTTTTAAATGGACGTGTTCCATTCCTGTACATTAAAAAAAACAATATTTAGGAACCTTATCTCATAGTTGGTGTTGTATCGATCCGAAAAATCACTTACTTTTTTAACCTCCTGTGTGCGTGGCTGGTGCTTCCGACAGGGCAGGACATGCTTGCCCTTTACAACTTACAAGTCCCATCTTTTAACGTCTTTTGGTGTGACGCGACCGGGGATTGAACCACGGACCTTCCGCTCTACCACTAGACCACGGAGGCGGTACCGGTCAGATTTTGAAAAAAATCATCATATTTACTTACATTACAAAGGGTATTGGATTGGTTTTACCATTTCCAGGGGGCGGTCGGGTAGCCTAGTGGTTTAAGCGTTCGCTCGTCGCGCCGAAGACCCGGGTTCGATTCCCGACATGGGTACAATGTGTGAAGCCCATTTCTGGTGTCCCCCGCCGTGATATTGCTGGAATATTGCTAATAGCGGCGTCAAACCTCACTCACTTTTACCATTTCCAAATTAGTCACATCACATTACCAACACCCATGTGTATGGATCTTCCATCCGGTACGAAATATCATAAACATACAGTTTACTTAACGCTAGTCATGGTCCCGTGCACCGACGACTTTCTTTCCATTGGACTACTCCAAGCGTAACGACGACGACGGCGATCTCTTTTCATGATTCACATCAGTGATACAGAGAAATGTATACATGAGTAATTACGTCCTTCTAATGGAGCGTACGCATACCTTTTTAAACATAGTTTGTCAGTTTAACTCGTATGGGCTTGAACTCATATGACATTAGATATGAAAATCGAACAGTCGTAGGATGTTAGCGGTAGTAAGCGGGTAGCATTTGAATTCTAATATATGGCAAATTGAGACATTGTAATATAAAATATATTTCATCACTGATTGCATTTCTACACAATGTACATTTCTCTCTTCTTCGTAGGCATGGCACGGGGAGCGACTTAATCCCTTGTATCCCCTCCCAGGATCCCATAAGATAGAGTGGTTACAGCTGTATATATACGAATTCTATTTTGTTCTTCTTCGCGTTCCATAGAAAAGTACATGGTCAGAGGTGAGGTGAGTTGAAATGGAGATTTACGTCTCGTCCAAGGTTATTGCACTAACGAAGCGTCTTCCCCACCCCTGGTCAGATCATGCCCCCGGTCATGCCCCTCTCCCTCAAATATCAAACTTTCCTGAGATTGGGAATGTTCAGCTGAGACCAGATATTCCCCCGTCTTTTCACTTCCCAATTGGTTAGAGAAAAAAACGCCACTTTATTAATAGAGCTATTCACAAGTCAGGTAGACAAAAAAAGCAAACAGTTTAAATCATAAACATAAAACATGTGCCAACTCTAAGGTTTGTGAGACATTTTGTGAAAAGTAAAACATTTCATCAATGTAAAAATATTATATGGCTTCTTCAAACAATTCACATCGTTTAAGCACCCAAGAGGGCACTGCCAGAAGAAGCGGGAGTAGAATGTCACTTTCTAAACGTGTTACGATTTTTTCTGATTTTGAAAAGCTTGGCAAATAACTAAAGAAAAAGTGTTTTTAATTGATTGTTGTTGTTTTTTGTTTGTTTTTCCTTCTGTTTTTTTTTTCTAGGGGAGAGAGTGTCTAGGCCAAACTCAGCTTCAGCTATAGTTCAGATGTTTGAAGGCGGTCTGTAAACAATCTGGAGTCTAGACCATTTTCTAATGTTGCCAGCAATAAAAAAGAACCGTTGTGAAAACGTTTTAGCAGCGTTTTGTTGTTTGCTGGGAATACGACACAATCGATGTGTCGCATTGGCGTTTAATGTTAGCTACACTTCTTAAATGAGGCGACAATGCGACAATATTTTGGCCTTGAAAGAAGTCTTCTTGTCGCATTGTCGTCTTGTAAAAATCAAAAATAATTTTCAAAACGCCTCAATGCGAAGAAGCGACAAATGTCCAAAGGACGACTCTGCGAAAACGCGATAATGTCCCTAGAACTAGAACATCAAGGTTTTCATAAAATCATGATTTGTTGACATGTACTGCTTTGTCATTCAAACAGGTACCATTTTTCATATCCTTTACCATTATAAGTCCTTACAGGGTATCGAACCTGGATCTTCTCTATGACACAATAACAATTTGGTTACATAGATCTCTTCTCTGCTGCCTCACTGGAACTTTCCATCCACATCCTCAACTCAATTAAAGAAAAGATTTTACATTACCGCCATCTTGATATCAGCTCATTGGCTTATAATTGCTACAAGAATTGAGTTCAAGGTACTCTTCCTTGCTTACAGTTCTTACAATAGATGTGCACAAGCATATATACTAGAGTTGGTGGAGAATTTCATGGAGTTGTGAAGAAGTGCATAGATGGATCACATAATCTCTCTGTTCCAAGAGGGGACACGGGTGGCCCAGTCGTCTAAGGCGCCGCAATTCGCTATGCAGAGTTGCGTCCCTTGGGCACGCCAGAAACCTATGATTGTGGGTTCGAATCCTGGTTCTCCCCGATTATGTTTCTAGGTTTGTCAGCACCATACCCGTGCTCGTGGGTTTCACCGAAGTGGTAAACGTCCGAGACCTGCATCACTTCTGGCTTTCCTCCCACATTAAGCTGACACGCCGCGATATAACTGGAATACTGTTAAAAGCGCCGTTAAACCCAACTCACTCACTCACTCACTCACTCTGTTCCGAGAGACAAAGGTCTTTCGCATTCTGTTGTCCTTCACTGTTTAACTCTCTCCCACTTGAACTCAAGAACTCCCTTGTCTTTCCGTTTCCAAAGCTTAGCTTAACACTCATCTCTTCCACAAATACTTCTGACTTCAACCTATTCCCAATTTGCGCTTCGAGCAACCACATCGTGGATGTAAGGCAGTGCCTAACAAATGTCAGTGTAATGTGTATATTTGAACGTTGCAAAAGTAGATCCAGAAGAAATAGTAAACATAATAAACATAAACACAAAAGATTGAAGTAACCTTTATCGGTGAGGAATACGTGACACTGGCTGGCTGCTCTTGATTTGCCATGACCTATGGACATGTCAAGCGCAGTAGGTCGTACGTTTCCTTTTGGTTAGCAACACAGGGTATTTTCACACTATTGCGAACGTTGCCCTGTTGCCCACATTCAACGCGCGAACGTCAGATCCCTGTCTGTGACACATTGAGATACCTACCGGATTGTCCACAGGACGGGTATGATGAAACAACATAATTAAAAAATATTATGCAAATATAAGCGACAAAACCATTTCAATAATCATACGATCTGTCATAATCTCTATTAAAAGCAAAGTCCATTGTACGATTCCGATTATATCATAAGTATATGTTTGTGAGTGAATGAGTTTGGTTTTACGCCGTTTTTAGCAATATTCCAGCAAAATCACGGCGTGGGACACCAGAAATGGGCTTCACACATCGTACCCATGTCGGGAATCGAACCCGGGTCTTCGGCGTGACGAGCGAACGCTTTAACCACTAGGCTACCTGACCGCCCCTCATATGTTTGTGAATCATTGTCGAATAGTGATCATACAGGTGTTTGCGAAAAAGTGAGGGTAGCCTCCTTCACTGATCGCACCAGTCATAAACACATGCAAGGGCAAGTCAATTGTTCACCTGAGAAAACACGCGAAAAGGTGAACGTGTCCTGCAACTGATGTAGTATGGTAATGGTTAGCTCAAGAACAAATGCACAGCAATCGTCTATTTCTATGGTTTGTAAACCAACAGTTCTTAATTCTAAGTGACCGACGATGGGATATTCTGATGAGGTATATGATCATGTTTCAACAAACTCTTTTGAATATATTTGTTTGGCCAAACTGATAATATTATTAGCTACCGAGGCTGGATGTCTGACAAAGTTGTTTAGTATAACAGTGTTTTGCACCTGCTTTCAGAGAGAAAACAAACTGTATGCCTTGCAGCACTGACCGAAAACAAAGAAATCCTTTAACCCTGACTAATCTTGACAAAAGTCTTTTCACAGCAGAGCCTCAGCCTGAAGAGGTTTGGTGATAGAAACTTACATATTGTCCTTATTCACACCCTGTTTCCTCTCTCTGGTGGCATGCGTTCAGATAAGAAAGTTGTCAATAAGTCACAGTAAATATGATCCAAAAGTCCTGGATATGATGTACAGTTCTAAGAGATTTTTGTTGTTGTCAATTTGGGGTTTGGACAAAAGCGCGGATTTGATGCGACAATAAATAGATATGGACATGTCACTGAAACGGCTCATCCGCCCTTATATATTGCACGAATATTCCCTTGGGAAGAACATAGGAACCATTTTGCGTGCATATAAATAAATATACGCAAATCCGCTACCCGCGTAATGTATTTACAGTGACAAATTCAAAACATGAACTCAAACGGATTAAATCAAGTTTAATCATCTGTTACCAGATAAAAGCAATACGATGAAGAGGCCTCGCCCATTTATCATTTAATGGGCAATTAAGCAATTACCTTACCTCAAATAATTTTTGCTCTGTACATTTATTTCAAAGCAAGGTGGAGTATCGAATCTTAAAAAAAAGTTAACAATAGAACTAGGCTTGTGTCATTCTGATATGAAACAAGTGGTTGATCAGGAAGCAATAACTCCCATATATCCTTGTATGGCTAGGGGAGCCCGAAAGTGTCACTGGAATACATTTTTGGGTCCTTTCTGGTTGGGTCTATCCAAGCAACAAAGAATCCAAAGTCAATAGTTTATTAAGTTACATTCGGAATTTCTTGAAATAGTAACCGCGATTGTAAGGAGACATTAACCGGTGATGGTGATCGCGGCATTGTGGAACACAAAGTCATTGAGAACAGTGCAACCCAGTTAAGAAAAAAGATAATATTATTTTATGTTCTCTTATTGTTAATATAGACGCCTACAATATAAAAAAAACAAATGTAAATCAGTGCCTTTGACAGTCACATATTTACCTTCTTTTTTAAACACAATGAAACATAAATTACGCATGCTAATAAACGCTGGTGCTTTATCAGAAAATGTATCTTCTGAATGCACACACGTGAAAGGTTTACATGATCTTATTTGAAATATTGTTATTGTTTAGAAACAGATAACACCAACATCCTCATTTCATCTTTTTCAGGTTTGTGGTATATTGGCGCTTAATGTGGTTTCATAGAAACCCTAAAATTTAAAAAATACTGATACTAGCAAAACGTGAGTTGTTCGGTTTCCATTGAACATTATAAATGTACAACAGTTGAAACAGTTAAAAGACTCTTTTTGAGTAAAATACTCATTCCACCCGGTGTGGCTTGACAAAGGGCGGGATACACATATAGAACCGTATTTAACCCTTAAAATGCATATCATCATATTTTCCATTATTTTCTTTATGAATTTCATTGTTAAAGTGATTTCTTATGATTATGGAAAGGCCAATGCCTTTTATATCTATACACATGAAATTAGTTTTCAATAAATAAATCATTTAGATTTACGTTGAACTTTATTTATACACATGAAATTAGTTTTCAATAAATGAATCATTTTACATTTACGTTGCACTTTATTTATACACATGAAATTAGTTTTCAATAAATGAATCATTTCACATTTACGTTGCACTTTATTTATACACATGAAATTAGTTTTCAATAATTGAATTATTTTACATTTACGTTGCACTTTATTTATACACATGATATTAGTTTTCAATAAATGAATCATTTTAATTTACGTTGCACTTAGATTATACACATGAAATTAGTTTTCATTAAATGAATCATTTTACATTTACGTTGCACTCTACCAGGTACTTGGTCTGTTTAAAAAATAATACGAAGGGTTTGCATCGCATCATGTGACCTCGTGTGAGACTTGGTCTTATCAAAACTGAGTGTGGTATACTTTCTAACCTGGTGCTGTAACCGGGCGCCCGTTGGCATGACACCCAAACTTGACTGTCCAATTGCCTGTTACTTGACAGTGAAAACCGTGTCTTTGCAAATCACTTTTAATACAAACATATAGTTTACAAACATGTTGAAATATATTATTTTGGTATCAAACTAAACTGCCTGGCAAAAGAAAATATACACCCATGTCATATAGTGGCTGAAAATAAAACAACCAAGAAATGTTTTTTCGAAGATGATGTATTTAAAACAGGTATCACATTTGTGTTTTGGACCTTATACATTTGCAATGTCGGCCAGTGTTTTCAGCCTAGAAACGTATTGATAACATTTGTCATGTTTTGTCCATGTCCAATGTTCAAAATAAGGATACGAATTTATGGATGAACTTCTTTATTTCAATTAAGAGGGACGTTTCGGTGTAGGTTCTAACACCGTTATCAAGCAAGTGTTTCCTCAGAAAGATCCAGACCGCAGCAACTGTAACCCGGACTCTACCACAAAAAAGACTCACATAACCAAGTTCAGTAACAGGAAGTTATCCAATGTTCAAGTGTATAGACTTTCTTTTGAAAACAACTTAATATGATACATGTCGATCATATATATGCAGATGGAGTTTCTCTTTACAGACACGCAGAACGTCACATATATACAGTATTTCTATGGCAAACAAGTGACTGGTCGCCAGTCTGTGAGTTTACGCGGCTACATGGAGGGACGAGCCTGTATGCTTGTGGTACCTCAGATCAAGCCTTCTTCTCCGGTCTTGTTCCTCTGTTGCCATCCAGCTTCCTCAGCACATATAGAACATCAGGCACCACGATGAGCATGATGCTGAAGATAATGATCGTACATCCCACACTCCCCAGACCCTTTGCCGAAGGGCGGTCATCCTCACTTGAGAGATACCTGTTCATCGTCTTGGTCAAGTTGGACGTGTCCAGTAGAAGGTCGTTCTTGATCTTGTCTGTCAGGACTTCCGGGTCTACTTCCGGTTGGGTGTCGTTGCCGTAACGGGTGCATATACAGTCTATTTCCGGATCTGCACCCGGCGTGCTGTACATGGCTAGCGGGGTGGTGTAGGTGGTCGTGAACCGGACGTCAGTGGCTAGAGGTGTTGCAACTACTGTTACCCCCGATGATGTCATCAGAGTGTCGTCCACGTCGAGCAGACGAGTGAACACGTAGCTGTAGCCGTCTGTGAAGTCAAAGAAAGATTATAATTTGAACACATCATAGCTTAAGTTTCCTCGAGTTAATATCTGTGACCTGTGATTAACGCTTCCGTTGCATATCCCGGATCTACATAAACATTTACACGTTTTTTATTGAATAATTTCAGTCCCTTTGTGTTTTCGTGAATATCTTTTCTAATTGATCCAATAATATAATAATAATCATATTGGCAATTATGATTATTTGGGGGATATTTATCATTATATATGTGTTTGGACTTCAAAACAGAAACATAATACCAAAAATATTCAGGACATTTTAGTATCCATAATAATATATGATGCAATTATTAATATTATCTTTAACAGATGATATGATTGAGGTGTACCTGTTTCTATCGCAATTTTGACATCCCTTATCTGACTATTTCGTCATGAAATGACAAAGTCCTCTTACTGTGTTCGCATGTAACTCCGTGGAAGTCCGGTTTGCAGTGACACAGGAAGTGTCCAGGTAGATCCTCACATGTCCCGCCATTTTCACATGTAGTCGTCAGGCACTCATCGATGTCTAACAGGTACAATGGGACTCCGTTAAAACACAGATTTGTTTGAGGGATTTAGCGAAACAATTGTCAGAATGTGTGCACGGGAATTGCACCACTCATGAGTCTGATCCACACACATGTTGCGATATCTTTTAATTACGAACACTTTATAATCAACCAAAGTTAGGGAAAATATATTTTGTAGCAATCCTTGTTATTATAGAAATACTTGAGCTAATAACAGTGTCAACATGACGTCAAGAATTATGTTCCATGTCGTCATTAATATTGTGACGTCAATGCATATCACGTCAACAAGAATGTTTGCATTACGTCAAAGATTGGGTCATCGTTTCTTAACTAGTGCTATAGGGCTTGTGATATCATTACATCTGTGCTCCAGTTTATTAACCATTTTAAAGCGTTTGGATGACAAAGAAAGATTATTACTCCAATGCGGAGCATAATACAGTGTGTGCCATAAGTGATGATCACCATTGGTTTCACAAATAGGAACCTTACCTGTTTCACAAAGACCTCCACTGAAGCCTTGGGAGCACATACACTCGAACCCATTGACCATGTCGAAGCAGGTGGCGTTGTTCCCACACGGTCCGCTTAGACACTCGTCAATGTCTGCAGGCAGAATCACAAATGGTAACCTTAACAGTGGCACCGTTTCACAAAATGACCTCAACGCTACTGTAACATGGACGTAAGACAAACTTACCGGTAAGCAATATTCGTGAAACTCTGCCCAGCATCGTTTATTGCTTTGTACAAACTTTCATTAAGTCGCTTAAATATTGGCGTTATTTTTGTATTTTTGGCTTTAACCCTTTACATAAAAATGGACCCAATAAATCTCGATCAATTAATAATTAAAATGGGCATTGTTGTCATTCAAAGAATGGAAGAGATTTCACAAAGTAAAACAAGTCTACGACTTGTAGAGATTCCGAGAACAGGTGGTCAGTACATCATGCTTGTCTTATGAACCGACCCCGTGGGGATTCCGGGTTAGTATTGGTCCCCAGCAACGTATTCTGGTCGTACGATGCAATCAAATGTATCGGGTGATATGAGGTGCGGTGACTAGGATTACGGCGTGTCATAATACCCCGACGGCGTAGATGGTTGTTTACAATATCGATCACTGAACTGTATAGACCAGACTTGATTATTTACAGGTCGCCGTCATATGGTTGGAATATGTCTGTGTGCGGCGTTAAACAACACAGTAAAGTGGGGATTGGGTGATCAGGCTCGTCTACATCCATTGCTGTCTCTTTTCAGACAATGGCTTGCCTGGTCCAGACTCGATTATTATCACAGGTCGTAGCACAGTGCAGCATTATTTCTGTCTATGAAGAAGGGTAACCAAGCATGTCCATGATATTCTATTATTTGCCCCATAGCGGAAGATGTGGAGGTCGGTGCAAAATCAACAAGAGCGTTTTAAGGGCGTGAGTCGGATAGTAAAAGCAGAGCACAACATAGCTGCAATATCGCATCTAGTATTAAATATGATGTATTTGATGATTTGTTCACTGATATAACGATAATGTGTTGTTGTATCTGTGATAACATATAATACTTTCTGAACGGGTGTAAATATAAGACGCCAGAGAAAAACCAGTCTCGATTATCTGTCGCGACAGATTCCAATGGGAGTAAAAGGTAAACTGGAGTGAACATAAGATGAATGGATCACTGAAAATCAGTGATGAAGGCAGGTGTTCGCCAAAGGGTAAGCATGTCTGCTCTACCAGTAGCACCCGCCATTCATACAATGAACATATAAAGGTTCGTTTCTGTGTATTGCTTAACGCCGCTCAATGTAAGCTATATGTTGGCTATCTGTTTGAATAGCAATACCTAAGTGGTTTAGTTTTGGTATTGTTACATATGCAAGTCCTGGTATCACCTCAAGAGTTGTGAAATGTAGACACCAATGACTGGAGCTGCCGGATATAAGCAATGGGTTCGTACGTTTCATCATCAACTTGCATTGTCTTAAGGATTGACTGTGTATTTTTTTCGGTTTATTGTCACAAAAGTTTGCACATCGGTTTTTCGATTCATACCTCAATGAACCGAAAAAAATATACAGTCAATGCTTATGATTAAATTCGACAACGTAAAACATGTTTTATCTACAATAGTTTAACCCAAAACCGATGCATATATCAAAACAGACAAAAATGACGACATTGATAAACATTCCAGGTGTAGGAATACATACAGTGGCGTGACATGAATCAGGTGATCGTTTAATTTATGCACATAACTTGACACGCCTACACAGTCAGTGGCCAATCAACGGAGAGTGGGATTAAAACAATGTTCATTGGACCTGTCAATTAAGGCAAGAGGCGAAAAGAACTGCAACAGTCTGACTGTAACGAACCGGAAGAAATATGTCCGAGAGAAGGCGGCTGTTTCAAATAACATGGTCATTTACTGCGTGATTCAAACTTTACTTCCCTGATTACGGTAAAACAAAGTTGGAGAAATGCTAGTTATAAATGAAACCCGAAGACATGAAAGTTGAACCGGGGCGAGCGGGAAAAAACAGGCGAGCGAGGCGGCACGTTTGCTGTTTCATTGATTCTCGGCCTTCGGTTTCAAAAGGTAGTTTGGACAATGAATAAGCATGAAAGTCGCTTACTGTCCTGCTGGTCTGTTGCTCTGGCCACATGAATCAGAGTTTCTGCTCGTTTTGGCAAAGTCTAAACAATGTCATTTGTCCACATGAATCAGAATTTCTGCTCGTATTGGCAAAGTCAAAACAAGGTCATTTGGCCATATGAATCAGAATTTCTGCTCGTATTGGCAGGGTCAAAACAAGGTCATTTGGCCACATGAATCAGAATTTCTGCTCGTATTGACAAAGTCAAAACAAGGCAATTTGGCCACATGAATCAGAATTTCTGCTCGTATTGACAAAGTCAAAACAAGGCAATTTGGCCACATGAATCAGAATTTCTGCTCGTATTGACAAAGTCAAAACAAGGTCATTTGGCCATATGAATCAGAATTTCTGCTCGTATTGGCAAAGTCAAAACAAGGCAATTTTTTACATCATTTGAGGTACAATTGATTATGCCCTTTCTACCAAGTTTTCAAAGAGCATCATACCACTCTTGCTCAAAAGTTGTTTGATCAAGGCTGGAAAGACCAGTTCTTAGGAAGACATCTCACCTTCTTCACAAACATCTCCGTTGAAACCCATTTGGCAGTCGCAGATAAACCCGTTGATGTCGTTCCTGCATGTTGCGTTGTTTTGACATGGGGAACTTGCACATTCCAATGCTTCTATGTCTGAAAAGATGTTAAATGTTTATGACATGCTCATGATGTAGTCAGGACCGTACAATGGTCTCTTCCTTTAGCAGAGATTTCTTATGATAATGAAAAGGATTTTTATCACTTTTATGTGCAGAATTATACATGCTTGGTTGGTTTGTTGTTTAACGCCGCACTCAGCAATATTGTAGCTATATGACGGCGGTCTGTAAATAATCGAGTCTGGACCAGACAATCCAGTGGTTGAAATCATGAGCATCGATCCACGCAATTGGGATCGATGACCGTGCATCAACCAAGTCAGCGAGCCTGACCACCCGATCCCGTGAGTCGCGTTTTATGACAAGCATAGTCGCCTTTTACGGCAAGCATGGGTTGCTGAACACCTATTCTACCCCGTAACTAATGTTATATTTGGGATGACACTTTCTTAGTACGTGATCTAGACTACCAGTTGTCGGACTTTCATTTTTGTGGAAGCCTCGGTGGCTGAGTGGGTTAGATCGCTGACTTTGTGTGTGCTGGCGATTAGGTGCCTCACCCTGGCAGGTGTGGGTTCGAATCCCGGACGGGACTCAACCCCAAAAAGTACTAGAATCTGTACTTTACTAAGAAAGTGTTATCCCAAATATAACATTAGTTACATTTGACCACTTTCTAAATGGCATTGTGTATTCATATTCTACCCCGGATCTTCACGGGTCTAATTATACATGCAATCCACAATCAATTTGCTCATTCTTCGCTTAAACTGTATGAAGTATTGCTAGGTAACAGGTTATGATTCTCCTGAGGGAACAAAGACAATATCTAAGTTTCACATGGGTGACTCATAGAGGTTATCACGCGAGTGTGTTTGGGGATGGTAAATATCCTGCATTAGGAATAAACATTGTGTTTAGCGAGCCTTGGCGAGCTAAATACATAGTGTTTATTCCTAATACAGGATATTTACCATCCCCAAACACACAAGCGTGATAACCTCTTTATCATATGATGTCATTCTTTAATTCTGTGCTTCAAAATCGCTTTCCCTCTCTCACAAGCATTACTGAAACATTGCGAGTTTTCCTGGAATGCGCGCATTAATATTTATTAAGTCACAGGGTAAGTGATGTGTCAGTCGGACAGTGACAGTAGCCAATATAGTTCCAACTGAAATCTGTTTCTTATACAGTGGCGAAGCAACATATACGCAAAACAATTGTTTTTAATTGCCTTTCGCGGCAATCCATTCGCCTGTCCGTTAGAGTAACTGCCCTTTGTCAAAGGGAAGCTACTCTAACCCTAGTCTATGAGACGTCACGGCCACGGTCAGACGTTGACAGTCGGTCTGTCCTGTCATAACGATAAGAAGTGTAGTCAGATGTACACACAGCGACAAAACGAAACAAGGTAACAATTCAAACATATTTCCGCCAAATCCAACTATTTTAATTTGTGGAGGAGGTTTCAAGGCGCAAAGGTCTACAAGCACAGATATGACTACTGATCCCGCTTGGCTAGGCCTCTTGCCCTCGCCAAATTGTTTCGAAATTTATATCTCGAAAGTTGCCAAAACTTATAAAATGCCTTAGCTACGTCACAGTTAGACACAGATTTTCAGTATATTAGACTGTTCTTTTGATAATGATAGCAATTATCCCTGTAGTTTATCAAGATTCCCGATGGTTAATTCTGACTCGATCGCCGAATGACAAGGGCGACGCCATGTTTGTTTATAAACAGTGAAAGTAGTCCCTACTTGACCTTTGATATTTGCATCTCTATCCGCATATGACCCCAAAGGATATCGTTTTATCCGTTGGCTTTATCCTGCCGAGAAACCTACCCATTATATGATAAATTACAATATCAGGCCCTATGACCTCGACACCGAACGCGCTGCGCCTCGTCGTGGACAACAATCGAGAACATCGGCATTTCACAACTACTGAGATACAATTGATCAAGCCCTTTCCATGAAGTTTTCAAAGAGCATCATACCACTTTTGCTCAAAAGTTGTTTGCTCAAGGTTAGAAAGTCAAGTTCTTATGAAGACATTTCACCTTCTTCGCAAACACTTCCGTTGAAACCAAGTTGACAGTCGCAGATAAACCCGTTGACGTCGTCCCTGCAAGTTGCGTTGTTTCGACATGGGGAACTTGCACATTCGTCTATGTCTGCACAGGTGTAAACATAGTTTCAATTCCAATATCACTTAAAATATTGATCATCAAATGTATTGACATGAATAATGGGGAAGATTATATCCGATACTTCACAAATTTCTTGTATATTTTTATGGTAGATATGTGGTAGACTTTTCCACATTTGACGCATCAGTTGAGTGAGTGAGTATGGTTTTACGCCGCTTTTTGCAATATTACAGCAATATCACGGCGGGGGACTCTAGAAATGGGCTTCACACATTGTAACCATGTCGGGAATCGAACCCGGGTCTTCGGCGTGACGAGTGAACGTTATTACCGCTTGGCTACCCGAAGGCCCCCCGCATCAGTTGAGAAAGGGATGTCAAATGCAAAGATGTCTACTTTTGTTTGTTTGTTTGTTGTTTACCGCCGCACACAGGTATATTTCAGCTACATGACGGCGGTCTGTAAATAATCGAGTCTGGATGAGACAGTCCAGTGACTGACATCATGAGCATCGATCAACGTAATGAGAACACGATGACATGCATCAACCAAGTCAGCAAGCCTGACCACCCGATCACGTTAGTCGCCTTTCACGACAAGCATAGTCGCCTTTTACGGCAAGCATGGGTTGCTGAAGACCTATTCTACCCCGGATCTTTACGGGTCTGGAGAGTAGAAGCCATCCCTTGTATCACAGAGTCTGATGGAGACATTATTGTCCCTCTGATTCTTAATACATAGATCTAAATATGACACAGATGAGGCGGTTTTACGTGTCTTTTTTATTTCTAGTTCAAGTGGTGGATGAATTAGCGGAAGCGAATTGGTCATTTGACCATTAAACCGCAATTGGTCATTTGACCATTAAAGCGTTTCTCACGTCAAAAACACTGGTCCCATTCTTTATATGGGTTTAATGTTGGGAGTCCCAACAGTTTACCAACGGAAGTTATAAAGTTCGCTGCTATATAATCATCGCCCCATGGACGTAATTAATGATCATGAATACATATACCGTATTCGACGTAATAAGCGCCCCGCTCTAATAAGCGCCAAAGGCGATATTTGTTAATATATTGGCTGGTGAACAATACCAATTAGCACCCCTTCCGATTGATCAATGTACATAAGACTTATTTATTCGTGTATTATACGCACTTGTGTGTTATATAAACCCTCAATTATGGGCAATTTAATTCTGGAAAAATATATCTGTCGTATATAAACATTTCAGGCTGTCAGCATAAACCGCGAAATTTATCTTTCAACTATTAAGAGCCCCAAATTTCTAATTTTGAGGGCGCCCTGGGTGCTTATTACGTCGAATACGGTAGACATTCCTTTTGAAATGTCTTTTGAAACAACTGTGTTGAAGAGAGCGAGTTGGACGAAATGAAAACAGGTTGCATCAGTTACTTGTTTCACAGAGTGTTCCATTGAAACCAATGTGGCACTCGCAGTCAAATCTGTCGACGTTGTCATGACAAGTGGCATTGTTCTGACAGGGGCTGCTCAAACACTCGTCGATGTCTGTCAACAAAAACAATTTACAGGGAGTGTTTGTGTGTTGCCTAGCGCCTCAAAATGTAACCAATGTGTTCGTACATTTCATAACCTTCACTTGAATTGTCTATATACTTAAATATTATTACGCAAGTTCTGGTTTCAATTTACGATTTGGGAGATTGAGACATTTCACCTTCTTCGCAAACACTTCCGTTGAAACCCATTTGACAGTCGCAGATAAACCCGTTGATGTCGTCCCTGCAAGTTGCGTTGTTTTGACATGGGGAACTTGCACATTCGTCTATGTCTGCACAGGTGTAAACATGATTTCAATTCCAACATCATTCAGAATATGTATCTTCAAATATATTGTATACAGACATAAACATTTTATAGCAATTGCTATTGCCCTGAGCACAAGGTACCGTTTTATACCTTCATGAATAAAGGGTAGGGTTTTATCCCATACTTCACAAATGCTCTGAAAGATTGATAACAGACAACTATGTTAGATCAGCGGGTTGGACTTGAGTGAGTGAGTGAGTTGGGTTTAACGCCGCTTTTAACAGTATTACAGTTATATCACGGCGTGTCAGCTTAATGTGGGAGGAAAGTGATGCAGGTCTCAGATGTTTACCACTTCGGTGAAACCTTCGAGCACGAGTATGGTGCTGACAAAATTAGAAACACAATCGGGGCGAACCGGGATTCGAACCCACAATTATAGGTTTCTGGCGTGCCCAAGGCACGCAACTCTGCACAGCGAATCGCGGCGCCTTAGACGACTGGGCCACCCGTGCCCCCGGGTTGGACTTGATGAAAGAAGAATGCATCAGTTACCTGTTTCACAGAGTGTTCCATTGAAGCCCATGTGACACTCGCAGTCAAATATGTCGACGTTGTCATGACACGTGGCATTGTTCTGACAGGGGCTGCTCAAACACTCGTCGATGTCTGTCAACAGAGGTTCACAATCAGCAGAGAAATTCGACTACAAATACCGGACCGCTATATTTTACTAAACATATTTGTGCTATGCTACGGTGATAAAAAGGACACATGTTGTATTACCTTTAAATTGCATTACATGAATTATATTTATTTTTGTAGGAGGCACGGGAGACCCAGCAGTCTCAAGCGCCATACATTACTGTGCAGAGTTGCGAAGTTTAGTCTTGTAAGGAAACTATGATCGTGGCTCCGAATCCCAGATGTGCTCGGGTTAATATGGTTGTTGCATGTCGGTTTCGCCAAGTTATAAACGTCTAAGACCGACTTTCCTTTGGGTTTTCCTCCTGTCACGCCGTGTTATAACAGAAGTACTTGTCAAACTTACTCACTAAATCACACAACAACCCAATAGGATACAACTCACAAGCACAGTACCTCTACACAAAATATGTTTATTTACGATGCAAGTTTTGAATGACATTCTTGCCTTTTCGCGAACACCTGGCGTCATCACTGATTTTCATTAATCCATTCACATAATTTTCAGCATTATTTTGCCTTTTACGTCAAGAAAGTATATTTCGCAGATATTCTAGATTGTCTCTGCAGTTACAGTTTTATATATACTTCAATCTATTTATTGTCTTGTCGTGTAGAAATATGGAATTCCGTTACAGATTTAAAAGTTCACCCTCATTAAATTAGCAAACTTTTAAAGTGCATAATCATAAAAATCTATTTGAATGGTTTTGTCAAATTTCACTTATCCAAATAAACATCCGTTAACGTAGTAGTGTTGACAGTAATGTGCTTAGAATAAATTACCTCAACGCTAGAGAATAATCACCCGAAACAGATACTACTGAACGTGCAATAGTGGTGAAAATTATATGGATGGATCACTGAAATCAGTGATGACACCAGGTGTTCGCTAAATAGAGTAAGCATGTCCCGCCCCACCGTTAGCACCACATACCTATTTCACACAGAGAACCGTTAAATCCGGGCTGGCAGATGCATGTGAAATCGTAGATAAGGTCGTCGCAGGTCGCGTTGTTGTAGCAGGGGATGCTGACACACTCATCTTTATCTGAAGTGGGACCAGGGTTTATCATGTATCACACGAACTTACTTCCTATTCCTTTACCAGCAACCATGATTTTAAAAAATCGGAACAGAGATATTTTGCTGGTGCAGCCAAATCCTTGTCTAAAATAGTAAATATAATCCTCAATACAATCAAAAAGGACTTTCTTAATAAGTTTTTGAGACACGTGGAATTTATACCACGTGTATTCTCAAAACCTCTAAGTATTTGCTTGAACTTTATCAATCTTAGGAAAGAACTATACTATGGTTCTAAATTTATTATGTTTTTAATTCTATGCAATCGACATTGTTAAACGCTGTAGGGCACGGTGGGGGTTGTTTTGCAAAGCACATATCATTTCGAGAAAAGACTTATATATATACACAAATAGTGTACTAGTTTTACGAATTGAACCTTGTTCTCCAGTATGAAATGCAATGTTTTACCAACAAGCCTGAGAGACTCACCAATATTGACACATTGATCTAGAACTGAATATCATAAATTATTTGAAATAATAGCAAATCTGGAAGTAATACCATTGAAAGAGTGTTTGACGTCAAGTCATCCCGACTCCTTGGCATGGTTTTCACTGTTGTTATTTGCATTGTAAATTGTTGTTAAACATTTATTGTTAACTGAATTACATTGTTTCTGTTGTGATTCATTAGAAGTTCATTGCATTGTATGTGGACACTGATTAGTTGTCAGGAATGTAGTGCTATCTAATGTAAGCAGTGGTGAGGAAATTATTATATTTAGATGCTCGAGTTACCTTTAAACCTGCGGAATAAACATCCGTCAATCGTTATATAAACATGTGGACTATTATGTGATGTTACAGTGACACTGGACTGGTCTGGCACTGTGTGGAAAGTGCTGGAAGCTAGTTAGACTATACAAGTGGGGCGTGCCTGTCATCTCACATTTCATCTCACATTACATCAAGACCAGTTTTCTTGTAAAGATCACTTTATACCCCGGATTCCCAGCTTAGGCCTATCTCGGAAGCTTGACTGCTGTTGCGTATAGGTGAATATTATTATAATTAAACTTTTTTGCTATCACCACTGCCGTTATATTTTGTATTTGATACTAATTATTGTAATATCACTTTATTGCATACTGCCATTGTTATTGCTCTGCGGTAATTTGTATAGATTTGTAAGTCTAGTTAATAGTGTATTACAATTGTTGATTGTTGGTTTCCAACTAAATTCTTTCAGGTACAGATTTCTGGGTTGTTTCAAATCGGGAATCAACTTGTAACAGTATACACACCACAACTCCACTTCAGGTAATTTTTACGTGTGGATATTAATGACGTCGCTTAGTGAAATATGTATACATCATGACACCTCTCGTAAACCAGAACGACACACGCATTCGTGTAATGATCATACAGACGTACCAAAGATCATTCCAAGTGGGAAACTAGCCATGTCCCTTTTATCTTCAGACTGTTTGTAAAGTATTACTCCCTTTGATCCCGAACTGTTGATGTAGTCCATTTGGCCCCATTCGTCAACCTTTAACGTCATCATCTGGAAATCACATCTGCTAGCGTTTGTCACGTTGGTTGGGGTAGTTATATTGTAAACGACCGATATGGTGTTCGTCTCGTCGAAGGCATCCACGAAATTGATGATGTAGTTGTCCAGATACCTGTCCGTCGAAGGGACAATAGACATGCCACTGCCTTTGTTGATGTCGTTGTTGTTTGAGGACGGGTATGCACCCTTGTTGATGACAACCACGATACATGGCTGAGATGTTTCTATGCAACGTTCATTGGAATTAGTATTGAGATCAACATCTACAAACTCCCCTTCGTTCAGTGTAGATATGACCCCAGAGCTGTCGCTAATTAGGGTGCTGTCGTGCGAAGCGACGATTCTGTAGACGACTCCACCGGTGATGTTGGGTGCAGAGAGGACGAATCTTTCACCAAAACTTTCAACTGGAATCATCATTTCAACAAGAAGATTGCACTTATTCGCCGCGCCAGGTACCATAGCACATTCGTGTCCAGTCACTACAGCCACCTTCTTGTCGCTTTGGATGACGGTACCCGTGACGTCATCTCTGCAGAGCAAACCAATGACATCACTTCTGTTCAGGGCGATGAGCACGATGTCCCCGTCAGACACATTTGCAGACACACACATAGAACCATGCTTGACGTTCATTGCCACGGTGGTATTGTCTTCAACGGCTGCTACCAGAATGAAGTTGTTGTACGGACTGACATCGTTTCTCTTGTACGTAACTGCAGTGTATGTGGCTGTGAGGACGTCGGTCGGGACGGCCATAAAACCACCAGTGTCGTTGTAACCGGCAGCGTCTGTGAGAAACACAAACAGCCATACGTCTTCACTGGCAGTGATGGTCACTGCTTTATGCTGACTGGACAGCGAGGCATATCCAGTGTACCCAACATCGTTTACACTGACGTACACGTTGTGTACCTCGTTGGCTTCTAGAGAGAGAACATGGGGTCCTTGTGTACTGGGCTCTATGTGTATATTTGTCGGTTTATCTGTTATGAACATCAATCGTGCCGATCCAGTTGTGTTCAAGAATGGGAGAAGGAAGTTTTTCCCTTTTTGAGTTTTCACACAGTGAGCTGGAACATTAAAATATTTACTGCATGTAAATACATGTAGGTCTTGAATGAATCAGTGAGTTGGCTTCAACGTTGATTTGGCCAGTATTTCATTAAAATTCGATATTACCGGACTAAGAAATGTTCGGCAATATCAAGTTTACGACAAGATCCGTTTCATTAATTCTTGTTGATATATGTTGTTTCCAAAGTTGTCGCATAGAACAACGTAATGATGTCACCTGCACTATTGACATTTTACGAGCGTTTCATTATTGCTGCCGCTTACAATCATCAGAAATTAACTTACAATATATACTGCCACATAACACTGTCATTTACTGTTTCACTAGGCTACGCATTGTCCAACCATAATCATGCCGTTAACTGTATAGCAACTGGAAATGTGTAAAAGACAAAACTGCAGCAATAATATAACAGTATAAAGAAATTATTCAATGGACTGTCAGTGCACGAAATGTGAAGGGCAAAACTAATGATTGCATACACACAATACCTGTTGATATTAGGCGACTATGCTTGTCGTAAAAGGCGACTAACGGGATCGGGTGGTCGGGCTCGCTGACTTGAATTGATCCCAATTGCGTGGATCGATGCTCATGATGTCAATCACTGGATTGTCTGGTCCAGACTCGATTATTTACAGGCCGCCGTCATATAGCTGGAATATTGCTGAGTGCGGCGAAAAACAACAAACAAGCAAACAAGCAAGTTTGATATTGGGACCAATCTAGAGTCCATATATGTACGTAATTACGACCATACAAAACTAAAGGTCACAAAGTATTGCTTTGAAATACCGTTCACACACAGAGTGGGTAAAATTTGTTTTGTTTTTTAAATTCTATTACTCATAAAACCAAACATCCGTTGAGAATTTTCCTTGAGTGAATAGCTGCGTTTTACGCAGCTGTATTTCAGTTGTTTCACGGCAGTATATGCGGGCGGAAAGTCTAGAGTGATCTACCATGTAACCCATTAGCACGTATCGTGCTGTCAAACGAAGAAAGATCTTCGGAGAATCTGTGATTTGAACCCACAATCTTAGGCTTCTGGCTTCTATTGACGTCTTTGGCGACATGGCCACCCGTGCCCCTGAATTTGACTTGAACCAACATTCGATGTTAAGGGGTATCAATTTACAATATAACATCTGATGGGTTTAAAATGTTGATTGGGTGGTCAGGTTCGAACTCCCTTCTTCACACTATCAGTCATTGGTTTGCCTGTACATAGTTCGATAATTTACAGGCCCGGGCAACATTGCTGGGGTCGTTTGGCACTAAACTAGAGTATTTAGATGGAACAAATGTCCTTTTGGTGTTTTGACATTGGGGCCAAACGTCGTAACGTTAAGTTTGAATAAAATCTGCATCAGGAGAAGAATACTCTTCGGTAGTGCAAGCAGCGACCCAAACTTGCGATACGATGACACACGATCGGCCAGATCATAGCTCGATTCTGAAGGTTAGTAATGGTCACATTAATCAGTAAAGGTGACTAGCCGAGTCTCAGTGATACCGCTGCAGGTGACAAGCATGGGTACTGTGTACCATCATAGTGATATAACCGATATATACTCGTGTACGCATTACCTGAAGTTGTCAAAACGACAGCCACAAACAGCTCGACCAGCATCTGCAAATACAAAAACATCAAGGAGAAAATGTATGACTTCATTGACCGTGAACTATTTTACATTGACCTTAAGAGACGTCGACTTAACGTCCTGTTTGTGCTACGGTATAACGACCTATTGGGATGCTTCCTATGTTTCCTTGTCCGTTTTGATAAAACAATGAAATTATTTGTGTCTATAAATTTTCTGTCCCTTTTGACACTAATGTGATTAACAAGTTTCTGGAAAACTGACAAATGTGCGGATCTCGTTTACGAAATGTCACGCTTGCATCCCAAGTATCAAGTTGTCCGACTCCCCATTGTTCTCGGTGCCTTAGGTTAGGTACCTCCAAATCTGTTGACTGAAATTGGCGGAGAACCCGGGTTTGCTGCCAGGAATACAACCCTGCTGACAATCTGGATAACGCCGAAGAGGAGTCTTCACATTCTCCGAAAAGTTCTGGGTGGGTTTGACTAGGCAGCACTTCCAGGGATAAGTCCCATGCGCTGTCTGGGCTGCGTGTACAGGGGGCAGGGGCCCTGAGCTGATGAAGAGCCTAACTTAGCCCGACTCCGCCAGAATCACACAAACCCCCTTTTCTGCATTTATTTATTTTAATCCTACAGGAAAGCCATAAACACGATAGCGCATTTGGTGATTCTGTTGAAACTGATAATGTTGAAGTACGTTTGATGTGTACATGTACAGAGATTGAAAAACGTTCGTTCGTTTTGCACCACAATGGGGGGCGGCAGTTTTAATGTCTCGGACCAAACATCTCTTTTGTGTTTGACTCTGATAATGATACATGCCACCGAGCTAATGACGAAACTCGGAGTCTGCAGTCCACGTGCACAAACATCGACCCGGTTCAAGTAAATATCAAGACGCCAACGCCAGAAAACAACTGGTCGTAAACACATTCCATCAGTCGTAAAACGCAAAAAAATGAATGAAAAACATGGAATGGATAATGTCAATGTCAATGATGACACCAGGTGTTCGCGAAAAGACACCTTGTGTTCGCGGAAAGACACCAGGTGTTCGCGAAAAGACACCAGGTGGTCGCAAAAAGACACCAGATATTCGCGAAAAGACACCAGGTGGTCGCGAAAAGACACCAGATATTCGCGAAAAGACACCAGGTATTCGCGAAAAGGGCTAGCATGTCCTGCCATAAGCGGCACCACCCGCCGCTCACATAATTTGCATAATATATGTGTTTGCTTGTTGCCTGACGCCGAGTGGCATCAACACACAAACTATATATTCAAAATAACGAGAGAAATACTTGAGCAAATAGTCCATTGTTACGTTCAAAGAAAGCGTCTTTAATCTTGACATGAAAGAAACGTAAAAGCTGATTACAGGCTGAGCGAAAGAGAGTTCCATAGCGACATAATGGACAGATCAAAAGCAAAATCTTAAATTTGTAAGATGGGATGCGGAGTGGGAGCGGTCGCCTGATGGAAGCAGTTCCAGGTTTCTATGATAATCTTGACCATAGGAGTTATGGCGAGTTAATTTCCTGGTTGTGTTCCCAAAACAGACAGTACCTTGTATGAAGACAGCTCTTGGTGTCCCCTGCCACCATATATTGCTAACTGTGGCGTATGATCCTACTCACTAACTGAGCGTGGCGGATTCATTAGTAATAATAATATTTATAAATAAGAGGGAAAAAGTAACTTTGCTTTAAATGTTACGTTATTGAAAAAAACAAGATAATATTTGGTCATTCCTCTTTTCAATGATTCATTATAACAAATTCGTTGACAAAACCCATACCTGGTAACATGAGAAGGACACGCTCTAAAAGAGGGGTGGAGTGACAACTCAGTTAATAATGTCAATGTCGGAGGTGACCAGAAGTTGTGTTGATACAATCGAAGAAGTTGCGGTGGTGTACATTGAAAACACCAGATGACTGAAAGAGGCCCGGTGATGTTATTCCAACTGTCAACCGTAGATTGGTCTAACTGTTACCGGCTGGTTCTGGTCCTGTCGTCGGCGTAGATCCATCACATCCCAGACATGTTCCATAGGGGAGAGGTCTTGAGAAACAGCCGGTTATATCAGTACAACAATTTTATGTTGCCTCAAAAAGTCTGTCACAGCACGTGCAATATGTGTTGGCGTGTATTATCCTGTTGCGTTACGTCTTTGCATTAGCAAATGGGGTACCACATGATCTCGAACGATGTCGTCCCGGTAGGGTACGTCATTCACATTGCCAATGATGGGTTGTGTTTTCCTGTGATGCCATCTCATGACATACCATTACTCTTCACACACACACACACACACACACACACACACACACACACACACACACACACACACACACACACACACACACACACACAACCCCCATTCCCCACACCCACAACCCCCGCCAAAAAACAAACAAACAAAAAGACATAAACAAAAGGTTCTTGCCTGACGGTGACGTTTGGGCAAACTTGGCCGTATCGTTGGACGTCGGGGCCGGATGTTGCTCTATTTCAAACGATTGAATACGGTTCGATCTGCACTAAGTGGTCTCAACCCAGGAATTATCCGAGCTGGAAAAGTTTGGTATCAATGCGCAAACGAATACGGACGATTGGACCGGGCAAGTCATGAGCGTTGCCGTGCTGTAGATAACGTCCCGAAAGAGATAATATTGTGTTTCGAAAACCTTAAAATCTCTGGCGTCATTTCTAATTGCAACGTACCCATGGCGCGCTGACGTTGACTTTTAGCTAGTCGTGGCGTTACGTAAGTGTTATTTACGTTTAAACAAAAGTTTTTTTATTGAGCACCTGATAGCTAAAAGATCATTGTGTGCTGTTCACATTAAACAATCACGTGTGTAAGTATCATGCTCTTACTATCATGTTCGCCTAGTCGTTGTACCCGCTCTGTAAGTTCATCGCCGGCAAGAGAATGCAATGCAAGTGAGGTTTAGATTGGTTACGTTGCAAAACACTTCAAAAGCATTAGTTTGAATTCCTGATATGAATATGTGTATCACAGAAGAGTGAGTGTGCTTAAAGCCTATTTTTGCAATAATCCAGTACTATCACGTCGATTAGGGTTCACACAGTGCGTGAGTATTGGGAATCCCGACCAGTGCTTCCGTGGTACTCATGGTTCAACAATAGAGGTGAGTTGGGGAAATAAAGGCTGAACGTCGCGTTCAAGATTATTGCACTGCCATAGCGGTGTGCTGCTTGTATTGGTATGGCGAGTTTTATAGTTCCAGCCCACTGAGAAACCATGCCACAGTTTAACATGGGCACAACACTCAGGAACAGCGTGCTGACTCTGAGCCGACCAGTCCTTTGTTATTCCCTTATTACCGAATGCCAGGCAGGGTATCAACAAGTGCCATCATTTAACGTCTTTTAGTTATGACGCGGCCAGGCATCGACCCGCCGACATTCAGATCTCCGGGCAGACCCTCTGTCCACTACACCAAAGATGCGGATCCACAATGAAAGACTAAAAGACCAATGTGGGTGGTTGAAACCTTGCCCGGTGGAAGAAATTCAGATGGAACTATTGTGGTTGTTTTAACGGATAGCCAAGGAATTCATCACCCTTTGTTACGCGGCAGTCGGCAATATTTCATCTAAGACACGGTGGCATGTGACCTGAAACAGGTGGTTAATATTATGAACAACGTCCTGCGCCGTCGACCTACGATGACGTAGAATCAACCAGGTCAACCTGTCCTCCCGACCCACCTCAAGCTATATGCTGGGGACCTGTCCTGACCTGTGTTGCCCGGGAGTGAGTGAATATGGTTTTACGCCGCTTTTAGCAATATTCCAGCAATATCACGGCGGGGGACACCAGAAAGGGTCTTCACACATTGTACCCATGTCGGGAATCGAACCCGGGTCTTGGGGCGTGACGAGCGTACGCAATAACCACTAGGATCTTCAACCACCCCCTTGTTGGCTAGCATACCAGGGGGCTAAAATAACTTATGCAAATATAGAACGTCCAGGCCTGAGAATAACCAGTCTCGATTATCCAACGAAACAGATTCCTTTGAGCGTAAAAAGCGAAAACCAGTGAACATCATATGCAGCAAAGCTATGCCGACAGCGGTGCTTCGTGTTGCTGTTTATTCACGGTTAGGCCTGACCATCTAATGTTCTAAATATATTACAATAAACTAAAACTGCCTATATATTTTTAACGTCATTTTCATGCATTACCTAATCATGGCATTCAGTGTGGGAATGCCGTGTGAAGATTCAGATCAGAACAGTTACTCTCAGTGACTAAAGATCTGATTATTTGGTTGGATGGAGAAACACAGACTTTCTGTTTCGTTGATTACTTCAAGACATTCATTTCTTTCCACCGGGACACAACATGGTAATTATCAAGACATAAAAAGAAATATCTTTTTTTTTAAATCCGAGACACAATTATATATTTTCAATAATTTCTAGAAAATAAATACTTTAAAAATCCCAACCCAATGTTTTAAACTTCAACAATGTTTATATTTTACTGGGGTTTACTAGCCACAAAATACTCGTCTTTGTGCACAGAGGGATCTCCAATGTCGTTAGATGTTCACACTATTAAAGAAACTCAAATCGAAAGTATTGCAACAGTTACATTCCCACCAATTACCCAATTACCAATAAAAATGAAAAGGAAAGAATGTTACATAAACTATACGATTCACTATCTCTACACACATTTGTTATTTTCACACTGTTAGGAAATATGATTGACGTAAAGTTAAAAAGGACTTACTGCGTCTGACGGCTGCTGACGCACATGTATGCGTACTGTCAAAGACGTTGGTCGTGGAATGGATGTTCCAACTTTGGTCCGTTGATGAGTGATATTGATTTGCCCTGTAAAATCGGAAAAAGAAATATCTAACGGTAGATAGCTGTCTTCATGCCATGTTTTGTATATAGGAAGAAAATCAAACCGATATAATGGCTTCACTTGACAAAAATCAACACACGAAGATGTTAACATAGAAACGTATTGATTAACAAATGAGGCTTTACATGCAAGTATTTACCTTACCATAGCTGATGAATAATACATACAGCACTCTCTACATGTTTCATTCGTGTTATTGATTTTGCAATGAAATGTTTGTGCGTTGAAATTCATGTGATGTGTATCACTAGGGGCGTTTTTTTATGTTTTAGAGAGGTGGTGAGGTGAAATGAGGTGAAGTTCAAGCTGATTGTGCTTATAGAACGATTGTGTTTGTGTGTTTGTCTGCCTGTGTGTTTGAGTCTGTGTGTCTGGGTGTGTGAGCTTGTACATATTTATGTACCATGCCGCGGTTTAACATGGATACCCCACTCAGACTGATTTTACTGATTCTGAGTTGATTCGTCCTTGTTTTATCCCATTACTGCCGAACGCTTGGCAGGGTAACAAGTGCCCTCTTTTTACGGTATTTTGGTATAAGCGGACGGGGTTTGAATTACCGAACTTCGAAACTCTGGGCAGACGCTTTGCCCACAAGACCACTGAGGAAGTCCCACAAGGGAAGACTACAAGATCAGTGTAGGGGGCATATTTTAAACCTTGCCCGGAAATTCAGATGGAACGGTGTCTCCACTTCGTTTAGGGCCGCTTGCCGCCTGCTTTATATTGCACTATTGATGTCCCTTAAGTGAACTTTTCACACTGACACTGGTCAGATCTCCAGAAGGATATAAGTTCTCGGCCCATCTGTTGAATATTGGTTCTACCGATGAAAATGACGACCGGCCTCTGTCCACCTCTGGGGTCACTTCTTGACCCGCTATTGTTCGGCATCTTCGGTCAATGTTCCTAGCCACAGATCATCTATCTGTAACGGAGATGGCGGAACATTCTCTCATAGGTTTGTTGTTTCTTGTCAGGAAGGAGGAGAGTTGAGGCATGGTGTCACCAAAAAAAAGCATGTCCGGTTACAGCTGATGGAAGTGGCAGGGACAATAAAGAATGTGCCGTCACAATATATAGTCTTATCTTAGCATCACAGAGGTATTGCAGGTTCTTTTCGGTGCCGGGGCCAAACATCTTGTCGTTTTTGCCGTCACCTATAACTAGGAATGCGACACGACTGTATGTTCCATGCATGTTTGGGCTTGTGCAATAGTCAAGGTGCAAGTGCAAGTCAACATCATTACTTTTATACACGAAAATAAGTTCACCAATAAATGTTACATCAATCATCACTTGGTCACTTGGTTCCTACCAGTGGTGAGTTGTTCACGAGACGACCCCTCTTGCATTCCAAACATATGCAATCCCTCAAAGGATGCAACAGTTCACTCTGGTGAAACGTGTGTTTGTGTTTTAGAGTATTACAGTTATATCACGGCGAGGAAAGCCCGAAGTGATGCAGGTCTCAGACCTTTACCACTTCGGTGAAACCCACGAGCACGGGTATGGTGCTGACAAACCTGGAAACATAATCGGGGCGAACCGGGATTCGAACCCACAATCATAGGTTTCTGGCGTGCCCAATGGACGCAACTCTGCACAGCGAATCGCGGCGTCTTAGACGACTGGCTCACCCGTGCCCCCTGGTGTTTTAGAAGTCGAAAGTCGCTCTCGTTGGACACTGTCATTTTGGTATGATGAGGCTTGTCGAACCACCTGCGTTCCATTCTCCGTACAGACGCTCTATCCACAAGACCATGGAGGCGGCCCTCTTCTTCGAGATAGTATTCATTCGAATAAGTGTAGCTGGGAGGAAAATATTTACTGTGGTATCATCCAAAAGAGTTCATTATGTAAAAGATAACGGCTATGCTTCTGTTCCCATAGTATTCTTTGAGACTCAATAATGTACTGACAGCCGTATTTACCCTTGTATACGAGAACAAAGGCTCAGTTTGCATTAAAGGGAGGCTAGACTTGGGGAACGTAACAGTTCCACGAAGGTCAATGGGTCGCCTTGACTGCGTGATACCTCGCGTTATATTACGAATATCAATCATACAGTTGATGATAACTATAAGTACATATAGAAACTGTGTCTCATATGATTCAAAACGTCAACGGTACTTATATCTATCCTAGGTCCATAACCAACAATAGGGTGGTATTTATATCTATCCTAGGTTCGTAACCAACAATAGGGTGGTACTCATACATATACTAGGTCCGTAACCAACAATAGGGTGGTACTTATATCTATCCTAGGTCCGTAACCTACAATAACGTGGTACCTATATCTATCCTAGGTCCGTAACCTACAATAGGGTGGTACTTATATCTATCCTAGGTCCGTAACCAACAATAGGGTGATACTTATATCTATCCTAGGTCCATGACCAACAATAGGGTGGTATTTATATCTATCCTAGGTCCGTAACCTACAATAGGGTGGTACTTATATCTATCCTAGGTCCGTAACCAACAATAGGGTGGTACTTATACATATACTAGGTCCGTAACCTACAATAGGGTGGTACTTATATCTATCCTAGGTCCGTAACCAACAATAGGGTGGTACTTATACATATACTAGGTCCGTAACCTACAATAGGGTGGTACTTATATCTATCCTAGGCCCGTAAACTACAATAGGGTGGTACTTATATCTACCCTAGGTCCGTATCCAACCATAGGGTGGTACTTATATCTATCCTAGGCCCGTAAACTACAATAGGGTGGTACTTATATCTATCCTAGGTCCGTAACCAACAATAGGGTGGTACTTATATCTATCCTAGGCCCGTAACCAACAATAGGGTGGTACTTATATCTATCCTAGGCCCGTAACCAACAATAGGGTGGTACTTATATCTATCCTAGGCCCGTAACCAACAATAGGGTGGTACTTATATCTATCCTAGGCCCGTAACCAACAATAGGGTGGTACTTATATCTATCGTAGGCCCGTAACCAACAATAGGGTGGTACTTATATCTATCCTAGGCCCGTAACCAACAATAGGGTGGTACTTATATCTATCCTAGGTCCGTAACCTACAATAGGGTGGTACTTATACCTATCCTTCGTCCGTAACCTACAATAGGGTGGTACTTATATATATCCTAGGTCCGTAACCAACAATAGGGTGATACTTATATCTATCCTAGGTCCGTAACCAACAATAACGTGGTACTTATATCTATCCTAGGTCCGTAACCTACAATAACGTGGTACTTATATCTATCCTAGGCCCGTAACCAACAATAGGGTGGTACTTATATCTATCCTAGGCCCGTAAACTACAATAGGGTGGTACTTATATCTATCCTAGGCCCGTAACCAACAATAGGGTGGTACTTATATCTATCCTAGGCCCGTAACCAACAATAGGGTGGTACTTATATCTATCGTAGGCCCGTAACCAACAATAGGGTGGTACTTATATCTTTCGTAGGCCCGTAACCAACAATAGGGTGGTACTTATATCTATCCTAGGCCCGTAACCAACAATAGGGTGGTACTTATATCTATCCTAGGTCCGTAACCTACAATAGGGTGGTACTTATACCTATCCTTCGTCCGTAACCTACAATAGGGTGGTACTTATATATATCCTAGGTCCGTAACCAACAATAGGGTGATACTTATATCTATCCTAGGTCCGTAACCAACAATAACGTGGTACTTATATCTATCCTAGGTCCGTAACCTACAATAACGTGGTACTTATATCTATCCTAGGCCCGTAACCTACAATAGGGTGGTACTTATATCTATCCTAGGTCTGTAGCCAACAATAGGGTGTTACTTATATCTATCCTAGGTCCGTAGCCAACAATAGGGTGTTACTTATATCTATCCTAGGTCCGTAGCCAACAATAGGGTGTTACTTATATCTATCCTAGGTCCGTAACCAACCACATATGAACAAAAAGAAAATATATGATATTACAATATGTACTTTAGAAATAAGACACTTACTGATATATTCAAGAGTAAAACATATAGAAAATGTATCATGCCTTTCTGTCTACCGTGGACATGTTCGCTTCCTTTTTCGAGGCCTGTTAAAATTAATTTCGTGTATTTCCTGACCTGTTCGCCCCTATTGTGTAATTAGTTTAAGGTACTGTTTTGCTGTTTTCCGACTATTTGCTAACAACATGACATTTACAGGGTCATTGAGTGAGTGAGTTTGGTTTAACGCCGCTTTTTAACATTATTTCAGTTATATCGCGGCGTGTCAGCTTACTGTGGGAGGAAAGCCCGAGGTGATACAGACGTTTACCACTTCGGTGAAACCCACGAGCACGGGTATGGTGCTGACAAACCTAGAAACATAATCGGGGCGAACCGTGATTCGAACCCACAATCATAGGTTTCTGGCGTGCCCAAGGGACGCAAATCTGCACAGCGAATTGCGGCGCCTTAGACGACTGGGCCACCCGTGCCCCCTTACAGGGTCAGAGTTTACAGAGTAACCCAAGCTTCAGTTACCCTGGCCCCGCGTCCCGTCTCCTCTCACCAACAGATCAGGTGAGCTACATGAAGATCAGTATTGACTGACTGTCGCCGCTCTCAACAATATTTCAGCGGACGGCGGTCTGTAAATAATCGAGCTTGGATCAGACAATCTAGTGAATGACGTCATGAGCATAGATCCACACAATAAGGATATGATGACATGCATCGACCAAGT
Organism: Haliotis cracherodii; assembly: GCF_022045235.1. Lineage (NCBI taxonomy): Eukaryota > Metazoa > Mollusca > Gastropoda > Lepetellida > Haliotidae > Haliotis > Haliotis cracherodii. Next base: position 31,434,651 of record NW_027266341.1, read on the forward strand.
CACCGAGCACGACCCACTGAAGTTGCCTATTGTGACATGCTTGAATTGCTGGCGACCAGTACCCCCCCACCCCCTGCTCCCCCCTCTCCCCGGGTTACACATACACATAAGGATATTTTTTTTTTTAAATCTAATACCTATTAAAGATACAAAATAGAAACATACTAAAATCTGCCCTCCATACACAGAACCATTTTCACCAACAGTCGTGAGAAATAAGATCATTACTGGCCTTTAATATCATTAACGTATAAAAGAATTATTGCTATAATTTCGCCATTTTCCCGAAAATTGTTCAATGCGTTTGCATTCAATGTGGAGAACACATGTCATTAAATATATTATGAATTTATCCACTGGCAAATTATGATAATTTTCAAAGCCTTTCTTTAGCACCACAAATTTTCAAAGCCTTTCTTTAGCACCACAATTTGTGCTTTGAGGACCGAACGTATGAACCGAGTAATAATTTCGTTTGTTTGCGTTTAATCTTTCTGTAGACATAAAGAGGTAATTTCCGCTGCATTCAAAGATTTGTGCAAATAGAAGCTGTTTACATCCTTACGGGAACAATCATAGTTCCCATGGTAACAGACATGTACAACCTTTTCAAGGACTAATTAAAAAGCGCGTGTTTCCATCACCCGGACAATAACATTTCAGTTATATGAAAACAAGTCAATATTTTTTAAACTGAATTGTGTCATCGTGTAGCGTTATAGTCTTTATTCTGGTCATTGTCGAAGAACTGGTTTCCATAGTAAACAATTCCTGCATCAACACTAGTCATTAAGATTAATTTTGTGTATCAATATTGTGACAGTACTATGAATGATGCTTTTGAAGTTGAAATCATCTAACCGTAGAAGCGCGATGGTATTCAAAGAAATGTATGGAACGCATAGAAACCAATAACATTCGTTGGCCGCACTCGTTATTGACAATAACAGCCTTGCTTCCATTTCTTTCGCGGCGAAAGACGTCTTGGTTGTGACCAGGTTTGATCGTCAGTGGAGGGTGTTTAAGTTTAAACTGTTGATGTATATTTTAATTTTCAATTTCGACTGTTTTGTTTAGTATTTTACCTCTTAGTAGTGATTTGGTATTGTTAATGCTTTTTATTTTAAGACAGTGGACAACAAATGGGTGGATGGTAGTATGTATGTTTGTCGGGGTGTAGGGTTAGTTGGCAGGTGACTGGGTGCACGGTCGTGTGTGTGTGTTAGTGAGGTGGGGAGTGGGGGTAAGCAGGTAGGTAACTAGGTGGATGGAAATATGTGTGTGTTAGTAGGGTGGTAGACAGGTGACCGGATGGATGGTAGTGTGTGTGTTGGTGGGGCTGGGGGTTAGTAGACAGATGACTGGGTGGATGGTAGTGTGTGTTGGTGGGGGTGGGGGTTAGTAGACAGGTGACTGGGTGGATGGTAGTGTGTGTGTTGGTGGGGATGGGGGTTAGTAGACAGATGACTGGGTGGATGGTAGTGTGTGTGTTGGTGGGGATGGGGGTTAGTAGACAGATGACTGGGTGGATGGTAGTGTGTGTGTTGGTGGGGGTGGGGGTTAGTAGACAGGTGACTGGGTGGATGGTAGTGTGTGTGTTGGTGGGGATGGGGGTTAGTAGACAGATGACTGGATGGATGGTAGTGTGTGTGTTGGTGGGGGTTTGGGTTAGTAGACAGGTGACTGGGTGGATGGTAGTGTATGTGTTGGTGGGGATGGGGGTTAGTAGACAGGTGACTGGGTGGATGGTAGTGTGTGTGTTGGTGGGGATGGGGGTTAGTAGACAGGTGACTGGGTGGATGGTAGTGTGTGTGTTGGTGGGGATGGGGGTTAGTAGACAGGTGACTGGGTGGATGGTAGTGTGTGTGTTGGTGGGGCTGGGGGTTAGTAGACAGGTGACCGGGTGGATGGTAGTGTGTGTGTTGGTGGGGATGGGGGTTAGTAGACAGATGACTGGGTGGATGGTAGTGTGTGTGTTGGTGGGGGTGGGGGTTAGTAGACAGGTGATTTGGTGGATGGTAGTGTGTGTGTTGGTGGGGGTGGGGGTTAGTAGACAGGTGATTTGGTGGATTGTAGTGTGTGTTTGTGGGGGTGGGGGTTAGTATACAGGTGACCGGGTGGATGGTAGTGTGTGTGTTGGTGGGGGTGGGGGTTGAGAGTATTATAACGGTTCTGCAGCTGATGGAATTACACGTGAGAGTATTATAACGGTTCTGCAGCTGATGGAATTACGCATGAGAGTATTATAACGGTTCTGCAGCCTATGGAATTACATGTGAGAGTATTATAACGGTTCTGCAGCTGATGGAATTACGCATGAGAGTATTATAACGGTTCTGCAGCCTATGGAATTACATGTGAGAGTATTATAACGTTTCTGCAGCTGATGGAATTACGCATGAGAGTATTATAACGGTTCTGCAGCCTATGGAATTACATGTGAGAGTATTATAACGGTTCTGCAGCCTATGGAATTACACGTGAGAGTATTATAACGGTTCTGCATCTGATGGAATTACACGTGAGAGTATTATAATTGTTTTGCGGCCAATGAAATTATATGTGTGAGTATTGAAAAGGCTTTGCAGCCACAGAATTACATGTGAAAATATTACATCGGCTCTGCAGCCGTGGCACTGTATTATAAGGGTTCTCCGGCAAGTACAACTGGTCATGGATAGTTCGATGAGTGAGTGAATGAGTTTGATTTTACGCCGCTTTTAGCAATATTCCAGCAATATCACGGCGGGGGACAAATGAGCTTCACACATTGTACCCATGTCGGGAATCGATCCCGGGTTTTCGGCGTGACGAGCTAACGCTTTAACCACTAGGCTACCCGACCGCCCCTATAGTTCGATGAGCAGGGAGGACATTGCAACATGCGTCATGAAACACCCCACCCAAAGACCAACATCCTCCTCATGATAGCAATGCATCTGGAACACCTGCCTGGAAACAATCTGATTTAACATGGCGTTTAATTTTGCCGCCATTAGTTGCATCTGTATCATGATGCGTTAGAATGAACACAGCCGTGGCAGCAAGCGAGAGAGACGATTCAAATCTCGCAAACCATATATAACCTCAATACGCCACCTAGCGGAACTTACCTCCCCTTGATTATCCCTCTTCCGCTGGGAGCAAGCAATTTCCTTTTTATTCATACTTCGACCGAAGAAAATATCTGTTCTCCTAGAATGTCAAAAATACAGTAAAACCAAATACAGTTGGACCAGCTGTGTAGTACACACCGAGAATAACAAAGAATGTCTACAAGTCGGAGGGAAGAACCTTTGAGTCTGGTTTGAAGGCTAACTTTGATGTAACCATCTGTCATTTTCACTCTGCCAATGACCATGCCGGTATGCCGTTATTGGCAGCTGCTGAAGCCCCGCTACTCTGCAGAGGATGAAGACCATACTTCTTCATGTCTTGAAAAACTTGAACGGGTTTAAAACTACTAAATCTCAATAACAGGACAGAACATAACCAACAAGGCTCCATCCTTGTAAAATATCCATTTTAGATGTTTAATACAAATATGAGGTGAAGTGAAATGGGGTTTAACGTCGAGGTCACGTGTGTGGTGCCGCTTGTACTAGTTCGGACTGATATCGATTTTATAGTGCTAGCCCCTGAGATGCCATGCCACAGTTAAAGATGAATACACCACCCAGACAAAGTATACTGACTCCGAGCCGGCTAGTCTTTTTTTAGCCTTTTGATGCCGAGAACCAGACAGGGAGGCAACAAGTAGCATCTTTTAACGTCTTTGGTATGACGCGGCCGGGATCGAACCCCGGACGTTCCACTCTTCGAGCAGACGCTCTATCACTAGACCACGGAGGCGGTCCGCCATATGCTCACAGAGAACAAATAAATATAATATGATATGAAACAGGCACGTACAATTGGTGGGTGGGGGTTGGGGTGGGGGTCGGGGTGGGGGTCGGGGTGGGGGTGGGGTGGATGAGTATAGTATCAGAAAAGGGCCACTGCGACAGTGTATGAATGGGTATTCACCGTATCATGCAGGAAGGTTGTTAACAACACATAAGGAAGTTGGAATTTTGGGACAACGGATTGCGTCATACTGGAAATAACCGCCTACAATCTACTGATCATTTAACACAAGCCGTGAAGCCTGACGCAACACAAGCCCACGTAGTTTAGCAACAGGGAAAGATAAAACAAATTAAGAGGTGTGATCACCGGGTTTTCCTTGTCAGAGGGCCAATTGTACTGACAGTACTTGAACTATTAACTCCCTGTTGATCAAGTACAGTGACTGAACATAGCCTCACTAACTGAAGCGGACAAAAGTTTTCTGACTGACGATGATGTACCGAGTTCAAGTTCAATCCTTGGCAGTGATCCTGTTTGTGTTCATGATAGGTAAGACTTGGTTTAGGAGTGTCTGAGTGAGTGAGTTTGGTTTTACGCCGCTTTTGACAATATTCCCTATGGGGAGGGGGGGGGGGGGGGGGGGGGGGGGCGCAAGGTGTGTGTGTGACTGTGTCGCGACGTTAGTAAATATTTCATTATCTATCCCGCGGGATTTCCTTATATTGCTGTAGCGGAAGACCACACCTGTTTTTCTTCGTTAGACACGGATTCGCGTTGAAGATAAAAGATTTTCGTGAAATTGTTCTGTAATCAAATTAAGTTGATTAAAGTTAAGGCCACCTGAAAAGGAAGTTTCATTCACAGTTCGGTAATTCGCTGCCAAAACAAACGAGACTTTTTTGACATGTTTACGAAATATTTTGCCAAGCCATGAAATATATTTTACGTGCGCTTGACTGAGTAGTGACCATTTCACCGACGATAATATATTCCGAACACAGCTATGTCATACGAATGATATTAATCGAGTATAAACATACCAAACATAACAGATTGTGATATCACAATCTTGAGATTAACAACATTAACTACCGCTTCCGTTGTGTAGTGGATAGAGCGTCTGCTTGAGAGCGGAAGGTCGGCTATTCGATCCCTTGACCGTCCCAGCCATCTAGGAGTCATCTCGCCAACCCTGACATATGTGTGTGTGTGTGCGTGTGTGTAGGACCCGCTGTAGTGCAGCAGCCCGTGTGAAACTGGTTGCACAGTTGCACAGGTTGGGTCTAACATATACATATGCAACAACAGCACAACTCTTCCTGTAGTGAGTGAGTTTTGTTTGACGCCGCGTTTAGAAATATTCCAGCAATATCACGGCGGGGGACACCATAAAACTATTCTTGTAAATCACACAGACAGATGTGTCAAATGTGTCAAGCCCGACCAGGAAGTATCCAACACTTCAGACTTCTAGTCATTAAAACCCTCAGGTGAGTCAGTGGGATCTCCACCGACAACACAAATCAGTTGTGTAATCACTGGGGACGTTTTTCTCAGTCCAGTCCGTTGACGAGTATGATATAAAATCTTACTCCACACAAAAAAGTCCTGAGTTCTAAACTGAAACATTTCTACAAACAATACCCTTAACTCAATGTATATCACATTTCGAACATTGCGTCATTTTTTGTTTCTCCGTAAGGGGTTTAGGCTTCCGGCAGGAAAGTTGTCTACGTCATTAAATCACGTGACTTTATTGAGGAAACTGTTAGGCATTTGAAAAGTTTCGAGACGCACAATAGAAAATGCGTTTGGCAGGGAGCCAAATAGTTATACGCGCAGAAAAGCAATATTCACCTTTTAATCATTGATATTTAACAAAGGCACCCGAGTCACAACATTACTTTCCTTTAGCGGTTTGTATACAAAGCAGGTTGTGTACGCACAAAGTCATACACACCGGGTTTTGCTTGTGCGAGAGACAGCTAGATTGACGATACGCTGAACGGGTGACACCTGTCTGTTGAGGTTGTGGTTGAACATGTCGCCTGTCCGACTGAAGCCGCAAAGATTGTTACCTATGAAGGTGTTTCACCACCTTCATGATGCATCCTTGGCTGTGGTCCTGCTTGTGCTGATGATAGGTAAGATCCCATGATCAGATTGGTTGAGTGAGTATACTGTTACGCCGCTTTTAGCAATATTCCAAAAATATCACGGCGGGGGACACAAGAAATGGGTTTTAAACATTGTGCCCTTGAGAGGAATCGAACCCTGGTCTTCGACTTGACGATCGAACGCTTTAACCATACGCCGCTTTTATCAATAGTCCAGCAATATCACGGCGGAGGACACAAAAAATGTTTTTTTAACATTGTGCTCATGAGACATTCTAGTCCATGCCCGCACATTCCAGTCAATGCCCGTACATTCCAGTCCGTTCCCGTACATTCCAGTCCATGCCCGTACATTCCAGTCCATGCCCTCACATTCTAGTCCACGCCCGCACATTCCAGGCCATGCCCGTACATTCTAGTCCATGCCAGTACATTCCAGTCCATGCCCGTACATTCCAGTCCATGCCCGTACATTCTAGTCCATGCCCGCACATTCCAGTCCATGCCCGCACATTCCAGTCCGTTCTCGTACATTCCAGTCCATGCCCGTACATTCCAGTCCATGCCCGCACATTCCAGTCCATGCCCGCACATTCCAGTCCATACCCGTACATTCCAGTCCATGCCCGTACATTCCAGTCCATGCCCACACATTCTAGTCCATGTCTGCACATTCCAGTCCATGCCCGTACATTCTAGTCCATGCCATTACATTCCAGTCCATGCCCGTACATTCTAGTCTATGCCCATACATTCCAGTCCATGCACGTACATTCTAGTCCATGCCCGTACATTCCAGTTCATGCCCGTACATTCCAGTCCATGACAGTACATTCCAGTCCATGCCCGTACATTCAAGTCCATGTCCGTACATTCCAGTCCATGTTCGTACATTCCAGTCCATGCCCGTACATTTCAGTCCATGCCCGTACATTCCAGTCCATGCCCGTACATTCCAGTCCATGCCCGTACATGCCAGGTCATGCCCGTACTTTCAAGGCCATGCCCGTACATTCCAGTCCATGCCCGTACATTCCAGTCCATGCCCGTACATTCTAGTCCATGCTAGTACATTCCAGTCCATGCCAGTACATTCCAGGCCATGCCCGTACTTTCCAGGCCATGCCCGTACATTCAAGTCCATGCCCGCACATTCCTGTCCATGCCCGTACATTCCAGTCCATGCCCGTACATTCCAGTCCATGCCCGAACATTCCAGTCCATGCCCGTACATTCCAGTCCATGCCCGTACATTCCAGTCCATGCCCGAACATTCCAGTCCATGCCCGTACATTCCAGTCCATGCCTGTACATTCCAGTCCATGCCCGTATTATGCCCAATTATCGAGTGATTTATTCAAATATCATTATATCTAACGTCAATGTCAGAGAATATCGAGTCTCGATTATCCGACAAAACACATTTCGTAGAAGGCAAAATAGCGGTGAAAATTATGAAGTGAATGGATCAAAGAAAATCGGCGTTGACACCAGGTGTTTGCGAAAAGGGTAAGCACGTTCTACCGAGTACTGAGATTCTGGTGGTTATGAATAAAGAACAAACGTTCAGGAAAAATGCCAAAACGTCTGATGTTACATTGTGAGTTGTGAATATTATAATCAATTCCCAGCTTCTTTCCCAGTGGTAATTCTTTGTCGTAGTAGGTCAGTCACAACAGCTCTTCATTTGAGAACTTGTCTCGATCCGTTTGCAATTTGTTGCTTTCAACCGTTTAATACACCGTTCGTTCGTTCGTTCGTTCGTTGTTCGTCCATGCTTTTGCTCGTTGTTCGTTCGTTCTTTCGTTCACAGCACCAGTTGTCAATAATGAGTTCCAAGAAATTTCACGGACAAAAGCATATTCAGTAAAACGATAAAACATTCACTCTCCAGACATAAGGGGAACGGGTGGCCCAGTCTTCAAAGGCGCCGCGAACCGCTTTGCAGAGTTGCGTCCCTTGGGGGCGCCAGAAACCTATGATTGTTGACTCGAATCCCGGTTCGCCCGATTGTGTTTCTAGGTTTGTCAGCACCATACTCGTGCTCTCATGATATTCCCCGAAATGGTAAACGTCTGAGACCTACATCACTTCGGGATTTCCTCCCACATAAAGCTGACACGCCGCGATATAACTTGAATACTGTTTAAAGCGGCGTTAAACCAACTCACTCCAGACATAAAGGGAGATAACTCATGAGAAGGAAGGGTGCTGAAAAAACACAGGATAGTCAAAGCTCGATGCTCAATAACGCTGAATGGGTCACTACGGGTACGGGAAACTACAGATATATACGCCGCGATATAACTTGAATACTGTTAAAAAGCGGCGTTAAACCAACTCACTCACTCCAGACATAAAGGGAGATAACTCATGAGAAGGAAGGGTGAATGCTGGGTAATGCTGTGCATAGAATATTGGAGTACTGAACGTACGTCACTGTGTAGGCTCGTTTTTTTTCATATATCTCGCTGGAATGCAACAGTATGACAGTTCCGATCCAGAAACTGAAGAACATCTTCCATGTTCAGACTTCAGAGTCAAGAAACTGGTTACGCGCACTGCGCAATGCGGAATGGGCTCATCCTAGGTTACTGTCCTTTATTCTAGTTTTGGCTAAGGTACATTTATCTATAAAAAAACGTAACTGAAGTACAAATCTGTACCAACGATCCCTTCAGCCTCAATGACCCCAACTTGTTAAATTTCAAGTTGATACTGTAGACCAACTTCATACAAATGGTCTATGCATCACGTATTATAACGTCTACATTTTGTCCACAGAATCCACATCAGCGGACAAGAAGCACTGTGATGGTGGATGCAAGATTTCAGCTGGAGGTTTGACATGCCAAACATGCAAACACGGTTGCTATGGAAACCGTTGTTCTCAAAGGTGTCGCCATTGTGACAGTGCCGGGTGTGACAGACAGACGGGAAGATGTTACCGATGTCGCTCTGGCCACTATGGCGCAGAGTGTCACCGACGGTGCCCCCCGTGTCCTGCAATCAACAAAGGAGATGCACACTGCGACAGACACACAGGGGCCTGCATTAAAACATGTTCGAGGAGACATTTCGGAACCCTTTGTAATAAAAGATGTCCATCAATGTGCAAACATTCCATGTGTCGCAAACAAAATGGCCATTGCTATCTGGGTTGTAAGGCTGGCTGGAAAGGACTCTACTGCAACGAGACGTGTACTAGCAAATGTGTCCGCGGTGTCTGTCACAACGATGGAGTATGTAAACATGGCTGCATCTCTGGGTTCTATGGACAGCTCTGTGACAGGAAGTGTCCCCCCGGGCTCAGCTCTGGGTGTGACAGGCTGACTGGCTGCAGTCCCTCCTGCAGGCGCGGGCTGTGCTACCCTAATGACGATAATGGGCAGGGAGGATCTAACTGCAATGAGAGCTGCTCTGTTCTATGCTTGAATGGTTTCTGCTGCAGTAACGGAACGTGCAGGGACGGATGTGAGTAGTTTTTTTTAATAGCTATTGTTATTGTTATTAATTTTATTGTTGTTACTGTTGTTGTTATTCTTGTTGTTACTGCTATTATTATTATTATTATTATTATTCAGTAGAAGGTACTACCTACTTGCACATTATTATTGACATTATTATTATTATTATTATTATTCAGTCATTTAATGTTGAGCTCTTTCCTTACAAAACAGTAGCGGGAACTGACCATATTATGATCAGTTTAGATGAGTGTACATAGAGGTGACAGTCTACGTGGTCCAGAGGATAGCCTCTCTGCCAGGAGGGCTGAAGGTCTGTGGTTCGATCCCCGGCCACGCCATATAAAATGAAGTTACAAGTTGATACCTGTTGTTACCCTGCCTTGCCCTCGGTAATAAAGGCATAAAACAAGGACTGGTAGGACTCTGAGTCAGTAGGCGGATGGCCCACAATTCGCTGTGCGTCCTTTATGCGTGTCATAAACCTTACATCGCGGGTTCGAATCCTCCAGCATCAAGCTGAAATATTGTGGGGTAACATCAGACTCACTCACTCACTCACTCATACGTTGCTCTTCAGGTGATGATGTGAGCACAGCAGGCGGTGATGAAGATGACAAACACAAGTAAGAATGCTTATTGATGGATCCGACGTTTCTTATTTTGAGATGATACAGATCAAAATACCTTATTGCGTACATGACAATAATTAATATATATATACAATGTATACCAATATGTGTCAATTTGAGGTCAGCATTATGTTATCAATAGTAGACACTAAAATATGTACCTGTAAAGTTTAAATTGAACAAGTAAACTATCTGATGACAACAGTCTCCCCAAACTGTGTGCAAGTAGTTAGCAGAGATGTATTCTTTTCCTAGTCATTAAAGAATTCACACTTAAATAGAATATGAAGTTCATCTTCTCTTTGTTACGTACAGAAAAGACAGTCTTAAATGATTTTGTATTGAGTCTTATGAAGCGTATATTTCTTACCTTATATTTCTGTTAAACCTTGTCTAAACCTAACCAGAGTAATTCTAGTCTATTAAGTGATATGTAATTATATGTATGTATCAAACAGTGTAGAAAAAAACATCATTTGTTCTTGTAATTATTTACTCTGATTGCCAAAACTTTGGTTTTTATTGAGAATAGTCTGTAGAAATATTGCAGAAACGGGGACTTTGCAATTTGCCACCTATAGAGGTACACATTATCGTTGGTGGCTGGGCTGTGCTGGGTGGGTGAGTGAGTGAGTGAGTGAGTGAGTGAGTGAGTGATCATGAGTGAGAATGGTTTTACGCCACTAACAGCAATATTCCAGTAATATGACATCGGAGGTACTCATATGGGGAATCGAACCCCGGCCTTCGACATGACGAGCGAACGCTTTGACCATAAGGCTACCCTACCATCCAATAAATCTATGAAATGTCAATGTATCTCCTACATTATAAAGTTCACTTCTACAGAACGAAAACCGATTTTCTAATTTAGACGCAATCTACGCATCGTTGGCGCTGGGATTGCTGCGATTACCATCATCATCATAGGATTGATCACTGCACGCTGCATTCACACACACTACCGAATGGTTAACCTGAAAAGGTAGGTAATTCCCAACACTCCACAAATGTTTAGAAGTGATGTTAAGTGTTTAGCGTAATCTAGTGGTTACGACGTGGTATGCAAAACCACACATATATCCCCCACATGACAGGAATATGGTACAACCCACCCCACGTTTGGAAATGTCCAAACTATAACATTTTGTACATCTTGGGAATCGAATCTTAGAATCGTAGTACGCTTTATCTATGAGAATTCCCCACTTCAATTTGCTTGTAAGAGTATGAGAATATATATGCATGAGATGTGCGCCTTCAAAAATAAAGTCGTATGTAAAATGTTTTACTTTGAGATACAGTTTAATATTTCCATTTTCTTGTAGAAAGAAACAGCATTACAAAATAGCGTATATGGAGCTTAGAAGTCCGGTGTATTTGGGTGCGGTCTCAAGGGAAGTTAAACTGAAGCATTGAAATGAAATTCGAAATCAAGATCATCTGTTGGAATTAAGCATGCTCCTAAGACCCGAAACTTTCAAGATGTCAACGTCTTTAGCTTGGATCCGAAACTTCAACCATCCACAGCTTCTATATCTAGGATCCGAAACATCAAACAACCATAACTTCTATCCGAACTGTCAAGGGTGGCATGGAATGTTTCGACGTATCCATGACATGGAGGATCTTTAAACATTGGGGTTTCATAGACTGTATCTAATTGTTTTAACCTGATGTCAGTGTGCCTGTTGAATATGGCAAAATACCTGGAGAATGTGCCCTGAAGTGAGCTAATTATAGAAAATACGTTGACATCCAATATACTTAATGAAAAGGAAGCCATCCCGCTATCGTCTGTGTGCGTGCGTGTGTGTGTGTGTGTGTGCGGGCGTGCGTGTCTGTGTGCGTGTGTGTGTGTGCGTGCGTGCGTGCGTGCGTGCGTGTGTGTGTGTGTGCGTGTGTTTATGTGTGTGTGCGTTTGCCTGTTTGCGTGTTTGCGTTCGTGCGTGCGTGTGTGTGTGTGGACTCCAAGAAGGGACATTGTCGCAGTGTCGCCATTTTTAGAAACCAAAAGATGTATCATTCAGACAGACAGACAGATTTATTCAGTAATCAGGCCTCCAGCCCACAATACATATTGACATAATGTAGATCATACATGCTTATATACTATGGCGATATGTTAAGACAAATAGTTTTAGAATACGTTAGAACAGTGATGAGTTATTCATAACTTTAGAAAGGAATAGTCCAATGTGTTTGAAAGTTCTTGTGGAGTTTGTTGACATAAGGTTTAAAACTGTTGAAATGTGGTAAAGTTGATTTCACTTTCAGCAAAGCATTCTCTTCTTGCAGCTCGGTATCTGTCACAGATTGACAATACATGATACTCATCCTCAATTAGAGTTAAACCTTTGGAGTGGCAATACACGCACACACGTTCTTCATATGGGATTTTAGAATGTCTTCCAGTTTCAACTGCAAGTCATCTTTTATAATAAGCAGATATTTCACATGATAATAAGTATTTTTCTACATTAAGGAGAGATTTGTACTGTGAGTACTATTTGCATTTAGATGAGAGCTCTATGGAGAGATGCCAGTTTTGAGAAAGACAGTCATACATCCTCTGTTTAAATTTCATCATCAGTAATTTGCTATCACAGCATTCCTGATTTATCCAAATAATACCAAATCCATGTTGAAACAGGATATTCCTGATGTGTGATGCCCATGTGGTTTTACCAGAGTCATCAAGTGACTTGAGCATACAATAGGACTGATATGGTAATCTTTGAGGCTCCATATGGATCACTCTGCACCAGTAACTCACTGCTCTGGACATATAATGATATTGAAGCGGCGGCACTCTCCCACACTCTCCTAGAGCCATGTTGTTATTACTATATTTATTAAGTTTCAAATATCTTTTTTTCAAAATCTGTGATGAACATGCTCAATAGTTAATTCCCCATACTTCAGATCCATAGCATAAAATGGGAGTTACCATTGAATCAAAAAGATTTAAAACTTCTCCAACAGGAATATATCCAAACTTTTGTTGAAATTGTTGAAGTGAGAATAAAGCTTTAGTGGCCTGAGCGGCTAGACATATCTGTGTTTTACTCCATGAAAGTTTCGTTGTGAAGAGAGTTCCCAGATATTTATAACAACTCACTGTTTCTATTTGTTCACCTTTAAAATACCATTTCTCACATTTTCTCAGTGGGCCACCATTCCTAAACACCATAATTTTAGTCTTATTGAGATTTATCTTCATTCCTGTTGAATTGCAAAATTCTTCTAGTACATTAATTTTCTGTTGAAGTTGATTTGTTGAGTCTGAAACAGCTGACACATCATCTGCATACATCAATGCAAATATATCTTGAACATCACTAGTTATAAAAATTCCTCTTCCACTCCAATTTTAAGTTGGTTAATAAAAAATCACGAAGATTTGAGGACTCATTATACAGCCTTGACGGGTACCAGTGCTGCATTTGAAATAATCAGACAAACCAGAATCTGTCCTAACACAAGCAGAAAGTTTGGTGTACATAGATGTAATTAAATTTAAGAAGTTTTCTCTGAGCCCTACATCATGAAGATTTTGAGAAAGAACGTCATGATTTATAGTCAAACGCTTTACTAAAATCCATGAAGCTGCAGTAAAATCTCCCCCCTTTCTTCAAAAGATATTTTGTTATTGCTTGCGAAGTGAAAATATGGTCCGCTGTTGAATATGTAGATCATGTATCATTCAAAGCGCGACAACCCGACAATTGGTCATAATGTGTTGTTGCATTGTCGAGCTTTGGTTAATATAGTCAATGTTGCTCCCTTTTTTGTCAGGGCGACAGTGTCCCTAATAGGATTCCATATGTGTCAATTCTTGAGAGTCCCATGCATTACTGAGTCATGTGGCAGTTCGAGCATCCACTACAGCCACACAGCTTTTTGTTTGTTTGTTTGTTGTTTAACGCCGTACTCAGCAATATTCCAGCTATATGTCGGCGGTCTGTAAATAATCGTGTCGTGACCAGCCTGTTACGGCAAGCATGGGTTGTTGAAGACCTATTCTAAGCCGGATCTTCACGGGTCGCTACACAGCTGATGAGGTTGGAAAGTTAAAAGATGGACTGCTATGGTTTCTTCCATATGTTGCTGGCCCAGTTTGTGAAGAAACATAAATTATTCCTTTATTATTCCTTTATTAATATATCTTCGATATTTTCTTGACTACTTTTTTTTGGTAATTGACTCAGTATATATTATTGATATATGCTACTAAGCTAATGACGATACTCGGGGACTTCAGTCCACCAGAACAAATATCGACCCAGTTCAAGAAAATATAGGACGTCAACGCCAGAGGATACTCAGTCTGGATTATCCGCAGAAACAGGGCCTAAAAGGTATTAGATATCTGTGTGGTTGAAAATATCGAAGAGACTTCGAGCGATGACTTCGTCATAATGAGGTATGAGGTCTGCTCGGATCGGTAAAGTCAGAACACGATAATTTGGCCAAGACGATTCACGTTAGGTTTCAGGTTTATATCGTATAACTGGAATACTGTTAAACTCAACCCACTCACCCCTTGTGTAAGATACGTCACGTCCATACAAGCGTGAGGCTCGAAGATCGAATAGGTCTCAAGGAACCTGATAATTGTAGGAAGCGCAGAATGGGGGTCGATAAGAAAGATTCACCTGGCCGTGATTGGATGTCATCTTGCCCTGAATGTGTGGATGCTCATGCTATCAACCCGTGGCTTACATTGTTCATACTCGACTAGTCCTTCTTTCAGCGTACTTCAGAATAGTAATGTAGTGACCTAGATGGGATTCTGGGAAAGTGATTGAGTGAGTGAGTGAGTGAGTAAGTATGATTTCGCGCTGATTGTAGTAATATTCCAGATATACGAGCGGGGAATACATGTGGGGAATCGACCTCGGGTCTTCGGCGTGGCAGGCGAACCCTTTAACCACTTGGCTGCCTTACCACCCCTATTCCGAGAAAGAATATGGGACCAAGCAACATATGCTTGTCAAGAGAGGCGATTTCATACATCGGTCAGACTCGGTGATTTAGTTGATTGCGGGACAATTTATCCCCAAATCATGGATCGATGTTCGCAATATCGATCACTGTATTGCAAGGTCAAAATTCGATTATTTACAGACCGCCGTCATATAGCTGCAATATTGCTGATAGCAGCATCAAACAACAAACAAACAGTAAGAGACTGAGTGACTGGATACTGAGTTTTAGCCATTAATAAAAAAATAACGAACAAATTTTCTGAGCTTTATACTAATGTATTTCACAAAATGAACCTTTCGTCTTCGGAGTCCGACGCCGTCAGTGATGGCAATTATTGGATTGGTTATTTTCGGCCTGATGCTCCTTGTCGGACTTTTTTGTGTGTTTTTGTGTTTGAAGATTTGGCCCCTCGATGTTCGAGACTGGTCGAGACGCCAGAGGCACCCCGGATCATAACTCACTCAGTGAATTAAGTTTAACGTCGATCTGAAAGCACATTACCATAGCGCTAGCTTGTCCGTGTAGAGTATGAAGAATGCGTGATGCAGGTCGTATACTGATATCCCTCACCTGCAGGATTTACCAGATATCCATCTCACCTGCAGGATTTACCAGATATCCAGAACACCTGTAGGATTTACCCTGATATTGAGCTGACCTGTAGGACTTACCCCGATATCCAGAACACCAGTAGGATTTACCCTGATATTGAGCTCACCTGTAGGACTTACCCCGGTATCCAGAACACCTGTAGGATTTACCCTGATATTGAGCTCACCTGTAGGACTTACCCCGGTATCCAAAACACCAGTAGGATTTACCCTGATATTGAGCTCACCTGTAGGACTTACCCCGGTATCCAGAACACCAGTAGGATTTATCCTGATATTGAGCTCACCTGTAGAACTTACCCCGATATCCAGAACACCAGTAGGATTTACCCTGATATTGAGCTCACCTGTAGGACTTACCCCGATATCCAGAACACCAGTAGGATTTACCCTGATATTGAGCTCACCTGTAGGATTTACCCTGATATTGAGCTCACCTGTAGGACTTACCCCGATATCCAGAACACCGGTAGGATTTACCCTGATATTGAGCTCACCTGTAGAACTTACCCCGATATCCAGAACACCAGTAGGATTTACCCTGATATTGAGCTCACCAGTAGGATTTACCCTGATATTTAGCTCACCTGTAGGACTTACCCCGATATCCAGAACACCGGTAGGATTTACCCTGATATTGAGCTCACCTGTAGGATTTACCCTGATATTGAGCTCACCTGTAGGATTTACCCTGATATTGAGCTCACCTGTAGGACTTACCCAGGTATCCAGAACACCAGTAGGATTTACCCTGATATTGGGCTTACCTGCAGGACTTACCCCGATATCCAGAACACCAGTAGGATTTACCCTGATATTGAGCTCACCTGTAGGACTTACCCCGGTATCCAGAACACCAGTAGGATTTACCCTGATATTGAGCTCACCTGTAGGATTTACCCTGATATTGAGCTCACCTGTAGGACTTACCCCGATATCCAGAACACCAGTAGGATTTACCCTGATATTGAGCTCTCCAGTAGGATTTACCCTGATATTGAGCTCACCTGTAGGACTTACCCCGATATCCAGAACACCGGTAGGATTTACCCTGATATTGAGCTCACCTGTAGGATTTACCCTGATATTGAGCTCATCTGTAGAACTTACCCCGATATCCAGAACACCTGTAGGATTTACCCTGATATTGAGCTCACCTGTAGGACTTACCCCGATATCCAGAACACCGGTAGGATTTACCCTGATATTGAGCTCACCTGTAGGATTTACCCTGATATTGAGCTCATCTGTAGAACTTACCCCGATATCCAGAACACCAGTAGGATTTGCCAGATAACCAGAACACCTACATAATTTACCCTAACACCACGACACAGATTCAGGAAATGAATGATATATCTTGTTGAATTTGAAGATGCAATAAATCTGTTCTTTATTTTTCACCATGTGTTTGGTATATTTTCCAAAGTGAGTGAGTGAGTATGGTTAAACGCCGCTTTTAGCAATATATGCAAGCAATATCACGGCGGGGGAGTCCAGAAATGGGCTTCACACATTGTACCCATGTCGGGAATCGAACCCGGGTCTTCGGCGTGACGTGCAAACGCTTTAACCACTAGGCTACCCGACCGCCCCTATTTTCCAAACGGACCTCGGCAGTAGTGTATTGAGTTTCGGGGGGACACTAGTGTCGGTAGAAATAACAAAGTCACACTACAAGACAAAGTCCGAAGCAGCACAACATGTGAGGCCCCTTTCTGGTGTTCCCCGCCGTGACACTGCTTGCACATTCAAAAAGAGGCGTAAAATCCTACTTACTCCACCGCGACGTGTAACACGCTGATAGCTGTACACATGTTCGGAGTCAGTACATTGTGTCTCAGTTGGGTAGTCATGTTAAACTGCGGTATGGCATTTCAGTGGGCTAGCACTACAAAAACCAAAATTAGTCCAGATTATAGACATAGATCTAGTGTGTTGGAAACTGTGCATGTGTATTCAGACGGTGTGAACAATGTCTGTGGTGCTCACACAGTAACTCGCTATCACGCTATGAAACGCAGTCGCACATTAACGTCACGCTGACCTGGGCAGTGTACTTATTGATTGTATCGGGATTATCTACCCTTGGATCAAATAACTACCACCAGGGGCACTCATATCCGGTCGAAACTGTCACAACATGCATCGTGTGTTCGTTGTCACACATGGAGCGCCACTATCTGTCACTGCTGTTGATTTTATACGGTTCAGGTATTTTCAACATAAATAATAATGACATTATAATATGCATTTAATATTTTGTTATAACATATGTTTGTTGGTGATTGGTGATTGCTGTGTGTTATTTGGGAAGTTGTCAGTTTTTATATATCACTATCAGGGGCGGTGGGGTAGCCTTGAGTTTAAAGCGTTCGCTCGTCACAAAGAAGACCCAGGTTCAATGGGATACACCGCCCAAATTAGTGGTTTAAAGGGTCCGGTTAGAAGCCACAACCGATAGTCAGCTTTCAAAGTGGCGCCTATTGAAGATTCATTCGACCGTGATCAACTATGCCAAGATACTGCTCTGTTCCGGTTTGTAATAATAAGATTGGAGGACATAAATACCCTTCGAACCCCGACCTGCAACACAGGTGGCGCGTGGCCGTAAGATGAGTTGATGTTCCAACAAAGAATCTGTGAAAGCCAGGGACAGGCGGCGTTGTCTGTAGGGCTCACTTCACTGATGATGATTTCGTGGATACATTTAAGGTTCGTAAAACAGTATTATTTTGTCTGTTGTGAATGATTAATGATTCATGGTTTTCTTGCTGTTTTTGTGTGTATTTTGGCAAAGAAAAGCGAAAAAGCAGAATATGGTAGCCTATAACAAATATCGAATAGCCAATATCCTCAGGCTACTGGGCCCTGTTCATGGGTGCAGGCTAAAACGGCACCTCTATTTTCAATAACGATAAGGACGATTTACGTAGGAGTGCCGTTTTAGCTATAACCCTTGTTCATCAGCTGTTCATCAGCTGTTGAATCACAGACCCAAACATTAATGAATAAACATTTGATTGTGTATTTATTTATGTTATTATGTAAACAATCTTTGTTTTATTAAATATAACTATGAAATAGATATATTCATAGACAAAAAAGGACTTTTCTAAATGAAATTTATTAAAAATATTTGAATGTTATTGTAATAGATCTATATAGAAAAGGATCTAAGATGATGAACAAAACCTTGGTATTTATCTAAATGTTTTTATGAAATTTAAAGGGGCGGTCGGGTAGCCTAGTGGTTAAAGTGTCATGTCGAAGATCCGGCTTCGAATCCCGACATGGGTACAATGTGTGAAGCCCATCCCCTGCCATGATATTGCTGGAATATTGCTAAAAGCGGTGTAAAACCATACCAACTCACTCACTATGAAACTTAAAGAAGCATATTCATGGTAGTGCAGAAGCATGTTTGGTCATAGCCAAGATCCGTTATGGGGTCCTACAGTCAAGACATGACCCTACATGTCTTCACTGTAGGACCCCACCGCGGCTCTCTCCTAGTTTGGTCAGTGGTTGCAGTGAATTCAAACCCTAGTACATGTGATCAAGTTTCTGCTTGCATAAAGCACTGTAAAGATATTCCATATATATAATGTACACAAACACTTTGATAATGAATATAAAAAAAACGACTATGAATGTGTCTTCAACTTGTGTATTGTTGATTTATTCCATGTTTGCAAGTGAATTTAGATATGGTTGTAGCATGGTTGATTCATTGTTAATGTTTGTTCTTGTTGCTTTGTGTTTAATTCCTGTTTTTAAGGAGCCATACAAACGATGACAAGCCTGAAGCTTCCGACTAAAGAATAACTCAACGAGGCCTGGAAAACTCAGTTTTGTACTATTTCCTATTACATGATTATTGGTGAACTCAATAAGTAAATCACTGGAGTCATTTGAGGTAAATCTACAAGTAACATTACTTCAGTGTAATAATATTTTCACCTGCATTTTCATATAATTAATAAGGCTTAAAAAAGTTAAAAGCTACATGCGGATTTTCTTAAGAGGAAAATCACCTCAATATGCATTTGTTTTAATTTCAATACATTGAAACTTACGTTATATGTATTTAACATAAGGTGAACAAAGTCGTATCCGGGCAGCTGCGGTTCTCTCCATCTTCCCACATACATCATGTACCGGTACATCGACTCGATTAAAGAGGGCACATCAACTCCGAGAAGAACCCGACAAAGCTACATGGAATGTGTCGTCGGAGGTGGAAATTGGTAGCGGAGAGGATCACAAGCCCAAGCAGCTTGAATGAGCCTCTTGAAACATGCCAAGATACTCTCAGTCTGCCCAGTGCAGTTTGTTAGGAAGTTGTTCCATAGAAACCTACATCAATAATCCCAAAGCTGTTTTGTACTTTGCTCGTTTCCAAGATTATGATTATGATTATAAAATTATCTCATGTTGATGCTCAGAGCATGACATGCTCCAGCTATAAGCATCAAAACGCATTGAAAACCATGATTGGATGCACACACAGAGGGCAGTCTCATTTATAAGCGAATCTTTTGGGGGGTCTTCAAGTGACAGACAGATCATAGAACAGTCTCCTTTACTTAACCCACCACATGGTATGTTTGAGAAACAGGATAGCATTATGGCTGAAAGGGGCATTATGGTTCAAGACTTATTTGCAGCCCAAGATGTTCAAGTAAATATCCCAACTATGTTAAAAGGCAAATCACAGTTAGAACCGGAAGATGTTGTGAAGGACAGAAGAACTGCTTCAAAAAGAATCCATGTTGAACGGATAATTGGTCTGAGTAAGACATTCAAAATACTGAAAAAACATCTCCCACCAAGTAAAGCATTACTTGGATCGCGGATTGTTTATATCAGGAATCGAACCCGGTTCTTCAGCGTGACGAGTGAACGCTTCAACCACAAGGCTATCCCACTGCCTTATTCAGTAATAATAAAATCAGTATGGTCACATGGCTTATAGTACAGCTTTCCGTGATAATAAGTGAGAGCTCGTAATTTCTAAACGTGTTTCATATACAGAGTAACAGATTTATGGAGACATACATTTCTTGTATTTAGCAAATTGGCATTTGAATGAGTGTTGTTAAAGCTATGAAAAGGTAAATAAATACCTTATTCTAATAACAGAGTACATGGGTCATATAAACATAAACACATATAAACGAAATCTAAATGTCAATATGTACATAAAGTATTAGAGTTATATACATTTTCACATTTATGGAGCTGATCTAAGTTCATTAGGGCTTTGTGACTGGTGTTGTTGAAAATTCAATTTGTAAGGTGAAGTCTAACAATACCTAATATGATGTGTTTTAATGATACATTAACAATTGAAATATTATTAGTCAAAAGTACTGATTAAGAAAAAAAATGAGTTGTATTGAATCATTGTATAATCAACGTTAGTGTTGTAGCAATCAAGAAGTAAGAGTGTGAAAGTGTAACAATGAGTGTACATAATCAATACTATTGACAATCACTTTTGTCATATATATTAGTCCCACATTTACTGAAAATTACTTATTTTTGCACCAACATTTTTCAAAAGTTGAATCATTTCAATCAAACATATGCCATTTTCAGTCAATGAGACTTTAACTACGAAGAACAGCAATGGGCTCACATTTCAGTTATTTTAGCCTTGTCCCACTGAAAAAAAATGTTCATACAAGGATAACGTTACATTTGTACTGGCATCTGGCTTTCAACTGTGTGTGACAATCTCCTCATGTCCCAAACAGTTTAGAGTGTAACTTGTGTCATAAGCACAAGCATGTCATATTAAAATGTGAATTTCTCTTGTGTCAAAGCAACCGCTTCTTTTCAATAGTTATTGATGCATCTGGTAAACTTTGAAATGCAATATGAAGGTGACATGTTGTCATTCATGTTTGGTGGTATTACCACATTTAGTCAAACAATTGATTGGCAAACCAAACCACAATATTTTAACTTTGCCAATGACTTGTAATACTTTCAGACCACAGCAGATTATTATTTCTAACTGTGTACTGTATTTACACCTGAGCTCAATGTACCGCTCCACTGATACTCTTACAATGTGTATGTACATTGTGTAAAACAGGTTGTAAACCTATTCAGTGAAATCTGGATGAAATTCAAACAGTCCCTCTTGACTATCTTAATAAAATAATATATGTATATATGGGAAATTATTTGAGTACTGTGTATTTTCTTCAAAGGGAATCTTCATGAATCTTCAGCTTTACACTAATCTGTCTTAATGGTAGCTAAATCATATTGGACATGTACATGATTTACAATTCAAATTGCTAATTCATTGCAAATATAGATCAAGGCACAGAATGTGCATGATGTATGCACAATATAACAATTTGTATTGCTGTATTTGACGTAATAAGCGCCCCGCTCTAATAAGTGACCACGCAATACATTGTCCTGCGAACAATCACAATTAGCACCCCTTCCGATTGATCAATGTACATAATACTCACTCGTGTGTTATATGCGCCCTTATTATGGGCAATTAAATTCTAGGAAAATATATCCTTTGTATATAAACATTTCAGGCTGTCAGCATAAACCACCAAATGTCTCTTTCAACATTCGGTTTTTTTTCACCAAAATGATATTCTAATTAGAGCCCCCTTATTCTAATTCTGAGAGCGCCCTGGGTGCTTATTACGTCGAATGTGGTAATACAACAATTGATGTTGACATGAGCACGCAAAACAAATTGACATTTGGAACAGATGTAAACTTATTTGGAATTTGTTTTTCTTAAGTGATACAAAATTTACACCCAACCATAAAATAATACTTAGTTAAAAAGACCGACGAAGAGTCACCCTTTGTCTCATTAAGTTTCCAAAATGTTGATTTGACGCTGGAGACCAATTACCGAATAAGATAAAAGACCATCATCAACAAAATATCAAAGAAATATTTCTATTAGATCTGGATATAACTCTATGACTTTTTTAGATTTTGAGTTAATTTCAAGAATAAGACAACCTGAATGGGCTTAATACACAAACCTGACATGCCCAAAGGGCAATCAAACATACATGTAAGGTTATTACCATTGGTACATACACAAGCTGTGACTCATAAATACCTTAATGATGTTTCCAGGGGGAAAAACATGATTTACAATGTAGAAGCAATGTATGGTCTTAGATGTTTGGTATAGAACAGTACAAGTTTGGAATTAATGAGTACTGACAGAAATATGTAACAACACTGATCTTTTCTACAAACATGTCACAGAATGTGTAAACAACAAAATAGAATCTGTCCCTGTACCTGACTGTAGCAGTGACTACTGGGATTTAAACAAATCTGATTGTTTACATTGTAATGAAGATATGGAAAACGTTTACCAGGTTAAATAAGATCATTCCTTCCAGCATATGGACATTTCACCTCAACCAAGTTATCACCATCAATAATGGCATCTGGCGTAGCACCAGATAGGATTCAGAACAGGAAACACATAGACTTGCCTTTTTCGTTTTATATTTTACATGGACTCTGATTTCTTACTGCTTTCTGCTTTCCATGAATTACATGCTTACATGATAATATTTTTGAGGACACAATTGATTTGCATAACTTCTCCTTGTTTCTTCAGTTGGTCATTTGGTCACTTCACCAAACCTTGAGGCTGTGAGGCACCACGACATAAGAGATGCCCAAAACAATGTTTTTTTCACAAAGTTTGTTTTACATGTCAGTAATCTGAAAAATAACTAATATACAAGTCTATTTTTCTGTTACAAGGGAACTAATCTGCTTGATTATGATTGTGCATTTTCAAAATTAGTTTTTTATTTTTTACAAATGGCTCATTAACACACAATCCCAAACAGTAAGATGTTGCTATGTTTCCTCACAAGCTATGATTTCAAATGTGTATTACAAAGTTCAAATCTGAAAGACTTTAGGTTTTAAAGAAATTTACATGCATTATACGACAGAATTTCCAGTGTTGTATACCTTCAGTGCCATGTCAACCATGTACTCTGTAAATGGCTGTTTAAGGTAGTGTGATGGTCCTCAGCAGCTGTGTGGACATCAGCCTTTGGGTGCAGATATCTCAGGGGCGATATCATGAGATGACTTTGATTAGTAGTCTGTCATCATATTGCGCACATGATCATTGTAGCCACTGATCTGTCTGTATTTATGTGGCCTTGGATCTTCCAGCAGCTGCTGAAACCATTTTCTTGTTGATAACAGCTCTGCTTCTGTTATACTGATCCTGAATACAATATTTTGATACTACATTGCCAAAATTATCCTGTTTAAAACAACTCTTATACAAATATTTAAAAACTTTGTCCACTCCAATATCCAACACATAAGTATTTAGTCATATAGTTTCTCTTTTATGTACAAAATCATAAACCATCATAACTTTGTAGTTGCGGCCTGGGTGGATATTTCCTAGCTGTAATAAGACCTACCTTTGTACGATTGTTTTGGCGTGTGAAACAACTGCAAGCTTTCTGTATAGCTCTCACAAACTTGCACATTGCCAGTTAAGGTGAAATGCTCCAACATCAACAGCACCGCAGCGATGTGCTTAAAAGATGAATGTGGTCCTTTCCATGCAGGACACTCGAGGTGGGAGTTGATTGGTTCCCCAGTCTTCTCTACCTTCAGCTTGTAATTGTATGTGACTAGGATAGAGTGAGTGAGTAAGTATGGTTAGGCACCACTTTAAGCAATATTCCAGCAATACCACAGCTATTGAACCCTTGTAGGGAATCGAACCTTGGCATTCAGCAAGACAAGCAAACACTTAAACCACTAGGCTATCCCATCAACCCAGAGATAGAAGTCGTGCATAAAATGTGATATTTGCGCAATTTAATTTCCCATGTATAAATTCAACTTCAATCAGTTTGGTGTCAAGAAATGTATTTTGGATTTACATCATCTTTGAGTACATTATAATTTATTTATTTTTTTTTTTTTATTTTATGGTGGTATATATTTTACCTTGTCTTTCTTAGATGCACTGATGATGCCACTTAAGTATACATCAGTAGATGCACGTATTTGAACGCTGCATGCCAGCACCCTGTGCCCGTAAACATCAGAGAACCTTTCTCTATGGCCTTGATATCATGGGCAGCTTGGTTGTCTCCTTCCATACGGTAGATGAAGTAACCCTCAATGATTTCCTTGGAAATGGGGGGCAGCAGTTGACGATGGGAAGGCATCTGCTGTTTAAATCCTGACAGTGGCCATGTTGTATCTTCTGGACGTGGGATGGAGACAAATGGCCCAACAAAATCATAATGTCATAAGATTCAAGCCTGAAATGAAAATTAAATACATTTTAACTTCATTTCCCGTTGAACGTTAGTATAAGTAATTGCGTTGTCAACCGAGCGGAGACACAAAACGACTTTAGGGGAATTCCCCAATGTCTAAAATTAACATTTAGCCTAAAATCATAAGGGACAACTGACGACATCGATTCAGGCTATGAATGATGCGGGCTTTGAGGCCAGACTGATCATATATGTCGAAATGAAGCGTCCAAGCTATAACAGGGGATGCTCCACTTACCAAAAGAAATCACTGAGCTCCACACTGTCGTGTATATTGCTGCGGTAAATCCAATCGCGCCGCCTCATGCGGTAATCCCCGTCATCAGCAGCCGTGGTATGACTCAAACACACACCCAAAGTTCACAGAACGTTGATTTCAATCCATTTTCAGCATCAGTCGGGTCTGGATTTCTTTCCAGCGCTAACTTATTCTGGGTGCTCATTTCAAGTGAATGACATTTCCGTAGCCGCCATTTTCTACCGTTTGTAAAACCAAGGGATGCCACTCCAAATGGAATGTTTGGGACGGATGACGTCACGACGTCATGACTCTCCGCGTTGATGTAGTTCGCTTTAAATAATTAAAGTTTGATGTTAAATGGATAGTTTTGTTATGATTTATGTATCTGTCAATGTAAGGATTGAAGTTGTATTTGTTGACGTTCATCAGCTGATGAAGACAGTGACTCACGTGAGCAAATACTTTAATTAAACTAGGCTACGGCTACTCTCCTACCCAGAGTTCCATGCGGCCGGCAGCCAGCCCACACTCCGTCGCAGTGGTGACTCAGCATAACACCACTGCCACAGGCTAATTTGCATATCACGTGACCGGACTTTTCTCTTGTTTGTAAACAAACGCTCTTTTTCAGAAATCAGTATAGAACAGACTAATGCAAGTATTTGGGGGCGCTTTACATATTGTTAGGCATAACTATATAGATATGCTACTACAACTGCGACAGTGAGTTGCATGACAATATATATTTATGCATCAAAGTGACCGTGTCGCTAGCTCTCCTTTGGGCTTCGATGACAGCACGTGGAGCCGTACAACCAATGTAAACATAGGATAACTACGCAAAAACAAGTAGATTTTTACGTATTTGCATACTTTCTCAATGAAAGTTAACCATTCTTTGACATTTGTTTATGAAAATGTGTAGACTTGTCAAACATGAAACGGATGAAAAGCATATGCAATATCTTGAATGGACAGTTCCCGACATGGGTACAATGTTTGAGGCCCATTTCTGGTGTCCAACGCCGGGATATTGCTGAAATATTGCTAAAAGCTACTCACTCACTGTAAATGGTAAACAGGATTTTGTGTGAATATTTGATATGTGTCATAATCAAGTTGTTTACATAAGCTGCATATGATATTCACGGGTCGTTATCTGAAAAGGGTGCTTGTATTTAGGATTGGTTATAAAATCATGTTTTTGTTCGTTTTGACTTGTTTGAGAGAGAGGGCGAGAAAGAGCGAGAGGGAGAGTTGGTTGTTAAAGCAAAGACCATATAATAGATAATTATATGGTCTCTGGTTAAAGTCTCACTTTCTGTTCAGTCATATAGTGCCGATTACATTCTTCTTACATTCTACATGACCCGTGAAGATTCCGGGGTAGAATATGTCTTTAGCAACACATACTTGCCGTTAAAAGCGACTATGCATGTCCTAAAAGGCGACTAACGGGATCGGGTGGTCAGGCTCGCTGACTTGGTTGATGCATGTCATCGATCCCAGTTACGTGGATCCATGCTCATGATGTCAATCACTGGATTGTCTTGTCCAGACTCGATTATTTACAGATCGCCGTCATATAGCTGTAATATTGCTGAGTACGACGGTAACTAACAAACAGACCATATATGACGCTTTTAATAATCGAAATTGGACCAGACAAATCAGTGATTGACATCGTAAGTATCTGCATTTGGGATACAATGACACGAATCAACCTAGTCACCACCGAGCTTACCATCCGACCGTTTGGTCGCCTCGTACAATCATGGGTCTCTGGCAACCAAATGTTACTCGGAATCCTCACCGCGTGTGCGTGCGTGCGTGCGTGCGTGCGTGCGTGCGTGCGGGCGTACGTCTGCCGTTGTGGCTGCCCATCCCCGGTTTAGCATGTTGTTACATCCACTGCAAACTCTCCCCGAGAATCGGCGCCCGACCTAAGGTATTTGTTGAATTCGTTTATAATCATTTAAGTCAGCTGTCATTTCAAATGTGACAAATTGACACCAAAAAACTTTCCATCATTCTACAAATTGTTCACACCCGCATCCCGTATTTCAGAAATTGTGAAAGGATGGTGCTACATGAATGGGTCTGAACCGGTTGGCTGTTTCAAGGGAGAGTACTGTTGTGGGAGTGGCAGCGCTGCAGAATGCTGTAGCGGTGCAAAATGCTGTAGCGATGTTGAACCTGAGTAAGTACAGTGTACAGTACACGCTTGTAACGATCTGACGTATGTAACGAACTGTTTTTTCCCCGTCCGGTTGTTGTACATATGTTTATAACGAACTACGGTTATAAAGAACTAAAATTAGTTGCCCTTTTGAGTTCGCTACAACCGTAGTTTACTGTATTTTGTAACTGAAATGTATGAACCGAAAGTATGGTTACCCCATTGAAATATTTGGGAATCAGGTGGTGACCTTGTGATGTACCCAAGAATGAATGCTTGGATAGTTGCTCATGATATTAACCACTGGTTCGTCTGATCCCATCGGCTGAAGAGTGAGTGAGTGAGTTTGGTTTTACGCCGCTTTTAGCAATATTCCAGCAATATCACGGCGGGGGACACCAGAAATGGGTTCCAAACATTGTACTCATGGTCTTCGGCGTGGCGGGCGAACGCTTTAACCACTAGGCTACCCGACCGACCGCTCGGCTGACCGCTGATGTTTTAGAGGAGTGGACAGTAGGTGGCGCTGAAAGAAGTACATGTATGAGTATTTTACCAATGAATATTATTTACACTATTTCAAATCACGTGTCTTCACAGCCCACTACCAGCCATCATAGGAATAATTATTGGCGTTGTCGCTGGAGTGCTACTGTTTGGGGGTGTCCTGTGCCTGTGTAAGAGGTGGTGCATCCGAAGATGAAAAGGTACAGAGACAGACAGTGGATGTGTGTACAGCAGTCTCTTTAATATCATACATATGTTTATTCATAATATCGAGATGCCATAGGCCTATAGTACATGTCATATAGTAATGGATGTATATCCATTTTTAAGGTAACACATTTGGAACTTCTTAGCTTCATCGCATGCAATATGTACATTGGCAGTTTTTTCGTTATTACTACTTTCTTACCTGACACGAATGTAACACATTTCTGTAAACCTGGATAACGGATATAATATTTATCAATGAGCTGTTTTCTGGGTTCAGCTTACAACGGACAAAGTAGTAAGAACTGGTATTAACTTTCTACAGTGTTTAAATCACAAAACTGACAAATTCTGTGCTCACTCACGATCCCTATATATCTTCCCGTCTCGATCTAATGAGTATTGCTCTCCACAGAAACTGTTTTTAAAGGGGGAATAACTTGATAGTTTCTAGGTTACTGATAAGGAAAAATGCCAATTTTGAATGTACTGTTACAAAGTTAAAAATGCATCTAAAAAACATTAGAAAATGGTAACAAATAAAACCGATATAGCGGCAATGAAGAGTTGCATTAGATATAGTTTGTGACAGAGAACCTTTAGTTCGAAAGGAATCAATAGATAAAAGACATTTCATATTTATCACAAGTGTATTCTTGACATTTCATATTTATCATTGGATTGGTTCCAGGATATCGTCCATTAATGAAACAAGCAGAGAACTTCAAGATATATTTCATTTGAATCAGTAGAGAGATGAGCAATCTGGCACGTAGACTTCTGTATTTTTCCGATTACGACACACATGAGTTCATGGTCAGATATAACTTTTAACGAATCAAAATGAGTGAGTGAGTGAGTATGGTTTTACGCCGCTTTTAGCAATATTCCAGCAATATCACGGCGGGGGACACCAGAAATGGGCTTCACACATTGTACCCATGTCGGGAATCGAACCCGGGTCTTCGGCGTGACGAGCGAACGGAATCAAAATGAAGTATTGTGACATGTGACAAAGACAGGCCAGGCCCGAACACTATAAAATGATACTTTAACATTAAGAAAAGAGAGCGCGGTTTGCAATCGATCGAGTCGAATCCCGATCGTTCTAAGTTTTCCCCAGTTAGTAACGAGTCTGGTCGGTCTGATCCTGTCCTGTATTGATAGATGGGCTGAGATTAAGTAAAACTATGTGAGTATAAAGCTGGTGTTGCTTTTCTTTATTATGGGAGTATGAATGCTGATAGAGACAACTTGGAGTAAGCGTCGTTAGACCAATCACTCCTTGACGGAGCCGAGCCGCTGCGGACAAGGCGAGGGGCAAAGTCATGGCGTAATTGACCAGGAACGGCAATACGTTTAGTAACTGTAGTAGGGTCGCACTGGACGCCCGAAAGCAGTTACGACAGTAAATATCGTTCAGGGTCTGAGTAAAAGCATCTATGAAATGATCTGGTATATACGAATCCTGTTCTGTCCATATATTACCATAACCACGTGACCAAAGTTGGGGCTAAACAGAAGATGTCCTTTAGTGTGTCCTTGTTGATCATAGAGTTATAACATGTTATAACATTTCTTTGGATATCTTGTTACATGCATTATAACTAATATAATCCAGTATTTTATCGCCTTTAACTCTGCACACATAGAAATATTAATACATTTACATTTAATAGAAATATGTAAGATAGCTTCGCGATAAATCGAAAATAACAACGAAGAACGAAGTGTGGTTTATATCACAATAAAACATTGTTCTATCATGACGTCATTTCTGGAGATTTAAACATACGCTCGCACCTTGATGACGTCGTAAATTGGATTACGTGAGGATTGTGAGAGTATACAGGAAATAATTCTCCCACCTGTTCATAAAATGTACTTGTCCGACATTGACGAGGTCGCATTCTATTCAGGGAAGCATCATTATTAAAACACTGGTAAATATTTGTAAAGCTTGTATATTTTATCATCCTCCTCAAAGATGCTGTACATTATGTTGATGCCTCATATAAGAGGGTAACATATGGTAGAGTATGATATATTTTAGGGCGAAGAAATAGTTGAGAATGATATATTATCGTGCTTAGAAATAGTTGAGTATCACATATTAGTCTATATTATCAGGGCTAAAAAACCCGGAAAGTCTGAAACATAACGGGTTATGAAATAGTTAAAATGGGTAGAATTATCATAAAATGGCCCGCATGTTATCAGGCAATGTGCGGGCTACTGATAATGCCCTCATTTTGCCTGACAAAGCATTGTTATCAATGACGTTGCCATGGGACGTCGTTGCTAATTTGCATACTAGCAAACATAATGATTATGATTATTATCATAATATAAAGGCATAATTTATTTAATGGACAGATGAAGTGAAATGGAGTTTAAGGCTGCGTTCAAAATTATTGAATATATTTTATTGTGTAGCGGTGTGTGTGTGTGAGAGAGAGAGAGAGAGAGAGAGAGAGTTTATTTTATTTATGTCCAAGCCGGGGGCACGGGTGGCCCAGTCGTCTAAGGCGCCGCAATTCGCTGTGCAGAGTTGCGTCCCTTGGGCACGCCAGAAACCTATGATTGTGGGTTCGAATCCCGGTTCGCCCCGATTATGTTTCTAGGTTTGTCAGCACCATATCCGCGCTCGTGGGTTTCACCGAAGTGGTAAACGTCTAAGACCTGCATCACTTCGGCCTTTCCTCCCACATTAAGCTGACACGCCGTGATATAACTGGAATACTGTTAAAAGCGGCGTTAAACATAACTCACTCACTTATGGCCCAGCCATATTACAATAAATACATATACATACATTTACACACACACACACACACACACACACACACACACATATATATAATGAATACCTTTCAGCGTCATTTGGTATGCCATGGCCGTATCTAACAACCGACCTCCTGCTCTCCTGACCGACACTGTACCCACTCGACCACGGAGGCGGTATTTACGAGGAAGGTGGATGGTGAAAACAAAGGAAACGGTGATTAGCCTCGTTAGTTAAGAAAGGAAGAGTTATTATCAAGGTTCATATCACCTGATAGAGTGAGTGAGTGAGTAGGTAATATACCCGTAACATGACAGCGGGAGCATCAAGAATATTAGGTGCAATGTGGGCATCGAACTCGGAATTGCGACTATTACGCTCCTGTGACAAAAGACAATACGTCATCTGTATACACGAATGTGCAATAATAGGTTGACAAAATACAATACGTCATCTGTGTACGTGTTTGTGCAATTATAGGGTGACAAATGACAATACGCCATCTGTATACACGAATGTGCAATAACAGGGTGACAAAAGAAGACGTCATCTGTATACACGTATGTGCAATAATAGGGTGACAAAAGACAATGCGTCATCTGTATACGCATATGTGCAATAACAGGGTGACTGAAAAGAAGACGAAGCACACGGACAGCACGTGGTTACATAAAAAAAAGTATGAATCGGGTGCATACAACTGTGGAACCGGCAACGGAATGGCAGACAATCGAAATCACACACCACGACATGCACACAGCATGGGCAATAGGCCTTACTATTCTTACTATTATTGAACAGCATTCATTAATTACTTTGTGAGAAAGCCTTCCCCAAATTTTGAACAAATATCGAAAAAGAAGAAAGTAATTCCCTATAGGCATCTTCAGAAATTATCATTAAGGCAAGCTGCATTAATGTCAATTCTGTTCAATCGCAGCAAAACAAGGTCAGTCATTGGCAATACAATATTAAAGTCACATTTCAAAGGCACAGATAATCAGTTATCATCTGGGCATTCTGGGAGTCTGATCAGTCGTGTGACTGGTCGCGTAATGTCACGGTCACCCACCGTTACTGTAGCAACACGAACTCTGCCGTCACTACTGGGATGGATCTTGGAAACTCTTCCAACTAACCAGGTGGCACGCACACTTTGTGGGTCAAGTATCATCACAACATCCTTACAGTCAATGTCTTTCTGATCCTTCTGATCAGAAACCCATTTGCTTCTTAACTGAAAGTCTGGCAAATAACGTCTCAAATAGTTCTTCAAAAAGTGATCTGCAAAAACCCGACTATAGCGCCACTTGCGCTCTCCTATGATTTCACTGGCAGGGTAGACCATCTGTGGAAGGGATTGATCCAGACTCCCATCAGCAGAACATTTGGGAGTAATGGGATCTGTGTCACGCACATCACCAGACACAAGACCTAATGGCTTAGAGTTAAAAATGCCTTCTATTTCAGCACATACTGTTTGAAGTACAGGTTCAGTGACTGATTGGTCTCCCAGGATTACCTTGAGTCCATCCTTGACACACTTAATCTCCCGTTCCCATGCACCACCGAAGTGTGGAGCACTTGCACTGGACAAAATATCATCCATTCCAAATAATCCAAAACTTGGAAATACCACCATTCCAATTGGAAATTGGCATGTACACCACCACAAGAGAGGCATCGTGGTTTTCCTAGTGCTATTTTACAATTCGACTATACCTTTATCAGACATGGCGATGCGATTGAACATCCATATGTAATGGTACCCTGTTATATATGGCTGTTTCTCAGAACTAATCCATAAATTGATAGCATTATAACTAAACTGCTGTCGAGATGTTCATTCCATTTCACCAAGCCATGCAGAATAAACAAAAATACAAAACACAGTATGAACGTGAATTTATATACAGGATATCATGTCATAATTCAAGATATATTTACAATAAATAACACTTGGGCACATCAGTGGGTAATGATCATACATATATACAATCATATCTACAATAATACACATACAAGAACTAGAATATAGAATGTACAATTAAAATTTCTATTTAAAGCAAAACTATACAACAACAATATAAATAGAAACAATAAACCAATAAATTACACACACACACACACAAATCTGTGTCTTGGTGACACAAATGTAACAGTCCTGGTACCTATTTGTCCCTCAATCTTGACGAATTTGCCCTTAATTCGTTGAATCGGCCTAAACGAAGATGGACCAGAGTCAACTTACTTCGAAGAGTGCCAGGCTTCCACTGGTCGACCACAATGGGTTTTTTTAGTTTTTCTTCAAGTTCTCGATACCATTGAACTTCTGCAAAGATGTGTCTCTTCTTCATGCCCTCAACTCTTGCTGGGTGCTGGAGGTATCTAAGTACCTTTCCAGGTCTCGGAGCAACCCCCCAACCAATTTTCCCGTCCCCGTCTGTCCAGTAGGCAGTGATGTAAGAAGATCTCACACTTTGAGACTTGGCAGATCCAAAGACTTCTGATCCAAGGTACAGAGTTTTTTATTTCCCTAACGGCCGGCAAAGTCTCGACTGTTTCGCCATAGAGGGCTCTGTACATTTCTTGAAGGCAGTGTTCATCATTTTCAGTGAGGCCACGGACTTTGTATTTTGAATAAATGAACTTGTCAATGTCATTCCACTGAAGGTTTTCAATGTGATGAAATCGGGATGACATCTGTCGGAGCTGCAAGCATTCACTTGAATTAATCTTGCCAAGAGTACCCACTTTAATGTTAGCTGTAACAGTGGCGATGATCGGCTCAAGGGTGTCTCCAAAGTGAAACTCGTCATCTAAGACCAATCCAAGGAGATGTGAATGGCTTACGAAACGTCTCATCAGCTGCAGTTCTACGCTTTTCTTGTTAGTTGTATAGTCGCCCAGGATACCATTAAACCGTTCAAAACTGAACAGCCAAAACGAGTAAATGGGTCCAAAGTCCTGAACACACTCAATGAGATGACCATGCAAGTGCATGTTAGGGGTAACTCTTGTCACGGCCATATAATCGCTCAAAATTCTCACAGAAGCGCATCAGTAATAAATCTGCCATTTTTAAGTCATTTTCAGTTAATACTCGGCAACACAATATCTACAGGCCAATACAAAATTTCGCCAACATTCTAAATGATCGTCAGAAATGACATCCTTCAGTGCATACACAGAAAACAGGAAAGTCCAGTTTTTAAACTGCTCTGCACTAAACCCTGCAAAACCGGAGCAAATCTTATGTGGGATGCGACCAATGTCACTTGGACAGTTAACTGCATCCACCTTTGCTTGGATAGCGTCTAAGTCCTTGTCAGTTAGTACACCAGTGTCTCTCCATACATGCAACATATGTTTTGATGTCCCCAGAAACAAATTGTGCATAGGATCCACAACAGACATTTTGATCAGATCAAGGTATGGCAGCTCAGACAAGACGAGGATCTTGTTCCATACGAACTCGCAAGTGCTCCTCCATCTGTCTTGGTTCTGGCACTTGTGATGTGTCTGATTTCTCGTATATGCTGTTCATGGGTGCGAGGTATCCACTGAGTTCTGTCAAAACCTCTGTAGTCTCTTTTGCCAAGCTCACCAGGAAAAGACTTCTTGCACCGAGAACACCCTTTGACGGCTGCATGTCCCAGAAAGCCACATAACTTTCGGCAAGCAGGGATATCACATCCAATGCACATTAAGGCCAAGCGAAATATCTTAGAGATGAATGAAAAACCTACTGTCCATGCTTCAAGAAGATCATCAACTAATAGGTTGTACAAAACTGTTTGTAGGGGGTTCTTTCTTCATGTGCGGTATAATACCAACAATGATGACATTCTCACGTTTGTAACGTTCTTCTCGAGGTAGATTGAGGATGACTAAATACATTACACCTACAGAGTATTGGACGTGTTTGAATGGCTGAAACCAGTCTAAATTAAGCATAAGGCCATAGTTTCTCTTCTCCTTCAAATATGTCTCACTGAAGCTCTTCCAGATACGACCATCATACACGTCATTGCAAAGTACCATCACTAACGACCCATTGTTCACATTTCTCCTCAAAACCGGGTCTTGATAAAAAAAGTTAAAAAGTGAATTATTCAGAGATTTAAAATAATAGTTCTTATGTGGTACAAGCTTCTTCTTGCCAGAGGAAAGTGTCATACTTTGTAACAGTTGTGCACCACAAGGCTGGCGATAATGTCTCATTGCGTGATTAGGATGGGAGACGTTTGGACAAGTCATACTGACTTCTTCTCCTTCCAAAACAGAAACACAGTCAGAATATCTATATATGCTATAGCATGCTGGGCATACAACATAGTGGGAAAAGTTATTGTCGTCAATTCTGAGTAATTTCTTGAGCAGGTAAATAGTACTTGGAAAATCGGGACTACAACAGCAGGGAACTTGTAATGCTGAGCGGCAACGGCGAGACGGACATGAAGGTATTGCAGAAGGACTGGGATGGCATTTGAGGAAATATAAAATACAGACTGCCAAATGCAGAGGAAGAAACATGTCCATAAGATGAGTGCCTTAAAAAATGGTTTCACTTCCGATGAGGCAGGTTGAGAGGATTCAACTTGCTGAGGTTTTCTCGGTTGAAAACTCTGAAGCAGATCATCGATCTCATCTTCATCAAAGTATACCTCTTCATCATCGTCAGAGCTGTCTTGAGATGGAGGTTCAGGTTCTGTACTCGGACAAGTGCCTTTGTGTCGCTTGTAATTCGAAGAAGAGGAAAAAGAGTTTCCACAGTCTTCACAGCGTTTTCTCTTCATAAAGGAGGCCATGATTCCTGAAAAAGATATAGTACCAAATTAGTAGTTTGTACATAAGATAGGCAATACATCTAAACCTGTTACATTAATAAACACGCACATTATCCGTTCATGTGTGAAGTACCTATTTATAAGCCTACAGCATAAAGAGGTCAATGAACAGATAAATGTTTATTGATATCTATTTCTAAAGTGACGGAATATCCTTTTTGTTAAATATACTGGTAGGCTGGCTCTGTCTTAAATATACAGGTCAAAATTAAGTAAGCGCTATTTCTATAGCGGAAGGATGGCTCTGTCTTAAATATACAGGTTAAAATTTAGTAAGCGCTATTTCTATAGCGGAAGGCTGCCGCTGTCTTAAATATACAGGTTAAAAATTAGTAAGCGCTATTTCTATAGCGGAAGGCTGCCGCTGTCTTGAATATACAGGTTAAAAATTAGTAAGCGCTATTTCTATAGCGGAAGGCTGCCGCTGTCTTAAATATACAGGTTAAAAATTAGTAAGCGCTATTTCTATAGCTGTAGGCTGCTGCTGTCTTAAATATACAGGTTAAAATTTAGTAAGCGCTATTTCTATAGCGGAAGGCTGCCGCTGTCTTAAATATACAACGCCGTGATATAACTGGAATAATGTCAAAAGCGGCGTTAAACCCAACTCACTTGGTGGATTAAACCGAAAGGAGATTTTTCTCTTTTGCTAGGTGTCAAGTGAAGGAGTCCTTGCAGCCCATGCTTCCTCAAGCTCTCTCTAACAACCCCGAAACTTTGTGCCTCTGTCACATAAAACTTCATAAGGCTTGCCACGTCTTGATATGACACGTCTAAGTGACATCAAAAATGAATCAGTGTCCATTTTGTCCAATATGTCAAGATAAACAGCTCTTGCTGTCATACATATGTAGAGAATGTTCGATATCTTTTCCAATCTCTGAGAGGGGCGGTCGGGTAGCCTAGTCTCACTCACTCACTCACTCACTCCAATCTCTAAGCAACCTCCACAGTCAGTTCCAGTTGAATACAAGGTGGAATAATCAAAGTGGTGCTGATGGCAAATCTGCCATCTTGGGAGCTTCTGGCTTGCCTCTCCATTTCTGGCATGTTCTGCACTTGCGTTGATATTTGCGAACTACCTCCCTTCCATGTATGATCCAGAACGTTTTTATTTCCGCAAGCACCCGTTCAGGTCCAGAGTGTTTAAGTCTTTCATCATACTCCTTTATGAGGAGTTTGGTCATGGCATGCTTTGGATCCAACACTACAGGGTGTTTCACGTCAACAGGTAAGTCTTCAGATCTGTCTTCCGCCTACACGGATAACCTTGTGGGTTGAATCATAAACAGGATCAAGTTTCAATAACCTACAACTGGAAGGTTCGAGGTTCCCAGATTCTAATGCAGTAAACGCATCTGGAAAGCACTGTCGCTGTGCAAGGCTGTAGAGATGCATTTCAGTTTGTGTTCTGGTATCAGCATCATCAGCCGCCCCATGAAGCACCTGCATAGTCTTGGTGACGAGATCATTCCAATCTGTACAACTGTTGGGATCAACAGGTAGATCAAAATTCAATACAGACAGCATGCACCTTGTTTTCACTTCACTGTCATCTACAGTGTCTGGCTGAATTTCAATCGGCCACTGGTCAGAAGATAGATGTAAGAAGGTAGGACCATTTCTCCATCGGGATTGATGATCACTTATATCTATCAATTTCTTGCCTTTCAAGTCATCTGCTGGATTGGACGCAGTGTTGATCTAACACCAGTGAGAGGATTCAGTAAGGATACAGACCCTTTGCTTGCAAACGCCACAATGAGTCTGAATCACGTTTGTTTGTTTGTTTGCATATTTCATCTACATGATGACAGTGTGTAAATAATCAAGTCCAGTGATTGACATCATGAGCATCCATCTACACAATGAGGGACACGATTACATGCATCAACCAGTTCGGCGAGTCTCACCACCCGAACCCGTTACTCAGTATACATGTAACCAAAGTAATGTTTGAACAATTTTCATAAAATCTGTTTAAATATGACATCATAGTCTGTTTCATTTGACCTGATTAAAAACGCATTACACGACTAATAATAGTCCACTTGCAATGCGCATACCCCACAAGTATTGTAAGCTGGAAGCGCTGCATTAGCATTATTATTGTCCTGGGCCCTCTTGCACAAAGCGATCTTAGCGCTAAGATGATCGTAACTCCCATACTTTAACATAGGCTTACAATAGTCTTAGCGCTAAGATCGCTTTGTGCAAGTGGGTCCTGGTCTCTGTCTCATACGACCGGGTACCCATTCACTGCTGGATGAACAGAGGCATTTTTCGAACAAAATCATTTGCCTATGGAGACCCCACATGTGATCATGTGCTTCTGTGTGGGGGCTGGACTTAGGCCCTAGAAACTCCCATGAGCCAAACTGCCGAATACGATCCAACTACTCCTTGACAATGGTTGCTTAACGTCACGTGTGACTTGAGCGCTGTACACAGTACCACGTGCCAACTAGTATTTGAAAAGGATACAGCTGTGGTCATATTGGATCAAGGAGGAGTAGCACATGGAGGTATGTTTGCTGAAGGTTTGTCAACTGAATTAAATTGTACACCAAACAAATAGTACAACACACTGATTATTACCCGAATTTATTTCAAAATGGTTTCTAAGGATACAGGTAGAAGTTAGACGTCTAAGTCAACTTCTGTGTGAGGTGAGGTGGAGTGGAGTTTAACGTATTGTCCAAGGTTATTGCACTTATATAGCGACGTGCATGCATGCGTTGATATCGATCTAAACCGGATTACCTACCCTTGGATAAAAATAACTGCCACTAGGGGCACTCATATCTCCACCCGTTTACGTCAACAACTGTCCACAGAGAGCTGTGAGAGTCTCAATGCCTCGTCAGAACCATGCTGACATCGGACATACTCGACACACTAACACAGCTGACTTGCGTTACCAAACCGACACCTACATAGGGCAAGAAGGCACAACAAGCGACGCGACTATTTTAAAATAGATGCATCTGAACTGCCGTAGGCATTGTTAAATCCTCTATATTCATGAATGATATATTCGTGGACCATGTCAAACTTTCTTCCAGGGGCACAGAGCTATGGAACACCACTATCTGTCACTGCTGCTGATTCTATACGGTTCAGGTATTTTCAATATTTATATTAATGACATGATAATATATAATTAATCTTAATTGTATTTTGTTGTGACATGCAATTTTTGTTCTCGTAGTAGCTTCGTTTAGTGCTGGGGGCACGGGTGGCCCAGTCGTCTAAGGCGCCTCGATTCGCTGTGCAGAGTTGCGTCCCTTGGGCACGCCAGAAACCTATGATTATGGGTTCGAATCCCGGTTCACCCCGATTATGTTTCCAGGTTTGTCAGCACCATACCCGTGCTCGTGGGTTTCACCGAAGTGATAAACGTCTGAGACCTGCATCACTTCGGGCTTTCCCCATGAAGCTGACACGCCGTGATATACCTGGAATATTGTTAAAAGGGTGCAGTCACTCACTCGTTTAGTGTTATTTACAGTTATTGCATATAAAAAGTTAAGAGATATTGACAGATATATTAATACAATTGTGTCTACCTTGTCATTGACAGTGCCGTAATGGTAAACAGGATTTTGATGGAATAATATTTTGATGTATGTTTCATAATCAAGTTGTTGACATAAACTGCATATAAGATATACAGGTCAGTCTGATATATAGCCAGGTTGATACGGGTGCATGTGTACCTGAAATTTGTTGTAAAATCAGGTTTGATGATTTGAACATTCCAACCGATCGATCATCGGAACATCACTAATTCATCGTGATGCTATATGTTCAGTACCTCTATTGCATAATCGACCGCCTCCGTGGTCTAGAGGTAGAGCGTCCGCCCGGAGAGCGGACGGTCTGGGGCTCGATCCCCGTCTTACCAAAAGACGTTTAAAAATGGTACCTGTTGTTACCCTTTCTGGTGCTCGGCATTAAGGGGTTAAAAGAAGGACTGGTCGGCTCGGAGTCAGTATACTGTGTTCAGACATATTAAACTGCGGCATGGTATCTCATTGGGCTATCACTATACATACTGGCCTGTACATAATGGAGTCTGGGCCAGACAAACCAGTGATTGATATTGTGAGCAACGATCCACGCCGTCTGGGTACGATGACACGCAATCGTGAGTGAGTTGGGATTTTTAACGCAGTATCCCTGTTATATCAGCTTAATGTGGGAGGAAAGCCCGAAGTGATGCAGGTCTTAGACGTTTACCACTTCGGTTATACCCACGAGCACGGGTATGGTGCTGACAAACCTATTCCATAGAAATCAAATTACATTGCGTGTAGAATCTCTTGGAATATTATTGAGGCTGCCAAGCCCCCTTATGTACGCGGGATTCGGGGGTCTATTTAGACGGTATTTGGGAGTCGGTAAGGGGGTACGCAAAACGCAAATAAAATTGTATCATAAACACATTCATGTGTACGTATAGTTTCCGTTATCATATATATATATTTATATATTTCAGTAATTTACTTTCAAATCGCACAATTTTGCCAATGCTTTTGAGACCTGTGTTAAGTAGTATTCTGGATTCAGGGCTCAGCAGTCACACCAGTTAGCTGGCATTCGTGATTCAGGGAAGAAGGGAGTTGCACCCTCATTATTGTGCCTCCCTGATTCAGTCATTGATCTATGTGCGCCACATCGGAGAACGTATTCACACAAGATCTCCTACATGTTTCGTTATTGTAACATGATCCATGACATTACACAGTAACATTGTGCTTCATTATATTTAACACACCCACATTTAAATAATTCCATTTTTATTCCAGAAATCGTACAAGGATATTGCCACATGGAATGGTTCAAACCGGTTGACTGTGTCAAGGGAGAGTACTACTGTAAGATTGGCAGACACTCGAGATGTTGCAAGGATGGAGAGTAAGTGCGGTGTGCTTTTGAAATACGTTTTGTTTGTTTGTTTGCTTATTGTTTAACGTCACACTCAGCAATACTCCAGCTATATGATTGGGATCGATGACATGCATCAACCAAGTCAGCGAGCCTGACCATTCGATCCCGTTAATCGCCTCTTACGACATGGGTTGCGGAAGATCAATGCTAACCCGGTCTTCACGGGTCAATAAGGGTTACCATAGAATACTGATGTACTGGCGAATCTCATGGAGACAATATGTGGGCTGATTGCGTGATGGGGTAACAGAGACTGAATGCGTGGATCGTTGCATGTGCTGACCACCATTGATTGGTCTTGTCCAGATTCGATCATTAAAGCAGCCCAGATATGGCTGTCATTTAGCTGACGGTGGTCATACAACCATACTCTCCCACTTTACCTTAAGAGGGGGCACGTGTGGCCCAGTCCTCCAAGGCGCTGCAATTCGCTGCGTAGAGTTGCGTCCCTTGGTCATGCCAGGAACATATGATCGTGGGTTCGAAGCCCGGTTCGCTCCGATTATGTTTCTATGTTTGTCAGCACTATAAGCGTGGTCGTGGGTTTGACCAACGTGTGGAACGTCTGAGACCTGCATCATTTCGGGGCTTCTTCCCGAATTAAGCTGACCCTGCGTGATATAACTGTGTGGAAAGTGAGTGAGTGAGTATGGTTTTACGCCGTTTTTACCAATATTCCAGCAATATCACGACAGGGTACACCAGAAATCGGCTTCACATATTATACCCATATGGGGAATCGAACCCAGGTCTTCGGCGTGACGAGCGCACCCTTTAAACCACTTGGCTACCCAACTGCCCCTATTCTTGGAAAGAATATGGGGCCAAGCAACCTATGCTTGTCGTAAGAGGCGATTAAATGCATCGGGTGGTCAGGCTCGGTGATTTG
The DNA here is from genome assembly GCF_022045235.1 of Haliotis cracherodii. NCBI lineage: Eukaryota > Metazoa > Mollusca > Gastropoda > Lepetellida > Haliotidae > Haliotis > Haliotis cracherodii. Next base: position 31,476,277 of record NW_027266341.1, read on the forward strand.
GTTGATTGAGTGTCATTGTATCCCAATTGCGTGGATCCATGTTCACAATATCGATCACTGCATTGTCTGGTCCAGACTCGATTATTTACAGACCGCCGCCATATAGCTGGAATATTGCTGAGAGTAGCATCAAACAACACACAGACAAAGTAAAAGAGCTTGTGGGGGATTGGATATTGCTTTTTAGACATCGACGAAAGTTTAACTGACTTTTTTTCCAAGCGTTATACTTAAGTAATTCACACAATGTACCTTTTGTCTTCGCAGTCAGACACCGTCAGTGATGGCAATTATTGGATGGGTTACTTTCGGCCTGATACTCCTCGTCGGACTCGTGTTTTTGTGTTTGAGGATTTGGCCCCTCTGTGTTCGAGACGCATGCTTCAGCACCAGACGCCAGAGGCACCCGGATCATCAGTCAGTCAGCCAGTCCGTGAATTGAGTTAAACGTCGTTCTGAAAGCACATTACCAAAGCGCTAGCGTGTCAGTGTAGAATATGAAGAATGCGTGATGCAGATACCCAGAACACCTGTAGGATTTACCACACATCGAGAACACCTGTAGGATTTACCACATATCCAGAACACCTGTAGGATTTACCACATATCCAGAACACCTGTAGGATTTACCACATATCCAGAACACCTGTAGGATTTACCACACATCGAGAACACCTGTAGGATTTACCACATATCCAGAACATCTGTAGGATTTACCACACATCGAGAACACCTGAAGGATTTACCACATATCCAGAACATCTGTAGGATTTACCACATATCCAGAACATCTGTAGGATTTACCAGATATCCAGAACACCCGTAGGAGTTATCAGATATCCAGAACACCTGTAGGATTTATCAGGAATCTAGAACATCTGTAGGATTTACCAGATATCCAAGACACCTGTAGGATTTATCAGATATCCAGAACATATATGGATTTATCAGATATCCAGAACATCTGTAGGATTTACCAGATATCCAAGACACCTGTAGGATTTATCAGATATCCAGAACATATATGGATTTATCAGATATCCAGAACATCTGTAGGATTTACCAGATATCCAGAACATATAAGGATTTATCAGACATCCAGAACATCTGTAGGATTCACCAGATATCCAGAACATCTGTAGGATTTACCAGATTTCTAACATACATGCATACATTACCTGATATCCATCTTACCTGTAGGATTTACCCCGATATCGAGCATACATGCATAATTTTACTGATATCCAGCTCACATGTAGGATTTACCCCTATATAGAGCATACATGCATAATTTACCTGATATCCAGCTCAGCTGTAGGATTTATCCCAATATCGAGCATACATGCATAATTTACCTGATACCCAGCTCAGCTGTAGGATTTACCCCGATATCGAGAGTACATGCATAATTTACCTGATATCCATCTCACTTGTAGGATTTACCCCGATATCGAGCATGCATGCATAATTTACCTGATATCCTGCTCAGCTGTAGGATTTATCCCGATATCTAGCATACATGCATAATTTACCTGATATCCAGCTGAGCTGTAGGATTAACCCCGATATCGAGCATACATGCATAATTTACCTGATATCCAGCTCACCTGTAGGATTTACCCCGATATCGAGCATACATGCATAATTTACCTGATATCCATCTCACTTGTAGGATTTACCCCGATATCGAGCATACATGCATAATTTACCTGATATCCAGCTCACCTGTAGGATTTACCCCGATATCGAGTTCACCTGTAGGACTTACCCCGATATCGAGTTCACCTGTAGGACTTACCCGGATATCGAGTTGACCTGTAGGACTTACCCCGATATCCAGCTCACCTGCAGAATTTACCCCGACACCAGGACACAGATTCATAAGAATGAATGAGCTGTCTTGTTGAATTTGTAATTGCAATAAATTTGTTTTTGTTTTTTTTTATTTTTCACCACGTGTTTGGTATATTTTCCAAAGGGACCTCGGCAGATGTGTGTTGAGTTTCAGGGAACACTAGCGTCAGTAGAAATAAGTCACACTACAAGACAACGTCCGAAGCAGCACAACATGTGAAGCCCCCTTCTGGTGTTCCCCGCCGTGGCACAGCTTGCATATTCAAAAAGAGGCGTAAAATCCTACTTACTCCACCGCGACGTGTAACACGCTGATAGCTGTACACATGTTCGGAGTCAGTACACTGTGTCTCAGTTGGATATTCATGTTAAACTGCGGTATGGCATTTCAGTGGGCTAGCACTATAAAAACCGAAATGAGTCCAGATCATATTGCTACATAGCGTGTTGGAAACTGTGCATGTATATCCAGTAGGTGTGAACAATGTCTGTGGTGCTCACACAGTGACTCGCTATCACACTATGAGTTGCGCCTGTTCATTATCGTCACGCTAACCTGGGCAATGTACTTATTGATTGCACCGGGATTATCTACCCTTGGATCAAATAACAACCACTAGGGTCACTCATATCGCCACCCGCTAACAACTGTCACAACACCGTCAACACGCATTGTGTGTTTGTTGTGACACTATCAGTGTCTTGCTTGAACCGTGCCAACATCGAACATACTGGTAAATACAGCTTATGGCTTGCAATACCAAACTGACAACTATTATAGATATACAGGGCAAGAATCCACTACAGGCGACGCGACTATTTTCAAAGAGATGTACCCGAACCGCAGAGTTCATTGCGAAACCCTCTATATTTACGAATGATGTAAATAGTGGACAATGTCAAGCTGTCTTTCAGGAGGCACAGAGCCATGGAACACCACTATCTGTCACTGTTACTGATTTTATACTGTTCAGGTATTTTCAATATTTATAATAATGACATCATAATATATCATTTATATATTTTTAAAGAAGTTGTTCATCCATAAATTTCTTATCCTTACATTTATATTTTGTTATAACTCGTAATGCTTGTTGGGGGCACGGATTGCCTAGTCGTCTAAGGCGCCGTGATTCGCTGTGCAGAGTTGCGGGCCTTGGGCACGAAACCTATGATTGTTGGTTCGAATCCCGATTCGACCCAAATATGTTTCTAGGTTTGTCAGCCCCATACCCGTTCTCGTGGGTTTCAACGAAGTGGTAAGCGTCTGAGACATGCATCACTTCTGGCTTTCCTCCCACATTAAGCTGACACGACGTGATATAACTGGAATACTGTTAAAAGCGGCCGATGTGATGCAGGTCTCAACTTTTACCACTTCGGTGAAACCCACGAGCACGGGTATGGTGCTGACAAACCTAGAACTATAATCGGTGCGAACCGGGATTCGAACCCACAATCATAGGTTTCTGGCGTGACCAAGGGACGCAACTCAGCACAGCGAATCGCGACTCCTTAGACGACTGGGCCACCCGTGTCCCCAGGGTGAGAAAAAGAGAGGGAGAGTTGGTTGTTAAACTCTCACTTTCTGCACATTCATATCGAGCCGATTACACTATATTCTTCTTGGAACTAAAACAGGTTAAAAATACAGTACATGGCCATATGTACAGAAACTACCCTGAGGTAATGAGACACTTATAAAATCAATGGAAACAGTTTGGTATAAATATAATTAAGATGGACACGATTTAGTACGATACAATACAATACCATATAACACAATGCAGTACAGTACAATAAAATATAATACAATACTCATACCCTACCCGGCCCATTTGGAATCACGTTTGTTTGTTTAATGTGTGACGCCGCGCTCCAGTCCGCCTATATGTCGCCTTTAAATAATCGAAATTGTCCCAGACAAACCAGTGATTGATATCGTGAATATCTGCATTTGGGATACGATTACACCAATCAACCATGCCACCGAGCTTACCATCCGACCCATTTGGTCGCCTCGTACATGCTTCGGTCTCCGTGTGTGCGTGCGTGCGTGTGCGTGTGCATTGCGTGCACGTACGCCCGCCGTTGTGACTCCCGATCACCGGATCAGCATGTTACAACCACTGAAAACTGGCCAAGAATCGGCGCTCGACCTAAAGTATTTGGTAGGAAATATAAAATGCAATTATCATATTTGATAAAATGGATATATTTCTTCAGCGCTGGTAAAACAAACTGCAGAATGACAATAAGAAGCCGACAACGAGCATAGTTTAATTCGTCTATCATTTAAGTCTGCTGTCATTTCAATTGGGACAAATTGACCTTCCCCAATACAAGTGACTGTCCATCATTCTACAAAATGTTCACACCCGCATCTCGTATTTCAGAAATTGTGAAAGGATGGTGCTACATGGATTGGTTTGAACCGGTTGATTGTGTAAAGGGAGAGCACTGTTGTGGGAGTGGCAGAGCTGCCAAATGCTGTAAGGAAGGAGAACCTGAGTAAGTACAGTATATTTTGTAACTCAAATGTATGAACCGGAAGTGTGGTGACCCCATTGAAATATTTGGGGATCAGGTGGTGACCTTGTGATGTACCCAAGAATGGATAGTTGCTCATGATATTAACCACTGGTTCGTCTGATCCCATTATTTAAGCCACCGTGATAAAGCTGGAATTATACTGGCCTTGGTAACGTCAACTAGTCACTTACTTCACCGTTCTCATCACGTAAGGGCGACTAACGGGATCGGGTGGTCAGACTCGCTGACTTGCTTGATGCATGTCATCGTATCCCAATTGTGTGGGTCGATGCTCATGATGTCAATCACTAGATTGTCTGGTCCAAACTCGATTATTTACAGACCGCTGTCATTTAGCTTGAATATTGTGCGGCGTTAAACAACAAACAAATAAACAAACAAACAAACAAAGTCTGACCGACCACCCTGTCTAATTCGTCGCCTGTTTTTGATAAACATTGATTTCCCGGGCCTGTGTATTCTTAACATTCATGTCGGTTATGTGTTAAGTATGAATTAATAAGCAGTACAACTGTTGAACATGAAGCCACGCCCTGTTTATGTAAACACCTTGATTTTGACACCTACAAGATATTATTCAATCTCAATTCTGTTTAACATTTGTAGCACTGTCAAGATCTTTTAAACAGTCATCTTGTGTTGATATGTTTGATACCAAAAGAAACTCGATTGAGATTATAAACTAAATTAACAGAATACAAGTGATTTGGTGGATTGGGTTGAAAGTTCCTCTGAAAGGACTTCAGTATTTCCGTGAATCCCCACCTGAAAAGGGTCGCATCAGGAAGTCGAAATCACAACCACTGTACCAGGCACGTCTTAAGAACGCATATCTGTAGAACTCACGAGACGTTTAAGACGACTGGTCAGTATGTGGCACTGAAAACAAGTACGAGTTTTTTACAAACGAATTAAACTATTTGAACTATTTCAAATCACGTATCTTCACAGCCCGATACCATCCGTGATAGGAATAACTGTTGGAGTTATCGCCGGGGGGCTGCTTCTTGGGGGAGTCGTGTACCTGTGTAAGAAGATGTGCACTCCAAGATGAAGAAGTAAAGAAACAGTAAGTGGGTGTATGCTGCAGCCTCTTTAATATAAATATGTAAGAAAGCTACGCCGTAAATCGCAAATAACAATGAAGAACGAAGCGTTGTTAATTTCACGATGAAACATTGTTCTATCATGACGTCATTTCTGGAGATTCGAACATACGCTCGTAGCTCGATGACGTCGTAATCGGATTATTTTTGAGTGGGGAGTGTCTGGTGAGTTTCCTCCCCAAAGATTTAGCTGGGGTACCCCGATAAATGAAGTGGCCGAACGATCGCATCCCAAAGTGGGAGAGATATGACAATAGGTATTGGGAAATAAGGTACAGCTAATCGACATGAGGATTGTGAGAATGTGCGGGAAATACCAAACTTATCCCACCTGTTCATAAAATGCAATCGCTCGACATTGCCGAGGTCGCATTCTATGATATCTCATATGAGACTTCAGAGATACATAGACTAAAAAGCGAGTGAGACAGGGCGATGTTGCCAGATCCGGGGTTCGAAACCCAACAGATTCTGACACACAAGTCCACCTATGTCACTTAATACCCTGGGCAACACATGGTAGAGTATGATATATTACCTGGGCTAACAAATCTTATGATATATTTGCTTAGAAATAGTTGATATTAGTCTATATAATCCGGGCTATAAAGTCGGCAAGTTGATATATTATCGAGCGAAATATTGTTGAGTATGATATGAAAGTCATTATAGCTAAAATGGGAAGAATTATCATAAAATGGCCAGCAAATTGTCGGGCAAAGAGCGGGTATCTGATAATCCCCTCATTTTACCTGACAACAGATTGTTATCAGAGACGTTGCCATGTGACGCCATGGCTAATTTGCATACTAACATAAACAACCTATCTGTTCGGCAAGTCGCTGTCAACTCGCGTGATTGATGGGGCGCTTAGTGAAACGATGATGTATGGGTCAATGATGATTTACTTCACACGTGTAGAAACTATATCCAGTCTCTGTTTTACAGGAAATTCAATTTATCTGAATCAAGTGAGGTTTGCTTCTTGGACCCAGGCCTTGGTCGTATCGGGTGCTCTATCCTGCAGGAGTTGTCTCCCTTCACTACATCCTTCTCAAACCCAAACCGAGTAAAAGGACGCCATCGATCGTGTGAACATCTCCCTGGCGTACCCTCAAGTACACGGGTAGATGCAACTGTATCAGGGGTATATGCTGTATTACCCGTCCAAATAATTTTACCACACACACCATCCTAATACATTCAAAAGTTCTGCTGTAAATATTATATTTTTACACAATGTCAAGTATTGTAATGCAGAGAGTGCTTTATCATGTTTCTCATCTCAAACCACTATTGTTCGAAGTGCGTATATTGTATATATGAAGTTTACACGAATAAAACACAACCGGCTATGAAACATGATTATTATTATGATATAATTTATTTGATGGACAGATGAGGTGAGGTGAAATGGAGTTTAACGCGGCGTTCAAGATTATTGAATATATACAGCCGTTAGGCCTATGAGACACTATATATATATATATATATATATATATATATATATATATATATATATATATATAACATATGTATATAACATAAAAAGGATACTGTCTCTGAGCCGACCAGTCCTTGTTTTATCCCCTTAATGCCTAGCGACAGGCATGGTAACAATAAATACCATCTTTCAGCGTCATTTGGTATGTCATGTCATGACCGTATCTAACCACCGTCCTTCTGCTCTCCTGGCCGACACTCTACCCACTAGACCACGGAGGCGGTATTTACGAGGAAAGGGGATGGTGAAAAACAAAAGAAGCTGTGATTAGCCTCATTAGTAAAGAAAGGTAGAGTTGTTATCAAGGTCCACATAACCTGATAGAGTGAGTGAGTGAGTAGGTAATATCCCGCAATATCACAGCGGGAGCATCAAGAATAGATTCCCTATATAGGTGCAATGTGGGAATCGAACTCGGAATTGCGACGAGGCGACTGTTATGCTCCTGTGACAAAAGACAATACATCATCTGTATACGTGTATGTGCATTAATAGGGTGACAAAAGATAATACGTCATCATCTTCCCGAGGCAAGAGAGTTAACTGGCTTTAAAAGTCCAGTTTCCACCCTTGCCGAACTAGGCTGGAATTCCTGCACTCGATCGTAGCGCCACCAGTGGCTATTACGAGTTATGTCCTTTCTATGCCTCTCCTATTGACCAATCAGATTCAACCTCTCGTATCACTTGCATTTGCTTCAAACAAAACGGTGGCGCCCAGTCAAGACGATCTGATCGATAATCAAGATCTATATTGTGATCAAACGAGTCTTACATCGCGAAGTGCATCAAATCACGTGATCACCTTGATTAAAAACATGAAAAGATTTAGAAAATATCTGTTGACAACGAGTTAGCGGTGCACATGCTTTGCAAATCCTGCAGTCGACCGAAATCTGCATGACACTTTACGAACCGGATTTCGATTTCGGTGCGCGATTTTGATTGGACTATGCATAGACTCGTTAGTCCAGCCAAAATGTAACTCCATAATACCAGCCTAGTTGGGCAAGGGTGGAAACTGGACTTTTATAGTCAGTTAACTCACTTGCCTCGGGAAGATGATACGTCATCTGCATACGTGTATGTGCAATAATAGGGTGACAAAAGAGAATACGTCATCTGTATACGTGTATGTGCAATACTAGGGTGACAAAAGACGATACGTCATCTGCATACGTTTGTGTGCATTAATAGTGTGACAAAAGAGAATACGTCATCTGTATACGTGTTTGTGCATTAATAGGGTGACAAAAGACAATACATCATCTGTATACGTGTATGTGCATTAATAGGATGACAAAAGAGAATACGTCATCTGTATACGTGTATGTGTAATAATAGGGTGACAAAAGAGAATACGTCATCTATATACGTGTATCTGCAATAATAGGGTGACAAATTAGAATACATACTCTGCATACGTGTACGTGTAATAACCAGATGACAAATGGGAATACGCACTCTGCATATATGTGTGTGTAATAACAGGATGACAAATGAGAATACGTCGTCTGCATACGTGTGTATGTAATAACAGGATGACAAATGAGAATACGTCCTGTGCATACGTGTGTGTGTAATAACAGGCTGACAAATTAGAATACGTCCTGTGCTTACGTGTGTATGTAATAACAGCATGACAAATCTTAATACGTCATCTGTATACGCCTATGTGTAATAACCGGATGACAAATTTGAATACGTCCTCTGCATACGTGTTTGTGTGTGTATTAACAGGATGACAAATGAGAATACGCCCTTTGCATACATGTGTGTATGTGTGTATTATAACAGGATGACAAATGAGAATACGTCCAGTGCATACGTGTGTATGTAAGAACTGGATGACAAATGAAAATACGTCCTCTGTATACATGTATGTCAGATTATAACAAGATCATAAATGAGAATACGTCCTCTGCATACGTGTGTGTGTGTAATAAACAGGATGACAAAGAAATGAGAATACGCCCTTTGCATACATGTGTGTATGTGTATATTATAACAGGATGACAAATGAGAATTCGTCTTGTGCATACGTGTGTGTGTAAGAACTGGATGACAAATTTGAATACGTCCTCTGCATACATGTATGTCAGATTATAACAAGATCACAAATGAGAATACGCCCTCTGCATACGTGTGTGTGTAATAACAGGATGACAAATGAGAATACGTTCTCTGCATACATTTGTGTGTGTGTATTATAACATGATGACCAATGAGAATACGTCCTCTGCATACGTGTATGTGTAATAATAGGATGGCAAATGAGAATACGTCCTGTGCATACGTGTGTGGGTAATAACAGGATGACAAATGAGAATACGTCCTCTGCATACGCGTACGTGTAGTAACAGGATGACACATGAGAATACGTCCTCTGCATATATGTTTGTGTAATAAGAGCATGACAAATGATAATACGTCATTTGTATACGCATATGTGTAATAACCGGATGACAAATGAGAATACGTGCTTTGCATAAGTGTGTATGTAATAACAGCTTGACAAATGAGAATACGCCCTGTGCATACGTGTGCGTGTAATACCAGGATGACAAATGAGAATACGTCCTGTGCATACGTGTGTGTGTAATAACAGGCTGACAAATGAGAATACGTCATCTGTATACGCACATATGTAATAACAGGATGACAAATGAGAATACGTCCTCTGCTTACGTGTACGTGTAATAACAGGATGACAAATGAGAATACGTTCTCTGTATACGTGTGCGTGTAATAACAGCATGGAAAATGAGAATACGTCCTGTGCATACGTGTACGTGTAATAAAAGTATGACAAATGAGAATACGTCCTCTGCGTACGTGTGCATGTAATAACAGGATGACAAATGAGAATACGTCCTGTGCATACATGTGTGTGTGTGTGTGTGTGTGTGTGTGTGTGTGTGTGTGTGTGTGTGTGTGTGTGTGTGTGTGTATTATAACAGGATGACAAATGAGAATAAGTCCTCTGCATACGTGTACGTGTAGTAACAGGGTGACAAACGAGAATACGCCCTGTGCGTACGTGTGTGTGTAATAACAGCATGACAAATGAGAATACGTCATCTGTATACGCATATGTGTAATAACAGCATGACAAATGAGAATACGTCCTGTGCATACGTGTACGTGTAATAACAGCATGACAAATGAGAATACGCCCTGTGCATACGTGTGTATGTAATAACAGCATGAAAAATGAGAATACGTCATCTGTACACATGCATGTGTAGTGTAGAATGACAAAGAGAATACTTGTTGTGTGTCCCAAACGAGAATACGTCATCTGTTCAGGAATATGAACATGAATATGAATATGTACAATACGTCATCTGTACACTGTAAACAATGTGTTGAGATCCTAAACATAAGGTGAGTGGGGTGGGTGATAAAAGCCATTTTAGCAGTATAAATGGATTAATTTGGAGGTGGGTGGGTGGGGCGGTGGTTACTAAGCGTAAAGGGTTTATCGTAGTAATCAGGGATACGTACATTGTCAGCTCCCTGTATGAGAGAAATACCATTAGTCATACAGCAAGAAAAAAACAACTTGTTCCTACCCTATCTGGCACTCGGCATTAAGGGGCTAAAGCAAGGACTAGTCGGCCCGGAGTCAGTATACTGTGTCTGAGTGGGGATATCATGTTAAAATGCGGCATGGTATCTCAGTGGGCTAGCACTATTAAAAATCGTCATCAGTTCGGACTAGTACAAACGCTATGTAAGTGCAATAATCCTGGACGCGACGTTAAACCCAATTTCACCTCACCTCACCTCACCTCACCTCACCTCACCTCACCTCAAACGTGTTTAAATTCGATTTCAACATACGTGCATCTGAAAGGCGGTTTAAAGGTCAGCTTCCGGTGGTCGGGCGATGAGTAGCGACTACAGCATGTAAACAGGAACTAGCGACGCTGTTACATCACACGGACTACGTATACGGAGATACACCTGCATGTGGGGCATTGCGTAGTACATACACTACATATGGCCTGTGAGCTGCGTCAAATTTAACAACTGCGACTACAGGGAAATGGGGAACCTCTGGCTGGTACTGCTTCTGACGATATGTCTGGCAGGTATTATCATTATTGTAACATTTAGTTGTTTTGTTACAAACACACCCGTGAAGATTCCGGGTTAGAATAGGTCTTCAGCAACCCATGCTTGTCGAAAGAGGCGAATAACGGGATCGGGTGGTCAGGCTCGCTGACTTAGTTGATGCATGTCATCGTATCCCAATTGCGTGGATCGATGCTCATAATGTCAATCATTGGATTGTCTGGTCCAAACTCGATTATTTACAGACCGCCGTCATATAGCTGGAATATTGCTGAGTGAGGCGTAAAACAAAACAATGTGTGTGCGCCCGTGCGTGCGTGCGGTGTGTGTGATGTGCACGTGTGTTTGTGTGTATGGGTGTGAAACTGCAACCGTGTATTTTTCGTTCAAGACAATTTCTATGTTGTCAACAGTGTGAAGCATAATTTTGTTTTTAAATCATTATCGTGAGTAATTTATTTTCCCCTTTTGTTGATTTCACTGCCTGAACGCTGCAGATCAAGATCGTTGTCGGCGGTTGCTACAGACGCATCTTGATGTGTCTGATTGGCTTGTAATATGTGCTGAGTATACGTATGTCCGTGTGTAGAAATGACCTTCACCTCCGCCATTGTCCGAATCAAATGTGACGTTACACGTTATCAGACTTGACAATGATATCAATTTCACATCTTACTGTGTTTTCTCTTTCAGAAAAGGTGCATGGATTCTGTTACTTCCGGGGAGGCATCGTCCCCACAGACTGCAAAGAGTTTGAGTACTGCTGTGGGCTGGGCAAACACAGACGATGCTGCAGGAGTGGAGAACTGGAGTGAGTAGTGGACACGTTGTCTAACTCGTGTGCAGACATCCACATACTCATATTCACAACGTCACCTTAATTGAAGGTGTGAGTGGGATTTTATTGAAAAAAATTAATCGTTCCAGAAAAAAACTTAAAAAATGAATATACTTCAATCTGCTTGCCACAAACAATACATTGTGTCAAGATGCTGTTATTTCAAAACAATATTTAGGCTCATAATTTTAATAAAAATAAATTCTGTGCAGGTATAGCCGAAAAAATACATTGTCTCCGCACATAATCCCAGCAGCCGTTATTTGATTATTCACGAGTGCGGTGACCAACAACAAACAAAAACAACAAACAAATTACACTGCCAATGAAATATGAAATACAAGCATGCGCTAACTGAATATTTTTGTACTACAAGACCAATTTATTATATGTTTTTGGGGGGGGGTTTGGGGTTTTTTTTGTTTAACGCCGCACGCAGCAATATTCCAGCTATATGACGGCGGTCTGTGTAAATAATCGAGTCTGGACCAGACAATCCAGTGACTAATATCATGAGCATCGATCCACGCAAATGTACTATTGTATTTTCTCCCCCTACAGTAGGTCGGCGATGATCACCGGGCTGTGTGTTGGCATAATCTTCGGAGTGATACTCATAGTGCTAGCCGTTTACGGTTGTTGTAAACTGTGGAAACGACGTAATTAGGTATGTTAACGACCATACGGAGTGACTCTATACTGGACCTTTAATCCAGGCGATACTAAAAGCCTCCTCATTAGCAGTGTCAAAACTGTCGTATAAGGGGAACATAAAATGACGTACGGTCCTTGAACCATCAACATCCTGATGTTCTAGCTCTGTAGGGGTTAATTGATCGTTTTTGCCAGATGTGTTGCACTGTCACCATCCTAAGGAGATTCTCTTGACAACTGGTACTTTCAGGGTCCGTTTTAGGGATTTCTACATTATCCTCAATATAAGTGCAGTTATCTTGAACGCGACGTTAAATACCGTGTCACATCACCTCTAGTGTACATATTTCTATTCTACAGAACACTCCCTTCACAAGAACGAGGAAACACAAGCGAGAGGAGAGACCCAGAACGTGTCAGCGGTTTCCGGTGTACCTGTGATGGAGAAACTCTCCGTGGGGATTCTGAATGTTTCCCCAGCGCCTCGTCCTGCGTAAAACGTACTGAAGATGGAGATCAGCTCTGTGACAAGATTATTGTGTGTTATCTTACCGCACTGGCGTGGATCGCTCCTTGTGTGTCTAGACACTGGTTTGCCTGGTCCAGACGCGATTACTTACAGAACGCTATGGTAACGTTAGACTTTTGCTGATTGTGGCGTAAAACAACACTCACTCTCTCCCTGATACTCACATCACGTGGTGGATGTTGTTTTTGTTGTTTAAGATGACGGGTGATTTTTAACTCTGGCTCATATGCTGAGCTTTACAGGGGCGGCGGGGTAGCCTAGTGGTTAAAGCGTTAGCTCGTCGCGCCGAAGACCCGGGTTCGATTCCCCACATGGGTACAATGTGTAGCCCTTTTCTGGTGTCCCCCGCCGTGATATTACTGAAACATTGCTTAAAGTGGCGTGAATCAATAATCACTCAATCGCTTTGTCGACCGTCAACAGCCTGTCATGTCAATAATAAGTTATTTTATATACGTTGTACATACGTGAATGTTTATTTGTATATACACGTGCGTTGTAAATATATCGTTTGTGTTAATAAAACATAGATGTGTTTTTGGTTTGTTTCTGTGCTGATTCTTTGTTTAAAACGAATCGGAGCGAACGTGTGACACAGTCGTCTGAGACGCTGCAGTTCGTTGTAGAGTTCCGTCTCCAAGGTCTGCTAGACGTTTGTTCCCAGCACCATACCCGTTCTCGTTGGCAATACCAAAGTGGTAAACGTCTAAAACCTACTTCAGTTCAGATTGTCCTTCCACATCAAACTAACGGGGCGGTCGGGTAGCCTAGTGGTTAAAGCGTTCGCTCGTCACGCAAAAAACCCGGGTTCGATTCCCGACATGGGTACAATGTGTGAAGCCCATTTCTGGTGTCCCCTGCCGTGATATTGCTGGAATATTGCTAAAAGCGGTGTACAACCATACTCACTCACTCACTCACTCAAACTGACATGCCGCTGCATAACTGACATACGGTTCCAAGCCTCGTTAAACTCTCTCACACGAACACGAATCACTGACAAACAGGAAGACGCCATCGTTTCTACCATACGATGACATGCATCAACCCACAAAGCGAGTCCGACCACCCGATCAATGAAGTGTCAATGAAGAGTACTCCGTTGCGGTCCCAATTGCACTGATCGATTCTCAACAACACTGATTTGGGGCCAGATTTTTTTAAAACATTGTTTACGAATCTTCCGACTCCAATAAATTGAAATGTATAAAACACGGAAGAGTAGACCAGAAATAAGTAAATATTAAACAAACTACTCATTTACTTTTAACGCGTCCCATTTTAATTCATGAAACCCGTTTGTCCAGAAACTGTCCACGCTGTGGCCGCTCTCGGACAAAGGTATTTTATGCATGGGACGTGTTTTTTGCTGTCAATACAAAAATATTTTATTCAAAATATAATTAGAATTAAGGGAAGGGTGGTACCTCAAAACTTCTTTTTCTATTCCTCTCGCCTCCACTTTTTTATTTACCAATTCTTTCCAATGCTTAACATTTTGAGGAAATCAAAAAACAAATTTTAAATTGGAACAGATCTGAATGTTTTGGTCAAAGATTCGTATACCAAAACAAGAAAGCCGGGCCTAACGGGTCAATCAAAAGTTTTATCCCTCATCTCTTCCTCTGATTAAGGGGCGGTCGAGTAACCTTGTGGTTAAAGCGTTCGCTCGTCACGCCGAAGACCTGGGTTCGATTCCCGACATGGGTACAATGTGTGAAAGCCCTATTTCTGATATCCACGGCCGTGATATTGCTGGAATATTTCTAAAAGCGACGTTAAACCATACTCACTCACTCACTCCTCTGATTTAGACGGCTTGAATGTCGCATTTCCTTACATATAATAGCCTGCTGCTGTTGATGTGGATTTGTGCTGAATAAAAGCAACACAACCCTTACCATGACCATAAAACACACATGCTAAAAGCAGATTCCATTGTACAATTCCGACTGAACTGCCGGTCAAAAGAAAGTATACACCTGTGTTTGATGGTGGCTATAATAAGATGAATAGAAATAGTTGTTCGATGGCGATGTTACGAAAGCCCATTAGGACCATATTGGGGTTTTTTCTCTCTTAAAAGTCGTAATTACGACTTTTTTAAAACTCGTTAGTATGAGAAAAAAGTCGTAATTACGACTTTTACAATTATGATGAAAATCACCGTGATATAATGATAAAGCAATCAAAAGAATCTTATTATAAATTTTTTTTTCTCGTAATTACGAGTTTAGGAAAGTCGTAATTACACGTTTTCAGAAGTCGTAATTACGACTTTTTTTCTCCTTATTACGAGCTCTGAAAAGTCGTAATTACGACTTTTTTTCTCGTAATTACGACCATTAAAAGAGAAAAGAAAATACTAATATGGTCCTTATGGGCTTTCGTACGTTACAGTTTGCAGTGTTTCGGCGAATGTTTTCAGCCTTTAAACGTTTGTAATTTCTTTCTGCAAATCCAGTTTTCAAGTGTACGCTTTCTTTTGCCTGGCTGTTTATATCACAAATATGTACGACATGACTTGAAACCACTCCTATTTTGTCAATTCCGTTGTCGTTCACGTAGAATTTGTCACGTGATAATTACCATTGCTGCACAACACGGTGAACAATTTGGAAATGATGACACGCGGTACATTGTAAAACATTTCTAATTTCCATTTAATAGCATTACTCTGATGTCAACATACGTCCATCTGAAGAGGAACTCAAGATTCCGCTTCTGGTGATCGGGCGGTGAGGAGCGACTACAGCATGTAAACAGGAACTAGCGACACTGTTACATCACACGGACTACGTTTACGGAGTTACAACTGCATGTGGGGCATTGCGTAGTACATACACTACATATGGCCTGTGAGCTGCGTCAAGTGTAACAACTGGGACTACAGTGCAATGGGGAACCTCTGGCTGGTACTGCTGCTGACGATATGTCTGGCAGGTATTATCATTATTGTTACATTTAGTTGTTTTGTTACAAAAAAAACCCGTGAAGACTCCGAGTAGAATAGGTCTTCAGCAACCCATGCTTGTCGTAAGAGGCGAATAACGGTATCGGGTGGTCAGGCTCGCTGACTTAGTTGATGCATGTCATCGCATCCCAATTGCGAGGATCGATGCTCATGATGTGAATCACTGAATTGTTGTTACATTTAGTTGTTTTGTGCGATTATATTTGTCATTTACATTGTCTTTTGTTATACATTTTAAATGTAATTGCCTGCACAATCGTTTATCTCAGTGTGTGTGTGTTTGTGTGTGTGTGTGTGTGTGTGTGTGTGTGTGCATATGTATTAGTGCATATGTATGAGTGCGTGAATGTATGTGTGTATGTCAAATTGGAAAACCATATAGTTATTTCACCAGACCTATGAGCCTTACTACGCAAAACATAAGTCACCGTGCAACAGTGTATTTTTGTGCAAGAAAAGTTTTTATTTATATTTTTCCCGAAATCTGGAGCATAATATTGTTTTTCAAGCATTTGCTGGAACAATCCCAGCACAGCAAATGCATCAGGTCAAGGTCGTTGTCAGGGGTTGCTGCAGACGCACAAGCAAACTGATTGGCTTGTAACATGATGGTATGCTGAATACATGTGAACCAGTGACCTTCACCTGCGCCTTTGCCAGACTCAAATGTGACGTTACACGTTAACAGACTTAATGGCAATGATATTACTCTCACATCTTACTGTTTTCTCTCTTTCAGAAGTGGCGCATGGATTCTGTCGGAGAGGCATAGTCTGCAATGAGACAACTGAATACTGCTGTGGGCTGGGCAGACACAAACGATGCTGTAGGAATGGGGAAGTTGAGTGAGTATCTTTAGTAAAATCATTCTGGTGGACACGTTTGTGTACAGATAGACATGTTTTACACTACACTCGGGTGTCATATCCACTTATTCTTACGCAAAATCGTAATAATATTGATGTCAATGCCCCGTGTTAATGTTATAAGTGCCACAGCATGAGAACCCGGGTTTTCGGTATATCAAGCGATCGCTTTAACCACTATGCTACCCCATCGCCCCCTTAATGAAAGGGCCCCGTGTAGATTCCGGGTTAGAACTGGTCTTCAGCTACCTATGCTTGTCGTAAGAGGCGAATAACGAGATCGGGTGATCAGACTCGCCGATTTGGTTGATGCATGTCATCGTATCCCAATTGCGTGGATCGATGCTCATGTTATCAATCACTGGATTGTCTGGTCCAGATTCGATTATTTATAGACTGCCGTCATATAGCTAGAATATTGCTGAGTGCGGCGTTAAACAACAAACAAGCAAACCTAATGAAAGGTGGTCAGAGGTATTAATATACGGTTCAGGAAAAAACATTTGTTCGCATTTAATGTACGACAAGGGCAAATTCATAATTTGAATTATGACAGTGTCTTGTGTTAATGTCATAACTGCCATAGCTATTTCTTCTTTGTCACCTCTGTCCCTTCACCAAGTACGTCTCCGGTACACACAAATCTTGCCTTCAAAGGATAGTATGCTTCACAATGGAACCACAAAATCATTCAGAAAGTTTTACCTTGTTAGAAAAAACAACATGTAATTGTCCGCCACAAAACATGCATCGTTACAAAAGGGTTTTTTTCAAAGGAATATTTAGGCTCATAGTTTTAATGAAAAATATATCTAGTTTTGCAGAAGCAGCTGAAAAAAATGAAGTCTCCATATAAAATCCCACTCCTTCCTGTGTTAATGGTATACCGATACCGATGGTTTTCGGTATACCAAGCGAGCGCTTTAACCACTAGGCTACCCCACCGCCCCCTTAATGAAACGGTCCCGTGAAGATTCAAGGTAAAGAATTGTCTTCAGCAACCCATGCTTGTCGTAAGAGGCGACTAACGGGATCGGGTGGTCAGGCTCTCTGACTTTGGTTGATGGATCTCATCATATCCAAATCGATGCTCATGACATCAATCACTGGATTGTCTGGTCCAGATTCTATTATTTACAGACCGCCGTCATATAGCTACATTTTGTATTTTCTCTCTCTACAGTAATACGCCGCTGATCGCCGGGGTGATTGTTGGCGTTGGCTTTGGACTGGTCGTCACAGGAATGGTCATTTTCCTTTTTTATAAACGGTTAAAACGACATCATTAGGTATGTTAACGACCATACGGAGTCTTTACTGGATCTATAATCCAGGCGATATAAAACGCCTCCAGTTTAGTAGTGTCAAAACTGTTATACAAAATGGAACGCCAAGAAAGTTTGAAGGCCTTCACAAAGCTCTATAAAACCGGCGTTAGTCCGCACTAGTGCAAGCAGTCATACACACTATGTCGCTATATAGTTCAAAATAATTTATTGTAGAAATATGAGCTGCATTTGTGATCGGGGTTTGGCAATAATTCGACATACCCTATATCGGGAGATAAATATTCTAAAACATTTAAATTTGTAGCAGCTGCAACGATTCACGTTTTGACAAAAAAAACCTCCTATAAAGCGTTTTAACTTCCTTTAAAAAAGAAGGGTTAATTATGTCAAATGTGGGCTAATATATAAAACTTTATGCATAGTGTTGAACTTTGACTTGATCAAAGCATATTTAGTTAAAATGACGTGCAGGTAATCCTTGAACCACCAGGCCATTTTAACTAAATATGCCTTCATCAAGTTCAAAATTCAACACTATGCATAAAGTTTTATATATTAGGTAATCCTTAGACCACCAGGCAACCCGTGAAGATTCAACACTATGCATAAAGTTTTATATATTAGGTAATCCTTAAACCACCAGGCAACCCTTGAAGATTCCGGGGTAGAATAGGTCTTCAGCAACCCATGCTTGCCGTAAAAGGCGACTATGTCTGTCGTAAAAGGCGACTAACCGGATCGGGTGGTCAGGCTCGCTGACTTGGTTGATGCATGTCATCGGTCCCAATTGCATGGATCGATGATCATGATGTCAATCACTGGATTGTCTGGTTTATTCGATTATTTACAGACCGCCGTCATATAGCTGGAAATTTGCTGAGTGCGGCGTTAAACAACAAACCAACCTGATGTTCTAGCTCTGTAGCGGTTAATTGAGCGTCTTTGCCAGATGTGTTGTACTGTCATCCTAAGGAGATTCTCTTGACAATTGATATTCACACGGTCCGGTTTAGGGATGTCTACATTATCCTCAATATAAGTTCAGTAATCTTGAACGCGACGTTAAATCCCGGATCACCTCACTCACCTCAAGTGTATTTATTTCTATTCTACAGAACACTCCCTTCAAACTAAGACACACACATGAGAGAAGCGTGAAAAGAGACCTAGAACGTGTCAGCGGTTTCCGGTGTACCTATGGTGGAGGAAGTCCCATTGGGGATTCTGAATGTTTCCCCAGCGCCTCACCCCGCGTAAAACATACTGAAGATGGAGATCAGCTCTGTGACGAGATTATTGTGTGTCATCTTACCGCACTGGCGTGGATCGCTCCTTGCGTCTTGTAAGGCAACAATTGGATGTAGACAACCTGGATTTACTCGGCCCGTGAAGATCCGGGCTAGAATAGGTCTTCAGCAACCCATGCTTGCCGTAAAAGGCGACTATGCTTGTCGTAAAAGGCGACTAACGGGATCGGGTGGTCAGGCTCGCTGACTTGGTTGATGCATGTCATCGTATCCCAATTGCGTGGATAGATGCTCATGTTGTCAGTCACTGGATTGTCTGTTCCAGACTCGATTATTTACAGACCGCCGTCATATAGCTGGAATATTGCTGAGTGCGGCGTAAAACAACAAACAAACCAACAAGCCTTGCATCTTCAGTCACTGGTTCGCCTGGTCCAGACGCGATTACTTCCAGGAGCGGTATTCGCAAAACTTCTTAGAATTTCTTTAGCCTTCAGAATTCATAAGTCCACAAATAAATCTTAGTTTCCCTAACAACCAACTTAAATTTTAAATAATTCCTTAAGTCATATTCACATAGTTTTTTAGAGCCTACTAAAGTCCTTAAGAATTTTCTTAAGACATTCAATATGGCTGCCATAGGTATACTACAAACCGCCGCCAGACGAGATGTACTTCAAAGATATTCTGATAAAGAACTAATAAGATACAGGTTAAACAAAGGTGGTATCGAATATGTGACTGGCTTAATATCTGATAAGACCCGTGAAGATCCGGGGTAGAATAGGTCTTCAGAGACCATGCTTAACGTAAGAGGCGACTAACGGAATCGGGTGGTCAGACTCACTGTTGATGCATGTCATCGTATCCCAATTGCGTGGATCGGTTCTCATGTTATCAATCACTGGATTGTCTGGTCCAGACTCGATTATTTACAGATCGCCGTCATATAGCTGGAATATTGCTGAGTGCGACGTTAAACAACAAACAAGCAAACCTAATGAAAGGTGGTCAGAGGTATTAATATACGGTTCAGGAAAAAACATTTGTTCGCATTTAATGTACGACAAGTGCAAATTCATAATTTGAATTATGACAGTGTCTTGTGTTAATGTCATAACTGCCATAGCTATTTCTTCTTTGTCACCTCTGTCCCTTCACCAAGTACGTCTCCGGTACACACAAATCTTGCCTTCAAAGGATAGTATGCTATAGTATAAGAGTTTATATGTGGACCTGTATGTCCGTCGGCTGTCATTAAGCCTGTAAACACAACTAATCGTAATACTACGTCTCTGTCTCTGTCTCTTTGTAAAATTTAATGGTTGAAAGATTTGATTGTATATACATGTACGTTGTAAATGTACTTGTCTGTGTAAATAAAATACCAAAATTTTTTAGTTGCTTGAATTGTCAACCTTGATTTTGAACGAAGCAGGGCGAACGTGAGGTAGTCCCTTAAGCTGGCCAGAGTTACGTCCCTTACCCGTGTCAACACCATACCCGTGCTGGTGGGTTTCATCAAAGTGGTAAAACTCTAAGACCTGCATCACCTTTAGTTTTTCTTCCAACATCAAGCTGACTAACGGGATCGGATGGTCAGGCTCGTTAACTTGGTTCATGCATTTCGTCGTATCCAAATTCTGTGGATCGATGCTCATGATGTCAATCACTGGATTGTCTGGTCCAGATTCGATTATTTACTGACAGTCGACATATATCTGGACTATTGCTCATTGCGGCGTTAGAAAGCAAAGAAACAAACCTAGGTTTGTCGTATGGAGCGTTTAAATAGATGTGTCTGTCAGGTTCAGTGACTTGGTCGGTATTGATATCACTGTTTTTTTCTGGTCAAGATTCCATTAGTGTGGCGTTAAACAACCCACTTACAAAATAAAGAAACAAAGAAAGTGGTGATACAATCCACTCAAAGATTGCACATCAGTCTGTACTGTACTGTATGTGCAGGTTTTTTTTAAACCGATATTGGTAAAAGGTTTCAATCCAAATGTCCTGTTCGAATCCCACAAATGGTGCATTTGACCTGGGTATACTGTATCTTGATCGTCTGTTGAAAGACAAAAGAGAATACGTCATCTGTATATGTGTATGTGCAATAATAGGGTGACAAAAGAGAATAAGTCATATGTGTATGTGTACGTGCAATAATAGGGTGACAAAAAAGAATACGTCATCTGTGTACGTGCAATAATAGGGTGACAAAAGAGAATAAGTCATATGTGTATGTGTACGTGCAATAATAGGGTGACAAAAAAGAATACGTCATCTGTGTACGTGCAATAATAGGGTGACAAAAAAGAATATGTCATCTGAATATGTGTATGTGTAATGATAGTGTGACAAAAGAGAATACGTCATCTGCATATGTGTACGTGCAACAATAGGGTGACAAAAGAGAAAACGTCATCTGCATATGTGTATGTGTAATAATAGAGTGACAAAAGAGAATACGTCATCTGTGTACGTGTGCGTGCAATAATAGGGTGACAAAAGAGAATTCGTCATCTGTATATGTGCACGTGTAAAAATAGGGCCACAAAAGAGAATACGTCATTTATGTACGTGAAATAATAGGGTGACAAAAGAGAATATGTCATATGTGTACGTGTACGTGCAATAATAGGGTGACAAAAAAGAATACGTCATCTGAACATGTGTATGTGTAATAATAGTGTGACAAAAGAGAACATGTCATATGTGTACGTGTACGTGCAATAATAGGGTGACGAAGAGAATACGTCATCTGCATATGTGTACGTGCAATAATAGGGTGACAAAAGAGAATAAGTCATATGTGTATGTTTACGTGCAATAATAGAGTGACAAAAGAGAATACGTCATCTGAATATGTGTATGAGTAATAATACTGTGACAAAAGAGAATACGTCATCTGTGTACGTGTACGTGTAATAATAGTGTGACAAGAGAATACGTCATCTGCATATGTGTACGTGCAATAATAGAGTGACAAAAGAGAATACGTCATTTGTATATGTGATTGCGTAATAATAGTGTGACAAAAGAGAATACGTCATCTGCGTACGTGTACGTGCAATAATACTGTGACAAAAGAAAATACGTCATCTGCGTACGTGTACGTGCAATAATAGGGTGACAAAAGAGAATACGTCATCTGAATATGTGTATGTGTAATAAAAGTGTGACAAAAGAGAATACGTCATTTGCATATGTGTATGTGTAATAATAGAGTGACAAAAGAGAATACGTCATCTGTGTACATGTGCGTGCAATAATGGTGTGACACAAGAGAATTCGACATCTGTATATGTGCATGTGTAAAATTAGGGTCACATAAAAAATACGTCATCTGCATATGTGTATGTGTAATAATAGAGTGACAAAAGAGAATACGTCATCTGCATATGTGTACGTGCAATAATAGGGTGACAAAAGAGAATAAGTCATATGTGTACGTGTACGTGCAATAATAGGGTGACATAAAAGAATACGTCATCTGTGTACGTGTACGTGAAATAATGACAAAAGAGAATACGTCATTTGTTATTGTGATTTTGTAATAATAGGGTGACAAAAGAGAATATGTCATTTGTGTACGTGTACGTGCAATAAGAGGGTGACAAAAGAGAATACGTCATCTGTATGTGTAATAATAGTTTGACAAAAGAGAATACGTTATCTGTGTACGTGTACGTGCAATAATAGGGTGACAAAGAGAATATGTCACCTGTTTATGTGTATGTGTAATAATAGTGTGACAAAAGAGAATACATCATCTGTATATGTGTATGTGTGATAGGGTGACAAAAGAGAATATGTCATCTGTATATGTGTATGTGTAATAATAGGGTGAAAAAGTGAATACGTCATCTGTATATGTGTACGTGCAATAATAGGGTGACAAAAGAGAATATGTCATACGTGTACGTGTACGTGCAATAATAGGGCGACGAAGAGAATACGTCATCTGTATATGTGTACGTGCAATTATAGAGTGAGAAAAAGAGAATGCGCCATCTGTACATGTGTACGTGAAATAATAGGGTGACAAAAGAGAATACGTGATTTGTATATGTGATTGTGTAATAATAGGGTGACAAAAGTGATTACGTCATCTGTGTACGTGCAATAATAGGGTGACAAAAGAGGATATGTCATTTGTGTACGTGTACGTGCAATAAGAGGGTGACAAAAGAGAATACGTAATCTGTATATGTGTACGTGCACTAATAGGGTGACAAAAGAGAACATGCCATATGTGTACGTGTACGTGCAATAATAGGGTGACGAAGAGAATACATCATCTGTATATGTGTACGTGCAATTATAGAGTGACAAAAGAGAATGCGCCATCTGTACATGTGTACGTGCAATAATAGGGTGACAAAAGAGAATATGTCATTTGTGTACGTGTACGTGCATTAAGAGGGTGACAAAAGTGAATACGTCATCTATATATGTGTACGTGCAATAACAGGGTGACAAAGAGAATACGTCATCTGTATATGTGTACGTGTATTAAGAGGGTGACAAAAGGGAATACGTCATCTGTCTATGTGTACGTGCAATAATAGGATGACAAAAGAGAATACGTCATCTGTATATGTGTACGTGCAATAAAAGGATGTCAAAAGAGAATACGTCATCTGTATATTGTGTGCGTGCAAGAATAGGATGACAAAGAGAATACATCATCTGTATATGTGTACGTGCAATAAGAGGGTGACAAAAGAGTTACATTACCTGTTTTCGTGAACAACACAATGACTTCCAATATTATTGCACCAGTTAGTATATATCTGACTTTCTTTCTTCTGATGTTTGTTATGGACTGTGCAAGTAAATTATTTAAAATACTACAATTAAACCCTGTTGAAAACTTGTCTTAAAAATCCCTCCCCAACCTTTTTTCCTATTTACTTAGGGGCGGTGGAGTAGCCGAGTGGTTAATGTGTTCGCTTCATCAAGCCGAAGACCCGGGTCGATTCCCTACATGGGTACAATGTCTAAAGCCCATTTCTGGTGTCTCCCGCCGTGGTATTGCTGAAATATTGCTTACAGCGTAGTAAAACCATACCAGGAATGAGGAAGTCAAAAACGTATCGATATTGGAATTATTTAATATTTTATTTGTAGATCTACCAACCTGATATTCCAGCCACTAATCCCTACACCAAACCATGTCTGACTTAATTGGTCAATCAAAGGTTTTATCCTTCAGTTATTGCTCTGATTAAAGCTGAAGGCTTGAAACCGCATTTCCTCATCTGACAATAGCCTGCTGCTGACCATATGCAATACATAAAAAGAGCAAAACCATCTCCAATCCATAAAACATGGGCTAAAAGCAGAACCCACTGTACGATTCCGACTATATCATAAACATTAGTCAGTCATACAGACCCTGAAGCAATTATACCCAATATGTTCCATGCATGTTTATAATAGTTGGCAAGTCTAGATTACTGCAATTTTGGTTTCAGAAAATGAAGAGTTTGGGGGCTCCTTTATATTATGTATTAGTACGATAAATTAACAGCTGTTTTCTCTGCAACATACTTTCATTTTAGAGAATAGATGTCTAAACAGACAAGTAGGTACTGCATGACATGGAACCACTCCTATTTTGTCGACACGTAATAATTGTCAAACGGAGAAATGATATTATTCATGTACAACACAGTCAACAATTGTACGCAATACATTGCAAAACGTTTCTAATTACCATATAACGACATGCGTCCATTCAAGATTCAAGAGCAAGCTTCCGGTCGTCGGGCGTTGAGTAGCGACTACAGCATGTAAACAGGAACTGGTGATGCGTTATGTCGGATAAAGGAGCTGTACATATAGTGTCACTGTGTAGTATATACACTTCATATGACCTGTGAGCTGCGTCAAGTGTAACAACTGGGACTACAGTGCAATGGGGAACCTCTGGCTGGTACTGCTGCTGACGATATGTCTGGCAGGTATTATCATTATTGTTACATTTAATTGTTTTATGTGATTTTATTTGTAACTTAACCCTTAAAATCCGCCCGTTTAAATGCATTTGTGCAGAAAATGACTCAGGTCAAGGTCGTTGTCAGGGGTTGCTACAGACGCACCAGCTTTAGCCTGATTGGCATGTTACATGATGGAAAGTTGAATACATGTACATGTGAACCAATGACCTTCACATGCGCCATTGCCAGACTCATATGTGACGTTACATGTTATGATGGCAATGATATTACTCTCACATTTACCAATGACCTTCACCTGCGCCATTGCAAGACTCATATGTGACGTTACACCTTATGATGGCAATGGTATTACTCTCACATTTACCAATGCACCAATGACCTTCATCAGCGCCATTGCCAGACTCATATGTGACGTTACATGTTATGATGGCAATGATATTACTCTCACATTTACCAATGCACCAATGAACTTCATCAGCGCCATTGCCAGACTCATATGTGACGTTACATGTTATGATGGCAATGATATTACTCTCATATTTACCAATGACCTTCACCTGCGCCATTGCCAGACACAAATGTGACGTTACACGTTATCAGACTTGATGCAATACTATTACACTCACATTTCACTGTGTTCTCTCTTTCAGAAGTGGTGCATGGATTCTGTTACTTCCGCCGTGGTATATTCCCCACAGACTGCCTTAAGTCGGAGTACTGCTGTGGGCTAGGCAAATTTAAAAGATGTTGTCAGAATGGGGAAGTTGAGTGAGTAGCTTTTCTGACACTTTACATTTCGGTGTCATCTATTTATTCCTACTCACATTCACAATCTCACCTTAATGAAATGAGTGTGTGAGTGTTTGAGTGAGTGAGTGAGCTTTGACGCCGCTTTTAGCAACATTCCAGCAATATCAAAGGACGTCACACACCTCCTCTTCGGCGTGACGAGCGAGCACTTTAACCACTAGGCTATCCCACCGCCTCCTTTATGAAAGGTGGTAAAGGGTATTAATATATGGTTCAGGAAAAATATTACTTAATGTCTTCGAATTTACAGTACAAGGACAAATTCGAAATAATAATTATGACAATGTTCTTTGTTAATGTCATAACTTTCATAGCTATTTCGTCTGTGTAACCTCTGGCCACGTGTTTCATAAGTATACCTTTGGTACACACACACAAATTGCCTTCAAAGATAGAATGCTGTACAGTGGATACAAACTCATTCAGGAAGTTAGTTATAATACACTGGCATGAATTTACTACCTTGCTACAATAGGTCCACTGAACCCTTAATTCTCGTTTTGTTTGTTTGTTTGTTGTTTAACGCCGCACTCTATATTCCAACTGTATGACGGCGGGCTGTAAATAATCGACTCTGAAACAAACAATCCAGTGATTGACATCATGAACATCGATCTACGCAACTGTGAAACGATGACATGCAAACATCAAACCAGCGAGCCTGACCACCCGATCCCGTTAGTTTCTTAACTCTCGTAACCGGTGACTTAATGGTCAGGTTCAGTGGTTGCATGCCAGATGTTATTGTCCGCCACAAAAAGGACATTGCTGCAAGAAGGATTTTTTTCGGAAACGATATTTAGGCGCATGGTTTTAATCAAGAACATATCTGGTTTTGTAGATGTAGCTGAACAATATTTGCAGTCTCCATACCAAAAACAAGCATGACATGAAATATGAAACACACAGCAGAGACTAACTGCGAATAATTTTGTACTACAAAACCTATACATAACATGTACCTGTTGTTTTTTTCTCCCTACAGTAACTCGCCGCTGATCATCGGGCTGTGTGTTGGAGTTCCATTCGGCCTGACCATCATAGGGATTGCCATTTTCGGCTGTTGGTGGAAGCTGTGTCGACGACCTGATTAGGTATGTTAACTATATTGATTATTGCACTGATATAGCGACGTGTGTGTGTGTGTGTGTGTGTGTGTGTGTGTGTGTGTGTGTGTGTGTGTGTGTGTGTGTTTGTGTGTGTGTGTGTGAGAGAGAGAGAGAGAGAGAGAGAGAGAGAGAGAGAGTGTGTGTGTGTGTGTGTGTGTGTGTGTGTGTGTGTGGCTGCTTGTACTAGTCCGGACTGATGCCGATTTATAGTGCTAGCCCACTGAGATACCATGCCGCAGTTTAACACGAATACCCCACTCAGACACAGTATACTGACTCCGAGCCGACCGGTCCTTGTTTTAGCCTCTTAATGCCGAGTACCAGACAGGGTGAAAACAAGTACCATCTTCTAACGTCTCGAATACTGGTCGTCCGCTCTCCGGGCGGACGCTCTACCACTAGGCCAAGGAGGCGGTGAAAATAATGAAAATTAGTGTATTGATTAATAGAAGGGCTTCGCAAATTCCGACATGTCTGCAATTCTGTGGTGAGATATATTTTCCGCAAATCTTTCCGCGGTCGCAGAACTGCAGAATTGTCTGGGACTGATGCCATACTGGAACTTTAATCCAAGCAATATTAAGCGCCTCCACATTAGCAGGTGTCAAAACTGTGGTAGAAAATGGAACGTCAAGAAAGCTGAAACGCCCTTCACCTTGCACTATAAGACCG
The DNA here is from genome assembly GCF_022045235.1 of Haliotis cracherodii. NCBI lineage: Eukaryota > Metazoa > Mollusca > Gastropoda > Lepetellida > Haliotidae > Haliotis > Haliotis cracherodii. The sequence goes on from NW_027266341.1 coordinate 31,504,330, forward strand.
TCATCAATCCGAACCAACACCGTGGTGTTCTAGCTCTGTAGGGGTCATTTTAGCGTTTTGTGCCAGATTTGTTGCACTGTCACCATCCTAATGAGATTTTCTTGACAACTGATACTCACACAGTCCGTTTTGAGGATTTCTACATTATCCTCAATATAAGTGCAGTAATCTTGAACGCTACGTTAAATCCCGTTTCACCTCACTCTACTCTAATGTATTTATTTCTATTCTACAGAACACTCACTCTACAGGAACTAAGACACACAAGCGAGAGAAGCGACAGAAGAGACCCAGAACGTGTCAGCGGTTTTTGGTGTACCTATGGTGGAGAAAGTCCCCGTGGGGATTCTGAATGTTTCCCCAGCACCTCATCCCGCGTAACTGTTACTGAAGATGGAGATCAGCTCTGTGACAAGATTATTGTAGAAGCCTTGTGGATAAAGCGTTCGCTCGTCACGCCGCAAAACCGGGTTCGATTCCCACATGGGGAAAATGTGTCAAGCCTATTTCTAATGTGTGCGCTGCCGCGATATTGCTGGTATATTGAAAGCGGTGTAAAACCATATTGACTCCCTCACTCACTTTGTCCGTCGACCGTCATTTAGCCTGTGATGTTTATAACATGTTCATAGATATACATTGTACATAAGTGAAAGTTTGTATATACAGGTGTGTTGTAAAAACCCATGTTTGTGTAAATAAACTACAAACGTGTTTCAGGTTTGTTTCTGTGCTTATTCTTGATTCGGGGGCGGTCGGGTAGCCTAGTGGTTAAAGCGTTCGCTCGTCACGCCGAAGACCCGGGTTCGATTCCCGACATGGGTAAAATGTGTGAAGCCCATTTCTGGTGTCCCCCGCGGTGATATTGCTGGAATATTGCTAAAAAGCGGCGTCAAACCAAACTCACTCACTCACTCACTATTCTTGATTCGAATTCGAAGTGAGGAGTTACGTCCCTTAGACCTGCCAGAATTTCTCCCTTGGTTGTGTCATCACCATACCGTGCTCGTGGGTTTCACCAAAGTGGTAAACGTCAAAGACCTGCATCACTTTGGTTTTTCCTTTCACATCAAACTGACACGCCGTTACATGAATGAAATACTGTTCAAACCAGCTTTAAACCCTACTTACTCACATGAATACAAATAATTGGCAAACAGGAGGACATTATCGTCTCGATTTTCAGAAACGTGGCATTCAGCAATGTTCAAGATATATAACGGTATAGCATCGTATCCAAATTGCGTTGATCGATGCTCGTGATATCAATCACTGAATTATCTGGTCCAGACTTGATTTTATATATCCAAACCGCCGACATATGGTCGGAATATTAACAGCCTCGTTAATCCAGGCAGTACTGTTACCAGCGAAATGAAATCAAAGGGATTCACAAATATCGTGTTTTCTCGTTAACGTACGAGAGGACAAATCACTCGTCGCTGACACTGAAATACACCAATTGTGTCGTTTAATAAACTGCGGGGAAAGCTACTTCAACACGTGTATGTACATTTCATTTAATGCCATCTGACATTTACAAAGGGTATAATTGCAATGTCCGCCTCTCTCCGCTGTAATTAATCGTGTCTGGACCAGACGACCCAGGCCTCCGGGGTACAAGGACGCGTAATGAAGTAAGTCGCAGAGTCGGACCACCCGGTCCATTGGACGCCTCTTACGACCAGCAAAGGCTGGGGGTAATTTCTAACCCAGCATACGGGATTCCGCGTTAAAGAATATGTAATAACAACCCTCAACGTAAAACAGAACGTGTACCTGCCTTCAACGAGTGACTATCATTACCATTAGAAACATTATTCGACAGGGGAAATGATCATATTCCACTGTTGGATAGAATAAATAAATATATATAATATATAATACTTTTTGTATTTTGAATTAACTACGGTATTGCTAAACCACATAAACAAACAAACACACACACACAATCCAAAAACCCGACAAAAATACTGTACACCTATTGTGTGGTGTATTGATGTTATATGCGTAATCATTATCCGGGTTTACGACCGCTAACTTTTGTAAAAATCCTCGGACCCTCCGCCGAGATCTAACTGATGGCGTGTTTGTCGTCTGCTTGAATGGCACAAGGTGCCTTGGTAGTGCACTAAATATTGCATAAAGGTGTTTCTGAATAGAAGCCCTATTAGTGAATTAGGCACATCGAGTGTGTCCTTGAGAAACCTTTTTCCGTCTTGTGGGTTTACCCCTCTTGCGACACGGCTAAGTATAGCCGTATACAATAGTGAGAGACAAGTTTGAGGCCATCACTCCATACATACCCGAGAGACGCTCAGCGATGGGAATGGCGTTGGCCTGGACACTCGTGCTTCTCTACATTACAGGTAAGGCTTGAATAGAGTTAGAAGAGACACGTGCGGTGGGTATTTCAAAACTGGGAGGTTGTCACGTACAGCTGGGATGTTGTCACGCACAGCTAGGATGTTGTCACGTACTACTGATGGTTTCGGTTTTTACCCGGTTTCGTTGAGACGACAGTGAATTAATCACTGTCTGCTGTAGACTATGGAATCATAGAATGGGCATTGTCGCGTTGTCGCATTGTCGCCCTTTGATAGAATAAAATATATTATCATATAATGGGTAGGTTTCTCGGCAGGATAAAGCCAATGGATAAAAACGATATCCGTGGGGGTCATATGCGGATAGAGATGCAAATATCAAAGGTCAAGTAGGACTACTTTCGCTGTTTATAAACAAACATGGCGTCACCATCGTCATTCGGCGATCGAGTCAGAATTAACCATCAGGAATCTGGATAAACTACAGGGATAATTGCTATCATTATCAAAAGAACAGTCTAATATACTGAAAATCAGTGTCTAACTGTGACGTAGCTAAGGCATTTTATAAGTTTTGGCAACCAAGCGGGATCAGTAGCCATATCTGTGCTTGTAGACCTCTGCGGCTTAAAACCTTCTCCACAAATTAAAGTAGTTGGATTTTGCCTAAATATGTTTCAATTGTTACCTTGTTTCGTTTAGTCGCTGCGTGTACATCTGACTACACTTCTTAACGTTATGACAGGACAGACCGACTGTCAACAACGTCTGACCGTGGCCGTGACGTCTCATAGACTAGGGTTAGACAGCGAACAGACCGATGGATTGCCGCGAAAGGCAATTAAAAACAACTGTTATTTTGCGTATATGTTGCTTCGCCACTGTATAAGAAACAGATTTCAGTTGGAACTATATTGGCTACTGTCACTGTCCAACTGACACATCACTTACCCTGTGACGTAATAAATATTAATGCGCCAATTCCAGGAAAAATCGCAATATTTCGGTAACGTTTGTGAGAGAGGGAAAGCGATTTTAAAGCACAGAATTAAAGAATGACATTATATGATAAAGAGGTTATCACGCTTGTGTGTTTGGGGATGGTAAATATCCTGTATTAGGAATAAACACTATGTATTTAGCTCGCCAAGGCTCGCTTAATACAATGTTTATTCCTAATGCAGGATATTTACCATCCCCAAACACACTCGCGTGATAACCTCTATTTATCCAAAGCGCGACAATACGACAATGCGACAATGTGACAAATGGCCAAAATGTCGCGTTGTCGCGCTTTGGTTCAATTTGACACGATTTGCTTGTTTCTGTTTAGGCGACAATGCGACGGCGCGACAATGTCCCTTCTAGAATTCCATAGCAAATGGTTAAAATAGGCCTTCAGCAACCAATGCTTGCTGTAAATAGCGACTATGCTTGTCGTAAGAGGCAACAAACGGGATCGGGTGGTCAAGTTCGCTGACTTGGATGATGCATGTCATCGATCCCAATTGCGTGGATCGATGCGCATGATGTCAATCACTGGATTTTCTGGTACAAACGCGATTATTTACAGACCGCCGTCATATAGCTGGAACATTGCTGAGTGTGGCGTAAAACAACAAACAAACCATAGTAAACGCATGTACTTATTTACATGATCATCGCATTATATGCAAGGTCAGTCTGTTTAAGTATTTCATTAAAGATCCCGTTTTTGTCCTCGTCGGGTTTTCAGGTCAGATTCCCCGACGCCCATTGTTTCTCATTAAACATTCACTACACCTTTTGTTTCTCTGAAAAGAGAAGCTTCGCCATTTTATCTTTTTGTAAAACCTTTCAAGAATGTTTATTCAGTTCCAACCCCAAAACCGAATAATCAATTTCTGTCCCTAAATGTATCAGATATATATATATATATCAGGGATATGTTTGTTTATGTTACGGTGACATGTATTACGTGGCCATTGGCGTATTCCGAATGCATCTTATCATAGTGACGCATACCGGAGATCCGCATGACTAACGTCATTCAAATAGCGTCAGTTCGCATAAGTCGGGATTTCGCGGAAGGGGCCCATTCAACATCAACAGTGTTGGTATTTTGTAAACAATAACCAAGAACGAACTTGCACTTTTGTGTGAGTTCCTTGTATGAAACCTTCACTGAGTGAAGTTTAAACTGTGTAGACATACCATACTCAAATGATCTCACACAAAGTGAATGTCAATTCATATAATTTTTTTAGGACACTGTATTATACTTTGAAGGATGTATGCACAATGTCATTCAGTACGTGTGACTTCATGTTAACGATGACAGTCATATAACGCTCTATCGCGGAATAAAGGGAAAGGTGACTTGCGGGTATGTAAGCTGACATTCTCTACAGTATTTGTTTTCTCGTTTGGTTACGACCAATAGGTTCAGACAATATCATCTTTGGATGATGTGTTAAGAACTAACTACCTCAGTAAGGCAGCCACAATGGGAGCGCGTCGTAATACATTTACATCAAGTACAGGATATTAACATGACCGACAGGATAAATGTAACGGGAAGGATTTCCGAAGTTTTAACTGATGTCAATCACTGGATTGTCTGGTCCACACTCGATTATTAACGGACCGCCGTCATATAGCTGGGATATTGCTGAGTGCGGCGTTAAACAACAAACAAACAAACATCATTAATAAACGATGTCTCAAGTAGATACTAAGGTCAAGCATGGATTGCTGTACACTGTCACTGTCAGTCCAAAGATCGAATCGATAGTTTGGGTGTGCATTTTTCCGTTTTATTCAAGGAACGGTCACGGAGTCAAACTCTCTGACTTTTCTTTGGCTGTATGATCAGGAACTGCCTCTGTATTTAGTCGCGCAAGGGAACTCCAAGGGTTTCCCCAGGAATGGAAGTAGTCAGTCGGTGTTTACGCCATTTCAAGAATACAGTATGAACGTCAGTTTCTCGGTCGTTTGACCGGCCTCTCGTCCAATGAAAAAGCCGTATGTCGTGTAAAAAACTTCACATTAAAAATTATTCAAAATTGGATACGTCATACGTAGACATTTCCGAAAGGAAAAGGAAAGTTCGGGATATACAGTAAACTACGGTTATAACGAACTCAAAGGGGCTACTATTTTTAGTTCGTTATAACCGTAGTTCGTTATAAGCATATATACAGCATAACTACAGCAAATAGTCGGGACTAAAAAGTTAGTTCGTTATATCCGTCAGTTCGTTATAAGCGTGTTCGTTATAACCGTAGTTTACTGTATATTGTAATTATGGAAGAGATGGTACGGAAACCTGTTCAAGGCGCTTATAATATATGACGTCTCTGTTACATGTGTTATGTATTTATCAAATTGTTGAAACAATTGTGATGATTGAGTCTTATGTACAGAACAACGATTTCAACATTTTGTCAGTTATGCCATGGTGTGCCAGCTGTATGTTAGGTATACCACGGTGTGCCAGCTGTATGTCAGTTATACCAAGGTGTGCCAGCTGTATGTCAGGTATACCACGGTGTGCCAGCTGTATGTCAGGTATACCACGGTGTGCCAGCTGTATGTCAGGTATACCACGGTGTGCCAGCTGTATGTCAGGTATACCACGGTGTGCCAGCTGTATGTCAGGTATACCACGGTGTGCTAGCTGTATGTCAGGTATACCACGGTGTGTCAGCTGTATGTCAGGTATACCACGGTGTGCCAGCTGTATGTCAGTTATACCACGGTGTGCCAGCTGTATGCCAGGTATACCACGGTGTGCCAGCTGTATGTCAGTTATACCACGGTGTGCCAGCTGTATGTCAGGTATACCACGGTGTGCCAGCTGTATGTCAATTACACCACGGTGTGCCAGCTGTATGTCAGTTACACCGCGGTGTGCCAGCTGTATGTCAGTTATACCACGGTGTGCCAGCTGTATGTCAGGTATACCACGGTGTGCCAGCTGTATTTGCCACAATAAAATACAAGGCCATACAACAACATCAACACCACACCTGCAATATGTTTTTTTTTCAGTGCAAGTCCGTGGCTACTGTTACCTAACCAAGGCCGTACATATTAGAATGCCTGTATACTGTGAAAAGGGAGAGTACTGCTGTGGATCAGGAAGACACAAACACTGCTGCAACACTGATAAATCAAATTTGTAAGTATTCAAACCTCATTTTGTTATATGTACAGTGTGAATAAGAAAATATCTGTCAGCCTACACAGCAATGTTGCATGTATGGCAAGTTAATTGGTTTTTTTGCCATATCTAATTACACTGAGACGGAACCTAGTCACATGACCACGAAATGAGAGGGACACTCGGATCTCCTCGGCTTATTTCGGTGCCTACAAAATTTGGTAATTACGTATGGCGTAGATGTACGAGTCGCCCTTCGGCTTGTCCCGGGATGACATTGTATGGATACAGGATATTTTTTTCAGCTGCAGCTACAAAACCGGATATAAAATTATCATCCTACAACAATGTATTTATGTGCCATTCTATCTCTTCCAACAGTCTGAAGCATAATTATTCTTTTCAAGAATTTTCTGTTGCAATTTTCTTTCTTCAATAAAACCCTAGATATGCACCGTTGGCCATTGGGCTCGGTATCGGCATTCCGGTGGTACTGGTTGTTGTCGGCCTCGTCGTCATCCTGTGTGTCAAGGGGAAACTCCGGTGTCCCATCAAGCGCCCGTCAGATCGGTAAGCATGTAGGGGATGCATTAACAATGATTTGCTTTCGTTGTAAATTCTCTAATTGAACCCCATCATTACTGTCAACCCTTAAAAGATATTTTCCTCAAATTTCCACCGACGTCATTCGTCAGCACTCGCCCCTCTCCGTAACTTATCATTCAGCTTTTCCCGGAATAACCCGAGTTGGTCACGAATGCACAGACCTCGGAAACATTGATTGAAATATACCAACCAAGAGTTGCGTCCCTTGAAATTATGAACGGCATATTTCAGATTATTTTTCTGTAGTTCGTATCAAGTTTCATAGTAGGTAGAATACCTGTGTATATATCTGTAATTTTGCAGGACCGTTAACTATTCACCAACCAAGAGTGGGGAAACTTCTTGACCCACACGACCTTCACTGCTCACTGATCCATCGCCGTTCACAAGAGTTATTGCAACGACTGTCACCGAATATCAACAGCCGTCACGTGGTCATTTACCATCACGATATTAATATGATGCACATATAATGAGAACTGTCAACCTCCGTTAATCAGGTCAGCAGCGTCTCCAGATTAACGTTGTCCGAACATACAAGGCTTAACTGTACATTTTTACTATCGGCCATTTTGTCATTTTGAATTAACTTTGCATTCTCTGTTATTTCAAGGTTCCACAATATTTGTATGAATTTTATGTTCTTTATCATTAATCATTCCTCTCGTTCTCTGTAATTACATTAATTACTACATGAATAAATAATTAACAAAATCATTGTTTGATATTTATGTTCCATATAAAAAAAATTAATAAATTATGTGTGTTGATTATAAACATCAAGTAAATACTGTTCTATTTAAAATAAAAACTGCCCTCTTGAAAGTAGTTTGAACAAACAAAAAGAATCAGAATACCATTTCTGCCTCCAATGTCGATTCTATGCAGATTTAAGAGACAGCATTTTACCAAAGTATTATTGTGTCCATCCAAACCAGCAAAATCGTAAAATGCTATTCTCAAGCTCGCGTGTGTGTGTGTGTGTGTGTGTGTGTGTGTGTGTGTGTTTCTTCCATACTTGATTATTGTCTTTAAAGAAGAGTCAGCGTCTTCGTGAACGTTGTTGAAGTATGTCGGGGCAATCTGACAATGTCCAACAATTACACCTGTATTATGTCAACAATGGGCTTGACTTCAACATTGCGCGTGAAATCCTTACAGAAGAACGCAATATATACTCTACCTTTTCAGCCTTATAATTATGGGTATGTGTGTTATCCTATTTCCCCCGAGCCTGACTGGCAAATTGAATGTGGAAATACCGAACCCCGGAACTACTTTCTGAAAAGGAATACCCCGTGACACTTGCCTCAGGTGGGTGTGTAATGTATCTCGCTTTAAATAATACACGGTTATTTCATAATCTCTATTTAATAGTGCACGGTCTAGCTTATGAACATACACACATGGTTCTTACACAATCTCTATTTGATAGTGTACTGTCTAGCTTATGAACAATAACACATGGTTATTACACAATCTCTATATGATAGTGTACTGTCTCACTTATGAATAATAACACATGGTTCTTACACAATCTCTATATGATAGTGTACTGTCTCACTTATGAACAATAACACATGGTTCTTACACAATCTGTATATGATAGTGTACTGTCTCACTTATGAACAATAACACATGGTTCTTACACAATCTCTATATGATAGTGTACTGTCTCACTTATGAACAATAACACATGGTTCTTACACAATCTGTATATGATAGTGTACTGTCTCACTTATGAACAATAACACATGGTTCTTACACAATCTCTATATGATAGTGTACTGTCTCACTTATGAACAATAACACATGGTTCTTACACAATCTCTATATGATAGTGCACGGTCTAGCTTATGAACATACACACATGGTTCAACACGAGCACTGTGCATATGTGTCATTACACTAAGTATTTAGAGACCTACCAAATTGTTTTCTTTGGTAGGCCTGATTTAGCACTTTTCAAAAAATATATCCCGCTGTACCACGCGACGACTATTCCACACTAAGTTATCATTCAAATTTGTCCAATCAACACATTATGTTATTTTACGTACTGAATAAAGTTAAACCGTCACTGGAGTAGTGAAATAGCTGATATGATTGTAACTTAATCGATTGACAGCGATGAAGTGTCTCAAACATTACTCCCTTACATTGCATAGGGGAGATGTTCCCCGATCCTGTTGAAAAACCACTTAAACGTATGGCACCTTTGGGTTATGAATTCAGTCAAAACGAGTCACCACAGTTTGTATTTCATTGAAAAAGCTTCTGGTACTGACCGGATTTGTTGAAAACATCAATACATTCGTCATATCAAAATAGGTAAGTTCTGTGGTCGTTAAAACCATTTAAACTTTTACTTCAATTCTGTTTCCATGGATTTCAGACATCTGAAATCATATGATACAAATCAAAATTGTTTTCATGTAAACGTCCCCAACTCCCAATCAATAACATCGTTTTAATAGTGCATGAAGCGCCTGTAAAATGGCCAAGAAAAAAAACTTATGATCCCGCTGTACCTGGCACCTTGACTGAATGTTGTGGAATGATGTTCAATTTCATCAGACTGAGGAGTCCCTCCATGTATCTGCATTGTCACTTTGAGGGATTCAGGGTCACAGGCCTGCTTGAATGGGCTTTCATTTGGCTTAGGGGTATCAACAAAGTCAGCATCAGACACCTGCAACAAATTATCAACAGACACTGAGACATTTTTTATATTTATTCAAACAAATAAGATGAAAGAGAGGATACATAGAATTTTAAGATCAACACAACTTGAAACGTTTTTGTTTGTTTTCTTCATTTCATGTTTTAATCATAGCACTTTTTTACAATCACATAACATTCACAAACGATAAAACACATTAAATACACCAACAACAGCATAAATCTTATAAGAATCAACATAACTCACTGTGCAAGTACTGTAATTTTTCTTCGGAAAAATCGATGGAACATCATGCCCTATGCCTGGACCGTTACCACCCAGGAAATGTTCTGAGCACATTTCCGTGTGCTTGGTCACTGTGAGGTCTTTTCTCACTAACCGAAGTCGCCTTAACCACGCTTGTCGTAGGGGCTTGCTTACTGGAATGACGTGTAGAGATACTATTCTTTCACCGACTCTCTTTTCCCTAAAATTGCTACAAATACAGCAGTATTGCTTTCCCATTTTGACAGCTTCGAAGCAGCGCGCTATTTTCGACGGAAGTTGACAGTACTCGGCGGAAGTTCATCCAACCAATTGAAGAGTTCCAACTCAAGACGGATAACTCTCATTGAACTTGACTTTTCGGAAAGTCGAATAGTGAGAGACAAGTTTGAGGTCATCACTCCATATATACATACCCGAGAGACGTTCAGCGATGGGAATGTCGTTGGCCTGGACACTCGTGCTTCTCTACATTACAGGTAATGCTTGAATAAAGTTAGAAGAGACACGTGCGGTGGGTATTTCAAAACTGGGAGGTTGTCACGTACAGCTGGGATGTTGTCACGCACAGCTAGGATGTTGTCACGTACTACTGATGGTTTCGGTATTTACCCGGTTTCGTTGAGACGACAGTGAATTAATCACTGTCTGCTGTAGACTATGGAATCATAGAATGGGCATTGTCGCGTTGTCGCATTGTCGCCCTTTGATAGAATAAAATATATTATCCAAAGCGCGACAATGCGACAACGCGACAATGTGACAAATGGCCAAAATGTCGCGTTGTCGCGCTTTGGTTGAATTTGACACGATTAGCTTGTTTCTGTTTAGGCGACAATGCGACGGCGCGACAATGTCCCTTCTAGAATTCCATAGCAAATGGACCCGTGAAGTTTCGGGTTAAAATAGGCCTTCAGCAACCAATGCTTGCTGTAAAAAGCGACTATGCTTGTCGTAAGAGGCAACTAACGGGATCGGGTGGTCAAGTTCGCTGACTTGGATGATGCATGTCATCGATCCCAATTGCGTAAATCGATGCGCATGATGTCAATCACTGGATTTTCTGGTACAAACGCGATTATTTACAGACCGCCGTCATATAGCTGGAATATTGCTGAGTGTGGCGTAAAACAACAAACAAACCATAGTAAACGCATGTACTTATTTACATGATCATCGCATTATATGCAAGGTCGGTCTGTTTAAGTATTTCATTAAAGATCCCGTTTTTGTCCTCGTCGGGTTTTCAGGTCAGATTCCCCGACGCCCATTGTTTCTCATTAAACATCACTACACCTTTTGTTTCTCTGAAAAGAGAAGCTTCGCCATTTTATCTTTTTGTAAAACCTTTCAAGAATGTTTATTCAGTTCCAACCCCAAAACCGAATAATCAATTTCTGTCCCTAAATGTATCAGATATATATATATATATCAGGGATATGTTTGTTTATGTTACGGTGACATGTATTACGTGGCCATTGGCGTATTCCGAATGCATCTTATCATAGTGACGCATACCGGAGATCCGGATGACTAACGTCATTCAAATAGCGTCAGTTCGCGGAAGTCGGGATTTCGCGGAAGGGGCCTATTCAACATCAACAGTGTTGGTATTTTGTAAACAATAACCAAGAACGAACTTGCACTTTTGTGTGAGTTCCTTGTATGAAACCTTCACTGAGTGAAGTTTAAACTGTGTAGACATACGATACTCAAATGATCTCACACAAAGTGAATGTCAATTCATATAATTTTTTTAGGACACTGTATTATACTTTGAAGGATGTATGCACTATGTCATTCAGTACGTGTGACTTCATGTTAACGATGACAGTCATATAACGCTCTATCGCGGAATAAAGGGAGAGGTGACTTGCGGGTATGTAAGCTGACATTCTCTACAGTATTTGTTTTCTCGTTTGGTTACGACCAATAGGTTCAGACAATATCATCTTTGGATGATGTGTTAAGAACTAACTACCTCAGTAAGGCAGCCACAATGGGAGCGCGTCGTAATACATTTACATCAGGTACAGGATATTAACATGACCGACAGGATAAATGTAACGGGAAGGATTTCCGAAGTTTTAACTGATGTCGATCACTGGATTGTCTGGTCCACACTCGATTATTTACAGACCGCCGTCATATAGCTGGGATATTGCTGAGTGCGGCGTTAAACAACAAACAAACAAACATCATTAATAAACGATGTCTCAAGTAGATACTAAGGTCAAGCATGGATTGCTGTACACTGTCACTGTCAGTCCAGAGATCGAATCGATAGTTTGGGTGTGCATTTTTCCGTTTTATTCAAGGAACGGTCATGGAGTCAAACTCTCTGACTTTTCTTTGGCTGTATGATTAGGAACTGCTTCTGTATTTAGTCGTGCAAGGGAACTCCAAGGGTTTCCCCAGGAATGGAAGTAGTCAGTCGGTGTTTACGCCATTTCAAGAATACAGTATGAACGTCAGTTTCTCGGTCGTTTGACCGGCCTCTCGTCCAGTGGAAAAGCCGTATGTCGTGTAAAAAACTTCACATTAAAAATCATTCAAAATTGGATACGTCATATGTAGACATTTCCGAAAGGAAAAGGAAAGTTCGGGATATACAGTAAACTACGGTTATAACGAACACAAAGGGACTACCATTTTAGTTCGTTATAACCGTAGTTCGTTATAAGCATATATACAGCATAACTACAGCAAATAGTCGGGACTAAAAAGTTAGTTCGTTATATCCGTCAGTTCATTATAAGCGTGTTCGTTATAACCGTAGTTTACTGTATATTGTAATTATGGAAGAGATTGTACGGAAACCTGTTCAAGGCGCTTATAATATATGACGTCTCTGTTACATACGTTATGTATTTATCAAATTGTTGAAACAATTGTGATGATTGAGTCTTATGTACAGAACAACGATTTCAACATTTTGTCAGTTATGCCACGGTATGCCAGCTGTATGTCAGGTATACCATTGTGTGCCAGCTGTATGGTAGGTTTACCACGGTGTGCCAGCTGTATGTCAGGTATACCACGGTGTGCCAGCTGTATGTCAGGTATACCACGGTGTGCCAGCCGTATGTCAGGTATACCACGGTGTGCCAGCTGTATGTCAGGTATACCACGGTGTGCTAGCTGTATGTCAGGTATACCACGGTGTGCCAGCTGTATGTCAGGTATACCATGGTGTGCCAGCTGTATGTCAGGTATACCACGGTGTGCCAGCTGTATGTCAGGTATACCACGGTGTGCTAGCTGTATGTCAGGTATACCACGGTGTGTCAGCTGTATGTCAGGTATACCACGGTGTGCCAGCTGTATGTCAGTTATACCACGGTGTGCCAGCTGTATGCCAGGTATACCACGGTGTGCCAGCTGTATGTCAGTTATACCACGGTGTGCCAGCTGTATGTCAGGTATACCACGGTGTGCCAGCTGTATGTCAATTACACCACGGTGTGCCAGCCGTATGTCAGGTTTACCACGGTGTGCCAGCTGTATGTCAGGTATACCACGGCGTGCCAGCTGTATGTCAGGTATACCACGGTGTGCCAGCTGTATTTGCCACAATAACATACACAGCCATACAACAACATCAACACCACACCTGCAATATGTTTTTTTCAGTGCAAGTCCGTGGCTACTGTTACCTAACCAAGGCCGTACTGATTGGACTGCCCGTATTCTGTAAAAAGGGAGAGTACTGCTGTGGATCAGGAAGACACAAACACTGCTGCAACGCTGATAAATCAAATTTGTAAGTATTCAAACCTCATTTTGTTATATGAACAGTGTGAATAAGAAAATATCTGTCAGCCTACACAGCAATGTTGCAAGTATGGCAAGTTAATTGTTTTTTTTGCCATATCTAATTACACTGAGACGGAACTTAGTCACATGACCACGAAATGAGAGGGACACTCGGATCCCCTCGGCTTATTTCGGTGCCTACAAAATTTGGTAATTACGTATGGCGTAGATGTACGAGTCGCCCTTCGGCTTGTCCCGGGATGACATTGTATGGATACAGGATATTTTTTTCAGCTGCAGCTACAAAACCGGATAAAAAATTAGCATCTTACAACAATGTATTTATGTGCCATTCTATTTCTTCCAACAGTCTGAAGCATAATTATTCTTTTCAAGAATTTTCTGTTGCAATTTTCTTTCTTCAATAAAACCCTAGGCCGTTGGCCATTGGGCTCGGTATCGGCATTCCCGTGGTACTGGTTGTTGTCGGCCTCGTCGTCTTCCTGTGTGTCAAGGGGAAACTCCGGTGTCCCATCAAGCGCCCGTCAGATCGGTAAGCATGTAGGGGATGCATTAACAATGATGTGCTTTCGTTGTAAATTCTCTAATTGAACCCCATCATTACTGTCAACCCTTAAAAGATATTTTCCTCAAATTACCAACGACGTCATTCGTCAGCACTCGCCCCTCTCCGTAACTTATCATTCAGCTTTTCCCGGAATAACTCGAGTTGGTCACGAATGCACAGACCTCGGAAACATTGATTGAAATATACCAACCAAGAGTTGCGTCCCTTGAAATTATGAACGGCATATTTCAGATTATTTTTCTGTAGTTCGTATCAAGTTTTATAGTAGGTAGAGTACCTGTATATATATCTGTAATTTTGCAGGACCGTTAACAATTCACCAACTCAGAGTGGGGAAACTTCTTGACCCACACGACCTTCACTGCTCACTGATCCATCGCCGTTCACAAGAGTTATTGTAACGACTGTCACCGAATATCAACAGCCGTCACGTGGTCATTTACCATCACGATATTAAACCAATATGATGCACATATAATGAGAACTGTCAACCCCCGTTAATCAGGTCAGCAGCGTCTCCAGATTAACGTTGTCCGAACATACAAGGTTTAACTGTACATTTTTACTATCGGCCATTTTGTCATTTTGAATTAACTTTGCATGCTCTGTTATTTCAAGGTTCCACAATATTTGTATGAATTTTATGTTCTTTATCATTAATCATTCCTCTCGTTCTCTGTAATTACATTAATTACTACATGAATAAATAATTAACAAAATCATTGTTTGATATTTATGTTCCATATTAAAAAACTCATAAATTATGTGTGTTGATTAAACATCAAGTAAATACTATTCTATTTAAAATCAAAACTGCCCTCTTGAAAAGTAACAAAAAGAATCAGAATACCATTTCTGCCTCCAATGTCGATTCTATGCAGATTTAAGAGATAGCATTTTACCAAAGTATTATTGTGTCCATCCCAACCAGCAAAATCGTAAAATGCTATTCTCAAGCTCGTGTGTGTGTGTGTGTGTGTGTGTGTTTCTTCCATACTTGATTATTGTCTTTAAAGAAGAGTCAGCGTCTTCGTGAACGTTGTTGAAGTATGTCGGCAATCTGACAATATCCAACAATTACACCTGTATTATGTCAATAATGGGCTTGGCCTCAACAATGCGCGTGAAATCCTTACAGAAGAACGCAATATATACTCTACCTTTTCAGCCTTATAATTACGGGTATGTGTGTTATCCTATTTCCCCCGAGCCTGACTGGCAAATTGAATGTGGAAATACCGAACCCCGGAACTACTTTCTGAAAAGGAATACCCCGTGACACTTGCCTCAGGTGGGTGTGTAATGTATCTCGATTTAAATAATGCACGGTTATTTCATAATCTCTATTTAATAGTGCACTGTCTAGCTTATGAACTTACACACATGGTTCTTACACAATCTCTATTTGATAGTGTACTGTCTCACTTATAAACAATAACACATGGTTATTACACAATCTCTATATGATAGTGTACTGTCTCACTTATGAACAATAACACATGGTTCTTACACAATCTCTATATGATAGTGAACTCTCTAGCCTCTTGAAAATAATACATGGTTATTTCACAATTATTATTTGAGAGTGTATTGTCTCTCGTGTGGAAAATTACACATGGTTAATTCACAATTAATATTTGACACACACACACACACACACACACAATCACACACACACACAATCACACAATCACACAATCACAATCACAATGATTATGTCATCTGATCTAACCTTTTGTACTGTGTGAATGGCATGCCACTGGTGCTACTGTCTTGTATTGTACATATGTACAGGTAATATGAGTTTGTGTGAATACGTTTGATTAATTATGTATAATCTTCGGATTAACTTCTGGCGGAAATAAAGAATATCTCTCTCTCTCTCTCTCTCTCTCTCTCTCTCTCTCTCTCTCTCTCTCTCTCTCTCTCTCTCAATACTTCCCTATGTAGTTCAATGTATATGTGTGCACTCACACTGTAATGTACATGTATTTACGCCTCCCACTATTATCACTAACGATGACGACAGCGGCAAAATGACGTCAACAACATAACGTTGGTTTTCGCCTATGAATCCTTTTTTCTCCCTCTATTATCCCCTCAACTAACTGTTACGTCATAGGCATTATGACATCACAAATACTTCCGTTGTCTGCCGCCTATGACTGCGATAAAGTTTGTATTACACCTAAGAGCCGTTGAGTGGCGAAATATATTTAGTTCATTAAGGAGATTTGACAAGCACAAATATCTGGACTGTGTATATAGGAGGCTACCTATAACAACTACCATAGTCCTGAAATGATAATGGTTTCTTGACTAACGTTCCATGGGCAATTTGATCAATGATGAACTCGATATTGTAGAATCAAGCCGAGGTTACACACTGGCTGCAGGTAATCAGCGTATCATGATCAACACATACTGACACTGATTGCTGTCTACTGCATCCAATATCTACACAGTGTATGCCATGAGACGATGCATGAGGCGGTGAGACGGTGCTTGTTTGTTCATGAATCGCACAAACATTCACGAACGAACACACATACACAGACAGTGGAAAGTCGGGGTTCGATCACCGATTGCGTCATGCCAAAAAACGTTATCAGATAATATTCTGATGGTACTCGTTTTATCTCAGATAACAATCTTTGTCGTATGATGCGACTGAATAGATTCAGTTTTCAGGTTCAGTGACTTAGTTGACATACATCCCGACGGCGTTACACGTTTCTCATAATATCAATCACTGGTTTGTCTATTCAAGATTCGATTAGTACGGCGTTAAACACAACCACCTTACAGAAGGAGAAAGAACGGAGGAAGCGGCGATAAAATTAACTTAATAACAGCACACCGGCCTGTACCCTATGTGAACAGGGTTTGCAAAACGGTATTGGATATTTGGATTGAATCAAACTGGGCTGTAATAATACTATTGAATAGACAATAGACATTTTGGCTCCTACTCCATGAAGGTTCAAACTTCAATAAACTCACCCCAAGTGGAATTCATTTCTTAAATGAAAGAATATTTTTAAAAACCTTCTGAACGAACGACACCTTGACTATCCCTACAACATAGTTTACTCCATATGTCGACCGACCCTCTAAGATCCAGAGGAAAACAATTCTTCAGCAACCCATGCTTGCCGAAACAGGCGACTAACGGGATCGGGTGGTCAGGAACTACTACGATGCATGTCACCGTATCCCAATTGTTTAGAGATTAATGCTCATGTTATCAATAACCGGATTGTCTGGGCCAGACTCGATTATTTACAGACCACCGTCTGGAATATTGATGAGTGCAATTACCTTGAGTAATAACCTTGAAAATAACCTTGACCCCTTGGCATATCGATGTGTCAAAAATTACCAAGTGCGATAAAAGAGGTATAGGATATCCCTAATCCACGCACTGCATGATTTCAAAAACAAAAGTGTGGCGGCGACGTCGACATCAGTTAAAACCCCTAAGCATGCACATTTTATATGGTGTTGCTAGGTAACTATGAGGTGAGAAACGTAACAAGGTTCTTGAAGGAGACATATTTGTTTTTATTAGCAAAAGTTTACAGTCATAGTTGGTATAGAGAAAACTGTACAAACACAAACAACACATCCAGTATTCTAAGTAGCTACCATCGAGTCACAGTTATTAACAATAATCATTTCAGCTACCTTGCAGACATTTTTCATTTCACCGTCACTAATTATTAGAAATGACGAGATAGTTGTCGAGTTCTTGAGAACGTTACACTGTTGATTTTGATATGGCAGTCCAGCAAACGGCCTTGATTTCAGCCTGGTTTCCTTGGTAGGCTGCGCTTGCGCCACACTGAGTGTAAAAACAGCCTACCCAGAGAACCAGTCTACTTTGATTTATAATTCTAGCCAATTACGAATAAGGTTATCCAAACAACTATTCAGAGCGATTTCTCAAAATCGTTATTAGGTTTGCATTTAAAACATGGTATGTTTGATGTTAGTTTTGCACAAACACTCAAATTCTGTTACACGTCTGTCTTCAGTTGTTTAACTCAAGTTTTGTCTTTTGAATGTTTTGAAAATTAATTTGCATCTGTTCCAAGGGTAGTTTTCATGTTTCTCGGGTTAAGCTTTAGTGTCCACAAATAAGATATTAAAAATTATTTTAAAAATAAACTAATCTAATTGGGGATTTACATTTCCCCACTTTATTATGGTGTGCAGGACTCGACATTTGAGTACACGTCAACATTTCAAGTCCGTGACGATTTTTCATGATTCCCAGTGTTTTCAAGGTTCAAGGCTCGATTTTGTTTATAGTTATATTTATTTTGTTTATAGTTATAGTTATTTTGTTTATAGTAGGAAGTAAACATATGTGTCTAGTTCTACACATTTTAATAAAACCTGTTCGTTTAACCCCACAATGATGTAAACATTTTACGAACGCTTCCAAGACAAATTTATACACTATAACGAACGTCCATAGATCCTCGTAATATCGTCCATTGGGTACAGCTGGATATTGTCCTTTAACAAAGAGGCTATTATACTCAAGGAAATCAACACGAGCACTGTGCATATGTGTCATTACACTAAGTATTTAGAGACCTACCAAATTGTTTTCTTTGGTAGGCCTTATTTAGCACTTTTCAAAAAATATATCCCGCTGTATCACGCGACGACTATTCCACACTAAGTTATCATTCAAATTTGTCCAATCAACACATTATGTTATTTAACGTACTGAATAAAGTTAAACCGTCACTGGAGTAGTGAAATAGCTGATATAATTGTAACTTAAGCGATTGACAGCGATGAAGTGTCTCAAACATTACTCCCTTACATTGCATAGGGGAGATGTTCCCCGATCCTGTTGAAAACACACTTAAACGTATGGCACCTTTGGGTTATGAATTCAGTCAAAACGAGTCACCATATTTTGTATTTCATTGAAAAAACTTCTGGTACTGACCGGATTTGTTGAAAAAATCAATACATTCGTCATATTAAAATAGGTAAGTTCTGTGGTCGTTAAAACCATTTAAACTTTTACTTCAATTCTGTTTTCATGGATTTCAGACATCTGAAATCATATGATACAAATCAAAATTGTTTTCATGTAAACGTCCCCAACTCCCAATCAATAACATCGTTTTAATAGTGCATGAAGCGCCTGTAAAATGGCCAAGAGTTCTCTCAAGTCAGAGAAGAGACAACGCTTGATATGCAACAGGAAGACAGATCGATGTTTGTGTTTAAACACGCGTCTCTGACATTTAATACAACCATTAAAAACATCTCCCCAGGTCCCGAAAACATATCGGAGATAGCAGGATCACTCTTGTGTGGTTAGTTTTGGCAGTGGGGGTAACAAAAACATACGTATTATCAGAGACCATATGGTCTCTGGTATTATACACATTATATTACAACATTTCAAATATACAACCGAGTTGGCTATAGGCATCACAAACAACACAGTTCTGAAGACGGGTTGATCGGCGGCGTTAGTAAAACATATAAGGCACGCGTTTAACGCAGGCTGTTCACTCACACAACAGCGACATATGCAACCGTTTCCTCACCACGAGTCGTGTTATCAGTCCATCACTCAACACTTTTAACACAAACACGGTCCTGAGAGGAAGTTGATATTTACATCCATTGGGCCATGGCACACGTGTTCCGCAGGAAATTGAACTGTGAACGGATCTGCGATTGGACGAAATTATTCACTGCGGAGTAACTTCCGCTCACTCGGCCCCTCCAAGCATGCGCAGACGATTGTTTCGTTCCTTGTCGGGCCAGTTGGCCTACATGTAGCAGAATGAGCCACTGTTTGTATATTTTTCAGATCTTAAACAGCCACCCCCGATGCCGCTTCTTCATGGAAAATTTCAACTCCAGACATCCAAGTTGCGACCTGTTTTCATCCAAGATGCTCAATACAAGTTCATAGTCTCCCTGAAACAACGAATATGAATTAATAGGAATATTTAAGAGAGTTTGCTCACAAGTAAACGTTCTTAGCATGAGTGAGTGAGTGAGTTTGTATGCCTTTTGCATTATTTCCCAGCAATATGATGGCGGGGAACAACAGAAATGGGATTTCAACATTTACCCATGTGTGGAATCGAACCCGAGCCTGTGGCTTGATAAGCGAACGCTTAAGCCCAATAGGCTACCACACCATCATCTAATAGGATGGAACATGGATGACTGCAACTTGTCTGAAGTAAGGACACAAGCAGGTGAAAGAATATTGTTCCCGTGCAATTGTCAAAAGTCTGCGAAACGTGGATGTTGTGTACTGATTTTCGCAGAGGTCAGTAAACCTGGTGCTGGACACACCAAGGAGTGACTTCATGTGACTTCGGCGTGACGAGCGAATGTTTGACCACTTGTCTACTCTAAAGTGCCTTATAGTAATATTTCTGGGCAACGGACCAGGTAATTGACTAGGTGCGTATATGTATATATGTACTAGGTGTGTGTGTGTGTGTGCGTGTGTGCGTGCGTGTGTGCGTGCGTGCCACGCGCGCGCGCTTGTATACTTTTGTAATGGGCCGGTGGCTCATTACAGAATAAACAAAACCATAACAAACCGGAATAACAGTGGATTGGAAGTTAATAATTTTCTGTCTACTTTTTGTCGTTTCTTTTCTTTTTTGAAATACATTTACTCTTCTAGGTGTGTATATGTATATGCGCGCGCGCGCGCACGCACGCACGCACGCACGCACGCACGCACACACACACACACACACACACACACAAGCACGCACGCACGCATGCACACACACACACACACACACACACACACTCGATATCGCCCCCAAACATATTGTGGGGCCAAGTTTTCCCGGTCTGGCTTTTCTTTCTCCAGGTCAACGTATGTGCCTGTGTGTGTGCGTCAATAAAGTACAGACGTTCTCTTCAATTCATCAGTTTCCGGAAACATGGACTAGCAAGTATTACTGCATTAATAATAAATAATTTTGATAGGAAATTGGGCTTTATTTCATTTGAACAACGGGAGTTCACCACGAACACCTCGTTTCGGATAACACCTTTGCTGGCATTGTGTGTCACTCTCATATGCGTGCACCAAGCAATTGAGTTCTGTGTAATAGTGTGCGATATGAACCAAAGCAACTCTCGCTCCGATAACGGCAGACTGCTATTTCTAACCCATCTGTTTACTAATTCTCGAGTGAATCGTACAGGCTCAGAGCTTCGTGTCAACCGACCTGTCAGTGACTCATTGCTTCAGCCACAGGCCTATAAAGCTTATTAATGAATTTGAGAAAATTGGATGTTAAGAAGCTCTAGATTAGGTCCATAGATGTGTAAGCTGTGCTGCCGTGTGTGTAGGTGGTCCAACTTGAGTTATGGCCCCGGGGCAGTGAGGGATGCCCCCTGCCGTGAGGCCGAGACGTCTTGACTCGATGTTTCCTGGCCCGGGGGTGGGGAAGATGGGGAGGATGTAAATGGGGTGATGCGTACTTTGGTAAGGGAGGGGCAGAGGGAGTAGCTCCCCCGTCCGGGAGACAGAGGTGCTTCCTTGCCCGGGGGTAGGGGGGATGAAAGAGTGGAGGATGGTTTTATTTCACGCGAATGATTCGATGAAATATACTATGCGGATGATTAAATAAAAACGCCAGTACATACTCGTAAATGGAGGGACGACAAAACTATGAAAGGGATCCGAGCAACTCGAGCTGATATAGAATGCGCCGTACTAATAAAGAGTGAAAACAACGTAGTCATGAATGGACACAGGGAGCATGACATACTCATACAGGGAACGAGACACACACACACACAGAGGGAACATGACATACAGGGAAAAAGACATACTCATACAGGGAACATGACATACTCATACAGAGAACATGACACACTCATACAGGGGACATAACATACTCATACAGGGAACATGACACACTCATACAGGGAACATGACATACGCATACAGGGATCATGACATAATCATACTGGGGAACATGACACACCCACATCGGGAACATGACACACTCATACAGGGAACATGACACACTCATACAGGGAACATGACACACTCATACAGGGAACATGACACTCATACAGGGAACATGACACACTCATACAGGGAACATGACACACTCATACAGGGAACATGACACGCTCATACAGGGAACATGACATACTCATACAGGGAACATGACACACTCATACGGGGGACATGACACACTCATACTGGGAACACGACGCACTCACATAGGGAACATGGCACACTCATACAGGGAACATGACACACTCATACAGGGAACACGACGCACTCACATAGGGAACATGGCACACTCATACAGGGAACATGACACTCATACAGGGGACACGACGCACTCACATAGGGAACATGACACACTCACATAGGGAATACGACACACTCACATAGGGAACATGACACACTCATACAGGGAAAATGACATACTCATACAGGGAAGAAGACACACTCATACAGGGGAACGTTTCAGCATTATAAATAACTGATACAGATTTGACATATTTTTTACTTAATCGAGCACGGACAAACTAACAAACATAATCAGGGCAATTTGGGAACATTTTTCGCAAATTTTGATTGTAGGATCCAAGCACGGCCCAGGGACGCAACTTTGTGAAGTAAATTGCGGCGCTTTAGATCCCTGTGGTATTTGTGCCCCCATGTAAACTGAGGCTTCTGTCACACCCTATTATAACGACTAGGTGAACCAACAACTAAACAACTTAAAAGTATACCAAAGTTTGGGTTTGGAAAGAAAACCATGGGAGACTCTGGTGGCGTGAATAAAGTTTGAACGAAGAACTACAAAAATGCTTGATGACTTGTCCTGCCAGTTTAAGCAGAGATGTCAGCACGGGTACACCACGTAGTCGCCGTTAAAATCTGGTTGGGACAGTTCACATATATCAGCTTTGCAACAATTGCCCTAATTGTGTATCCCTTTACACCCACTACCTCGTTATCTGGAAATGCATATCTGCATGGATAGGTATGTCATTAAGGTTAAAAATAGTCTGTCATGTTTCTTCACATTGCAAACGTAAAAACTCCATTTCTTTTAAGTTTTTCACAGTCATTTATCTGTCTTAAACAGGAAATACGTGCTTATTTACAGGCCAGTATACAACAAAAACGGTGACAGCCTTTCCTGATAATAATTGTACCTTCCAAAGCAAACGCATTTATCAAAACAGAAAGATCACGTTAAGAGCCGAGGATTGAATCAGTGCCTTTTGTGTAGAAATTCAGCTTCAGTCTAATTTGTAATCACGTGACAATGCCATCCCGTTGAAGCCTTTAATTTTCCCTACACCCCGAAAGTGGGCGTGGTCGGAGGTCTCTTCTTGTGAGGCTGAATGGGTGTTGGATGGATAGCATGGACCACCGTCATCTGACGTAGAACTGAACACCGGCGATGATTTACAAACCCATTAACCTCGTGGCACTGCGAATTTGACAATGCCTTCAGAATTTAGTTTCAAAAGTTGACTTTTGAAAGGTGATTGGCTCCCGCAAAAAAATTCAGCCTGTTTCTGAATAGGTGTGAGGTCTCGACGTTCACACAACAGCACAGTTCTCGCTTGAAAGCTTAACATTATCACACCTTTGTGAGATGGGACTGATGCGAAAGTTTTGAAAAATACAGCATTATGTCTCCCTGTCTGTCCTTGTTGCGTTTGTTATTTCAACGCGGAGGTGAGAGGGAGGGGGCACAGATTTAACTGAACGGATCCTGTTCGTGCAAAAAATGTAGTTAACATTAGCCCCCTCCCCCCGCTGTTGCCATGTCAACCATGACGCCAAACGACAGACCCGTATTTCAGTAAACGCTATTGTAAATGAATTAAGGCCAAAGTGAATATATTTCTTATCTAGACCAGGGTTGGTCCCACCTGGCTTATAGAATTACAGATTCGGGAGTACAATGACCACTTGTGCCCAGAAGGGATTTCATCTGTATCATATGGGATGTAGACCTTATATTTGGTCCCGTTTTATAGCTTCATGAGTAATTCTATGCAGGTATACCCTTTGGAATAATGATCAAGTACATGTGTGTTTGAAGGAAAACGTTGTGTTAGAATGTCTTGGCTTAGGCTAGGACAGGGTAGAATATACTAGTCGTTCCAACTATGTCTGATTGGTCAACGCCTGTTTGCTTGGACCAGAAAACCGGTGGTCGATGACATGAACAAAGCCTCACGTCTCAAACGGTAAACCCTCGTAAACACGCACAGACAGAGAGCGAGAGCGAGACAGGCAGGCAGACAGACAGAGACAGACAGGCACAGAGAGAGGGACAGACAGACAGACAGACAGGCACACAGACACACAGAGATGGAGGGGGAGGGGGTGCGGATATTGCAATTAAGCCCATTGTAAATGTCAGATGGCACAAAATGAAATGTACAAACACGTTTTGAAGTAGTTTTTCATGCAGGTTTTTTTAACGACACAATCAGTGTATGTCAGTGTCAACGACGAGTTATAAGTTCTTTCGTACTGCGAAGAGAAAACCTGAAACTTGTTAATCTCTGAGAGAAAGAGGGGTCAACGAAACAGGCGAATATTGCAATTAAACCAATTGTTAATGTCTGATGGCATTAAATGTACATAAAATTACATACACTTACATTTATTAGAGCGCCAGCAAAGCCGTTTATTTTTGGAACATTGACCGGCACCCTGGACACCGTGAAGTCCCCGGCCTGGAAGGGGCAATGGCACTGCACGTTATACGACCGTAACGTCTTCGGACAACCAGAGTGCTCATACTTCTCCAGGCGGTGGCATATATTATCATACGTGCTGAAATAAAAACACACTGGTATATCTAATATGGTATGGTACGTTTCAAATGTATCTTCCTTGAGAAGTATATATAAAGAGAGAGAGAATCTCACCCGAGATTTGTTTATTATCCAACATCATTCTTCCAACTTTTTCAGTTTGTAGACAGTAATAAGCAGTGTCTAAAGTGTAAAAAGTACTGCTAACAGCTTCACTAGCAGAGCCATTGGTGATGTCATTTGATTGTGACGTCATGGTAACCAATGACGTCACAATGGTCTGCAAAACATTGTGATGCAATGTCATTGCAGCGATATCTACAGTGTAGATATCGCTTGATCTCACCCAAGCGATATCTCCTGTGGGAGCCAGTTTTGGATGATATATACCTCTCCAGGAAGAGAATGAAACTATATATATATATATGGAACTTTATGCTAACGCGCGAAATACAGAAACAAAACTAGGACTATTGTTTATATTTATTTTTTATCCACAGTACGTTTTTCAGCATTTCCAGTTAACAATATATTTTTTTCAAAAACCTGAGGCACCATTTTTCCATCTCACCCACCCCAGGAGATCAGTGGCGTGTCCGACCCGTGAAGATCCGGGTTAGAATAGGTCTTCAGCAACCCATTCTTGCCGTAAAAGGCGACTTTGCTTGTCGTGAGAGGCGACTAACGGGATCAGGTGATCAGGCTCGCTGACTTGCTTGATGCATGTCATCGTATCCCAACTGGATGGATCGATGCTAATGATATCAATCACTTGGTTGTCTGGTCCGGACTCGATTATTTACAGACCGCCGTCTAAAGCTGGAATATTGCTGAGTGTGGCGTTAAACAACAAACAAACAAACACAAGTGGCGCGCCCATTATAGCTGTAATTCGGACGGATAACTCACCAGGACCCGATGTGATTATCAAAGCAGGGGATCATGAAGGGAATCCCAAAGAAATACTTCATGATGCTGAGTTCAACAGAAACCCGTCGAGGAAGGTCCTCCGTGACGTTGCCAGTGAAGCTGACGTAGAGAGTACCGGGGATAATCACTGGCATAGGACTAGCTTTGACGTCATAGAAGTGGATTGGGCGATTTGTTTCTTTACCTGCAAAGAAAAGGAGTGCGTGAGTTGAGTTTAACGCCGCTTTGAACAGTATTCCAGTTATATCATGGCGTGTTAGCCTATTGCGGGAGGAAAGACCGAAGTGATGCATGTAGCAGACTTTTACCACTTTGGTGAAACCCATGAGCACGGGTATGGTGCTGACAAACCTAGAAACATAATCAGGGCGAACAGAGATTATGACTGGAAATAAAGACGCTATGTGATGATACATACAACTCAAATTCGTCTCAAGAGAAGTTGAAGAACTTCCGATATTATCATATGGCTATAGTTATCTAGCCATGACAGATTAACTTTAGTAATATGAAAAAGTCTGGTATGGTTTTGGTTTGGTATTGGTAGCCCAAAGTGTGGGCAATAATAACTTTTTTTCCATTTCTGAGTTTAAGTTCAGAATAAATATAATTTAGTCAATTTTAACTGACAACATATTTTCACGTGTATACAATTATTTCAAAAAAATCTTACGTAACGGAACCTTACCAAGTTAATAGTCAATTCAAACAAACAAAACCCGTAAATATCCGGGGTAGAATAGGTTTTCAGCAACCGATGCTTGCCGTAAAAGGCGACTATGCTTGTCGTAAGAGGCAACTATCGGGATCGGGTGGTCAGGCTCGCTGACTTGCTTGATGCATGTCATCGTATCCGAATTAGATGGATCGATGCTCATGATGTCAATCACTGAATTGTCTGGTCCAGACTTGATTATTTACAGACCGCCGTCATATAGCTGGAATATTGCTGAGTTTGGCGTTAAACAACAATCAATAAATCAAACCAAACAAACAAGATGTCAAATTACTTTGTTGAGAATTGCTGTACTTCCAATTTGATTAGAATACTTGACAAACGGAACGTATGCCGTTTAATCTAAGATGTAAAATCTGTAACAATGCTGTTAGGGAATATCATTTTTATGTATTTGTCCCAGGAATGTAGAATCACGTCATAAATGTCTTGAGGACATACCCCTCCATATTGACAGGGACAACATTTCAAAATTTGAAATCTTGTGATTTCGGATTTTTTTATTTTTTTTGTAATCATCTTCCCGAGCCAGGGCCGTTAACTGACTATAAAAGTCTAGTTACCGTCCTGATCGGACTCGGCTGGAAATTTCTGGGAACGGTCGATAGTGCCACTGGTGGCTATAACGAATTATGGCCCTTCCATGTCCCTTCTATTGACCAATGAGATTTCACCTCTCCTATCAGTTGCATTTGCTTCAAACAAAATGGCGGCACCCAGTCAAGACGACCTGAACGAGAAAAAAAAATCTATAGTGTAACAAAACGAGTCTCATCTCGCGAAGTGTATCAAATCACTTGAGCACCTTGATACAAAACATGAAAAGATTTCAAAAGGATGTGGCGATACAATGCTTTGCGAATCCTGCAGTCGACCGAAATCTGCACTTTGAAATCCATGTTGTTTACAAACCGGCGGTCTTGTTCGTTACGCGATGTTAATTGGACTATATGCATAGACTCGTTTATCCAGCCAAAATGTAACTCCGGAATTCCAGCCTAGTTCGGCAAGGTTAGAAATTGGGTTATTATAGTCAGTTAACGCCCTTGCCTCGGGAAGATGTACAGTAACTATATCAAGGGTGCATTTGCTGAGCGTTCGTCGTACAACTAAGAGTCACATACCTGTAACATCATGAATGTTAGCCTCTAACTCTCATATAAATATTATTTGCAAACAGCACTTTTTTACATGGACCCAACGCCTTATACACAAGAGAATTGATTGCTATTATTAGCAATATGTGCTGGGAACAAATTGATCTGGAATTTGTAGAAATCTGAATACAAAAGGTCCGAACAGTTTTTTATACTCAGACAAATCAAGCCTATCACAACATAAAGCCCTCGCCACTGCGTCATGGCATCCAAATCAGAAACCACAAAATCATGAATATTTCGGTAGGTATTCATTTACCAGTTCATGATCTACTGAGGTATTTTTCACAAAATAATCTTCCAAATACAAGTAGGGGTAATCCCTGTTTATAATTCTTTTTTTATCTCGTATCACTAAGATCAACCAGGTTTCCAAGCTGGCATTACATTTCCACCAATCCCAACACCTGTGCAATAATCTCGATTTATCACCTGGAACAAACTTCCGTAAATAAATGACGTCATGGCGACGAGATCCCCGTGGTTTCTCGCTGGGCGATCGCAATACCGTTTGTTATCATACATGTCAAATAACGAAAGATAAACAGATAAACAGGGAACATCCTAGGGTGCTAAAGACTTTTATCGACCCTGGTTATTTATGAGAAGAGCAGGAAGTTTGTTTGTGAATTACCCACGTCTGTATGAATGAATGCTCCTAGCATCCGGACATTCAAATCTTTACGTCGAGCGATGTTATGATATTGCAGCGGTACCGCTGTGTAGGCATCGCTACACCCCAACTGTGCGTGGAGTTGGTAATATTTATATCGTTATGTTTTCGGCGGATTCACTTACGGAATAAAAACAAATTTCCTCTTAGGATTACATGTGATGCACATGGGTGCCGATCTACCGTGAAATCATTTCTACAACCTTAACGTCCATTAACATAACGTCATACTCTGTAATTCGGTTATTCCGAGCGAGGAATAAAACAAAATGACTAAGTTGATCGTTTTGATAATACTTGAATTGACAGAGAATTAGAAGCGTAAACAAGACTAAAATTAGGAGATAAAACTTTTCTGTTTTAAGATTTAAGGTGGTTCATCGTTATACGATCTACCATGACTCAAATACCTTTTTAAAACGGATTCTTTTTTTGCGCACGTATTCAGTAAAGTAGTGCGGTCAGAAGTGGTTACGACTCATTGCTCACTTCAAATCGAATAAAATAACCAATCAAAATAGATACTCCTTCAATGCCATGGTACAATCGTGTATAAAGTTAATGACAAAAGATACACGCTCTAGTTAAAAAAAGCCATGACATTTTAACACTAGCGTCGCATATATTTGGTACATATTTCATCTACATGTTTAAATACCACAGCAACAAAGATATCTAAATACACAATACCAACCGGAGAAAGAGAACAATAAGATCAACCAACCTAATGTCAGTTATTCAATCTCTTTACTTTTTAGGCGAAAGGATATCAGGGTTTATATTGTATTCTTGTGTTCCTACCAAAGTGTATATTTTATATCTCAATAGAATGTTTGGGATTACAGCAATATTTCTGTACGGGTTGATTAAGAACAGCTAGACCAAGGTAATTTTTCCTAACCTTACCTATTGGCCATGATGTCTTAGTCGCGACTCAGGGAGCCTCAGTTCGTTTTCTCCGATATTAAATCAGCAATGAAATTCTACATAAAATGCGTAATTTATCATGCCTTATTTACCATCACCGCGGGGGGTCCCATCTTTCCAACGATCGTAGATTTAGTCTAAGCGGCAGTTCTAACGCCGCGGCAAGGGAGATAGAGAGGGGACGCGGTTTAAAGGCGGTGGGGTATAAAACGGCGGTTTGAGGACTTCACAGAAGCACCAGTAATTACTGAGAAGATCACACGGTAACAGGCCAAGTTCAGAAGGTGTAGATGAAGAAAACATAGCAGTGGTTGCTATAAAACAGACACAAATGCCTCCACTTTCATCATGAGTCTTATAGTTAACCGCATCACGGTTTAAGGGGACCGGACGCGAGGTATGGCATTAACACAGGAACACTGTAATCATCACGAGGGATCAAAGCAAGTTGGCGGCGCGTCAAGAAGCCCTGTTACAGATTGTCACAAGTGATGGTTTTTAGTTATTCACATATGAACCTCTGTTTGTTTATTAGCTATCTAGCAAACCGCCTGTATATGTTTGTATTTTCCAGCAGTTCGTCTAAGAATTTAGCTGTCAACATGCCTAGATTGTGGAATGAAGATCTCTAGCGCCTCTACAGCTACCCTGAATAGACAGTGCTAAACTCGAACTAATCTGATTATAAACGTGTATGTCGATTTAATGCCGCCATTTCGATACTCCGGATAACAGGAAATAACATTCAACTCGAATTTGTCCACTTTTGTAGATCGATGTCAGCTTCAAACAAGCCATTTCTCTTCGTCCTCACGATAACAAGTCAAGTATATCCTTACATCCGGGTACACTGGACCCCGTTTCAGAAAACTATCTTAGCGCTAAGACGATCGTAACTTAAATACAAACTCGTACAACTCTAACTGCATCGTACCGTACCAGACTGCCTTCGTTGTGTAGTGTTCAATCCAGCATTAGACACTAGTCCATATAATGATAACATGTAGCAAAACCCTTAAAATGGCAAATTTCTACTAGTCCTTATGGTGCCTTAACTGTTGGGCAGTTTGGCAAGGACTACAGGACAGGTGCCAATTTCTAACCCTGCAATCCCTGCAGCGTCATACTAAAATACGTTAAAAGATTGTACTTGTTGTTTCATTGCCTAAGCGAATTTCATTGCCTAAATGAAACAAGGACTGCGCCTGAGTGGGTTAATCGTTATCCATATTAACTGCAACATGGTGTCTAAGTGGGCTAGTACTATAAAACCGACCTCAGTCAGGACTAGCAAAAATAACCACACACACACGCATGCATGCACGTCATTAAATAAGTGTAATAATCTTAAACGTCACGTTAAACCCCATTCACTATCAGTCATGTTATTTTTCACCCTTGTTCATAGCAAATACCTGTATGATATAAATACACTAATGTTAAATTTAGCGAAGGCACATTCAGTAGCGAGAATATTCATTAAATTAATTTCATTGTGAAATGAATCATAAATTGTTACAAGTAAGACAGAAAGATTCCAAATAAAACTATTTTGGAAATTTAATCATCAAATAATAAACATTTTGGCTCTCGTTTCAGTCGGGGGAACATTCTTGCAGTCAAGATCATTTTGAATTAAGAATTCCAGTTACACATTTTGTCATGTATTTTTATCTAAAGTTTATCTTGCAAAAGAAAAGAAACAAAAAGATTGATTTCAATGGAGCTTAAATATTCTTATCATCGTATATTAATGGAAAACAGTTTAGTTCCAATCTGAGACATGAAACCACATGGCAGAAACTTCTCGCCGCTAAAAGTATCTCCCAAACACATGATCACTTACGGTTGGGGTGAAAAAAACGATAAACTGCCAGAGAATGCCAGAGAATTGTTTGGTATAGTTGTATGTACTCTACTGTGCCTGACAGGCGATTTAGACAGGGGAATTATAGATACAACGATATGCTATGCCACCTTGCTAAACATCCCGTCATGGCCGGAGTTCGGTCTTGAAGCGCGCTTAGCATCGTGGGTGGCGCTTGGCCGTCAAACAGGTCTATTACTTCCCGTGTGATTTGACGAGAGCGAAAAGAGAAAAAATGGCGACCAGCTCTCGTTGATTTCTCGTAATTTTAGTCTCGTCTATTTATTCTGCTATTTTCTCGTCTCTTTCCATTTCCATATCTATATCGTCCTTCTAACTTGAAACTGCATGGTATCCTATGAGAGCGGGGTTAGATAAGATAGCCCAGCGGCAAATTAGCCCTGCTTCTGAACACTGCTTGTAAAATCTTGGTAACCAACCGCCCATTCTCATTATCAAATGTATGCTTGAATGTTTTTGAATAAGACTAAATTAATGCCTTTGATTTCATGGAAATAGATTAGATTTGCGTGGCGAATTTGTATTTATGTCGTATCCAGACAATCTAAGTTTCGTTTCGTTTCATATTTGAATTTATCATTTGATAATGAAACTGATTTCGTATGATTAATATCTCCCATGCTGTTTCGGCGCCAGTCTCCCTCTATCGGAATATACTTTTTAACTTTTAATTCGCTTTAAAATAAATGATAAACAATAACCGGATGTGACCGAAATAGTCTCAAAGTGCAGAGATGTGACGTAAAACCCGGACCAGCCGGTTCAGATCGAGGGCCTATACACCTGGCCGCGAGTTTTATTGGGCCTTAATTGACACGATGGTAGCATTGAGTGTCCCGAACAACATTTATAGAAATGTTCGGGCCACATTAAGAGGCGAGGTCGCCGAGTGCAACCTCAGGAATAACAAATGTTCTGGGGTAAAGCCGGTGCAGAGGTTTGCGAAATTCGAAGCTTGACTCGCAATTAGGTGTCTTCTGAATGCTATACTAAACATTCCGTACCAAGCCACACTAGTGGAACGGGTATTCGTCATCGGACTGGCGTTGGCTCCCATGTTGAAGCATGTTTTTCTATGACAGGCCAACACCTGGACTCATACTGACGGTGATTCCTTTCAGTGTGTTCTTTGCCAGAGGACATAGGTGAGGTGAGGTGAAATTGGGTTTAACGTCGCGTCCAAGATTATTGCACTTATATAGCGACGTGCATGCGCGTGTATGTGTGTGTGTGGCTGCTTGTACTAGTCCGGACTGATGCCGATTTATAGTGCTAGCTCACTGAGATACCATGCCGCAGTTTAACATGAATACCCCACTCAGACACAGTATACTGACTCCGAGCCGACCAGTCCTTGTTTTAGCCCCTTAATGCCGAGCGCCAGACAGGGTAACAACAAGTACAATCTTTTAACGTCTTTTTGTATGACGCGGCCCGGGATCGAACCCTGGACCTTCCGCTCTCCGGGCGGACGCTCTACCACAAGACCACGGAGGCGGTCGCCAGAGGACATAGAACTTGAAATTACGACATGATCTTAAAAAGCGTTTTAGGATGTATTGCAAACTAAAATACGTATGCAGACATTTGATATACATAGAAAATTAAACAAATAACAAAACGCTTCAACATTTAGTTGATCTGTAATTATAACGTATTCATTTACTTAACGCCACAGCGTTGCATCTCATCTCATTCTGCTTGAAATATCCCGTGAAACCCTATG
This sequence comes from Haliotis cracherodii, assembly GCF_022045235.1. Taxonomy (NCBI): domain Eukaryota; kingdom Metazoa; phylum Mollusca; class Gastropoda; order Lepetellida; family Haliotidae; genus Haliotis; species Haliotis cracherodii. The sequence goes on from NW_027266341.1 coordinate 31,537,569, forward strand.
TAGCAAATTTGTGAATCGTTAATTGCTTTGTAATACATTAGACAACTAAAATAAAATGTTTAAGATATAAGATTTAATAAGTAATAATTTAAATAGTTTAAAACATAGATAAATAACAATACGGTACACGCTACTAATTATACACGAACATGGCTTAAAAGTTTCTTATCACCAAAAGTCAAAAGATGCTATATTGTATGCGACAAGTACAATGGTTACGTATTCAGAATTTTTTTTACCGAATGGGATATATCTTGTGAAATATTCCCACGAACAGTGGTCTTATGCAGATACATGCCACATTAATCATGCAAGTTTAACCGAGTTTATTTCAACAAGGCAGTCAATGGCAGCCCACCATCATAATACGCGAGGCCAGAACCCCAGCAAGCGCAACTGACAACGGGTGATTTTCGTGTCATTACGCCGAGTTTCAATGCGAGCATTCCGAACCTTCACTGGAATGTTGTCAATTGGTGTGTTCCGATGTTGACAGGCACAATACATGACTCTTAACATGACCAGATGAAAGTGTCGGGAATCACCGTAGGACAATCCAATGCATGTTGACAAGCGGCTATTCAATAAATCCCCCGCGTTCATTCAGTCAAATTAATTTATTCGCTACGACATATGCAGAAAGTGTTCTCGTACTGTTCACACAGAATCTCCCGGTCACGAGTTTCAACTTAGGGTCACTACAGGTGCGCTACGTCACTGTATGGAGTTCACACCTGGCAATTTGCTGCCGGGAAATTCCTATACAATTCCCATGTGTACCAGTGTAGAGTCTTCCGACACGATAACTCATAATAGCATTGATATTATTTTATATGAAGTACACTTTTCTTGGTCATTGCGAAGAAAGTTTTATCATTTTGAACTCATAACACGAATATATGAATACAGTTTGCAAAGACCTAATATCGTAATACCGAATCAGTATTACGGGTGGTTTTATAGGCTTGTGGTGAAAGCGATTTCACACTAGGCTATTTAAGATACCCTTGCCTTCCCTCGTCTTCATACTGAAAAGATAGTTGAACCCACTATCTAAATATCTAAAGTCAACGAGAATAAACTGTCTTGATTATCTGCCGAAACAGGTTCCATTGGGCGTAAAAGGAAAACTGGCGGTGAAAATTTATATTAACGGATCACTGTATTTCATTAATGACACCAGGGGTTCCCGAAAAGTAATCACTTATCTAAGTCACCATGCATATATCTTCAGAGTAACAGTGGTATTTCGTCAAAAAAGATTTTCACGAGGTAATCAGTACCCGTTAAATTAGTACCGTTTCTCATCTCGATTCCATAGACAACTGTGCGATTGTTCATCAGTATTAAACACAAACGTCGCCTAAAACGCGACAGGTACGCAAATATATCGCGCCGTGTTCGCGTCCGTGGGGTGCGTTTGTGTTTGGAATACGGTACTCTTCAACACTGACGTCGCGTATCCGTCGCTTTCGAGGGGACATATGTTTGTGGACTACGGTACTCTTCAACACTGACGTCGCATATCCGTCGCTTTCGAGGGGAAATGTGCTTGTGGACTACGGTACTCTTCAACCAAGACGTCGCGTAACGGTCGCGTTCGAGGGGACATGTTTGTGGACTACAGTACTCTTCAACACTGACGTCGCGTACCCGTCGCGTTCGAGGTGACATGTGTTTGTGGACTACGGTACTCTTTAACCATGATGCCGCGTAACGGTCGTGTTCGAGGAGACATATGTTTGTGGACTACGGTACTCTTTAACCATGACGTCGCGTAACGGTCGTGTTCGAGGTGACATGTGTTTGTGGACTACGGTACTCTTTAACCATGACGCCGCGTAACGGTCGAGTTCGAGGGGACGCATGTTGTGTACAGTAGTGTAAGGCGCTTGCTGAATGTACATGGCCCCATTGAGGTGTGGAGCGCGGCAACTTTCTCACAACTGCGGTTAGCTCCTCTGCGGTTTTTCCACGCTTAGTCAACTCGTAAACAAGCAGACCATACAACAACACTTGTACGTTCCGCGGGGGTTCTAGGAGAATGGGGCGAAAGGGGGAGCGTTTGTGTTGTACACACAGCAAAACCACAAGATTATCCGCGTTCAGGGTCCAGCGTAACTATTCTCAGCCCTGACTTTGTATTAGTATCGAAACTTCCGCTGTGCTGAGCTTTTCGCCTTATAGTTATTATGAGAGGCGGGATTTGCTTCTCAGCTGAAGACTTTCTGACTTAAGGTTATGAACATAAGTGTTGGTGAAATAGGATAAACATTATGACACGCATTGTGCGTTACCACAGGCCTATAATAGCATTACTTTGACACCGTGTATTGTGCTTATCTTACACACCGTCAACACAGCAATTACTTTCTGCAGTATGGTGCTGGAAATAAAGCGACAAAACCCGTTCCGTGAAGGATGCACGAACCAGGAAGGGGATTAGAACATTTTGCTTAACTTTTTACATTAAATTAAAATATTAATTAAATGTCCACAATATATTATGGGTTTTTTCTACTCTGCGTCTGTTGTTTGTTGTTTTACGCTGCATTCAGCAATATTCTAGCTGTATCGCGGTATCCAGTAAATAATCATCCTCGATTGTCCATTGTGTATTATATCTGCATTCGCCAACATAGCTTCGTTTCGGAATTGATGTCACCGCCTTGTGTCTCTGAAAACTAAGGATAGAATCCCTCTCGCTCGGGAGAGTAATTTGATTAGACGGCTCTTTCAGCGTAGACTCCTTCAAATCGGTCTCAAATGTGGGTATGTACGAATTGACCCTGGATATTTATCATAGTACAGTTGGTATATAATACACTGGGCAATCGAGGATCGAAACGCAAAGAGCTTTGGCCAATGTTTGTAAGCATGGTAAGTTGGAAAACGCTCAACTTATGGTGCCATGACATTCGGCCATAAGTCAGTACTTATGAAAACATGATCTGTTTGTTTGTTGTGTAAAGCCCACTCGTTGATCTTCCAGCTATGTGACGGCGTTCTGTAAATAATCGACTCTGCACCAGACAATCCAGGGAAATACATCATAAGCATCGATCCACGTAAATCGGATACGATAACCATGTCACCGAAATGGACCATCTCCAATGCCTCCCACGACAAGCATAGGTTTGCTGGGGACCCACCGGTTCATACAGGTAGAAGGGAATCACAGGTTTAGACGTTGATAGATAGGCGTACAGGGTATACAGGAGAGAAATGACCTCGGTTGCCAAGTCGTCCTATCCGAAACTCGCTCGCATGTGAACGCTAACATCAATCATCACTCGTGTACAGAAATGAACTAATGTAGATCATATACAGTAAACTACGGTTATAACGAACTCGAGGGCACCACTAATTTTATTTCGTAATAACCGTAGTTCGTTATAAGCATACATGCAACATATATACAACAAATGGTCTGGACTGAAAAATAAGTTCGTTATATCCGTCAGTTCGTTATAAGCGTGTTCGTTATAAACGTAGTTCACTGTACTTAGAATTGACCGTAACTCTAGTGAGTGAGTAATGTTTTATGCCACTTTAAACACTATTTCAGTCATTTCATACGAAGGGCTTCACACGTTTGTTTGTGTTTGTTGTTTAACGCCGCACTCAGCAATATTCCCGCCATATGACGGCGCTCTGTAAATAATCGAGTCCAGACCAGACCATCAAGTGGTTGATACCATGAGCAACGATCTACCCAATTGGGATACATTGACATGCATCAACCAAGTCAGCGAGCCTGACCAACCGATCCCGTTAGTTGCCTCTTAAGGCAAGCATAGTCGCCTCTTACAGCAAACATGGGCTACTGAAGGCATATTGTACCTCAGATCTTCACGGGTCACACGTTGTACTTCTATGAATGAATGAGTTGGTTTAACGCCGCTTTGAACAGTATTTTAGTTACTGCGTGTCAGCTTGCTGTGAGTGGAAATCCTGAAGTGATGCAGAACGTTAAGGACTTTGATTAAACCCACGAACAGGGTATGGTGCTAGCAAACCCAGAAGCATAATTAGAGCGAATTTTTAGGCGAATGATACGAATTCCTAAGGAAGCAACTCTGCACAACGAATGAGACGCGTTAGTCGTCAGGTCACTTTTGCACATTTGTATCTTTGTGGAGAATGTAATTGACACATTGTCAAGTGGGAATTTAGTAATAAAATCGATAATGTACAACAATTCACTTGGTTTCACTTGTAAGTGATTTCATTATGGTCAATATATACGAACCATACGGTCTTTTGATATTCCAAATCTTTTGATTTAGTCAATTTACACCACTATTTTGCCTTTTACACCCAATTGAAACTAGGATAATCGATACTGGTTATTCTCTGGTGTTGACGTCATATATTTAATTGATAGTATTAGATCTTGTGAAATCCAGACATAACAAACAATAAAATTTTGTTCGCAATTTGTTATAAAAACAAATTCGCTGTTCAGATGAATATCGTTAAACCTGACATGTCTGATTCATTTTATCCCATAGTTCGCTATTTTAGACCTCTCGGCTGTTTTCTACGCTAAATTAATATTTCCTTTAAAAATCATTGAGAGAATGAAGTTTACCTATGTCATCCATTTCTTATTTACATTAGTCTCATTACATCTTACTGTGTCATATTCCGACGTAATAAGCTTAACGTTTCAAAGAAAGACAGCGAAACCACCTGCAGGTTCTCGCAACGTAATAGAGTTGTCAGTGATATGTATATCCTTCTCTCTATGAAATACAATAACATCAACGAATATGTCCGCCATTTGAATTACCCGTCAGTTATCCGATATCTGTTATGCATGCGATCAAATAAAACAGCCGATGTTCTAAACAAACGTAGACACTTCGTACAAACCCAATTCTATATAGACTTGGATAAGGGAGAGGCAATACGACGCTAATATGAAATACCATAAAATGCCATTCCGCATGAATGGCTTTTATTCAAAAATACTGTAGAAAAGTCGTTATCAAATGCAACAAAGGCAAAATGCACAGTAATAGTATTCCTATGAGAAATACCAAGTGCACAAATCTCAGCCAGGAGGCCTTCTGTTCATGATCACCAGCCTGAAGCCTAATAAAATTCGTTCCGTGATTTTACATTTGAAATCTCAATTTTTATGAACCATAATCATATCCCGAACTTATTAAAGCAAGCCATAGAATTATGCGCTATGTCTGCACATCAATATAATAACCATTCATATTTTCAACTGTAGAAAATGTTGAGTTTCATTGCTTTAAGACCGGATGAAATGCAACGGTTGTGAGGTCCAAGTGATGTGTAAACTTTGCCTCAATGCGTCACCACCAATGACGATCGGAGATAAGAGGCGTTTCTTTTTAGGTCTAAATTCCGACAAGAATTCGCAATGTTCTTCTTTTCATATCTAGTCACAAAGAGAAGTTTTTCCAGATGTATGAAAAGCTTCAGCCAGGTCTGAAATCCCCTGATGATTTTGTACCGTCTTGTCCGCAAGCACATGAGTGCAAATAATTAGCAGGTTCTAGTTTACAGCTACACGCGATAAAAAACCCTCCCTGGCGCATGATTGCATCAACTTGTCGCGTACAAAGTCATAGACAATGGGAAACAAGCGTTGGTATGAAGATTGTGGGCTTTTTTTGCTTGAATATCATCGTGTGTTGAGAGAATGCATTTGATAGTTTGATGGTGGCCTTGTTTCTCTGGTAAACCCAGTCCTCTAACAGATGGGTATGAAATTAATTCCCAGATTGTTTATCCTGTTTTTAACTATGGCTTGTTTTGAGTGGTCGTATTGCAAGGTGGCATAGCAGTAGTTGTAGAGATTAGTTTATGTAAATATCAGTAAAACCACAGTATATATAGCATAAGCAGCAAAGGTTGTGGCAAAGGGGATAGTAGCACAAGTAGCAATAGTTGCCTGTCTCACAGTCCCTTAACCATATATTCACTTTCCGCCATAGCAAGATAGATTTTTTTGTGATATGAGGCGTGTTTTAGATGTTTGACCACTTTCGTACAAAGTACGAGCACGGGCATGGCACCTAGGGTAATTAGTAAGGGCAAGTCTAGGATTCGAACCAACGATCATAGGGTCCTTGCACGGATAGTAGAAGTAGTAGTAGTAGTCTGTAGTACAGGTAGTAAAAGTAGTAGTAGTAGTAGTAGTCAATTGTAGTAGTAGTAGTAGTAGTAGTAGTATATAAAAGTGGTAGTAGTAGTAGTAGTAGTATTTTAGTCGCAGTAGTAGGAATAGTAGAAGTTTTAGTGGCAGTCGTAACAGTAGTAAATGTTGTAGTAGCGGTAGTTACAGTGGTAAATGTTGTAGAGCAGTAGTAGCGGTCGGAACAATTGTACATGTTGTAGAGCAGTACCAACAGTTGTAAATGTTGTAGGGCAGTAGTAGCAGTCGTAACAATTGTACATGTTGTAGAGCAGTACCAACAGTAGTAAATGCTATAGGGCACTAGTAGCAGTCGTAACAATAGTACATGTTGTAGAGCAGTACCAACAGTTGTAAATGTTGTAGGGCAGTAGTAGCAGTCGTAACAATTGTACATGTTGTAGAGCAGTACCAACAGTTGTAAATGATGTAGGGCAGTAGTAGCAGTCGTAACAATTGTACATGTTGTAGAGCAGTACCAACAGTTGTAAATGTTGTAGGGCAGTAGTAGCAGTCGTAACAATAGTACATGTTGTAGAGCAGTACCAACAGTTGTAAATGTTGTAGGGCAGTAGTAGCAGTCGTAACAATTGTACATGTTGTAGAGCAGTACCAACAGTTGTAAATGTTGTAGGGCAGTAGTAGCAGTCGTAACAATTGTACATGTTGTAGAGCAGTACCAACAGTTGTAAATGATGTAGGGCAGTAGTAGCAGTCGTAACAATAGTACATGTTGTAGAGCAGTACCAACAGTTGTAAATGTTGTAGGGCAGTAGTAGCAGTCGTAACAATAGTACATGTTGTAGAGCAGTACCAACAGTTGTAAATGTTGTAGGGCAGTAGTAGCAGTCGTAACAATTGTACATGTTGTAGAGCAGTACCAACAGTAGTAAATGATGTAGGGCAGTAGTAGCGGTCGTAACAATTGTACATGTTGTAGAGCAGTATCAACAGTTGTTAATGTTGTAGGGCAGTAGTGGCAGTCGTAACAATTGTACATGTTGTAGAGCAGTACCAACAGTAGTAAATGATGTAGGGCAGTAGTAGCGGTCGTAACAATTGTACATGTTGTAGAGCAGTATCAACAGTTGTAAATGTTGTAGGGCAGTAGTGGCAGTCGTAACAATTGTACATGTTGTAGAGCAGTACCGACAGTAGTAAATGCTGTAGGGCAGTAGTAGCGGTCGTAACAATTGTACATGTTGTAGAGCAGTACCGACAGTAGTAAATGCTATAGGGCAGTAGTAGCGGTAGTAAATGTAGTAAAATGGTTCTTGGGGAGAATAAGACATCGTGGTAGTAATCAAGCTGGTGAAAAACACTAATTTCAACACGTCGTATTAACAACGAAACTGCTTCAGTTAATTTAAGGTGTTTTTTGGCACGAGCCTGCCCCTTTCTCTCTAAGCGGCATTACATAACACATGTTAGCCATCTCCTCTCGTCAAGCTCTTGCTCCAGCTATTTTCGTGACGAAATATCACCGTGTTAATACGTAAATAGCAAGTTAGGCAATGTGGTAGAAATTGCCAGTTGGGTCAACCCTCTGATAATACAGGGCAATTATGAAGAAAAACTTTGACGGTGGTCGATGAATAGATCGTGACGGAAAGAAATAGTATGGGTGTCTCCCGCAAACCTGCCGCCTAAACAAAGTGGATCAGGTTGCCGCGCTCGTTCAATCATTTACCTAACACTGATGCCTGCAAAACGCAAGTTTTCATATCAAATTGAGGCGTTTAAAGGCGCAATACTCCAATTTAGGATCGTAAATCTGGTAGGACAATGCGATAGAAATCAGAGTTAGTTTGAAGCGTCGAGTTGTTGGTTGCTGCATTGTTGAATATATACAAAAAGTATTCGGATTACTTAACAAAAATGTAAATACATGCTGGTCATATCATTATGTAACTAGCATAATGAGTTATGTGGCACCCAGCTTTATCTTGTGTTCAGTTGAGTAAGTGGAGTTTTCGCCGCTTTGGGGGAATATTTAAGACATATCGCTATGTGCTTAAAACACTGTGTCCATGTTGGGAATCAAACCCAGTTCATCGGTGTGACGAGCGAGCGCTTAACTTCCATACCATCCAACCCCTCCCGTTCAACTGTATCATGCAATGTAATACGTTCAGGTATTTCATGACGTCAAGCAATACAATACGTTCTGCTACATCATGACGTCAAGCTATATAATACGTTCAGCTAATATCATGACGCCAAGCATTATAATACGTTCAGGTATATCATGACATCACGCAATATAATACGTTCAGCTACATCATGACGTCAAGCAATATAATACGTTCAACTAATATCATGACGCGAAGCATTATAATACGTTCAGCTACATGAAGACGTCAAGCAATATAATACGCTCAGGTAATATCAAGACGTCAAACAATATAATACGTTCAGCTACATCATGACGTCAAACAATATAATACGTTCAGCTACATCAAGACGTCAAGCAATATAATACGTTCAGCTACATCAAGACGTCAAGCAATATAATACGTTCAACTAATATCATGACGTCAAACAATATAATGCGTTCAGCTACATCAAGACGTCAAACAATATAATACGTTCAGCTAATATCATGACGTCAAGCAATATAATACGTTCAGCTAATATCATGACGTCAAGCAATATAATACGTTCAGCTACATCATGACGCCAAGCATTAAAATACGTTCAGCTACATCAAGACTTCAAACAATATAATACGTTCAGCTACATCAAGACGTCAAGCAATATAATACGTTCAGCTAATATCAAGACGTCAAGTAATATAATACGTTCAGCTAATATCATGACGTCAAGCATTATAAAACGTTCAGCTACATCAAGACGTCAAGCAATATAATACGTTCAGCTACATCAAGACGTCAAGCAATATAATACGTTCAGCTACATCATGACGTCAATCAATATAATACGTTCAGCTACATCATGACGTCAAGCAATATAATACGCTCAGGTAATATCAAGACGTCAAGCAATATGATACGTTCAGCTACATCATGACGTCAAGTAATATAATACGTTCAGCTACATCATGATGTAAAACAATATAATACGTTCAGCTACATCATGACGTCAAGCAATATAATACGTTCAGCTACATCATGACCCCAAGCATTATAATACGTTCAGCTACATCATGACGCCAAGCATTATAATACGTTCAGCTACATCATGACTTCAGGCAATATGGGATACGATGACATGCATCAACCAAGATCAGCGAGCCTGACCGTCCGATCCCGTTATAGTCGCCTTTCACAGAAAGCATGGGTTGCTGAAGACCTATTCTAACCCGGAACTTCACGGGTCCTGACGGAGGGAGTAAACCACCCGAGTAGAGTTACACAAATATGACAACGCAATCAGATGTCAGCATTGCCAATTGTTCTTTCATCCGCAAGAAAACCCTCTCTTAATATTCAGTTTATTACTAAGTAAAAGTATAATTAAGTATATGGATAACAACTTGCTCAATATAATGCATAGAGACGAGCCTGGCTTATCTAGTTTCCAAGCAAGACTGAATAATCTGTACTGGTATTGAAGAAGTTGTTATCCATACATTGTGTCTATTTCGTCACCCGACAACTTCTAAGAAATGCCTTTGAAACAATTCAGCATTTTAATACATAAATACAAACTTAGGCGTTTTTGCTTGGGGCACTCTAACCGTATGCCATGAAGCAAGTTACTGTTTGTTCACTAATCAAACTCAACATAGATTTAGTATTGTAGTCATATGTAGAACGTCACAATCATAATAAGGTGATTCCACCCATTCGGACTTTGGTGTTGACTGTCGCATATGAAACAGCGATAGAAACTAACATGTTTAGTCCACAGTCCCTATAATGATAAAATATAGCAAAACCCTTAAAAAGGGCATTTTTTTTACTAGTCCTTTTGATGGCTAAATATATTGGTCAGTTTGGCAACGACTACAGGACTAGTGCCAATGTCTAACGCTGTGAAACTGACCAATCACATGAGTATATCAAAGGGGAAGTAAGTGTGTGAGTTGGATTTAACGCCGCTTTTGAACAGTATTTCAGTTATATCACGGCGTGTCAGCTTACTGTGACGACGGTTTAGACGTTCACCTTTTAAGTGAAACCCACGAGCATGGTTTGGTCCAGACAAATCAAGAAACAAATAATCAGGACAAACAGGGATTCGACCCTCGATCATAGGTGTCTGCCACCGCCATGGCTGGTATCTCTACATAGCTTATTGTGGCGCCCTAAACTACTGGGCCACATGTCAATCCCCACAAAGGGTTCAATCATTGTATCCATTTATAGAATCGAACCTGGGACTTCGGCATGAAGAGATCCTTTCGATAACGGAGAAACGGCACGACTAACTTCTTTTGTCATAAACCCAATTCATGGATAATTCTAGGGTGGGGCCTCGTGCTTTTAGCCCCTAATTTGAAAAAAAGCCCACATTTTCAAATACAATGGTCATTTAACATTGTGCTGTGTGGGCATACCTCTGAAATATTTGAAATTTTCACATAACGGCACATGTCAGAAAATTCTTTGAGTGAACCCTGTCCATTCAAGCAGACTAACATCTAGTCTCTGAAATGAAAATATTTTACAGAAAACAACTATCGTTAAATTATCTTAATGAAATATTATAAATAGGATCCCAGAGAATCCCTTCATTTATTGCATAAGCTGTATTGGATAAATTTGTTTCAGGGGCCGTATGACAGACTACCATTCAAGGAATCGTACTTCACATTCAACACAACGAAAGAAACCTATGCGTTCAGGTGGGTTTTTTTTAAATTACTACAGTAGGAATATTTCTCAAGGACATTGTTCTTCGATATCTGAGTAAAGTCTTTGATAGACATTTAAAAGTTGCAAGAACATAAATGCTTGATTCTTGATATTTATTTTTGATTAGAACTTCTTATATTCTTTGTAACGACGTTTCAGAGCTACTTCGTATCCCTTCATTCAAGAAAAGAAGTTGTTATCCATACAAAAATGTGTCACGTACTTATATATCTGAATAATCTACATTGTTAACGCGCGGGTCTGAGCTATATTCCATTTTTTTCCTATACGACCAGGTTAGTTTGGTCGCCCTATGGTTCAAGTGAACACTCGTGTGACGCGATCTTCCCTACACCAGTAGTTAATGGGTAAATGACATGCTGCAATACATCTTAAAGTCGGGAGAATCATAAAACTCTGACAGCGGTAGAGCTGTAAAGATCTATCACAAGGGACTTTGGAGCAGACAAACCAGTACTCCGGGCATTAAACTACACAGACATGTTTGGACGTCCCACTGCGAGCATCAATATTCGCGAACGTTTGGTGTATATATATATATACCACCTCTGTGCACATGACGGGTTTTACACATACGATGGGGAGATACGTTCGTCGTTACTGAGCTGACTACAGTTCCCTTAAGCTGTATTAATAACATAAATGAACCTGCTACAGCACTTCCCTCGCGAACACTATCAGGATGATATCTCATGAATTCCAATCATTTATGACGGGCGGAATTTCTTCCCGCCTCAACAGGTGTTTCCTTCTCATTGTATGAAGAATACAGATATACCTTCGTTGATCAGCCATGCGGCTGGTAAAGTTAACCGCCGAGATACCGGGCTTTTTAAGTTCCACATTCTGGTGCTCATTCTCAACCTTGATCTACACGTTGTAACACGTGCAATATGTGAACTGATACACACAGTCTGCGTAATTGGGGTAATCACGCTGAGCAGAGTGATAGCCATAAAAAATTGTTAGCAGAGAATCAAAGCGGCGTATGAACGACTTGATTCAACTTTGCTAAAACTGCCAATAAGCCTCGTCTCTTCTTAAACACCAAATAACTAATAGCAACGACAATAATAACCACCGCCAACAACAATCCCCCGGCATGTTTTTTTCCTTTGTGCCAGATAAACAAGTACATGTACAGTTCAGTTGAAATATTTCCAATGCGTGGATTTCGACTTATCCATTACTGTACACGGTTCGCTGATTTATATCGGATACAATGTCAATTCAAAACATACCAAATCCTGAGAAATATATTCCAGTAGCAGTCCTAAAGGCCCGACAGATATTTTTTAAATGGTGAGTGGACCTTTAACGCTACTCACAGGCATACAACTGACATGTGTGTAGCAGGCTCCAGTTCACCGCCCCCTCCCCCCTCTCCCTCCCGTACCTACAGACACATCTCAACTGAGCGATTAGTTTAGTTAAGGAAATATTGGACAGTTATCAATGGTGCTATATCAAAACACAGCTAGCGGTGAATCCGGTACGTTTATTAGCTTGTAGAGAGAGATTGGAATTGACAACATACACATAACTGTGTCACGGGAAAACTTGTTTGTTGTGCTTTTTCCAACAGATTAACCGATCGGTCCGCCCCAGTGCATCAGTGTATTAAAATATGTTGAAAACATGCATTGACGCAAAATTGTTTTGGTTTTCTTAAGCGATGCAAACTAGGGCATTAACAGCACAAAGTCATACTTAAAATGTTTAGGATTGGCACCTTACCTTCGTCGTTCTTATAAACATGATTAATAGTTTTTATGGCTTACACATCAAGATCTCAAAACACAATTCACATTTTCTTGTCATTTCATGACGAAGACGTTTTGGCATGAAAACAACAATTATAGTTTTATCATTTTTCAAGTAATTTGACTTTTAACATACCATAAAAGACGTGAATGTGGGATTAGCATCCGCACTTAGTGTTTCATATGAGGCAATATCATTTCTTCTAAATGACAATACATTTTTTAAAATTGGTAAAACCTGTCCCTCTTACCACAGTCGGCAAAACGTAGTATTGTTCTTTCTCTCTTCCGTCTAGCTGCTACCACTGCACATCCACACAGGAAGACAACAAGCACAGTCGCACGAACATTCATCGTGTGTGATAACTACTGTATCTCACACAAGAAATAGCCCAGATAGCCCACGGCAAAACAAACAGTATAAAATATCTCTTGCTGAGATATATGCATAAACAAACAAATCCCAGTTCTTCTGCAAGGGATTTCACAAACCAATTCTCAGGTAATGCACAGGTGTGATAAGAGTTCAATTAAGCAGATCGAACGCAGTTGATCAGTACAAGTTCGCTTGGTTTCACGATAGTATTCCCTATGCGGTTAGATCGATGTTTAACCGTGTATACCTCCCGAGCAAATATTTACGACAAACCAGGAAAGGTATTAGACCCCACACATAGTCGACACCAATCTTCATCGGAAGGTCTCCGTCAAATAATTAAGTCAAAAGTCCAATACGTTTTCACTGCTTCCATTTCCGAAAGTCCAATTGGAAAAGTGTCATACGTAGGTTTCCTGGAGGAAAACGTCCAAAGCGACAGACTTTGCTTCACTCGAGCGATTAATGACACTTTAGCCCGATAGCAAGCTATTTAATCCCTCGATTTTCAGTCTTCTTGATGATAAAATTTGAAGATAAATAATTTTCCCAGATCAACAGTCTTTTAATATATTCAGCTCTCGTTCCCCAAAAGGAGTGGGCTCGCTTAGAAATACACCACAGTTTACGTTAAAACTGCTCATTGGTCGGCCGTGATCGTAGCCGATATTGACTATCAGTGAATTGCCGGAGACCACCCACCTTGAGCCGCGCGGCTCGTGTACTTCTAGTCTAAGAAGAACGAGCAGTGGGGAACGCTGGTCGGAGCACGGTGGGTCTACAGAGTAAAACCTCCGGGGAAAACCGTTGTCTTTCAGTCAGTCATACACCTACCTCAGACAAGACAAATCAAGCAGAGAACAAGTGTAGCAGTATCGAATTTCACCGTGTTTTACTTCCCCTGTCCATCGGGCTAATTTTCGTGTCAAGCTTTATCTTATGTTTGATTAAGATCTGCCAGTCAGTTTCCCCGTCCTATCATTCCTATCCCCGTATCATCCTCTCAAAACTCACTCTCTTCAACGGAGAATACTCATGTGACAAAATTATTTGATAAAATCTCTGATTTATTTGTGATTCCCTAACACTTAATTCCAGTAATCTTTCCCGTGGGGTTGGGATCCTGCCCTCCCGCTACTGATGTGGGTGAGACTGAGTGATGAGGGAGGGGCGGTGGGGGTCATGGGGCGCGAGGAGGCGCGTGGGGGTAAAGACGATAGACAGCTGATACGTGTGTAATACGAAAAATAAATCGGCGACTCCATCAAATCTTGACATGCTGTATCTAGCAATGATGACAGGTTTGAACGGAAATATATCGCAGATGTGTTTGTGTATTTTTCTTCTTAAATAGGGGTTCGTGTAAATAAATACGGGGTCACAGCAACAAGATTAACCGGTTAATATTTTCTAGTACTCATCTGTTTGTGTGTATTTGTATTTCAAAGTTTGACATCGTAATTTTTTGTTCATATTTATTTACAATAAAACATCCTTTGTAAATTTAGGAATCCCCATAGGATTATTTCAAGGTTAAGGTTATAAGGGTCTTGACATCTGTTTGAGTAATTAAAGTGGAATCATCTGTCATTTACAGGTCGTGTTGCGAGCTATAAAAGAAAGGATCACAAAAAAAGATCGCGTATCAATAACTAACTTAGAAAAAGTTTAACTGATCAAGATAATTGCATTTACACTTCTTCCCCCGTGTTATTAATGACATAATTAGGTCATAGGTCCTGAGACTCAGCAGAAACCCCATCACGGAGTCCACATTAACGACAATTCTTACGTATCACCTTTTATCTGCAGGCTTTAGGAATATAACAGGGGATAGAGGATAACCTTGCTACCTTTTACTGCAGACAATGTGTTCAGGACGAATGGCTACCATAACAGCTAGGCTGGTTTAGGGGCGTGTGGTAATATTACAGCGTAAAGCACATGGTCGAGCTTTGAGGATGACACGAATAACCGGCGAGATGGCACTGATCCCACAACAACCGGCCTTTACTGAGAAACGCCTGTTCATGAGTGACCATCAGTTTCTGGGTAACGATAATTTGTATAACTATACCAATATTTATAAGTCTCTGGTTTAGGGTGTGTGGACAAGGTAATCTGTGACCCTGTACAGGAGGAAATCATCCAGCGTTTTATTGCAAGCCTGGCTCGTAACAAAACGAGACACTTGCGTAACTGACAGCACGTTCTTTTTATCTTTACCAGTGGCAATACAGGGTTATTATACCTCATATGCGTAAACTGGGTTAATGCGTAGTGCATGGTATCCTAATCGAGAACGAATTGTAGTGACACCCTTTTATACACTTTACACAAACTGCATAAGTGTGTGATGCTATCATGGGAACATATTTACACATTTCAGTATTAGTTGTAAAATGCATATTGCATACTTATATACGTCTATGTTGTATGAAGGCGATGGGACCTCTGATTGTCCTGGAAAGTTTGATTCAAATGTGTTCAAATGCACCCCGAACACACGAATATATAAGTATATTGTCAGTGAATCTGCATTGCTCAGCAGAGATGCCAAAACTGCCATTTCGACCGAACGAAAAATAAATACTAAACTACTGTTGTGGTGATTTGTTAAATCAACACTTATAAGGCGTCATCGAGCTGCCATCGGTCCTTAAAACTTCGGATAGTTAGGTCAGAGAGGAAGTGTCGGGTTTTGGTCCGAGTGAACACTTGACTCCAGTCGCCGGTACGCCAGCCGCAGAACAATGGTTCTCCTCTGGACAGTGGTAGGCAACAATTGCATCCCATTGTCTCATTATCTCGCGCAGGTGAAGGGAGGGAAACAGCATCCACGAGGAGACTTGAGGGGACGGGCGTCCGTCACCGTCATTGTCCAGTATTGTGGTGTGGGGTGCTCGCCATGCTGCCGCTCGGACCACCTAGATCGCCGTGGGTCGTGTTCTCGAGCCCCACTGAAGGACAGTGTCCACTTAAATGGGGTGTTGCTGTACTGTTTTCCTGGTCTGGACATGTCAAGCGGAGCCTACATTCTGAATGCAATTCAAATCGGACTTAGTTTAAACCAGGCTACGTATGGTTTGATGGTGATAATGCAGATATAAATTTGATTAATATTATCTGTCGCTATGATGCGGTGTGTTTACATGTCATGAAAACAGGCAAAAACAACTGTTTTTACTTACGGTTATTTATTTGAAGGAACACTTCCAAGAAATTAGCCGTATTGATCAATTTTCGTAAATCGATATGTTGATAATGTTAAGGCTAACAGTTCGACAGGGGTATTGTAATATTACCAGAGGATACGACGTTACATGTGACAGGTGACCAGCGATTAATTAATGTTACCGAACGATTACTGTATATCTCATCACCTGTTATTTGTAAAGGCGTATCCTCAAGTGGAATTAACAAATCGTCGAAGACAACATTACTTGTAAGGACGTATCCTCTGGTAACATTACCATATCGCTGATGACATCGGGGCGCACGGGTGTCCCAGTTGTCTAAGGCGCCGCAATTCTCTCTGCCGCGTTGTGTCCCCAGGGCAAGCTAGACACCGTATCCCCTGGTATAACACTTTTATATATCGCTGATCGACAGTTACTTGTATAGAAGTATTCTCTGGTAACTCTATTATATATCGCTGATCGACAGTTACCTGTGAAAACGTATTCTCTGGTAACACTATTATATATCGCTGATCAAGAGTTACTCGTGAAGACGTATTCTCGGGTAATACTAGTATTATATATCGCTGATCAACAGTTACTTGTGACGACGCATTCTCGGGTAACACTATTATATATTGCTGATCAACAGTTACGTGTGAAGACGTATTCTCTTGTAACACTATTATATATCGCTGATCAACAGTTACTTGTGACGACGTATTCTCGGGTAACACTATTATATATCGTTGATCAATAGTCGGAATCGTACAATCGACTCTGCTTTATGCAGAGATTTCTATTGGATATGGCAAGGGTTTTGTCGCATTATTTATTGTACCGACGTATCTTCTTGCTTGTAACATAACTATGTAACTGATCAACAGTTACTTGTAACGACGTATAATCTGGTAACATTAATTCATCGCTGATAAACAGTTCCTTTTAACGACATATTCTCTGGTAACATTACTATATAACTGATCAACAATTACTTGCGACGACGTATCCTCTGGTAACATTAATATATCGCTGATCAACAATCACTTGTGACGACGTATCCTCTGGTAACATTACTATATAACTGATCAACAATTACTTGCGACGACGTATCCTCTGGTAACAGTAATATATCGCTGATCAACAATTACTTGCGACGACGTATCCTCTGGTAACATTAATATATCGCTGATTAACAATTACTTGCGACGACGTATCCTCTGGTAACAGTAAGATATCTCTAATGAACTGGTAGATGTAAAGACCTATTCTCTGGTAACATTAATATATCGCTGATCAACAATTACTTGTGACGACGTATCCTCTAGTAACAGTAATATATCTCTAATGAACTGTCAGTTGTAAAGACTTATTCTCTGGTAACATTAATACAGTGCTGATCAACAGTTACTTGTGATGACGTATGTCTTCTTGTAACATTACTGTATCGCTGATCAACAGTTTGTTGTAACATTGTATCTTCTGGTAACATTAAAATTCTGATGACACCGTTAAATGTAATCACGTATCCTCTGGTAATGTTACAGGATTTGTAATGTGAATTTTGAATCATTTTGAGTTGAAGTTACGTGTTCTCACTTTACGCCGTATTGATGAAGTCTGTTAACCATCGCCTGGCGCCTTTAATCATCAGCTCACGCTGGTTAGAAGTGAATTAGGATGAAATATATGCTGCACATCTGACATGTTGAAGCGTCCCTACAATCAGGAAAGATTTCACTCAGTACTGTGAAACTAAAATCATCATTCTATCTAATTAGAAAATAATCAAGCCTCGAAGGTGATTGAGAAACAGGGAGACGCTTCGTGTTTTCCAGTTGTCGGTATTGTTCGTTTACCAGTAACGTTGTTGTTTTAGCTGTGCATATATATATATGGGACAGTTTGTGTAATGTTTTAATATTTCGTTACGAAATCATTTCAGGTCGCAAAGTGCAGTTTTAATTTCCTCCCATGAAATTAAGCCCATGTTTATTATACACAGGCGACATACATTTTCAAAAGAACCCGTTCAAGAAAGTGTTCTTCACAACGAAGTCCTTTAAAGACACGAGTACAAAACGCGGCCGTGAATCATTTGAAACCTTTGAGGTTTACCATTACGCCTTGGCGTATCATTTTATACATATTTCATACGAGGTAATCGTTTGAACGTTTTGTTATACGAATCTCGTTTAATCTTTTCAAACTATTTTCCCTCATACCCTTTCGCTTGACGTTTCACGAATGTGCAGCATCACAGTAAACAGGTTCGCATCAAGCTGCATGTCCTGCTTGAATCTCTCGTAAAACACCAAAACAAAGGTTGTACCTTAAGCACTGACTAAACTCGTACAAGTGTATTTCAACGTAGTGAGGGCCTTATAGCAAGGTTCTATCTCCGCAGTTAGCCGGGATGGGGGCGACTTAATCACGTAATTACACAGGGGGTCAAAATAATGTTACAGAACCTGGGTGGCCTGATATAACGTCTGCACCAACAACTACAACGCAGTTCTCTTCTTTGTCATATCTTGTACGTGCGCGGCGGTGATTATGAAAGCTTTAATCGGGTGGGTTGAATGCTGTGGCTTGGCTGATCAACGGGGCTAAACACAAGCTGATGTTATGTCATTGGAATTCGCCTAGCGGGGAGGCATTTCGAGACGTTGGTATGTGCTTCAGAATTGTTAATGTACATAAACAATATAAAATGACTTGTCAGTTGACTCATTTGGACTTACTCTATATGGACATCTCAATGTAGTAGAGAGCGAGTGATTTTGGATTTACACCTTTTTAAACAGTATTTCAGTAATATCACAGCGTGTCAGCTTGATGTTGAAGAAAAGTGATGCCTGTCTAAGACGTTTAGCCCTTTGCTAAAACCCACAAGCACGGATTTGGTGCTGATTAAACAAGAAACATAATCAGTGCGAACCGGGATTCGAACCAACGATCATAGGTATCTGGCACGCCTAAGGAACGCGACTCTACGCAGCGAATTGCCGCAACGACTGGTCCAAGAAGCAGTAAATTAAGAACCTTGCACAACAGGGAAAGGGTTTGTTCAGCAATGTGTATTTGACGTTACAGAAGAAACCTTTTCTTCGCAACAATACCGACATTGTATGTTAATTGATGCCCTGTCACAGATACATCAGCGTGGGAGGTTCGTGGCTGAGAGTAAAGAGGGTTTGGGATGAACTTACGAACATTTCTGATCGTCATACAACGGGTTAGAGTGTCAACGATAGCAAACAAATCGTTATATGAAAACATACAGCCGGGGGTATTGTATCCGAACAATGTAGGTTTGTATCAAACTTGAACCAGTTTTAATAATGGTGATGACACAGGACAATTATGTTTGGAAATTTGTTTGCAATCTTCTTAATGACCCGTCACACTACTACCCCACGGCTGTACAGGGAGTTTTCACGTACATGTCATGTTTGTGTGCGACAAAAGCAACGTTGTTGGTCATTTCGTGTGTTGTGCCTGATGCAGGTGGCGGCATCTTCGGGAGGTGTAAATCCCACCTGACACACATTGCTGTCAATTACACATCGCAGCTGACACAGGTTGTTGTCAATAGTCGTCTGTCACGCGACTCCTGTCCCCCACACACCAATCCGCTTACTGATGTTGTTGATGTCATCGACACGCCAAAGCACACATATTCATTCATGTCTCCCGCCGCGAAGTATTAACAAACAAATAGTTCCGTGTCCGCAGAAACTACTTGGGATAAGGGCCACCCCCGACCAGAGAATTACGAAGGCCACGTGCGGTCTGACCTCTGACCCTGTCATGTCAGCCTCGTGTACATAGCATGGCAAAGCGGGACTCGAAGGACATGTTACGAGGAGGGTTGTATATTTCTGTTATCGGCTAGCTGGGAGCCCCTTCACGTGATACCTCTCTGGGGAGCCTTGCCTCCTCAACAAGCGATCATAACCTATAAAGTGTCAACTCCATATGACCACCCAGCTGAGTTCGAATTTCAGTGTAATTAAGCAAAGCTGATCAAATACGCTGGATAAGACACACACACATGTACATTAATCTCTCTACTTACATTTGTATGGTGGTTGAAGTGGTTTTGTTTGTGGCAGGTGCAGGTGGGTATACAAAACATGTTATCAAATAATTGTTTTTGATAATAAACAAATAAATATTTTATTTCTTGGCTGTTAGATACACACGGCATGCGTCGTAGCAATCAACGGTTTTTAGATTGCGTTCGAATGTCCGAAAATGTTAACAGATAATTAAGTAAACATTATTTATTAAATTTTACATATTTCTAACATAAAAAAACAACGGAAATTGTTTGAGTTCTTTAGATACTTTCATCGTTTCAGCCCTCATATGTATATAGATATATGACGTAAAATCGGAGAAATGTTTTGAGTTTGGTATCCTTCTCGGAAGCCGAACCAGGGTTTTTGTTTCGTAGTGAGCAATTGGGAGACACTGGTTTGAGGCGCCACGAGACTATTTGCAGAGTTGTCTCCCTTATAATTAGCTATGCAGCTCCACTGGGATTTGAATCCCCCATTGAATAGACAGATTAGCACAAACACCACCTATCGGCGACACGTTGGACCGAGATCCCGTACTACTGAGAGTGAGTCAAATCGTACCCGCTTTCAGGACTATTCTATTAATATAACGGTGGGGGACACCAGAAATTGTCTTTTCAAACATTGTGCCCATGGAGGAATCGGACAAGGTTCTTTGGCGTGACGGGCGAAGGCTTTGACCAATGGAATGGTTCGGTGCTAACTGATGAACAATGAGCGCTATTGTTGCAATATTGCTAGACCATAACCACATGCACACACTCACTCGAAAAGACACGAAAATGGATACAGTTGCATGAAAGGTATAACATGTTTAAACATAGCTATATTTTATCCTCGACCTCAAAATAAGTTCGGGGGCACGCGTTGCCCAGTCGTCTAAGGCGCCGCGATTTGCTGTGCAGAGTTGCGTCCCTTGGGCACGCCAGAAACCTATGATTGTGGGTTCGAATTCGGGTTCGCCCCGATTATGTTTCTAGGTTTGTCAGCACCATACCGGTGCTCGTGGGTTTAACCGAAGTGGTAAACGTCTGATACCTGCATCACTTCGGGTTTTCCTCCCACAGTAAGCTGACACGCCGTGATATAACTGGAATACTGTTAAAAACAGCGTTAAAACCAGACTCACTCACTCAAAATAAGTTCAAAGACAGATTTAAACCGTATTTCATTTATGTCACTGCGTTCCTGCTTAAGTATGTACAGATCCAAAATTCTGTTTAATAATAATAATAATAATAATAATGTGTATAGCGCCAAATGTCCATCATTCGGTGCTCAACGGGGCTGAGAAAAACTAAGAAGACAAAAACATTGGAGGTAAACAGACAGCAGTGAGACATAAATTGTACAGAGATGTTAGAATGTTGAAAAGAAAATTTTGAAGAAATGAATTTTAAGAGCTGTTTTGTAGGTGCTTCCGTTGGAATTGTCCTGATTGAAACTGGGAGAGTGTTCCAGGGCGTTGGAGCAGCTGCAGCGAATGCTCCCATGCATATTGGTTCTGGTACTTAGCTGAGTCAAGCTGGAGTCAAGCCATAGACCGAAGTGCACGATTTCGAACATAAAGGCTGACAAGATCTCTGAGGTATTGAGGTACTGATGCTGTTTCAAAGATGTTATGTGCATGGAGGAATATCTTCGCCACTTGGATGTAACCAACAATCATAATCACACCCGTGACGCCCGAAAAAGATATCATAAAGATTTGCTTGTTTGTTGTTTAACGCCGTACTGAGCAATATTCCAGTATTTGGCGGTGGTAATGAAAAGTTAGAAATATATATTGATCATATGCATGCTATTATCTACAATATCACTACTAGGGACAGTTCAAACAAGTTCAAATAAGGAATCTCAACCGACCTTCGTGTTACTGCCGATCTGGTCGCCTGCTACATCAGGGGAGGTCACTCTAAGTTAACTTTGTGCCGTAGTGTAAATTTGGAATTCCTGCAATGCAGGATCGCGTCGCTAGTAGGCGAAGAAGATCGCATGGTTTGGGGTTTGTTTGTTTGTGCAAAATGAATTAGAAGAGATCAGTTGCCAAATGTATTGTAAAATGAGTGATCTTGCTTTAACGCCGTTTTGAACAGTTTTTCAGTCCGATTACGGCGTGTTAACGTGATGCGTTAGTGAGTGTGGTTTCACGTCGCTTTTAGCAATATTCCAGCAATATCACGGCGGGGAACACCAGAAATACGCTTAATACATTGTACCAATGTTTATGATATCTGTGGTCCAGACTCGATTATATGCAGACCGCCGTCATATAGCCGGAATATTGCTAAGTGCGGCGTTAAGCAGCAAACAAACAAACAAACGTTAATCTATGTGAAAAAATGGGAATAACCACAACAGACAGTTACGGGTTGTTTCAATTGCTATAAGGGCGGTCGGGTAGCCAAGTGGTTAAAGCGTTCGCTCGTCACGCCGAAGACCCGGGTTCGATTCACGACATGGGTACAATGTGTGAAGCCCATTTCTGGTGTCCCCCCTCCGTGATATTGCTGGAATATTGCTAAAAGTGGCATAAAACCATACTAACTCACTCACTCAACCACTCCATTGCTATAACTTATTTGGATATTTTTTAATGTTGACCACTTGCCCTATGCCTTTTTAAGACAAATCAGTGAAACAAATCATGTTATCAAAGAGCTTTTAGCGGTATATATAAATAATAAACAACCGAACAAATACCAAGGAGGTCATCCTTAGACAAAATGAGTATTCTAATGTATAAAATTAGTGAGGTGAGGTAAAGTGGGGTCGCGTTCTATTCCGGTCATAAATCCGGTTTCATGGTCTAGCCCATTGAGATAGCATGCCGCAGCTTAACATGGATATCCCACTCGGACGCAGTATACTGACTCCGAACCGACCAGTCTCTGTTTTATCCCCTTAATGCCGAGCGCCAGGCAGGGTAACAACATGTACCATCTTTTAACGTCTTTTGGTATCATGTGGCCTGTGATCGAATCGCCGACGTTGCGTTTTCCAGACAGACGCTCTATCCACTACACTACGGAGCGGTCTGTTTGAAATCGACTTTGAGAACACAGTTAGTTTGACTTAATGCAAACAATACGTCACAAGTAATATGAAGCGGTTGGGTAACCTAGTGGGAAAAGCTTCCGTTCGTTATGCCGGCGGTCAGGGTTCGATTCCTTATATGAACACAATGTCGGAAATAATGCTTTTGGCGGCGTAAAACCGCACTCGCGTACATTCGCCTATTTACTCACCCGTAACAACCACGAACTATTCCAAAGCTTGATTTTAGTACAAACATATTTATTCTAATGAAAAGGATGGGGCACAAGTTATCACGCCACCTCCATTAGTTTACAGGTATGCTTATACACAAGTAATACATTAAAAGCAAAAAGGAAGAAGAGTAATAGAGCTCACTCAAATCTTTTTGTTTTCTTTATATATGATTTGTTTGGTTGTTTATTGTTTAACGCCACACTTAGCAATATTCCAGCTACATGACGACGGTCCGTAAATAATCGAGTCTGGACCAGACAATCAAGTGATTGAAATCATGATCATCGAACCACGCAATTGGGATACGATGACGTGCATCATCAACCAAGTCAGCGATCCTGACCACCCGATGCTGTTAGTCGCCTCTTACGACAAGCATAGTCGCCTTTTACGGCAAGCATGGGTTGCTAAAGACCTATTCTACTTCGGATCTTCACGGGTCCTTTATATGTGTATGTTCATTCTTTTTTGTTCACATGATTAGGTATAGCTGCATTGCCAACTAGCCTGAGTATGGCGGATGTTAGAACAGCTTCATGTTCGATTGCAAATAATGAGTCACTAGTTATCGTCGTTATTTAGGTAACTTCTGAAGAGGGCCCTGCATAATCGATTTCAAATAGCTTTCATGCTGTGTGTCATACAAAAGTGATCTATCATACCCATTTGTATCCATCAGACATTGCTTTAGAGAGGCACTCATTCTGAAAACAAAATGGAGTATTTTAAGCATTTGCCATAAAAAGCAAGATGAATATATACATTCAATCGTAAAAATACAAATATTCATAACTAATGTTAACCATTTTATAACAATATGCAACTGTATTTATTGTAAGGATCATTTGTCAATATCACTGGCGGCGATGTCGATTTCAGATCCATCACATGCACGTCATGCCGATTTCAGATGTAATGAGAGGAATTTCATAGATGACTCCCCAGTGCCCGCCATTCAGCCGGCGTATATGATCTCGTTAGATCTATGGCTGTAAGTTGATACCGATTGCCGTAGAAAAATACAACCACCGATGTTTGGGTTACAACCCACGTCCAAAACAAATACACCAACATCAGAATTGTTTGCTTAGCATTGAGCTGAAGCAACAAGTATTTGTTGGTCCGGGTTTCATCGCAGTGTGCTTAATAACAAAGTTATGAATTATCGTGGAAGAACACTAATGCGAAACACTTTCGCTGATATCCGCCAGATATATGAAAATAACTACCCCCGTTTATTTTGATCGCTCAGACGCTGTGGCGGTTCTATAAGCATGCTGGCTTATTGTGAACTGGACGGACAATTAAAGCACCTGTCTTCTCATGTTGGCTTTTTGTGAACTGGGTGGACAATTAAAGCGCCTGCCATCTCGTGTTGTTTTTGTGTGAACTGGACGGACAATTAAAGCACCTGTCTTCTCATGTTGGCATTTTGTGAACTGGGTGGACAATTAAAGCACCCGCCTTCTCATGTTGGCTTATTTTGAACTGGGTGGACAATTAAAGCACCTGCCTTCTCGTGTTGGCGAATTGTGAACTTGACGGACAATTAAAGCACCTGCCTTCTCGTGTTGGCTTATTGTGGAATGGACGGACAATTAAAGCACTTGCCTTCTCATGTCGGCTTATTGTGAACTGGAGGGACAATTAAAGCACCTGTCTTCTCCTGTTGGCTTATTGTGAACTGGACGGACAATTAATGCATCTGCCTTCTCATGTTGGCTTATTGTGAACTGGACGGACAATTAAAGCACCTGTCTTCTCCTGTTGGCTTATTGTGAACTGGACGGACAATTAAAGCATCTGCCTTCTCATGTTGGCTTATTGTGAACTGGGCGGACAATTAAAGCACCTGCCTTCTCATGTTGGCTTTTTGTGAACTGGATGGGCAATTAAAGCACTTGCCTTCTCATGTCGGCTTATTGTGAACTGGATGGGCAATTAAAGCACTTGCCTTCTCATGTCGGCTTATTGTGAACTGGATGGACAATTAAAGCACTTGCCTTCTCATGTTGGCTTATGGTGAACTGGACGGACAATTAAAGCATCTGCCTTCTCATATTGGCGTATTGTGTACTGGACGGACAATTAAAGTACCTGCCGTCTCGTGTTGTTTTTTGTGTACTGGATGGACAATTAAATCACCTGCCTTCTCATGTTGGCTTATTGTAGACTGGACGGAAAATTGAAGCACCTGCCTTCTCATGTTGGCTCTTCTCTATCTATTATTCTAGAGAAAGACACTTTCTTTTTCAAGGAAAAGTTCAAGAATAACGTTTTTATCGCTTTTGGAGTTGAGCAGATAACAACTTCATTATTATTACAAAGAGCAAGAAAATTATGAAGCTCTGGCCCATAAATGTTTTGCTACTGTCGTAATGAAATCTTATCTCCCACTCTGAATGTTCATATCTTGTGATGTCGCGTTTCACACCTCGTAATGATACATACATTAGAATGTTTTATGGTTTCAAGACTTTCAGAATTATCCATAAATATTTCAACCGCGCAGCATCTGCAAAAGGGTGTTTTTTTAACTAGTTACACTTTTTCCGTCAATTAATGCTATAAAACAGGTTTTGATAGCATTCAATTGCTATGCAGGGTAATACAGCTTAGTTGGTGTGGATACTGCAACAGTCTACAGTCTACAGAGATAATAGTTATCCGTCCTATACGTGTTCATTTCATGTCGCTTGACGACTGCGTAATTTCCAGGGAATGAAAAACCTTCGATACACAGATCAACGAGTTCGTCGAAAAGGTATTTTACAAATAAAAAAACTTTGTATTTTTATCTCCCAATAAACTGGTCAACATACGATTATTTCTGGCGTAAAGAGCAAAGATAAAAGAAGGTATTTTCTTAAAATCTACGCAGTGGTGTAGCCATAGAGGTTGTGATTTCCACTGATCGCAGATTCGTCTTGTGAGGTCTGACGGCGATCAGGGGGGTCTCAGGATTGAGGGGGCTCGCCTCCTCCTCCCCACTCCCCCCGACCCTCGAAAGAAGGCTACATATTGGAAACGCCGTTTAAAGCCTTTGATTAAAGGAGCATTGTCTTGGGCACCGACCAACGTTTGAACAAGATACAAAAATACAAGCTGAAGTCGATTATCATCCGTCGGGTGTATATTTCAGTTTGAAATTGACATGTTGTAACGTATTTCATCTACTGTCTATTGCGCGTTGTCAATCACGTGTTACTGATTTTGGCCGGCTCATCTGTAGATAGTTTATTTGCTTCGACAAACGATTGCCGACTGTGGCTCTGTGTGTTGATGACAATCACGTTTACACTCATCTGACAGCGTTTACGATGCGCGAACGTCAACACCGACGTTGTTTCATGTATACACTTCTTGACTTGCATTTACAATATCGGGGCGGTCGGGTAGCCTAGTGGTTAAAGCGATCGCTCGTCACGCCAAAGACCCGGGTTCGATTCCTGACATGGGTACAATGTGTGAAGCCAATTTCTGGTGTCCCCGCCATGACATTGCGGGAATATTGCTAAAAGCGGCGTAAAACTCACTCATTCACTCACAAGATCAACATCACAGTAACTTTTCGTTATATAACGATATTGTGATGTCTTCACCGAAACCGTATCAGCAGTAACGGGAAATAAATATTTACCACATTATCCTATCATTAAATTATCATGATAATCACGGAAAGCGACCAGGCATTTGATCGGCTGATTTCATTAAATCCCTTAATACAAAAACGTTTCATCACAGATACATGAATATAACATAAAAACAGTCCTTTTCCGATGATTACTTTTATAAGACGGTCCTCACTTCGTGCTCGTTATACCTTTGTTTTAGATCTGTCTAAAACAAGGATCAGCGATTCTGAGATAAGGGGGTCGAAGTGGACATCGTTCCGAGGGTTAAGCTAAGCCCACGGACCTGACGTATTGTCCTGAAACTTATCGCGAGTGGGGTGAAACAGGATAGGTTTTTACATGTTTGTTGGCGAACTTCAAGAGAGCTCTTATAGTCGCATTTTAATGATTTACTTGCATTTTCAAAAGACTGTGGAGTAATTAGTTTAGCAATTGGAAACTTGCCTTTTGGAAGGTGTAGACTTGTGTGTGGTCAGGTCTGATATTATGTATTTTCTTATGAAACAAATCAACGAAAAACATATGTCGGTTGCTGGGGTTTTTTTAAACTAGATTTTAGATGATTCCAACATGCTAAAAGAAATGTTTACTTCATTTTCGAAACTTTGCGCAGAAGAAAATATTTCTCTTTACAAAAAGTTACTTTTTGTAAAAGATTTATAAAAACTGACCGGGGAATACATCAGGGATTAAAACTTTGACAAAGTGAGCATAGACATGTTCGAAGAGAATAATTTCATACCACAGTCGTACTATGGACGTGAAGTTGATATTTGCCTTGGGGGTCGTGAATATCATGACGTTTTGAGGTTCGCTCTAACCCTTCCAATCGGGGGTCGTGACGCTTAAGGTTCGCGCCGGTCCTCCAAAGGAGCTCGTGACTGTCATGACGTTTTTAGGTTCGCGCTAATGTTCCAAATGGGAGATCGTGAATATAATGGCGTCGCACTAATCTTTCAATGGGAGATCGTGACTGTCATGGCGTTTTGAGGTTCGCACTAATCTTCCAATGGGAGATCGTGAATGTCATGGCGTTTTGAGGTTCGTACTAATCTTCCAATCGGAGATCGTGAATGTCATGGCGTTTTGAGGTTCGCGCTAATCTTCCAAATGAGAGATCGTGAATCTCATGACGTTTTAAGGTTCGCACTTATCTTCCAATGGGAGATCGTGAATGTCATGGCGTTTTAAGGTTCGCATTACTCTTCCAATGGGAGATCGTGAATATCATGGCGTTTTGAGGTTCGCGCTAATCTTCCAAATGGGAGATCGTGAATGTCATGGCGTTTTAAGGTTCGCACTAATCTCCCAATGGGAGATCGTGAATGTCATGGCGCCTTGAGGTTCGTGCTATTCCTTCTCCAATCGAGGCATTCTGAACTGAATGTGTCCTCAGTACTCGACGTTCAACTTCCCCAGTTAAGTGACTATAAAAGTCCAGTTGCCACCCTTGCCGAACTTGGATGGAATTATGGAGTTGTTTGGGCTGAAGAAATAGTTTTCAGTCATATGAACGTACCTGAAAACTTTCATTACAATTTCTTAACCGTGAAGATCCGGGGTGGAGTAGGTCTTCAGCAACCCTTCAGCTTGCCGTAAAATGCG
The DNA here is from genome assembly GCF_022045235.1 of Haliotis cracherodii. Lineage (NCBI taxonomy): Eukaryota > Metazoa > Mollusca > Gastropoda > Lepetellida > Haliotidae > Haliotis > Haliotis cracherodii. The sequence continues at coordinate 31,566,504 of NW_027266341.1, forward strand.
ACTATGCTTGTCGTAAGAGGCGACTAACGGGATCAGGTGGCAGGCTCGCTGACTTGATTGATGCATGTCATCGTATCCCAATTACATGGATCGATTCTCATTATGTCAATCACGGGATTGTCTGGTCCAGACTCGATTATTTACAGACCGCCGTCATGTAGCTGGAATATTGCTGAGTGCGGCGTTAAACAACCAAAAAACAAATCATAACAATTTCTGAAGGCTCTACCCACTGAATGTGATACCGGTCTCAGGCGTGTACCACCTCGGTGAATCCCACAAACACGGCTATGATGCTGGGTATGAACACGGGTATGATGCTGGGTATGAACACGGATATGATGCGGGGTATGAACACGGGTATGATGCGGGGTATGAACACGGGTATGATGCTGGGTATGAACACGGATATGATGCGGGGTATGAACACGGGTATGATGCGGGGTATGAACACGGGTATGATGCTGGGTATGAACACGGGTATGATGCGGGGTATGAACACGGGTATGATGCTGGGTATGAACACGGGTATGATGCTGGGTATGAACACGGATATGATGCGGGGTATGAACACGGGTATGATGCGGGGTATGAACACGGGTATGATGCTGGGTATGAACACGGGTATAATGCTGGGTATGAACACGGGTATTATGCTGTGTATGAACACGGGTATGATGCTGGGTATGAACACGGGTATGATGCTGGGTATGAACACGGGTATGATGCTGACAAACCTTGAAACATTGTGTGGGCGAACCTGGATTCGAACCCCGACCATAAGTTTCTGGCGTGTCCAAGGAACGCAACTGTACAGAGCGAAGAACGTAGAGTTCAGCTAATGTATAGCTGACCGAAATATACAATAAGTTAGCAAGGATGAGTAGGGATTGACAAAGTACACTGTTTGCTGCTGGCTACGGTTCAAAGCGGCAACAAATTCAACTCACCCATGCGACACCCAAAGGTAGCGAGATATTCCCCTCTCATCGCAGACAGACTGCAGACAGAGATAGAGTTATGGCTTCTCTTGTGATTTAATGTGAACAGGTGCCTGTTTCTGCACGTTTTGCATGCAGAGAAGTGGAAAACATTCTTAAAATCTAATCAATCCCACATACCTCCAAGGGGTTACATATTTCCAGTAACATAAATAACAACACTAGCGTGCGGTGTATCTCTACACCTCGCTGTAACAAAAGTAATTGTTTGGCGTACGCAAAATATCTGCATGAAAGTGTGTCAGCTTTTGTGATGTTTTGCAAACGGCCTGGGAATGTTAATTCATCATAGTGTTTGCTTTTATTCTAAATAGCCAATAAACTTCATGGGAAGATATTATTGTTAATTAGTCAAACTGGCACTGAAATTACATTGCCACAATACCACAAATTCCACTCTCACTACATTGTCTGTGAAAACGGTCTCTTCCATGAAAACGGTTAAATCGAGGGAAATACGCATAAATAAACCCGCTGCTCCAATGTCAAAATGTCAGAATAGAAACCAGAATTATTTACACTTTACTCCAAATAGAAGCAAGGAAATAAACTCACGACAACGAACAGCCAATGTTGACGAAACGGTTTCCAACTTCCCGATAAAATAACGTGGCATTTCTCATCTGAGACAAAGACAAAAATATCTGATCTTATTTTTTCTCAGGTTAAAATAATCGGAACGTCAAATTCCAGTGCCAAAGAGGCCAATAGATCTATTCAACCCAGCAATTGTAGACAAAACGTTGATTCTCCATAAACAGTTCGTCTATGGGGGTAATCTGCTTTCTGCTCCACAGGTATTTCAATAAGGCATGCTCTGGCTTGTCTCATAGTAAAGACTAATCCACTCTCGTCCATTTGATCTCGCCGTTGCTTGTATAGTGTCTCAAGTGCACCTTCTGTATAGTGGTTTCTGTCCCATATTCCTTGTTAACAAAATTCCACATACATTCTGTGTTTGGTAAATAGCCAGAGAGGTGTTTTCTTCTCGTGGAAATCCTTCTTGCGATGTGTGTGGCAACGTGAGAAAAAGTCGGGATCAGTTTTGAGGAAAACACTCCACATATCCAATACCCCCAACAGAAACATCCTAATGTGGGTGACGTCACTGGTGCCATTGCTGTCCTGTGACGTCATGGGTCTTCCATGAACGAGGCAAGCTCATCGAGTTTTGGGATGTTTGTGAAAGGTTTTCTTTATGGCATCGGTGTATTCATATCAAAATCAGGTTTACTTTTCTTATTAAATGTACAGCGGGGTTTCTGTCCGAAATAGAACGTGTGTGGTGGTATATCTCCATACTACAAGGCACTGAACCTATTCATTGTAAGACCACCGGCGTGGTGGCCTTGTGCTTAAAGCGTTTGCTCGTCTCGCCAAAGGACCGGGTTCGATTCCCTATGTTTATTTGAAGAAAAAGGAGGCTGGTTGTCAACAATTTAATCATGAGTGATAATCTTGATACCGATATTTCACTGATGATTATAATAATAAAAGATAAAGTCATGAAGTGCATGTTTGATTTAGGATTAATTTGCAGTGTGTGTGTGTGTGTGTGTGTGTGTGTGTGTGTGTGTGTGTGTGTGTGTGTGTATTTTTGTGGAGATGGGTACCCTAGTGTTTAAAGGCACTAGACACGCCAAATGACAAGGTTCGACTCCATTCCCACATGGGTACACTGTGTGTACACAGTCCATTTCAGGTGTCCCCCCGCCATGATTTGGCTGGGATGTAACGAAAGGTGGCGTAAAACCACACTCACTCATGCCAACGTGGTTCTGGTATATTTATGCTGATAACGTAAATAAATAAAATAAATAAATAAATAAATCTATCCGCCACGGGAACGTCGCGACAGAGCAACCCAACTCCGCTGCTAGCACTGCAACGAGATTGTACCAAGACAAGTCATCTCACCAGCTTGTCCCCGTACAATGCCATTATAATATATCATCGAGCTCAGCCATCGTCGGTGGGTCTGAAAACAAGAAACAATCGCGTCCCTCCCACTCACAAACTCTAGTGGGATATGATCAGACTATGCCCAGAATGCAGGAACGTCGTTGGCATATGGCCGGCTACTTTGATCTGGCGCTGTGGTATTATCATACACGCAGACCTCTCGGCCCCAGCTACCCCGACCGGCGAGACGGCCAGTTCATTGCCTTATCTATTTACATACTCGACGGTTACATTGTTCTTATATCATGTAGCACTAGAGTTATGCGCCCTTTAGCTGCTTATGTATTGTATTTCTTTGTGGACGATATCACGGTTCACACGTTGCCATTTGACTGGTTATAGCTGTTAGTGCGTGGTTAGCAAATGGGCGGAAGATTTTAGAGGGGTTTATGAAATAAACTTAATTTGTGATTCGATTGTGACCTCGGCCTTGCCTGCGATTGTGGCTGCGGGAGCAATTCCGCCAAAGTTATGAAAGTGAGTTCATCTTGTTTTGCGCTGCTTTCAGTGATATTCAAACTCTTATTGCGGCCTGTAAATATTCGAGTCGGAGCCATTTGACATGATCGACGATCAGCGTTGTCGGGTCATCTTCCCGGAGCAAGTGAGTTAACTGACTATAAAAGTCCAGTTTCCACCCTTGCCGAACTAGGCTGGTATTATGGAGTTACATTTTGGCTGGACTAACGAGTCTATGCATAGTCCAATGAAAAACGCGCACCGAAATTGAAATCCGGATCGTAAACTGTCGTGCAGATTTTGGTCGATTGAAGGATTTGCAAAGCATGTGCACCACCAACTCGTTGTCAGCAGATATTTTCAAAATCTTCTCATGTTTTTAATCAAGGTGCTCACGTGATTTGATGCATTTCGCGATGTAAGACCCGTTTTATCACAATATAGATCTTGATTATCGATTAGATCGTCCTGACCGGGCGCAACCACTTTGTGGGAAGCAAACGAGAGTGATACGAGAGGTGGAATCTGATTGGTCCTTAGGAGAGGCTTAGAAGGGACATAATTGGTAATAGCCACGGGTGGCGCTACGATCGAGCCCAGTAATTCCAGCCTAGTTCGGCAAGGGTGAAAACTGGACTTTTAAAGTCAGTTTTAAATTCGGGAAGATGTTGTCGGGTATGACAGTGCGGTTTTTGTTCTGGCCAGGAACCTCGACGGGGAGATGTATGGAGTTTTGTGGACAAATTCTGTAATGGAATCCCTCCCTTGTTTGTTGTTTAGCGCCACACTCAGAAACATTCCATCTATAAGACGGCGATCGGTAAATAATTGAGTTTGGGCCAGACAATCCAGTGATTGACATAACGAGCATCGATCTATGCAAATTGAATACCATGACATGCACCAAGCAAGTCAGCGAGCCTGACCACCCGATCCCGTTAGTCGCCTCTTACGACACGCATAGTCGCCCCTTATGACAAGCATGGGTTGCTGAAGACCTATTCTACCCCGGATCTTCACAGTTATCAGGTGCGTTCATGTGAATGAGAACTAATATTTTAGCAAGTACATGATTATATTTTTTAAAATAATAGGCCACTCCCTCTGTCGGAATACTGTTCCTGATTGGTTGATAATAGAATGGTCGAGGTTTGTGTTTCTTTATTGCGCTGTACGATGTCACTGGTTTCATGTTTTATGTTAATGATTAATCAAGCAGTCTCTGAAGTTATTGTTGACATATTTATTTTTAAGAATTGACTTCAATAAAAAAACGTATAGATATATGCGGATTTACACAGTGTGCACGACAGTAACGTCATACATCCTTAAAGGCAAAAAACATTGAAGTCAATTCCTAATAATACAAAAGGGGTTTCCTTGTAAGATAAGGGTGAGTGAGTATGGTTTTACGTCGCTTTTAGCAATATTCCAGCAATATCACGGCGGGGAACACCAGAAATGGGCTTCACACATTGTACCCATGTCGGGAATCGAACCCGGGTCCACTGCGTGATGAGCGAACGCTTCAACCACTAGACTACCCGACCGCCCCTGTAAGATAAGAGAGAGACTGGGAGACAAAGAAGGGTGTGACAGTGATTACATGGCATATGATTGGCTAACCAAACACTTTTCTTGTTGATATTTCCATAACAATTAGGCCACGCCCACTACTTTCCTCGCTTGTATTATTGCGCTGAACGATGCACCTATGTTGGTCTTTTAGTGTTATGAACATATCAAGCAAACGTTACCAAGGAAGAATTGAATTTCACTTTGTGGAAGTTGGAATTGTGGGCCAGTCGTTTATGGTTTCAATTTCGCCGTGCAGAGTTGCGTCCCTTAGGCGTGCCTGAAACCTATGATCGTTGCTTCGAATTTTTGTTTCTGTTTGTTAGTTTGTCAGTGTTCCAATGGTTGTTTGTTTCATGAAAGTGGTAAGCGTCAAAAACCTGTTTCACTTAAGGTTTTTCTCCCACATCAAACTGACACGGCGTGATAAAACCGAAACACTGTTCAAAGCGGCGTAAAACAAGCCTCACTCACAAACTCATGGAGTGATGACCTAGTATAGTCAAAATACCCGACGTGCATAAGTGAGTGAGTGGGTTAAAATTGAACTTCGCTACGGCATTATTTCAGCCATATAGCGACGAGACAATATAAGTTGATACATATTAGTGCGTCATGAATACCAAGTCATATTTTCAAGCAAATTTGTCAGACATTTTTGGCATAACAATACTATCGACTTGCATATGTGTGTGAGTCTGTGGATGCTTGCGCAAGTTTGGACTAATGCGGGGTTGATTTTTTTACAGTGCTAGCCCACTGAGAAACCATGCAGCCGTATAACATGGATACCCCACCCAGACACAGTATCCTGAATCCGAGCCGGCGTCCTTTAGCATCTTAATGCCGAGCGTCTAACAGTAAGTACCATCTTTGGACATATGTTGATATTACTATGCCTGAGATCGAACCACTGACCTTACCCTCTCCGGACAGACGCTATATCGGAGGCGGTTAATTCAAGGAAGTGTGGCGAAACAATCTAATGACACGCCGTATCCGTTCAGATCCGGGTTAGAACTGGCCTTCATCAACCCATGCTTGTCGTAAAAAGCCACTATGCTTGTCGTAAGAAGCGACTACCGAGATCGGGTGGTCAGGCTCGCTGACGATGATGATGAAAGCTTCGTATCCTAATTGCGTAGATCGATGTTCATTATGTTAATCACTGGATTGTCTGGTCAAGACACGATTATTTACAGACCGCCGTCATATAGCTGGAATATTGCTGAGTGCGGCGTAAAACAACAAACAAATAAAAAAAACCAGAAATGGTGGCGCCAAAAAAGCTCAGCCCCGCAATGTAAGCAGTGTATCGCTATACTAGTTCCTAGGACAAAGGCTTCATTTCACGGGTCTGACAGCATCTTAAACACATAAAAAAATATTTACTCAAATGATTTCAAAGCTATACGTTATACGTACGTTGATATACACAAATGACATTGATGTATGAACAAAACGTATATATTTCAACCCTTCCCTGCAAACATGTTCAGAATTTAAATCTTGATGAAAACCATACTGACAAATACATATAGATCCTGAGACATTTCAGCCACACCTCTGTAACATGACATCATCTTATCCGCAGTTGATACAGACGATGAGCCGGGATGTCAAACGACTTGCCGTAAACGGACGGCTCACTTCCAGGTGGGCTAATGCGCAACAGGTTACGGAATTCTGGGAAATGAGAAAGGCATTTGGCCTTGTTGCGCACCTGTTTCCACGGAATCTGTCGCGTCCCTGTTGGGAGTTGTCTGTATGATGGACGAGCGATGCCTTCTTATCATGAAGCTGATAAGAGTCTACTGGGTACAGTTAGGTGTAGCGATAGCAGTGGCAGTTTTCCATTAATGCTCAGTTCTCAATCGCAAGGGTCCGAGTCGCTTGGTTATCAAGAGAATATAAAATATAAAAATCAATTTAAAAAACAATTTCGGAAACATTATTTCGTAGGATGTATTTGTGTCTGGTGTTGTATACTTCTTGTTCGCTTTTGTGAAAACAAATGATAAAAGTCGTTTGGGTAGTCAAGAGAATATACATATCATAAACGTTATTCGTGGGATGTATTTTTGTCTAGTGTTGTGTACTTCTTGTTCGCTTTTGTGATTTCTTTTTTATAGAAGTCGCTTGGAGACCCTACATTGCGGTGATGATGAGGAAAGGTATAAGGGGTGTGTATGTGTGTGTGTGTGGGGGGGGGGGGGGGGGGGGGAGGGGGGGCGAAATCTGTGGACCACCTGCATCAATTGAAACCGAAGAAGTACTCCGTGGGAGGATAATCAGTCTTATTCCAGTAATACAGTGAAGTACGGTTATAACGAACTCAAGGGGACTACTAATTTTAGTTCGTTATAACCGTAGTTAGTATATATACAGCATAACTACAGCAAATAGTAGGGACAAAAAAAGTAAGTTCGTTATATCCGTCAGTTCGTTATAACCGTAGTTTACTGTATACCAGTTATAGCACGACCGGGACCATTGTACCCTTGTTTGAAATCGAACCTGGGTCTCGGCCATGACGAGTTAACGCCTTGACCTTAGGAACTACCATTTTCAGTTACGAACCATCTTCAGTTACGAACATAATGCATTGACAAGAAGAGCTACCCTAGTTAACTTGTAGATTTCATTTAAAAAAACAAAAATGAAATCAATATTCTACGATGTCAATAGTGACGTCCAATGATATAGTTATTCCGAACCTCGTTAATCCTGAACTCGTGAAATCCGGACAAAGTTGTTGGGAACTTTTATAAATAAAGCAACCTCGTATCCGGGAATGGTTCACCTGAAGCTGAAGTTTGTTTATCCGGCGATTTCACTGTGGGCATGCTGTCCAGATTAAAAGGGTCTAACTGTATAGACGTTACACGAATACGTGATACGGTGAGCTATTAAAATAATAAGACCACCGCGAAACAGAATCTGAGTCAAGCCTGATGCCATTACGGTGGTGGAGATGCTCGTTTTAGTACAAAAATATGTACAATATCATTAAACTCTTATCTTTAAGGTATCTTCGGAAAATAATTATGGTATAATAGGCTAAAGTAGACCATAACTTGCATCATCATTTTTGGACTGTTTCTTTCAAGTTCCCGGACCTAAACACTGCGATGAAGATACCTTGTGATCTACTCTAAACTCCACACACTGCTACGCTTGCGGCCGAACTATTGACGTGTCTTGGGAGGCCCTCTATTTGCACGTGCAAACCAGATGGCGCGGCAGATGCTCAACTGGAGCAATGGGCCGCACCAAATATTCCTAACTCTTTAGCACAACAAGTGCAAGCGATCAAAAGCACGTGCAAAAGCTGAACCATGTTTTGCCCATGCGGGAAACAGAACCACAGTCGGAAGAAATCGTCTGTTTCAAAAGGACGCTTCCCTAAACACGACCAGAACCCATCAAGCATATTGATACAAACCCCAAGCCCTGGCTCGAACGACGCTAGTAAACGTATGGTTAACATACCTATAATTTACGTTAAAGCTGGGAAGATGCGAAGCTCGGTATTGTCTGGTCGTGGTGTGTTTGGGGTGCTTGTCACTGTTGGCAGTTCACAGACTGTAAGCAGTTCCTCATTGGCAATTGACAACACTGTACATCACATACTCCTGGCGCTGTGATTTAGTTACAGTACAGAGGATGTGTACTTCGTCAAAATATTTGAACGTGCTGTACTTGTGGGAATGCCGGCGAGTTTTTTCATACCGGTGTTTACAGTCATTAGGAACAGCATACACATTTATATACATTTATTTCTACGCAAGACTTTACTAACTTTCAAGCTGACGCATTGCCAATGTTTATTCAAATGCGTGCGCGAATCTCATAAATAAAGACATTTCGTTGGAGAGAGTCATTTAGCATGGAAGGACTATATCAGTCAATCATGCGATCCACGCATGTCATATCAATGGCGCCAATTTATGTGCACTATATCAGTCAGGTATATCGATCCTTGCATGCCATTTCAATGGCGCCCATTCATGTGTACCATTTCAGTCACTCATATAGGCGCGTCAATGCCATATCAATGGCGCCCATTCATGTGTACCATTTCAGTCACTCATATAGGCCCGTCAATGCCATATCAATGGCGCACATTCATGTGTACCATATCTGTCAATCATATCGGTCCATGCCTGTAATATCAATGATTGGTTGGTTTGTTGTTTAACGCCGCACTCGGCAATATTCCAGCTATATGACGGCGGTCTGTAAATAATCGAGTCTGGACCAGACAATCCAGTGTTTGATATCATGAGTATCGATCCACGCAATGGGGATCGATGACATGCATCAACCAAGTCAGAGAGCGTGACCACCTGATCCCGTTAGTCGCCTCCTACGACTTACACAGTCGCCTTTTACGGCAAGCACGGGTGGCTGAAAAACCTATTCTACCCCGGATCTTCACGGGTCGTAATGTCAATGTCTCCCATTCATGTGTACCTTATCGGTCAATCACATCTGTCCATGCACGTCATATCAATGTCGCCCATTCATGTGTTACCATATCGGTCATTCACATCGGTCCATGCGCGTCATATCAATGTCGTCCATTCACGTGTACCATATCAGTCAATCACTTCGGTCCATGCGCGTCATATCAATGTCGTCCATTCACGTGTACCATATCAGTCATTCACATCGGTCCATGCACGTCATATCAATGTCGCCTATTCATGTGTACCATATCAGTCAATCACATCGGTCCATGCACTTCATATCCATGTCGCCCATTCATGTGTACCATATCGGTCATTCACATCGGTCTATGCACGTCATATCAATGTCGCCCATTCATGTGTACCATATCAGTCAATCACATCGGTCCATGCACGTCATATCCATGTCGCCCATTCACGTGTACCATATCAGTCAATCACATCGGTCCATGCACGTCATATCAATGTCGCCTATTCATGTGTACCATATCAGTCAATCACATCGGTCCATGCACGTCATATCAATGTCGCCCATTCATGTGTACCATATCGGTCATTCACATCGGTCTATGCACGTCATATCAATGTCGCCCATTCGTGTGTACCATATCGGTCATTCACATCGGTCCATGCGCGTCATATCAATGTCGCCCATTCACGTGTACCATATCAGTCAATCACATCGGTCCATGCACGTCATATCAATGTCGCCCATTCACGCGTACCATATCAGTCAATCATATTGGTCCATGCACGTCATATCAATGTCTCCCATTCACGTGTACTATATCAGTCAATCATATTGGTCCATGCACGTCATATCAATGTCGCCCATTCAGGTGTACCATATCAGTCAATCATATTGGTCCATGAACGTCATATCAATGTCGCCCATTCATGTGCACCATATCAGTCAATCACATCGGTCCATGCACCATTTCTATATCATACCGGGATATATGCTGTATAGTACATTGCCGGCCACCGCTATATGACTAACGTCATTATTCTATGACATGGGAACAATGTGTGAAGCCCATTGCTGGTGTTCCCCGCCGTGATATTGCTGGAATATTGCGGCGTTAAACCATATTCACTCACTCACTCCCATGCTGCCATACTTTAAATACCACTAAAAAGGTTAAGACCATCCGATTCTTTCATAATACTATACTTACTCTGTCATGCTGCGATGACAGATTAACTTTATACAGTAAACTACGGTTATAACGAACACGCTTATAACGAAATGACGGATATAACGAACTTACTTTTTGGTCCCGACTACTTGCTTTAGTTACGCTGTATATGTGCATATAACGAACTACGGTTATAAGGAACTAAAATGAGAAGTCCCTTTGAGTTCGTTATAACCGTAGTCTCCTTTTTTAAGTAGTATATGTCACAAACTAAAAATGACTGTCAACATCCGTATTTAAAACGGTCTTCTTCATGCAAACAAATTTATATTCATTTAAAGATGTCAGTTACACAGACAATAATACATTTTTCAAGTTAACATATCAGAAGTACATGCACCCAGAATGCACTTGGCAGCACACCCGGATGATATCAGTGATGATACATTGAGATAGCCAAGTAATGAGGTTGTCAAGTCGTCAAGTCACTTTGACTCATCCGTCGTCAGATCGCTGACTGGGCGTGACGAGTGACGTCACTATCAGCCCTGCTCTACAGGTGGGTATGGGATACCCCCCTCCCCCTTTGTCTGACCCCCAAACCCCCTCTCACCTGCTCACCTGGCGAAACTATTCTCTCAACGATGTAGGTCTAGCAGGAAATGAGAAACTGGTGCTGTTCGATTGCTGGATCAGGTTCGTGTATGTGTGGAATTGTGTGATTGATACTATCATTGTCGTCGAATAAGGATTAATTGTGTACCGTGCCAATCCGTCTCTATGAACAGTTCATCTGTAGCACGATTGCTTTAAGATTATGATAATTATAACGCAATAATAATCGTTTATATTTTGACTATTTATTAACGAAGATCGGGTATATTTCGTTTTGTATTGGATTAAAGTGTTAGATATATTACCTCGGTGCCATTGTACAAAACAATTTTAGAGCTACGTCGGTCGTAAATCTGTGTTAAGGTATGGGAGTTACGATCACCTTAGCGCTAAGATCGCTTTGTACAACAGCACCCTTGTCTATAGATCGTTCTCTATTTAAATTTAAAACTCTGAAGGATATGTTATTTAATCTTTAACTAATCTGTCTTCTAAAGCGCCGTAATGTCTGTGTAGAGTTGCCTCCCTTAGACGTGCCAGAAACCTATGCTCGTGGATTCGAATCCCAGATTATCCTGATTATGTTCAAAATGAACATATATAGTATTGATAGTAATACAGTGGGTGTACAGAAATGGTAACTTAGTCGTAAACATATTGTGAAACAGTCAAAGATTAAAGATAATTTTACAGCCAAAAAATGTACCACATAAATAACTAATTTGTACTGTATTGTTAATCCTAAATCGATAATCTGGTCCGTCACGAACGAAACACTAGACGTGAGAGACGTCTCTGAATGATCCACATCACATTTGTTTGGTGTTTTTTTTGTATATTTGTTTGTTGTTTAACACCCGCACTAACCTAATATTACACAAAATAATTGCAGGACAACCCTATTCTTTCGGATTACTATAGGGGCGGTCGGGTAGCCTAGTGCTTAAAGCGTTCGCTCGTCATGCCGAAGACCCGGGTTCGATTCCCGACATGGATTCAATGTGTGAAGCCCATTTCTGGTGTCCGCCCCCGTGAAATTGCTGGAATATTGCTAAAGGCGGCGTGAAGCAATACTCACTCACTCGGATTACTATAGATCAGTGGTAGTTAACTGTAGTAATATGAAAAATCCTTCTTTTACGTAGTCTATAGTTTACTGTAATATGAAATGATAGGGTGATCCTTTAGTTCTTTTGAATAGTATATACCACATCGACCTATCAATAATCTTGCCTTGAACAGACCAACCAGCGATTTATATTATCCACAACGTGAGGGGACATCGGTGTCGATGACACACAATCCACCATGTCATCCGAACCTGACCACCCGATCCTCTTAAGGCCTCCTTCGACAAGACTTAAAAAGTTCCTGGGAACCAGTTCTAGCCCGGAATACCTTCGGGGGTCATCATATTTGACTTGGAATAACTTTGTTGATCATAAACAGGCAGGAATATGATATTACCTGACTAGACTGACAGCAATGATAATTATATCACTTAAAAGAAGTTAAGGAAAATCCGATTGTTTCATATTACTATAGTTAATATGTCTTTTATTATTATAATTAATCTGGTGTGCCATGGAAGATTAACTATAGAAATAGGAAAGAATCGGGCGGTCCTTGACTTCTTTTGAGTAGTATAGCTCAAGTGAATGAAGTAGACAGTTTCAAATACGATGTGGACAGGCATTTCTAGTTTGTGACATATACTGCTTAAATAAATACAGTAAACTACGTTTATAACGAACACGCTTATAACGAACTGACGGATATAACGAACATATTGTTTTTGTCCTGACCACTTGCTGTATATATGCTGCATATTTATCGCATTAAAATTAGATTCTCGATATCGCTAAAACAAATTGCGGAAGCGAGAACTAAGATCTGATTTTGATGAGATTGGGCATTAATGTAAAGCTGGCGTTAAACACGCGTGTGTGTCTGGGTGGGTGTATGAAGCCGGCCTGCCTATCAGTGGAGTGATCGAAGTGTTGGGATTCCACTGCGAGGGTGTAAATAACGCATTCAGTCCCGTGCCCCATGTCATCAGTGACTGTTAGCGATCCTCTTTGCTTTTTGTTTGCCCTTTCACCACCGTGTGTAGGATGCCTCCATGATTACAATACTTATTTATTACCCGTCTCGCGGTCGATGACGCTTGTTGTAGACACATAACTTTTGTTTGTTGATTTACACCGTACTCATCAATATTCAAACTATGTGACGGCGGGCTTTACATGATCGAGTCTGAGCCAGACAATCCTGTGATTGACATCATGGTCATAGATTTACGAGCATAAAAAATCAGTCTGACAACCAGATCCCGTCAGTCGCCTCTTAGGGCGGTGGTTTAGCCTAGTGGTTAAAGCGTTCGCTCGTCGCTCGTCACGCCGGAGGTTAATATTCTTTGGAAGGTAAATTTTTTTTGGAAGGTAAATGTTCTTTTGGAGGTAACTACACTTTGGAAGGTAAATATTCTTTGGAAGGTAAATATCTTTTGGACGGTAAATATTCTTTGGGATGCAAATGCACTTCAGGAGGTAACTATACTTTGGAAGGTAAATATTCTTTGGAAGGTAAATATCTTTTGGAAGGTAAATGTTCTTTGGGATGTAAATGCACTTTGGGAGGTAACTACACTTTGGAGGGTAAATATTCTTTGGAGGGTATATACGCTTTGGAAGGTAAATATTCTTTGGGAGGTAACTACACTTTGGGAGGTAAATACTCATTGAGAGGTAAATGCTCTTTGGGAGGTAATTGCACTTTGAGAGGTAAATGCACTTTGGAAGGTAAATACACTTTGGAAGATAAATATTCTTTGGGGTGTAAATATTCTTTGGGATGTAAATGCACTTTGGGGGGTAAATACACTTTGGAATGTAAATATTCTTAGGAAGGTAAATATTTTTTGGAAGGTAAATATTCTTTGGGATGTAAATGCACTTTGGTAGGTAACTACACTTTGAAAGGTAAATATTTTTTGGAAGGTAAATATTTTTGGGGATGTAAATAGCTTTTTGGGAGGTAACTACTCTTTCGAAGGTAAATACACTTTGGGAGGTAAATATTCTTTGGGGGGTAAATGCTCTTTGCGAGATAAAGATTCTTTGGAAGGTAAATATTCTGTGGGAGGTATAAACTCATTTAGAGGTAAATATTCGTTGGTAGGTAACTACACTTTGGGAGGTAAATATTCTTTGGAAGGTAAACATTCTGTTGGAGGTAAATATTCTTTGGAAGTTAATATTCTTTGGGATGTATAAACTCTTTGGGAGGTAAATACACTTTGAGGGGTATAAACTCATTTGGAGGTAAATATTCTTGTGTAGGTAGCTACTCTTTCGAAGGTAAATACATTTTGGGAGGTAAATATTCTTTGGGGGGTAAATGCTCTTTGCGAGATAAAGATTCTTTGGAAGGTAAATATTCTGTGGGAGGTATAAACTCATTTAGAGGTAAATATTCGTTGGTAGGTAACTACACTTTGGGAGGTAAATATTCTTTGGAAGGTAAACATTCTGTTGGAGGTAAATATTCTTTGGAAGTTAATATTCTTTGGGATGTATAAACTCTTTGGGAGGTAAATACACTTTGAGAGGTATAAACTCATTTGGAGGTAAATATTCTTGTGTAGGTAGCTACTCTTTCGAAGGTAAATACATTTTGGGAGGTAAATATTCTTTGGAAGGGAAATATTCTTTGGGAGGTATAAACTCTTTGGGCGGTAAATAATCTTTGGGAGGTAAATACACTTTGAGAGGTAAATATTCTTTGGAAGGTAAATATTTCTGGAAGGTAAATATTCTTTGGGGTTCAATGATTACGATGGCTACTGGGGTGGATGATATTTCTTAGTGCTATGATTGTCGTAAGCCTGTGTTAAAGTATGGGAGTTACGATCATCTTGGCGCTAAGATCACTTTGTGGAACGGGGCCCTGGGTGGTTTATCTTGTTACTGGTTTGTCTGGTCCAAACTCTCTAAGTTATTTGATCAAGCTTACAGAATTTAAGGCTTCAGAAAAGCTTTCAAAAAAGGTAATGGTAGACATGTGGAGGACATTTCCAAATTTGACGCATCATTGACAAAAAAGATGTCCGATGCAATTCCCTATTTTGATTTGTACCATATGTTCCCGTGTTTTTTTCAGGTGAAAATATTACTTGCCTTTGCATGTGTTTGTGACGGGTGCCACATGTGGGGCAGGATACGCTCACCTTTTCACGACAACTTGCACCGTCACTATTTGATGGTGATTCATAAACACATGCTCATGATATAGTCGGAATCGTACAATCGACTCTGGTTTCAGCAGAGATTTCTATTGAATATGGAAATGGTTTAGTCGTTTTTATTTAAATAGTTGGACTACTGCATGAAAGTCGGCTAATATACAAAACTGCGTGTCAACTTAATGTGGGAGGACATCCCAAAGTGATGCAGGTCTCAGACGTTTACCACTTCGGTAAAAACCAACGAGCACGGGTATGGTCCTGACAAACCTAGAAACATAATCGTGGCGAACCGGGATTCAAACCCACAATCATAGATTTCTGGCGTGCCCACGGGACGCAACTCTGCACAACAAATCTTGGCGTCTAAGGCGACTGCCCCCCTTAACATATGATACTTTTTGTAACCCTTCCTGCCCTCGACATTAAGGGGCTAAAACAAGGACCCGATGGCTCGGAGTCAGAATGCTGTGTTTGAGTGTGGTATCCATACTAAGCAGCGGCATGGTATCTCACTGGACCAGCACCACATTAAGAACCATCTGGTCAATAATATTTAAAGATAAATAGCATTTCTTAAAATGCCACAAAACTCCCAGAATCTTGGAAGCACAAATAATAACAAATTAAAAGAATCATTCAAAGGAGGAATGTTAATCTCCCGCTGAAGTAGTTGAAATATATTTCTGTTAATATTCCACAGTGTGATAATTAAGTTATTGTTGTAATTATGGTTATACTGAAGATGAATATCTACCAGTTTTCTGCAATTATAAACAGTTACGTACAAATTATAAACAAGAGACTTATAGCCTCCAGCCCAATAACAATAAGTTTGATCTTTTAATGGCCACAAAAACAGTACGTCTGTGTATAATGTCATAAATTCGCTATCTTGCCAACACCATTTTATAAATAGTTTTACGTATTTTGCCAGTGATGTAATTAAATAAAGGCTGTTGGCCTAAATTTAACAAAATATGTTCGAAAGATTTATGTTGAAATACACACATTATGTAAATAATTCTGTCCATGATTTTCCAATATCCAGCAAGCCAACAAAAGAAAAACAGCAATGGATCTACCGAATAATAAATTTTTATTATTTATATAATTCAGTCTATTAAACCACGACTGTGGAATATCTGCATTTATTGCCGGTGTCTAAACCTGTCTGATATTGAAAACAGACATGTCTAGCTGGCTGTAATCCACATATGAAAACAGTTTCAGAATATTCCATTTTCTTTTGAAACAAAGCAGTTAATTGTGTAATAAAATATTTTATAGACTGAATGTAAGTCTCTCTCAGTCTTTATATCTTACAAATCTACGCGACACAATGATTTACTGCTGAAAAGTTCCAACAGAGATTGATAGGGAGAATACATCTGATTGCCATTTGTGTGAAAATCTCAAAGTGGTGGCCCCCAGAGTTGCTGCGATATTGGCGTGTTCTACAGGGGGTACCGTTTAGCGTAATAGACAGTGACATAGCACGCTCTCCCCATGATCTTATGACACGACCACCGCAATCTACCAGGAAGACATCGTGAACTGATCAAGATTATTTATGTCTCGTGTCATTCAGTGATATTTTATTTAATTGAGATTGAAAGGAGGAGTTAGTGTTTTAAACAGACCTTGCTCATATTACATCTAATCTGTTTCAGAGATGCGGTTATCCATGCAAAAGCCGATGAACGTTTTAATTATACAAAATCGCGGGTTGTTTTGAGTGTTGTGCGGACGTCAGAGAAGACGACAGTTTGACAGAAACGGATTTCAAAGGGGCACGGACGTCAGAGAAAACAAGTAAAGCAGTTAACTGTTGATTGTTTGGTAATTGTTAGTGGGAAGGTCGTCGTCGTTGCTATTTCCATGGTTCTGAAGTAGTTGTGGACGGTTTTAGCAGGTGAGTAGCACAGACTTCGCTGTAGGTCTATACACTAGCATACTTGTTGACACTTTGGTCTTAAAGCGTTGAACAGATTATCACTCCAGCACAGCCATATCTGAGAAGTGGGTTCCTTACAACGATGCCTGCCGATAAGGACTATGGCAAATTCGCAGAATACGGTTACACTGTTTTTCCGTGTTAGCTGAAATCTTGAAAACTGAGTGAAAAATAGACCTTTACACAAAACGCGAATTAAACCATGGTTATGCTTTCAAAGCAGTTCGCATGTAGTGCCGATTATCAAATAGAATGTAACGAAACCAATAACACAATCTCAACAATTGTGTTAGTTGATAACTTATCACGATGATAAATCCTGACATCATGTCTGTGTGTGCGAGCAGACACGCAATTTCTTCAATCTACATACGTTATCCCACTTCATACACTGACACCGAGCTTTGATAACACACATGTAAAAATAAGCTCCTCTACAAACTAGCCCTGACTAAGTATTATAACATCAGATTCTGGTTACCCCGTTCGCGGTGGCAATAGAAATACTGAGTCGTTTTAAAGTGATCCTGATTAAGCCAGTGTGTGAGCTCTCGGATCGGAAAGGTGACAATTTTTCGAATCACGTGACCAATTCTGCCTATTCCTGGCTACATACCGCTATCTGGCACGACATCTACATCGCCCGGAATTCCACGAGCCTTCGACATCTCAGTTAATGTCCGGCAAATTGTGTGGTCATGTTTAGAACATACTCCGTTTTGCCGTTTCCCCTGAGAATGCTATTGTATGGTGGAGTGGCATTGATTGAAACCCGACTCTGCTTTGTGCGAAGGAATGTACATTATTTAACCACATTATGTCTTTAAAAATATTTTAAGGATTCAAAATGTGAACAAAAACTATTTCTTAAAGTGGAAATCGTAAGACACCTCGTTTCCTCTCTTCATCTTCTTTCTGGTGTATTTAGGCATCAAATCAGTTTCATATTCTGTATTTCCATCACGATGTGGTCCCAGTTTTAAAGCAACTAGATAGCGCATACATACAGAGAGACGGAGACACACAGAGAGAGAGAGAGAGGGCGTGAGAAAGAGAGGGAGGGGTGAGAGAGGGGAGGAAGAGAGAGAGAAAGAAAGAGAGAGCGCGAGAAAGAGAGGGGGGGCGTGAGAAAGATAGGGAGGGGTAAGAGAGGAGAGGAAGAGAGAGAGACAGAAAGAGAGAGCGTGAGAAAGAGAAGGAGGGGAGAGAGAGAGGGCGTGAGAAAGAGAGGGGGGTGAGAGGGGAGAGAGAAAGAGAGACGCGTACGAATATTATCACGCATGTTATAGAGTTACAACAAATATCAAACCACTAAAATACCAATTTAAGAAATTGAAAGAGGAACTTAAGCGTAAAAAAACAGAAAAACTAGAAATGTTTCGAATGACTTGGTAAAATAGGCATGATTTCAAGACATCTTGGGCTTTGAGAAATATTTCAAAGATCACGTGAAAGTGAATTGAAGGGTTAAAATCGGATGTTCATTTGACAAAATTGTTACGGTACAAGATCCTATTTCACCATGCCCATATTGTCATAAACCAACACAGCCTGTTAAGAAATAACACAATAAAATATCAATTATGCCGGCCCAAAAAGCTTAGGGTGTCAACTGATGTTGGTTTGATACTGTGAGAAAGGAAGCTCCTGTTTTAAAGGTTAACGCTAAAAAAAACTGCACATATTGTTATGATACAACAGACCTTGCAACATGAATGTATTTCACCCTGAACCTTTCTGAAAGATCACATCTTAATTACACATTTAGAAACTATCCATTCAAAACAAGAACCCCAAACACCGGCATCCAAACATAACTACAGGGCTGTACCGTTATAATGGAGATATTTCTGTACACATAACATCCGAAAATGAACGCTTCGAGAATTATTTTTTTCCGTCAAAATATTTGCCCATTTGTTCCATATTATCCCAATTCACCCCCTAGAATCACAAGATCACGCCCTTATAATGGCAATAGCCCTAGGACAATTATATCTGCTATTGCCATAATTTAACAGCTTTCTCCCGTTTCCAGATGGCGTCAATAGTATTTAGGCATTTGTCGAACCCTCGCTGGAGGTACCGTTATTATAATCGGTATCAGAACCGCAAGGCTATGAAATATTAACCTACAAACTCTCCCCGGGTCGTTCACTACATACTGGGCGGGATGTGAGGGGTAAAATATTCATCTACCTTAAAGTAGACATGGTAATGTTAGCCCTAGGTCCTGTGTTCCGTCATGTAGCCTCATCAGAATAGGTGTCAATGACGAGTATATTTCGAAAAGGAAACAAAATATGTTTTACTGTGATAATCAGCGATTCCTGTTAGTGAGTGAGTGAGTGAGTTGGGTTTAACGCCGCTTTTAACAGCATTCCAGTTATATCACGGCGTGTCAGCTTAATGTGGGAGGAAAGCCCGAAGTGATGCAGGTCTCAGACCTTTACCACTTCGGTGAAACCCACGAGCACGGGTATGGTCCTGACAAACCTAGAAACATAATCGGGACGAACCGGGATTCGAGCCCACAATCATAGGTTTCTGGCGTGCCTAAGGGACGCAACTCTGCACAGCGAATCGCGGCGCCTTAGACGACTGGGCCACCCGTGCCCCCGCGATTCCTGTTACTGTGCAGACTTCCTCTCGTGGTTAAGTGCTCCTAAGTCGGATGGGGGGTGGGGGATTGGGGGTGGGGTGGGGAGGTGGGGCTTTATGAGGTTTGGAGGAAAAGATTTTCATGTGGGAGTTTTATGTCCAATGGTCGTCCATTTTCACTATTTGCGGATCCGGATTATTTCACTTGCACGTTTGAAATAAATTATCATGATTTTTCTGGTGGTTTGAACCAACCGTTGTTGTTGCTTTTTCTCGTGTTATCGTTCAGCGAAAGTGTCAGGGACACACCTGACTCACGTAGAAGTATTGTTTAAAATGGTTTTCTTTCGATAAAATACCCGTGGATATTCCTGGTTAGAAAAGGTCCCGAGTAGCATTTGCTGGTTGTAAGAGGCGACGTAATAGATAGGTGATCAGACTCCGTAACGTGTTTGATAGCGTTAGGTCGTCGCTCTCACACACGCACTCACTCACTCACTCATTTTCGATTGATTGAGCGCTCTGCGGGTTGAGGCCGTATCGTTCATTATCGGAGAATCGTGATAGGTCGAATCCATTCATGGCATGCACTACTACAAGTTGTGATAGTAGTAGAAGCAGTAGTAGTAGTAGTAGTAGTAGTAGTAGTAGTAGCAGCAGCAGTAGCAGTAGTAGTAGAAGAAGAAGTACTTGATACTTCACAACCCGACTCCTGCCCCAACCCCCCCTACATCTGCCCCAACAACTGCCCCCCCCCCCCCATCCCAACCCCTACCCTTATCCCCGCCTCTATCCCTACACCTGCCCTACACCCGCCCTTACCCCTAACCCAGCCCAGTCCCTACGCCCGCCTTACCCCTGTCCCTACCTTTACACATACACCTACCCCTGCCCCAACACCTGCCCCCCACCGCTGCCCCTATATCCCCGCTCCTACCCCTACCCCTAACTCCGTTCCTACCCCTACGCCCGCCCCTACCCCCACCGCTACCCCCACCCCCACCTCCACCCCACCCCCACCCTATATATAATAGTCTTCCGGCTAGCGCTCACAAACTCCATCAGTGACGTCAAGATTTAAGAGGAACTCACATGGTCGACATTCAATTATCCGAATCATATATTTAATTCATTATTCGATGTGTCCGGATAAACGGCTTTTACCATCATGATTGCGAAATGAAGGGATATCTATAGAAAAGCCGTTCAATGAATACGTAGCTGCTCCAGGACTAACAGTCTGTTATTTATCACCATCGTTCCCCGCGTTGTTATTCATCATCACCTTCACATAGAAAAACCAAGACGTATTATTTCCACAAACATTGTTCTAAGCACGTCACGACCCTCCATCGCTAGTACAATGCACAAGAACTTTCATCACATTAACACACGGAGAATCCCTCCATGGTACCTAACCTCAGATCAACACATAAACAAAGCCAAAATAACTCCGCTGCCTTTTTGCGCAAAATAATTGACACTAAACACACAATCACAAGCCTGGAGTATAAAAACACCACTTTAAAAGTCATTGCTTCGCTGTAAGCGTGTCTTTTAAAGTCATCATCGCAAATACGGACCGCGGCCCCACACAGTCAGCAATGAGCGTAAAGCTTCAACACCGAGTTTCGCCAAGATGGTGCTGTAGCTCCGATTGACGGGGGACTACTTTTTCCAGAACGTAGTAATCAGGTGGTTGATTTATTGAATTATTTTCAATGACAGTCAGATGCATTTATCACCTCTTAAGCCGCACTCAGCCTCTTTGATTATTACGAGGTCCTAATATGTCTCACAATTTGCTGTATCAGAACGGACAATTATGTGAACGCGCAATTTCATGTTTCTATACATATATATTGAACAAAAAACGTTAGGGATCATGATTAATAGGACGTTTCTATGAAATCAGTTGCTCAGTATTCACTACTTATCTCCAAAATGAATCATAATCCCTTTCTTTTTTTCAATTATATGTTGTGGTCATCGTTTGTTTTACTTAGAGCTGGAAAAAATAATTCTGAAAAGTTCCGAAAACGTTCTGTGGGTATTATACAAAGCAAAACTAGGTAGAATAAATGAATGGATAAATGAATTAATGATGTTTCACGCCTCGTTAAGCAATATTCCTGCAATATCACTGCGGGGGACTCCAGAAATGAGCTACAATTGGGTGTAACAGTATGTCCCACATTTGCAATTAAACAGAAGAACAAAAACATGATTTCATTCAATTCTTTTATAATCGGCATTGTTTTTTCTCATTTTATGCCTAAATATCTGTTTGGAATTTATAATATGAGCAAATTAGTTATTTATATTCCGACTGGCTTATTATTGTTTATTAAAACATCAGGATAAGTGACAGATCATGTTTTGGACCTCAAATTGTCTAAATATTTTACATATGAGATACATATTTCAAATAGCTGTACAGCAAATTTTACATAACCAATGCCATATATTAGTGTTTGCTACGCCAATTATTTCCGGTTTCAGTCCCTTGTAGCAGAATGCTAGACAATGGATGCCAAACTTCCCATATTAAATGGTTCTCAAAATTAAGTTCAATCGTGGTGAATATATACTACTCATAAGAGGTTAAGAACACCAATTCTTTGTCTCATGACATATTTACTATAGCAATATGAAAGTAGCGACGTTCTTCTACTTTTTAAGTAGTATAACATGAAGATCAAAAACATTTCATGCTGAAGAGATTCACATAAACATTTGATAAACCCAATCGCCCACCTAGAAGTGTTTGTATGATTTAATAGTACAAAGGACAGGACAAGACGCCGACTTCCTTATGTGTGAATCAAAAGAATATTTCAACCAACGCTGTGGAGACAGTTTGTCTTGTAGCGTCCTAATTTATAGTAACATCCGAGGAATTTCTAGTGGGTCATTTCGTACGAAATATACAGTAAGTACATAAAATGTATATAACCTTTTTATATCGTAGTCTTTCTGACGAGGAATTAAGCCGGTATATCCACAAAGTGCGCGACAACTTGTTAAAGGCACTCCATATTTGCACTTCTCGTTAAGTCTCTTATAAACGAGACCCACCGGCACGAGATTTGTTAAGGTCGTTACTCCCATCCGTAGTGCTTCAGTGTATGACTACCATTGCGGCTGTTCAATGACTGAGTTTTGAATCACCTTGATGTAACATTTTAGGTTTCATGGCAAGGTGGGGCAGGGATTGAACATTGTTTTCGTGTTAGTTGAGGATTCCATTCTTCTATGTCCTGTTGACTGTACTGAATCATTTTCGTGTTTTCGTTTCTGACACCTAGTTCTTATTTTGACGTTTAAACTTTCGACATTCCGTTGTGACGCATGGTTGTAGGCTAATAAACGTACACCCAGTAAAATGACCCATTCTTTTTATTCTCTTTATGCAATTCAAATGTTTGGCTTTTGGGTTATATTTTTATTTAAATGTAAACCAGCATGAAAGGGGAAACATTTTATGTATATTTTTATCGTTTAAACACTTTTTATAAATAACGCTTGAATATTAAAATATGTGACATTTGTAACATGGCACTTTCATGAATAAGAGGAAAAGGAACCTTTTGAAGAATAAGGTTTGTTCGATGAAATGATTCATTAGGCTAACATTGTATGCTGTTGAGCTATTTTATATTGATAAAACGGACTGGCCATTTATTATAGGGGCGGGTTTGGGGGCTGGGGGCTGGGGTGGTGGTTGGGTGAGATTAAGGGAGGTCATAAAAAAACATAGTATTATAGGGAGACAGGTGTCGTGAAAAAATGATTTGGGGGAGGATGGAGATGAAAAATGTTACATACAATTGGGGGTCGCAAAATATGTTACAGTCCGAAGTCCAACACCACCACACGCCACACCACATCACACACCATACCACACAACACCACACCACACCACACCACACCACACACCACACACCACACACCACACCACACCACACCACACCACATCACACCACACACCACACACCACACCACACCACACCACACCACACCACCACACCACACACCCCTTCCCCCTCCCCAACATTCCGTATCATATATCACTAGTCCCCAAAATGTATTTCCTTAACGTCTGTTTACTGCATTTTAAATATCCGAAGACCCAAAGAATTTCGCGGATTTAAGTATTATGACCTTAACACTTTAAAATTCAAAAGGATGACATTCAAAACTGATAAATTCAAATTATAATCTTAAAGCATCCGACAGACGTTTTGACAAACGATTCGTTTCGCCGTTTATTTGCATTGTGAAAATAAAACCTTATTTATGTAAAACAAATTCTAGGTGTGCGAATGCTGAACCGAGGATAATGAGTTATTGTAGTGGCGTAGGAGCGCTACGTATCAAACAAACAGAAAATCGAGAACAACACTCTATGTTTTCAGGGTTATCTCTAAAAGTCGGATTCAACATCACGTAGAAAAATATAAAGCGGAAAGTGAGTATCACTTACTGGAGGTCTTAATTTAACATAGCAATGTTAAAGTTGCGATGGCGCCATATATTCAATGAAGAGAGAAGGTGATACATGAAAAACATACTTGGTTTTTTTTAAAAGAATACAACCAAACCTTTTTTTGTAAACACAATTTTAAATTTCATTTCAGTTTTATATTCATACACAATATGATGGCGATTTTTTAAATAATTTATTTCCATGTGTGAAAGAGACCGTAAAAACTCGTTTCAATTTAAGTGAGTGTTTTGCTTTTATGAAACTTTGATAACCTTTCAGTGACAAACCCATACGGTAAATTATAATGTGAGAGTAGCATCTCAACGAGATTAGTGTCGGAGGCATTTACCTCTTCGCTAAAACCCAGCCGTAAAGCTTATTGTCATAATAGTGGCGAATCTAGGATTCGAACTATGAATCAGCGGATCCTGTCAACTAAGAAAGGCGATTTTGTTGCATGGGAATAGCTTAGTTGGCGGGTCACTTTAGCTACTCTCTCGTTTACGCACCCACCCATTCCGTCACTCACTCACTCACCCTCTCAGTCATCCTACCACTCACTCACTCACTCAATCAATCAATCAATCAATCAATCAATCACCCATCAAGTCCCTCACTAGGTCTTCAGCGACCCATGCTTGTCGTAAGAGGCGACTAACGGGCTCGGTTGATCAGGCTCACTGACTTGGTTGATGCATGTCATTGTATCCAAATTGAGTAAATCGATCCTCAGATATCAATCACGGATATCTGGTCCAGACTATTTACAGACAGACGTCATATAGCTGCAATATTGCTGAGTGCGGTGTTCAACAACAAACAAACACTAACCCACTCACTCACGCCACAAGTTTTAAACATTCAAAGTATTGGTGGTATCGCGATATATGGCGGCTACAGTTTTACGGTACGGTCGTTCCACGTCTAATACCACCTCTCTGAAACCGAATAATTTGCTCTGGGACCCGGTGGAAGCTCCGTCAGAGTAAACACATGTATTGTACAAATCCAACTGAAGTCAGTGACAGTCAATATTGTGCTTGTCTCATGTTGCTGTGGGATGCCCAGGACTACAGACGGTCTTTGTCACATGTGCTTAAATAGGGCTCCATCCCAATTCCTCGGCCCGGCCCACGTTGGAAAGCCAATATGTACATTGTAGTACACCCGAAACGTTTCCCAGTTGAAAACCATGACCATGACCCACAGTTGTACTTTTAAATTCCAATCGTCAACGCCAGAGAATTATCAGATTATCTGTCGAAATAGAGTGAGTGTGGTTTTACGCCGCTTTTAGCAATATTCCAGTAATATCACGGCGGGGGACACCAGAAATAGGCTTCACACATTGTATCCATGTCGGGAATCGAAACCAGGTCTTCGGTGTGACAAGCGAACGCTTTAATCACTGTGCTACCCCACCGCCCCCGCCGAAATAGACTTTAAATGATTAATGTATTAAGTATTTCTGGCCTCGCGGCCTATAGTACTAAATACAATGAGGCTAATAGTAATATGCGCAGCACCATCACTTTAAATAGAGCATAACAACATTATTTGTATAAATGTGCGGTTAGATATACTCACCGCCAAAAGAAACGCGAACCATAGAAGCATATGGAGAATCATACACTTTAAGAAGAGATGTTTCCTTTGTGTACCACTTAATGATAAAACTAACAATCAGTCAACTGTTACCACATAGTGTCTTTATTCTTATCACAATATGCTGCACGTGATTTCTAAACTTTTCACGCTAATCCTGCACAAGACAAATGGTGCATCTCGAGACATGGATCTATGACGTCACATGTGATGCGTTCATGAACGTCGGTTCAGACAACATACCAATTTGTTCGTTAGTGCATCGAATCAATCTTAAATCTCTTGAATATGAGTAATTTATGTATGGTATTCGCGTTTCTCTTGTCGGTGAGTTTAGTTTCTTTTTAAATACATTCCCAGCCCTTCAATACATTTAGCATTTTGCGAAGATAATAACTAGCAGAACTTTTCTCTCGTTGGATAGACATAATGGCATGTTTAAAAAAAACGTTTTTGCGGGTAACTGCGTAAAAAAGGACTAACAAAAAGGACAAGATATTCATCTTCTATGAGCTTCAAATTGCACCTTATACACATGACTGCATTAATATCCACAGAGGGACGATAGCACCACTTTACATTTTCAATTGATGTTTCTTTGTTTCTTTGTTTGGGCCGGTGTAGTTGGCTTAAACTACAGCACCAAAATTTGACTCTAGAGTCTGATGCTGAAACATCAGGAATTACAGCTGGAAGTTGATCGCATGTTTTCAGTGAATGAGTGAGTTTTGGTTAGTGCTGATTTAAGTAGTATTTCAGGAGGAAAGTCTAAAGTGATGCAGGTCTTAGAAGATTACCACTTTGGGTTGTTTTTTTTGTTGATGTTGTTGTTTGACGCCGCACTCAGGAATATTCAAGCTATATAACGACGGTCTGTAAATAATCGAGTCTGGGCCAGACAATCCAGTGACTGACATCATGAGCATCGCTCCACGCAATTGGCATACAATGACATGCATTAACCAAGTCAGCGAACTTGACCATCCGATCCCGTTAGTCGCATCTTACGACAAGCATAGTCGCCTTTTACGGCAAGCATGGTTGCTGAAAACCTATTCTACCACGGAATCTTCACGGGTCCTTCAATTTATGTGACAAACAACGAAATATCATTCGGACAAGGTCCTTTCTATCTGTAAGATGTAGAAAATATTTTTCAGGTTCAGGTTGTTTTATAACAAGAGGACATATTTAGATACGTATATCTAGTAACTTTGTCATGCCAATTAACGGTGCCGTTGTACAAAACAACCTTAGCGCTACGACAGTTGTAAGTTTATGTTAAGGAATGGGAGTTACGACGACCTCAGCGCCCAGAGAGCGGAAGGTCCGGGGTTTGATCCCCGGTCGCGTCATACCAAAAGACGTTAAAAGATGGTACTTGTTGTAACTCTGTCTGGCGCTCCGCATTAAGGGGCTAAAACATGGACTGGTCGGCTCGGAGTCAGTATACTGTGTCTGAGTGGGGTATTCATGTTAAACTGCGGCATGGTATCTCAGTGAGCTAGCACTATAAATCGACATCAGTCCGGACTAGTACAAGCAGCCACACAAATACACACGCACATGCATGTCGCTATGTAAGTGCAATAATTTTGGACGCGACGCTAAACCCCATTTCACCACACCACCTCAGCTGCATTGGTTGTAAAAGGTAAAATAGTCAAAATTATATGATATGATCAGTGATGGCACCAGGTGTTCGCGAAAAAGGTAAGAATGTCCTGCTCTATCGGTAGCACCTGTCGCTCACATAATTTCCCTTAAAAAAGTTAGTGTTTGTTTCGTGCCCAACGCCACATCCATCACTACTTGTGCCACACAATGGCGGCCTGTAAACAATCGAGCTAGGACCGCCATTCCGATTTAGTAAACAAAAACCCATGTCAATCGAGTAGTAAACACATATAGACAGCCCAACTGTGAACAAAATATATATTTTATACTTTAACTGTATTTCAATCTAACTGTTTATTTATGAGGTAATGATTATACGAGACAATCCAACACTGACTACATTACAAAGACACAATACCTGCCGCCATCAGCGGTCGCTAGGTATTTGAGCATTCGTCTCGCCCACGAATTGTTTTTGTCATATCTTGTGAATTTTCCGTCTTGGAATAGAATGTGGTTTTGGATGCGCAAGAGCATTTTGTAAACTTGACTACCTGGCTATGCGAGTAGGGATTTTTGGACAGAGTGTCTGTCGCGTTACTGACCCCCTGTGGTGTTAATTACATTGGCGCCTTCCTCACGGCCAGGGCGATTGTTATTCGTGCATAAAATCCAGGTGTTTTGTTTCGTGTGAATGAGAATATGGCTGCATGATATTGGGGCGTGTGTGTTAAAACGTCTGACGTTTTTATCGAGTCTGACCGCCGCTGACCCCAAGTCTCCCCGTAGATGACGGGGGCGAATTATCTCCCCCAGACTGAGACTAATAACTGAGGAAACATGTCAGGAACCAGGAGAGAATACGGTAACACGGTGACCGAATTCCACTTCGAACATTTCTAAATAAAATTAGGCCAGACCTACTTTTTTTTGTATAAAACTTGGTTTAAGAACTAAAATGATTTTAAATACTGTAATTAAAAAAACATTCTCTTTCAACCTCGAATAAAATATTTGAAAATCTGTTTCACCCACGCTTGGAACGCCAGACACCTATGATTGTGGGTTCGAATCCCGGTTCGCCCCGATTATGTTTCTAGGTTTGTCAGCACCATACTCGTGCTCTTGGGTTTCCAATCCACCGTCTCACATCGGGGCGGTCGGGTAGCCTAGTGGTTAAAGCGTTTGCTCGTCACGCCGAAGACCCAGGTTCGATTCCCGACATGGGTACAATGTGTGAAACCCATTTCTGGTGTCCCCCGCTGTGATATTGCTGGAATATTGCTTAAAGCGGCGTAAAACTACACTCACTCACTCATTCACTTATAGTTTGGCACAGACTGTCATGTGGTCAAAGGAACGTCCCTTAGCTGCCTCTGCCTGCTTAGCATTTAGGCTTTTGTCACTCACGTTCTCACTCACTCACTAAGACACCAACCCACCCACCCACCAACTAACTCACTCGCCCACGCACCCACTCCCTCACTCACACACACACACACCGCCACTCACTCATTCACTCACTCACCCACCCACAAAGGAATACCTTGTTGATCACATGTATTGAAAGGATCGATGTTTGTAGAGTTTATAAGGGGCCACGGTTGACTTAGTTGCACCAGGATCCCCTGCTGATGGTTGGTTCGAATGCCAGTTCCGTCCTGTTCACGAGTTGATGGTTTGTTAGTACCAGACCTTGGTTCATCAGTTTCTCATGTCCCCCTCCTGCATCATGTTATTCCGCTCACATTAAACGGTCGCGAATCATACGTATTTCACCTGTGTATCAACGGCTATTCACAGACCTACGGCCCGTGAAGATTCGGGTTAGACTTCAGCAACCCATGCTCGTCGTACGTGCCCACTGTGTGTGTGTGTGTGTGTGTGTGTGTGTGTGTGTGTGTGTGTGTGTGTGTGTCACCGTTTAACAATTGCGTAGATCGATGTTCATGATGTTCATAATTTCAATCGCAGGATTATTTACAGATCGCCGTATTATAGCTGGAATATTGCTGTGTGCGGCGTTAAACAACACACACACACACACACACACACACACACACACACACACACACTCTCTCTCTCTCTCTCTCTCTCTCTCTCACACACACACACACACACACACACACTTACACACACACAGACGTATATATATATACAAAGTGGTTAGCGCGGCATCCAGATATATTAAATAACGAAGAGACAGCAAGATACCTCCAATACTATTGGCATAATCGACAGCTTATAAATAGAGCTGTGGAAGAGACACAAAAACCCTCACGATCCCGTCAATGAATAATCGCAGTATGGTGGGATTTCTCCGCCGCTTCAGTCAACTCGCGTTAACGCTGAATGGGGTTTGCGAGTTTGTCATCGCGTGTTCAGTGCACGTAGGGCTCATTCGTCACTACTCGCTCCTTTCCGTAACCTGCAAAGAAGACTCGGTCCCCCTATCGATGAATGTTATGTGCGAAAATACGACAAACCAATCAGAATGCGCTTCGTCAAAGAATCCCTCAGAAATAATATTTGATTTTATATATGTCTTGCATCTAAAAATATACCCAAGACACAATTAAATGTGTTCAAACATAATGTATGATGTGCTTTAAATTGCATTTGAAATAT
Source organism: Haliotis cracherodii (assembly GCF_022045235.1). Taxonomy (NCBI): domain Eukaryota; kingdom Metazoa; phylum Mollusca; class Gastropoda; order Lepetellida; family Haliotidae; genus Haliotis; species Haliotis cracherodii. The sequence goes on from NW_027266341.1 coordinate 31,596,867, forward strand.
ATATATAATATACGGGGAAATATATTTGAACCATTACGCAACAAGTTGAAACAATTTTAGGTATGCCCGTTTGCGCTAAGACGGAACCCGGTCGCAAAAATGGCCACGAGTGGGGCACGGGTCGCTGTTCGGCTTGTTCCGGAATAACACGAGTTGGTCACGAATCCGTAGGGCTTTCTAGTGCGCCATTAATCGCTGTGCAGAGCTCCGTTCCTCGGGGCTGCTGGTAGTGGTTCGAATCCCACATCCACCCCGATTATATTCAGTACTTGTTCACGCGGGTTTCACCAAAATGTGGTAAATGTGTAAGACCCGCATCACTCCCATATGATACAGATATTTGGTGAAATAATTTGTATGTTTTTCAAGGTCACATTAAACCATCCCCGGTGAAGAACCGAGTTAGAATGGATCTTCAGCAACCCATGCTTGTCGTAAGAGGCCACTAACGGGACCGGGTGGTCAGGCTCGTCAACTTGGTTGATGCATGTCATCGTACCCAACTGAGTAGATCGATGTTCATATCAGTCACTGGATTGTCCGGTCCAAGCTCGATTATATTCAGACCGACGTCATACAAACTCAAGAACTCGTTGTCAGCGCCATCAGTGTTTTTAACATTTTTGAAGATACAGTATGTGAAAGTTGTTCCAGAAAATGATATTGCCACCTTTCCAAGTGTTTGACAGATTCGTGAGGATCCGGGGTAGAATAGGTCTTCAGCAACCTGCAAAAGTTTGCCGCAAAAGGCGACTATTCTTGTCGTAAGAGGCGACTAACGGGATCGGGTGGTCAGGCTCGCTGACTTGGTTGATGCATGTCATCGCATCCCAATTGCGTGGATCGATGCTCATGATTTCAATCACAGGATTGTCAATCACTGGATGGTCTGGTCCAGACTCGATTACAGTATTTACAGACCGCCGTCATATAGCTGGAATATTCCTGAATGCGGCGTCAAACAACAAACAAACAACAGTGTTTGACTTAGCACCAGCAGTAGCAATATCCACAGAAGTATCAATACACATTTCAAACATAGAAACTTTATTACAAAAATATATGCATATTTACGTCCACCAGGAAAATGACATATGAATCACTACATCATGAGAAGATCTAGGTCAACACTATACATGTACTGAAACTAAATAAACACATCCCTGTATTACATGCTAACACCGTGTTGATGTGGTAGTGAGTGAGTATGGTTTTACGCCGCTGTTAGCAATATTCCAGCAATATCACGACGGGAGACACCAGAAAGAGGCTTCACAACTTGTATCCGGGCGGTAGGTTAGCCTACTGGTTAAAGCGTTCGCTCGTCACGCCGAAGGACCGGGTTCAGTTCCCCACATGGGTACAATGCGTGAAGACCATGTCTGGTGATACCGCTGGACTATTGCTAAAAGTGGCGTTAAACCATACACACTTACGGGGAATCAAACCAAGACCTTCGGCGTGACGAGCGAACGCTTCCACCACTTCTCTACCCTATTGCCAAATACTTATACGTTATACAACAACACTGCTACAATATAAATAATATACACATTATCATGAAAGCAATATTATTTCACTCTCAAACCCTTATATACAAGCTATCACAGTTTTGCTTTGGGGTTATAGAACAACACATTATCTCTACGACACAAGCCAATCGAGACTAGATACATGTATATATGACAAAATTAATATTTCACTCTCAAAGTTCTATAATACAAACTATCACAGTTTTGCTTTGGGGTACAGGTGAACCTGTAAAATGCGAACGCTATGTACAAGACTACATACGCTAAAATGAGCCAATTCACTCTCAAACCTCAATAATACAAACAACCAGAGCAAACACTATATACATGAGCACATACGCTGGAAAGTAACACTCACTCTCATAATTATATCATTGCAAACTATCACAGTTTTTGCTTTGGGGCACGAATATATTAAATATAGATCGTTTTTCACTTTACATATTTACATAATCATTTAGACAAAATGCATAATGACCATTTGCATAAAAAGAACATTTGCATATATTCACAAACTTGAATATAAAACATAAATATATGCAATATAAATATTAAAAATAAAACATTTAAAAATATTCAATAAAACAAAATAAGTTCGAAAAGGTTTGATCAAAACGATCAAACTATCGATCTTGTGAAATGTTAGGCACTTCAAAAACATAGACATAGTCACGAAACGAACGTTGAACCATCGAAAGGAATCTGCTTTGTGACGAAAGACATGAAACAACGAATGGCAATGCTCTCTGATCGAAAATGTTCAATACAGGTAGTTAATTTTGATGTAGCGAACAACGTTCTTGCCTCCGTAGTAACATGGCGCCGAAACACTGAACGGGGAACATCAAAATGAAAACCCACAAAAAAACGAACTCGTACCTTTGTAGCAATACAAATCTGCAGCTAACCCATACTGAAATTGTCTCCCCTTGTTTTCCAATATGTTAACTCCTCTAAAATCAAGGAGTTTACCCTAGATCGTCTTTCCGTTTCTGCTTGGTTCGATCGAGATATTCTTGGTCCTTGATTAGTGCTGTTGTTGAAAAAGTATTTTTACACATCGACGCGTGACAGCTTGTCAGCTATTCCTTGTCATTAAATGTCAGAGGCATTTTGGAAACGCGTGTTTTAAACTAAGGAAGAGACCTACAAAGAGTAGATATCATGCCTGGTAGGGATAAGGTTTACTAAGCAAAGACCATTTTACTTGGTACCAAAACCATGTCCCAATATGTGGAATAGTTTACTCGTTCTGGAAGACAAGTGACTTCTGTCATATTATCACATCACAACCTACAATTTAAATGTGTAGATAATTGTAGACCGCACGCCCAGCCAACAAACCATACTTGTGTTTCCGGTGTTCCCTGACATTGCTATCCACTAGTAACTATTGTTCAAGAAAACTCATCAATATTGATATATAAACAAATGTTCTACCTATATGTTGTGATCATGTTCCCTGAAACACGAGTATTGGTTTGGCCCCTTTTCAAAGGGAGCAAGTGCTGTCTCTCATTCTCTTGGTGTAGAATGCTCCACTGGTTCTACGTCTAGTTCCCTAGCAGCCGTTGTTTGCTGAGTAGGTTGAGCTGAGGTTGTCTCTGATGGAGTCTCTGGCTGATCGGTGGATTGAGCTATTTCAGGTTGGGCCGGGGTGGTTTCAGCTTGGGTTGGGGTGGTTTCGGGTTGGGCCGGAGTGGTTTCAGGTTGGGCCGGGTCGGTTTCAGGTTCGACCGGGGTGGTTTCGGGTTGGGCTGGGGTGGTTTCAGGTTGGGTCGGGTCGGTTTCAGGTTCGACCGGGGTTGTTTCGGGTGGGACCGGGGTGGCGCCTGACTCATCCGGGGCGGTTTCGGGTGGAACTGGAGCTGCATCTACTTCAGCTGGGGTGCTTTCTTGCTCATTCCCTGACTGAACCTCCTCCGGGCCACCTTGGACTACATCCGCCGCCTGCACATCCGACAGCTCTTTCACCGTAGTTACCTCCCCTTCCGTTTCTTGACCTTGAACTCGTTCTCCAGCTACAGCTACCAAAAACTCGTCAACCTTCATCACTTCCACTTTCCCCTCCGGCTCCATCTTGCCGTCAGCACCATCCTGTGTGGGTTCCGGTTCATCAGTGCGGGGCGAGATGCCCGGGAGCTTGGTTGGAGAACTCGGCACGTCTTCAGACTCCTCTTCAATCACTGTCATGGGTGATGTCTTGGGATCAAGAGGAGGAAGACGACGTGGGTTTCCTTGCGCGTCTACTGGCCCCACTTCCTCGACACTAGGCGGCAGGGGCATGAAGGAGTCCTTCATTTCATCCGCAGGTGGAGTGACCGTCACGACAATACTGGCTTCCACATCGTCACTCGATGGCTCAACTCTCCCTTGACTACACTCGGGACAGCAACAGTCATAGCATTTCATTAGCATCGCCTTCGTCCACGACAGACATCCGCAGCATTGGAACAAGCTCCATCGCATACAGGAGTGAGTCTCGGTGCAGACGACGAAACATTTCCCGCCACAAATGGTCTTGTACAGCCTCATCCTTTTCTTCCCACAGAACAGGAACAGGAACAAGACAACCAGGAGTGTGATCATGATGATTGCGAAGGATACACCAACAGCAATGCCTGCAGTGTTACCGGTGAGAGGTTCAGCAACGGGGGTGGTGGTCGCAGCCGTTGTTGTCGAAGTCGTCGTGTCACTGGGAACTGAAAATAATAACCGTCGTCTAATATTGTCCTATTTGTAATGGTGAATAATCTGCCTCATTTTATACTTTTCGGAGCTCTTAGTGTTCCTGCATAAATCTCTGTTATAACAGATAACGTTAATCTAAAACATAATAATGTCATATAGTCCATATATACTGACGGAAATAAATAAGAGAACGGATATAAATGGATTTTGCGATTGGTATTATACTACAATGGAGGTTGTTTTAGCAATGCTGTGACACATAATATAAAAAAAATCACGACGTAATAAGCGCCCCGGGATCTCTCAAAATTAGAGATAGGGGCTCTTATCAGAATATTATTTTGGTGAAAAAAACAGAGCTGAAAGATAAATTTCGTGGTTTATGCATACAGCCTGAAATGTTTGTGTACGGCAGATATATTTTTCCAGAATTTAATTGCCCATAATTAAGAGTGCATATAACACTCGAGTGCGTATTATACGCGAATAAATGAGTCTTGTGTACATTGATCAATCGGAAGGGGTGCTAATTGGGACTGTTCACTAGCCAATATATTAGCAAATATCGCCGTGAGCGTTTATAACAATGGGGCGCTTATTACGTCGAATACGGTATATTACATATTGAAGATTTACATTGACCAGTCTAAAACATCAAACGTTCTACTCTATCAACACGTGTTCACGTTCTACACCAATAGAGTGAGTGAGTGTTTTTAAGTTAATTGTGGCAATATCCCAGCAATATCACGGTGGGGGACACCAGAAATGGGCTTCACACATTGTATATATGTGGGGAATCGAACCCGGACTCTCGGAGTGATGAAAAACGCTTTATTATGTAACATTTTTTTCTGGATCAATTCTTTTCAAAATCTTAAATCGGTGGTCGAAATAGACTTTAAAATAAATATGTTTTGTAGTGTGAAAACATGAACTGAAAGAAACATGCTACATAATACCTTTTGTTATCTTATTAATTTCGTTGTCCTTACCTGTACATACATATGCTCTCTGCCTCATGGCATTCATTCACCTGATGAAGGAGTAAGCATATACTCCGAAACGTTGTGTTCCTCATAATTCTCTTCCTTATGTGTATCACTTCTGAATGCCTTTCAAAGACCTGGTACTTATACAGAGTAACTTCCCTACCTACCACTGACCTTTTGATTTTTCGTCATTTCTGTATGTTTATATAAAGAAACATTTATGTTCTTCACATAAACAATGAATATATTAAGACCACGCTTACGTGCCAATGATAAACAGTTAATGTCAATAAATTACAGCAGCGTTACCATTGTGCGTTATGTTGCATTGCACACAATATTTCAGTCAAACATATGGAATTTTACCCCAAAACAACCTAGCTGAAATGCATTTAATATGCATGTTCATTAATAAGTATGCATGCAAAGACAAAACGTGTGCGAAAGAATAAATACGAAAGAGTGAAAAAAGTGTGCTGATTGGGCTAAAATGAAATGCAACAGTTATTCTTGTCGTCTTTTCCATTAACAAAGATACATTTCGCAAGAGGCAAACACTGACGTCACTTTTAATATTTTGGAGTCTAATAATAGAATTCCAATAACGATGACGTACATCTTGTCAGTAACATCGTCCGTCAAGTATGTTACCCATTTTGACGTCAGTGTATGTAAATAAAAGCGACAAAAACCATTTCCACAATCCCAAGGAGTCTCCATTGTACTCGTCCGACTATGTCATTAGCATGTGTTTAGGAGTCACTATAAAATAGTCATGGCAAAAGGTATTCGCAAAACGTTGATGATATCCTGCCCACCCGATGGCACCCATTGCAAACACATGCAAAGGTAAGTCAATTCTTCATCTTAACAAACATATGTTACAAAACAGGGAATTGCATCGGACATCATTTTGGTCACTGATGCGTCACATTTGGTCAAATTTGGAATAACCTCCACATCTTGTCTTTAGAGTACTATAAAGCAGAGAACATTTTAAACACAAACTGAACAAAAAACTAATGAATTGTTTCTTTCTCTTGATTAAAAGTGTTCTATTTTGTTACTTTTTCTTCTTCGATCGCGGAGTATTTTTCGATTTTTTGGAGCGTGATGTCTCATTTTTGGACTTCTTTGATCTCGATGTGTCTTTGTCAGTTTTGTCGTCACGGGGCGACGTATCAGTGTCCGTGTTGATCTTCGGCACTTTAGCGACGGTACTACTCGCAACATCAGTCTGAGTAGCCTCCCTTGGGCCTTCAGGATCAGCTGCAACGTCAGGTACAGCCAAGAGGTCATTTGAACCATCCTCAACTGTCAAGTCAGTATGGCCTTCCCCTGCCGCATCTGTTTCAGTTCCGGCATCCTTAGACGAAGTGACAGCCTCGTTTTCAGATACAGTTACGTCACGAGGGCTGGTCACGTCGTTTTCCACATCCATAATAGACACAGCGATGCGAGACTTGGGCCTTATGTCGGAATTGGGTTTAACAGTCTCCTCCTTTGGGTTAACTTTCTTTTTCTTCAGTTTGAAAAACACAACGAGGACCACCGCGCCAATGACCAACAGCAGGAGCAATGACACAGTCCCGGAGACGACGGAAGTGACGTCAGCACTTGCGACTGCTGCTGGTGTAGGGGTCGGGGTCGGCACTGTAAAGAGACACGTACACTTCAGTGCATTGTCTCTTGATTGTAGGGCGCGGTTACTCGTCTTACTAATTCCATAGGCAATAATGTACTGGGTAATGCCTAATCGAATATAAAGCGATGGTTTCCGACAACAAAATTTATTTTAATTTCTCAATCTTTTTCAAGCAATATTTAACACCTATTTTACGCGAAACTCGTACATGGGAAACGCAAGTTATGAATTGCAAAAATATCACACAAATGTCGCGGTCAGTTTTCTTGTTTAAAGCTTAACTAATGGCACTTATGAATTACAAGTTGGTCAGTGTTGACCAATAAGGCTTCAGCAATCCATCCATGCCGTAAAAGGCGACTAACGGGATCGATGCTCATGATGTCAATCACTGGATTGTCTGGTACAGACTCGATAATTTCACAGACCGCCGTCGTTTAGCTGGAAAATTTCTGAGTACGGCGTTAAACAACAAACAAACAATCCAATAAGGACATTAATCATCACAGAGGACTGACCAGTTTATCCATACACGTCAGCGGTCAGTCACGTCAATGATGCTGAGATGAAGAAGTCGACAATGGCGGCATTTAAAACATAACTATCACTAACATCTGAGGCCCCTCTGAACTGAGATTCTCGTGCTTCGACGGTGAAAGGGTGAATGGATACAGCAGAACTAGGGTGAAAAGGATGCTAGCATGCAGTATCGAATTAGAGTGCATAGATACAGTGAGAATATGTGCATTGTGAGAATGAGTGGTTATTGTTGAACGCCCATTTTTGCAATATAGCAGTCCATACGAGGGGCACTAAAATGGGTTGCCTCACTCAGTGTACCTATGCTGGGATATGAACCCGGGTCTCCGGCGTTTCGACGAACGCTTTGACCATTTGGCTACCTCGCTGATCTATGTGCATTGGTAACAGAAGGGGAGGATGCTTGACTAGAGCAGACAAGCGTTGTAGAGATTGACTTCACTTCACTTCAAGATACTAAAGAAAACGCAGCGACTTACCACAGGTCTCTGAAAGTTGGAAATCAAAGAATTAAATTTGACTGATAAATACACATAAATAAATGCTATTCATGATTAAAAAATAGCTATTTAACATCAATCATATTTGAATAGATCACGCTGTTATTGTGAAAAAATATTGGTCGGTTGATTTTAACACTGATTTGTCATACAAGCGTGTCAGTTTAATTTAGGAGGAAAGTTCAAGGGCACGCAAATCGTTTAACACTTTGGTGAAACCAACGAGGGTGGATATGCTGCTGACAAACCAAGGATTATATTTGGGACGAAACTGGGATTCGAACTTGCGACTAGCGGATCCGGGTTGCGGGGTGACATACAACGAACTAGGGTCTCTTAGACTTCAAACGCGTGGATAGATAGAGGAGTCTGAACTTACGGTTAGAAGTCAGCTGAAGTGTGGCTCCGGTAGCCACGTAGGTGGAGGTTTGGTTGCCCTGGCAGATTTGTGCGCTTTCGCTGACGTTGACAACACTTCCGATCTCTGAGACGGCCTGTGGACAGCAAGGGCACCAATGGTGAAACACAGATAGTCGATGATTACAGCTCGACACTAGTAGGACAACAAAGTAAAACTGTTCAACGTTGGCTTCATGACACGTCGTCACTCTAACAGAATCCGGTAGTTACTTCTTCCATAGTTAGTTACTTCTTCGGGACAAAACTATAGGTGTTGGTTCATCAGTGCGAAATTCCTCGTCTTATTCGTGACCACTCGTTTCATTCCGGGACAAGCCGGTAACGGAAAGGGACGAGTGATGACGACTGAATCAGGCTTAGGACCTGGCCACAGATGAACAAAGTATAATACGTTCTTACAGCGTTACGACTGTTATACAACAGGTGTCGGTCTAACGCCAAGGCGGGTGGAAAGTGTTCGTGGTTCACAGACAAACAAACGGCGAGGTATAAGCGAATTTTTGACCAACTGACAATGTCATTGTCTTCTTGTGAAGTTTTTTGAAATTTTGGTTTGAAAAAACTCAGACATGTTCAAATGGCAACTAATTGTTTTCTTCTTACACTTGCAAGTTTTGGACATCTGACATGTAAAAATAAATTCACGTGGCTCAGATGAGTGACTGAAATCTAACAATGAGTCTTTGTCTATATCTCCAGGGAAATCAGCCTCGAACAAAGACTAGTCTCTGAAATTAAAATGTTTTACAGAATAGAAACAAATTATCGTAATAAAATATAATAAAAAGTAGCACAAAGACTCTTCATTTTCAGAACTGAAACTGTAGTAGTCTAGACTTTCCAAGTATACTGATGGAAATAAATCAGGGAACACTCAGTTTAGAAGACAGGAAAATGATATGCTATCATGGGTTCCAAGCCTGGTCTACCAATTACGGCGTGGAAACAATGCACACAAACTTTAGACGTGCATGGGCTGTGTTTTATATATTTGTTTCAGGGTTTGTATGCAAGACTATCCTTAATTTTACAGCATGGTTGTCATACTCCAAAGCATGCAAGTGATGAATCGAACGAAATGTTTTTTCAATGTACATGATCACATCGCTATATAAGTGTAATAGTCTTGGACGCGACGTTAAAACCCATTTCACCTCACCTCACCAGATATGAACACAACCCTTCTGAGATTACCAAAGTCGTAGGTCAATGGGACATTTCACGCCTGTTGTTTACTGTTCTAGTAAACTGCCGGGCAAAAGAAAATACACCCCAAAGTTTAATGGTGGCTCTGATGTTACAAACAAAAAAATGTTTATTCGATGGTGATGTATGTATTTGAGACGGGTATCAGAGTTGTGTTGGGACCATACGTTTGTAGTGTTTCGGGGACTGCTTTCAGACAAGTAAAAATTTGATAAAGTTTGTAATTTGTTGATTAAACCCAATTTTTAAGTGTATACGTTCTTTTGCTCGGCTGTGTATATAGTGAAGTATATTGAACATATAAACATACCAGACACGTATATCTGTACGTTGAGCTCTCGTCAGTGGTGGTGTCGTTGTTGTAGACGATGACGTATGTCGTGGACGTGGACGTGTCGGTCTGGTTGTACACACAGTTGACCACGCCCCCACCTGAAATGCCATCACCTCGCTTTCTTAGGATCAAGAATGAACGGGAGACAAGACTATCACTGCTATAACAAACTTGCACACCCTTCTACCCAGGGTTCCTTGCGGTCAACGTGCTACCCCACACTCCTACCCAGAGCTCATATCAATCCATCACGATTCGTCACATCTTACTCGGTCCATTCAATAAATTACACATCTTTTTTATAAAAAAATGCACGACTTTTGCATAAATAGATACTTAGCAAAACATTCCAAGATGCCAGCAGACATTACGAATGCGAGATCTACTTCCCGTAATATCTCTGACCCTGAGACAACACGTACTGGACAATGCGAGATCTACTTCCCGTAATATCTCTGACCCTGAGACTACACGTACTGGACAATGGGAGATCTACTTCCCGTAATATCTCTGACCCTGAGACTACACGTACTGGAGAATGCGAGATCTACTTCCCGTAATATCTCTGACCCTGAGACTACACGTACTGGACAATGGGAGATCTACTTCCCGTAATATCTCTGACCCTGAGACAACACGTACTGGAGAATGCGACCTTCTGACTGCAGATGGAGAGGTTGAAGGTCATGGTTGTGAGGTCGGTACAGACGTCGAGGTTGGAGCCGCTAGAGCACAAGTCTCCGCTTCCGGCGTCGTATGTGTAGGCGAACGTCCCCAGTAAAGCGTCTGGGCACTGGCTGTAGGCACTGCTGGCTGAACCTGGCGATGTACCGCGATGGTTTACTTGAACGTCACAGACTACATCTACATCTTAATACAGTCATGGTGGTCACGAAGTTGAGCCCATATTCATCAGAAAAGTACCTGGGCGATCTTAGCGGTACGTATGGAATCCTGGAAGGGACATTGTCGCCACGACGCAACAACGCGTCATTTTTCAAGGTCAAAATATGTCGCATTGTCGCATAGTAGCCCAATTAAAAATGTGTGAGAAAGGCATTATAATTTGCGACAACGCGACAGTGCGACATATTGATCATGTCGCGCTGTCGGATTGTCGCGCTTTAGTTACATTCTGACACTTTTTGCTTGTTTTTTTTTTAGTTCCATAGTTACGACTGTCGTAGGTCTCCGTTTAAGGTTTAAGGTGGTCTTTGACACCAGGCATAAAGAGTGAGTGAGTGAGCTGGATCAGTTTAACGCCGGTTTAAACAGTATTCCAGTTATATCACGGCGTGTCAGCTAAATGTGGAGGAGAGCTCGAACAGATGCAAGTCTCAGACGTTAACCACTTTGGTGAAACCCACGTGCACGAAGAAGAAAATACACCCCAAAGTTTAATGGTGGCTCTGATGTTACAAAAAAAAAAATGTTTATTCGATGGTGATGTGCACGTGCACGGTATGGTGCTGACAAACCTAGAAACATAATCGGGGCTAACCGGAATTCGAACCCATAATCATAGATTTCTGGCGTGCCCAAGGGACGCAACTCTGCACAGGGAATTGCGGCGCCTAATTCTTTTACTGGGACAAACATTTAAGGAGTGTTATGTCTTCAGGTTTGATGTTATTTTTTCAAAACGAATGATTTTTCCCCCTGGTCATCGCATGGCATCTATTTGCAGACATGGCTGGAAAGGTGTTAAAATGTAAAACCATACTCACACATTCACAACGGTGTGGTAATCATATCTTGTAATATTCTAAATATATTTAAGTAAATCAGAACTTTTCTGTCTAAAATTGATATCAATCTCACCATCTTTGATGAGGATGTCTTCGCTGCCGATGGCGTATGGGGTTGTCACGTCACAAAGGGAGCTGGCGGCAAGCGTTGTCCCGGTGGGGAAGACCTTTATGCGCCAGTTGCTCGCATCATTCAGTGTCGCTGAATAAACGGAAGCAGTAAACATACGTTTATTGTTTCATCATTCAATAAAGCCGGGTTTTCTATTCCACTTTTCTATTCCCAAAATACTACCAAAGTACAGCGATAAACCACCTGTGAAGATGCGGGTTAGAACAAGTCCCCAACAAAGACCAAAGAAACAGAAAAGCAGTTAATCTGTGTACAAATGTTAACAAATGTTGTATTTTGGGGGTTTGGGTTTGTTTTTTCCTTGGCTGTGATAGTGTTCTGAAAGTATTAGCATTTCATGACAGTTAAGACTAAATCTTCAAGAATTAATCCCCCATGAAGATCCGGGGTAGAATTGGTCTTCAGCAACCCATGCTTGTCGTAGAGGCGACTAACGTGATCGGGTGGTCAGGCTCGCTGACTTGATTGATGCATGTCATCGTATCCCATTTGCGTAGATCGATTCATGATGTCAATCACTGGATTGTCTGGTTCAGACTCGATTATTTACAGACAGCCGCCATATAGCTGGAATACTGATGTGTGCGGCGTTAAACAACAAACAAACAAACAAAGCTCCAAGTACTGACTCGTTGCATGCTGGAGTTTGTACTTGACACTGGTGGTGAGCATGGTGATATTGTTGAAGCAGGTGACGACGTCGAGCTGGTTATTGAGGACCGTCACTGTCGTTGTTGACCTGGAGTAACAGAATAGAGCTTATCATAAGTGACAGTCGTAGATCCTATTACTAACCACAAACATGTCGTCGTTGATCTTATTATTTACTCCAGAAATGATAGTTATAGATCTTAGTATTTACTACAGAAGAGATAGCCATAGATCTTGACATGTTATTTACTACAGAATTGAAAGCCATAGATCTTATTATTTACTACAGAAGTGATAGCCATAGATCTTATTATTTACTACAGAATTGATAGTCATAGATCTTATTATTTACTACAGAATTGATAGTCATAGATCTTATTATTTACTACAGAATTGATAGTCATAGATCGTATTATTTACTACAGAAGTGATAGCCATAGATCTTATTATTTACTACAGAATTGATAGTCATAGATCTTATTATTTACTACAGAATTGATAGTCATAGATCTTATTATTTACTACAGAATTGATAGTCATAGATCTTATTATTTACTACAGAATTGATAGTCATAGATCGTATTATTTACTACAGAATTGATAGCCATAGATCTTATTATTTACTACAGAAGTGATAGCCATAGATCTTAGTATTTACTACAGAATTGAAAAACAAGGGCTGGTCGGTTCTGTATACTGTGTTTAAGTAGGATATCCATGTTAAACTGTGGAAAGGCAATAATAGTATAGTGCAATAACACTGAACGCATCTCCCCGAGGCAAGAGAGTTAACTGACTTTAAAAGTCCAGTTTCCACCCTTGCCGAACTAGGCTTGAATTCCTGGGCTCGATCGTAGCGCCACCAGTGGCTATTATGAGTTATGTCCCTTCTATGCCTCTCCTATGGACCAATCAGATTCCACCTCTCGTATCACCTGCATTCACACTCCGGCGCAGTGGTGACATAGCATAACACAACTGCCACATACTAATTTGCATATCACGTGACCGGACTTTTCTCTTGTTTGTAAACAAACGCGCTTTTGTTTCAGAAATCGGACTAATGCACGTATTTAGAGGCGCTTTGCATATTGTATTGCATAATTATATGGATAATTATGCTGCTACAACTGCGACAGTGAGTTGTAGACAAGACATATTTACACATCAAAGTGACCGTATCGCTAGCTCTCCGTAGGGCTTCGATGACAGCACGTGGAGCCGTACAACCAACGTAAACATAGGATAACTACACATGGGCGGATACAGCTTTTTAGAAAAGGGGGGGGGGGGGGGGGGTTGTGTGCACAAATAAGATCTATTTATTGTCTTTCGTGGTAATTTATACAGAAATAAAGATTTTTTTCGAAATAAAAAGGGGGGGCTGCGCACCCCCGGACCCCCCTCTGTATCCGCCCATGCTACGCAAATGAAAATAGTATTTCACGATTTAGGATATTTTCCCAATGAAAGTTAACCATATGACATATGTTTATATAAATTTGTAGACTTGTTAAAAATACCCAGATGATCTATTTGTGATAGAACGGGTCTTACATCGCCAAGTGCATCAAATCCCGTGAGCACCTTGATTAAAAACATGAAAAGATTTGGAAAAAATCTGTTGACAACGAGTTGGCGGTGCACATGCTTTGCAGATCCTGCAATCGACCGAAATCTGATTGACAGTTTACGAACCGGATTTCGATTTCGTTGCGCGATTGTGTTTGGACTATGCAAAGACTCGTTAGTCCAGCCAAAATGTAACTCCATAATACCAGCCTTGTTCGGCAAGGGTGAAAACTGGATTTTTATAGTCAGTAACCTCACTTGCCTCGGGAAGATGTACTGAACGCGACGTGAAGCCCATTTCACCTCACCTCGACGTCTCCGACCCGACAGAATGGCCACAGAATTCGCAAGAATTTGCAAAGTGAAGCCATCTTGATTTCGACTTTAAACCCCATTTCACCTATCATATAGATGAGGTTCGCTCTAAGTTAGTGATAAGCACGATGGAAACGATGACGTCACATCAGAAACGAAGTTTTGGTGGTGAAAGACTCATGAGTATGATAGTAAGTTAGATTGGAGATATGATACGCTGAATAATCGATGATGTTCATGCTATCGACCAGTGGTTTGCCTGACCTATATTCGACTGTTTACAGTTATACACATATCCACGCGATGGATAATTCCCCATTACCTGAGTAGATACTGTGTGCCATCTAGCGTGTCACAGTCGAAGACGAGGTTGCCGAAGGTGTAGACTGACGGGATCGTCACCTGGGATGTCGTAAATGTGATCGTGCCCATCGTCGAGGTGACCCACGACCCTGTGAGGTCAGACGGGAACGTGCAAGCGCCATCTGGAAAGTACGGTTTAAATAAAGCATTGCATATAATTTAATGAATTTAATGGAAATATTTTGCAGAATTTGTAAGAATTTAAATACAAATTCGTTGAAGTACATCACTGCACAATTATTTAAATTTGTTAATTCCAAGGACCACATTTCGTACTGCAGGTTTTGTTTGTTTGTTGTTTAAAGCCGCACTCAGCAATATTCCAGCTATATGACGGCGGTCTGTAATTAATCGAGTCTGGACCAGACAATCCAGTGATTGACATCATGAGCATCGATCCACACAATAGGGATCGATGACATGCATCAACCAAGTCAGCGAGCCTGACCACACGATCCCGTTAGTCGCCCCTTACGACAAGCATAGTCGCCTTTAACGGCAAGCATGGGTTGCTGAAGACCTATTCTACCCCGGATCTTCACGGGTCCGTGCTGCAAGTGGATACTAGTACATATCGCGGAATTATGTGGATGTGTGTCCAAATATATACAACAAACCCTCGTTAACTGAAACTTCGTGAACTCGACACATCATTTAAGGCGATGTAACTCTGTGACTGCTGAATATCTATCGAAACATTAACATTCCCGTTCTATCGAACTGCTGATTAATCGATATAGTTTCATAGGACTTGGTCAGCACTGCACATGAAACGGCGCACGAGTATGGAATGGTTGCTATAGATGTTGTTATATCAATGTCAAAACACTTGTGCAATGAATTGTGGAACAGTCATTGAATCTGTACTATTTCCGAGATAGCGTATTATTAAACTCACTTTGTTCCATTGACATTTATATAAATGGTTTATGGTTGATGCAGTTCAAGGTGGACAAGCGTAACTGCGATATATAATGTTATATTATCGCAACTTCATGCGAACGTGAACGAAATGTCGGTACGGTTCACATACGCCTATTTTCAGTTGGGATTCTGGATTAGAAATGACCCCAGCAACCTAAAAGTATTCTTATAATGGATCGGGTGGTCAGGCTCGCTGACTTAGTTGCATGTCATCGTATCCCGACAGCGTGGGACGTTGCTCATAGTATCAATCACAGGATTGTCTGGTCCAGACTCGATTATTTACTGACCGTCGTCATATAGCTGGAATATTGCTAACTGCGGCGTTAAACAACACACACACATACACACACACACACACACATATATATATATACAAGACCTGCGTTAATCATGTGGCCAGAGGACCTGTTCAACAAAGACGTCTCAATGTTGTTACGGTCGTAACAGCCACACCTTTTCAAGAGTCATAGCTCTAGTTACTTGAGGAACTGAAACTCGGCTTCAGGAATGACCCCCAAAATTAATATCGCTGAATCCTAATATTTATCTTACACACTATAATAATATAGATGTAAACGTTATACTGAGACGTTAGAAATGTATTCTTTAATATACGACCAAGTATCCATGTTATCACAACCTAAAACCCGATGTACCATCCCCATTTAAAAAAAATAATAAATTAATAAACAAATTACGTACCAGCATTTTTACAAAACACTAGAAGACACACAGTAATCAGTGATTTCATCATGGTTTGCGAAATGGGAGTCTTCTGTGTGCCGTAGTTATCCCTGTGTCATGATAGTCCGAGCGCCCTCACTGTACTCAGACTGTGTTAGGATCTAACGAAGCCCTGTTACCACGGGTTTTGTACGACATCAGTAATCACCAATCATATGCAGTAAACAGTATTAGACCGTCTCAACAATGGGAGCAATCACTGAATCGGAGTCCTGGTGACGTGGCATGGCTAGAGTAGGGGGGACGAGGTTGGGATTATCCCCGCGATAATCTGTGGCTACTGTTGGGTGTGAGAGGGATATATAATTAGTGCTTTGTGTCCGTGATTTATGCTCCCAAGGAAGTGGTTTTGGAAATTATATTTCCTTACGTCATTTGTTTGGCTTAATTTGTTCGTTGAAAACCATGGTTCGCTTGGTGTCTTATCGGATTAGTATGTTGTCATGCCATGTTTTCATATTGTATTTTACATTATTTTTCATCAGCATAAAAAATAAATATTACATTTTTTTTTAAAATAATTATTATTATTGTTGTTGTTGTTGTTTTTGTTCTCCCAGGAAGTGCTGCCTAGTCAAACCCACCCAGAACTTTCAAAGAATGTGAAGACTCCCCTGCACTGCAACCGTCTGCATTACACAGAATGTCAGAAGGGTTGTGTTCCTGGTAGCAAACCCGGGTACTCTCCCAATGTCAGGCAACAGATTGGGAGGTACCAAACCCGAACCACTGAGAACAATGGGGAGTCGAACAACTTGGTACTTGGAATGCAAGCGTGGCATTTCGAAAGCGAGTACCACATATTTGCCATGTTTTCCTAAATCTTGTCAATTACATTAGTTTCAAAAGGGACAAAAAATTCAGTGCTATAAATGATTTCATTGGACTTCAGGTTTGTTGGCCTGGATATGTCTGAGGCTGTAAACGGGTCTATTCCAAAGAATTGTATATTTATCATTTGCCATGACGCCTCTTCATATTTCGGGTCGTACCATTGATGGACCTCTATATCCAAACCACAAGCATGGCGTACACGGTAATAAAATGATCGAGCCACCCAATCATGTCGCTTAAGATGCTGTGTCTGTGCCAAAGCTGGGCATCTAGTGACAGTGTGTTGGACAGCCTCATTATATTAATTGCATAATCTACATTTCATATTTACATTTTGATGCAAAATCACGGTTTCGAGTGGGAAGTGACTGGTCCTGAGCAGCAAACAGAGAGTCTTCTGTTTCACTTTTCTGGCCAGCCGACTTCACCCAAGCGATTCTACGGGGTTGCTGATCTTCTCAACACATTATACATAAACTCGATGCAGTGTTCGTTCAAAAGACTGGGCTTATTTGAAATGTCACTTCGCTTGTTTGACACTCACATCTGAACATCCACGTGAGCGTGCGTGCGTGAGTGTGTTTGTGTACTATGAGGGACATCCTTGCGTTTTCGCATTCTCTACTTTTTTTAAATTTTAGCTGATTTCCAAAAGTCGAGATTGCGAGAACGTGAGAATGTCCCTTACAGTATTCCATAACCAGATGGTTACACTTGTATTCTTTCTTCCATATCCAGACTGTTTTTTTGTTTTTTCTCAATACCTATTTTAAACTGTATAATCGGGGTTGCTTAATCCGATGGATTGAATATAAAGTACCATAACTCCATATACCGAACATATGCTAGTAAACTAAATTTAAGGGACACTCAGCTATTTCCTATTACTTTAGGTAATCTGCCAATTCTTTAAACATATAGTGTTTACTTGTGGAACGTTGTTTGTATTACCGGTTGTGCCCAAAGATTTATGTTTTTTATACCATGTAGAGGTTGACACCGTAGTGTTGTTTAACCTAGCAATATATCTGCTGTATGACGACAGCCTGTAGACAATCGAGTCTGGACCAGGCAATCTAGTGATTGGTATTATGATCAACCTCCAACGCGGAATTTTGATTGGACTATACATAGACCCGTTACTCCAGCCAAACTTTAGCTCCATAATTCAAGCCTAGTTCGGCAAGGGTGGAAACTGAACTTTTAAAGTCAGTTAGCTCACTTGACTCGGGAAGATGAAATGAGCTGTGGACAAGTTGGATGCGCAAAATGGTAAAAAATCTGTTGAAATCCTCATGAGGAACATCTTCCCGAGGCAAGAGAGTTAACTGACTTTAAAAGTCCAGTTTCCACCCTTGCCGAACTAGGCTGGAATTATTGGGCTCGATTGTAGCGCCACCAGTGGCAGTTATGTCCCTTCTAAGCCCCTCCTATGGACCAATCAGATTCCACCTCTCGTATCACTTGCGTTCGCTTCACACAAAATGGTGGCGCCTGGTCAGAACGATCTGATCGATAATCAAGATCTATATTGTGATAAAACGGGTCTTACATGCGAAATGCATCAAATCACGAGAGCACCTTGATTAATGCATTGCAAATCCAGCAATCGATCGAAATCTGCACGACAGTTTACGAACCGGATTTCAACTTCGGTGCGCGATTTTAATTGGACTATGCATAGACTCGTTAGTCCAGCCAAAATGTAACTCCATAATACTAGCCTAGTTCGGCAAGGGTGGAAACTGGACTTTTATAGTCAGTTAACTCACTTGCCTCGTGAAGATGCACGAGGAACGGGTGGGTGATTGAGTGAATTGGATCAGTTTAACGCCGCTTCGAACAGTATTATCTATACTGTATATCACAGTATCTAGTTATATCACGGCGTGTCCGCTTAATGTGGGAGGCAAGCCCAAAGTGATTTAGTTCCCAGACGTTTACCACTTTGGTGAAACCCACGAGCACGGCTATAGTGATGACAAACCTGGAAACATAATCGGGGCGAACCGGGATTCGAACCCACAATCATAGGTTTCTGACGTAACCAAGGGACGTAACTTGGCCAAGCGAAAAACGGCGCCACGACTGGGCAACCCCACAAGGAACGAGACCCAGAAGAAAATATCAAGAAGCGCTGCAGCAACAGGTGGTATCCAGACCGTCTATCTGTTACCAATGGCAGGTATGTACAGTATCAGGTGTGTTTGTTGATCCCGTGATGAAGATGGTAATAATGTCCCGCTCAATTAACCTGCCTGCCACCAAGAGAGTCAGTACGCGCCAATTTTATATATAGACTCTCCGACCACACACTAACAGTTCCACGCGGAGATGAACACTTTCTGATCCTCTTGATAATTTGTCTTCGTTATTACGAAAAAATAATCCTATCAAGGAGAAATAAATAACTCTCGAATTCTCCGACCCGACGGGACGACCACTGGGAACAGGCAGAAACATGTGGGGATATGTCATATACGTGTATTTATTACCATATAATTAGAAAAAAGGCTATTACTTTGAAACCATACTGTTCTCTAACATCAAACAGACCACATATAATACATGTAGCCAACGAACAGCCCACGTCACTGACGAAATAGCAGCTCGCTTTGAATGTACCGTATTTCCTCTTATAAAGGTCAATTACCTAATAGGCGCGGCCTCAGATCAACGCGAGGCAGCGTACAACACAATAGGCCTCGGGTGTGTTAGATATGAATTACTTCTCCTCGAATAAATAAAAGCTTAGACACGAAGAGACCCGTTTTAGCACTTCCGGTTTTTAACATCACCTTGGGGGTTACGGCCGTACTGTAATTTGGCCTACAGTAGGCTTCCATGTGAATAGACATGTCAGTTTACGTTCGCTCTCTATCTTGAAATAGATTTTGCATCACGTACATTAATTTCAATTGTTTGGCAAAGTATTAGTA
This sequence comes from Haliotis cracherodii, assembly GCF_022045235.1. Lineage (NCBI taxonomy): Eukaryota > Metazoa > Mollusca > Gastropoda > Lepetellida > Haliotidae > Haliotis > Haliotis cracherodii. The sequence goes on from NW_027266341.1 coordinate 31,616,953, forward strand.
ACTGTAGTTCATGCAACTGTAGTTCAATAACCACCAAGCCTGGAGGAGTGTTCAAAGAAAATAAGCCGATGCACTTATTACAGGAAATACGGTACTCATGTGTAACGATGTCACGTTGTTGGCCTGTACCAAATAACTCGCCGTATGAACGCAAGGATTCTAATATATTGCGGGAGCCAAACGCCAAATGTGTGTGCATGTTTTACAGAAATGACAAAAATAATTTTCTGGAAAGCAAATCCCAGCTGAGTGTAATTGTCCATGTGGGCGAGCAACAACCGCTTTAACTCACACTGCATCTGTTATTTTTCAACTATAGGATACGGGCAGGGGAGATAACCTGAGACTCGATGTTCTGCAGCCTGGTTCCCTGTGTAGGTTGCGCTTACGCATTGAAGCAACTCGAAATATCTTCCACATCATCCAAGTGTCTGGTCTCATTCACACCACTGGGTACATCAATTTGAATTGCAGTGCATGTGCTTGACCAAGAAAAGGGACGCTTAGCTCTCTTCCCGTAAGGAACCGACACTGATTTTGGGTGGAAGATTAACCCAGTTGTACACGCCTGGGAGAATGTGAAACACCGCTTACACACGGTATGGAATCGCTGAACGGCAGATCTGAATAACATCCTCCATTTTGAACGGATTACACCAGAAATAAAGCAAACACTTGAAAATATCACAGTTTTAGTATAAAAATGTCAAAATATACCAACTAAAATGAGCTCACTAGATGCACCTAAATCTGTACACATAGGAATGGTGATACCGATAATTCACCATGTTGCTTAAGGGGCCGTCACACCATGACGTTCTGGTCAACGTTCTCTGATCATTTCAATCGTTCAATTTTTTAGCGTTCTAGAATGAGGATGACACATCTGGCGTGTGATTAACGTGTACCTAACGCATGACTAGCGTGTGCCTAACGCACGAGAAGCGTGTAACAGCGACCAAGTAAGATACCCCTGAAAACCATAATCGTGTGCTAATGTGCCACTGGCGCATGACGAACGATTTGTCAACGTTAGACGAGCGTGTTGAGCGTGTGACTAACGTGTGAATAACGACAGAATAGCGTCTTGCTGGCGTGTTATTTTTACGGTGCGCTAGGGGACCGTTCAGCGGTCGTTGACAGGTCGCCAGTGAGTCGTTCAATGCAAAGCAAACGATTAGTAACAACCAAGTAACGCTAGAGTAACGACTGACTAACGATAGCCGAACGCGTGCAACGCTCGGCGAACGTTAGTAAAACGTTCCAAGAACGTTCTTAAACGTTCTTCAGCGTTTAAAATTAAACGTTGAAGAACGCTGGTCTCAGTGAGAACTTTTGTGCATGTTCAAAACTTTTTTTCCGGACCAGCGTTCTCCGCCGATTCCCGGCGATCACCGACGTTCACTAGCGTTCACTCGACGCTCTTCTGGCGCTATCCCAGCGACCATGGGCGACTACCAACGTTTCCTCAAACGTCATAGAACGCTGACCAGAACGTCATGGTGTGACGGCCCCATTAATGCGATAAATTCAACATTGCTGTAGTTTGAAGTATTCTTCATTTAGATAGCTTCTATGATGTTTACTGCATTGATTTAACTAACTCCTTTATATTGATTATCCTTAAGGCTGAAAGGAGTGATACCGAAAGTCTACAACCCTGTGATACTGTTGAACAAAGAACACTAAGCCCAAACAGCCAGTCAACTCGCTGTTCAAACGTTAGGTTTGGTTTAATTTTGGTTTGTTGTTTAACGCCGCACTCAGCAATATTCCAGCTATATGACGGCGGTCTGTAAATAATCGAGTGTGGACCAGACAATCCAGTGATTGACGACATGAGCATCGATCCACACAATTGGCCTCCAACGTAAGGGGAGCGGTCGGGTAGCCTAGTGGTTAAAGGGTTCATTCGTCAAGGCCCGGGTTCGAGTCCCGATATGGGTGCAATGTGTGAAGCTCATTTCTGGTGTCCCCCGCAGTGATATTGCTGGAATATTGCTGAAAGCGGCGTAAAACCATACTCACACACTCCAACGTTAGGCGCTAGGCCACCCGAGTTCAAGTTACAGATCAGACAATTAGAAATCGTCTGCATGAAGCTGATCTCATGACCGTCGACTAGGTGTTGTATCACCGTTAACAAATCAACACATTCTAGCCAGACGCCAATGGTGTTCAGATGGTAGATACAGGGTGAATCGCCGATGGCCTCGTGTAATGTTTTCAGAAGAGTCAAGGTTTGCCCTTGACTTTCTGGTTAGGCGTGGACGCGTCTTAAGACAATCTCATTAAAGTCAGTTCTTAGTTTTCGCTACAGCTAAACAAAGATCTGAGGACATCCAATAACGGGTCACGTCAGACAGACCTTGCGCGAACTTTGACCGACCAATGGAATGACCAATCAGAAGGCAGCTTTCTCCTGCTTTACGGCACTAATTTCAAATTGGCGACTACGCTTCGAAACATATTTTGACAAATTATCTATTACAAATTTGAAACCTGAACAAAAGAATATTCTGGAATGGCTAATAGATGGTCTAGATTGTATGGATTCAGTCGTTAAGCCCGTAACTATCGTTCGGAGTTAAAGTTTTCCAGGTTGCATGATTAGAAATCACATTCCGACTGTCACTTTCATAATCTGGTAAGCGATGTTCTGATTGGTCGGATGAAAGGTCGTTCAGACGTCATCAGATCGCGGAACGCAATGGCCAGCCATGAGTCCTGACCTTTATCTCAAAGAGCACGCCTGGGACATGATAAGGAGACTTGTTCGCCAACGTCAAAGGCCATCCTAAATTAGCCGAACTTGGCCATACAAGACTACCTCAGATTGCCATTTGAAGATTGATTCGGACCATGTCACAACCATAAACGAATGTTCGTGCAATCGTGAGCTCGTGACCCATAACTAATCAAGTCATCTCAAACATTCTTGGTTGTTTGCACCTTCTCAGTACACCGCCAATATGTTCTGCTGATTGTCATGCTACAACTAGGGCCAAGTCCTACCTTTTCCCTGTCCATTCATTGTCATCACTTGATTTCTCTCTATTTCTGTACTCAGCTGCTTTGTTATCGTAAATCCCCCATTTCTTTTAGAGAGTATAACATTTACCTTGTCCCTTACACAGGTGTATTATCATTTGTTCACATCTTTTCTCAAAGAGATGGATATCACTGGCTTCACCGACAGCAGTGTCTTTAACATGAGCTTTGAAACCGGAGTGAGCACAAAGCATTGATTCAGCGCCTGATCTTGTTCACCTTGGACACGTTTTATTGTCTAAGTTTTTTGCAACTGTGATACTTTATTCGTGGTTACTTTCGCTTCGTTTTCTCGGTATTATAAACAATGATGATGTTAATTACCATGTAAATTAATATACATATATTGTTGTTGGAAAACGGCGGATATTGTCCTTGTACTGTCGTTAAGGTTTCAACTATTCTATTTATAATTTCAAAGTTACTGATTTTAGTTTGACAAGGAAATACACATTCTTATTGGCATTCAAAATCTGGCTCTAATGGGTTCCATATTACTTTAAAATGTGAAGAAATCGTATTTTGTAAATGATTAGCGAAAATGTAATGCAACCCTTGTTCAATGTATAATTCGTTCACTCGCTTAAAACATAAATGATGTCATTCGTTCAGTACGTTTTCCAGGGTATACCTCTTTCTGTCCCCATAGCTACTTCCTGAGAACGAATTGAGTTCTCTAATTTCAACGTATCTTTCAGTTGTGAATGAGGATTGTTTTTACACAGAAGATATATATTATTATGAGCAATGTCGTTCTCATTTTCTGTTGTAAAGATGATAATGTCGAATTCCAATGTATATTTTGCTCAAATGTACAGGTAACTTGGTCTATAAATTACACAGAATTGATAGATATTGTTAGAGTATACAATTAAGTAGTAATACTTTAAATCATATGTAAGAAATAGTAAAGATTAGATACTAGTACCTGTGGGATACGATGATATACATCAACCAAGTCAGCGAGCCTGACCACCCGATCCTGTATATGACAAGCATAGTCACCTCTTACAGCAAGCGTGGGTTGCTGAAGACCTCTTCCAACCCATATATTCACGGGTTTTGCACGGTATACCAATGTATGGAATCAAACCGGGTCTTTGGCGCTAGCACTAGGCCACCCCACCACCAAACAGAAACCTAAAGTGATTATATAATGATGTGTAACTATAACATGGCCAGTTCTTGTGACCATCTGGAGGAACATTCCAGGAAGCATTGGTGGTATCTTAGCAACATATCAAAATACTATCAGTGCCACATGTAGACATGTCCAAAAGATAAATGGAAGTTTGGGATATATGAAAATACAGAATGGAAAAATATAGTGAATAACGTTTTCCTAAGTGTCTGTGGTTTTCAAATAGGGTCGACTGTGGGTTTGGATCCCTCTTTGTGCCTGTATAGTATTGGATGTAAAATTATTTTAATAGTACTGGCATAGTTGAGGCCGGGTAGTCGTAGCTCTTTGTAGACACAGGTCAAAATCACAATGGTTTATGGGATCAGGGCAGAGAAACGGGTACATCAGCCGAGTTTGATCAGTTGTTACACCCTTGTCAAGAGGTCAAACACTGCACTCAGCAATATTCCAGCTATATGACGGCTGTCTGTAAATAATCAAGTCTGGACCATACAATCCAGTGATTGACATCATGAGCATCAATCTACGCTATTGAGATACGATGACATGCATCAACCATATCAACAAGCCTGACCACCCGATCCCGTTAGTCACCTCTTACAACAAGCATAGTCGCCTTTTACAACAAGCATAGTCGCCTTTAATGGCATACATGAGTTGCTGAGGAATGTTCTAATTCAAATATTTTTATTTAATTTAATATATAATACCATATATCAGTTTTACTCATGTTTGCTGGCACTTGATGAGGTACTCCAACATATTTCACATGCTCAGAGGCTGTGAGTTAAAAACAAATATGGAATTCCTTAAACAACACTAAGTACTATCATGAGAAGACCGTGAAGTTTTTGACTGTGTATTGAAATTTTTATGTATGGAAAGTGGTAGCAAATTATGAATTTTCAGCAGTTATTCCTTAACATGCATACAAATTCTCTGCGTCCCAGTGCATGCACTCGGTTTGTCCATTTGTCCATTTTCAATTTGTATAGGTTTCGGATGCAGGATTTCATCTGGTTAACCCTTGGTATCCCAAGGTTTCGAAAGAAACAAAACCCAAGAAAAAACAACATGTACATTTTGCATTCATAATATATTTCCTACTATCAAACACTGACCAGATACAAAACTGCTTCTGATGACTACAGCATCAGTTCCACTCCCTGTCCGAGCCGATATTAGTATCCCCTTTATACCTCATTTCTTTGCCATCTTGGTTGTATTTATACCGATATTGGGGAGGAAAATATTCCTTGTGAACACTTTTAGTATCTATTTTCTTCTCATGCTCTTTCTCAAATGTCTGAAAGTCCATGGTCCATACATCTCTATCTTCCTTCTTACAGTGTACTGTCTCCACAGGATAAACTGTTTTCCTAACCACAAGCTCTCCGTTATCTTTTAGCCAGCAGTTCTCCATGTCGTCTGGTGTGTCGGGAATCCCATCTGGGAATGTGATGGGGGTGATCTTGATGAGGTGGATCACACTCTCCAGCATCTTATTCACAGAGGGGATGTTCTTGTGAATATATGTCATCCCCATCTGTTGGTGAAAAAATTAAACATCACAAGATGATCTTATACATAAAACAGTAAATGTTCTTCTCAACTGGCTAGGATGGAATGGGGGGTGGGTGGGGTGCGGGGGGGGTGGTTAGAACCCAGGTCCATGACTCGCAGGCTTTTTTGGTTTTCTTGTTTAACATCTCTTAGCGATATTTCACCTATATAACAGTGGCCTGTAAATATAAGAGCCTGGGCCAGACAATTCAGTGTTTGATATTAGAAGAAATGTCTTATGCCATCAGATAATAAGCAATCAACCAAGTCACTGAACCTGACCACCTCATCAAAACAGGTGCCTTTTACGACAAGCATGAGTGAGTGAGTTGGGTTTAACGCCGCTTTTAACAGTATTCCAGTTACATCATGGCGTGTCAGCTTAATGTAGGAGGAAAGCCAGGAGTGATACAGGTCTCAGACGTTTACCACTTCGGTGAAACCCACGAGCATGGGTATGGTGCTGACAAACCTAGAAACATAATCAGGGCGAACCTGGATTCGAACCCACAATCATAGGTGTCTGGCATGCCAAGGGACGCAACTCTGCACAGCGAATTGGGGATGGGGGTCAATGTCAGTTTCATAGTACTTTCCTACTGAGATAACATGATGGATGCCCCACACAGACATAGTATACTGACTGAGCCGACCAGTCCTTGATTTAGCCCCTCAATGCCCAACAACAACAACTATCTGGGCAGCCGGTCTTACCACTGGACCATGGAGGCGGTCTTTGGTCGAATTAATATAAAATGGCCGCATTGCTTGGATCATTCAAACAAACGTTTAACTTTCAATTTCTCATCATGTTCTCATCATGTTCTAGCCATTAACAAGGCCTGTAAGTAATCAAGAATGGACCAGAAAAAAACAGTGGTTGATATTATGAACAACAAAATCCGGGTACGACCTACACACAGAACCGATTCCGGGGTAGAAGAGGTCTTCAGCAACCCATGCTTGCCGTAAAAGGCGACTATGCTTTTCGTAAAAGGCGACTAACAGGATCGGGTGGTCAGGCTCGCTGACTTGGTTGATACATGTCATCAATTCCAATTGCGTGGATCGATGTTCATGATGTAAATCACTGGATTGTCTGGTCCAGACTTGATTATTTACAGAACACCGTCTTATAGCTGGAATATTGGTGAGTGCAGCATAAAACAACAAACCAAACCAAAACATACAGAACCAACATTACTTTTTCCATCTCTCCTAACCTTAATAGAGAATATATATGTTTGTTAGAGCCAGAAAAGTATCTTTATGCAAGTAGCGAATTCATTTTAATAAAAGCTTAAAAATATTTCAGTGAGGTTTTGAGGGGGACTCTTATTGAGAAATAATGAAGGTAGGTGGCCAAAACATTGATATATGCATGAGAAGCTGTCCTTAATGTGATTGAAGTATATGGACAAAATATCATTTTCTACTTGTATGTTCTACTTTTGATGCTATTAGAATGAAAGATCTACCAAGGACATGTATAACTAGTGTAAATATGCATACATTTAAAAAAGAAAATTGCCACAAATGATACAGAACAAATATAATCACTCTGCCTGTATATTTATCAAGCAAATGAAAGAAGGAAGTATTTGTTAGACAATGTTTAAAATTATATATTTGGCCACTACCATATTTGTAAACTGTTATTTGTATCAGTTTTCCCATTTACCGGTAATTGCCATTTTTTCACTGGTAAAATTAGGCTTGGACCGGTAATTCATGTGACTGCCAGTCCCTGTGCACTGGCAAATAAAGAACCTTATAAATCTTGTTGAACAAAAGATCAGCGATATTCATACAAGTCAAACAGTGTCAGATTGTCTGTTATCATCAGGGTTTCCCCTTGTCTATTTTTAGTGCAAGGAAATAACATTTTGCTTTGCCTTGAGGTAAACATGGTTAAATGTATAATTGCAGCGACTTAATTGTAGCGAAATATTCAAGAAAAAAGAGACAATTGTCATTGAACTTTGTGTGAAAGACATGTAGATCTAACCAACTTACTTCAGAGATGACGCAATTGCACTGAACACGATGTTAAAAGAATTGAAACCAGGTATTTTTTACAAGTTTTTCTTATTTGTTGAAAAACGGGACTGACAAAAATTAGGGGGGACTGGTAATTTCTTAGAGTTGCCCATCTATCAGGACTGGCAGTTTCAAAAGCCAGCAGGAACACTGTGTACAAGGGCCTATGACCTCTATTGATTGATTGATTGATCACCTTTCCATCTAACTTGAGAGTCTTCATGGTTTCCCTCTCCCAGTATGGTCGACCTTTCAAAGGTTTCACTCTCTGGACCAGGTGCAACATGGACACCTCTTTCTTCTTCCGTCCCTCAGCCTCCAGCTTCCTTTGCCTTTCAAACAATGGTTCTGCCCAGGACATGTCGTTAGGGTCAGCCCACTTTGGTATTTTCTTTTTCTTGAAACTCCATCTTACAAACGTCAAGTCATGACATGCTGGACGAAGAAATGGCACTCTCTGCAAGGATAAAGAACTTGGATAAAGAGTGAGTGAGTTGGGTTTAACCAGCTTTTAACAGTATTTCAATTGTACACTGTGTGCCAGCTTTGTCATTTAACACTTTGATGAAACATAGATCATGGTATGACTAGGGGACCGAAGTGAGTGGATGTTGTTTAACATTGCAGTCAGCAATATCCCAGCTATATCATGTATATTACCACCATTGAGGCATGTAAACAAGCAGGTCTTAAACAAGTGACTAATAGCATGAGGTAAAGTCCAACACTGACCTTGTGCAAAATGGGTTGATGTCGTAAACATTTCATACAAAAATCAGGGTACACTGAGATATGGCCAGGCTGCAAAAGGATACAGCAATACAAATCTGGATACAACTCAGTATATCATTTAGTACCCAGGGTACATTCTGATGATAACCCGGTCAAGGGTGACTTCATCTACTTCACCTTGGTGACCAAGAGACATAACTTTGGACATATTTACACAGGTCATGTTTATCCCGGTTGTGTTGCATTGCTAAGTTAATCCTTAATCAACAGAAATAAACATTGTGTCCTTTCTACAGGGCCTTCAATAACCCCATGTATGGAAGCAGAGTCTGTCATCAGTTTGTGAAATAGGACATCTCATTTAAGGATTGACTGTGTATTTTTTTGGGTTCATTGAGGTATTAATCGAAAAAAATCAAAAATCTGCAAACTGTATTAATCTGCATAGCGGATTCTTACAAAAGTCGATACACATGAGCAGAAAGTGAATTCCCTCGACTGTAATATTGGGATCGCCGACATTCCGCAGTAATAAAAGAAGTCCTCATCGGTGGGCGTGGCTTAATTTTTTACATTCATTGGGAAATGAATGCAATAACACGTGACCAATTAAGCTAATCAGAATGCAGGAATTTCAATGAAGACAACGAAAATTTAATTATCGTGGAGTAAACAAACCAATCAACTTATCGAGTCACAAATGCAAAATGTCAAAGAATATAATTTGGCCTTTCATTGGTTTCAAAGTGGTCCTTCCGTCTTCCAAGCGTTTCTGTTCAGGGTCCTGCCTGTTATCGTAATTAGAACTAGGTCTCAAGATATCCAACTTTCATTAACAATTGCGAGGACCAAAGTCACAGAAAATCACGTTCATCTGTTTCCTCTAAAAAATAAACATTGTCATAAACACAGGTTGTCACACATTAAGAAGATATATATACAGAATTGTATCTGTCATAGATTTGCTTTGCTTCCGTTCTTTAACAGATATCTGATACCAGATAAGCAGGGGAAATACAAATGCATGCTGTTCTATAACACATGTACCTGCAAGAGCGACGCCATTTTGAATCTGTGGGTGATATTACTTTCGTATTTCCCAATTGAAAGTTATATGTTGTATTTACTGTAAGTAATTATAATTTAATTAAAGTTCACTGAGAAATACAACAAATCTAATGTCATTGTTAACGTTGTGATAAATTCGAAACTATATTTTTGCTTGGGAGTACTCATTGGATAATTCACACGCACCAATTATTGAATAAGCCTTTAGGTACTGCGAAAGGAAATAGACCATACAACATAATTATTTAAGTTAATAAAATCGATAATAAATGTTTTGGTTTAAAACATCTGCACCAATAATTGTTAGTAATAGATGGGACTTACACCGAGATATGGCAATAAATTGCCCAGAATTCTTTTGTGAAGGAGGTACAAAATATTCAAGATGGCGACGTTTTGGCTCGTCGCTTCCGTGATCACTTGTTTCAAACTACTTTTGATGCCAACGTAGTACGTGTCTGTCCTATTTGGCTAGTACAGACGTTTTTTGAAGACCTTTCAGTCACATATATATTGTTTTGGAAATATGACAAGCTTAGTTGATGTTTGTCAACATGTACACGTGTCACATGCCGGGACATTGCAAAGGGAAATAACTTGGATTCCAGGTTAAATGAGAATATTGGGCCCTTACTTTCCGTTTGCCTTGCTCACGCGTCCGATAATTTCAGCATTGTGTTCTTTTTTTTTGCGTGGGCTACATTCAGTAGTAGTGAGCTGGTGATTTAACCGCATAAGATTTCACAAGTTGGCAATGGTTTTAGACCCAGTATTTTGTGCCAAATGTAAATAAACGAAACATTGATATTGCCATTCACATGACAAGTGTAGTGCCAAACAACCTTCATATTTTCTTTAAAACAAAATGTCAGTCTTAAATCATGAAATGAGAATGAATAGATGTTTTGTGAGGTTGTAAATATCATGATGTTCTATTAACTTGTACCTTTGTGTTTCCGTAATTTTGCAGCAGATCAACAGATTTTGAAGTTCATCGAAACTGGTTGGCAATAACCCATAGTCTGCCAATCAAAGACTGGTATTATGAGGTAGGTTTTTATATGTTTGTAAAATACTTTAGAAATACTTCCTAACATTGATCATTATGAGTAATACTATCAAACATGATAACCACATAAATTTAGCATACTTAGCATGATGTTAATTTTGTATATTGTATTAAAGAGATATCCTATATATATATAATGAAAGGTGAATAAATTATCATTATCATTGTGTTGTCACATTCAGTAACTTGGCTGATTGCACAACAGTGTATACCCATAGTGTAGGAGTGAGTGAGTGAGTTTGATTTTACGCTGCTTTTAACAATATTACAGCAATATCACGGCGGGGGACACCAGAAATGGGCTTCACACATCGTACCCATGTCGGGAATTGAACCCGGGTCTTGGGAGTGACGAGCGAATGCTTTAACCACCGCCCCCATAGTGTAGGATGTTGCTTATAATATCAATCACCTGGTTTGTTAGTCCCATCCATAATTATTTACAGGCCGCCATGATACATCTGGAATATTGATTACTGTGGCTAAAAACAACAAACCCCAAAACCATCCCTTTCCAAATCCGAAACAATATACATAACAGCGTGAAAACTGTATTTTCCACTCTCTACTTGAGTCCGAAACTTTTCATATTATGAGTAATAATTAAACATGATCTAAGTGTATTTTATTTGTGAGTTTATCATGTTTAATGACTTATGATGTACAACAAAACTGTCTTTGCAGAAGACATCTGAATGGACCTTGGATTACCCCCCCTTGTTTGCCTGGCTGGAGATGGCGCTGTCCCAAGTGGCCCAGTATTTTGACAAGAACATGCTGGTTGTCTCGAACCTAAACTATGCCAGCGAATCCACAGTATTGTTTCAAAAACTGTCAGTCATTGGGACTGATTTCCTCTTTGTCTATGCAGTGAATCAGTAAGTAACTATGTTTTCAGATGGTAATATTATGTCAAAAACTGCCACCTCAATGTTCAATCAGCAACATGGACATTGAACGTCTTATTTCGTGGAAGCAGAATTTTGTGTGGCCATGATAATTTACTATCATTATATGAAATAAATCAGGTGTTCTTTAAAAAAAATTTCAGTACTTTTTATATATATTTTGACAACGTAATGATTTGGGAGAAATAAAATGTTTTCTCTCAACAAGCTATAATGTTATAGGTACGTAATTTACAACTGGCAACTTGTTTCATTGTATCTCTGGCGTTTTTGACATAAATTTTCCAAATGTATTGTCTCATCTAACTAAAAAAATCCCTTATTTCATCTAAAATGTTTTGCAGTGAATAGAAATGGCCCATCTGTATTATTTATTCTTTATTGAAAAATTGGGACTATAGATGCAATTTATCTGTTCTTTCCAGGTTTTGTAGGAAATATTTGAAGCCAAGTCGAAAAGATGAGACTCAGGACTTGTTTGAGAGTCCCAAACTCATCACATGTGCTCTGCTGCTGGCCAACTTTGGACTTCTGATTGTTGACCGTATCCTTGTCTTGTGGTGAAAAGCCATATGGATGAGTTATCTCCCTTTGATTAGCTTTCTTCAAACTCCTCACAGCAATAGCCTATTTGTGGAGCTCACTATAGTATCGCTGGCACTGCACCACACTCTGCTAGGTGGCCACAATCATGCATGGAGTTGAACTGGCAACTGAGCCTTATGTTTGCAATTAAGTGATTATTGTTGTGATGACGAACACTCCTTTGGGCCGGTCGGGTAGGCTCCTGGTTAAAAGTGTTCACTCGTTATGCCGAAGACCCAGGTTTGATTCCCGACATGGGTACAATGTGTGAAGCCCATATCTGGTGTCCCCCGCAGTGATATTGCTGGATTATTGCTAAAAGTGGCGTAAAACCATACCCACCCACTCATGGTCACCCCACTCTCAAACACTCCTTCCCAAGCTAATTTGTAATTTCTAAGTATCATGTAAGAAGTATAGTGAGAATGTAAGGGGAAAGATGGGTGTTTTTCCATAAGTCTGCAATCTTAAAACAGATGTAATTTCATTTGGGAAATATTTAGTTAACATCAACCTTTTCCCTATTCACTACAATGCCTTCCCAAAGACATCCACAAAAATATAAAGGTCACTACATTTGAGGTTTGAGGAAACCTTTTCAAGATTTTTGTAATGGAGGGGGCACGGGTGGCCCAGTTGTCTGAGGCACCGCGATTCGCTGTGCAGAGTTGCGTCCCTTGGTCACGCCAGAAACCTATGATTGTGGGTTCGAATCCCAGTTCGCCTTTATTATGTTTCTATGCTTGTCAGCAACATACCCGTGCCCGTGGGTTTTACCAAAGTGGTAAACATCTGAGACCTGCATCTCTTCGGGCTTTCCTCCCACATTAAGCTGACACCCCGTGATATAACTGGAATAATGTTAAAAGCGGCGTTAAACTCAACTCACTCACACTCTTGTAATGGCTGCTATCACACTGGGAGCAGCGACAATACCGGGAGGGCAATGATGGTGTCACACCCAGGAAGGAGCTTGTGCTTACTCATGTAATTCATCTTCCTAAGGCAAGGGAGTTAACTAACTTTAAATGTCCTGTTTGCACCCTTGCCGATCTAGGCTAGAATTATGGAGTTATATGTTGGCTAGACTAAAGAGTCTATGTTCTTTTGACTTAACCAACCAGACATACATTTCCAGTACAATGGCTTCCTGACCGGAGTGCTGCTCCTGTCTATTGTACGACTACATGAGGTAAGGTGAACTATTTGATGCACCATATTTTGATGATTTGTTGCAGCCTCATCAGTTATTGCTTACCATTAAATCAACTTTGCATAAGAATTGCTTGCTTCTTTGGAGGGGCGGTCGGGTAGCCTTGTGGTTAAAGCATTCGCTTGTCAAGCCGAAGACCCGGGTTCAGTTCCCGACATGGGTACAATGTGTGGAGCCCATTTCTGGTGTCCCCCGCCGTGATATTGCTGGAATATTGCTAAAAATGGCATAAAACTATACTCAGTCACTCACTAATTCTTTGGAGTTGTGTGAAATGGCAAGTTATGTAGTTATTAATTCTACTAGGGAAGTCAGGGATTGGTATTAAGAAGTTGGTAGAACAGAAACACCTAACATGTACACAGGGCTCGATTGAGCTGTACAAAATATGTCCCAGTGCAACCTGTTATTGAAAAATGCAACCTAAAATTTGTGAGTACATGTGCCAAGTACATGTGAAGAAATTTTAAATTGGGGTCAACCCTTACACATCCACACAACTTGATCTTTGAACACATTCATTACATCAGGCTTTGGGCACATTTAGAAACCTAATATTTTCATGACTTTGCGTTGTGATTCTTTTATCAAGGAGATATTGATGCCGAAAATACTAAAGATTGTGTCTACGGTCCCTCCGTCTGTCCTTTACGACCTGAGTTCGTTGGATGTAGGGAGGTGATTCACAACAAAATATAATCAAGTTTCAACAGTTTATTACAGAAAATAATAAAAAAACGACTGTAACAACATGAACAAAATATAAATACAAACTCAACAACAATTACAAATCAGTCAATCATATTCCTAACTACAATTTACATTATTAAGCCAAAAATCCTACTTACTTATACCTTAAGAATAAAACTCAGAAGCAGCCTAAAGCAGACGAACAAACTCCTAACTAACCCATTTTAATAAATAATCACTACAGCATCCTTAACACAGTCTACGAGGACAAACAAACCCTACCAAACCTCTGAACACAATCGGTCAATGTAGCTACATCACATAGCTTACATTATTTCCTAATTAAATGCACCCGTCCAACCCACCTTTATAGCAGTTTACCCATAAATTCTAAAGTTGCCACATAATTTAGAGCTTTATTGCCGAAAATCATTAGTGATTGGGGAATTGTTTGACCTCCAAACAGGATAATTTGCTGTTGTCTCCCTCACCTGTATTGATCTTCCCGATCATGCTAGACCCATGAGAGCATTCACGATAATCACTTATATACTCGCAAGGACATGTGACCTCTGGGTCAACACGTCTAAACAGTACAGCCACTTGCTAATCCCGTCTGTCACCAACCAATTGGGGTGCTCTTACCATACGACCCACAACTGAAAACACTAAATTGGCATGCAGCCGACAAACGCACGTGGGGCAAGATCTGAAACATGCTGTCCCAAAGAAAACTACATATCGGTAGGGAGCTATTTACCATGTAAATACTACCATCTATCCTACATAATCAGAGGAAATTTCAATATTTCTACACATCTAAACTTATTTTCAAAATTAAGTCAATGACCCTTTTTAATGTGTAATTTGTCTTTGGTTCGGGGAGGGCTTTGACGTTATTGAAATGTGGGAACTTCAAGATTATGTGCACATGTTTGAACTTTGATAGATTTATGGGTTCAGGGTGCAACCTGGTTTTGTCTGGTGCAACTAATTTTTCATGTCAACATGCACCTCGTACAAGTTAAATCAAGTTCCATAAATCGAGCCCTGCTGTATATATAACAATTTCATGTAAGGAACTAGTGGTTGATTGGCAAGGTACGGTAACTTACAATCAAAGTTAATTAACCTGATCCCCACTTGATATGGCAGTTTACGACTGGGAACATTTAATGATGGCTTTGACCACAAGCAAGAACATGGTGAGGACCATTTTGTATCAGAAATCTAGCCAGTATTAGTTACCTTCGATCAATGTTAATTCTTTATTTCAGGGCAGAAATATTTCCAGTGCCTTTTGGTTTGCTGTGCTGCTCAACTTGAAGCACATCTACCTGTACATCGCCCCCGCATACTTCGTCTACCTCCTCCGCTGCTACTGCTTCAGGAGTGCCCCAGGTAACAGAATGTCAAGGTCAAATATGTATGAATACGTGCAGGAGAATGGGTAATTTTTCTCGTGATATGATTTGTTTGTGTTCTATTTTGTTCAAGGGGCGGTCGGGTAGCCTAGTGGTTAAGCGTTCGCTCGTCACGCCGAAGACCCGGGTTCGATTCCCGACATGGGTACAATGTGTGAAGCCCATTTGTGGTGTCCCCCGCCGTGATGTTGCTGGAATATTGCTAAAAGCGGCGTAAAACCATACTCACTCACTATTTTGTTCAATACAGCACCCATCAATATTCCAGCTTTATGATGACAATCTCTAAGTCATCGGACATTCTCCGTGGTATAGTGTATTGAGCATCTACCTGGAGTACAGGTCAGGGTTTTGATCCCCTGCCTTGTCATGCCAAAAGATATTATAAAATGGTACTTGTTGTCACCCTGCCTGGCGCTCGGCATTTAAGTGGATAAAACATGGCCTGGTTGGCTATGAGTCAGTATACCGTGTCTGAGTAGGGTATTTGTGTTAAACTGCAGCATGGTATCTCAGTGGTCTAGCACTATAAAACAGGCATGTCTGGACCAGTACAGACAGACAGACAGACAAAAGTGCATCATTCTTGAATGTGACGTAAATAGAGGGTGGTGGGGTAGCCTAGTGGTTAAAGCATTCGCTTGTCTCCACATGGGTACAATGTGTGAAGCCCATTTCTGATGCACCCTGCTATGATATCGCTGGAATATTAGTACTTTTGTACTTGCGAAACTTTTCAAATTCTGTACTTTGCCTGATTATGCATCTGTGTTTTAACTTCAATAAATTTATAGCACCATGGTGCAACCTGGTTTTCTCTGGTGCAACTGGCTTTTCATGTCAACATAGTGCAGGGTAAATCAAGTTCCTTAAAGCAAGCCCTGTCGGAGCAACAAATAAACAGATGCAAATTTGATATCTCCTTTATAAACTTATAAGGCTAAAAAAAATAGTCTTGGTTTTCAGGCACCGCCCGCATCATCTTAAAGTTTGCCGCATGTTTTGTTTTTGCTTCAATTTTTAATATATTTTTTTTTAAAATCCTTAAATATTTCCAAGTCCAACGGTAGTCAAATACTGTATTCCAGTATTTTACTCATCAACATGATCAAGGAATACATTTATGTAGGGAGGCCCTTTCCCAGGTTGATTGTACACAATTATTTATTGATTACACAACTGTTTATTGGTTACATACTAGTTTGAATAACCTCCCCACCAAAAATTTTTTTTAAAGAAGACACCGCCCGCCCGCACTATATATATTTTTTTTTGTAAGCCTAAGCAGAATTATTGTTTTAAGAAAAAAGTTTACTACATGGTGCAAAACTACCCTATAGACTGGACCTACATGTATATGGAAAGCCCCTCCAACCAATCAAAACCCTATGTGAGTGATAACATGTGAGTAAATGCTCAATGACTCCAAACATTAGCTGGAGCTGTTGATTCATGTTGCAGATGGGAGGATACAGTGGCGATCGTTCTCCATCACCAGGCTCTTCAGTCTCGGCCTCACAGTCCTGTCAGTCTTCGGGGTATCATTCGGACCATTCTTATACATGGTGAGACTTCAGTGAAATCTCTGCTTTCCTTGGTACTCCTCCATAGCTCATGTTAGTGTGGGTTCCTTTTGTTCTGGAATACACTAGGGGTGTCACGATAAATCGAAATATCGATATATTGCTATTGGTAAGCACTTAAAGTCAATAAATGTATTGTTAAATCAGTTTCCAATCAATAGTATCGATTCCAGTTAGGAATATCGATAGTTTCGATTGTATTTACCATATCATCACCAAAACACGCTCTCGAACGTTGCCGAGTGAGGATTAGATTTAACTGCCCTTGATGCTTAACAGCCGATCTTTCTGAAAGTAAAATGGCGGAGGGTGACAGTCAAGTGGAGTTTGTGACAAACTTGGGTGGAAAATTGAGTGTTTCGAAGTCTTGTCGTTATCACATTCAAAGGAAACTTCAGCTGCAAGGTTTAATTCAACTCTAGATTCCATCTAAAAAGATACACTGAAAACTAATGATATTTATCCCAATAGTTGCTTTCAATATCAATAGTTATCGCAATAGTTTCTTTCAATATCAATAGTTATCGCAATAGTTTCTTTCAATATCAATAGTTATCGCAATAGTGTTTTTCAGACAAGTAGTTACCCCAAAATTACACATACCGTATTCTCCTTAATAGGCGCTTAGAAAATTGACAAAATTGAAGCTCTTATCAAAACTATACACAAGTTAAATTTGTTTCAGAGATTGAGCAGGTTCAAACTATCTTGGTTCAAACATCAATGAAACTAAAAACCTTTTTTTTAATAGTTACAAGGCAATTATATACTTCTTCTGTGATCATGTTGTTTGTGGAACAAAATCTGTAATAAAACATTAATAAAATAGACTCTTAGGTCTTAGTAGGGACCGCTTATTAAGATTGGTCTATCAGTTGGTCAGGGAGCACTTTTTGGAACAGCTTGTTTAATATGGAGATGAATTTCGTCATGTTATTGTAATGTTTAGACATAACATCTTAATGTGAAGGCCAGATTGTGTCTGCAGATGGGATTTAATTGAATTTTAATGAAGTACTGTCTGATATTTCCATCCTCCTCTGTTCCCCTCACTTGATCTAATGAACAATATTAAAACAGTAATTATACAAATTAATCTGATGTTTTAGTTTGGGAATTGAGCTTTGTATCAGCATTTTATCTTTAAGATTAACAATGTGGTTGGGTAGACTTTTGACACCTGAAAAGTTTAAATAAATAAATGCCATACATTGGTCAGATTCCTTTATTTGATGCAGGTCAATAGGTGTCCTCATTGTCTAAGATTCTGCACATTTGCTGTGCAGAGTTATGTCCCTTAAGGAAGTACCAGGATCCTATGGTTGTGGGTTTGAGTTCCAAATGTTTCCTGATTGTGATTATAGGTTTGTCAGCACCATATCTGTGCATGTGGGTTTATCATGTACAGAGGTAGACATCTAAGACCTGCATTGCTTCAGATTTTCCTCCCACATCAAGCTTACATGCTGTGATATAACTGGAATACTGATCAAAGCAGTGTAAAAACCAAACTCACTCACTCCTTTTGTGTTGCCCATGTGTGTCTATCCTACTGATACATTGTGTACATCCATCAGGGACAGCTGCCTCAGGTCTTGTCTCGACTGTTCCCATTCAAGCGAGGGCTGTGCCATGCCTACTGGGCACCTAATTTCTGGGCCCTCTACAATGTGGCTGACAAAGCTGCCACCATAGCAGGTACAGTAGATGGGGGGGGGAGGTGGGTGTCCAGGGCAAGTACAGTAGATGGGAAGGGGTGGAGTAGGTGGGTGTCCAGGGTAAGTACAGTAGATGGGAGGGGTGGGGTCGGTGGGTGTCCAGGGTAAGTACAGTAGATGGGAAGGGGTGGAGTAGGTGGGTGTCCAGGGTAAGTACAGTAGATGGGAGGGGGTGAGTAGGTGGGTGTCCAGGGTAAGTACAGTAGATGGGAGGGCGTGGGGTAGGTGGGTGTCCAGGGCAGGTACATTAGATGGGAGGGGGTGAGTAGGTGGGTGTCCAGGGTAAGTACAGTAGATGGGAGGGGGTGGGAGGTTGAGGTCCAGGGTAAGTACAGTAGATGGGAGAGGGTGGGTTGGTGGGTATCCAGGGCAGGCACAGTAGATGGGAGGGGGTGGGAGGTTGAGGTCCAGGGTAAGTACAGTAGATGGGAGGGGGTGGGAGGTTGAGGTCCAGGGTAAGTACAGTAGATGGGACGGGGTGGGTTGGTGGGTGTCCAGGGTAGGTGCAGTAAACGGGATGGGGTGGGGTTGAGGGGTGTCCAGGGCAGGTACAGTAGATGGGAGGGGTTGGAGGTTGAAGTCTAGGGTAAGTACAGTAGATGGGAGGGGGTAAGGAGGGAGGTTGAGGTCCAGGGTAAGTACAGTAGATGGGAGGGGCTAGGGAGGGAGGTTGAGGTCCAGGGTAAGTACAGTAGATGGGAGGCGTGGGGTGGGTTGTGTCTAGAAAGACCTACATGTTTCCATTTATGACCTTTGTACAAAAATATCTCCTCTTAATGTGTGTATTAATGAAAAATGTTCTTTGAGACATAATCTCATTCACTGTCCATGTTTCAGTAAAATTTCAAATATGTATACACAAAATGTTTAGCTGGCAATATGTTGAAATGTGTCTCATTGCACCTTATTGTATGTTATTGTGTCTCAGTGTGTCTCAGTGTGCCTTGTGTCTCATTGTGTCTCAGTGTGCCTTGTGTCTCATTGTGCCTTGTGTCTCAGTGTATCTCATTGTGTCTTGTGTCTTATTGTGTCTTGTTCTGTCCAGGTGTCCAGTTAAGGGTCATCCAGCCAGATGCAGTCGGGTCGGCTACGATGACCGGCGGCCTGGTGCAGGAGTTCCGACATACAGTGCTGCCCTCTGTGTCCCCGCTGGCCACCATGCTGCTAACACTCCTTGCTATGATGGTCAGACTCCACTTTTTATGTACAGTGTCATAAACTTGGACTTTTCTCAACTTTCATGCACAATCTTTTTATTCTTCTTATCAATTTAGGGGCGGTGGAAGACCGCCAAAGACCTGGGTTTGATTCCCCACATGGGTACAATGTGTGAAGCCCATGTCTGGTGTCCCCTCGTGATATTGCTGGAATATTGCTAAAAGCGACGAAAACAATACTCACTCTTACCAATTCTGCTAACAAATAACAATGCATGATAAAGTTGCTTTTGGGCTATTAATATTGACAGATCATAAAGAAATTATTTGAAAATACTTACATATTTTCATGAAAGTTTTCAAATAAGTGCCAAATAGCAACCATTTATTTTTTTTAGGGTTGTAACCATTTTGAGAAATCCTGAACTATGAGTAATCAGAATTAGCAGTTCCAACACTGGGAAACATTAGCGTATGTCCCTTGTGTTTCAGTGACAAAACTAGATGCTAAAATAGGTTGATAGTCATAGCTACCTACAGTGATGGACCAAACACAGATGTGTTTGTGAAACAAGACTGCTTCCACTCTGTCATCTTCTGTTTCAGCCTGCTATGTTGAAGCTGTGGTACAACCCACGCGGCACGACCAGCTTCCTCCGCTGTCTCACTCTGTGTGCCTTCGCCTCCTACATGTTCGGCTGGCACGTCCATGAGAAGGCCATTTTACTCATCCTCATCCCGCTGATGTAAGTGTGGTACATAGAGAATCTTACCCTCGTGTATTTTGATATCAAATATATCAACACTCGTTGATATGTTTCATATCAAAAGGCACGAGGGTAAGATTTTATTTATTATTACCCACGTGGTGAAGATACAGGTGGTAAGATACTAAATCCGTACGTCACACGTGTGTCGTACAAGGTTGACCTTGTTTTATTCGTTTTGATTGGATAACCGTGACCTCTGTCACACCGGGACTACTTTTTTCATTCATAAAAAATCGCGAGACGTCATTCATTTTGCGATTACAAGGCAGAACTGAAGAAATTCATGAGAACGAGAGATATTTACAAACACTTTATTAAACCAAACAAGATAGTCACACGCATCAAATTCGGTTTGCATTCAATATAAGTTATGCATAGAGCTCCTACAGACGTATAATCGAGCTAGATCTATAAATCGATTTACAATGTACGACTGCCGATCGAGCGCGTCCCTTGAGCGTGACGCACCCGACCATTTTCGCAACTTTCAATTTGATTTAACGTAAAAGGATAAGCGTGGTGAAATGAAGTCTGTTTAAACTATCTGGACAGATATCTAGACTTACTTGCGATGATCCGGTTGTGCCATCGGTGTCCCCTTTGAAGCGTATTTTGTGGCGCTGTTTCGGTAGGTGTTGTTCATGAATGAACGAACACGACAGCACGACCAGATCACTTAAAGTTCACAGTTCCGATAAAAATCATTCGAAAACTCCGTGGAAGTGTGCCTGACTTCTGATTTTGTGGCCCCAAACATCCCAAATGTGAACAGTAACATTCCCTATCTCTAGCGTAAAATGCTGTGAGTGGATCGCGGTTGTCTTTTCTTATTACGGTGGCGACCTTGCCCTTCGATCGTTCGAAGCTGTCACTGACATGCAAGCAGACTTGAGTTTGTTGATTTTCACGTCTTCAGTAAAGGGTGGCACAGTTAACATGAATGTCTTTGGCGAACAGTCTGATTTCCCTCTTCCAAAATGGTACGGACATGATATAAATTCAGCTGATAGATCAAGGAAACCGAACCATTTTGATTGCACAGACAGGACCCCGGCAGTGTGACCGACTGTTGGTCCGATATTCAAAGCGCGGCGCTAATGTGACATTTCAAATTTTCTTATCGGTGTCCTGCGTACTAACAACATGGCGCTTGAATTGCCATAAGTTGAAGACTTTCTTCCAAAAGGATCTTGAGCGTCGGTGCTGGTTTGTTTGCAAACAGAACAGCAGGCGCATGTTGTTAATGCGTATGCATAAACATGTCAACAATGCCCATATTTGGTCATATATCAATATTCATGCACAACCAGATTTTGCAACCGGTTTCAGTTTGGTCTGTCAACGAACGAAAGTTGTTATGTATTTACACTTAAATATATATTTAACGTGGGTAATAAATAAAATACCACACTCATTCTCGTTAGATACAATTTTTACGAAACTCGTGAACTTTCTATGGTATCTGACCTCGCTTTCGCTCGGTCAGATACCATAGAAAGTCCACTCGTTTCGTAAAAATGGTATCTAACGAGAATGAGTGTAGTATTCTCTATTTATCCAACATCATTCTTGAAACTTTTTCAATTTGCAGACAGTAATAAGCAGTGTCTTAAGTGTAAAAAATTCTGCTAACAGCTTCAGTAGCAGAGCCATTAGTAATAACATTGATTGTGACGTCATGGTAACCAATGACGTCACAATGGTCTGCAAAGCATTGTGATGCAATTTCATTGCAGCGATAGCTACAATGTAGATATCGCTTGATCACACCAAAGGATATCTCCTGTGGGAGCCAGTTTTGGATGATAATTAATAGTCATTACTGAACTGATGGTAGATCACGACTTCCAGGGTATGTCAAAGCATGTTCTGTCAGAAAAGATACCCCTTCGATTCCTGACCCCTTCCATGTGGAAGGTCGGGGGTTCAATCCCTGTTCAAGTCATGGTTAAAGATGTTACCCTGCCTGGTGCTCTGCATTAAGGGACTAAAACAAATAATGGTCAACTCAATCAATATTCTGTGTCTGTCTGTCTGTCTCTCTGTTTGTTTGTTTGAGTAGGATATCCATAGGCATGGTATCTCTGTGGGCTAGTGCTGTGAAACTGGCACTACTCCAGACTGTCATTACGAAAAAATCAACAGGGAGGAGTAATGAACCACTACAGGGAAAATAAATCATGAGGGGCGCAGTTCACAGTTCCCTGTTCATAAAATGGTCTTGTCTGATATTGCTGAGATCGGATTCTATTCAGGGAGGTGTCATTCTATAAATTCGGGTATATATACAGGTGATTTCTGAAAGCGGTGTAGAACCATACTTACTCACTCACTCGGCCCGTGAAGATCCAGGGTAGAATAGGTCTTCAGCAACCCATGCTTGCCGTAAAAGGCGACTATGCTTGTCCTAAGAGGCGACTAACAGGATCGGGTGGTCAGGCTCACTGACTAGGTTGATGCATGTCATCGTATCCCAATTGTTTATTTACAGACCACCGTCATATAGCTTGAATATAGCTGAGTGCGGCGTTAAACAACAAACCAACCAACACCCACTCACTCACTCGAAGCTGTTAAGCATGTTTAGTTTATAACATTGTTTCAGATTATTGTCAACAGAGAGGAAGAAGGAAGCTCAGATATTTCTCATTTTATCAACCATCGGTGGCTACTCCTTGTTTCCCCTTCTGTTTACACAGTTCGGTAAGTACAGCTGTCTCGCTCAAACAAAGCCGGGTTCATTTCGTGTCTGGTTTACAGCCTCCAGTGTGTTGTTAGTCACAATTTTCTGATTATACCTGTTTTGAAAATACTGACAAAGATTTGTGGTATATTCCAGTTGTAGAAGGGTAAGGTGGCCCTGTCGTCTAGCAGAGTTATGTCCCCTGGGCATGGCAGAAACATATCGTTATGGGTTCGAATCCCGGTTTGCCCCAAGTATGTTTCTAGGTTTGCCAGCACCATACCTGTGCTCATGGGTTTCAAAGTGGTAAATGTCTGAACCCTGCATCACTTCGGCTTTCCTCCCACATTAAGCTCACATGCTGTGATTTTACTGGAATACTGTTCAAATCAGCGTCGAACCCTACTCACCCTCTCACACCAGTTGTATAACTCTGTACTTTTCGTTTCAGAAACACCAATAAAAATTCTTCTTCTGGCACTTTATACCTTTTACGCTTTTACAAGTCTGGGAAGAATTCATGGGTAAGTTGTTCCTGTACTGCACGAGGAATCCCATCCAGGCAAACTAGAGCTGACTAAACCAAATATAGTAAATAAAACAGGGAGTCACTGGTAGCCCAGTCATCCAAGGTACCACAATACGCTGTGTAGAGTAGCATCCCAAATAACAGATGATCATGGGTTTAAATTCCAGATTCTCACTGATAACTTTTCTAGGTTTGTCACCCTCATGGTCATAGTTTTACTAAAGTGGCCACCAGTGAAGATCAGGTGTAGAATAGGTCCTCAGCAACCCATGCTTGTTGTAATAGGCGACTATGCTTGTCGTAAGAGGCGACTTAAGGGATCGGGTGGTCAGGCTCGCTGACTTGATTAATGCATGTCATTGTAGCCCAGTTGCGTGGATCGATGCTCATGATGTCAGTCACTGGATTGTCTGATCCAGATTACTTACAGACCATCGTTATATAGCTTGAATATTGCTGAGTGCGGCGTCAAACAACAACAACAACAACAACAAAAATGCAAAGTGGAAAGACCTGCATCACTTTGGACTTTCCTCCTGAAATACTACTTAAATCAGCACTAACCAAAACTCAATCATTCACTGAAAACATGCGATCAACTTCCAGCTATAACTCTGAAATTTCCTGATGTTTCAGCATCCCGGCGCGGCCGACAGCCTTGCCTTTGTTGTCCAGCCTGGAGAGCCTGTACCTGCTGGGGATCGTCCCCCTTGAAATATACAACAGTGTTGGGCATTCGGCACTGGGCCTGTCACAGAGATTCCCGTTCGTGCCCCTGCTATTGACATCCGTTTATTGCGCATTTGGTATCACATACTGCTGGCTTCGATTTTACTGGCTTACACTTTCTGATAGACCAAAGAAACAGAAAAGCAGTTAATCTGTATACAAATGTAAATAAATGTTTTTTTGTTTTTTTTCCTTGCCTGTTCTGTTATCACCATGGTGATAGTGTTCTGAAAGCATCAGCATTCCATGACTGTTATGACTACCGATAAATCGTCAAGAGTTGATCCCCCTTGAAGATTCCGGGTCAGAATTGGTCTTCAGTTTCCTGTACTGCACCTTACCAATTAACAATTTTGCATCAACATTTGTTTTGTTTGTTTGTTGTTTAACGTCGCACTCAGCAATATTCCAGCTATAAGAAGGCGGTCTGTAAATAATCGAGTCTGGACCAGGCAATCCAGTGATTGACATCATGAGCATCGATCAACGCAATTAGGATACGATGACATGCATCAACCAAATCAGCGAGTCTGACCACCCAATCCCATTAGTCGCCTCTTACAGCAGGCATGGGTTGCTGAAAACCTATTCTATCCCGGATCTTCACGGGTCTCAAGAACCTATTAATGTACAAATAGATTTTCAACCAAGGTGAACACTACAAACAACTGGTTTATCTGCAGAAGGTCCCATCTATCATGGTAAAAATACACATTTATAGTGTTCCCTTGCTATAATTATGTGTTGCCTCGCTGTACTTCAGCGTTTACTGATTATATAGTTTCATGGGGATCCAGCACAGGAGCTGCATCGGATGTGAGAATGTTAATTGTTTTGGCACAAGATGAAGACGGATAGGAGCTTCGTCAGTTATCAGTAATGAAGTATGTGAATGTTGTTTGACACCAGTCAGCAATAGCCTGGCTATGTTGGAGATGCCTAGAAATCAGAGCAAGGAATAGCAGCAACAATCCATAATGCTCGGACACAATATGACACAGCCAGGTCACACATTGCGAACATACAAATTCTCAGTTTATTTGGCTCTTGTGACTCGGGTGCTAGGGACCTGGGATCTCTAAGGAAGATGATCAGTATTAATTTACTATTAGTGGGCAAACATTGTTTCCAGCACTATTCCAGCTGATCTTGACCAGGCAAAACAGTGACTGACAGCATGCAGACCGCTCCACGTCACATGGGGTAGAAGCGACTAACGGGCAATCAGGCTCGCTGACTTGGTTGATGCATGTCATCGATCCCAATTGCGTGGATTGATGCTTATGATATTAATCACTGAATTGTCTGGTCCAGACTCAATTATTTACACACCTCCGTCTATAGCTAGAATATTGCTGAGTGCGGCGTTAAACAACAAACCAATCAACCAACCGTCAGACATTGCACGCTTGTGACAGTTGTCCTTGTGTCTGGGGGATGGGGGTGAAGTTTATGGCAGTATTGCTCCCAGACCCGGTGGCTAGCTGAGTGAGCGGAAGCGATGCCCTATTTTTAAAAAGTATTGATTAAACTTCAAAATTTTACTGCATCCGCAATCTTGGTTTATTTGACTTGACTTTTGCCATTGACTTATTACATTTCTTGGTGGTGTCCAAACTGCACGAAATTGCTTAAAATGCAATCATATGTTTAAGAGATTTCGGAGGAGGGACGGGGCATGCCTCCAAACCCCCCTAGAGTTTTCCTCTTTTGGGGGGGAAAACCTGCTCACATCCCTGAACATGGGTACAATGACACGCAATCAGCCAAGTCACAGAGCCCAACGACCCGTGAAGATCCGGTGTAGAATATGTCTACGGCAACCCCTGCGTGCTGTAAAAGGCGACTATGCTTGTCGTAAAGACGACTATCAGGATTGGGTGGTCAGGCTCGCTGACTTGGTTGATGCATGTCATCTTATCCCAATTCTGTGGATCGATCTTCATGATGTCAATCACTGGATTGTCTGGTCCAGACTCAATTACTTAAAAATTGCCGTCATATTGCTGGAATATTGCTGTGTGCGGCGTTAAACAACAAGCAAACATACAGCCTGACCCAATTCTGATGTAAGTCAGCTTCTGCAACAAATATGAGGTACCGGCACCTATTCTGACTGGAATCCAACACAGAACATTGAATGTCAACACAACACAATTCATTGATACCCAAACTAAACTTTTATTGTACTTCCAACATGCAAAGTGTCAATACATTCACTGGTCATGCACAATAGTGCTAACACCCACTTATTGAGACACATACCTGGTGACTAAGAAACTGGTCCAGACTATTTCTCACAAGATGTAAATAACTTGATTAATTGACATGGCTAATGCTTAACAGACACTCACTGTAATATTCATACTAGTAGATAGTACATATGTATACATCTGACTTGTGTTCATAATACTTGTGTGTATATCACAACTTGAATGCTTGAAACACATCAATATAAGGCTTTAAAAAAAATAATAGTCTTGGTTCTAAGGCACCGCCTGCATCATGATAAAGTTTGCCGCACGTTTCGTTTTTATTTCGAAGCCCAACGGTAGTCAAATACTGTGTTCCAGTATTTTACTCATCAAGGAATACATTTCTGTAGGGAGGCCCTTTTCCAGGTTCATTGTACACAATTTTTTATTGATTACACAATTGTTTCTTGGTAACAAACGAGTATGAACAACCAACAACAAAAAAACACACAAAAAAGGCACCGCCCGCCTGCATTAAATTTTCAAAAACCATTGCCTGAGAACCAATTCTTTTTTTTTATAAGCCTCATTGATCAGTGTTGTCATTGTCTCATTAGTGTCTGATTGGGATTACAATTTGCCATATAATTGACAGACATTTTAAAGCACTGGGACTGTGCTCAATGGTGGAAACGTCTTGATTATGTAATGAATAACAAGATATCCTTTGACACTGACGTTCATACACCTAATAACGTAGGACAGTGCTACCCTATAATGTGTACCATGAAGCTGGTAATTCACTAATACTTTCACCACTACCGCTCAACTTCTGTTTGAGTGTGAATATGTGCATAAGTAAGCAGTTTGGAGTGTGATAGAATACCGGTAAGAGATATATCCCTTTCAAACGTGGAATAATATAGTACTGTGATGACATGACAAGACGGACGTCAGTGGTGATCCTCTCAATCTCATTAAAATCAGATCTTAGTGCTCATTACCACTTTTGTGTAGTGGTAGCGATAACTCAGACCTGATGTAATGAGATAATGATCCCGTTATATATACTACTCAAAAGAAGTTAAGGATCTCCCGATTCTTTCATATTTGCAATGTTAATCTGTCATGGCATGAGAGATTAACTATTGTAATATGAAAGAATCAGGTCTTTCTTAACTTCTTTTGAGTAGTATACTTGCACACTTCAACTTTTTTTGGCTTTCACTCTAATTCTACAATGTTATTATACAGGCCCTATGAAAAC
The DNA here is from genome assembly GCF_022045235.1 of Haliotis cracherodii. Lineage (NCBI taxonomy): Eukaryota > Metazoa > Mollusca > Gastropoda > Lepetellida > Haliotidae > Haliotis > Haliotis cracherodii. The sequence continues at coordinate 31,645,071 of NW_027266341.1, forward strand.
ATTTCAATTCATGTCTAGTGTCTAATATCTAATGAATCCTGTTCTGGACAGACACTTTTTTTTTGGGGGGGGGGGGGGGGGGGGGGTTACAGATTTGCTAGTTCAAAGAATTATAAATTCCAGCTTCAAATACATTATTCAATTTCTCTCATGATGTGTCATAATTCGTTGTTTTGAAGTTTCAAAGATAATTTTTCAAAATGTTTTAGTAACAGTATTTCAAATAATATACTTATAGTGAGTATAGTTTATTTCACTATCAAAATCAGAAAAAGAATAATAACATCTGGCCTTAACCAACAAAAAAGGAGTATGGGCTAATTCAGTAAATGTAATTTTGAGAATGATGAGTCCGATATTAAAACAGGCCCATTTTCATTCTCAAATTTTATGCCCAAGAATCAAACACCATATAGTACTTCCTCTTTCACTTTCGATAATCATAAAAGTCCACACACTTGACATACACCGGAGAAATATATAAAAGTGAGTGAGTATGGTTTTACGCTGCTTTTAGCAATATTCCAGCAATATCACAGCGGGGGACACCAGAAATGGGCTTCACACATTGTACCCATGTCGGGAATCGAACCCGGGTCTTCTGCGTGATGAGGGAACGCTTTAACCACTAGGCTACCCGACCGCCCCAGATATATAAAAACAAAGTCAAATGCAATATACAACGTAAAAACACTATCAGTTGTAGCAGGATCATGAAAGGTACATGGGGTTTCATGGACCCCCCGTTTTATAGGTTAGAAACCTAACAAGGGACCCAGAAAACCCCATGTACCCCCCATGATCCTGCTTCAACAAATACATCTTACCGACATGTTTGAATGTGACATTGTAAAAGAATTAACATAAATTAAACATTGAAAGAAAACAGCAGTTCGATTGAGCTGAGGTTAACTTGTGCTATGTCACATGCCTTCCATGGACAAAGTGAGGCTATTTGATTTGAAGCAGGGAATAAGGGATTTATTCCTCTCAGAAAAGCACATGCTGCCTGTTTTTCTCGTGTTGGGGCATAAGGGATTTATTCTTCCGCTGAGAAATTTATTCCCATCCAAGGCGGCATACCATTACATCGTATTTTATCAAGGTCACATGGACCAATCATACCTTATCATTCAGTTCAGAAATAAAGTTCTCTTTTTAAAAAATCTATATCTAAAAAATAAAATCCAAATGGAGCCCAGAACAATGCTTAATTTCAGACAAAGAGCTAAGGCAATCTAGACTTGCCAAATCATTCTAGACTTGTGTTGGATTCATTCTTTATTTATTCTCTAGGGTCTGGGAGACAGACTACAAACAAACCTGCACACCAACAAACTACACATTGACGCTTATTCATCTAACTTGGTATGTGGTGTTCATAACAGACAATTGTAGGTCATAAGTTCAAGCATACCTACACATCTACTACAGCATCTTCCCGAGGCAAGGGAGTTAACTTGACTATAAAAGTCCAGTTTCCACTCTTGCCGAACTAGGCAGGAATTATGGAGTTACAATTTGGCTGGACTAACGAGTCTAAGCATAGTCCAATCAAAATCGTGCACCAAAATCGAAATCCGGTTTGTAAACTGTCATGCAGATTTCGGTCAATATCAGGATTTGCAAAGCATGTGCACCACCAACTCGTTGTCAACAGATAATTTCGAAGTCTTTTTATGTTTCTAATCAAGGTGCTCACTTGATTTGATGCACTTCGCAACTAAGGCCCGTTTTATCATAATATAGATCTTGACTATCGATCAGATCGTCTTGACTGGGCGCCGCCGTTTTGTTTAAAACAAATGCAAATGATACGAGAGCTGGAATCTGATTGGTCCATAGGAGAGGGTTAAAAGGGACATAACTCATAATAACCACTGGTGGCGAGCCCAGGAATTCAAGCTTAGTTCGGCAAGGGTGGAAACTGGACTTTTTAAGTCAGTTATCTCCCTTGCCTCGAGAAGATGCTACTACAGGGACTGAGGTATTTCATTCATTAAAACTTTCTATAAACCTAAACGATTCTAGAAAATATCACAGTCACAGATATGTACACATATCACAAGTGAGTATCCAAGGCCATCTGTGAGATCAATGCTTCACCATAACTTGTCGTTTAATATCCAAGGTTCTATATACTACAACGAAATGACATGACTGATTAACCATAGTAATATGGAAGAATTGGGGGGTAACTTTTTATCTCATTCTCTTGGACGGTGTCAACAGTTTCAAAGTTAATCAAGCATTTTGGTGGTTTGGGGAGTGTGTCTCAAATCTGATGAATCTGTTTTTCACACTTCAATGAACTTTGGAACTGGAATAGACCAAAAACCTTTAACCAATTTAACCAATGTCATTTTTTTAAATGTTACACTAAGCATCCTTTCTGTATATTTACTGCATGATAGTTTATGGCTTTTTCCCAAAAAATAAATAAATTCTGACTGGCTGGAGTGAGTTACTTCCCCTTACTGTCAACACTGCAAGTGAGTGAGTGAGTGAGTGAGTTGGGTTTAATGCCGCTTTTAACAGTATTCCAGTCATATCACTGCGTGTCAGCTTAATGTGGGAGGAAAGCCCAAAGTGATGTAGGTCTCAGACGTTTACCACTTCAGTGAAACCCACGAGCACAGGTATGGTCCTGACAAACCTAGAAACATAACCGGGGCGAACCGGGATTCGAACCCACAATCATAGGTTTCTGGTGTGCCCAAGGGACGCAACTCTGCATGGCGAATCGCGGCGCCTTAGACGACTGGGCCACCCGTGCCCCCCAACAATGCACGCTCCTTCTCAGCGTGTGACACCTTCGTTACACTCTTGGTAACATTGCTGCCACCAGTGTGGGCACGGCCATTACAGGAATCTTGAAATTGGCCCTCTAACCCCAAATGTAGTATCGTTTATACTTTTGTTTGGGAATGCCATCATATTTCATTTTGAAAAGTTTTACGACTGACCATATTTTCCAGATGAATTTACTTTGTTGTTTGTATAATCAGATTGGTTTCAAGATTGCAGACAAACGGAAAATCCACCAACTTCTCCCTTACATTCTTACCATATCAATTACAAGATAGTTTTAATGAAATACAAATTCAAATTGACAAACAAAGAAAAGTAATTTAGCAGGGGTAAGTGTATTCGATTGCGTTGTTCAACTCCAAGCATGGTTGTGCTCACCTATCACAGTGGGGAGTTTTGACTGGTGGCAGCAATAGTATAGAGAGCTCCGCGAACAGTCTATCGCTGTGAGGAGCTTGTTAACACTGCATTGTCACATTACTCAGTACAAAAGTAATTCCTTCAGGAAAGTATCTATTTTTATGGCAAAGTCGTCTCTGTACTGCTTTGCAAGATTCTAGAAATATTTTTTTTTATTCTAACACAAAAGTGTTTTGGGTCAGAAGTTAAAAACATATTTCTAAAAAATGGTCATCCATATTTTCATATTCCCCCCAAAAATGCCTTCAACATCTTCTGGTCCTAATCTAGTTCTAGAACTTTGTTTTCAGGAAATGGCTAGATATATTATATTTTCATCCTGAAAATATTGATTCCTAGAATACATTTTCACACTCAGGTAGGGCACACAACTTAAAAACAAATTTGTATAGGTGAGGAATAATTTGTAATTTCTGTACCAGAAACTTCAACCAAAACACTTTTTCAAATATCACTTTCCTCCCCCTTAAAAGTGAGTATATGTATGTGGTGTTAAAACATACTTTTAGTCTCATACATCATTTCAGAAAGGACGAGTGTATTTTGTGAATGGGCAAATCGTGTTCAATAATCTTGTAATTATATTAAAAACATTTCAGCTAACAATATAGTCATGTCATACATTTACTTTTAGTATAACCAGCATCTTGTACATTTCTGAAAGTATTAGTGTTTGGAAAGCTTCAGAAAGTGTGCACCCTACAACCTTGTCTGAATCCACTGGATCAGCCTCGAACAACATAAGTGTTTGGAATTCCATGCTGAATGTTTGGAATGTACAGATTAAAAAATATATCTGAACCTTAGGCCCAATATCCGGTGTACCCTTAAGTATACTTCTGTAAATATCATGTACTTTATTAAATTGAAGCCATTGGTGATGAAGATGGTTCTGCTGACATTACTCCTATCCTGTTTGCAGGCTCCCTGTCCATTTATCGAGTTGCACCCGACTCGCCTAAAATCCGACTCGCCTAAAAAATATATATGATATTTTGGTATGTGTTTGGCAAATATAACTTAGGTTAGGCCTAATGATCACAATTACTAGTATATTCATACACAAGTATGGAAATAATATAAAAAACAACAACGTATCATCCATAGAATTTGTCTTCTGTCATATTTACATCTGCACTTCATGTTGAGTCAGTGAGTCAGAGCCCAGTCGGTTACGCTATTGGGACCGAGACTACAACACTAACATTTAGTTACATTATGTGTATAAAATGCATTACTATGCATTTCTGATAGTTACATACTTATTCTAAAATACAAAAAACGACCGTAGTTCACTCAAATTTTTTTTAGGCGAGTCGGGTCAAAATCTTTTTAGGCGAGTCGGATTTTAGGCGAGTTGGGTGTATCCCCATTTATCTACCACTGCATTAACTCATGTAGAAATACATTCAGGCTAATTCTCACTCAATCTGAGCAATCTCTTTAAAATCAGATCTTCGTTCTTGCTTCCACTAAACAGCACTACTTTCAAACTGGCGAATATTTTGACAAGTTCCTGATTCAAAATTTGAAAACTGAACAAAAGAACATACTGGACGGTCTAATCGAAGGCCTAGACGCTATGGCAATACTTCCCATGGGCTATGCAAAGTCTCCGTTCAAATGTTTGTCCCACTGAAGCGACAGATAGACTATGTTTTTGACGGATTCTATCGTAAAGCCCATAACTGTTGTTTGGAATACCCTGTGTTTAACTTTTCAAGATTGCATGGTTAGAAAGCACATTCCTACTGTCAACTTCCTAATCTGGTAAGCTACAATCTGATTGGTCAGATAAAAGGTGATTCTTATGTGACCCGCAATGGATGTCGTCAGATGATGAACCTAGACATGTCAATGATAGAATTTTATAGTCCCTGTTTTTTTTGTTTTGTTTTTTTGTTTATTGCCGCACTCAGGAATATTCCAGCTATATGACGGCGGTCTGTAAATAATCGAGTCTGGACCAGACAATCCAGTGATTGACATCATGAGCATCGATCCACGCAATTGGGATCCGTTGACATGCATCAACCAAGTCAGCGAGCCTTACCACCCGATCCTGTTAGTCCCCTCTTACGACAAGCATAGTCGCTTTTATAGACCCTGCTACAAGCACTTGTTCAAACCCAAACCAAATCTGTATCCATAGGACAAGCTTTCCAGTAAACATTATCAGATTTGTGAACACAATGACTTTCTGAAGTCCTGAACCTCCCATGTTGTGACCTCTCATGAGGAACAACTGGGAATCTGTTTTGGAATTCCTCAAGCTCATTATAATCAGATCTTAGTTCTCACCATCGCTAAACAAAGATCTGACGACATCCCATTACAGGTCACATCAGACCGACACTTGGCGAATTTTGACCGACCAATGGAAGGACTGACATGATGTCAACATTAGCCAATCAGAAGGCAGATTTCTCGTGCATTGCGGCACAAATTTCAAATTGGTGATTACGCTTTGAAACATATTTTGACAAATTTTTAATCTGGAATATATCTGGAGTATATATAAAACCTCATTTCATCGGTCGATTTAAGCCACTAGTTCCAAGCTTGAGTACTGTAACATTCTCTCCGGTCTTGTAATCTCAGCTACTATTGTCTGCCTTCAAGTAGCTGGAACATCACTGAGTGCTGCATTAAACATAATCTATTTTTTTAAACCAAAAACAATAATAAAAGACCATATAATAACTCTAAAATCTACAGAAAATGATGCCATATAGCAGGTTTGTGCTTGTAGACTCAAAAGTGTTTGGTACGAACTAATTTATATACCTCAAATTAGGTAACATAAAGCAGTAAAAAGGCTGTGCAATCAGAGGCATTTTATTGTGATTTTGACACCCCCCTGATTGACCAATTATATTCAGGTATTTTGACATTCATAAATACATAAATAAAATCAGCTGTAATCCATACCAATGGTATGTCACAAGCAAGAGGTGTTGGTCAATAGTCATTGTATGTGAGGGAATGAGGTACATTACATCAGAGACGGACCATTTTATGTATGGCGAGAGCCCCACGATAACGCTTATCCAGCCCTAGAAAATCATGCTGATTGTTAATCTCGTTCAACTTTCGAAAACTGGATAAAAAAGGTATGTAGAGTGTATTAAGAATGAAAAAGAATAATTTTTTTACATATTTCGAAAAAAAAGAAAATGGTCGTCCCTAAGCCTAATATCCTAGAGTTGTCCTAAGTGGAATCATCAATTACTTCAATACAAAGTCACAGACTAGTGACAGGTGATCTGACGGATATGTGTGTGATGGCAGTCTGTTTTCTCCAATCTCGTGGACGGTTGGCATCATCAACACAGACTTCAGACCTATCTTGCTTGGCGTGAACCACACGTAGTCAATTGTCCGACTCAGTTCCTTCTTGCCGGTAATCCCTCCTCTGACTTTCCAGGTGGTGAAGGGAATCTCGGACCCATCCCCGGACAGCTGGGCATAGGAGCTGACCAGTCCCACCTTACTTTTCTGGAACACTTCATAGACTTTCTCTGTCTGTTCAGCATTGAAATCTCCACAGACAATCACCGGATGGTTGCCAGTCATAGCCTCCAGTGTAGCATTAAGAAAATGTCCCTGTTCATATCGAACATCCGAAAATCCATTCTTGGCTTTCAGATGGGTCACAGCAACATAAAACTGCTTGCCTCCTTTCTTTGTTTGAAATTTGCAGATGATGGAGACCTGATTTGTTGCATATCCCATCAGATTCTGCAAGACGATGTTCTCCTGGTCGAGGAGATCTAGCTCCTCAGTTTTCCAGAAGACTGCGCATCCATCTGGTCCGTACGAGATGTCACAGTCGAGACACGGGGAGTACGGTTTGGGGAAAAATACTCCCTTATATCCCACAGATTTCAGTTTCTCCTCAAGAAAAGAGAATCTGTCCACTTCCTGAAGACACAGCACGGAGGCATTGTAGGTGAGCAGTTCTTCCAGGATGTGCAAGTGACGATTGTCCCAATCCAGAGCTTCAATTGGACAGAGGCAGAAGTTGTCATCACCCTGACTCAAGGCTGAAACAACCAACACATGATACATGATACTTGATACTTGATATTTGATACTTGATACATGATACATATTTTATACTTGATACTTGATACATGATACATGATATTTGATACTTGATACATGATACTTGGTGCATGATACATGATACATATTTGATACTTGATACATGATACATGATACTTGATACATGATACATGATATTTGATACTTGATACATGATACTTGATGCATTCATGATACATGGTACTTGATGCATTCATGATACTTGATACATGATGCTTGATACTTGATACATGATACTTGATACTTGATGCATTCATGATACTTGATACATGATACTTGATACATGATACTTGATGCATTCATGATACTTGATACATGATACATGATACTTGATACATGATGCTTGATGCATTCATGATACTTGATACATGATACATGATACATGATGCTTGATACTTGATACACGATACTTGATGCATTCATGATACTTGATACATGATATATGATGCTTGATACTTGATGATTGATACTTGATACATGATACATGATACTTGATACATGATGCATACACACTCAGGTAAAACTAACACTCAGCTATATATATTCCAGCTATACGACAGTGGCCTGCAAATAAACTTATGATTAACGGATCCACACCTGGGAGTACATGGCAGCGCAATCAAAGAAGTCATCGGGCCTGGCCACCCAATCCTCCTACGACTAGCATAGGTTGCTGGGGACCTATTCTAACCCAGAAACCCCATGTCTTGATACCTTTTGACAATGGTTATTATATAAAGGATAAATAAGGGACAAATGTACTTTCACACAAGTAAACTGTACAAACCATTTAATACACAATATTATTTACAAAATATACCTTGGGCTTGGGGAAAGTATATTATAAATCTCAAAGAAAAAGAAGGTGGCAAACATATTTCCTTACTGCCTAGCCCTATGTGAAATGATAATGAATGGGTTTAAAGATGGACCCCCAGCTTAGGGGTCACATCTTCCTGAGGCAAGGGCATTAACTGACTGTAAAAGTCCAGTTTCCACCCTTGCCGAAGTAGGCTGGAATTTATGGGCTTGATCGTAGCACCACTAGTGGTTATTATGAGTTATGTCCCTCCTACTCACTCCAACTGACCTATCAGATTCCACCTCTCAAATCACATGCATTTGCTTCAAACAAAATGGTGGCGCCCAGTCAAGACAATCTGATCGATAATTAAAATCTGTAAGAGGGTCTTATCAGGCTAAGTGCTTCAAAGTACATGAGCAGCTAGATCAAAAAGACAAACAGATTTGGAAAATATCTGTGAAAGCTGCACGGCAGTTGGGGATTTAGTTACAGGATTTTGATTCGACTTTGCATAGACTCGTTAGTCCAGCCAAAATATAACTCCATAATTCCAGCCTAATTCTGAAAGGGTGGAAACTGGACTTTTATAGTCGGTTAACTCCCTTGCCTCGGGAAGATGATGGGTCAAGATTACAATCAGTAATTTCATAACAGCTAAGCTACTGTAAATCGTGAAATTAATGTGTCGCCAAAAGAATGTGACCACTGGTCCTTAGCCAAAAATGTGACTCAATATGAATGCGACACCCCCTCCTCTCAAGCATCAGTGGATTTATATCTAAAGAAAACGTCCTCTGTCAGGTTAACAGGAGAATCCTCACTTTAATCCAAACATACATTAATCCAATCACACACCAAATAGCACCGCTTATTAGCGCTGAGTAGAGTACTTCCGCTTAAACAATACATGCGTGCTGGCTCGTGTCGGCCTATGGTTGATTAACTTGTAATTCTATGTTAACCAGAGTGACCATGGAGTGATATTGAGTGTGGGACTATACTCAGCATCATAATTGAGGGATCACACCGATAATATGAAAAAAATGTAGAACTTCCAAGAGTGCAGTTCAGTGGCATCTTGAATGAACCATTTCATACCATATGCGGACCTACTGACGCTTGTTGGTATATGTTCATGTTCGACACCCTACATACCTAGGTGACCCTTCAATAATGAAGCTGAGTATATATATTGATTACAAGATTAATAGACTCACATCATAATCTGATTCATTGACCAGTATTTGTCTCGTTGTCACACTTAGGTTCCTAAGAGCCCACATAAAACATCCAAACAAGTACCAATCTCATTAAAATCAGATCTTAGTTCTCGCTGCTGCTAAACAAAGATCTGAGGACATCCCATTACGGGTCACGTCAGACCGACCTTTCGCGAACTCTGACCGACCAATGGAATTACTGACAAGAAGTCGACATTAGCCAATCAGAAGGCTTTACGACACTTATTTCAAATTGGCGACTACGCTTCGAAACATATTTGACAAATTCTCGCTTAAAAATTTGAAACCTGAACAAAAGAACATTCTCGAATGGCTAATATATGGTCTAGATTGTATAGATTCAGTCGTTAAGCCCGTAACTATCGTTCAGAATACCCCGTTTTAAAGTTTTCGAGGCTGCATGATAAGAAATCACATTCCGACTGTCACTTTCATGATCTGGTAAGCGACGCTCTGATTGGTCAGATGTAAGGTCGTTTTAACGTGACCCCTAATGGGATGTCCTCAGATCTTTGTTTAGCTGTAGCGAGAACTTAGATCTGATTTTAATGAGATTGAACAAGTACATTGTTGCACAAAAATATTTAGTTCTATTCCTGCATAAAAATAGCTTAGAAAAGTACCTTGCGCCAAAATGTTCCATTGAAATATTCTTACACAGGGGCCATCCTCATCACTTAGGGATTTAAACTGCCTCTTTAAAAGGGAGGGTAGATTCTTCTTGGACACTGCAGTCTGCACCTCCTTTAACACAACCTGAGTTCCCATAGATTCTTCAGCACTCATCTTTAACTGGCAATGAGATGGCATCAAAAATACATTAGCCCTGCAAACACAATCAAAACAATCTCTGTCAAATTGTACAATTCACAGGAATTACAATGAGAAACATTAGTGAGTGAGTGAGTAGAGTTGTGATGATAAATCGATATGTATTTGAATCACGATCTCTAGGTATCCGATACGATATATCGATATGATTTTCTATGTATCCATACAATAATGATACATTTCATTGAATAAATTAATCTGTTCTGAAACAAAACATTTACTCGTAATACAACCGGAAACGCTGTCTCGTGGACACCGCCATGTTTGAGGTTGCTATGTAACGTTTAATCTCGCCTAGCCTCGCTAGTTAAAATGCCGGCTCTTGACAAGCAAGCAATGTGTCAGAGTTTATAAAGCCTCCGGCATCGTTTAAAAGTGCTGTGCGGAAGCATTTCTTTCTGTCGAGAGACAAAACAAAGGTGTCGTGCACTATTTGCAATACCATGTCAACATATAATGACAACACGATGAATATGGCAGCCCATTTGAAGAGACGCCATGCTAGTGAAGATGTTCAAATTCACAAGAGGGCAAAACTGGATCCTCAAACTTCCAACTCGTCGTCGAAGAATTCTGCTGGTGAGAATATCATGAACATGTTTCGTCGTAAAGAGAAACTGCCTCCTAATAGTGAACGATCTAAGGCTATCACTAAGACTCTTGCTCAGTTTATTGTCAAAGATCTCCAGCCATTTTCAATAGTTGAGAGTGAAAGGTTTGTGAATTTAATTGAAACTCTGGAGCCGAGGTACAAACTTCAAACAGAAAAACTTTATCAAAGAAAATAATTCCAGAAATGTATGAGGAGACAAAGCAAGAAGTCATAGATAAACTCAGTCAGCAGTTTCGTTAACCACTGATGGGTGGACCAGCTGATCCACTGAGGGATACATTACAATCACAAGCCAACACATCAACATTGAATGGAAAATAGTTCCCTTTGTTCCACAGACAAGAATCATCGAGCAGTCACACACAGGGGTAAACAGTGGTAAAGTGCTGAAAGATGCAGTGGAAGAGTGGGGTCTTCAGCATAAACAGGCTGGCCTTGTCACAGATAATGCTGCCAATATGGGGATAGCGGCGGAGGTGGCAGACATGAAACACATATCCTGCTTCGCTCATACTTTGAATTTGGCCACCCAAAAAGGACTCAAGTTACCCAGAGTAACCACACTCTTGGGAAGGGTTCAGGAGGATAGTGGCGTTCTTTCACAGGAGCACAGTGGACTTTGCCAAATTGAAGATCAACCGAGAATGACTTGATCTGCCTAAAACAAAACTAAAATTGGATGTTATTACGCGATGGAATAGCACTCATGATATGATTCGAAGTTACCTCCAACGTCAGCCTGCCATATATGCCACTCTCATTGCAACTAAGGAAATCAAGAGAAAGGAAACAGATATCAGTACACTCAGCGAGACAGACATCCAAAACTTAGAGCTTCTTGTTGATCTTCTGCGGCCACTCAAAGGAGCAACTGAAGTCCTTTGTGAGGAGAAGTTTCCAACACTGTCCATTGTTGCCCCAAAGCTCCATTTGATAAAGACTCAGATGTGCATCAAAGATGAAGATCCACCTTTTGTGAAAGAGGTCAAGACAGCCATATCTGCTGATCTCAACAAGAGGTATACAAAACCAGAAGTGTTGCAAATTCTACATACTGCATCAGCAGTAGATCCAAGATTCAAGTCCCTGCCCTTCTTGTAGGATGATGAAAAGGCTTCTGTCTTAACAGATCTATCAACATCTGTAGCTGAGTACTGGGATAGCAATTGTGTATGTATATCTAGTTTATTCTATCCCTTTAAACTTGAATGTCACAGGCCATATTCCATATACTAACTCACTGTATTAAGAAAGTAAAAAATAATTAGAATGAAATTTATCAGTTATGAATGACAATTTGGAAATTTGTATAATTTTCTTCTGAAGTTTATATTTCATGTACCGGGTACATGAATTTATGAAAACAATGCAATCTCTATTTTCAGTTTCCAGCCACTGACAAAGGTGAAGCAGGAACCTGAACCGAACACAGCACCAATGGACCCACCCCTGCCCAATTTGAATCCAGTCTCATCTGTTGACGAAGATGTCGCTGTTGTCAAGACAGAACAAGACACTGCAGACAGTGGTGCCGAGTCATCAGGGTGCCAATCCACTTGATTGGTGGAGAGTGAATCATCATCTGTATCCAATGATAGCACACTATGCAAAGTCAGTATTATGTATTCCAGGCACATCAGTACCCTCAGAGAGAGTTTTCTCTACTGCTGGGGACATCATGACAGCTCAAAGGGCCAATCTGAGTTGGAAGCATGTGGATAGAATGATTTTCTTGAAAAAGAATGTTAAGCATTTCTAGACATGTGAAAGTCTAATGTTATAAGGTTCATTATTCATTTCAGTTGAATTATTTGAATTTGCATTTACAAGTGTTACACACTTTCAGATAGTCATTTGCAGCAATCTTTGTTTAATGATGATAATTGACTTTTATTAATTGTTAAGAATTTGACAGATTATTGAGATTAAGATTTTTGTGTGCAAGACTGACTTGTAAAGCAAGTACTGTTTTGTTAGTTTTGTTGCTGACTTTTAAGAACACTTAGCAATGTCATATATGTTTTGATAGATCATATATGGTATTAGCACTTTTGACTGAATGAATTTTAGTGATTGGTCATTTTAACTCATTCAAGTCTTTTATTCTGCAAGAATTCCTTCATAAACAGGTATGGTGCTAATTATTATTGTACCTTTCTGACTGTATCAAGTGCCAATTGAGATTGATATTTGATATTATTTTTGTTAACATTTTGACTGAGTGAACTTTTGCAATCATTACTGAATATTTCTAGTAACAGTATTGTCAGTTGTGACACTTTGTGTGTTCTAAAGTTCAAGTTGTGTAAACTGAGGGTATGAAAACTGAGTTTCAGTTCCTCCACAAGTCCATTCCTAACTGTTCATTATAAGCTTGATTATATTTCTTGCTCAGGGACAAGCAAATTCAGCATAAATAGAAAATATATTGATTTCAGTGTGATGAAAATTCTTTGTGTTTTACCCAATCATGGTTTAATGGCCAAGAAATATCTATTTTCATATGTGTGCCAAATTACACTGTGTGCCAAATTGATTTTTATTTTGTATTTTCCTAAATAAAAGTTTCAAATAAAAAGTTTTTGAGATCTTTTTTTCATTTAACTTCTTGAATTTAAGAACAAAATTACATGGATTACAGAAAACAAAACTGCGGAACTTAGTTCATAGATTTGATTTTCTTAAAAACAGGCATGTTCAGCAGTAAATTGTGTATCGTTATACATATCGAATCGAATTGAATCGTAAAGCAAATATCGCGATAAGTATCGTATCGGTTTCAATGTGTATCGTCACAACTCTATGAGTGAGTGAGTGAGTGAGTGAGCCGGGTTTAACATAGCTATGAACCAAATTTCAGTCATATCATGGTGTGTCAGCACACAACGATGCAGGTCTTAAACATTTACCACTTTGGTGAAATCCAAGAGCTTGGTGATGACAACCTAGAAGCAGAATCGGGTGAATCTGGGATTCAAATCCCCTGATCATAGATTTCTATCACGCCAAAGGGACACAACTCTGAGTAGCGAATTGCATGACTAGGACTGGGACAATATATTATAGTTAAGTCTGGGACGAGTCCAAATTTACTACCCAGGTACCTGACCCCCTTTCAGGTCTCAAGCCCTGGAACAACCTATTCAGATACACGTATAAAACGATCTGACCTTGCTTACGCTGAAGTGACTGAAGCTTTAACTTGACTCAAACATATAAAAGTCAGAAGGAATCGTGCATAGTCAAAAAGAAATGTCAACATCAGCAATATGTAGAGTAACCACAGAGCTTTATTGTTGGCACCAATAAACAATATATCTTGTGACTAACAATGGGGCCCGGTAGCGTTGTAGGTACCCAAGTCCTACTCAGGATCCACACAACCTGAGTGCCTGAGTTACACATCCCAATCCCAGCCCTACCGTAGCCTATATGGGCTTGCCTGAAATGAACTGTATTGAGTGAGTGAGTTCAATAGTGCCTGAGTTACACATCCCAATCCCAGCCCTACCTTAGCCTATATGGGCTTGCCTGAAATGAACTGTATTGACTGAGTGAGTGAGTTTGGTTTAACGCTGCTTTAAACAGTATTCCAGCTATATCACGGCATGTCAGCTTAATATGGGAGGAAATGCCGAAGTGATGCAGGTCTCAGACGTTTAGGGCTACCACTTTTGTGAAACCCACGAGCACCATATTCCTTACAACGGTTGTGCTTGATAAATAATAGAGTGAGTTTGATACCAACTGACATCGTTAAGAATGGTTGAGATACACACATCCTTTTTGTTAGGTCATAAATAGCAGTCTTAGCAAGTTGGATTCAAGTCATGGTATAGGCTGACAAACCTAGAAACATAATCGGGGCGAACTGGGATTTGAACTCTGTACTGTATTGACATGACCTTCCCTTGCTCTTTACCCTGTCTGCCCATTTGCTGTCTATATTTTGTAATAAGTGCCACATGTGAAAAGCCTCTATGTACTCAAGCAAATCGTTAAAACTTTGATTGATCCACATCATCAGCTGATCAAAAACCATTACACAGATGAATGACTTGAATCCAACTTGCTGAGACTGTTATTTATTACCTGACAAAAAGGATATGTGGATCTCAACCATTCTTAACGATGTCAGATAGTATCAAACTCACTCGATTATTTATCAAGCACAACCGTTGTAACGAAACGCCGCTCGAAACGGAAAGTTATTGACCGAAATCCGGACACAGCACGTCATTTTCAAACACCAAGAGTTCAGAAACCGGATATTGTTATTTAACATTATGTAGTATATTGTATACAGGCAGCATATTTCACAATGTCACGTTAACCTTTCAAAACAAATGCCCTTTGGATCTTACCCTTATTATAATCTCTATAAACGAAGTCAATGGCAACAACAAACGTACCGGAAGTGCAATGTGACATAAATTACTAGGATCCTGTCTATAGATGCGCTCAGAGGACGCGCATTGCAACTAAAAGAACGTCTTTGGCTTGTACAGGATGGGCCAGGGCGATCCGCCCATAAGTCTTTGTGAAACAGAAAGATATTTTGTTGTTTTGAGTTTTTGACCATACTCAAATACAAAATTTATGTAGTTATTCACACTAGTTTCGGTTAGGCATTGTGAGATCGCGCTACACATTAAAAGATGATGAAACATCAAGGTTATCAACAAAAACTGAAGTTACTTGGAAAGTTAATAGAGTGATATAACAATGTATTGTACATAGTTAAAAAAAGTACATTGTAACTCACTTTAAAAAAAATTGATTTAGAATAATCTGGTTCTCAATTCGCTTGAATTTGGAAGATTCGGAAATTTATTAAATATTTGTGAAAATGTTGGCATTTTCAGGGGTGGTGGTGGGGTGGGGGGTGGAATCCAACAAGAAAATCGGGGCTTTGAAAGGCATTTAGAAGTTATACACATAAGGAAGATACCGGTAATATATGGTTGTCAACTTCTTTATTATGAGGAACACAACGTTTCGGAACAACAATTAGTAGTCTGTCATACATGTACAGACCCTGAAATAAATATCGTTGGATCATAGGTTTTCGGACATCATACGTTTACGGATGGGTACCCACAGGACTACCCGGACCCGTGGTTAGTCACGTGACATATTGTTTAATGACAAAAAGTATCTAGAGCTCTGGTTACACTACAAGTCACTAAAGTTCGCATTTCTTTCTGACTATGCACCCATTCCTTCTGACTTTTCATATCGTTGAATAAAGATATAACATAAGTCAACTTCAGTGTATGCATGACCAGATTTTACAAACACTGTAAATACTCAGATTATCGCCTGTTTTTAAGATAAAGTCGTCTTTAATAAGTGAGTGAGATGTTTTACAGTTGCGATTAGCGAGAAAACTACGAGTGTTTTTTAAGCTTCCGAAAACCCATAACACGGGAATATATCCAAAACAGACCATGCAAGTCTTAGAATATCAAAACGCGTGCTTGTATTTACTGCAGGAACTATAGTTTAGCTATATCAACCGGTTTTGCTAACAAACAATGAAAACTCTCAACACCACCGGGTTTATTCAATGACATTTGCATGTAGAGATGATAGATTACTGAGAGGAGCTATTGTACGCTTGATAACACCAGTAACCCTGTTGCTTGGCTGACGTCACATGGCATTGTTTCGCCGGTGTATCTTTCATTAAAATTCATAGGACATTATGACGTGTTTGTTAACCTTGCGGCGCAGGGCCCCGTTCCACAAAGCGACCGTAGCGGTTTTTGTTGAAGTATGGGAGTTGCGATCACACCAGCGCTAAGGTGGCTATGTAGAGCGGATCACTGAATTCTAAAGGTTGGCCGTTGTATGGTATTACAATTATACGTGTCAATTTTCAATGTATTTGAAGTATTATTCTGTTAAACTCAATTGGATTATTCTGTGGATAGTGCAGATGTCTACCTATTGACACACAATGAAATTTAAAAAGAAGAAGTAATAAACGACAGGTTAAAAAATATGATACTCGCTCCCAATTTTATGAAACGAGTGAACAGCTCTGGTATTTGACTCGATTTCGCTCGTCAGATACCAGAACTATTCACTCGTTTCATAAAATTGGTGACCCGTGAAGATCCGGGTTAGAATTGGTCTTCATGCAGCAACCCGTGCTTGCCGTAAGAGGCGACATTGCTTGTCGTAAGAGGCGAGTAACGGGATCGGGTGGTCAGGCTGGCTGACTTGGCTGATTCATGTCATCATATTCCAATTGCGTAGATCGATGCTCATGATATCAATCACTGGATTCTCTGGCCGAAACTTGATTATGTACAGACGCCGTCATATCTTGAGTGCGGATTTAAACAACAAACAAACAAATAAATAAACGACGAGTGAGAGTTGTGTATCGAACAAGAAAACACAGCAGGGACGATAAACCACGAGGGGCGCAGCTACGTTCTCGCTACGTGCAGCGGTAGCGAGCTCTGAGATCTGTTTTTGATTAGATTTGAATATTGTTGAGTGCATTAGAAACAATAAAAACTTACAACGATCAGAAAAACGCTTCAAGCTGGCTTGACAGGAGTCGGAAGACTTGACCCGTGTTGCTGTATTCCGGATCTGTGCTTCACAGTGACTCACAAGGAAGTCAGGTCAGTGTGCAGAAAGTTTGCCGTGAGGGGACAATGCGTAGTTATATCCATATTTATCAACAAGTGTGATGCGTGATAATTGCATGCAATCCTGCTGTAAACAAACAATAACCTACCATTTGGATGTATGTCACTGACACGTCCAAGGACAAACCGCACGCCCTGCAATGAACATTGATGGCAAGTGAGCTTTGTCACTAGTTCTTGCACTCAATGCAGCGATGTTGTTCAAACTGTTGTCAGAAGCAAACGCCATTGTTGAAGTCAGTGAGTGACTTGGGTTTAAATCTGCTATGAAGGGGTTTTAGGCTAAAACGGGCGTGTCCACTCACTAGTAGGAAGACGTGATTAAAAGACGCACTGTTGGTAAAAAGTCTGCGCGTTTATATGCACCTTTATTTTATCGGGCGAGTCTTTACTAACTGGTTTCTTTGGCAAAAGGTATTGTTACAAGACGTTATGTTTGGAATAAATCTGTTTGCGCGAATCAGTTACTATACATCTTTATTTAGGAGAAGTGAGCTTACAAGATATATTGTTGGAAATATTGCATGTGAAGAAAATATATCTTCATACCCTGTAAGAAAGTACAGTTGAATATAATTTAAAATAAGACACCTATTTAATGTCTAGTTTTCTTGTTGCAAAATAGTATAGCAATAGTATGAAGATACCGTGACAGTCAAGGTACCGTTTTCTCTTGATGCCGTTTCAGCCATAACCGCTTTGAATGGGGTTTCGGAAATAATAAAGCGTGTCAGCACACTTCCAAGGCACTGTGCACGGGTGGTCCTGTCATATAAGGCGCCGCGATTCGCTGTGCAGAGTTGCGTCCCTTGGGCACGACAGAAACCTATGATTTGGGGCTCGAATCCCGGTTCGCCCCGATTATGTTTGTCAGCACCATACCCGTGCTCTTGGGTTTCACCAAAGTGGTAACATCTGAAACCTGCATCACTTCGGGCTTTCCTCTCACAATAAGCAGACACACAGCGATATACACTGTGAACAGCGGTGTTAAACCCATCTCACTCACTCCAAAGGAATCTTAAACTAACGGAGATCGTAGAGGTTTAAATACCACTTTATGAAATACAGCTTCTGACAAGACCAAGAATCATAATAGGGTAATTTTGATGTTCGAACCTGCGATGAAAGGGTGCAAATCAGATCATGGAAATGTGGCCCTAAATGCACCACTGTTCCCTGTGAGTGGTATTGAGGAACAATTCAGTGTAGAGCAAAATGAACATCATGAAGTATAAAGAAAACATGTATTAGGTCTTCTTCCAAGAGCGTTTTAGAAGACCGCCTCCGTGGTCTTGTGGTGGGGCGTCCGCCCGGAGAGCGGAAGCTCCGGGGTTCGATCCCCGGCCACGTCATATCAAAAGACGTTAAAATATGGTACTTGTTGTTACCCTGTCTGGCGCTCGGCATTAAGGGGCTAAAACAAGGACTGGTCGGCTCGGAGTCAGTATACTGTGTCTGAGTGGGGTATTCATGTTAAACTGCAGCATGGTATCTCAGTGAGCTAGCACTATAAATCGACATCAGTCCGGACTAGTACAAGCAGCCACACACACACGTTCATGCATGTCGTTGTATAAGTGCAATAATCTTGGACGCTACGTTAAACCCAATTTCACCTCACCTCCAAGAGCGTTTTAAGAATATGCGTGCTATTTGACACTGAATATTTTGTGAATGTGGTGTGTAGGCATAGATTGTGAGAGTGAATGTGTTACGCCCCATTTATCAATATTCCAGTGACATGTAATCAACCAGTGGTTAATAGCGTGAGTGAATATAGTTTTACGCCGCTTTTAGCAATATTCCAACAATATCACGGCGGGGGACACCAGAAATGTACCCATGTCGGGAATCGAACCCGGGTCTTCGGCAAGGAGAGCGAACGCTTTAACCACTAGGCTACCCGACCGCCCCGTTAATAGCATGAGTAAGATCCCATGCCATCTATACAATGACATATAACCATTTAAAGAATTTGATGACCCGATTCCACAAGAAAAACATGTAAACATTCCACAGATAATCTAGAGGTGAGGTGAGGTGAAATGGGGTTTAATGCCACGTCCAAGATTATTGCACTTAGCCCACTCAGATACCATGCCACAGTTTAGCATGAATACCCCACTCAGACACCGTATACTGACTCTGAGCCGACCAGTTCCTGTTTTAGCCCCTTCATGCCGAGCGCCAGACAGGGTACAACAAGTACCATCTTCTAATGTCTTTTTTGGTATGACGCGGCCGTTGATTGAGCCCTGGACCTTCCACTCTCTGGGCAGACACTCTACCACCAGACCACGGAGGCGGTCGGATAATCAAGATGGCAAAAGATGTTAACATTCTGTAATCAAATCCCTGAACAATTATTACCATGAAATCTTTGATATTGCAAAGTGAAGTTTTCTTAAATTTTCTATCTGAAACTGACAACACAGAACAAACAAAGCAATTCCACAATGTAATTCAATTTATTCCAATTTTTGCAAATATAGAAATTAAACATTTCTTCCAACAATAAAAAATATCCACAAGGACGGAATGTAATATTACTTGTTAAGTATGAACAATAACACCAGACAGTTGAAAGAATAATATAATGTATGTAGACTGACAGTGCGGCCATTGCCTCCTTTCCCCAAACCACAACCCCACCCCTGCAAAAGTGAACATACAGAAAAATATTTTCAAAAATAATATCCATATATTATTGTTTTACTAATTTTACTTGGTTTTCTTTTTCCCCTGCATGTTTATATGTTGGCCTAATCTGTAAAACAAGAATTCTACCATAAGTTTGAAAATTAGTCGATTCTAATTGGTCCATTAGAGGTATTAAATCACAATAACCACCTCTGACTGAAACAGCCAGGACTAATATTAAAAACAAAAGTACTTCTTTCTCAGTAATTGTTGGTAGTTGTTCTTAATAAATAATATGTACAGTTATAACTTACAAAATGCAGATTTGTGGTTAGTACAATATTCAAAGTATGTTTTGGTAATACATTTTGAGCAAAAAACATGATAGAAATTGACTAAAGGAATGTATGTCTAGTTTTAGTGTCCACGCTGCACATTTGGTTCCAAATTCTATTTGAAAATACATGTTTATCTCCGATTTAAACCACAAGATCTCTTCTCTAACTTAGTCTGGTTAGAATGGTTGTGAGTTAAGTACTGGCACATGGGAGCAAGCAATGCCTTGTTCCTGTACACTTGCCGCTATCCTCAGACAGTTTCCAGAAGGCGCTTATTGTAGGGATAGTGCACTTATTGTAGGGATAGTGCACTTATTGTAGGGATTGTGCTTAACCAGTAGAGGATATTACAGGTGACTGCTCGAGAGAGGGTACTGGTACGCGTGACTGCACACTTTGGCCATCGCATGTTAACTGGGTGTGCTATGAAGATCAAAGATAAAATACTAGCACCGTTTCAAAACTTTGAATTGTTGGAAACTGTTGGCATTCAGATATACGTTTTTAATCCAACTTCGACATATTTTACAATGGTGTTTATGCATGTGAGATGAACACCCTGTACATGAACTAATTTTAAAATTTTCAGTTTGGACCTTTTGTTACCTCAAAAGATATGTTCCTTCTGTTGTAATAAAAAAGTCATAAATTATAATCATAAATTCATTTTGTACAATCTGAATCATGAAACATGTCCGACACAACATGTAAGTACTGCAAGTTCAGTAATTACACTTATGGGCTGTTTATAACAGATACAATCTTATTGTAGTTTGTCATATACAATTGACCAAAGTAAATGTAAAGCTATTCAACATGTTCCATATTATCTTCCCGAGGCAAGCACGTCCACTAGCCTTTTTATCAAAGTCTTGTTTCCACCCTTGCCACATCAAGCCCACTTTCCTGTGCTAAATATGATTGGACTATCACACATATCGATAGTCCAATCAGAGAACGTTTCACAAAATCAACATCCACGATTGTAGTTGATTTCATTGATTGCCTATGTTTTTGCGTCAGGGATGAAATTTGAATGTTTTCGTTATCTGATCGACTAGGTTGTCGCCTATGGTAGTTGCCAACTTTGTGAAGCCATACAGAATAAGAACAGCGATCTGATTGGATATTGTGTTTTCATTACAAGAAACACAACTCATGATCTACGCGAGGTGGCGCCAGGGTTGAGCCAAGAAAAATGACCTTGATGTGGCAAGGGTAGAAACTAGGCCTTGATATAGGCCAGTGGACACGCTTGCCTCGAGAAGATGGATCAATATGGAATGAAATGAAAAAGGGCCACATTATATTTGAGACCTTGCGATTCCATCAAATTAGAATTATTTACAGAGGGTGTTGTGTGGAAAGGTAGAAAACAACATTGAAATGACACATAATACCTTTTCAGTAAACGATGGGATAATAACACAAGCAAACACAAGTTGGAAACCCTCTCCCAATAAAAACCATGATACCCATTGAAACATGGAAAAGCATTATAAAAGTAAAGTGTCAGACTATCCTGTGTAGGTTGAACTACTGGGCCCCGTCCCACAAAGCGCTATGAATATATTAACTCACATACTTTAACATATATTTACGACTGTCGTAGTGCTACAATACCTTTATGAAATGGGGGCCAGGAGTCATGTTACTCTTTACTGGCAGTTCAGTACACGATTCAGAAGGCCAGGACACAAAGTGATCTTAGCACTAAGATTGTTGTATGTCATTGCAAAGTATGTGATGGCAACTCATTTACAATTAATTAGGTATGGGTAATAATTTTTCATATTTTATGCAAATAAGAAGCATAACTGGAGCTCTGGAACCTATATATTTATTTTCTCTCAACCAAATTTTTTCACCTTCTCTTTAGGTATCTCTGCACACTGGAGTTACTTCCCTTCCCTATCAGTGCAACAAGCTCCTCACAGCGATAGCCCGTTCGCGGAGCTCTCTATACTATCGCTGCCACCAGTCAAAACTCCCCACATTGAATAGGTGGCCACAACCATGCTTGGAGTTTAACTCGCAACCGAATGACCGTTATGTTTACAAACAAGTGACGACTGTCGAATACACTTATCACTGCTAAATTACTTTCTTCGTTTGTCAATTTGAATTTCTGTTTCATTTAAACTATCGTGTTATTGATATGGTAAGAATGTAAGGGAGAAGTTGGTTTATTTTCCGTTAGTCTGCAATCTCGAACCAATCTGATTATTAAAACAACAAAGTAAATTCATTTGGAAAACATTGTCAGTCGTAAACCTTTTCAAAATGAAATATGATGGCATTCCCAAAGACAAACAAAAGTATCAAAGTTACTACGTTTGGGGTTAGAGGGCAAATTTCAAGATTTTTGTAATGGCCGCGCCCACACTGGTGGCAGCGATGTTACTGAGAGTGTAAGGAAGGTGTCACGCGCTGGGAAGGAGCTTGTCAGTGCAACAGTCTGTGCACACTGGAGCTACCTCCCTTTCCAATCAGTGCCACAGCTTTGTGTCACATGTTTTGATTGGTTGATAATCATAGGAGCGAAGTATGATACCATAATGATTGAAGATTACCCATGGCTAAATGTGAAGTGATGAGTGAGACATATGCTGGGTTTTTTTGAGCATGGGTTCAACTAACAAACACCCGAACCTATAATTGAAATTGAAATGTGAAAAGCTTGTCATGACACAAAAAGTGGACTTTCATTGTGTTGTGAGTTTGTGACGCTCTGGACGAGTGTCATGTGAGATACTTCTGGAACAAGATCAGCATCTCGTCATCCTCGTTCTCCCTGGCATCCTCCATGATGGTGAGGCCGTCGCTGTTGGGGATGTTTCTGTCTGCCCCTGCCTTCAGCAACAGCTCGATGATGTCCTCGCTGCTGTTGGTGTAAGCGTGCCACAGCGCCGTCCACCCATCTGTGTCCTGGAGGTTCACATCTGCGTTGTACTGCACAGAAGAGGGAAACAATGTCAACTTTTCTGTGAGTGCGTGAGTTAAATGTCACCTAAATGCCACTATGAGCTGTCCTTCATTCAGATCATGTTATGTCAAATTGTGGGAGGAAAACCCACCCTGATGCACAAACATTTACCCATTCAGTGTAGCATGAGCATGGGTATGGTACAGACAAACCCAGTCTGAAATAACTGCCTGCCTGTCTGCCTATGGCTGGAATCATTTCTGTCAGGCTGCATGAAATGTTCCTCAAACTGCCCGCCTGTCTTTCAGATAAAACCACTTACGTATTCAGTTTTATCCGAACTCCTCATAGATTCTCAAGTACATGTAATTGTTTGCATTATTTCAACTGAATCAAGATTTGTCTCTGTTTTTTTAAGTTTTATCAAAGTTTATAATGTCTGAATGTGGGCAGGTAACTTTGAAGATGGGCAGGCAATATCTTAAGGTCACCTGCCCACTTTTGGTCACTTCTGGGGTTTTAAATTTGTTTTAATCACTGCATCACAAGCATACCCTGGCACAGTGTTTACTAGCAACACACACCCATGTTACCAGAAATTGAATTAAAATCAGATCTTAGTGCTCTCTCCCCCAACACAAAGATCTAACGACATCCCATTACAGATAACGTCAGAACGACCTTTCATCCAACCAGTCAGAGTGTTTCTTATGAGCTCGCCAAATTCTTAATGTGTCTTCTAATCATGCAACCTCGAAAAGGTTAACAGAGGCCTAACCGAATGACAGTTACGGGCTGTAGATTGATTCTGAATGCTAGACATTGTCCATCTCTTGCTTCAAAAACGATAAACATATGAAACAGAAAAGAATTTCCATTGCCCGGGCGAATTACTGCCAATAAAATTTTGGCCATCTATTAAACATTCCAGAATACTTTTTTTTCAGTTTTCAAGTTTCAAAGCTTAGTCTGGAACTGAAGTTGCCATTTTGAAGCTACTGCTGTAAAGCTCTAGGAAGCTATTTTTTTATTTGCTAATGTCGAATTCCTGTTAGTGCTAACCCATTGACATACCATGCTGCATTGTAACATGAACACTTCACTCAGACATACAGACTGACTCCGAGCCAGCCTTGTTTTTTATCACCTTCATGCCAAACACCAGGCAGGGAAGCAAGGACCATCTTTTAACATGCTTGAGCATAACCACCGACCTTCCACTCTCTGGGAAGACACACTATCCACAGGACCAAGCAGGCAGTCCTCCAAGCCGAGCATAAACCACAAATATGTATAGCACGGTAGTATTTGTTTGTTTGTTTGTTTGTTGTTCAACGCCTCTCTCAGCAATATTCCAGCTATATGATAGCGGTCTGTAAATAATCCAGTCTGGAACAGACAATTCAGTGATTGATATCATGAGCATCGCTCCACGCAATTGGGATCAATGACATGCATCAACCAAGTCGGCGAACCTGACCGCCCAATCCCGTTAGTGACCTCTTATGACAAGCATGGTCACCTGCCCAGTAGCAGGGGTGGTGGAGTAGCCTAGTGGCTAAGCCGTTGGCTTGAAATACTGAAGGCTGAGTTTGATTCCCCATGTGGGTATAATGTGTGAACCCATTTCTGGTGCCTTCTGCCAATTGCCAAAATTGCCATAAAACCATACCCTCTCATCACTATAAGTATACAGTATTTCAGTTATGTTAGAGCATACCCACTCACCAGCAAAGCTAACTAGTAATACTGTGAGTGAGAATGTGAATGTCAGGATCTTTCACATTTAATGAAGCTAGAATAAAAACTTTACTTTTAAGAGAAGCTTGACCACATCCAGGTGTTCGCTGCTAGCTGCAGCAATGAGTGAAGTCTGCCCATCATCGTCACAGACAAAGTTGACATCTGCCCCTGAGGTCACCAGCATGGAGGCAATCTTAGTCAGGCCCTCGGAGCACGCCACGTACAGCGGCGACTGTCCTCGCTTGCTTTTACAGCTCAGGTCAACTTTCCCTGAGAAACAGAACCACTTAGTAATAACTAGATAGAAATAAACGACTCATGGTTGTTGATTGTACAATTAAACAATGCAGGGACTCGAGGGAGAATAAATCATGAGAGAGCTATGCGATAAATCGCAAAGAGCTATGAAGAAAGAAGCGTGGTTTATTTCACAAAAGAAAATTGTTCTATCATGACGTCATTTCTGATGATTCAAATATGCACTCCAAACTTGATGACATCATGTATTGGACAACGTTACTTTTGAGTCAAGTGTCTAGTGAGATGTTCCCCAGAGATGTAGCTGGGATGCACAGATAAACGCAGTGGCCAAACAATTGCATCCAAAAGTGGGAGAGATCTGACAGTTGGTATTAGGAAAAAAGGTACAGGTAATCGACGTGAGGATTGTGAGTGGAAATACCAAACTTTGCCCACCTGTTCATAAAATTGACTTGTCCAACATTTCCGAGGTTGGATTCTATTGAGGGTATCATCATTATCAAAATTTGGTTAAATATTTTTAAAGCTTGTACTTCTTATCAAAACCCACTAGTTGTATATTTCTTGAACAAATGGTGACAAGAAATGAGCAAGAAGTTGCCATGAAACGTCATTACAAAGAGTAATCCATAAGAAAGTGAATGTCTTTATCTTCTACAAGAGAGTCATGTCAGTTGATACAATACCTTCATTGACCAGCACACTGACCAGCTTGGTGCTGCCTTTCTCCACAGCAACATTCAGCGGTGTCTCCCCATCCGACAACGCAAGGTTACCATCGATGCCCTTCTTCAGGAATACTTCACACACCTTAAAGTCATAAATTAGCGATTTAGTCTTCACCAACAGAACAAAGGCAGATCAGAGAGGGTCCAGACCCCCACCCGGAACCCACCCTTTTAAAAAATGCTGAAACCACCCTTGCACAATGTTATCACTTACTCCACTAATAGGTATCTTCTTCACAAACAGCAGAAACAACCTTTCAAGTTGTGTATCTCAATGTTTTTTAAACAAGCAATCAACCTTTGAGATAGAATTTTGTTTTGGTACTGGCTTTTAACATGTTAAACGGGGACATGTCACAGTTACATAACTACAGAATGTTCGGGAGTTCCAATATTACAGTCGAGAGAATTCCCTTTCTGCTCATGTGTATCGTCATGCACAAGATATTTAGCGAAATTCATGCATATTCATTGTCCAAACAACCCTTTGAGACCGAGAAGGAATGAAACAGCAAACGTGCAGGCCTCAGTTCCTCAACTGTCATGTCTATCAATTTCGTCATTTTTGCCTCTTTTGATATATATATATGTTGTATGTTTTCGTTGTTGAATTTAATTATAAGCATTGCTGAAAAAAAATACACAGTCAATCCTTAAATAAGACATGGGTAATTAAGCCAGTGTTGTTATACTATTGGGGTATCAAATTTCTTCATGCATATTTGTGTGCAAGCAACTCAATAGTAATTTGGTCATGGTGATTTATTGTGAATATTTTACACAAATACACAGCTTATCTGGAGCTTTGCAAACCTGTCCCTTTTTACATTAACAGGATGGCATCAGATGGATTCAGTCTAAGGAATCTTACTTTGGCCAGGTTCTTTCTGACAGCATTCTCAAATGGTGCCAGATGGTTGTTGTCATGGTAATTGATGTCACAGCCTTCCCCTATTAGAAATATCGCCACATCTTCATTTCCTTGGGAAGAAATTTGAATATATAGTACAACACAGGGTAGAAATGTTACAATTAGGTGATAACTGTATTTTAATGAACTATCCTTTTCTCCCCAAATGCAGCATTAGAAATTGGCACTAGTCATGTAGTCCTTGCCAAACAGGCCAATAGTTAAGGTATCATAAGGACCAGTAGAAATTTGCCATTTTTTAAGGGTTTTGCTTTGTGTTATCATTGTAAGGACTAGTGGACTAAAAATGTTAGTTTCTACCCCTTCCTACATGCCTGAACACAATTAACAGTGAGAAAAAGTACCTTTTATATTAGGGTTAAAACAACTATTATTATTGTTATTTTGAACACTTCTGGTGCTACTACAAAATGTTCCTTGTTCTAGACAAAAGGGAAATAATTCCATGCTTCAACATGTTCAATTCCCTATTTCTCTTAACACCTACCAACATCAATGGCTTGCTGCAGTGGCGTCCATCCATAGTAGATGCTATCAATTTTGGCTCCTTTCTTGAGCAAAGATTGAATCTGGGGCAGTTGACCACCCCTCACTGCATTGTGCAACTCTTGCTCCAGGGTAGACATAATCGTAATTTGTAGTTCTTCTGTCTATTTCATTGTGGACTGTGAACAAAGAACAGAATATTAAGTTTTGTCTTTATATGTGATCTGTGTTACAGCATTCGGAGAATTAGTAAAGCTTCATTCAAAAAGTTAATGGTAGACATGTGGAGAAAATATACAAAGTTCACACATTTTAAAGTTTGTGTAAGGTGCTGCAATTTGCTGTACAGAGTTGCGTCCCTTGGGCACGCCAGAAACCTATGATTGTGGGTCTCAATCCTGGTTTCACTTGATCATGGGTCTAGGTTTCACCAAAGTGGAAAACATTGAGCAACGTTAAATGTAACTCACTCACCTCCTATTTTGACCCGTGAAGATACGGGGTAGAATAGGTCTTCAGCAACTCATGTTTGCTGTAAAAGGCGACTATGCTTGTCGTAAGAGGCAACTAACGGGATTGGGTGGTCAGGCTCACTGACTTGGTGATGCAGGTCATTGTGTACCACTTGCCTGGATCGATGCTCATGATATCAATCACTGGATTGTCTGGTCCAGACTTGATTATTAACAGACCGCCGTCATGTAGCTGGAATATTGCTGAGTGTGGCGTTAAACAACAAACAAACAAACAAATTTTAACATGTACCATGCATTCCCATGTTTGTTTGCGAACACCTGCTAGAATCTCTACTTTAGAGATTCATAAACACATGGTTATGTTATAGTGGGAATCCTACAATGGACTCTGCTTTTATTATGATTACCGGTATGAGAAGTGTTTTGTTGGTTTTAATTTACAAGCATTTCAGAAGATATTTCTTGCAAAATATGATATAACCTCAATGGTCATGTGCACAAGTTGTCCGACCTCGGATGAAAGGTCGTTCTGACGTGACCCCTAATGGGATGTCTTCAGATCTTTGTTTAGTGGTAGTGAAAACTAAGGTCTGATTTTAATGAGATTTTCTCAGTACCCTACAATTTGGCCCGAGACGTGCCTTCTGTTGACTGGGGATTATGTAGCAGGGTGTGGAGTCGTCCCACAGACGACATCCTATACCTTGTCATCTTGTTGACGGGGTTAACCTCTTTGGTCATGTGGACAAGGCGCCCAGCCTCGGATCAGAAGGTCTGTGGTTAGAATCTTAATGTTGATAATATTTTGAACAGGAGAAGAAAACATTTTGATAGCCAGAACAGGGTGTGAAAATTTGTCTTTTTAGTCTCCATTTTGGTGAACTAAACGTCAAACATCGATAGACACTACAAAACTTTATGCTTATATTTCTTCAGTTGACTGAATGCAAAAATCATACTCGATATAAAGACTGTTTTAAGATTTTCATTCTCCTAACAATGAGCATTCTTTTCATTGCAACCATGCAGTTTGTTAATTATTATACTTTGTTATACATTCAAAGAATTAGTATCTTAAGTAAAGATCTTTCGAGAATTGTTCACAACCATGTATGACCGGGCTGCTTGTGTATCATCGTACCAACAAGATCGCTGCTCAGGCTACTGCAAAAACAACTGACTGTGGCCTAAAACACTATCCACTCACTCACTCTAATCGCAAACGTCGTCAAGTCATGTGGCACCGTGAGATTATTCTCGGCTCGAGTGACTTTCGTATACAAAGCATAAAAAATTAAAATTTGTGTATATCTATAGTTGTATCAACTAACACTAACATTCGAAAAGAAAGTTATACCTAACTACGATCTCTTCTGTTCTGCAAGACGAAGTATCAACAATCAACACATCATGACAGAGCGTGTTTACAAAGGGAGCTAACTCTCGTTGTCGGTGTTAAGCTCCCGACATCACCAAAAGTACAGCTCCTAACCGCACTTTGTTTCCGTATCTTGCAGCTTTAGTTAAGTTTGTCTTTCAGGCTCTTTTAGCTGAGGTAAAGTTCATTTAACATTGCCCAACTGTAACTGCATAATCTAGCATGAGCCACATGATTTTTACTAATGGTGTTTGATAGTCACCAATCAAACATATAAATATGAAAAATAGTGTATTGTTGAAAGATGAGGGGTTTCACTTCGCGTTCAAGATAAGTGCACTTATATAGCAACGTGCAAGCTCATTGTGATCCCACGTCACACTTTAACATGGATACCTCACTCAAACACTGTTTACTGACTCCGAGCCCACCGGTCCTTGTTTTAGCCCCTTTAATGCCAACCGTCAGGCAAGGTAACAACAAGTATAATTTAACGTCTTTTGGTAATACGCAGCCTTCCGTTCTTCGGGCAGACTTCCTCCACTAGATCACGGAGGCTGTTTCTCACTGAGGGCGTGTCGCATGACTGGGAGATAATTATACACCTTACACCACATCAACATGACATACACCCCAATAATGTATAGCCACATATGCGCAGTTGAGCATGACAACATAGTTACATTTGTTTTGATGATATTTTTTTTTACCTATAAACACATAGAAAAACAACGAATAATTTTTTTTGAGGATTTGATGCAGAAACTACCACAAACAGTCGACTTCTATAATTTTTGTGTTCGAAACAGATTCAAATAGGCCATAGTGGGCTTCGCGTTGTTACGATTCCCTGCTCAACCTATGTTTCAAGAACACGAACAATCGCGCGAACAATCGCACGAACGCATCCGCATTTGGTCTATTTATAGATATTACATAGGGAGATTCCCGTGTCCGGAATTTACTTGATTGGTTAGAGACAAACCTCAGATGTGTGTGAGGCGTCGTCTGGGCTTCAGGTGACAATGTTATAAGGTATGTTGATCAGATGTGTTAAAATCAACAGAAAATCTTTTTCAATTGTACTTTGTTCCACTGATATACGCAGTAACCCGGAAGTAGCCTAGCTAGGGTTTAATCTTAGTATCGTATCTTCATGATCTTAAATGGTGATGCTTTATATATAAAATTATCCTTTAAAGCTGAAAAGTTATTTTCGGTGCTTGAGTCATTTAACCGACAAACTGTTGTACATTGTCATAGTTTGTGTCTATGTTGTGTCGACAGAGTATAAGGGCTGGGACGGGTAACTCGGGTACTTGGGTCGGATGGGAACTGAGTAGGACCCGGGTACCCACAGGACATCCCGGAACCCGTGGTTATAGTCACGTGATTATATTGTTGCTAGAAAACTATGGTTACACTACAAGTGACAAGTGTTCACATATCTTTCTTACTATGTACATATTCCTACTGACTTTATATGTTTGCATAAAGTTTTAAAACTTCAATCAACTTCAGTGTATGCATGACCAGTAAATCTAAATATATTTCATCACAATAGTTTATGTAAGTTATTATCGATGACAACAATTTAGTATCGATAATAGTTAATAGTTCTTCTCATCGACGATCATTCAGATTATCGATCTTTTTAGCCAACCCTAGATATTAAAAAGCCCATATTTACAGTGCCCCAAATTCCACTCACAATTAAGTAAATGCTCTTGACACTACGTACGTTACCGAATTCGATGTAATAAGCGTCCACGGCTATATTTGCTAATATATTGGCTAGTGAACAATCCCAATAAGCACCCCTTCCGATTGATCAATGTATACAAGACGTATTTATTCGTGTATAATATGCGTGTTAAATGCATCCTTAATTGTGGGAAATTAGATTCAGGAAAATACATCTGTCGAATATAAACATTTCAGGCTGTCAGCATAAACCATGAAATTTACGATCTTTTAACCTTGTTTTTCACCAAAATAATATTCTAATAGGAGCCCCCTATTTCTAATTTGGAGAGTGCTCTGGGCACTTATTATGTCGAATACGGTATTAGTACCCCGGTCAGTGGATCAGTGCATGTGCACTCCATTTCAGTCTCAGCTCCCTGCTGAGTATATAGCCATGGACCCTTAGTGTCCATGATACAACCAAAGCTGCCTTCAGGCTCTAGAAAGTTGACAGTCACGTTACCATCTCATCCTACCGGGTACCCATGCATTAAAAACGGAAAAAGTAATATCCTAGACATTTTGGTTTTAATGACAATCATGATAATGAAAATATATATAGGCATGCACAGCTGTACATAGGTCTCCAAAAAGGAAAATTGTATTGAATCAGTAAAATTATAAATGATACTTGTAGTATTGAACCTGAAGAGCCCTGTGTTAGGTGGCCATATCTGGTTACAGTGCAACCAACCTCTACATTTCAATGATTATCATGAAGTAGGGGCACAGGTGACCAACTCATCTATCAGTAGTTGCAATTTGTGGTGCAGAGTTTTGTCCCTTAGGTATTCCAGGAGCCTATGATCGTGGGTTAGTACCCGGATTTGACCTGATTATGTTTGTAGGTTTGTCAGCACCATTCCTGTGCTTGTGATAAACGTCTAAGACGTGATTCATTTCAAGCTTTCCTCCAATATGAAGCTGACACACTGTGAAATAACTGAGATACTTTAAATCGTGAAATTAATGCGTCTCCAAAAGATTGCGACCACTGACCCCTAGCCAAAAATGCGACTCAATATGAATGCGACACTATATATTCAATATGAATAAATTAAGGAAGTTCACAGGAAATACAATAAAACTGAACCAACTCAAGTTAAATCTTTCGTCTCCAATATTGGGGTATAAATAACATGACTAAATAGTACTAGTATTCACAATCATGATGACATAAGTGAGTAGAACTCTTGTCTTGGCCCCAGCGCTGACAATTCACAGGATGTAATGAGTGCTTGAATGACATTGTGTATATACTTGTTACAAGTGCTGCTCAATAAAGAGTGATGTGGAATACATAGTTGTTTGTTTTTAGCGTATGTCTAAGTTGATATTTCTGCTAACCAAAATGTCTTATTGTTAATATAAATGCGATGTTTATTAATGCGAGCAAAGACCATTCGCATTTTTCGCATTTAATTCATGTTGCGTTAATTTCACGATTTACAGTACTGTTCAAAGTGCTTTTAAACTGAATGCACTCACTCAATCTCTCCCTTTCATGAAGTCACCTTTGTGACCAGTGACTGACATCATTTCCAAATTTATCCTATAGTAGTGAAAGGGCGTAGGGTATTTATCGCAACAGAATTGAGATATGATACACAATTGTTAGACCAGGACCCCATGTGACTGATTCAATACAAAACCTCTCGAAACTATTTCAAATATCGACCAGTTTCTACTCTTTGGAATTTTTATCTTCAGAACTTGGCCCCACCGAGTAATATGCTTTAGTGTTTTGACTGTGAAACTAGATCTACATTGTTTAAATATTTAAATGTTTACTCCTTGTGAAATTTTGTTTGTGTCTTAAACATTGTTTTAGCTTGGAAAATAACAAGGTGACCCAGTGTATCCCTTGGAAAATAATAACCTTGAGGTCTGCGTAGGATTCAGAATGTGCGAACATTTGACATTAAAAATTTACCGTTTGTATCGCTTAGAATGTCCAGTGCTGGCTCCGGAACCAAAAGTGCAAACGTTAAACATGAAATGTGAATAAAATTAATGAAATAAGTTACAAACATATGTCCGGATATACAATGAACACTTTTTATAGCCAGACAGTGTAATTACACTATTAATTTGTACTTCAGTATGGATTTGTTGACATGGTATTTCCAGTGTTACATGCTCACGGTAATGTCTTTGCATTGGGGGGAAAAAGCTCAAAACTTACTATGCGTGTATAATGCACACACCCTTCTACACAGCTGTGTTTTGGGAAAGAAAGTGTGCACTATATCCAAGAAAATACGGTAGTATATTTGTAATGCTTAGAATTTTCTTTCTGTTTTCTAGTGCTGAACCAGGACGGGGCAAAGCCATGGAGGTTACCGGAAGTGAGATTACTGTGGATACAGGACGAGAGAATTACGACTTTGGTCTGCTTCCAGAGGTGGCATGGGTTCAGATTATGCAGTATCTACAACTGAAGGACAGATACAGCTTGTCCATCACCTGTCAGGCTTTGTATCAACACTTCTATCACCCCTCCTTGTGGAGCAACGTCAAGGTCAACTTGACGGGAGGGTCAACGAACTTCTCGCTCAGTAACACTTATATTCCAAACAGACTGGTCCAGATGATTGACAAGTTTGGCCATCTGTTTCAGAAGCTCACCATCAAAATATTTGGTCATGTGAGCACTTTTGATGATGACAGTCGTTTAATTTTGACAAAACTTAGCGAAGTCTGTCGTCTGGAGAGTCTGACCCTTGAGGCAGGGAAATTGATCACCCAGTTTGATATAAGTGGATTTCCACCATTTAAGTCAGATATACAAATTTTCATAAATTTTATCAATAATGCTTTTAGATTGAAACAATTGAATATCAGATCATGGCCAATGTATCCAGCGATATTCACTCAAAATAACCTCAATATTTTCAACGCCATTGTAAAGAATGAAAAACTGAAGGATCTAGAATCCTTGAGTTTATTTTGGAGAGACGACAGTGCATGGTCTGAGCGAGAGCCTCTTTTACCATCACCCTCATTTCTGATGACGTTTCTACCAGATTTGAAGAAACTGACTCACCTTGCTGTGAGATCTCCCATGTTGAACGAGGACATTCTCACAATGCTGTCTTCTCCAGACAGATGCAGGCTCAAGTTGCTACAGATATATGTCACATATTCGGCCTTCAACCAAGCCTTCCAGATTCCAGACATATCATCAGACATCTGGAAGACATTGGTGCTGGCAAGTCCGGAACTGGAGGTGGAGTGTTCTGTGATGTCCCAGGTTCCGAACCCGGAACTCTCTCTCCTCCTGTGTCCTGAGGTGCCGCTCAAGTCTATCACCTTTCTTCCATACTCAAGATGTAATGGGCAGATTATTGGCTCCATCACAGACAAGTTTATGTCGTCTCTAAAAGACTTCATCTGTTATGCCGACACTTCTGATGTAGACATTGAACTGAGATACCTGGTGTCCAAGTGTTCTGGCCTGAGGACTCTGGTGTTCCATGGGAGCATCAAGTGTTCCACAGTTGTTACCATGGCGACACAGAAATCTGGACAGTGGTCAAAGCTGGAGTTTGTTGAAAAGAAACTGGACACGTTTGATGATGAAGATGGGGATGATGTGGATGCGGATGAGGCCATCAGGAGGAACGAAGCTGGAGAGTATATACTGGTAGGGCTGCATAGATTCCATCGCCATGACGACAACAGGGAAGAGACAATTGAACAAATGAGTTCTGTGGTTTCAGGAGTGATGGGGTACAAGTGGAAGCCAGTATAAACTTGACTGTCCATAGGCCACAAAGGCTTTTAATTTCTTGGTTTACAAAAGTTTTTATAATACCAGTTCATGTAGGTGAAAAAATACAAGGACATTGCAGATTATTTTGTTCTTCAAAACAGTATCTGAATATGTAACCATTTTTGAGTGTTTATGAAACAGCCCTGTCTGTGATGCTGTTTTAGCCCTTCTATTTGTGTGTTAGTTGGTTCACAAAACAAATTGACAACAAATCAGAAATTAGATAAACAAATGTCTTCGTTGTCTGAAGAACATTTAAGTGATATAATATTTAACTTTTTGGAGGGCAAAACTAGGGTGAATGCCAACAAGCACCAAAAGGTCGGAGTATGTTGACAATGTGGTTAACTGTTGAAGAACATGTTGTTCATGCCTTTGTCACACTGATTGGATGCTTTTTTGAAACTGTTAAAATAGACGACTGTTAAAAAGAATATAAAAGCGCAATATTGAAGGTGATGGAAAAAGCTACCCAAAACACACGCCTCAACTCCACTAGGGGTTTAACCCATGCATTGCAATGCATGACAAGTAACTGTCAGTGTGGGTTTAAAATGGTTCATTCCAGATGCAACTGAACTGCACTGTTAGAAGCTGAAAATCTTTTTGGAATAATTTCATCTCTTATTGTCGGCATGGTCCCTCAGTATTGACATTTAGTATAGATTTGCTGTGGAGGTTTTGAATTTGGGGGTTACCAAACCAAAGAATTATGAGATTACATCAAATATGTGTCAGTATTATTTACAAATGTGTTCAGGGGTTATTATATTGATGTTATGATTATCAGTTTGATAAAGTCAGTAGATCTGTTTTACAAGAAAAATCAATCATGACTTATTTTCATCAACCTCTTTTTTAATAGAAAGTTGTATGAGAAATGTTCCAGCCATGAGCACATCTTGTTGTTTTCAATGTTTCATTTCAATCTTTAATTTTAAACTAGGATTAATTATTAGAAAGTTTGATGTTGATGATGGATTATGTTTTTATAACATATTGCCAACACCGGTGAACATCCATACAGTATAATGCTGTAGTTGCTGTAAAAAATGTCCTTGGCGCTCTGAAAATTGCCAAATTGGGTGCTGATTAAAACCATACACAAGAGGAATTTGTGTTTAGAGATTGAGCTAAAGAACAGACGTCGATGAAACCAAAATGTTTTTGATGATAGTCACTTGGCAATTATGTACCCATTCTGTACTGCTGGCACTGTAACAAATCTGTCATTTTCACAAGAAAATATGGACTGTCATATAAGTGTTTGGTCTTACAGGAGAGTTATTAAAGATTACTTGCGGACTGGTCTAGAAGTTGACACTTCTGGATCATTGCACTTAGTACGATGAATAAGGTAATACTATAAATAAAGCAGTACATTGAACGTAGATGTGATGTTGGGTAGGATTTCTCTTTTGTGAATCGTGAATGGCCTTTGTGGTTTGTACTCATTTGGGAAATAATCCCAGTTAATCTCACATCTTGTACACGATGATGTACTGGAGGTTTTGCAGTGCATTTATTTTACACATTTACCATGGGGTTTGTGTCACTGACCCATATTTACAACATTTTACATTGCTTATACAGGGTACAGGCTTCATGTTGATGGCTTTTTTTATGTTGATATTAATTTGGAAAATGTTGAGTATTTCTTAGGAAACAGTCAATTTAGAAATTTAGTTGAAACTATTGCAATAATATTACTCGAACGAAGTTAAGACCGTCCGATTTTCATATTACTATATTTAATCTGTCATTTAATCAGGTGTCTTTTGAGTTGCACATTTTGTGTTTGATCTTTGCATTTTTTCTTTTAATTATCAGCAGCAAAAGATACAGATCTGTGAATACATGTATATATTTAGATGAATGCTGATAGGCAGGATAACACCATGTGGATGTTTGTGAAAACTGTTATTGAACATGTTTCTGTTATCAGTTTCAGACAGAGAGAATCGTTATGTGAGGCTATTAATTGTGTTTGGTGGGTTAATGGAATTTTATTTGGTTTTTACAATGTCACTGGTTGAAAAAAAACAATCTTGACTGCACTCATGAGGTTCATGAATGTCGCTATTTTCCCACATCAGAGGGATATGTCATACCAAAGGCAAAGATTATACACAGTGTAACTATATTATTGAGATGGTTCACAGTGATAGCATATAAAATAATGAATTTTCTCTTAACGAATCATTGCAAAGTGGTTATGTACCTTTCGATAAACACTATTCAAAAGAAGTAAAAGAACACAAAATTCTTTCATATTACCATAGGGGGCACGGGTGGCCCAGTCGTCTAAGGCGCCATGATTCGCTGTGCAGAGTTGCGTTCCTTGGGCACGCCAGAAACCTATGATTGTGGGTTCGAATCCTATTCGCCCCAAATATGTTTCTAGGTTTGTCAGCACAATACGCAATCTCTTGGGTTTCACCGAACTGGTAAACGTCTTAGACCTGCATCACCTTGGGCTTTCCTCCCACATTAAGCTGACATGCCATGATGTAACTTTTAATACTGTTAAAAGCGGCGTTATGCCCAACTCACTCACTCACTCATATTACCATAGTTAACCTATCGTTGCTTGAAATAATTGGGTGTTCCTTAACTTCTTTTGAGTAGTACATGTATATAGAGACATTGCCAACAATAAATGTCTGAAATGCAGGGTTTTTTTTTAAACAGACCCCAGACTTACAAGGTTTCGCTGTTTTGTTTAAAGCTTTGGTAATGACGAAACTGATCTTGCCCAAAATTGTGCAAGTATGTTTGGCTGTTTATTTCTATTGTTTATTGTTTTTTGTTGTAATTACTGTTTTATCTATGGAATCCTGTTACAGATAGGAACTTCTGCCCATGAAAGCCGGAGGCTCCTCGGAATCAATATTGTGAGATGAAATACATGACACTAGACTTCCAAGTAAAAATATTCACACAAACCTCAATCACACACAGACTCTCTTACCTGTACATGTAGGCTACACATGGCATTAAATCACGTGCAGTATGGTAGAAAACAGGGGATTGAGGTGACAGAAGTTGATGAGTAATTGTTTGCAAGTGAGGATATTTCCAGCAGGCACATGACATTGTTTCAAGGTTAAAATTTGGTTGATCACAGGTTAATGTTGAAAAACGTTGTAGCAACATTGTTTCATCATTTGATATTTGAAGATATGTTGAAATGTTACATTGTTTTCAACATTGATTCAACATTAACTTTCGATATTTTTAAACATGTTGAAATAAAACATTTGTTTCAACATTGATATCTGATGTTGATTCAATGTCCACATTTCAACATCATCGACATCATCAACTTTCAAATCCAACCATAAATCAAGGTCATTACAACGTTGAAGCACAACATTGTTTCAACATTGATTCAACATTAATTCAACATTTTTCCCCTGTTGTTAGTTTAGTTTTAAACAGTCCCAATATAACATTCATTTTTTTCAAAATTTATGATGCTTCTGTGAATAGTTTGCCCTAAAAAAAACATGTCAGGAGTTATATAGAGTTAGGTGCCGTCGTAGCATTTGGATTTAGATTGAACTGTAGAAGTAAGGTGCTTGAGGTATTAGAGTTACCTCCCTTGCATTTTGGCTGTTATTTTTCACTGTTGTGGAAGCCAAATTTACCACATTACTCCGATTTGTTTTGTATAATTTCACATCAACAAATCTTTGCCATTTGTCATAATTGATCAACATGATTTTGTTGTACAAGTGCAATAATATTGGTGTTCACGGTGAATGTTCACTGCATTGTGAGATTTCTACTTTGGATAATACATAATCTTTAATTTGGGTGTGTGGTTACTTGAACAAGAGGTCATCCTACAATACAAGCTCCCTGGCATTGCATGACAACTTCCTAACCCACCCAAATGAGATCAAGGTAACAAAGTATCACTGATAGGAGCTTTGTTGCAAACTTATTATCACTGTGGTCTGTTTAATTGGCTCTTATACCACACTTTCAGTCTTGTTGCCATGGTTTTCTCGATGTGTATTGACTGATACACCTGTCAACAAGGGAAAGTGGTGTATATATACGTGACACACCAACACTTTTTTACTGAAAATGACAGTAGCACCTTACAGATGCCTTCTTAAGGTGCAACAGTTACTAAGTCCAGCCCTTATTGTGTATAGACAATATGGTGGTAAGCCTGCATGTGCAATACGTATAGACTATCAAGTACAACACATAAAGTATGTGCAATACATATAGCATATAGCACTTATATCTCTCTGAGAGAATTATTGAAAATAATATTAATTTTATTTGTGTCCATGGGTACCAGGAATGCATTTTTAAGGCTTATTTATGATACACACTCCTCAATTGAATTTCATGATGTTTTTGTGTTTAAGGGTAGCATTAGTGTTTTATTGTACCTCAGAATTTAAGAAGACTTAGTTCATAAAATTGGATGAGACTTTGTTGTACATGTGTGTGTATTTGCATATTTTCCATATTTAATCTCAGGGCTTAGTTTTCTATGTTATAGTATCAGATAAACTGTGATATAACCTATTATTTAGCCCTGGGCTTAAATATGTGCATTCCCGGTTACAGAGTGTTAGTTTCTTGGTAGGCATAATATTAAAGAAATATTTTGGGTCAAGGTGAAGGTTCAAGGTGAAGGTTCAAGGTGAAGGTTCAGAGTGCTTACTGTACTTCCTGTACTGCTCAGACACATGAAGTATTGATAATGCATTTTATGTCATTTATACATGTATTAATGTCATGCAATAATGTTCATATGTATATTAATATTATACTTACACCTTGTAATTCTGTGTTGCAATTGCCTTTTATGGAAATGGATGATTTTGATAGAATATCAAAGGAGGTAATGTGAATTGTGGATTTTTCACAATGTAACTTCAAATGAATCAAAATCACAGCCTTCAGTGTGAAAGAATTCTCATTTATTATCCAAAACTTGCTTCCACAGGAGATTTTGAATGGGTCAAATTCAAGGAGACATGTAGACCATTGTGGCGTATGAACAATCGAAATTGTAAGGCAGAGTTCACATATTCAGTCCTCCCACATCAAGGTGACATGATGGAAGTAGTGTTCAAACCAAATCCACTCACTCACTCAGTGGCAGAAGTGGCTATTATCTGTCAAAAGCCATCTTACCGAGGCAAGAGCGTTAACTGACAATAAAAGTCCAGTTTCCACCCTTGCTGAACTAGGCTGGTATTATGGAGATACATTTTGGCTGGACTAACAAGTCTTTGCATAGTCCAATCAAAATCGAACACCGAAATCGAAATCCGGTTTCGTAAACTGTCGTGCAGATTTCGATCGATTGCAGGATTTGCAAAACATGTGCACCGCCAACTCGTTGTCAGCAGATATTTTCCAAATCTTTTCATGTTTTTAATCAAGGTGCTGACGTGATTTGATGCATTTTGTGATGTAGGGCCCGTTTTATCATAATATAGATCTTTATTATGGATCAGATCATCCTGACTGGGCGCCACCATTTTGTGTGAAGCAAACGGAAGTGATACGAGAGGTAGAATCTGATTGGTCCATAGGAGAGGCTTAGAAGGAGCATAATTGGCAATAGCCACTGGTGGCCCAGTAATTCTAGCCTAGTTCGGCAAGGGTGGAGACTGGACTTTTAAAGTCAGTTAACTCTCTTGCCTCGGGGAGATGGTCTAAAGCAGTCTCACAATGGCAACACAAACATTTTTTATACTAACACATATATGCAGACAAACTGATGACAATGGTTTTGTTTAATGTATTAAGACATGTGATAATTGTAAACAAGAAACATGTCATTTTACTAATTTTTAATGTTTATAGTTAAATACAACTTTACCTTTTGTAATAAACTGTTAATCTTTTTATTATATATCTGTGTTGTAATAACCTATGACGGTGTAGAATCCAGAACCCAGAATTGTGGTTTATTAGACGGCCTCTGTGGTCTATAGTTGTTGGATAGAAACATCTGCCCAGAGAGCGGAAGGTTGGTGGTTTGATCCTTGGCCGTGTCATAACAAAGGACGTTAAAATATGGTGCATAATATTACCCAGCCTGGCACTCAGCATATTGGGGATAAAACAAGGACTGAACTGCTCGGAGTCAGTATACTGTCTCTGAGATGGTGTCTGTGACGCTTACTCCTGTGTTGACAGAAGGCACATCCTGGCCTGCATATTGTGGTACCGAGAAATATTTTGCTCAAAGGTGATATGAACACGCTCAGGTCTATGTTGGGCGACAAGATATGAGCAATAGCATTTCTGGGTCCAATATTGGGATTAAAAAAAAATCTTCTGATTCGGGGTTGGATGCCTTATCCACATGACCAAAGACGTTAACCCCATCGGCAACATGATGAGGTAAGAGATGACTTCATGCCCTGCTACATGTAAACGCTACATTCAGCCGAGTTAAAACAGTTTTGGTGAGAGAAAACAAGAAAACAAGAAAACAGCTTGTCATCATAAATATCATTTATTCAAATGGGTGAAACACTAAAACTCTCAACGCACCTCAATACTTTGCCTTCTGAAATGATACACAATACATACGGACCATTATAGTGATTCATGACAATATATTTATTTGTTACAAACTTAAGACCACACAATTTATATTTTTCATTTCATGGGCACACCGCCCCTACTGAAAAGCAGCGGGAAAAGAAATAAATTTAACATGAAAAGATTTATTTTAATTACGATTCCAGACAGTACTATAGGCCCTCTTACCATGCTTACACAATATAAAATGTTATCATAAATTCCATGTCTACATCAGTATCAGTGATTCAAGAAGCTAGCTGCAGTGACTCCACAGCAGAATGACTTCACATAAATAAATAATTGCGCTAGCTGTTTATTTTATTTTTATTTCAACCGACTTTCTATGGAAAAGCTGTAATAAATCTGTGAGACATAAAATTTAAAAAGTGTGGCCTAAAGAAAGTATAACCCAATCTAAATATAATAAATGGAAGCTTTGAAGAGCTTCACAAGTCCTACAAATCAGCTATGTTGGACCATGTTGGCTTCCATGTTACATTTCATGACTCCGAATAGTTTAACAAGCAGGAACAGCCTGTTGCCATTTTCCACTCATCTGAAATACATTAGTATTACAGTTCGTGGCCTTCGTGTTTTCTGGCGTATTCAGCTACGTATCCCACCTCTGTACATTGCACCTCTATACATTCATCTGTCAACAAGGATGGAAAGTGATAAAACAGGGAATCGCTTCAACAGTGTTGCACAGCAACAAGCATCTGTCACAATAATCATAAAATATTTAATTCCTACATCAAAAAGTGTGATAGACTACAGTACTAGTACAATCAAACTCCACTTTATATACAAAGACATCTGTCCTGCATACCAGTACATGAGTGTCAACTTAAAACAAAGCTAAACATAATGGAATATCAACTACAACCATCAACAAACCCACACTCCCTGCATTGGAAACTTTGTTAAAGAGAGTGAATGAGCAATGTTTTATGTCACTTTTTATTAGCAATAGATCACCAATTTCATGGTTGGGAACACCAGAAATGGGCTTCACACAACTTACTCATGGGGAATCAAACCCTAAAATCTGATCTCGACGGGCTCAAAATGGAGAGCTTTATACCATGGTATAAGAGACTGGGTCATTTATTTGAGCAATCTATTCGAGAGGATCGAGATTGGTCTACATTATTTCATGACCCCTCCCCCCCCATGATAAATTACCAGGCTCTACCCTAAATAATGGTAAAATCTATTTTGTTCTTTTTGAAAAAGATATAGCTGTGTCAATTGGTGTTTCATTTCTATCACAGCATTAATGTCTGCTAAAGCCATGTGCTGCACCGGTATGATCATGATGTTGATGTTGTGGAGAAACCGCTACCAGGAGATCATGGCAGCTAACAGATATAAGCACTGACATCAATTTAAAATACTGGTTGCTAAAAGCTTGAAATTTGTAACCTTTTCTAGAATATGAGATAAAAAGTTTGTAATTGAAACTTTTACAAGAAAAAAAGATATCATGTCATTCATCGCACAACACTCATGGTGTACAAATATGCAGAAAACAGCCATTTAATCACGCCACCACTGAATTGTGGAAGCTGTAATTCTGAGTATCACATACGCAACGACCTTGATACTGCACATAACAGGGTCAGAGGGTCAGATCTCTCACATGTCAGCTTTCAGAAGGCTCAGATTTCA
Source organism: Haliotis cracherodii (assembly GCF_022045235.1). NCBI lineage: Eukaryota > Metazoa > Mollusca > Gastropoda > Lepetellida > Haliotidae > Haliotis > Haliotis cracherodii. Next base: position 31,688,242 of record NW_027266341.1, read on the forward strand.
CATGCTTCCTATGGAAAATATCAACAGTTGTTTCATGGCAGTGTCTCAGTTCAAAGTCACAGAATCCTATAGAGAATTTGTTCTCTGTGGCCTTATACATGTCTAGCCCTCGTCCAATCTTGATCACCCAGCCGTTGTTGAATCTGAAACCACAAGAGGTTGTCGCTAATGAGGTTGGTAGGCCATGTACAATGGATTAAAGTTGTGATCATGGTAATATTGGAATTCCTTTCAGTTTCACATCAACCAAAAACAAACAATAAAAAAAAGCAAGGAATTGTACATCTTTTTAAAATTTTGTTTATGAATTGGTATAATGACAAATGATCAATGAAAATTTCACATTATCCTCTGAGTGAAAATAGTACAGTCGTGCCTCATTTATACGGACACTTGCGTCATTTCACAAATCGTCCGTATAAACGAATTTCCGTATAACTGAAACCAGCTTCTTACAGGAAGAGTTACTTCCCTTCAACTATGCAACTCATGACAGATGACAGAGCAAACAGACACATCCACTCAATCTTTATTCAAGACATACACGTTTCAAAAAATCTGTCATGGAAGTTTGAACTTAACCACATTTTGAGGTTTGAATTTTAAACAATAATTCCAAATTGTCCAGATCGCCTGTGTTCTGATAATATTTCTCAGAAATGTCCATTTTGCCACCAAAATCGCGAGCTTTCTCTATCAGCATTTCATCATTAACGGGCACATTACAACTTGTCATGTCAAACAACCAAAGATATAATGCATCTTCCAGCTTCTGGTGTTTTGCTTCACGGGATCGTGATAAGTCATTTGAACTTTCCGGGAGATTTAGCCACTTCTGTTTGTCTTTTATAATGTCAACAATTGTCGATTTTCCTATGGTATGTCCAAATTCAGTGCCATAATGCTTACTGATGGTTTCCAAACTTGCTGACGGGTGTTTTTCCTTAAACAGACAAATTTCCCTTTTTTCGCTTGCTGTAACTGCGTGTCGCTACGTTTTTGGTGGTTGACAGGCCATACTCACAGTTTGAAGTCACAACTTTGACCTCTGACCTCCACAGATGCCATATTTATCAAATGGAATTACATGTACAATAAACAAGCTTGTCTCAATCGTAACTCAGTGTCACTTGGTTAATTGACTTCTCACGAATCAAAGGATTACCACCAGCATAAGGATTACCACCAGCGGAAGTGTATTGTCCGGGTAAGTGAGACAATTTTGTGTGCATTTCAGTGTTTTGTGTATGAAAATGACCATCCGGTTCCGGAAAATGAATTTCCGTATATACGGGTAAATTTATATAGTAATTATTTCGTTTTGAATGAAAATCGTCCGGGAACTGAGGTTTCTGGATATCTGAAGTCTGTATAAGCGGGGCATGACTGTAAAGGTTAAACTATCAGTCAAGGGGAAAGTTACAGTATGGGTCAAGGATCCATGAAAATTCCAGATTATTCCTGACTAAGTCTAAACAATTAGTCAAGGTCAAAGCTAGTGTTGGTCAAGGTCAATGTTAGTGTTGGTCAAGGTCAAAGTTAGTGTTGGTCAAAGTCATACCTGATCTCCCTGTCATGTAGAGTTGTTGAGAAGTCTACCTCCAGCTGTATGCCATGTTGGTGTAGACTCTGCCCTACCTGGTGTAGTCGCTGCTGCTGCCCCTGGCCCTCCTGCAACAAGGAAACAAAAGCTTCCGATTATTGCTGACATCATATTGCTAGTTGTCACATTGAAAAACAAGGTAAAAGAAAACAAATATTTATCTTTTGCTTCACAGCTTTCTGTCACTATATTGGTGAACATAGTAAAGGTCGACCTCTCAGCATGATCAGTGAGGGACGTTTAGCAAAACACTGCAAGCAACAAATATTTCAATGATCACACTACGACAGCTTAATGTGGAAGGAAATGTACTGCAGACATTAAGTACCGATATTGCTTGAACTAAATCACCCATAGCATGCATAGAAAATGTGTCGAGAGCTGATTGCCATTCCCGAGACAAATACACATGTGATCTTAATCTCTGCATATGAAACACTGTTCAGCATACAGCACCCAAATACCACTGAAATTGTAATCATAATGTCTAGTGATGATTTATGTAAATTTCTTGTTTTCATTGACTAACTTTACAAATGGCAAAACAAGCACACAACCACTTATTGCCGCCATGACCATCATACAAGATGCGCATGCAGCAATGCGCATGTAAAGGGAAGTAACTGCATGCTATATTGTAGCTTGAGTCATGTGTTCGAGACACAGAATATTTGAGGATTTCTTGAAATTGAAAAAAAATATGGAAATATAAATGAAACGTGCCATGTACTTAATGAAGATGCAGGCGGTGTCTGATAACCAAGACTATTATTTTGTTTAGCCTAATTGGGGCAAACTGGGATTCGAACACACAATCATAGGTTTCTGAAACAACCATTCACCCTTGTGGCACCTTAAACGACTGGGCCACCAGTGTCCCAAGGTTATTGAGTTTCTACTGGTACTCTGATTAACTCACATTATCAGCTCCAGTGATGAGCTTCATCTTCTTCACATTGGGGCCACGTTTCACAACCAGCTCACAGAACCGCAGGAAGTTGTACACCTGTACAGACAAACAGTCAGCCTCTGACAATCCTCCTTATGATGTGTGTTACTTTTCTTCTTTTTTTTAACACCGCACTCAGCAATATTCCAGTTATATGACAGTGGTAAATAATCAAGTCTGGACCAGACAATCTAGTGATTGACATCATGAGCATTATTCAACGCTATTGGGATATGATGACATGCATCAAGCAAGTCAGCGATCCTCACCACCTGATTCCGTTAGTCGCCTCTTGGTGTACTGGGCTGCAACACTTGACAAAATATCTGAATGTCAGTCGGGGTTTCGAAAAGGTTATTCAACTATTGATAACTGTTTTGTTTTAAATTCTGTCATTCAGCGTTATCTTTCACGTAAAAAGAGGTTTTATGTAGCATTTATTGATTTCTCTAAAGCATTCAATTCCATTCAGCATCATCTTCTATGGAAGCTATTGGAAAAACATGGTTTCAAACCATTTACAGTAATGTAAAAGCTTGTGTTCGTTCAAACAACAGAGTATCTGGTACATTTGATTGCTTCATGGGTGTGAGGTAAGGGTGTATGCTTAGTCCTTTTTTGTTTCAATTTTTTATAAATGAATTGGTTACAGAAATGGAACAAAATTGTTGTTTTGATGTTCAGTTATATCCGGAATTTATTCATATTTTCATATCTACTTCCATTTGCGGATGACCTTGTTTTGTTTGGCAATACTGTCAACAACTTACAAATGAAGTTAAATATCTTGCATGATTACTGTTGTAAACTGCTAAATGGGAAATGCCAGTGAATTTATCAAAAACAAAAAATAGTTGTTTTTAAAAATGGGGGAGGTTTATAGCGTTATGAAAAGTGGTATTATGATGGAAATGCGGTTGAAGTAGTTACTGGATACAGTTATCTTGTCTGGTATTTTAGCAATAGATTACTGTGGTCGAAAGCTTTAAATAATATTGCAATTCAGACAAGAAAGGTGTTCATGGTCCTTTTAAGTAGTATACATTCCTTGAAACCATACTCGCCTCACTTGCAAAGATAACACCAATAATTTTGGGGTTCAGTGATATAGAACCACTAGAAAAAGTTCAATTGTATGCCTGTGAGCGTCTTTTAAATGTAAAGTTATCAACTTCAAATAATGGGGTGTTAGGCGAGTGTGGTAGATACTCTATTCAGTTGCTTGATGTTTTTAAATGTGTCAAATATTGGCTGTCTCTTTTCAATATGCAGGAATCCCGTTTACCCCCAAAATGTTACAATATGTTGCACTTGTACGGGGAACAAGGCCATGTAAATTGGGTAACGAAACTTATAACTGTTATTTTTAGATTAGGATTTGGTGATGTCTGGTTCTATCAAACATGTGGTAACAAAACAGTATTTTTACATATGTTAAAGGGGCACTGATCTAACGCCATTCCCCGGACTGGTTGTTGCCTTTGTTATTGTTTTTTCCCCCGTGAGTACCCGGATGATACGCAACGCAACTGAGCGTGACCAGAGACTGGGCTACCGTCTGCAAGGACAGCTAAATATACTTAGAGGCTGGAGGCAATATTTGTTTTACACACTGATTGGTTAACTGTGATCTATAAAGATTCGACAAAGGGCGCATGTTAATTAATTATTTCAGCCTAAACAAACAGACAAAAAGAACGGCGGAGCTCATCGGAAGTCGTCATTTGGAAATACCCCAGATGGTTTTAGTTTAATACTAAAAAAAGTATCCATGCAGTGAAAGCATTTTCAGATTTCGGATTGCGTAATACGATTACTACTCCCTTGTTGTCATCCACGTTTTCTCGTATAACCCTACACTTGTGTATTTGTCGTCATTCACTTGATGCTCAGTTAATGAATTTATTACAGGTACAATTAGTGGTAGCACCACTTAGATTACCTGACAAAGGTTCTCTTTTGGCATTTATTGTGTCTGGGGTAATTATTCAATCTAAATCCAGGTTTGAAGTGAGGTGAAATGTGCCTTATGTAATATGCATGTGGCAGCCCAGCAAGAGATGAATGATCAGTTGATTTACTTTTTGTTTTGTAAATCAACGGAACGTTCCTAGTCATCAAAGGATTAACAGAAAATACGTTGATTAATCACTGTTATCTTGCACAGTGGATATGTCAAAAGTGAGTGTTTACATGTCTAGGTTTACTAAAACAAAGGGAATACACTCATACCATGGCGTGAAGTGCCGATGTAAATCAACATACTTTGTTCAAAGGGTTAACTGATAATACGTTGATTGGTTGCTCATTGTTATCAAACTCAATGGATTTTTCAGGAACCGTGGACGTAATGAAAATAGTTGTCACGTGGCCTTTCTCAGCCGACCCTTGAGACTTGACACCTATGTGAAACACTTGAAACAATCCAAGTGATCAGTTGAGAAACGAACACTGGTTATAATATATCCCGAAACGATATATATCTTTTAGAATATTTGATAGTTACAGAGACACGTGACATCGAATAAGTTATTTTGTATAGTTGCAGACGAGTGGGATATTATTCCTTTGTGTGGATATTCACGGATACATTCCTCGAATAAGGAAGCTGCCTATTTATACAACATAAATTTGGTAAGTTGTAATTATGGTATTTGCATTTTGTTTTCCTTCATTTGAACCGATTCGTTCTTGTTTCTCTACGTCTTGGTTGGGAAATTCTTCAATGTGCGATAGACGTTGTTTTCACAGGTCATTCCCTTTGTAAGCGTGTATAGATTACCGTCAATTTGTAAAATGTGATTCTCTCAGGCAATTTACAAAATGTGTAAATATTTCAGTCAATTTGACTAAAAAATCTGTCCAGATTGATTAAGACGATCAAAAGGGCCTACAAACATCACAACAGATTATTATGTAGGATTAGAAGCCAAACAACATAGAAATGTACTTTTCAACGTCACATTTTCAGTCTCTTGGTGATGACATTAAACATCAAAATGTTTGGAATTCGTTATCATAATAATACAGATGGAAATGTTTTTCAGTCAATTTGCCAAATAACTGAATATTTAGACGTTTAATAAATATGTTACACATTTTGACAGTAAAAAAATATACACACTATAAAAAAAGCAATGCTCAGGTGAAATATTTACTTTGTGTTGCAAGAAAAAATAGTGTAAACGAAATCGCAACATTACCAAGCAAGTGACTTATCAAAACTTCGTCACCATTACCGATGCTACCCTCAAAGATACCTACATTTCCTTATTATCTCGAAAACTGTATTTCATTTTGTTGATCAATGTGACCATACGCTCTTATTACTACCGGTATCTATATAAGTGACTAATGCGCTTACGAATTGCGAAACAGAGGTCGCGAGCTAGTCTAGATTTCTGCTCTACATCCGGGTACTCACTGGGAAAAAACAATAACAAAGGCAACAACCAGTCCCGGGGAATTGCGTTAGATCAGTGCCCCTTTAAGTCAACGGTTAACATGGTTAAAAGACAACTTTTTTCAGGTTTGGCATAGTGATTTATCTGATTACATATGATATACCACAAACTAACCTTTAGTTCCAGAAATAAAGTTATCTTATCTACAAATATATATATATATCTTCATAATACAAAATATACTCCAAACGGAGCCCAGAACAATACTTAATTTCTAGACTTGAGCATGTTGAGTTGGGTTATTTTCTTAATTTATTCTCTAGGGTATTGGAGACAGATAAGTTGTACCAGTGCTAGTCTTCTTAAGATTCAGACATTTTAAGATTAATATTTTGGCTAAGCACATTATAGGTGAAAGATGTTGTCAGTAGGGCTGGGACGGGTCCAAATTTACCACCCGGGTACCCACCACCCTATTATCCGACCCTACCTGGGTACCCGCTGTAGATATTTAGAGATAGATACAAACTGTCCGATTTGGAAAAGCTGACCATAGCCCTGGCAAAATGTATTTAGATACGCGTGTAAAGTTTACTGCATGAAGTTTTATCTTTATTCAAACATAAAAGTCAGAAGGAATGGGTGCATTGTCAGAAAGAAATGGGAACATTAGTGACTTATAGTGTAACCATAGAGTTTAAGATATGTTTTTGTCATTAAACAATATATCACGTGACTAACCACGGGTCCGGGTAGTCCTATGGGTACCTGGGTCCTACTCAGGACCCACCCGACCCGAGTAACCCGTCCTAACCCTAGTTGTCAGTATTTGATAGTGATTCAACACATGCTCATGCTCATGGGAAGGATTCAGTCGCTTTTATTTCAAATACATTGTCATCAGCAACCTTTGCTTGTCATAAGAGACAACTAAATAGAGTAAGGTAATAGTGGTGAAGCTCCATGACTTGACTGAATTAATTACTCAATTGTATGGATCAATGCTCATGATGTCAACCAGATTGTCTGGTCCAGACTCGATGACTTAGAGACCACCATCACATAGATGGAATATTGCGAAGGGCAGAGTTAAACAACAAACAAACAAATTCATATATTGTTGTTTATTAGAATCATTGATAATATTTATGACACTATCATTCTAAGTAATGAAACAAACGGAAGATTGATAGTCATAATCAGGCCTTTGTCAATCATCCCTCTTCTTCCCCACAGTGATTATGATTAAATGATTCCCAAACAATCATGATTGACTGGTGACTTCCTTGACTTCTTTCCATGTAAGATTGAGGTGTTGATATTACCTGGTGAGGGGATCGGATGTAGGGGTCTTCCACTTCTATTTCCGACACAGACTTGTCGATAAAGCGAGAGAACAAGTTCTCGTAAGTGTGACCTGTAGCATTTGCCTCAATGTGGATTTGCTCATGATATTTTCCAGCTGAAATTCACAAACGAAAGTTGTGTCAAAGTCGAAGAATACATGTAATAACCCCAAACAAAGAAAGATACTACTCAAAACAAGTTTAGGAACACCCACAAGTTAAAGGCTGCGTGTTGCAATACCCACCAGCCTGACAGATTACGTATACTCCTATAAAAATATATAATCACTATAATCAGCGTCCAATGCAAACATATGGTGAGCTCCAGGGCTACAGATAATGTTTTGAACAATTGAGTATTTATTCACATGTTATCTTTACATTGGGTACTGATAATTTTCAATCTCATTAACATCAAATCTTAGATCTTGCAACCGCTGAACACAGATCTGAGGACATCCCATTACGGGTCATGTAAGAAAGACTTTTCATCCCACCGCCCAGAGCATCGCTTGCCAGATCAGGAAAGTTACAGTTATTCAATTTTTATACAATTGAGGAGACATTTGAAACAAAATTCTGCATAAAATGCTCTTTCACGTAACTTTCAGTATTCCAGTTATATCACGGCGTGTCAGCTTAATGTGGGAGGAAAGACCGAAGTGATGTAGATGTTTACCACTTCGGTGAAACCCACGAGCATGGGTATGGTGCTGACTAACCTAGAGACATAATCGGGCGAACCGGGATTCAAACCCACAATCATTGGTTTCTGGCATGCCCAAGGGACGCAACTCTGCGATGTGAATCAAGGTGCCTTAGACGATTGGGCCACCGGTGCACCATGTGCTGCCACAAATGTGTCAGATGTCACATAAGCTCACAACAGCAATACATGTCTGATAAATAATAAGGGAGACAAATGTCCTTTTTATGCATTAAACAGTAGAGTATGTATTTTGTGGTGCCTGCCATAAACAAAATCTTTAAAGAAAAACAGGTACACAAGTTGAAAGGGCTACATGAGTTAATTTTGAAGAGTGTTGTTATCATGCTTATACTATTGTTTTATCCAAAAGAACTTTGTATGCAAGCGACTCCAGATAAATTGGGTTGTGGGGATTTATTTTGCGTATATTATGCAAATACACAGCTTTTCTGGAGTTCTGAAGCTATCGTGGTACAAAAAACTGTATGTGGAAGAGATTGTGCCATTCAATGATTCCTCATCATGGATAAGCAAGTACTGGGTTAATCATGAAAGTCCAAATCATGAAAAATCTCAGCAATGAACATTATGAAGACAGAGTTCGTTTGTTTGTTGCTTAACGCCGCACTTAGCAATAATCCAGTTAAATGACGACGGTCTGTAAATCAACAAGTCTGGACCAGACAATCCAGGGATTGACATCATGAGCATCGATCTACACAATTGGAATATAATGACATGCATCAACCAAGTCTGTGAGCCTGACCTCCTGATCCTGTTAGTTGCCTCTTACAAGAAGCATAGTCGCCTCTTACGACAAGCATGGGTTGCTGAATTGTAACCAATTGTAACCTGGATCTTCATGGGTCATGAAGACATAGACAGCCACTTCCATACACATGATACAGAAATACCCACTCACCATGTTCCCTCCCGAACATTTCCCCGATAACCACTGGTAAAGATGTACCCAACAAAAGATTGTGTGAAACAGAATCATCATTGCACACCTATTTCTGGCACTGTTCTTCATCAGCACCATCAGTAGTCACGGTAACACAAGACAAAATAGGAAAACGTTGATGAGTCGTCAGCTCAAATTTTCCACAAAAAATGAGACCACTTGTTTCTCTATATTTTTATGTTTTTCACACCAACTCGAACCCAATTACATGATTTGTTTTATCAATTTTCTTATCATGCATATTGACCTAAATAATCAATGGTAAAACGTGTAATATAATTGGTCTGGCAATTGTAAATCTAGAAGGAATTAACTATTCACAACATGACACAAGCTCTTTTGTTTGGAAGCACTAGCAAACCCAATCTCATTAAAATCAGATCCTAGTTCTCGCTATCGCAAAACAAAGATCTGAGGAGAGCCCATTACGGGTCACTTCAGAACAACCTTTCATCCGACCAATCAGATCGTCACTTACCAGATCATGAAAGTGACAGTTGGAATGTGTTTTCTAATCATGCAACCTTGAAAACGTAAACACAGGTTATTCCGAACGAGCTACGGCCCGTACGACTATCGCCTACCCTCGCTTCCACGGGAGAAACATTTGAACAAAAGAGGCGTTACACAGTATGTGGGAAGTATTTCCATACCATCTCAACCATCATATTAGCCATTCCAGAATGTTTGTTTGTTCAGTGTTCAAAATTTTAATCGAGAACTATGTCAACATATTTTTCAAGCGTAGTCTGATATGGAAGTCACCAGGTTGAAACGAGTGCCGTAAAGCTCGAGAAAGCTGCTTTCTAATTGGCTGATGTCGACTTCTTGTAAGTCATTTCAGGTGGTCGCTCAAAGTTCGCGAAAGGTCGTTCTGACGTGACCCCTATTGGGATATCTTCAGATCTTTGTTTAGCGATAGCAAGAACTGAGATCTGATTTTAATGAGATTGTAGCAAACCAGATAAATAATATTCTTCAAATAAATCAAACATCAAGCATGTCTAGGACTTCACCATAATTAAATGTAGAGTACTGTATTCTGTGCATAGAAATCTATGCAACATGATGTGAAATTTCATTGGCAAATAAACGTGGTAATGAGATTTGGGGGAAATGTTTACCCCCAAACTGGTTTGTTCGTTGTTTAATGGCACCCTCAGCATGGTTCCAGCTATATCAGTGCTATATGACAGCAGTCAACATGCATCAACAGAGCCATCAACTCAAGCCTTACCACCAGCTCCCATTAGTCGCCTCTTACCACAAGCATGGGTTGCTGAAGACCAATTCTAACCCGAATCTTCACAGACTTAAAACATGTAAAAGCTGGGAAATAATAAACAACCGCAAACAAGACTTTACATTCTTACTGCCAAATATCTGTACCTGGGAGAGTCTAGATGATACATTGAAGTGTTTTCAGCTTGAGAAGGCCAACAGAAATCAAAGTCAAGAAGGATGACAAGTATTGATCAAATTAAAATGGAGCCAATCCAGAAACTCCAATTTTCAAATATAATGGTTCTTTCTTTGTAACCATGGAATGTGATAATGGGATTTCTGTCAACTGTGATCCTGGTGAAAGTTCCAAACACAGGATATCAGGATTATTACTGTTAACATTAATTAGAAGATTAGAAGATTCAACTTAAGGGTTTGTTTTAGCTCTAATCATGATAATATTCATGCAGAGAGGTATCGTATCTGAGTAAAATATCTGACTTCAATGAGATTGTGACAGCATGAACATAAAATCTTGCAGACTAAAGAAAAGCCATGTTGTGCACAAACTGTCCCATAGTTATCAGTTTGTTACCATGGTAACAATTGTGACAACTCCAATGACCCACAGATGGTCCTACAAAGCCTTACCGTCATCCAATGGCTCTGAAATATATCTTCATATTTTCAACAACTGAACATGCTTAGAGAAAACACCATCGAGACAAACAATTACACCATACAGATGAGGTACACATAGAATATTACTAGACAAAATTTAATTGATGTCTTATTAAGCATGTTACATCACTTAAGCATGCTAAACAGTGTCCAAAATAACTGACTGCTCTAATGCCCGTGGCTGGTAACTTTTCTGTCTGGCTCCTTGAAATTTTTCTCCTCCTGCATTGCAGGTAATTTTAACATGTTTAAGACTACTTAAGTATTCAGTTATATAATAAACGCTCTTAAGATTCTCAAGTAAGTGTTTGGCATTATTTCAACACCATCATGTCCATAAAGATGTGATTTGTATCTTATTTTTCACGACTGTTCAATATTTATAATGTCTGAATGCGGACAGGTAACTTTGAAGATGGGCAGAAAACATTTATGGGTCACCTGACGGACTATCTTGCTGGATTTTAAAACGATTTCAAACACTGATATTAAGATTTATACTATTCTCATGTCACCTGACCGAAGAACTGGAAAGCTGAATATATATTAAATACCCAGAATGATAGTTCAATCTTTGTACTTTGCACTTTTAGAACACAGTGTAACAGCCTTTGAAATTCATGTTCATTATCTAGCCAGAAACTACTTAATTGTTCTGAGGACCAGCAAGAATCCAATGATCATGATGATGGTAGTCTTCATTGAGTAGAAGCTTTTGAGGGCCATAATCATGTTAATTCTGAACCAGTTCTCCATTATTTTAATTTTTCTACAAAATGGAACTGAATTAAACTGACAGAGATTGTAGCTGGTCCTGCTTGAACAAGACAGAAATGTAAACATAGTGAAATTCTCTGTCAAGTTCAAGAAGGACTAGGTACAAACTCTGAGGACTACCGAAGTAAGGTTTACACCAATCCTCTGGACTGGTCTAGAAAATATTGATTTTCTAAGATCAAGAACAGAAAGTTCTATCAAAAATTAAATATGTATTCATCAACAGCATGAAGAGTCATCAAGCATGTCGTCGAATTACAAATATTTCTTCGTGGGACTTTTGACATTGGGGAGAAGACTGGAGTAGGATGTAGTATACATATCAATGGTTCTAAAAAAAACAAGAAATGAACAGTTACCCCTGGTATTAGTGGTAATGACATTATTTATCAGTTGACCACAGACTGGAATTGTAAATGACATGCGCATTATGAGAAGGAATACTACACATAATGGTAAAGTTTAGGCTGAAGAAAAACTGCTGAAAGATCACTTGTTGCTTGAGACAAGATTACTGTCCTACCCTCTTTTTCATCTTTGACATGCTTCTTCAGTTCTTCTGCCCGAGCCATGTACTCCGATATCTTCTCACGATATTTCTTCTTCTTTGTGTCATCCTGAGTACCTGTAAACCAATACATTAGGGCTGGGATGATACAAAACTGTGCAATCCCATATGTATCATGATACCTTGCTCACGATCCAATATGTACCGTATTTGAGGTAATAAGTGCCCTGCTCTAATAAGCGCCTACGGCGATATTTGCTAATATTTTGGCTAGTGAACAATCCTAATTAGCACCCTTCTGCTTGATCTATGTCCACAAGACTTATCTATTTGTGTATAGTATGCACTCATGTGTTACATGCACCCTTAATTACGGGCAAACATTCTGGAAAAATATATCTGTCATGTATATAATATGCACAGACTTTCCTTTTTCATCAATTCAGGCTGTAAGCATAAACCACGAAATTTATGATCTTTCAACTCTTTCACCAAAATAATATTCTAATAAGAGCCCCCTAATTCTAATTTTGAGAGCGCCCCTGGTGCTTATTACCTCAAATACAGTTTGCGGTGTGTAAGATTTTCTTCTTCATGGACAGGATGGGCGTTTTTTAGCCTCACCTCTTTTCGATCCTGTAAACAATATGTAACAAAGCGATTAAATGACATAATGAAGGTAGATGCTTCAAAGTCCAGTGAAGACAGCAATGCTATTTGTTGCAAAAGTTATGTTATGAATTAAGCTACATGAATGCTTCCATGTCCAGTGAAGACAGCAATGCTATTTGTTGCAAAAGTTATGTTATGAATTAAGCTACATGAATGCTTCCATGTCCAGTGAAGACAGCAATGCTATTTGTTGCAAAAGTAATGTTATGAATTAAGCTACATGAATGCTTCCATGTCCAGTGAAGACAGCAATGCTATTTGTTGCAAAAGTTATGATATGAATTAAGCTACATGAATGCTTCCATGTCCAGTGAAGACAGCAATGCTATTTGTTGCAAAAGTTATGATATGAATTAAGCTACATGAGGTAAGATATTCAAGAAGTATGATAAATAATGAAAATTTACCCCCAAACTTACTTTTTCACTAATGCACATCTTAGTCAAATTTGATGTGATGATATTTTCGGATCAGAACAATCGTATGCATTGAAAATGCATCGGCTGCTGTTTGTAAATTTCCTGTCTGTAATGTCATGTGACTGGTCATGTTGTGCATCTATTCATAACTTCACTTTTATGGAGGGGCACAGAATCATGTGACAGTTACAGATGACATCTGATCTACTTATCTCTAAAAAATTAACGAAACATGGTCATTTAACAATCCAAGTATGGACAGAAATAAATGTTCTCAAAGGTAAGACCTAATTTTAGTGTATTGGGATTGTTTTAGACACATCGATAAACACATCGAGAAATACTTGTAAGGGGCTCGAAAACACAAAACACAAGGATACATAATGTAATATTGGGTAAACCCATAAAAATATTATGAAGTTTTGCAGGAAATCATGGCTATTACGCCTGCATATCAAGGCAAACTATCGGGTGCTGATGACTAGGTAAACAAGCACTAATTATTTGACATGTGGCCATGGTCGCATGGTAAAGTGTTGGCTAGTAAGATTGTCTCGGTAACATAGCCTAGCTGCAAGCTGACAAACGATCTTCCACGCATCCTGAGTGTAACTGAGTGTAACTGTTTTGGTGCTCATTCGGCAAGATTTAGTCACTGTGAGAATGTACTAGCAAGAGGCTAAAACTATTACCTTTAAGCACTTCTAATAACAGCTGTAGTCCCTCCTGGTAGCACGTAACTGCCTCGTCAAACCTCCTGGACGAATCAAGCTCTACAGCTCTTTTCAAAAGACTTATTGCAGAAGCCTCCACTCCTGCCAACTTCGCCGCATCACCCATGCTTTCAAGACATAAAACTAATGCACTGTTAAAACTGTGAAATCATCATGAACGAAAAAATCGAACTGATGTTCTGAAGTACTTTGTTTTATATGACAGCTAGTTTCAAAAGACTGTCAAAACACATTGATCATGTAACTCGTCGACTCAATCGTCTGTTCACACCGGAAGTCATTGGCTTCCGCAAGTACCGAGGTAAAGCCAAATCTATGAATATTAAAAGAGAGCCTAAAGTATACATACATATATTATACAAAAACGTAACTCGACTTAAAAAACACCGATAGAAATGTTTAAGATTAATAATCTGTATTCAAAACCATAAAAACAATTTTATGAAGTAATATTCACATCGGAGCACAGCGTTGTCATTGGCAACGACGGAAGTTTATGGAGAAGTGTATGTCAGAGCGAGAACACACATTCATAACACCTCGTTGTTGGTGGCTTTAATAATGTCTGGGTTGTCCAGAGAAGTTTTGAGGTGGATCCAAAGTCTAGATTTGACATGGCAAATGAAAACACCGAAGTGGTATGTTAATCAATAACTAACAATTGCGATTTCTGTGTTTGTACCCATGCTTGAAGTCAACAAAATTTCCGATTCAAATGAATAATTATCAAAATCGTGTTTGAAATTCAATTCTTTTAAAGGTGCAAGATAATGCGGGCAAGTCATTATTGTTTAAATATCTGGGAGAGAAATATTTTGTTAAAACCCAATTTTGAGGATTACAATACCCTAAACTTAATGTGTGCCATCAATTATCACACCATAATTTGTATACACAGATGTTGGTGACATGTACTTTTTTCTTGAAAAATTTTCAATTACCGATCAGATCTATCATGTACAAACAGCACATTTATGATCTATTATACATCACCCCTGTCAGTATCATAACAATAATTAATGTCTCTTTACCAATAATTTGTGTCATTGACTGCAATGAACACTTCATACACATCCCTTACCAAAATGGCGGAAGGTTTCTGGTATACTGCATTCATGCTCCCTTAACATATTGACTAGTTCTTCTAGTATTGTACCTGTCAGTCAGGTGAGTTACATATGTATATTGATTTGTTTCAGGGACTTGACGAATGGTTACCTCGTAGCCGAGATATTTTCGTGGTACTTTCCACAAGAAATACAGATGCATTCATACTACAATGGAACATCACTAGATCCCAAACAGAAAAACTGGTCTTTGTTGAAAAATGTGAGTTTATTTTACCACTGGGTCACTTTTGTGGTGGCCTGAGGTCCTATGTACAGGTCACAGGTCACAAATCAGGTGAAGTTAAGCATTGTTGGTTGTGGTGAGTAGTTGGATGTGTAACTGTGTTGGCAGCTTTACTCCTGAGTATTTCTAGGGCTTCAGTCCTGCTCCACACTGAAGCACATTTGCTTCAAGTATTCTCTTGATTCAGCAATTCAAATGATGTTGGAATATCTTTGAAAGGTATTTCAATTCCAGAGGCTGTCCATTCTAGTACCAATCTCATTCAAATCAGATCTTAGTTCTCGCTATCGCTAAACAAAGATCTGAGGATATCCCATTAAGGGTCATGTCAGAACGACCTTCTTTAAATGATCACACTGATCCTCTAACTGGGCAGTAATGGTTTGGCACTTTGAGCATGGCCGTGTGGTATGGAAATGTAGTGCAATATACATGGGCCTATGATACCTCCATGTCAGAATGATCAGATCTGAATTGTTCACATGATCGTGATAAAATACTAAATATCCCGCTTGGGAGGGAAATAAATTTCTGAGGGGGAGAATATATTCCTTATACCCCACCATGAAGAAGACAGGCTGCATGTGGATTTCTGAGCATGAGAATAAATCCATTTTACCCCAAAGCAAAAAGCAGCATGTTTTTTCCGAGTCAATGAAAGTCACGTGACATAGCACAAGTTGACCTCAGCTCAATTGAACAACTGTTGTCTATCAATTTTGAATTTGTTTGAATTCTTTTCAATGGCAGATTAAAATATGTCGGTAACATACATTTGTTGTAACTGTATCACTCGGGGCATATGTGATTTTATGAGTGATACGTCTACAACTTACAATATTATCTTAGTTCCTGATAACCTTTTTTATGTGCTGCAGCAATTCAGATAGTTTCATAGTATCTGATCCACAATATCATGTGTATTCACAATTATGATACTTGGATAAAACACTTCCCAGGATGACAAATCAAATTGTTTTTTCAACTCCTTTCAGTTCATCAAACGCCAGCACCTTGAAATCCCTGAGGACTTCATAGAAGGCACCATTCACTGCAAGGAGGGAGCTGCCAATCTTCTCACAGAGAGGATGTACGAGATCCTCACTAACAGGAAGTAAGTGGTAACCAGTCAGAAATTGGCACCGTCCTGTAGTACTTGTCAAATTGCCCAATAGTTAAGGTAGCATAAGTACTAGTAGAAATTTGCCGTTCTTTTTGGTTTTACTGTATGTTATCGACTAGTGGACTAAAAGTGTTAGTTTCTACCACTGGGTAACCCATCCTTTATATCTGCAGGGCTCGCATTTCAGTAAACCTACACTAACCACTGGATCCATCCTAGTGGTTCTCAAAATCTTAATTTACCTGCCTTAGAACTTGGAATCAACCTAGAAGATGCTGTATTACTCCCACCTGGTGCATGCTCGATCTCAAGCTTCTTGAGTCAATTCAACAATAATATACTGTAGACCATGCCTCGATTTTTAGAAACAAACTTAGGTTCAAAAACAGACTTAAGTCTGAGTTTTTACTCAAATTTGAGAAAACAAAACAAAATGCCTTCCTAAAACAAAACTGAGTTCAATTTTTTACTCAAACTGAATTCGAAATCACGTAAAACTTTGGTTAGCCTACATGGTTACTTAAATTTTGATATGAACAAAAATAGCAATTGCTAATAGACATAAGCAAAGATTGAGAAGGAGACAGGTTATTTCTAGGGTGCTTACTGATCGAGAAAACCCACTGGAATAATATGTCGGATGAAAATCTGTTCCTTTGATTCAGGTTTTGGATGGAAACAATTCTATACATCGTGTCACTTGTGTCCAACAACTGAGATTTTGCTGAGTTTGATTCAAGAAATGCTATTGAGTTAAAAACTCAGCAGAGTTGTCTTTGCAAACATAGTTGGAGATTTGAGTAAAAACTTATGTTTGTTTTGGGAAATCAGGCCTGATCATAGGATCAGTTTCATAGTTTGTTTGGACCCGTGAATATTCCGGGGTAGAATAGGTCTTCAGCAACCCATGTTTGCCGTAAAAGGTGACTATGCTTGACTTAAAAGACGACTAACGGGATTGGGTGGTCAGTCTCGCTGACTTGGTTGATGCATGTCATCGATCCAGATTGCATGGATCGATGCTCATGATGTCAATCACTGGATTGTCTGGTCCAGACTCGTTTATTTACAGACCGCCGTCATATAGCTGGAATATTGCTGAGTGCGGCGTAAAACAACAAACCAATCAATCAATCATAGTTTGTTTGACTCAATCGAGCTGTTAAAGAGATCATTTTTCATATTCAGAGTAAAAAAAGTCCCAACCGAGGTGGAGGTTGACTTCACTGACAAGGCCTACCAGAGCAAGCTGCCAATGCATGCCAGATCCACAGCGTCAAAGTCGATAAAAAATAATCTACGTATCACAGAAATCATGGCTGATCAGGACCTCATACTCGGTGCACAAAAGGTTTGTCCCTCTTTGTTTACATAAATATGTATCAACAAGTGAGTGAAGAGAAATCATTTTGAGATAAGCAGATTCATCAAACTGTCTGCCACAGGAGATATCACTTGGGAGAGAGATCAAGCGGCATCTCCTCAGAGAATTCACTTCATTTTTTTGCAGCACAATGAGTTGCAGACCATTGTGACATTGGCAAATCTGAGAGATAAATTTTTATCGACTCATGTTGATATATTTCATATCAAAAGACACTCTGGTTAGATACTCCATATTTGCCCTGATGGTTCAAATTTGCTTTTTATGTTAAAGCAAGACAAAGTCTAAATTCATTTTTTCCTGATATTCTTTGTCATTAATATATTAAGAGGAAGCAGAGAAAGAATAGGTTGTTATTGGTAGCTGAAGGTTAAAAACATAAGACACAAGGTGAGGTGAAATGGGGTTTAACATCGTGTTCAAGATTTTTGTATGTATATTGCGACGTGCATGCACGTGTGTGTGTACTAGTCCAGACTAATGCCGATTTTAAAGTGCTAACCCATTGAGATATCATGTCACAATTTAACATGAATACCCCACTCGACACAGTACACCGACTCCGAGCCGACCAGTGCTTGTCTTAGCCCCTTAATGCCGAGCACCAAGCAGGGTAACAAGTACCATCTTTTAACTTTTGGTATGAAGAGTGAGTGAGTGACTGAGTATGGTTTAACACCGCTTTTAGCAATATTCCAGCAATATCACGGCGGGGGACACCAGAAATGTGCTTCACACATTGTACCCATGTCGGGAATCAACCCGGGTGTTCGGCGTGACAAGCGAACGCTTTAACCACCAGGCTACCGGACCGCCCCTTTGGTATGAGGAAGCCAAGGATGAAATCTGGGACCTTCCACCCTACAGGCAGTCGCTTTACAACTAGGCCAGTGTTAGAAATTGGCACTGGTCCTATAGTCCTTGCCAAACTGCCCAATGGTTAAGGTATCCTAAGGACTAGTAGAAATTTTCACTTTTTATGGGTTTTGCTATATGTTATCATTACAAGGACTAGTGGGCTAAACCTGTTAGTTTCTATCGTTGTACAACACAGACATGTTACCTTTTAGTACTGAGGTTCAAAACTCTATGTTCATGTATGGTCGTTCAATAGCTAAGTGATTCCAGAATTCCATCATGATTCCCCCGTCACGACCTGGGTTTAATTTGTAAACATACATGTACTTCGCGTACCCTATTGTGTACCGCCCAAACACATACTCATGCAGTCACTTTTAACTGAAATAATTGAAATATGTGTCTAATGTGGTATTTAATATCTTTCCAGTCACAGAAAATAATCAATGATCACATCGATCACCGAAGGGTGGAAAGATTTGAAGATCCACAAAGGTTTAATGTCCAAGCAACGATTGGTGAAAAAAGTCTACGCAGACCACCACCTCCACTGAAGGAAAAGTCTGACGCAAGTCAAGCCTTGGAAGACACTGAATGTATGCCTGCTAGAGAACACAGTAGGTTGAATATATTTTTGTATACATATGATTATCACCCAAAACTGGCTTCCACAGGAGATATAGCTTAAGTGAGGTCAAGCGATATCCCCCAGGACATATTAGTAAAATAAAGATGCTTATCTGTTATAGCGAGTGAGTGAGTATGGTTTTACACCGCTTTTAGCAATATTCCAGCAATATCACGGCAGGGGGGCACCAGAAATGGGCTTCACACATTGTACCCATGTCGGGAATCTTAGTATCTGAGGCAAAACCAGGATTGCATGTGCGTGTGACTTGACCATGTGCACACAAGACACTGGTAATTACTGTTTCAAACTGAAAAAATTAGAAGAATGATTTTGGATGATATTTTTTGTAAAAAACAGTAGTTTTTAGTCATTTTCTTTGATGAATTCATACATAAAAGAAAACAATAACCTCAGAAAAATAATCACAAACATGTGTTATTTACTGCTATGGTTACAGTTGCTATTTTCGATGACATTTCAGCTGATACTTCAAACGTCCAGTCAATGCCACGAGAGCCAAGTGTGCACTTCAAGGAAGTCCAAGTGAATCAAGTAGACAAATCAGCCTTCTACAACATGCCCATCCAGGGCTACTAGTCCCAGTCTCGTGATGGGGAGACTGTCAGCTTCTGCCTACAACAGCATGTCAAACTTTGGGATATTATCATTCAACAAGCAGTCAGTTGTTTGTAATAAATCAACTCTTGCCACTTTTTAGTTCATTATTGACAAATTAGCTAAGAAAAAGTCGTATAATATATCTCATTTCTTAAAATCATTGTCAGGATTTTGACACCGGTGGGTATGTGAAATTTTAATTTTTTGGTTAATTCATTCATTTTTTTGGTTTCATTTCATTAAAAAAATATTTTTTTGTCTTTTGCAAGTGTTGACATTATTTTGTATTTATTTGTCATAAGTAGATACAAGTGGTTGTCGTACTCACAGTCAGGCTGACATGCTGTTATAAAACTGTATATAAAATTGTTGTAGATGACAGACAATTGTAAATAATGATTATCAGTCATTGATGTTCCACATTGTACATTGAATGATTCTGAATAAATATGTAAAACACAAGAAGAATTTTAAGCTTCTATGCATTGTCTTCAAATGTCTTCACAACCAAGCCCCAGAGTATCTCTCTGATATCCTTACTATGTACACTCCTGCTGGAACTCTCGGATCACAAGACCAATCCTTGCAGTCCCCCAAACTCTCCAGTTAGCAAGAAAAGGTTCCAACATGCTGCAACAAATCTTTTAAATTCTTTACCTCTGAAAATCAAACTTAAATGTATCCCCTACACTGGTCACATCTATCCACAAATGCCTACACATCAACATTTCTTATCCTACAGTCTTATGCATATATGTATAACTTATTTACATACATCACAGGACCTGTGAAGATCAGGGGTAGAATAGATCTTCAGCAACCTATGCTTGCCGTAAGAGGTGACTTACGAGATCGGGTTGGCAGGCTCACTGACTTGGTTGATGCATGTCATCGTATCCCATTGCGTGGATTGATGCGCAGCATTAAACAACAAATAAACAAACCAACAAAACACCACAATGTCAAAAGTGATGCAGAGTGTTGTCCACAAACCTTCCAGAGAGCAGACAGTCAATAACAGAGTATGATTAACGAGTGAACACAAAACAATTACTCATGTATAATTTTATTACATCAATCTATACAAATAGTTAACAGTTGTTTCTGTGGTCTTGCAGTATGGAATGTGATGAAGTGGTTTACTTACATAAGAAACAATATATACACGGCATTGGATCAATTCTTCTTGATCCATATCTAAATACCAATAAATTGTATTATCCTTGGCTCACCACACAGATTACAATCAATCTCTTCAAACAAAACTAAAACATTTGCATGGAGATTGCTGAGCTACATTTCACAATCCATCTGATACAAAGGGTTCCATGCAAACTGACTGTACAGTGGCAGTATATCCAGAACTGATAACCACACAACCTACGCCAGAACTGATTCTCAGAATACATCATCCAGAACTGATTTTGAGAACCATCATCCAGAACTGATAACCAAACAACATCCGCCAGAACTGATTCTCAGAATACATCATCCAGAACTGATTTTGAGAACCATCATCCAGAACTGATAACCAAACAACATCCGCCAGAACTGATTCTCAGAATACATCATCCAGAACTGATTTTGAGAACCATCATCCAGAACTTATAACCACACAACATCCCCCAGAACTGATTCTGAGAATACATGATCCAGAACTGATTCTGCGAATGCAATATCACCCAGAACTGATTTTGAGAAACATCATCCAGAACTTACAACCACACAACATCCCCCAGAACTGAATCTGAGATTACATCATCCAGAACTGATTCTGAGAATGCAGCATCACCCAGAACTGATTCTGAGAATACATCATCGATCCCTGTATCTTGATACCATCTTTTCTGCCTGTCTTATTGTCCATTATGAGTCACTGAATAATTAATATATGCTGTGTTTATGCAATTTTTCAGACCTATCATAAATAAAACCCTTCCTTTCAAGCTACAATTAAATGAGTAAGTTCAGTTTATCGCCGCTTGAACATATATATCACGGCATGTCAGCTTAATGTGGGAGGAAAGCCCTGTTCATATAAAGCCAATTACCCTAATTTTCATGATTCATTTTCCACCAGATATCTTTGGCAGCAACTGTGTGATGTAGCACAGGGTGATACTGTAACATATTATTTAACAGAGTTAAATTGTTTCCCCATCATTGTTTTGGTTTACTTCTATATTTGAAGTTATCTCCCCTCTCTTGTCTAGAGGGCACTGCATATGTTTATGCATGCAGAGCTAGTAGCAAGGTTCTTGAATCATGACAAAAATAATGCTACTGACAACAGATGTTGAAGTCAACATTAAAAAAAATACACTGTAGAAGTGATCAGCACTCATGCTATGATGGTAGGAATTGGAAACGAAAAATACTGTCTAACTTGCAAGCAGATTGTGAATCATTAGACACAGAAGCTGTGCAACTGACAGCTTTAGATGATGAAATAAAAGAGGCTGACATCACATTTAGCACTTCCATATTAATTATCAGGTCTAAGTAGGTTTGTACAGTTTAACTGCTTTGAATTTTTGTGACGTTAACAGCAATTATGTCTTAAGGACTGAGACATGTTTCTTCATGTGACCTTGACCTTAAATGGAGGTCTAAAAACAAAAAATACACAATTAATAGAGAAATGAACATTTGTCTTACGGCTAGACATAGACATAATATTTATGACCACAAACCCTTTTGCGCTCTTGCATCCTTGGGGAAAGCCATGACAAATTGGACAAGCAACTGGATCACATTCTTGACATTCTTTTGGGAAGGTCATCTTGATTTGTAATTTTCCCGACCTAATGATAAGTCCTATAACGTCAACATAACCTTCTAACACTTAACACTTAACATAACTTTTCACATTCTTCATCGAAATGCTCAGCGAATGTCACTGAGCAGACGACATGGATGGAGCTCATTGTGTACAAAATTCAAAAGGGCTACCACAACACTTAGATACGATCAGCCAGTTTAAACTATTGGACTATTATCCATGTTTCTTTAAAAGTGAGATAGAGGCATTTGTCATTTAATTGGTTCAATGGCATGATAACCACCTGAGTAATATTGGCACTAATTACTCAAAACTTTAGTCTAATATGAGGCCAGACGTTTTTACATATGTTTACAAATCCAACTCCAAAAATTTGAAATGTGAAAGAATAAACCAATGGAAAGTGTTTTCTTAAAACCATCCAGAAACACCACTCATTTACTCACGCTATCAATTTAAATATGAGCATTGGGAATTAGCAATGTTTTATACTTATCTGACACTACATAGTGCTTAAGCTTCCCTACGTTTAACAAATAGACAGCACTGGAACAGAGACAGTTGAAACAGACTAAAGCCCGTGCCCTGATACCCCACCTTGGCTCGAACCTCATATTCTTCATGGTATGATAGCAGGCACCGCATAGACAGTGGTGCCAAAACGATAACCAGGAGGAGACGGACGCAGCCCGGGTGGACCTAACGTCTAGTAAGGTTAAAACATTTCATTTATTCTGAAATGTAGGGAAGTTAAAGCACTATGTTGCGTCAGGTAAAGTAAAACATATTATTCAAAATACCATAATTAAAACCTGTTGAAAATTTGTCAAAAAAATCCTGGCCCGATTTTCTTTCTTAGCTACTTTACATTTTGCCGAAATAAAAATATATATATTTGAAATTGGAATTCCTATTTTTTTTTTACCTGACCTAACTGTCAGTGCCCAAAATCTGTACCCCTCCTAAATGTATGGCCACAAAATCTGTACCCCTCCTAAATGTATGGCCACAAAATCTGTACCCCTCCTAAATGTATGGCCACAAAATCTGTACCCCTGCTAAATGTATGGCCACAAAATCTGTACCCCTACTAAATATATGGCCACAAAATCTGTACCCCTCCTAAATGTCTGGCTCCAAAAAGATAAGAGGGTGGGCATGGAGAATGGCAGTGCTGGCAGCACTTATCTAAAGATTAATTTATACTGGCCCAACATTGACATACTTACAAGTAATTCACTCATATCCTAACAAATAATTCTCCCCTAAATATTACAGTAAGCATCCAGTCATGATGATCTCATCAATAATAAAGAATTTTTATTGTAATAAAACAGGCTTTGTCACTTGAGCACCTTATTTAAAAAACATGAAAAGATTTGGAAATAAATATAACTCCAAATTGACGGTACACATGCTCTGCAAATCCTGCAATAAAACCAATTCAACACGGCAGTTGACATGTTGTTTAGTAACCGGATGTCAATATCATTACAGGATTTTGATTGGACTATGATTAGACTCGTTAGTTCAACCAAAATATAATTCCATAATTCCAGCCTTGTTCTGCAAATGTGGAAACTGAACTTTTAAAGTCAGTTAACTCCCTTGCCTTGGGAAGATATGGTCTAACATCGATTAGATACTGTTTCTGAACAATCAGATTGGAGGATTTGAAAACATCATGATAGAATAAGATTTTTCTACCTATAGGTAACAGCATGGTTATAATGACTCCTTTTACCAATCAGAGCTATACAAGATGAGCATTCACTCGTCAGCTGTAACTCTTCGTTTGTAACCTCCAGTTGACAAAATAGAAACGTGTTGTCACTATAACCATTATATATGAATACATCTCATAGAAATATAGAAAAAACCCAACATAATTACATTTCTGATAAATAACAACATTCACATGCATTGTGGTATAACAATCACTACCCTGTGACAATCAGCGTGAAGCAAACCTAGCTGATCAGGTTATAAAAGTAAACATCAACAACCAAAGTCAGAAACACATATATCAGAAAGAGAAACAGAAACTGACAAGTTCCATAATTTGGTTAAATCAACTTGTTTCAGAGAAGCAAAATGTAAATTTGAGGATAATTAACACAAAAACAAACCAAAATTATATTCGGTATATTTTCAAAACGCATCCTTTGATTTCATTTTTATCAAATATCAAAATTTTATATTTAATAAATTTTGAAATATTTAAGGCATCTGTAAAACGATGAAAAGGATATTCTGCCTATAAACATGAGAAGTCTCATTACAGCGAGGAAAGGCCAAACATGCAGGCTTCGATCTATGTATCAACTGGAGTCATAAGGCTCTGTAGCCCACCTGACCTAAAATAGACCTGTATATTGGGGAAGGTTTAATATGTATCCTTGTACAAATACTGTAAACACTGGATGAGACATCATATCAAGGGATATCTTTTTTCATCTGTAAAAGGTGACTTACGGGATCGGGTGGTCAGGCTCACTGACTTGGTTGATGCATGTCATCGATCCCAACTGCGTTGATCGATGTTCATGATGTCAATCACTGGATTGTCTAGTCCAGACTCCATTATTTTACAGACCGCCGTCATATAGCTGGAATATTGCTGAGTGTGGCGTTAAACAAACAAACAAACTGTACATTCCCAAAAGCAAATAACCCCAAACATGATAAAAATAAACCTTAAGAGACATAATGTTAAAAAATATAGCAGCTGGTGTTTGAAGATGAAATATTGGTTCATATTTGGTTGGTTGGTTTGTTGTTTTACGCCGCACTCAGCAATATTCCACCTATATGACGATGGTCTGTAAATAATCGAGTCTGGACCAGAGAATCCTGTGATTGATATCATGAGCATCGATCCAAGCATTTGGGACCCTGTTAGTCGCCTCTCACGACAAGCATAGTCGCCTATTACGGCAAGCATGGGTTCCTGAAGACCTATTCTACCCCGGATCTTCCCGAGTATATTGGTTCAGAAGATTGATACTAAATACGCATAAGGAAGAGAATTTATGGATGTCCACTTCTTTATTATGAGGAACACAATGTTTTAGAGTATATACCTACTCCTTCATCAGGTGAAATTTCATCATAAAGAAGCTGACATCCATAAATTCTCTTCCTTGTGTGTAATGCCACTTAAAGACTTGACGAAATGTGCAGTCTGTGCAAAAACGTTTGAGCCTCCTGCCCCAAACTTGGCATTTAATATCCCCGTTTGTACATGTTAGTGTTATAATATAGCGCTTTATTGGCCAATCTTAAAAGACCAAACAAAATTATACTACACTCTGGCGTCAGGCTGGTGGCTGAAGTCGCAGACTGAAATTATCTCTGTTTTCAAAACACATACATGTGCTATATTTCTTTTATCATAACTCCACACAATATTTCAACATACTTACATTAAAATTGACAGCTTATTCTCATCGCCCAAATTATTCCCTTCAAAAAGAGATTTTGTAGACAACGTTTATCATGGATGACACTGACAACATGCCATTGTTATGTATTTGTAGTGATGAAAATAAACATTCAGATCTGTTGTCAATAAACATAACAACTAGCAACATCATGGTAATATTTTCAAACAAAAATGTTTGGACGGACATGTAAATCATAGGCCGGACATGTAAATCACAGGACGGACATGTTAATCACAGGACGGACATGTAAATCACAGGACGGACATGTAAATCATAGGACTAACACGTTTTCCTAAACACAATCATGGCGCTGTACAAAGGAACATCAAATGTATAAAATACATACCCTTTGGCTTGGCGAATTTCATACCACACAATCAAATATTTGTTTAAAAAAAATTGATTTCTTTTCACATTCTGCTCACCAGGTGGATACAGTTATCATAAAAGCACATGGCGTCATCCATTGCAAGATGGCGTCATAGCATTAGAGATTAACCCTTTTGGTTCCAATTCAAATTTCAATGCCTCAAGTGCTCTATAACACAAAATGTTTATCTCCGTAGTATCTCGCAGAACTTTTCTTAGTCAAGTGGTGTTTATTTTCATTTTATCACTTTTCAAGTGATATTCCATATTGGCAGTTAAAAGCAACACCTGCATAAGTAAAAACATATGTACACAATCACATTATGCATTAACACCTAAACAATAATTTGGCATATGTGTGTAGATCTCAAATATGCATATTCAAAGCAAGTTAAAACTTCATACTATTGTTCAGAATATTTGTTCTGTATGAAAATAACTATCAACACAAACTACATCTTGACTAGGTGATGCCCTCAGAAAGGGTTAATCCTCATCCCTGATCCAAGAGGGGAGAAGGGGTTAACCTTGGCCCACATGAGAGCCTCATTTACAGACAGTGCTGACTGCCCGTCTTCCAGGAAGAAAGCAAGACCCTGAAAAGCAACACAGATTCTGTTACAAACACAAAACACATCAAGATGGTCTACTGACATCTACTGCAATGCGTGAAGTTAATGTCTTGTGTCACACGCCGTGATATAGCTGGAATATTGCTTAACGGGGCGTTTAACCATACTTACTCAAATGATTACGTTTACTGAATGTTTGTTTGTTTGTTTGTTGTTTAACGCTGCACTCAGCAATATTCCAGCTATATGACGGCAGTCTGAAAAATAATCGAGTCTGGACCAGACAATCCAGTGATTGACATTATGAGCATCGATCCGCGCAATTGGGATCGATGCCATGTATCAACCAAGTCAGCGAGCCTGACCACCGGATCCCGTTACTCGCCTTTTACGACAAGCATAGTCATCTTTTATGGCAAGCATGGGTTGCTGAAGGCCTATTCTACCCCGGAATCTTCACGGGTGTTTACTGAATGTACACAGATGTCACCGAGCATACTAATGTCCTAATGCAGAATGTCACCTTATACAGTGAGTGAGTGAGTTGGATTTAACGCTGCTTTTACAGTATTCCAGTTATATCATGGTGTGTCAGCTTAATGTGGGAGGAAAGCCCGAAGTGATGCAGGTCTCAGACGTTTACCACTTCGGTGAAACCCACGAGCACAGGTATGGTGCTGACAAACCCAGAAACATAATCGGGGTGAACCGGGATTCGAACCCGAAATCATAGGTTTCTGGCGTGCCCAAGGGACAAAACTTAGCGAATCGCGAATCGTGGCGCCTTAGGCGACTGGGCCACCTGTGACTCCTGACCTTATATAGCAACAAAGAGTCAGGTCCTGATGTCAAGACAATATAAGGTACCATTACAACTAGTTTGTAACATTCCTATATAACAGCTCATCGGTGTCAGAACTACAGTGAGCGAGTGAGTTTAATGCTGCTTTTAGCAGTATTCCAGTTATATCAAGGCATGTGGGCTTAATGTGGGAGGAAAGCCAGGAGTGATACAGGTCTCAGATGTTTACCACTTCGGTGAAACCCACGAGCATGGGTCGGGTGCTGACAAACCTAGAAACATTATCAGGGTGAACAAGGATTCGAACCCACGACCATAGGTTACTGACATGCCAAAGGGTACAACTACAACTATATACCTCTTGCATTATTCAACTTTTGGAAAACTGGTAGAAACTTGGCTTTGCATGCTTGTAGGTGACAATAGTTTCGATGGTAATGACAATGGATATCAAACAAAGTAGAACACTTGAATCAAACACAGACATGTTGAAATAATGTGAGAAAAAAATCATCTAAGAGCACTGTTTAATTTTGTTGTTTGTGTGTTGTTTAATGCCGCTTTCAGCAATATTCCAGCTATATGACAGTGGTCTGTAAATAATTGAGTCCGGACCAGACAATCCAGTGATCGCTATCATGAGCATTGATCCATGCAATTGAGAAACAATGACATGAATCAACCAAGTCAGCGAGCCTGACCACCCGATCTCGTTAGTCGCCTCTTATGACAAGCATAGTTGCCTCTTACGACAAGCATGGGCTGCTGAAGACCTATTCTAACCCAGATCTTCACAGGCAGTTAATTTGGTATAAAAGGGGGCAAGCAAAGGACAAGCAGTGGATATTGGAGGACCAATGTTTCAAGAGTGAGTGAGTGAGTTGGGTTTAATGCCGCTTTAACAGTATTCCAGTTATATCACGGTGTGTCAGCTTAATGTGGGAGGAAAGCCCGAAGTGATGCAGGTCTCAGATGTTTACCACTTCGGTGAAACCCACAAGCACGGGTATGGTGCTGACAAACAGAGAAACATAATCGGGGTGAACTGGGATTCGAACCCACAATCATAGGGTTCTGGCATGCCCAAGGGACACAACTCTGCACAGCGAATAGGGGCGCCTTAGACGACTGGGCCACCTGTGCCCCCCAATGTTTCAAGAACTAGCCACAGAGTGGAGTTCCTGGTTCCGGGACATTTATGGCTGCTGTACTGACCTGCACCCTTTGTCCGGTGAGACACGAGACGTGCACATCAGAGTGAGACGGGAGTTGAGAACTTGCAACACAGTCAGGGCCAGGATCTATCACGTACGTCTCAGTACCAACACATCTCATCAACATCTTGTACGCATCATCAGATCTCTCATCTCTGTCAACACAGACCAATTTTTAATATGTTAAAGTAGAGTGAGTGAGTGAAAACCTAGTTGCAACAGTCAAAACCAGGTTGCACCCTGGTTCCATAAATTTATCAAAGTTGAAACACATGGACATAGTCTTGAAGTACCTACAGTTTGACATCACGCCCAAGAAAGCATGACAAGTTTGGCATAAAAGCAGAAAAAGAATTGGTTTTCAGGCAATGATGATGATGTGGGCAGTGCCTGAGAACCAAGACTATTATTTTTCTTATCCTTTTATATAACACAGTGGTAAATATACCTTAGAAGTATTGAATGAGTTTAAAGAACGATGTCGTGTGGACAAGTAAGGGTTGAACATAAACATGATTTTTACATGCACACATGTACACATAAATATTAGCTTTCATTTTTCGATAAAAAGTTGAACTGGGGCATGTTTTATATGGCTACCACGAGCCCTGTATTGTAAGCACTGGGTGGTCGTGGTTGGAGGACAATGGTGGTACAGCTGTGGAAGATCTTGGCTGAATCACACAAACCTTCAGGTTTGATTGAGGTTTGTGGACCTGTCTCCATGGTCTACCAGACAATCGCATCAGGATTGGCCTAAACATCTACATACAACATTGAGAAGGATAAATAATGCACGAATACAACCTAGAGCAGTGCTACAATTATTCAAATGCATTTTTATACCAACATTGTATAATTTTGTATGTCAGGGAAGTACCAGGAAGTAGAGTCATAAAACAGCTACTGTTAGTGACATCACCAAAAACTAGCATGCCAGGTTTTAATCCATATGTAAATTTTCATCAGTTCGCAAGTGTGAGTGAGTTCGGTTTAATGCAGCTTTTAACAGTATTCCAGTTATATCACAGCATGTCAGCTTAAAGTGGGAGGAAAGCCCGAAGTGATGTAGGTCTTCGGTAAAACCCATGAGCACAGGTATGGTGCTGACAAACCTAGAAACATAATCAGGGTGGACTGGGAATCGAACCCACAAACATAGGTTTCTGGTGTGCCCAAAATTCGTGGAGGATAAGCATAATAGCATTGTTTTAAGTTCAAAAGCGTAATTATTTCACCAAAAGCATAATGGTTGGCATCTCTGCTTGGTGTGGGATGAAAGCCTGAATGTCGTAGGTCTCAGGCATGTACTGTGCCGTATGGTGCTGATAAAACTAGAATCATGATCAGAGTGAGTGAGTGAGTGAGTTTGGTTTTACGCCGCTTTTAGCAATATTCCAGCAATATCACGGCGGGGGACACCAGAAATGGGCTTCACACATTGTACCCATGTCGGGAATCGAACCCGGGTCTTCGGTGTGCCGAGCGAACGCTTTAACCACTTGGCTCCCCGACCGCCCCAATCATGAGCAAACCTGGATCACAGAAAATTGTAGAATTTTCCTATTCGGAATATTCTATAAGTAATACGTTACCACTGTTATACCGAGGCTGTTGTCCCCCACAACTGCTCTTATAGCGAAATCTTCCACAGAGATCTCAATTACCTCATGCAGCACGTGCGTAGCCACCTAGCTGCCATGTGACACCCTTCACTCTTGTTTCTTGCGAGAGCAAGTGCTCGGGGGACGGACGGGCGGGCAGCAGCCTAGTGGTAACGTATTACTTATAGAATATTCCGAATAGGAAAATTCTACAAATTACATTAAGTAATACGTTACCACTGTTATACCGAGGCTGACTACCACAGTAGGCGGTGGGGAGCACCTACAACCCGAAACCTGACTGCTCGTGTTCCTTCCGGCCAGCGGAAGTAAACAACAAGGCGGATGCACTCGATGCGCATGCTCCCAGCTTGGCGTTACCATATAGGGATACCAAAGCACTGTCAAGCGCAAACCGTAAGGCTCAATCGTCATTGCCAAAACGATTGGTGACTTCAAACGGCCCCACTGGATAGGTATTTCATCGCCGCAGCGGATGAGAACACAGTATCCGTGTGAGCTAAATCTTAGATCAGGTTAAACAGTCGAAAAGAGGGAAATTAATTTCATTCGGACCGTATATCCCGAGAACAAGCCTACTTAAGCGTGTGTAATAGGCGCGTGACCTAAATTCAATATTGGAAAGCATGTATTACAAGGTTGCAATACACGACAGACAATTAGGTTAATAATTGTCAAATCCAAATAAAGAAACACACAGAAAGCCGCACTCACCTGTGGATGAGCGCGCTGGCTTGTGGGACCCACACTCCCGTACCCACGGCTGTGGGAACGTTGGAGTAGACCCAGATTGACCACCGTGCAAGGTCTGAAGCCTGAGGAGTTCGGAATTGCAACGGGCACATCCCTTAGATGACCGCTTGTGCCGCGATCAGCGGCCCAAGACGGTGCACACCCTCCACGTCTTCATCAGAGACCTGTCTGAGGTAATGATTGGCAAAAACCGAGTCAGAACGCCAGTAACAACCCCGCAATATTCTGTGAACAGATATATTGGAGTGTAGGGCAAATGTTGCCGCTAGCGCCCTAATCTCGTGCGGGTTTGACCCCGCTACCGGTAAACCCCGAGACCGGTACGCCAGATTGATGACAGAACGAAGCCATAACGCAATCGAGTTGCGAGTTATGTCAACCGTGCGATTAGGGTTACACGATATGAACAGACGGTCACGCCCTTGTCTGCGTTCATTCGAAGCCTTAAGATAATACTTAAGGGCCCTAACCGGACACAGCGATCTGTCCTCGGTATCAGCAGGATGTAAGATTTCTTTGAGGGATCTTACAGTGAATTCTCTCCCCGTTTGGCCAAATTTCTGATTCTTAGCGACGAAGCCCATGAGCAAGCCCAGGCGGACCGCTCCTTCGTCGCCCCTATCGAATCGTACTTTGGTGACATCGAGTGCGTGTATTTCCGACACTCGTGCCGCCGTGGCAAAGGAGAGAAGAAATGCTGTTTTCCAAGTCACATGCCGGAACGAAGCACTACCCAAGGGTTCATACGGAGCCTCCGTAAGTGATTGTAACACTAAGGAGAGATCCCAGGCCGGTGCCCGAAGGCGGCCCTTTTTAAGATCTTGCTGTTTGAAACCCTTGATAATACCCCGAATCACCGGCTCTTTTGAGAGACTGGTACCCATAGCAACGTCCCGTACCGTGGCAACGGACGAGACATAGTTGGCAATGGAACCCCCGGAGAGTTTCCGGGTCTCTCGTAAGTGAGACATGAAACGAGCAATATCCTGCACAGATACCTTATCTGGCAAATGAATGTGATGTTTGCAACACCACTTCGTGAAAATAGCCCAACGTGCATTATACACCTTCTGGGTAGAATCACGATGCATACTAACGTATGCCCGAGATGCCCGACGAGAAAAACCTTTACTCCTCAGACGCTCGGTGACAACACCCACGCGTGCAGATTGAACTGCCCTGCGTTTGGATGAAGCTGACGGGTGTGAGGGTGGATCAGCAGATCCGGTCTCACAGGCAGAGGAAGTGGCGACTGCGTGGCCTGGGCCAGCAAGTCGGGGGTACCACGATCTGTTCGGCCACATGGGCGCGATCAGTAACATTCGACAGCGAACTCCTCGGAGCCGGCTGAGAATGAGTGGTATTAACGCCGTCGGCGGGTAAGCATAAGCGTCCATGCCCGTCCAGTCTAACGCGGAGAGCATCGTGATCGATGGCCCTCGGGTCCGGGACTGGTGATACAAACAACGGGAGTTGATTGTTGAACCTGGTTGCGAACAGGTCGACCATCGGACGACCCAAACGTTCGCACAGCCACTGAAACACCACTGGGTTTAGCATCCACTCCGTGGGGCTTGGATCCCAAGGCCTCGATAGAGCGTCGGCCAGTACGTTCTGCACACCTGGCACGGGACACTGTCCACCAGAGCGTAAAACTCGAACGCGAGATCGAGGAGCGAGTGACTGTGGGTTCCCCCCAGTTTGTTCACATAGGACACTACCGTCGTGTTGTCGGTCGCCAGCATGAGCCGGGCGTCGACGAGACGATGCTTCCAGTGATTGACTGCGTTTATCACTGCCTTGAACTCGAGGCAATTGATGTGAAGACCTTGTTCGTCTACGCACCACAGCCCCGAGCTCCCCTCCCCGTCTAGATGGGCGCCCCAGCCCACTAGAGAGGCGTCTGTATACAGGTTCAAGGTGGCGCGGAAGGGCCGCATAGAGACACCTGATAAGACGTTGCAAGGGACCGTCCACCACTCCAGATGCGGTCGGAGCCGATCCGGGAGGGCGACGGTCGCACTGTTCTCCTCCTGTGCTAACAACTGTATTAGAAACCGTTGCAGCGGGCGGAGTTGGAGACGACCCCGTTCGGTGCAGTCCTGGGCTGACACAAGTAGCCCTAACAGCTGTTCCCAAAAGTGAACAGTCTGTTGCACCGCTAAGACTTTGGCAATCATCGCCTGAATCTTGTGCCACCGGTCTGGTGGGACAAAGAGGCGATGGGTCACCGTGTCGAACCGACCTCCGATGAACTGCAAGTTCTGTGAGGGGGTTAACTCGCTCTTGGGGAGATTGATAATCCACCCCAATTGCTCCAAGAGCCGACGTGCGAAATCGAGATGGCGTGACAGGGCATCCGTCATTTGATTGGCCACTAGCGAGTCGTCCAGGTACGCGAAGTACCTGATACCCCTCTTGTGGAGGAACCCCACTATGGGGGTGGTTAACCGGGTGAACAGCCAGGGGGCGGACGAAAGACCGAATGGGAGTACAACCCACTCGTAGTGCCTGCCTTGAAAGACAAACCTGAGATACTTCTGATGATCCGAGTGAATCGGAACATGCAGATAAGCATCCTTCAGGTTGATCGAAGCGAGCCAGTCGGCCGGCATGATCAGAGCTTTCAGGTCCGCCAAGGTCAACATTCTGAACTTGGGCGGCTTGTGCAGGTAAAACTCGTTGAACGATTTTAGATTGTGAATCATTCTGAGTTTGGCACTGTCTTTCTTGGGAACAAGAAATATCCTGGAGTAAAACCCCGGTGTTATTTCTGGTAGGACTAACTCCCGTACCGCCCTCTTCTCCACCAAACTGCCGATGGCATCGGCGAGGATGGGAAGATCAGCTTCCGAATAGAAACCTTCCAATGGGGCGACGGTGAGCGGCGGATCCGCTTCGAGATCTAGCCGATAGCCGTACCGAATCGTGTTGACCACCCACGGGTCGTCGAACACTTGTTCCCAATTCTCCCAGTAAGTCTGGAGTCTGGCTCCGACAGGGGAAGGGAAGGGAGGCCTGACAGGCTGCGGCAAACGCAACTGTCCAGGGCTGAATGACTCGGGTTCGCCTACGGGCCAACCGAAGCTGGCGCTGTTGGCACACGAACCCTGCAAGAGAGAGTCATTTGGAGGAGCCCTTACCGTCACGAGACGGCTTAGGCTTCCCTCAGTGACCCTTCTTCCCCCGAAAGGGCGGCAGGTTGCCCTTACCGGGGCCCTCAGAGCGGGACCTCTTCGCGGAGGAAGAAGACACCGACCCCTTGGACTTCCCGGCCGCAGCATCCTGAGGGGCACTCCGTTTAGGGGCACCACTCAGGCGTCTGTGCAGAGACCCAACCAGATCCAACGTATGCTGCGAAGCCGCGGCAGACGAAGCAGACTGCTGTTCTTTTAGAACACCAGGGATCCGATTATTAAAAAGGGTCTGCGCAGACCAAGGCTGCGAAAGTAACACCTCCTGGTTGGCGGCGTCCAACCCAGAGGAGGCAAGGTACGCTTGCCGCCTCAAAAAATGGCACGTGCCGGAAAGAAAGGCCGAAGCCCCGGCAACGTACTCAAGGGTCGCATTCAAACCGATCAAACAGTTGTTCCGAGGGGGAACCTTCGACCAGACTGGCCGCCGCCGCCAAGTAGGTGTCGCCATGTGACATAGCGAGCATGGCGTGCCGAAAGAGGGTGTCCATCTGCTGTAAAGTCGCTTGAGTGACTGTAGCAGCAGGTGGGGCACGGACACCCAACCTCTCCACATGGGCCTCCGCGGTTGGACTTGATTCCGGGAAGGCCAAGTCATGCACCGGGAACGAACCCTTTCTCCACAACGGAGGAGGTAACGGGAGTCCCCGACCGGAGGCCGCCGCGAAGGCTTTCTCCAGAGACGGCTTGATCCCGCGCAACAAAGTTGACGCGGGAAAAGCCTTGTCGGCGGACTCGTCGAAAACCTCGGAGGAACCCACAGAGCCGTGGATTCCCCGGGGTACCGGCTGGGGCCGTGGCATGTCCTCAAAGAGGTCATACACCATGGCCACACGGTCCTTAGTCGATAACGGGAGTATCGGCTCGGGGGAAGGACCGGTGACTATGGTAGCCGCCGCCGTACCCGTAGACCCCGCGTCACTGAAGGGGCTGGGGACGGAACAACCAGGGCCTTATCCTGAGATAAGGCCGCCAGTTTGGTGTCCACCAATTGCGACAACAAAGACGCGACGGAATCCCCGGACAGCCCAAGGGCCGCCAAGGGATCCGCCGCCGAGGAGGTAGTGCCCGCAACGGGCGCCCGACCGGACGAACCGGCCACCTCAGGGGTGATAGCAGAACGCACGTAGCGCCTGTATTGCGCAAAATCCTCAGGCCCCAGACCCTCGCACAGGGTGCACCGGGTGTACTCGCAAGGGACCCGGCACCGCGGGCATCGATCGTGGGGATCCCGGGACGACAAAAACTTCTGACAAGCGCCGCAGCGCCTGGCAGCAGGAGTAGTCGGGGTGCTGGAGAAATCCAATTCCATGTCAGACATTGTTCTTTGAACAAAAAGCAAAACATGGTTACAACACACACACCAAACATATTCACAAACGTAGATTTTCCGAAGAAAAACAAACGATAATAGCGAATACAAAAAATACATATATTATAGATATATATATTTTCATAGGTGATGCAAAAAAACACCCCACAATATACCACTAAAGGTAGACGGAAAACACAAAGTGCCGTCGCCACACCCCGTAAGTAGCGAAAAAAAGAAAAGGCGCGAAAATTTAGGCGGGAAAATTTTATAAGCGCCGTATAACGAACGCCCTGTAAATTACAGTTTACTTAGGACTAAGAAACAGTAATAAATATCACCAAGGATAGCAGGAGGCTGGTAGAACGCAGAGCAGTCTATGGAAGCGAAGGCAAGCGAAGAGACAAGAGTGAAGGGTGTCACATGGCAGCTAGGTGGCTACGCATGTGCTGCATGAGGTAATTGAGATCTCTGTGGAAGATTTCGCTATAAGAGCAGTTGTGGGGGACAACAGCCTCGGTATAACAGTGGTAACGTATTACTTAATGTAATTAAACAACACAAGCCCTCTTAGTCTACCTGTGGTCAGTATGTCCAGTGACACTCCCAGCATCTCTCCATATCTGCAGCGCGGAGGTCAAGTCAGCCTCTGTAAAGGGGAGGTCCAATCTTTCCTTCGACATCAGATCTCTGTGCAAGAAATTCCTCTCTTTAATCCAAGCTCACATAAACATTATAAATTAAATTGTTGCATATTTTATGTGACCTAAAATGGAAATGGACAAACACCATTAGAAGTGAGTGAGTGAATGAGTGAGAGTGAATGAGTGATTTTACGCCGCTTATAGCAACAATATTCCAGCAGTATCATGGGGGGGGGGGGGGGGGGGGGGGGGCTTGAAATGCGCTTCAAACATTATACCCATGTTGGAAATCGAACCCAGGTCTTCTTTGAACCCGGACCACCCCAGTGAGTGAGTGAATGGGTTGGTGGATGAGTGTGTGAGTGAAAGAGTGTGGATGAGTGAATGAGTGAGTGAGCATGAGAGTGGGGTTTACCATCATCATTTCAGTTATTTCACGGCTTAATGTTGGAGGATGCAGACCCAATGGTATGGTGCTGACAGATCATTGATCACTATTCGGAGAATCTTCCGAACCAACAACCAGCAGATCCTGACACGGATAAGGTACACAACTCCGCCAAACAAACTGCCATGCCTCATACCACAGGCCCACCCACCCGTTCCCCGTTCCTGTGGGAGGTCTACTCACATAGCATGGGAGAAGAGAGCTGGTACAATAGGGCTGTACTCCCTCCTCATGGCAACCAGCCCACCAATGTAAGCACTGTACACCAGGAGTTCAAGTCGCTTTCTGAAACAAAGGTCAATGATATGCTTGACAAATCATAGGTATAAATAAGCCCCTTTAGAGGAATCACTTTACTTTTTGTATGGAAAAATCAGCCCAATGAAGGAAGCCCTTACTGATGTTTGGTTCTGCACAAACTGTTACGTTTGCTCTGTGAGCTAGGACCTACTTTTCACACTTCTGCTGCTGCAGCTTGTCAGTCTTCATACATCCCAGCAGTTGCAGGAGGTCAAACAGGTCACCGGCTGTCCAATCTGGCTTTCCCATACAACCTGCAATAGATGGGCACACCATTATCCAGAACCTACCTTCCCCATACTACATGTACTGTAGGCATTGGCCTCAACCTGCCCTCCCCCATACAGCCTATAACTACATAGTACTTACTTCTGACATGCCCCAGACCGACATCCAGTCCAACTTCTGGTGTGGTAGGTAGTACTTTCTTCTGACATGCCCCTGACCGACATCTAGTCCAACTCCTGGTGTGGTAGATAGTACTTACTTCTGACATGCCCCAGACTGACATCCAGTCCAACTTCTAGTGTGGTAGATAGTACTTACTTCTGACATGCCCATGACCGACATCCAGTCCAACTTCTGGTGTGGTAGATAGTACTTACTTCTGACATGCCCCAGACTGACATCTAGTCTAACTTCTGGTGTGGTAGATA
This sequence comes from Haliotis cracherodii, assembly GCF_022045235.1. NCBI lineage: Eukaryota > Metazoa > Mollusca > Gastropoda > Lepetellida > Haliotidae > Haliotis > Haliotis cracherodii. The sequence continues at coordinate 31,726,316 of NW_027266341.1, forward strand.
GTACTTACTTCTGACATGCCCCAGACCGACATCTAGTCCAACTTCTGGTGTGGTAGATAGTACTTACTTCTGACATGCCCCAGACTGACATCTAGTCCAACTTCTGGTGTGGTAGATAGTACTTACTTCTGACATGCCCCAGACCGACATCCAGTCCAACTTCTGGTGTGGTAGATAGTACTTACTTCTGACATGCCCCAGACTGACATCTAGTCCAACTTCTGGTGTGGTAGATAGTACTTACTTCTGACATGCCCCAGACTGACATCCAGTCCAACTTCTAGTGTGGTAGATAGTACTTACTTCTGACATGCCCCAGACTGACATCTAGTCTAACTTCTGGTGTGGTAGATAGTACTTACTTCTGACATGCCCCAGACTGACATCCAGTCCAACTTCTGGTGTGGTAGATAGTACTCACTTCTGACATGCCCATGACCGACATCTAGTCCAACTTCTGGTGTGGTAGATAGTACTTACTTCTGACATGCCCCAGACCGACATCCAGACCAACTTCTGGTGTGGTAGATAGTACTTACTTCTGACATGCCCCAGACCGACATCCAGTCCAACTTCTGGTGTGGTAGATAGTACTTACTTCTGACATGCCCCAGACCGACATCCAGTCCAACTTCTGGTGTGGTAGATAGTACTTACTTCTGACATGCCCCAGACCGACATCCAGACCAACTTCTGGTGTGGTGGACATGAGAAAGTACTTGATACAGTTAAAGATGTCCACCTTGGTTCTCAACTTCTCGGCCTCCGCCAGACAGCCGTCCATGGAGGGGAAGCCAGCCTGCAGAAGAGGAGCGCATGTGTTGTCTGTATGACCCCATAGATATGTAACATACCATTGATGGCTTTAGGGCAAAGTTGAGATTCTAACATGGCTGCTTTGGCATCCATGTGTTAAATCCGATTGGACTTCTGTGAACACTTCTTAGAGGCACAATTACTGGAATCTTTCTGTTCAGCTAAAAAAAGGTATTTCAAACACAGTACTTTGACTTTTTCTAAATTTAGTTCATATTTGTTTCTAAAAACAAGAAATGAAATGATCTGATCTACATTGTGGCACTGCAGAAAAGAGCAGCCAAGAGTGGTCTTAATGAAGACAGTATTCCACAGTGATAATGTCAAACTGCTGCAGTCCTGTTAACTCACAGCTTTGTGGAGGAAGTTGATCTCATCCATGCTGGCTGCACAGCGAGCACACAGCTTGGCCAACAGTAGGTCACTGTCTGGAAGTGTCTTCAATAGTTCCACAGCAAGTTCCCTGGTATGGAAAAGTCCGAAGTCTTCATTTAAAATACAGACACTCCACAACTGGAGGGTAAAAAAATTGTTTTTCTCTTTAGACTTCTATTTTGACAAATAGTGATCGTCTGCTAGGTTCTCCACAACATGAATAAACACTTCTGTTAGAAAAGCACGACCTACATAATATTTGCAATATTCTGTCAAAATACGGAAAGAAGCCATTACATTCTCTGCAAATGTCTGTAGGATACAGTCAGCTGAAATCACCAAATAGTGCCGAATGGATTTATTGCGATAGTGGATCATACAAGTAGGCTATTGGGGAAAACTCTTTCGTTTCACAAAGAAATGAAAAAGAAAAAGTAACGTAAGTGCCTTAATGAAAATGACCATGCCAACGAGGTACTGTATATATAAAATTCAAGCGTGCCATTTCATAATTTATGCATGAAGAGGGCACGGAGGCACTAGTAATTTTGAGTAGCATTCTTTGGACATGCCAGAAACCTAAAATTGCGGTTTCAAATCCCAGTTTGCCTGAGTATGTTTCCAGGTTTGTCAGCACCATACCCACTCGAGGGTTTCTCCAAAGAGGTAAACGTCTGAGACGTGCATCAATGCGGGCTTTACTCCCGATCAACTATTTTTCAGGTCAACCTTTCAAGAGATTAAACAGAACAAAATTGATTCCTACACAAAATTACCTACCATTTCCCGAGCGCTTCACATCGACGTGAGAGCAGCTCTGTTGCTATGGAGAGGTGCTGTGGTGTTGAGCCAAGGACTGTGCCTACCCCGACTGCAAGCTCTAGTTCGTTGCCTTGGATAAGTTTTGACATGGCACTCTGAAACATGGCATAATAGAAAATTACAAACAAGGTGTGGTGAAATGGGGTTTAAGGTTGCGTTCAAGTTTATTGCACGTACGTGTGTGTATGTGTGTGTGTATGTTAGTGTGTTGGGGTGGCTTCTTGTATAGTGATTTTATAGTGCTAGCCCACTGAAATACCATGCCACAGTGTAACATGAATACTCCACTCAGACACTGTTTTCTACCCTTAATGCAAAGCCAGGGCTCAATTTAAGGAACTTGATTTAACTTGCACCAGATGCTTGTTGCCATGAAAACCAAGTTGCACCAAACAAAACCATGTTGCACTTTGGTGACCTAGTCCTATAAATTTATTAAAGTTGAAACATAGGCCAGTGTCTTCCAGTGTCCCATACATTAATGATGTGTTGCTGTAAAACATAATGGGATCATGTGCACATAATCTTTAGGTACCCACAATTTGATGACATCTAGCCCAAGAAAGTATGACAAATTACACATAACACAGGGATTAGTGATGTAGTATGGAAGACAGAGGTATTGACTGTATTCAAAGATCTATTCTGTGTTTGGTAAGGGTTAGTCAGACACAAACTTTGATTTTTTTTTAATGCTCTTTGTGCATGAATACATAGATATTATTTCAAAAAATAGGTTGCACTGGTGCATGTTTTATATAGCTCAATCGGGCCCTGCCAAGCGCCAGGCATGGTAACAACAGGTACCATAGGAGGTGGATGTGATGTGACATTACCTGGCAGTCGTCTACAGCCAGATGACAGCAGGCTGCCAGGATTGGAAGACCGTTGTTGAAGTACCACTCGGCGAGCTGGGTGGTTGCACGCTGGACCAGACTGGAACATACAGTGTTCACACATACATTCATCAACATCACTCAGATTCATTTCTTTTAGTGAATCATTTCCTCTTCCTTAAAGCTGTCAAAAGTTTGAAAAATATTTATGCACAAAGTTCCGGATATCTCAGCATGATTCAGCTCTTCGTTGGCTCCAATGTAACAAGAATGGGAACTGGAGAAATACTTGAGAATTAAAATTAAAATTAAAATTAATAACTGCTCAAATGTGCTTACAGTAGTATTGATTAAGTCAAAGGTTTGCTTGAAGATACAGGTCTTGGGTATTTTTTTCAAGTTGGCCACATTCTCTGATTCCTGGCGGCAGCTAGGATGTATTGATCATAATTAGAATATGTCCGAGCCTTACTACCGGTTTCATCTCCTCCTACCTGAGCTGTTCCTCAGAGGGCGGGTCACAGCCATTGACAGCTGAGCTTTGCGCCGATGACGTCCCGACATGTTGTGGGTAGAAACCCTCGCATGCTGCCTGGGCAGTCAGCAATGCGTCAGTCATCTGACCTCTAGAAGACAGGTAGTCTACAAGGCCTTCACAGTTACATGTGGATACCAGCAATGGGATTGCATCATCCTTTTCTTCAATCATCAGGGACCGTGCATATCTTGATAGAATCATGGATGAAAATAAGAAAGTATGGATGCAGTTTTTTGGACATAAAAGATGGTAACGTTTTGTGATTTGTTTGTTTGTTGTTTAACACCGCACTCAGCAATATTCCAGTTATATGGCGGCGGTCTGTAAATAATCGAGTCTGGACAAGACAATCCAGAGATTGACATCATGAACATCGATCCTCGCAATTGGGATCGATGACATGCATCAATCAAGTCAGCAATCCTGACCACCCGATCCCGCTAGTCGCCTCTTACGACAAGCATTGTCACCTTTTACGGCAAGCATGGGTTGCTTGAAGACCTATTCTACCCCAGATCTTCATGTGTCTTTTGTGATTTGGCAATTTTTGTTTCTTTGTTGTTTAACATGTTTAAGTCACACTCAAATTGTGGGCTGTAAATATTCAAGTCTGAACCAGACAATCCAGTGATCGATATTGTGAGCAACGATCCATGCCGTCAGGGTACGATGACACACAATCAACCCAGTCGCTGAGCCAGACCAGTGAATCTACTTGGTCTCCTTTTACTACCACTATAGGTTGCTGGGGAGCTATTCTATCCCGGAATCTGACGGGTGTCAGCCAAGTTATCGGAGACAGACTGATATCTCACCTTTCTGCCAGAGATTTCCAGTACTTCATGGAGACACCGGGTGCCACAATGAGAGCCTTGTGCCACTGGAACAACCAATGTAGCAGAGATATACACACACTACAGGCACTTCTTGCAACAGATACAAATCTGAAGACATGAAACTTTCTATAGATAACTTATTTGTTCTTTGTAACAAAGTTTTAGAGTGACCTCTTGCCCTTTAAACAGGTGAATACCGAGTAAGCATATTGAGTTTATATATATAATATAATAAGGTATTTTTGAGAGTAAAAATATCATTTATACTTATCCCGACTGATACATATGAGTATAAGTATGAGTCAGGATAAGATAAAATTAATATAATGGGAATAGCCAATGGGAATAAAGGGAGAGAACCCATTTAAACAAGAGACATCAGAAGATGACAAATCCCCCGGCCCCTACAAATTGGAAAGAACTAATTATCTGCTTGTTAAGTCCACTTGATGAAGAATTTCTATCTGATCTGTCTGTCAGTATACAAGAGTAGTTATTAAGCTATCAAAAAATACCATGGAATTGGGATTCGGAACTTTGTATTTCTATGTCAGGTACACACCAACATGGACAGTCAAAGTCAAACTTGTTGCCAGGGAAACCGAAAAAACATAAATTCTAACAATCCCTAAACAGCAAAAGGCACCAGATGACAAACTGGTCATATTTGTGCATAGTTTCAAGGAAGAATACCTATTTGTTTTAAAGATGCAGTCAAAGTCAAACTTCTGGCCATGGAAACAGTAAAAAAAGTATCTAAATACCTAGATAGCTAAAGGCACCACTTCAACCCCTGTATAATACATGTTCCAAGTTTGATTCAAAACTGTTGAACAGTTTTTAGTGCTGCTCCAGAAACGACACCTACCTCCATTTCAGCAAAGTCTAACTTGTGTCCATGGATACACGGAAAAATGAAATTTTGAAACATTCCGAAATAGCAAAAATAGAATTTTTAAAAATTAAAAAATAGCAAAAGGCACCACTTCAGCACGTGACTGATACATCTTTCAAGTTTCGATCAAATATACAGAACGGTTTTCGAATTCTGCCCTGGAAACGAACCCCATCCCTAATGGAGTCTATGTCCAACTTCTTTAAAATAAAAATTCGAAAAATCCCAAAATATCAAAAGGCACCAGTTCAGTATGTGACTGACAGATTTGCCAAGTTTCGATCAAATACACTGAATGGTTTTCGAGTTCTGCCCCGGAAAAGGAAATGATTACGGACAGACAGATGGACAGACAGACAAGACTGGCTGATCGCTATATCCCCCTGCATTATATGCCGGGGGGATAATTAGATGTAGTGATGGGGCTGGGTTAGGGCTAGGACGAGTCCAAATTTACTGCCCAGGTACCCAGCCCATTACCCGTCCCTGCCTGTGTACCCGCTGTAGGTCTAAAGATATAGGTACAAAATTTCCGATTGGAAATGATTTAACCGTAGCCCTCGCAAAATGTATTTAGATACACGTATTATAAATGACCTGGTCATGCATAGTCTGAGGACTGTAAACGTATAAAGTCAGAAGGAATGGGTGCATAGTCAAAAAGAAGTGCCAACATGACTAACCACGGGTCCGGGTAGTCTTGTGGATACACGGTCCTACTTAGTACCATCTTAACCCGAGTACCCGAGTTACGCCTCCCAGGCCTAGGCTGGGTGTAATGACAAAGAGCTGACTACAGTGACAAGATATCAACACTCCTTCATTATATACAAACATCCTGATTTCCTCTTTTATATATTTCTGCATGTCAACGTGTTCGTACCTCGCCCACCTCCACCATGAGTTCACAGTAGCGCTGTATGTTGCCCAGCTTGATGTGGGTGGCCGCTGCCTCCCGAAGCGACTCCTCCTTGCTGGGGGCCCCGATACCACTGCCGTGCCGGGACATCTTCACCATCTCCAGCTCCTGGGCTTCAGACTGGCACGAGAATGGGGACAGAGTCAGATTGAGTTACCATGCTTAAAGTGAGTGAGTGATTGGGGTTTTCTGTCACGTGTAGCAATATTCCAGCAACATCCTGGCTTCACACTACCATGCTTACAGCATTGCTTCATTCACATCTTGGCAAGTCAGTTCAGAGTCCAAGGATAGTGATGAAGACTGAGAAAGAGTTCCATAGGTATGGTGGTCCTGACAAGCCAAGGATTACAATTGTGATTTGGGAATGAACCCAAGACAACTGATCCTGGTAGCTAAGAAGCCTTTGAAATTCATGCTAGTCCAAGAGCCCAAGACTACCAAATTATGCTGAGGACAAGCAAAAATTCAATGGTGGAACATGCTTTTTGACAACAATAAATTTTTTTAAAAATCAATGAATTGAGGACTAAGAAAAACATATCTTTGCAAACATTCTGTCTAGGCATCAATGCATATTCAAACATCGTGGACCATTTCCTGATGGTTCCAACTCACCGTTCTGTACATGGCGACATGTTGCTATGCATGATGCCTGTCTCAACTCACTGCTCTGTTCATGGTGACATGTTGCTATGCATGACGCCTGTCTCAACTCACTGCTCTGTACATGGTGACATGTTGCTATGCATGACACCTGTCTCAACTCACCGCTCTGTACATGGTGACATGTTGCTATGCATGACGCCTGTCTCAAATCACCGCTCTGTACATGGCGACATGTTGCTATGCATGACGCCTGTCTCAACTCACCGCTCTGTTCATGGTGACATGTTGCTATGCATGATGCCTTTCTCACCTCACCGCTCTGTACATGGCGACATGTTGCTATGCATGACGCCTGTCTCAACTCACCGCTCTGTACATGGCGACATGTTGCTATGCATGACGCCTGTCTCAACTCACCGCTCTGTTCATGGTGACATTTTGCTATGCATGACGCCTGTCTCAACTCACCGCTCTGTTCATGGTGACATGTTGCTATGCATGACGCCTGTCTCAACTCACCGCACTGTTCAAGGTGACATGTTGCTATGCATGACGCCTGTCTCAACTCACCGCTCTGTACATGGTGACATGTTTGCTATGCAAGATGCCTGTCTTGTACTCCGGAGACAGCAGTGAGCTGTCTGCCCCCATCACCACGGACACCAACTCCCACAGGTTGTTGGTACCGGTGGGTTGCTGAAACACCATCCACACAAGATCAATTGTCGATTTGCTCAAGAGGACATATTTTCTCTTACTCTGTATCACCATTATTATACATCTCATTTATGTTCATAACTCAATTGCCCAACACATACAACAGCAAACATTGTCTGCTGATTTTCTGTCATCCAAAATTCTCACATTTCTCACAAAGATTAAATGAAATTCTCAAAATCATGAGTATATTTTGTTGACTGTAATATCTAGTTTCTCCAACACAGACAAGAAACATTTTGCTTCCGAACAACTGCTTGCAGTGTTCATTTGAGAGCAAGAAATATCCCCGACATGTGACAGGTGACGAAGCAAGCTCTATTCTATTGCCTGACACCTTCTTTAACCTCACAGATTAGTGCACTAGGGATGAGGTACTGTTTGTTTGTTTGTTTGTTGTTTAACGCCGCACTCAGCAATATTCCAGCTATATGACGGCGGTCTGTAAATAATCGAGACTGGACCAGACAATCCAGTGATTGATATCATCAGCATCGATCTAGCCAATTGGGATCGATGACATGCTTCATTCAAGTCAGCGAGCCTGACCACCTGATCCTGTTAGTCGCCTCTTACGACAAGCATAGTCACCTTTCACGGCAAGCATGGGTTACTGAAGACCTAGGTAAATGTTCACTGTACTGAATGGAGAAGCTTTATTGAAATTGTTTGAGACAATTAAGTTATTTGCAGAAACTCACACATGAAACAGGATGCTTCAAAGCATCCAAGCACTTCTAAACACTGACAAGATACGCTGCTGCCGGCAAGGGGCATGTATGATAAGTGAACAAAATAACGGGATCGGCAAGGGTTTCAAGACAATTTAGATTTGTTTCCAAACGGAAAAGAAACGATGATGTGATGCAAGCTTTACTGAGCACATCAGTCAAAATTTGTATTTCCATACTTCTATCACAATCAGGAAGCCTCATCCTGGACTGACTTTGTTACAAGAAAATAATTTTTCTGTGTTTCCTTGAGCACCCTTCACCCCCATCCATCCATCAATCATACCCTCCACCCACACCCACCCACCCACTTTTCTTAAACCGCCCCCTATAATTGTCATTGTTGACAGCCTGATAACAACTAGAATAAACCCTGTGTTTGGAGGATTCAGGGTTGAGACTTTTCCTCAAAATAATGTCTTGCAATTTCAATGAAACCATGGATGTTAGCACATTTCTGAATATGTCTTGAACTCACAGCAAAAAATTTGGAGAAGAACTTGATCTGATTGGCCAGAGCCTTCCCTGGCATGTTTTCTATGTGCTGCTTCAGGTCCTTCGATTCCTTCCCAGCCAACATGGGGGACGTGCCCAGGGACATGGCAGAGTCTGTAACACATGCCAGCATTATAGCAGAAAATCACTTTTTGTTGGTTGGTTGGTTTGTTTCTTGTTTAACGCCGCACTCAGCAATATTCCAGCTACAAGACGGCGGTCTGTAAATAATCGAGTCTGGACAAGACAATCCAGTGACTGATATCATGAACATCGATCCACGCATTTGGGATCGATGACATGCGTCAACCAAGTCAGCGAGCCTGACTACCCAATCCCGTTAGTCGCCTTTTATGACAAGCATAGTCGCCTTTTTCGGCAAGCTTGGGTTGCTGAAGAACTTTTCTACCCCAGATCTTCACTGGTCCTTCTTGTCACTTGCGTAATACAATGGAAACATTGCTAGCATCATCCCATTTCAATTATCCTAAAAAAAGCAAAGGGAGATAAGAGAATGCATTCTTGAAGATTTATCTCGCTTGATGTGCCTTTATTAATGTAAGTGCTGCAACGATTACAAGTCTATTTTACCTGAAATACCAACAACATCGCTGATTGGCTTCCCCGCTAGAATGTGTAATTCTATTGGCTGAATGAGGGAGGTCAAGGACCAGAGCCTCACTGTGGAATCCCTGGAACAGGAAGCCAGCAAGAACGGCCTCTTTGGATGACAAGTCAGGCCTGTGAACACATAGGACCCATCAACCCATATATCTAGAGCATAAGAACATGCATTTCGAGCCTATACAGGCCCCACCTCAGGTGTCCCAGATAGTTAAACAATATTCACTCACTCACTCACACACACATAGCTGGAATATTGCTGAAACAACATTCACTCACTCACGCACCCCACATCTAACATGTCAGCTCCATTGTCCAACACTGTGTCTATACAGACTCCGTCTCGGGCGTCCCACATAGTTGAACAACATTCACTCACTCACTCACCTTACACGTCAGCTCCATGGTCCAACACTGTGTCTATACACGCTCCGTCTCGGGCGTCCCACATAGTTAAACAACATTCACTCACTCACTCACCTTACACATCAGCTCCATGGTCCAACACTGTGTCTATACAGGCTCCGTCTCGGGTGTCCCACATAGTTAAACAACATTCACTCACTCACTCACCTTACACGTCAGCTCCATGGTCCAACACTGTGTCTATAAGGCTCCGTCTCGGGTGTCCCACATAGTTAAACAACATTCACTCACTCACTCACCATACACGTCAGCTCCATGGTCCAACACTGTGTCTATACACGCTCCGTCTCGGGTGTCCCAGATACGTATAGAGTAGTCCCAACTGCCGGAGATCAACATGTACGGTATTTCCGTGTTCCACAGCAGACCTCGGATAGGGTTTGTGTGCCCCGTTAGAACGTTGATACACTGCTCCTGTGTGTAGTCCCACACTCGTATCGTACTGACACAAAGATATTTTGTAATAAACTTTTAACAAATCATGGTCAATAACATTTATGAAATTGGCATTAGAAAAATGCCCGTCTGTGGTGGTCAAATTCCAACAAAATCCTAAAGCAGTCCAGTTAGACAAGGCTGCAAATCATCCTGATATGACGATGTGTATTGGTAAGTATACTAAGAAGATATATTTGTATTTTACCAATACCAGTAATAAACAGTCAGTCTCTTCCAAAAAGCAATATTGGAGTATCATATGTGTACATGGTGTATGCTTACAGTTTAGAAAGTTGAAAGTAATAACCGCCATATATGTCTGTCAAGGGATGCCAAACAAAACAAAGTGTGATGGTTCTATCAAACAGAAATAAACCAACCCATCATCAGATCCACTGCATAGGATGCCCTCTCTGAGCGGCGACCATCGGACGTGGAACACCTTAGCAGTATGGCCTGTGACAGGAGAGATGCACAGCAAATACATTTGACTGCAGAAAGTAAAATGTTAGGATGATTAAACAAACTTTTTCTCTCTCACTACTTTAAACACAATCATATTCCAGGTTGTTTCAGGTAACTTATAATTTATATACCGTATATTTGTGAGTGAGTGAGTAGCAATATTCCAGCAATATCACACCACCAATGACTTCACACAATGTACCCATGTGGAAACTGAATCTGGGTCTTCGGCGTGACGAGAAAATGCTTTAACCTCTGGGCTACCCCAGCGCCCAAAATATGTTTGTGTGCTCCCCAAGAGTAACATGTTGCATAACCTCAGTGATACATGTCTCAGTTACAATAAGCGACGACATGGGTACAATGTGTGAAGCCCATTTCTGGTGTCCCCCGCCATGATATTGCTGGAATATTGCTAAAAGCAGCGTAAAACCATACTCACTCACTCACTACAATAAGCGAGATGTTGTGTGCATGCATGTGCCATGTGTGTGCTATATGCACATGAGTGTGTGGGTATAGAGTGTGTGTGTACCTGTGAAGACCCGGAGTGGCTGGTCGGTGCTGGTGGGCAGGTAGTACACTCTCACATTCTTGTCCCCCACCCCCACCCCCATCCCCACCCACCTGAAGTACATGAGTGTGTAGGTATAGAGTGTGTGTGTACCTGTGAAGACCCGGAGTGGCTGGTCGGTGCTGGTGGCCAGGTAGTACACACTCACATTCTTGTCCCCCACCCCCACCCACCTGAAGTACATGAGTGTGTGGGTATAGTGTGTGTGTACCAGTGAAGACCCGGATAGGCTGGTCGCTGCTGGTGGCCAGGTAGTACACTCTCACATTCTTGTCCCCCCATCCCACCCCCCCCCACCCACCCCCACCCACCTGAAGTACATGAGTGTGTGGGTATAGTGTGTGTGTACCTGTGAAGACCCCGAGTGACTGGTGGCTGCTGGTGGCCGGGTACTACACTCTCACATTCTTGTCCCCCCATCCCACCCCCCCCAACCCACCCCCACCCACCTGAAGTACATGAGTGTGTGGGTATAGTGTGTGTGTACCTGTGAAGACCCCGAGTGACTGGTGGCTGCTGGTGGCCAGGTACTACACTCTCACATTCTTGTCCCCCCATCCCACCCCCCCCAACCCACCCCCACCCACCTGAAGTACATGAGTGTGTGGGTATAGTGTGTGTGTACCTGTGAAGACCCCGAGTGACTGGTGGCTGCTGGTGGCCGGGTACTACACTCTCACATTCTTGTACCCCCATCCCACCCCCACCCACCTGAAGTACATGAGTGTGTGGGTATAGTGTGTGTGTACCTGTGAAGACCCCGAGTGACTGGTGGCTGCTGGTGGCCAGGTACTACACTCTCACATTCTTGTCCCCCCACCCCCACCCACCTGAAGTACATGAGTGTGTAGGTATAGTGTGTGTGTACCTGTGAAGACCCGGAGAGGCTGGTCGCTGCTGGTGGCCAGGTAGTACACTCTCACATTCTTGTCCTCACACCCCGTGGCCAGGATGTCTCTGTAACAGCAGAACCTTGTCACTAGCTATATACTCTTGATAACTAACTGACAAGCAAACTAGGAGAATATTTAGACATAAGTGTACACTTACACTGCTTGAAGAAAGCCACATAGCTAAAGTAAAGTGACTAGCACAGAAAATCAGATTTCAAAGGCATTGTCAACTTGGCAGTTATTGAGCTAAAACTTAGTGTTGTATTAGAATATCTCTGGTACATAGCTTTAATTACACATAGGGGAAAAACAACAACAAAAACAACACCAGTCTTCACTACCACAACAACAAAACACCAGTCTTAATTAACAAAAAATAACACCAGTCTCACCATCTTCACAAAGCATGCTAATACTTATTTTTACAGGCACTGTGTGCATTCATATTGCATTGTCAGCTCCCTAGTCAGTGTACACGTACTTGTTGTTAGGGCTCCAGTCTCCCCCAAACACAGCCCCGGGGTGCCGGTACTTCTGCACCACTTGTCCATCCACCTGCCGCACGATGCTGATGACACAGGAACAACAAGAGATGGATGATGAGGATAGTCACAATGTCTTACCGGTGCTATGAAAACATCTGACTCTACTAAGGTTACACCTTTTAAACTGACATTGTTTATGTATTTATCGGTTTTGTTGACATGGTTAACTATGGGACGTTTCCTTCAGCTCACACAACAGCCAGAACAGTTCACGTGGGTTACTATTCAACACATTGCTTGCATGTTGATATCTGTGTCAGCAATTGTATTCATATCTAATCTTGATCTTAAGGTCCCTCGGCAATATTTCAGCTATATGATCGAGTCTGGATCAGACAATCCTGGGATTGATATTATGAGCAAGGATCGACACCTTCACTGAGTCTGACCACCAGATCAACTTTGAAAAAAATAAATGAGTTAGATTTAAAACATCAATCCAGATAGATCTGAACTGAACTATCTTAGTAACCAGATAGCATAAAAACAGGACTAAAATGTGTACCTTGTTTGTTTGTTGCACTCAGCAATATTCCAGCTATATGACCGTAGTCTGTAGATAGACGAGTCATTGACATCGTGAGCATTGATCTACACCATAGTGATAGGATGACATGCATCAACATGATCACCTGATCCCTTTAGTTGTTTCTTACGACAAACATTGTTGTCTGTTATGGCAAGCATGGGTTTTCTAAACGCGGATCTTCACGGGGATAATTGTGGTCTACAGTGTGGATCTGTTAACCTCTAAATGACTCACTAACCCACATATAAGTAGTGACAGAAAATTTTGCTTGCTCTGCTTCAATTTTACTTGTCAATAAGATGTTTGAAACCCTGATCAGTACTATATCTACAGAGCATTATCATTGCTCTTTATGTTGAAGAATGTTGATGCAACAAGATATTGTATAGAGAAAACTTACCAATAACCATCAGCGCCACAGGACATGATCCTCTTGGAGTCCTTCTGGCTCCAGCTGACAGAGTACACGCTGCTCTTCCCATGCTGCAACACAAGGTACAGCAGATTCATCACTGGCTTTCATTTGTGGAGAGGGATAAACAAAACAAACCTTCCTGGAGAGAGGTGTATCATATCTTTACTTAGACATACAAACACAGAATCATATGACATCACCATAAACAGATCATACAAACACAGTGTCATATCGTGAGAGAATGAGTATGGATGTACGCCGTTTTTAAAAATATTCCAGCAATATCATGGCAGGGGACACCAGAAATGGGCTCCACACATTGTACCCATGTGGGGTCTTTGGTGAGACATCAGTATAAACAGACTGACATACAGACACAGGTCATACGACAGCAGCATAAACAGACTGACATACATACATAGGTCATGTAACATCAGCATAAACAGACTGACATAATGAACATGTCATATGAGATCAGCATAAACAGACTGACATACAAACACAGGTCATACGACATCAGTATAAACAGACTGACATACAGACACAGGTCATATGACATCAGCATAAACCGACTGACATACAGAACAGGTCATATGACATCAGCATAAGCAGACAGACATACACACACAGGTCATGTAACATCAGCATAAACAGACTGACATACAGACACTGGTCATATGACATCAGCATAAGCAGACTGACATACAGACACTGGTCATATGACATAAGCATTTATAAACAAACTGAATGATTGTGTTTCTCCTTAGGAAGTAAGGAGCGAGTGCAAGGGTCATATTTACTCCGCAATATTTTGTCAATATTAAACATCTTTCAGTATAAGTTATCAGCTCTGGAATAGGCTGAGGAAGAAGCTTCGATCAACATAACATAACTTCTGATTGTTGTTCACCCTGCATAAACCATTGCGCATTTTAGCAATCACTTGATTATCTCTTCCAGACTTATTTACAGGACACATTCATATACCAGGGTTATTGTTGCTTTAAACAACATACAAACAATTACTCACCTCATTGAATCTCTTGATGATCTTGCTTTTCTGAATGTCCCATATAAACAACCCATTTTTGGAAGTACACGCTGCAATGCAGTTCAGGTTTCCGGGGGCCCATGATATATGATATATCACACCCTCATTACCTACGGACGAGAACACCTGGAAGACAAACAATTCTGTCAAACACAGCACACATGAATGTATACATGGCATCATTGTAGATACTACTCAAAGAATCTACTAATGAAACAAATGCCTTTTCAGAGGGATGATAAATTGTCATCACTGTACAGGAACAACGATGACAAGTTAAACTTTAGACAAGGGGGTAGAATGGCACAACGAGCATCCTCAATTATCAAGGACATTATAATCAGTGCAGGATACTTATTATAATAGAATGGAGATATACCAGTCAGGGCTCGATTTAGCTATATAGAACATGCACCAGTGCAACATAATATTGAAAAAAAGCAACAAAATATTTTTGTCTACATGCACCAAGAGCTTGTCATCATCATCATCATCATCATCATCATCATCATCATCAACATCCAAATTTGTGTCTAACCCATACACATCCACGCTTCATCTATCTTTGAACATATTCAATACCTCTAAGCTTTATGTACAATACTACATCACTAATCCCAGTGTCATGTTTAATTTGTCATACTTTGGGGGGCTTGAAGTCATCATACAATGGGCACCTTAACAAATTTATGAGACCAGAGTGACATCTGATTTTATCTGGTGCTACTAGATTTTCATGTCAGCATGCACCTGGTGCAGGTTAAATCAAGTTCCTTCAATCAAGCCCTGTCTGCAACGCACTAGATAATAGAAGATGGGTCACAAAAGACAACATGCTCCTCTTTGGAATCTGCCACTGGCAATCTCTGCTACCAATATGTGTAAGCCCCTGTTTCTGTGACTATTATAGGTCAACAGGCTTTTAGAATGCACGACCTTGGTGGATGTGTGTGTCACTGTAGTGAGTGAGTTGGGTTAACGCTGCTTTTAACAGTATTCCAGTTATATCACAGTGTGTCAGCTTAATGTGGGAGGAAAGCCCGAAGTGATGCAGGTCTAAGAAGTTTACCACTTCGGTGAAACCCACGAGCACAGGTATGGTGCTGACAAACCTAGAAACATAATTTGGGCGAACAAGGATTTGAACCCACAATCATAGGTTTCTGGCGTGCCCTAGGGACGCAACTCTGCAGAGCGAATCGCGGCGCCTTAGACGACTGGGCCACCCGTGCCCTCGTGTGTCACTGTAACCAGACAGTGGATCATTGCTATTTAGGGTGGGATGGCTCCAAATTTACTACCTGGGTACCCACACCCCAACCCGACCCGACCAGAATACCCACTGAAGATCTCAAGAGACAGGTAAAAAATGTCCACTTGAGACTTATTTGACGGTAAGGCCTGCCAAAATGATACACGTATAAAACAATCTGGTCATGCATACACTGAAGTTGACTGAAGTTTAATCTTTATTTAAACATATGAAAGTCAGAAGGCTTGGGTGCATAGTCAAAAAGAAATGCGAACATTAGTGACTTGTTGAGTAACCATAGAGTTCTAGATCAAATAAAACTATATCATGTGACTAACCACGGGTCAGGGTAGTCCTGTGGGTACACGGGTCCAGAGTACCCGAGTAACCCATCCCAGTCCTATTGTTAACGTTGTCTGCCACTTGTGTATCTGTCCCACACTAGAATAACAGGCTGCCGTGATACAGCTGACATATTGTTTGTTTGTTTGTTTGTTGTTTAACGCCACACTAAGCAATATTCCAGCTATATGACGGCGGTCTGTAAATAATCAAGTCTGAACCAGACAATCCAGTGATTGACATCATGACCATCGATCCATGCAATTGAGATATGATGACGTGCATCATCAACCAAGTCAGCGATCCTGACCACCCGATTCAGTTAGTTGCCTCTTACGGCAAGCATGGATTGCTGAAGACCCATTCTACCCCGGATCTTCACAGAGAAGCTGTCATATTGATCACTGTGGATAACTGCGGCCTATAACAACATTCCTTTGCTGACATGCAACAAATGCTAGTGACCTAGTACAATTGTTAACAGTTTTGATACTAAGTTGAACAAGGAGCCTGAGTGCACATCGTCTCCACTGCCTACTCACAGCTTCCATTGCATTGATGTCCCACACTTTGATCGTTCCATCAAAACTGGCGGTGGCCAACATATCAGGATTATCTGGCTTAAATTTGCAGTCAAAAATGGTCTCCATATGTCCCTGGAATAAATAAGCACTTATATAACAAAATTGGCTTCAATTAGCATTGATTGGGGACACGGTAGGATGAGATTATGTGAATGCAGGCCTTCTCGTGCCAAATTAAGATATGTAAAAAAGAATGTTCTGACCAGAACCCACGAATATTAAATATCTTAATTTCGACTAGAACTGAGAAGGGGAGGACAATGAAATGGGGGAGATTGTTTTCTTTAATACATGCTAGGGGTCTTTGAGAGCCCCTGGAGCTGAGAATGTAATTTGATTTCACATCCATTTAGGTAGCAATTGTGTAGTGCCATGAGCATGCTTTAGTGCAAGGACAAGGCACAAAATAGACACCACATTCAGCAATGTTCCGGCCAAATGACGGCGGTCTGTAAATAATCAAGTCTGGACCACACAATCTAGTGATTGTATCGATGACATGCATCAATCATATCAGCGAACCTGACCACCCAATCCTGTTGCCGCCTTTATGACAAGCATGGGTCACTGAAAACAGTTCTAACAAGGATCTTCATGGTGGATCTATTTATAAACTAATATATGCATTCATTAGAACATAGAGAAATAATATGTGTATATATGTTGTGCTAGGCTCCATACAGAAGGTGCATGCTCAATGCACTAACATTATTACCCTGGTCAATGTGCACTCAATCTTCATTCTCAGCTCCCTGGGGTGTATGCAACCCAAGTAACTTGCCAGGCACTAGAAGGTTTACAGTCACAATACTATATCATCTTGCCGGGTATCCAATTTACTGGTGGGTGAACAGAGGCATATTTCAAACAAAGTCACTTGCCTAAGGAGACACAACCTGTGCTTAGGTGTCGGGCAGCACTGAAGCCCTTGAAACTCCAAAGAGTCAAGCTGAGCTGTCACCCATGCAACTAATTGTGAACGACTGACATTGCATAAATTCACCTATTTGTGACCTGTGCACCATGCAGAGGACCACACCCCACACATAGATGTTAGTCCTACATATATTTTAATCATTATTTTGCTTTGAGTGCTTTGAATCTTGTGCTGGTAAACATGTTAAAACCTGTTATCTGTGTACCTGATCCTTCAAGAAGTTCCACTTCCGCTTGCCCAGGTCGTACAAGCCGATCCCCCCATCCCTGAAAGTACAGACCAGTCTGGCTGGGGGGAGGGCAAAGTTGGACTGGGTGGTCTTGGACGGAGCCACGGCCTGACTGGTTGATGATATAATCTTCTCTCGGGATGACGAAACTGTTTCTCTTGTTTCAGTGGACTGGTTGTAGATTACTTGTAGGGAATGGAACCCGGTTTTCTTCAAGCGGACATTTTCAATGGGGGTACTTTTGGAGACATTCCATATCCGTAATGTGCCATGATGGGAATCTGAGAACATGATTAATCTGAAGGTGCTCATGGCTGTATATACATGACATATAACTGACAACGATAGTTCTGTTCTACTCAACTCCTGTGAGGAACATGCAGGTGCCCTGTTCACACTCAACCACAAAGGAACACGCAGTTGCCCCATTCTACTCTCACCCAGTAAGGCACATGTAGGTGTCTTGTTCTACTTCCCTATTCAGGAACATGTAGGTGCCCTGTTCTACTTCCCTATTCAGGAACATGTAGGTGTCCTGTTCTACTTCCCTCTTTAGGAACATGTAGGTGCCCTGTTCAACTTTCCTCTTTAGGAACATGTAGGTGCCCTGTTAAACTTTCCTCTTTAGGAACATGCAGGTGCCCTGTTCTACTTCCATCTTGAGGAACATGTAGGTGCCCTGTTCTACTGTGCCCTGCAGGAACAAGTAGGTGCCCTGTTCTTCTTCCCACTTCAGGAACAGCAGGTGCCCTGTTCTACTTCCCCCTTGAGGAACAAGCAGGTGTCCTGTGCAACTCACCCCCCAGTAAGGAACAAGCAGGTGCCCTGTGCTACTCACCCCCAGTAAGGAACAAGCAGGTGCCCTGTGCTACTCACCCCCAGCAAGGAACAAGGCAGGTGCCCTGTGCTACTCACCCCCAGTAAGGAACACGCAGGTGCCCTGTGCTACCCATCCCCTTGAGGAACAAGCAGTGCCCTGTGCTACTCACCCCCAGTAAGGAACAAGCAGGTGCCCTGTGCTACTCACCCCCAGTAAGGAACAAGCAGGTGCCCTGTGCTACTCACCCCCAGTAAGGAACAAGCAGTGCCCTGTGCTACTCACCCCCAGTAAGGAACAAGCAGGTGCCCTGTGCTACTCACCCCCAGTAAGGAACAAGCAGGTGCCCTGTGCTACTCGTCCCGAGTAAGGAACAAGCAGGTGCCCTGTGCTACTCACCCCCAGTAAGGAACAAGTAGGTGGCCTGTGCTACTCAACCCCAGTAAGGAACATGACAGGTGCCCTGTGCTACTCACCCCCAGTAAGGAACAAGCAGGTGCCCTGTGCAACTCACCCCCAGTTAGGAACATGCAGGTGCCCTGTGCTACTCACCCCCAGTAAGGAACATGCCAGGCTCCCTGTTCTACTTCCCCCTTGAGAAACAAGAAGGTGTCCTGTGCTAATCATCCCCAGTAAGGAACATGACAGGTGCCCTGTGCTACTCAACCCCTGTAAGGAACATGCCAGGTGTCCTGTGCTACTCACCCCTTTGAGGAACAAGCAGGTGCCCCGTGCTACTCACCCCCTTGAGGAACAAGCAGATGCCCTGTGCTACTCACCCCCTTGAGGAACAAGCAGGTGCCCTGTGCTACTCAACCCCTTGAGGAACAAGCAGGTGCCCTGTGCTACTCAACCCCTTGAGGAACAAGAAGGTGCCCTGTGCCACTCACCCCCAGTAAGGAACATGCCAGGTGCCCCATTGACCCAGGACAGAGTCTGAATATGAGCTGCAGCACTAGGGAGCTGGAACATCATGATGACCACCAGGGATGCTGTGTCCACCATCCGCACCCCATAGTGAAGGTTAGCCATCAGCAGGTACTCTGCTGACAAGGGGTCCCACTCCAGGGAGGTGACAGGGTCCATATCTTCTGAATCCCCCAAGTTTTCAGGCCTGAACACATGCTTCTTCCCTTTGGATCCTGAAGAACCATGTTAAACAATAACAATAACAAAAATAATATTAATGTTTTATTTAAAACAGGTAAACTACCTTTAAACCACCACATACACCTGAAACAAAACTGTATTAAACCCATCAAATTTAAATTCATAAGTCACATAGTCTCATACGGTGTCTTCGGATTTGTTTTTGCACACAAGGATACAAGCATGGGGTAATGGGGACCTATTCTGCCCTGAACCCTATGGTAAGTCAAACATTGGGTAATGGGGGCCTATTCTGCCCTGAACCCCACAGAGATATAAGCATGGGGTACTGGGGGTCTATTCTGCCCTGAACCCTATGGGAAG
Source organism: Haliotis cracherodii (assembly GCF_022045235.1). Lineage (NCBI taxonomy): Eukaryota > Metazoa > Mollusca > Gastropoda > Lepetellida > Haliotidae > Haliotis > Haliotis cracherodii. Next base: position 31,746,499 of record NW_027266341.1, read on the forward strand.
ACAAGCATGGGGTACTGGGGGTCTATTCTCTCCCTAAACTTACAAAAAGAGACAAGCATGGGGTACTTGGGGCCTATTCTGCCCTGAACCCTATGGGAAGACAAGCATGGGGTACTGGGGGCCTATTCTCTCCCCAAACCCACAAACGGAGACAAGCATCGAGTACTGGGGGTCTATTCTGCCCTGAACCCTATGGGAAGACAAGCATGGGGTACTGGGGGCCTATTCTCTCCCAAAACCCACAAACGGAGACAAGCATGGGGTACTGGGGGTCTATTCTGCCCTGAACCCTATGGGAAGACAAGCATGGGGTACTGGGGGTCTATTCTCTCCCTAAACTTACAAAAAGAGACAAGCATGGGGTACTTGGGGCCTATTCTGCCCTGAACCCTATGGGAAGACAAGCATGGGGTACTGGGGGCCTATTCTCTCCCAAAACCCACAAACGGAGACAAGCATCGAGTACTGGGGGTCTATTCTGCCCTGAACCCTATGGGAAGACAAGCATGGGGTACTGGGGGCCTATTCTCTCCCAAAACCCACAAACGGAGACAAGCATGGGGTACTGGGGGTCTATTCTGCCCTGAACCCTGTGGGAAGACAAGCATGGGGTACTGGGGGCCTATTCTCTCCCCAAACCCACAAACGGAGACAAGCATCGGGTACTGGGGGTCTATTCTGCCCTGAACCCTATGGGAAGACAAGCATGGGGTACTGGGGGCCTATTCTCTCCCCAAACCCACAAACGGAGACAAGCATCGAGTACTGGGGGTCTATTCTGCCCTGAACCCTATGGGAAAACAAGCATGGGGTACTGGGGGCCTATTCTCTCCCCAAACCCACAAACAGAGACAAGCATCGGGTACTGGGGGTCTATTCTGCATTGAACCCTATGTGAGGACAAGCATGGGGTACTGGAGGTCTATTCTGCCCTGAACCCTATGTGAAGACAAGCATGGGGTACTGGGGGCCTATTCTCTCCCCAAACCCACAAACGGAGACAAGCATCGGGTACTGGGGGTCTATTCTGCACTGAACCCTATGGGAAGACAAGCATGGTAAACTGGGGGCCTATTCTCTCCCTAAACCAACAAACAGATACAAGTATCGGGTACTTAGGGCCTATTCTGCCCTGAAACCTATGGGAAGACAAGCATGGGGTATTGGGGACCTTTTCTGCCCTCAGTCCAATGGAGAAAATGAACTGAGATAATAACCTACCTATGATACAAACTGATATACTCCCATCTACATGACCAAACACCACTTTGCCCAGACTCTTGGGGTGCCATCTGAGCTGACACACATCACAGTTGAAACTCTGAGCCTCCTTGACCACCGTCACCGCGCTGTTGGACTTGTAGTTCCAGGAGTACATGGGGCCTCGGGATGCGATGAAGGAGATGACGTCCGTATCGTACGGACACCAGCCTACAGAACAAGGTGCCTCTTTGGTGTTGGAAAGTAAAGATACTACTTTCTGTTCCGCTACGTTCCAGACGATGAGCCTATGGTCGGCGCTTGTGCTGACAAAGATGTCTGGGTCACGGGGATTCCAGCTGAAGGCTGTGATGGTCTTCTTGTGTTCTGACATGATGGACACCATTTTGAATTCATTGAATCGTCTGTCAAGCTGAAAGGTTGACAACGTACACCATGAAGTTTGATCATGTTGATAGGTCATTTGATTTTTTGCAGGCTGTATCAAGTTATCATCATGATCATGAATTGAAGTACTGTATATTAAATAAAATGAAAGTGAAATGAAACTTGAAAATGTGTTCCAGTACATGGGCGGATACAGCTTTTTTTTAAAAGGGGGGGTGCACAATTAAGATTTATTTTTTGATTTTGGTGGTAATTTATACAGAAATAAATATTTTTTTCGAAATAAAAAGGATCCTCTGTATCTGCCCATGCAGTATTTTATTCTCAGTACATTTTATAAAAAAATTTATACTGGAAACCAATAGCAATTTCAACTCTGTGATCATGTCATTCATTAGTACCTCATTAATGCTGTTAACAAACTCCCTGGCTTTTTCATCTGTCACATAACTGTGACTGACAAGAGCTGAAGAATTTTGGGGAAATCACTGTATGGCTACTCACATTTCCCATGAAGCAAACAACCTTAAACAAAAGTTTCAAAGTGCCTGTTTGTTGTGATTGTATCATTGGTCTAGTGGCAATTGTGAAGAATTAGTTTTTGCACAAAATCCCCTGTATTTAGACTTCCTGCATATTTCAGTTTTCATGGATTTTTATTTCCTGAAATCTAAAACATTTGCAGCCAGGTCTAAAAGAACTCAGCTTTCAACTTTTGTCACTTTTTTACCAAATTCAACAGTACATCAACATGATGAAGCTGTCTGTTTCTTCATAATGAAACTGATCCTCTCTGTCCAATTATTTCTAGTTTTCGCCTCCTTATTGATATCATTACTGATACTACTAGGACACAGTCTTTTGTTACATTTAGAAGTGTTTGTGTTTGTTTCACTGATGTTTAAACAATCCAGGCAGCAGATAATTCTTTATCAGCAGACCAAGACAGATAGTCATGACCAACTTCACTATCTCCAGTGCTGCTCAAAACACAGGATGTCTGGAAGAACGTTTTGATAGATCGTTGCTTTCCACTGACATTTTCATTCATAAATTTGAGAAAATATGTCGGCAAATTCAACTTGTCTGCCATTACCCATGACCTTTGCACATTGGCTTCTGACCTTCTGACATTGCATGAAATGTCACAAGATTGTGTGCACAAACTAATAACCATAGACACTACTGTGACCTATCCGACCTTCCACTTCACAAGATTGCGTGCACAAACTAATAACCATAGACACTACTGTGACCTATCCGACCTTCCACGTCACAAGATTGTGAACACAACGTTTTGTCTATGTGACTGATTTATGGGTAAGAGGACAGTTTTTTAGTTCTTGCTATTGATTTTAACCTGATACACACGATAGGAGTAGACATTATTCATGGGAAAGTTATACAAATAAATGCACTTGTGCAGGAAAAAGTCACCTGCACCTGGAACAACCTGACAATAAAAGTTCAGGGTTCACACTAGGATATTTCTGACATGGGCTCTTTATGTGAAAATTTCAAATATTCCAGAGGTACACCCACACTTGCCCATACAGCACAATGTCAAAATGCCCAATGCATTTTAAAATGTGGACCCTTTTTCATATTTAGGAGCTAAAAGCAACAGGCCCCACCCTAGAATTATCCCTGAAAGTTACCTGCACTAGAAAAGATGTACCTGCACTGGTGCAGCTTGGATATAGTGAAATTAAATCCTGTAAAATCTACACATTTCACAAACTGATCCACAGACCTATAATAATTACACAGTCATCCATTACTAAAGACTGAGTAACTAACCGTAATGGGAAAACTACATTTTGTTAAAAGCAGAGTTAAAAATTGGCAATGGTCCTGTAGTCCTTGCCAAACTGCCCAATAGTTAAGGTATTATAAGGACTAGTAGAAATTTGCCATTTTTAAGGGTTTTGCTATATATTATCATTACAAGGACTAGTGGACTAAAATTGTTAGTTTCTTCCGCTGTAAATGGCTGGAGTCACATATGTCTTGGTACCAAATCTGTTATCTGATCGACCGACCTGATTCCTACATTGTGACCACCTGATCCCCAGAGCCACGACCAGACAGTGTGTATTCTGGACTGAAGTTCCCCGTGTGGACGTACCTGGTAGACATATATAGCCAGCGTAGCGCAGTATGCGAAGCGGTCATGGCTGGAGTCACACACATCGTGGTTCCAGGGCTGGCAGCCCGCTGACAATAGGCCCACCTGCTTCACCATCTTCCTGTGTTCCGGCTAGGCATACCTCCTGTAGGCTGGCACACACATGCTGAAACCATCAACCAGCATTAGAAATTGGCACTAGTCCTGTAGTCCTTACCAAACTTCCCAATAGTAAAGGTATCCTATGAACTAGTAGAAATTGGCCCATTTTAAGGGGTTTGCTATATGCTATCATTATAAGGACTAGTGGACAAAAACTGTTAGTTTCTAACCCTGTCAACTCAAGTCAAAGTAGACACAATTGATGGATAACAACTTCTTTAATTCCTGTAAAGGCAACATTTCGGTTAGATCCTTATACTGTTGTCAAGCATGACAGGTCTTGTCAGACTGGACTACCAGTCTTACTTGACAACGGTATAAGGATAGATCTACACTGAACATTGCCTTTACAGTAATCACAGAAGTTGTTATCCCTAAACTGTGTCTACTTTGTCATCCGTCAACTTCTATGTAACGCCTATCAAACTTAAGTGTAATTTACAACAAAGCTTTCATTTCTTCAACAGACCTTGACTTCCTTGATGTTTGCTGCTATTAGGGTTGTCATATTGCCACAAAAATCGTATTGCAAGATATCACAATACCACAATACGGTGATCTGTATTGCAAATTTGCGATACATATTACGTCAAAAAATATCTCTGTTATGCACCTATTGAAATAGAAACTATAACACCTCAAGACTGATGGCATGGTTTAATCATTAATTGATTATGTCGAACAAAGACAAACTCAAACTAAGCCACCAGTTTCCGATTCATTGCCATAATTGCACAGCTATCCTGGAGCTGCAAGCCATCACAGTCCTAGGTGACTAATGAATTCAATGGAGAAGCCTTGACTGGCAATGGCCACTAATAATGTTCATCAATAACAAATCAAACTAATCATTAATGTTTGTGTAAGGACCTGCCAAAATGTCTAATGAGTTTGGATTGTCTCAAATCCTTCTGGACAAGAAGTAGAACTACCTGTATTTCCATATACAACATGACACAAAGGAAAGTATAGAGAGTGTGAAAATAGTTTGAATGTGAGTGGGTGAGTATGGTTTAGCTTTAAGCAATATTCCAGCAATATCACAGCAGGAGACACCAGAAAATGAGCTTCACACATTGTACCCATGTGGGGAATCGAACCTGGGTCTTTGGCGTGACGAGCGAACACTTTCACCACTAGGCTACCCCACCGCACCAGTTTGAATGTGAGACTTTTAGTTAAGTGAATATCGACCAACCGTTGATTGGCTCCCTACCATTATTGAGATTTTTGTTCATGCAACATACAATATCCTGACTAATTGAACATGTTGAACATTTTTGCCTTTTTAATAACAAGGAAGGACTTGTTGTTGTCAGGCAAACAAGCATTTTTACTGTTACATGTATTAACAAATTTACATTGACAATGTGACACAATTGAAACTAATACTTATATTAACATGATACTTACTTGATCATGTTGAAAAGTATTGTTTAGAAAATAAACCTAATATAGATTTTCTGTTTTGATACATATCATCTCATTTATGGAAACCTAATATACAGATAACCAGGTTAACATGACCACTGAAGTACAAATATTGCATGACAAGAGATCATTATAATATATCGCCTGAGACCACAGTCCAAATTGAGGATAATCATCGATCACCATGATGTAGGATAATCAAATTATCACCCGAGGCTGTGGGATTATTTCAAGCCCGACATACCAGGAGACTATATCATGTACGCAACATCCACCTGCTCAACAAATTGATATATATTTTTTTAATACAAATTCAACACAAAAAAAGTACGAAAATCTGTACTTTACCAAGAAAGTGTTATCCTAAATATAACATTTGAAACACAAAAGAACAAATAAGTAAAATGGGAATAATTTTTTGAGAGTAGAAAACACAAAACTCAGTATCAAATGAAGTTGAACTAAACAACTTTAAAAATGATCAACAGGGATGATAGGGTAGCCTCTGTGGATAAAGCACCTTTTATCCATGTTTTTAAACCAAAGGAGAGTTTGGTTACACAGAAGCACATTTTTTGTTACCCCTTTTGTTACTTTGCTAGCATATTACTCAAAGTCGCATAAACATGATAAAACCTTTCACTGTCACGTCTTTGTTTGTGGTGAAGTGCATGGGTGTATACCTACCACAACTAATTGCTCTTTAAAACAATATATTCAGCACATTAACCATGTTAACATCATTAACCCGAGGCTTGATCCCTGCAACTCTTTATTATGCTACACAGTGTGCATGGCAGATTAAGGGTGGGATGATTCGCCTTAATATAAAAAATACTTGGCATTTCTTTATGACCATCCTATTGCACACATATGTATTGATACTTTAAAACAGCGTTAGAAATTGGCGCTAGTCCTATAGTCCTTGCCAAACTGCTCATTAGTTAAGGTATTATAAAGACTAGCAGAAATTTGCCCTTTTTTAAGAGTTTTGCTATATGTTGTCTTTATAAGGACTAGGACTAGGCCCTAGTGGACTAAAACTGTTGGTTTCTATTGCTGAACAATATTATAATCATTTTACCCACATTGTGGCTGTGCACAGTATATGTAATGCATTTCATCAATGTCACAAAAAAACTGCTTGTATGCAACAGCAGGTATGATTGGTACAGTTACATGATTAGATAGGCATCAGCCAATTAAGGAACACAATATTCTGCCTTGATTTTTATTAAAATCTATAAAAAAAATGTAAATCAATCACCACATCCTATGTGTACCATTCACAATAACCACACACTGAATAACGGAAATGCGATGGTGATCAAAGACATTGATATAGGGGAAGATATACTTGGAGAGATACATCGTTCGACAACTGTCAAAAAGGTTGCTGATGTCTACAGTTAACCAGGTACTGAGGTAGATCGACAGATCTGTCTATGGCTAAGCAGACTGCTGTCTGGGTTTCGGTTGGAATCTTTAACCAGTGATAACCTGTATTATATCGCACACATTGGTGACATAAACGCTGTCAAAAAATAAATGCCATGTACCTGGTTGTGCACTGCTGACTGTCAACACCAAGATATCTCATACATAGAGTATAATCAACACCTTCTGCTCGCAACCATTTGAATCACGTGATCAAACATATCCAAAGCGCATGTTCACATTGACTTCCGCTTGTATTAACTTCCGGTGACGGATAACGTATTGCTTCGAAGTGATAAACTTGGTATCGGGCCTATTGGTTTTTAATCAAAGACATTTAGATCTGTTGGTTGGTAAATTATACTTGTTTCCAAATGTTGAATCGTATCAGATCAGTTGCCCATTAATGATGACATTGTCCGAAAGATGACCGTCACATGTTTTCGTGGTACTGGTAGGGGTACCGTAGGCCCATGCATACTACCACATTTGGTGTATGTCAGGTTATTTCGCACGTTGAAAATCCTACACAGCGCCGCCTTGGACTTCCCTGGCATTTACACTGTTGTGACCTGTTTTTAGAGCTTCTGACAATAATAATTTTGATCAAAAGGTTGAGAAAAAACATTTGAACACCCAAACTGCCAATCATTAAAATCAGATCTTGGTTATCGCTACTGCTAAACACTATTTACAATTCATAGAGATATAACATCAGGATTAAGCAGTGTTAAGAAAACCAGTCTAATCATTACCTCACTAGTGAAGCAGGTCTCTAGTTTCCGTATTCAAGCTAAAATTCAAGACAGATCCATTTTGAAATGAGAGAAGTAGATCTAGTAATGCGAGAAATAACAAAAGTAATTAATCCAAAATGCTTTCCATTTTTGACCTTTTCAACTTATTGTCACTAAAAGAGAAAATGCCTCTAAAATTTTCTAGCCTTCGAACTATTACTGCCGTATTGAAAAGACACCATTGGTTAGCTCCCAAGAATTGGATTCTGTTCAGTAAGAGTTACCAATCTTTTCATTTGTGTCAAATAAGGTTAATAGTCCTTTTGAACAGAAACTTGTACATTGGATATTAGTGTCCTTTCCCCTTTCAAATCAGTGCTCAATAAGACAAACCCCAGCAAAAGTTTTGATCATATTACACTGTTGAAATTTAATATGTGAAGTCAGAGCTGCAGATAAGCAGCATATTTGTGTAAAGTCCCCCAAAATTTATCAAAACCCAATTTCTTTCAATTCACTTGCATACAGAAACACACACATTAAATGAAAAATTCAAATGTATAAAAAACAGCATGCATAAATACCCAATGAAGTTTTTTCAGCATGTGTACATAGGAGCTAATTTCCGAAAGCTAATTTACTTTCCAAATCAAGCCTATATCATGTATATATTTAGAACAGTTATCATGGTTATATACATCTGAACCATTATTTCAATTTTTTTTAAATCTTAAAATGTTCTCTAATTTTGGGAAAAACCCAATAGTGATCACTAGATGAGTGAAAAGTGAAAAAAATATTGGTTACTCAATGAAAAATGTAATGACCCAATTAAAATAGGAACCCTAGAGTAAAAACTCAATTGCTCAAAAAGTTATCTGGAACTCTGATGAAATACAAGAAAGCTGTAAAATCACACCTAAGGGAGACAACTTGCAAAAGACTAGATGCAATTTATCGTACATCCAAACAATAGATTGATTAATTATTTTTGATTGAGTCATGATCAATGCATTTAAAAACAAATTCAAAGAAACAATTGCAAATATTCAAATGCCATAATAATTTAAATATTATTAGAGTTTCATCTCTACCCACATCACTAACAAACAAAGGCTTTTGAGTAATGATATGACATCAGTAACATTCATGAAAATTATATACATGTACTATTTCGTAATTTTCAGATGACATTCTCAGGATGAAAAAAATTCAAATCTTAACAGCCAAAATGTCTGGTGAAACCCAGCCACCAGATGGCAGCACCGAGGATATGTCAGCAGACTCAGGCACTGAAGACAAATTATCTTCTAGTGTAAGTCTAGTGAGAGAAAACATCCCTAAACCAGCTCTCACAAGAGATTCTTGTAAGACAACACAAGATACCTCTTCATCAACCACTTCAGCATCTACTGACACAAAGGATGACAAGAAGACCATTTTTAGTAATCTCCCTAAATTTGACACCCAGGACTGGTATTCACACAAATGTTTCAATAGATACTGGAGTCACTATGGTTATGTGATGAACTGGTATAAGAAACACGGTCATGTGCAGAGGTCTCTTCAAAGGAAGCTGAGCTATCATCGATCATACCCATCATACCACACAGCATATCCTTATCAGCCTTACTCCTACCAGCCTTACTCCTACCCTTTCTCTCATGCTCAGTACATGCACAGACAGACTCCAGTCAGGTCAAGAAGGGGGAGAGGGAGGGCGACGTCCGACAGGTCTAGGGTGCCGAGTGAGCGGTCTGTGCCTGTTAAGAGGAAACAAGGAGATGTGAATATGGATGTAGACAGTGACTTTGCTGATGCAGTGGAAGCCGGAGATGATGTGGCATGTGATGTGTCACAGACGTCGGAGCGAGGGGAGAATGTGGCCTGCAGGATGGAGTTGGAGATCACTGATGAAATGTTGGACTTTTTTGCAACATCTCAAAAACACAGGAAACAGAGAGGTATGAACAGTGTGTCACTATTTGTAATCAGATCAGTGATGGTGATTACATCAGGGGATATGGCTTTAGTCGCTTAAAGTACCTAGTAATAGCCTAGTAATGACATGGTGATGTTGGGGAAAACTGGTCCTCTGTACCATGCTCCTGAAGGTCATGGAGATGGATGCTCAAAAGGTAAGATAGGTCTTCAGTACTCTATGTTCATGATAGGTCCTAAGTACTCTATGTTCATGATAGGACTTCAGTACTCTATGTTCATGGTAGGTCCTCAGTACTCTATGTTCATGGTAGGTCTTCAGTACCCTATGTTCATGATAGGTCCTCAGTACTCTATGTTCATGGTAGGTCCTGAGTACTCTATGTTCATGATAGGTCCTGAGTACTCTATGTTCATGGTAGGTCCTGAGTACTCTATGTTCATGGTAGGTCCTCAGTACTCTATGTTCATGGTAAGTCCTCAGTACTCCATGTTCATGATAGGTCCTCAGTACTCCATGTTTATGGTAGGTTCTCAGTACTCTATGTTCATGATAGGTCCTCTGTACTCTATGTTCATGATAGGTCCTCAGTACTCTATGTTCACTGGTTTCCTTGATAGGTCCCCAGTACCCTATATTCATGGGTTTCCTTGTTATGTCCTCAGTACCCTATGTTCATGGTAGGTCATCAGTACTCTATGTTCATGGTAGGTCCTCAGTACTCTATGTTCATGGTAGGTCCTCAGTACTCTATGTTCATGGTAGGTCCTCAGTACTCTATGTTCATGGTAGGTCCTCAGTACTCTATGTTCACTGGTTTCCTTGATAGGTGGTCCCCAGTACCCTATGTTCCTGGGTTTCCTTGATAGGTCCCCAGTACCCTATGTTCCTGATGTTCCTGGGTTTCCTTGATAGATTCTCAGTACCCTATGTTCATCAGTTTCCTTGATAGGTCCTCAATACCCTATGTTCATGGGTTTCCTTGATAGGAATACATCATAAAAGACTGAAAGAAGTAGGGACGTGAAAGAAAATGTCAAGTAAAATTTGCCTTTAAAAAAAGGCTCATATTGTTTGATTTAGATAATTTTACTCCAAATTTGACATTTTTTATATTTTGTTACAAATTCTTTCTTGTCATTGAACACGTATAATTGTCAATGACTGTATCTACTATTGTTTTATTTACATTCTTGACCCTCAATTATTACATTTTTATTTTGTAAAATATTGTAAAATTGTTGACTTTAAATTTTAAACCCTAGAAAGTAATTCACCATTCTCACATGAAGAAACTTCATTCATAGTAATACACATAATTGTTTGTTTTTGTTTTTTGGTTATTGTTTTTTAAAAATATTTTTTATTCAATTCAGTATATGATATTACAGAGTTATACATTGTGTGGCACGTCATGTGGTATACGTATTAGGTGTAGGTTACATACCTATACAGCAGACAGCAAATTTAAATTGGCTACAGGTGTCCAACAATATTTACAAATGGTGAAATGGGCAGGCTACATTTGCCATGTTTATTAACTAAGCGTGAAACTAAATCCTTACATATAACTGTTTGTCTTTCAGAAGCCGAGAAAAAGGAAGAAATAGCAAGGGAAAAGAAAGATAAAAGGATCAACATTGAAGATGGTAAGGGGAAAACAGTCATCATGGTCATTTTGGGTTGTACACTCCTCAGGGAGCTGAGAATGGAAATCAATGTAATTCCATGAACATTTACTTGGTGAATTATAAATGGACCTATTATTGATATTATGTCCAATCTTTGCATTTTGTTTTGTGGTTCTCTCTGTTAATATTACAGGATAGGCCAAACCTTCAATCTCCCGAGGATTGATACCCCTCTCTAAGTGATTCCTGTTTGTATTTCTGCATAACTCCATTGTCTAGTGGATGGAATATAGCTGTCTGGAAAGCGGAAGCTCAGTTGTTGGAAACCTGGCCTCTTTCTACCAAAACTGAAAAGACATTTAAAGATGATACTTGTTGGTACCCTATCTGGCGCTTGGTAGCAAGAGGATAAACTGGCTCAGATTCAGTATAATGTATGTGTAGAGTATCATTGTTAAACTGTGGAAGGGTATTTGAATTTGCTAGCACTAAAAAAACCATTTTTTGTCCGGACTAGTACAAGCAGCCACACGCAGGCAGACAGGCAGGGCAGGGCAGAGCAGGGCAGCACGCACGCATGCACGCACACACACGTGCATGCACATCGCTATATAAGTGCAATAATCTTGGTCTCGACGTTAAACCCCATTTCACCACCTCACCCTTCCAATTGAGCCATGTGTATCGGGCATTACTATTTACTGCATTTTGTTAATGTCTACCACAGTGCGAGGACAGCAGCGTGAGCGGACATCAGAAGCTCCCAGTGAGAGACCAGGCCTGCGACGTACATCAGAAATGAAGCTGTTGTATGGAAAAGGTGCGGCCATGATTCACGGCATGGAGACAGCTCTACAGATGACATACGACAGACACCTTGATGCCAATCAGCCCAAGTATTGGCCAAATATGCCTCTGAGAGTCCACTTTTCAGATGCTTAGAAATTGATGTTTCATTTGTGACAAATGACTTGGATTACATGTTTTTCCAATAAATAATCTTTGTAATCATCATGTGTTATATACTTTGTTCAGACCAATGATGGGTATATACACATGGAAAAAGGTTAAGCATCACCCCAACCTTATTTTTCATATATCCCAAACTTCCATGTATCTTTTGGAAATATCCACATTCAGTGATTGAGTGAGTGAGTGAGTTGGTTCTAAAGCAGCTTCTAAGCAGCAGTATTCCAGTTATATCTCAGAGTGTCAGCGTAATTTAGGAGGAAAGCCTGAAGTGATGCAGGTCTTAGATGTCTCCCACTTTGGTGAAACCCATGGGTATGGGACCGCCTCCGTGGTCTAGTGGTAGAGCGGAAGGTCCGAGGTTCGATCCCGGCCACGCCATACCAAAAAACGTTAAAAGATGGTACTTGTTACCCAGCCTGGCGCTCAGCATTAAGAGGCTAAAACAAAGACTGGTCGGCTCGGAGTCAGTATACTGTGTCTGAGTGGGGTATTTATGTAAAACTGCAGCATGGTATCTCAGTGTGCTAGCACTATAAATCGGCATCAGTCCGGACTAGTACAAGCAGCCACACACACAAACACACGTGCATGCAAGTCGCTATATAAGTGCTTTAATCTTGGACGCGATGTTAAACCCCATTTCACCTCACCTCACCGTGGGTATGGTGCTGACAAACCTAGAAACATAATGCGGGTGAACTGTGATTTGAACCCACAATCACAAGTTTCTGGTGTGCCCAAGGGATGCAACTCTGCACAGAAAAATGCGGGCCTAAGATGTCTTGGACACGCAAGCCCCCCACCTGGAAATAGATAATCACAAAAGGATGTCCGCAACTCAAGTACATCAACAACATGAGGCGCCCCGATTATGTTTAAGCATAAGCACCATACCCGTGCTCGTCTGAGACCTACATCACTTCGGGCTTTCCTCCCACATTAAGCTGACACGCCGTGATATGACTGGAATACTGTTAAAAGCGGTGTAAAACCCAACTCACTCACACTCAACAACATGTGATTGGGCTCCATGGAATGGAGAGGGAGTGCCAGTGTCCCCGTGACCCCTCCCACCTAGATTCACCAGTGTAATTTACATACTCGTCCCAGTGACAACTAATACTACACTACGCATGATAAGCCCACATCTAACACACTTCAAACAAAAGCAGTTGATGACTCTATTCCCCAGGGACTTTGGTTTGTACAGTGTGTTCATCAACATGTGCTTATTGTACCTAAACAAGTAGCAATGTTAACAACTAGTGAATAATAAACAGTTAAGAACAGGTTACAAAACAACCATTGGTATTTAATGAGGCACATCCCAGGGGGACAAACATGTTGTGTATCGTATCGTATCTATTTAAATGTTAATAGAGTCCAGTATGAATCATTTCAGGCCTAATGTTGATCAGAGAATGACTGTCAACTCGGAGAGCTCACAAGGGACCATAGCTGGCTGTGTGTTTAATCAGTGTAGAGGATAGGTTCATCAGAGATACGTGGGTTGGGGGCTTTCTGTACCTGAAGACATTGGTATGCACATTAGTGATGAAATATTTATGTTACCATTGAGGAGTTAAATGAGTGTGACATCGAGGGAGATGTTTATCGATTGTTGTGTTTTAACGTTATTGGTTGTGAAGGTATATTTACTGGAACTAATAAAATATACACAAACACTATTATATTGCTTTGGTATAACTTGCGGGAAATAATTTGTATTGATTTGTTAACATGTCCAATGTGTTTTCTGGTGGCATCCATTTCCGAATCACAAACCCACCACAAATCATTTGTCCTTCATTGAACAAACCAGAAGTGATACAATTGAAATACTGTTCACAGCAGGGTTAATCCGATCTTTGTTTGTTTGTTTGTTGTTTAACTCCACAATCAGCAATTTTCCTGCTTTATGGTGGCAGTGAAAAAATAGTACACATATGGTTCAGGGGAGAGACCTAGATATTGAAAATATTTTATGAGTTTTAGCCAGTTGGCAGACTATATTAACGGGTTGATCAGTAGTCCTCAGCATGTAGTGACAAAACATAGAAAGCTATGAACAGATCACTCTTCTCTTCACTCGATCTATTGAAGTAGTTGTTATGAACAACTGAGACCGGCCCTCAACAAGGCCGGTCCCCCAACATTTGTCTTTAATTAATATAAACAATTTTAATTGAGACCTGCTACCCAACATTTGTCTTTAATTCATATAAACAATTTTAATTGAGACCTGCGCCCCAACATTTGTCTTTAATTAATATCAACAATTTTAATTGAGACCTGCTACCCAACATTTGTCTTTAATTAATATCAACAATTTTAATTGAGACCTGCGCCCCAACATTTGTCTTTAATTCATATCAACAATTTTAATTGAGACCTGCGCCCCAACATTTGTCTTTAATTCATATAAACAATTTTAATTGAGACCTGCGCCCCAACATTTGTCTTTAATCAATATCAACAATTTTAATTGAGACCTGCTACCCAACATTTGTCTTTAATTAATATCAACAATTTTAATTGAGACCTGCGCCCCAACATTTGTCTTTAATTCATATAAACAATCTTAATTGAGACCTGCGCCCCAACATTTGTCTTTAATTAATATCAACAATTTTAATTGAGACCTGCGCCCCAACATTTGTCTTTAATTCATATCAACAATTTTAATTGAGACCTGCGCCCCAACATTTGTCTTTAATTAATATCAACAATTTTAATTGAGACCTGCGCCCCAACATTTGTCTTTAATTCATATCAACAATTTTAATTGAGACCTGCGCCCCAACATTTGTCTTTAATTAATATCAACAATTTTAATTGAGACCTGCGCCCCAACATTTGTCTTTAATTAATATCAACAATTTTAATTGAGACCTGCTACCCAACATTTGTCTTTAATTAATATCAACAATTTTAATTGAGACCTGCGCCCCAACATTTGTCTTTAATTCATATCAACAACTGAGGCTGGCGCTGAACAAGGCCGGTCTACCAACATTTTCCTTTAAATTCATATCAACTGATATTTGCCCTCAACAAGGCCGGCGTACGAACCTCAGTTTTGTCTTCAATTCAAACAAACTACTCAGACCAGTGTTCCATCGGCGCTCGCCGTAGTTGTGTTGGTTCCTCTTGCAATGAGGCACAGGGTGTAGTATACCTACTGCAGTTTAGTCTATAGTATTGTAGGTATCTTATATCTCATAACTTGTCTTCTTGAGCTGCTGCTAATAGTTTTCACACACACGCAGTTCACCATCGTTTAGAAGGGAGTTATCATAGAACTAAATACATTCATAAGCATTTGTGTGTACTAGAATTTATGAAAGCTTTCATTTGAAGAAAAAAGAAATTATCATGCTGGAGTCACCATTGAATTGTATGGACAATTGTGTCATTTATTTAAATGCATCTGTCTGGATTTAATTTAAATACATTACTCATAAAAGGGTAAATAGCAGAGCTAAGGTTCAAGGATCAAAGTTGTATTTGCTGACGTTCGTCATCTAATACCGATACATATATTATAAACACCAAATTTAACTATTTCAAACAGAGGGAGAAGTCATATTTTGACGTCATCCGTCACAGAAATTCCGCAAGCTCCTCACAGCGATAGCCCGTTCGCGGAGCTCTCTACTATCGCTGCCACCAGTCAAAACTCCCCACTGTGATAGGTGGCCACAGCCGTCCTTGGAGTTGAACTCGCAAACGAATGACCGTTAAGTATACAAACAAGTGACGCCTGTCGTGACGCCGAATACACTTATCGCTGCCAAATTACTTTCTCTGTTTGTCAGTTTGAATTTCTCTTTCATCAAAACTATCGTGTTATTGATATAGCAAGAATGCAATGGAGAAGACCAATCTGATTATTAAAACAACAAAGTAAATTCATCTGGAAAACATGGTCAGTCGTAAACCTTTTCAAAATGAAATATGATGGCATTCCCAAAGACTTAAACAAAAGTATACACGTTACTACATTTGGTGTTAGAGGGCAAATTTCAAGATTCTTGTAATGGCCGCGCCCACACTGGTGTGATGTTACCGAGAGTGTCACGAAGGTGTCACGCGCAAGGAAGGAGCCAAGCTTGGGAAGGAGCTTGGAAATTCCGTTGGGAGTTATCTTCCTTAGTTTTACGAAAGTAAAAAAATGGCGGCTTTGTTCACTTGAAATAGAAGTTGCAACCAGTAAAGCTGGAACTCGAAAGAAATCCAGACCCGGTTGATGCTGAAAATGGATTAATATACACGTTCTGTGAACTTTGGGTTTGGGTTTGAGTCACACTTAGGCAAAATAAGCTGCTGATTACGGGGATTGCCGAGCGATCGGATTTCTCGATGCAATGATTGTCATACATGACCGTTTAGAGCTACTTTTGGTAAGATCTGGAACATTAAACATTGTTTTTTATTTGAATACTTAGATTATGCCATTAGCTTTGCCTGTATGCGCGCAATCTGAAGGAAATTGTATGATGATACCGTCCCTATTTGTCGGTGTCTTATAAGACTTTAGATACGATTGACAACGCAATCACGCGACATATTGACGTTCATCGGGAGATACACGACAGTAAGCTTTGTGGTGTTCTTCGAGGCGAGATCACACGCTACTGTCAATATAAAGAGATGGTACAACTAACGCGAGAAAGACAATCTGTTTTTGCTCTGAACAAGACATATGATAACGATTTCACCAGTAGTTTTCCCACATTCACATCTCAGCCTCTTTGTTCAAATATCCAGAATTCCTGCCTTGGATCAGTGTAATGCTATATGGTTTCAGTCTGTTATTGTGAATCCATGGCTGCCACATTGCATCAATTTATTATACCAGGGGGCAGTAGATGTTTATTATGTATTTCCCCAATGGCTATCTGTTCTTGTGTATTGCAGGTCTTTCCTCCTCAACAATCCTACTCCTTCCTCACCCCTCTCAATCCCTTCTGTCAACGCTGGCTTTTCAGCACTCCCAGACATCTTGTCACATCGTTGCTTTGTATTGTTCCCATGAACTGTGTGATGAGGTACTTTGTTTATTACACAGTGATGAGAAACAAGAATATAATATTTCTGCCCACAGAAGTGAATATATGGATGGAACATAAACAAGAGAGAATGTGAACTTGGGTGTAACGTCGGTTTCAAGAGTGTGTATCGTCTGCTACAGCTTTTACTTGTCCATACTAATGCAGGTGTTATAGTTCTAGCCCCCTGAGATACCATGCCGCATTTTAAACATGGAAGCTCACACATAGTAAATCCAAGCCGACCAGTCCTTGTTTAATTTCCGAAAACACAGAGCGCCTGGCGGGGTAATGAGTAACATCTTTTTACATATTTTGGTATGACTCGACCGGGTTCGAACCATCGACCTCCTGCTCTCGGACAGACACTGTCCACTACACCACGGTGATTGTAGGTTATACCAATATGTGTATGTGTTGTCTGTGTTGTTCAAATCAGAATCTACTTGACTCCATTACTCGTATACATACACATGTACTGATGTCACCTGTTGTGTTCACAAACATTTGTGCTCAAGATGAAGAAATTACACGATGAATACCTCACATTTACACTGGAGAAATCAACATGTAGAGAAACAATTTATTCAGTGTATATGTTATAAATCAAATGGTCTTGTTGAATATAAACATTTGTTAATAATTAAAAGCGCCAGATATTACTATGTTAAAGGTATCACTTTTGATACCTAGATCACTGAAGATTCTTTTGATTTAAGGATCCTTTTTTCTTCAAATGTGAAGGATAGATGTAGGGTATTCTAGATAGACGTCTTTAGTCACCCCTACATACAATATTATATATAATCATTTAAAAAATCATGTAAAAAAGTGATGAAACCATTTCCATAATCATAAGAATCAATTGAACGATTCCGACTTCATCATCAATGAGTGATGATACCAGGAGTTCGCGGAAAGGAGAGCGTCACCTGCCTTACCGGTGTCATCCGTCAAAAACATAGGCCAAGGCATGTATGTTGTTCACATAAAACACGGGAACATATGGTACAAGTCAAAGTTGCGACTATATACAGGTAACACTTTATAGCGAGAGATAATCTCCACATATCACAACAGGATAATTACAAAAATGCATACTGAAGTACAAATAGTGAAGTTTAGTAATGTATATAGTTGTTTGTGGGTATTAAAATGACTATCTTCATGTCACTTGTGTTATCTACCAGTTGGGTGGGGACGTTACATAATGGCTATCTTCATGTCACTTGTGTTATCTACCAGTTGGGTGGGAACGTTACATAATGGCAATCTTCATGTTACTTGTGTTGTCTACCATTTGGGTGGGGACGTTACATAATGGCTATCTTCATGTTACTTGTGTTACCTACCCGTTAGGTGGGGGACGTTACATAATGGCTATCTTCATGTCACTTGTGTTATCTACCAGTTGGGTGGGGACGTTACATAATGGCTATCTTCATGTCACATGTGTTATCTACCAGTTGTGTGGGGACGTTACCTAATGGCTATCTTCATGTCACTTGTGTTATCTACCAGTTGAGTGGGGACGTTACATAATGGCTATCTTCATGTCACTTGTGTTATCTACCAGTTGCGTGGGGACGTTACATAATGGCTATCTTCATGTTACTTGTGTTATCTACCAGTTGGGTGGGGACGTTACATAATGACTATCTTCATGTCACTTGTGTTATCTACCAGTTTGGTGGGGACGTTACATAATGGCTATCTTCATGTCACTTGTGTTATCTACCAGCTGGGTGGGGACGTTACATAATGGCTATCTTCATGTCACTTGTGTTATCTACCAGTTGGATGGGGACGTTACATAATGGCTATCTTCATGTCACTAGTGTTATCTACCAGTTGTGAGGGGACGTTACATAATGGCTATCTTCATGTCACTTGTGTTATCTACCAGTTTTGTGGGGACGTTACATAATGGCCATCTTCATTTTACTTGTGTTATCTACCAGTTGTGTGGGGACGTTACATAATGGCTATCTTCATGTTACTTGTGTTATCTACCAGTTGGGTGGGGACGTTACATAATGGCTATCTTCATGTCACTTGTGTTATCTACCAGTTGTGTGGGGACGTTACATAATGGCAGTCTTCATGTTACTTGTGTTATCTACCAGTTGTGTGGGGACGTTACATAATGGCTATCTTCATGTCACTTGTGTTATCTACCAGTTGTGTGGGGACGTTACATAATGGCAATCTTCATGTTACTTGTGTTATCTACCAGTTGTGAGGGGACGTTACATAATGGCTATCTTCATGTTACTTGTGTTATCTACCAGTTGAGTGGGGACGTTACATAATGGCTATCTTCATGTTACTTGTGTTATCTACCAGTTGTGTGGGGACGTTACATAATGGCTATCTTCATGTTATTTGTGTTATCTACCAGTTGGGTGGGGACGTTACATAATGGCCATCTTCATGTTACTTGTGTTATCTACCAGTTGTGTGGGGACGTTACATAATGGCTATCTTCATGTTACTTGTGTTATCTACCAGTTGGGTGGGGACGTTACATAATGGCTATCTTCATGTTACTTGTGTTATCTACCAGTTGAGTGGGGACGTTACATAATGGCTATCTTCATGTTACTTGTGTTATCTACCAGTTGGGTGGGGACGTTACATAATGGCCATCTTCATGTTACTTGTGTTATCTACCAGTTGTGTGGGGACGTTACATAATGGCTATCTTCATGTTACTTGTGTTATCTACCAGTTGGGTGGGGACGTTACATAATGCCTATAGACCCGTGACGCTCTGAGGTAGAATAGGTCTTCAGCAACCTATACTTGCCGTGAAAGGTGACAATGCTTGTCGTAAGTGGGCGACTAAGGGGATAGGGTGGACAGGCTAGCTGATTTGGTTGATATATGTCAGCGTATCCCAATTGCGTGGATCGATGCTCATGATATCAATCACAGACTTGATTATTTACAGACCACCATCATATAGCTGGGATATTGCTGAGTGCGATGTTTAACAAGAAGCAAACAAAACAGAATGGCTATTGCTATGTTAGTTGTATTGTCTACCAGTTGGGTGATGGTATTATGGAATGGTTATCCTCTTAGTTGTCATTGTCTACCAGGTGTTGATTCTGTTTCGAGCTTTTCTTCCTCTACACTTGTCACAGAGGAAGAGGATGATGAACACCAGGAGCTCCGTGATCTCCATGACTGTCAAGATGCTGGCTCCGAGGCACAGTCCCATCTGACCCCCGACATTAGCTGTAAAAACAATACCCCATCGATAATGGAAATCAGAACACAACCTCTGTTGCGAGGGACTGCAGGATATGGGGACAGCGTCCTGCTCTATTTGCAATGTGGAGCCATTTAACCGCTAGGGTTAATATCCAAAACGCCAATACCTTCTTCTCGATTAAATATTCTTTTAAAAAAAAGTTCTCTCCGACTCTGTTGAGTATGTAACTTGGGTTTTATACTATTTTGCTGACAGACCAAAGGTAATAAACAACGAGAATCTGATATTAGAGCCCACTGTGACTAAGGGTTGTAACTCTGCACAGTGAATTGCGACGATTCAGACCACACTGTCACTCGTTCGAGGCTGAATGAATTAAGGAATCTTTTGCAATGAGACAATATCACGTGGAAAAAATATGATACTTACAAAACAGCGAGGCCACTGTATATTGAGGTTGTTGTGTAATGGATGTCACTATCATCTGGTCGTAAAACACTCTCAGCTCCAGAAAGTTGTCTCTGAATAATAGACATTAGCAAATACTTTTACACCTACTTGGAAATCTGTTGGAAGTAACGCCACCGACATTTTCAAAACCCACGAACATGGTTTTTCCATACTAAGGATAAAAATCGAGCTGAAACTGGAAATCAAATCAGTCACCAGCGATCTTGGCGCAAAAAAGAACTGCACCGCCCGTTCCGGAGCATTTCTTGACTCAGATATTGTAACAGTAACGGTTCACATGGTATGCAGGCATGTTTTAATGCTATCTGGCCAACATTTGTTATTCTGAGAGTAAAACCTCCCCGAAAGAACTTTTCATTGTTCTGTACTTGATTATTAATAAAACATGCAGGTTTTTCTTTTAGATCTGTTACTTAGTATTTGACGCCAGGGAAGTTTGTTTCGGGCGAAATTGATTGAGACTGAAATATTGGTTTGAAACCAAGATTTATCGTGAGTATTTGAATGAAAGCGACAAATGTCTTTTCGTATTCATTTGAAAAGGTGAGTTAATCTGTCCCCTCTGGTGGAATGCATCTCAAATACATGGAAAGGCAAGCCAATTGTTAACCTGAAAAAGCATGGGAACATATGGTTCAAGTGAAAATAAGGACATCATTTTTGCAACTGATGCGTCAAATTTAGAAATGTCCTCAACATGTCTACCATAAAAAGACATCCCTTTTGTCATACAGTCTTGTGGAAAGTGTTTTGTCACTCTGAATTTTTATGCATAGATCTGAATATGAAACAGATGACGCGGTTTCACTGGTCTTCTTTATTTCTTGTTCAGGTGGGTAAATCAGTGGAAGGGAATTGGCTCTTTTAGTGGTTATTGAACGATATCAGATCGTCGATATACTTGAGCTTAAGTTAAACTGCTTGTCCAGATTGCTTTGTCTTGACTCCACCAATCCGAACAGAAATTCCTATTCATATGCATGAAGAAAAATATGCATCAGCAAGAAGGGGAACACAATTGGTGCCAGTGGGGATGCCTATTTCTTGTCTAAATGTCTTACCCGTTAATTTTTACCTCCATTCAGAACATCAATGGCAGGAAATAAAATAACCATGGTTTGTTTCTTAACATTTATGTTTGGGAAACAGAGCGTGATCTCTATGGACGTCTTACTTCATGCTGCCCTTGTCCCGAGCCCTCGTGATGTTGAGGAAGGTGTTGTCCCAGATGTTGGCTGGGAAGGAGCTGGAGGACACCTGGGCAGGGTACCTGTCGAACGTGCACTCGCTGACACACCCACATTCCTTCACAATGGTACCGTCCTTAGACATTGATCCTAGTATTAAAAAAATAAATGCATGTAACACGTTTTGGATATTTGATACATAAGCAGTGATTAAGTACTTCTTACAGAGTTTAAGTGAGGCAGGGAGGCCCTGAAGACGACCCCTGATATGGAAGACCTGTGACGTTAGCAACACCAGAAATGATCCAGAGAATTCACGGTGATGACTGACTTGAGAATGTGTGAACGTCGTACTGCTAATTCCAAGGAAAGCGTACATACCATTATCACAGAAACTTTGGCAATGAAAGCATCGTTGAGTTCCAACACTTCTGACATCTGTTGAAAAACGCAGCTTACACTATGTGTCTCGTTAACGTCGATAATGTTTGAAGCAGATCCAGAAAGGGTTTTGCAAAGATTTGTGACTATAACGTATATGCAAGCAACTATCTCCAAGTGCTTACTTGATCAAAGCATATTCCTCAAGTTTGTCCATTTTCCATTTGACTCAATTGACATCATGTAACACAGACCCTTATAAGATCATCCACAACAAAAGATTTCACTATTACATAATTCCTTCCATGTGAGGCTCAGAACTTATCAATTAACCCCCAAATGTCTAACTTACTTGTACTTTCTTTTCTTCACTGACTTGTGACTCCAGCTCGTGTCTTTTATTGTGTCTAAGTGTTGTCCTACGAAGATGAAATTACAAAACCAGGATTTCATGGTTGCATGAATTCTGCGTTTTTGTGTGTGTGAATTGCAATATTAAAACAGAAGAGTCCTCACCTCACTGTACGCGAAGGACTCTACTGTTATTGGTATATAGACAGTATACTTACTGACAAAGGGCTTGTAACAACTATCCTGCTTCGCCAGCGAGCATCTAGG
This sequence comes from Haliotis cracherodii, assembly GCF_022045235.1. Lineage (NCBI taxonomy): Eukaryota > Metazoa > Mollusca > Gastropoda > Lepetellida > Haliotidae > Haliotis > Haliotis cracherodii. Next base: position 31,769,475 of record NW_027266341.1, read on the forward strand.
ACCATCCTCTGCAATAAAATCAATAAATATTGCTATTGAAGTGTCAAGAACAGTATGCAAAGACCTTTTTCCAGTTGAAGGTGTTTGGACATGAGGTGATGAGTAATACAATCTCATTTAACTCGGATCCTTGTGCCTGCAAACATAACATCGATCTGAGGACATCCCATTACAGGTCACACCAGAGCCTTTCGTGAACTTTGACCGACCAACAAACAAAGAAGTCAGCATTAACCAATCCTCGAGCTTTATGGCACAAGTTTAAAACAGCTGACTTCCATTCTAGACTACAATTTGAAAATATTGATTCAAAATTTAAAAATGAACAAAAGAAAATATTGGAATGTCTCACAGATGGTCGAGACTGTATGGCAGTACTTACCGCAGGTTATGGAAATTATGTATTTCAAATAGTGATCTCATTGAACAGTCATGTTAACCTTTTTGAAGTTTGTGTGATTAGAAAACACATTCTGCATGTCACTTCCCCATTCCAGAATTAAAGCGAATCTCTGATGAGACGAGTGAAAGGTCGTTCTGACGTGACCTCGTAATGGAATGTCCTCAGATATTTGTTTTGCATGAACAAGAACTAACATCTTTTTTGATGACATTGTGTGGAATAAAGATGACGAATGGACTAGTTGTGATATTGATATTGGTGCACTTATTTTTATACCAAGTTCAGAATACTCAAGTCATGAGAACTGATAAATGGAAGTGATGGTTTTGACGATGGTGGATGATTTCCCGTTTTGTTTGAGTAAAACAACGACAGAGGATTTCAATAAAAACAGTACTGGCAGAAATACTTGTAAAAAATCAGCTTTTGACACATTTAGATGTTTACATCCGATCGTTTGGGGATGAAAATTACCCTTTCCATATTCATAAGAAATCTCAGACGATCGTACGATTATGAGCTAGACAGACACTCAGGCCTACATAATCGGCTACATTAGGTCTTCAGGACGAATTGGCTTCCACTACCCAAGGTGTCATCCACAGACTTGGTTATACTGGCAGGCGGTGTCGTGCAGTCATTCAGGTTAGTGTGGGACACATACGGTATTATGCTTCATGACTGCTGTGCTTGACATAACCGGGACATTCACAGATCTCCCCCTCAACGTTTAATTGACTGTTACTTTTTGTAATCTTTTAAAGAGATCGCCTCTAAGTCTTGTAGAAATCACAAAAATGAATCAGTTGGAATGTCATATGGCATGGGAAGTAACTTTTTCCCTATACAGTATGACTTAAATTCCTACTTATTTTTCTGGTGCCATTTCTGTCTCCAAATATGGACCCAATAAGGTAAAACAAATTGACTGCTACATTCCTTTGCTTATACACTTTGGATATGCACAAGAGTCAAAAACTTACGTGGGTCAGAAGGTCCAATACATCCACACTCACTGAAGGCCTTCATCTGAACACACTCCATTAAGCAATGGTTGTAGGTGTAGTAGGAGTAGTATTTGAGAGGGTTCACAAACTGGGCACTAGTTGTGTCCACACATTCCATGTCATCAAATGCTGTGTAGGGATGGGGCTGGTACATATACTACAAACAAAGCCACAAGTTATTGATGTTTTTTTTGAAATCACCGACTGAATGTGGGGCCAAATGCATCTGTGCCAACGCCCAGACGATTGTTAAGGTATGGGTGTCGACATTGCCCTAGATGTAATGAGCAAATACAGGACGTAGCATGAAAAGGAAGAAAAAAATATACTCTTTCATAATGAGGTCACAAATGAAATTCATTGATTCACACTTCGAGTCCTTAACAACATGATATTTTTGTGGGTATTAAGGTAAATGATATCGCACTGTCCCCCTTCAAACTTAAAATAAGCATATTAAATGCAAAGCCTTTGCTATAGACAACAGAAGTACCCACCAAAAATTTTTGCATGGCAACAAATGTAGAGAATCCGGGAGCGGCCATCACCACAGTGGAACTTGCGTCTGGGTGTACGCGTGGATCATGGAGTAATACCTGCATATACACACATGACTTTCTTACTGACTTTCTTACTGCCCACTGTTACATTGTGATCTGAAATCCATTCTAAAACTCAAAACATCAGGGTATTCAAAATCTTATCTCTATCACATGGAAACAGAGACAAATTCATACCAAACTTCTACTGTGTTTGCGGAATGTGAGCTTTACTTTGCTCCTATATTCAGAGGCAGGTTTACGGATTTACGGATGAGCACTTCCTGTCCCCCGGGAAACGTCCAACTTAAATCAAGATCTAGGTTATTTTGGACTTGAATGGAAACAATTTACGTGCTGAGGAAAGTGTGCATTGCACAAACTATCAAAAATATTAACTGCTTGTACAAACGTACTCGTAAAAATTTAAAATTTGCAGGTAAGTAGACATACATATGTATATAATTTTTTTATTTGAAGGTTAAACGATATACGGCTTTTCCATTGGACGAGAGGTCAGTCACATGACCGCGAAATTGACGTTCATAAGTGTATCAACGACACAATTTGACGTTCATACGTTTTTCACGAGACCATGTTCTTGAAATGACGTAAACACTGACGGACTGCTTCCACATTTCTAGGGAAACCCCTGCAGAATTCCCTACCACGAAAACATACATAAGCGTTCTTTCTGATCATTTAGACCTTTATTCTTGGTCTCAGCGTTTCAGTATACGTTGAGAAATGTCAGAGAGCGTGACTGCATGATTGTTCACGAATATCCTCGCTGCGGCCTATCCTAATGAACAAACGAAGAAATGCACATCTAAACTATCGTAGTATCGACTCGATCCGTGTCAAGGCTGACATTGACCGTCTCCAGCAATATAGTGTCTGTTTGACGCATCTTTAGTCACCTTTCAATGATCGACCAGTTGATCAATGATGACTAACACATGTAAACGCCACAGGTTCATTAACAACTCCACGTTTATCGTGTCGGCCTTTTTTTGGCCTTGTACTTGATGTAAATGTATTACGACGCGCTGTCATTGTGACTGACTTACTGAGGTAGTTCTTTACAGACCTTTCTCATCTAATGAGGATATGATTTGAATACATGTGCTTCGTAAAATGTTTCAGAAGAGCAAGTTGTGCACCCATACGCCCATGTCACCTCTCTTTTTGAGGAACTATTTTACTCCGGGATGTAGTTGGTTGTTGTATGGCTGTCAGTGTAAACATGAAGTCACACGTACTAAATACAATTGTGTTTAGATCTTGGCCTACATCCTTTGAGGTAAGAAATTGTGATAAAAACTGATAAAAACAAGCTCCGACGTTCATACAGTTTGGCCTTCACTCTATGAAGGTTCATACTCCAATGAACTCCTACAAAGTGAAGGTCAATTGTTAAGTGAACGTAAATTAGCCTCTTGTTCTAATGAGATCTGAGGGTTTCTTATACAGTTCAACATTATGAGACTTTCTTGTTGTTGGTTTGTTGTTTTACGCCGTACTCAGCAATATTCCAGCTATATGACAGCGGTCTGTAAATAATGGAGTCTGGACCAGACAATCCAGTGATGTATCAAATGAGCATCGATCCACGCAATTGGGATCGATGACATGCTTCAACCAAGTCAGCGAGCCTACATTGAGATATTTCCTTTTCAGTTTGCCCAATGTGGTGTTTATGCCAACTCAGTTACTTAGGGAAGACGTTATTACCTTAATCCCTGCAGCCATGTTTTTCCTGAATGTGTAGTCGTTCTGATTAATGTTGAAAGAGAGTACGAGGTTTGCCTCTTCTCCTGCCGTCCACACTTTGACCATTTCACTAAAATTGAAGTTGAAGGTATGGCACAATCCCTCTTTAGTGTGAACAGGTCGAAACATGGTCATGCAATCAAAGATGTCACCTTGAAAGACACACTGAGACAGCATCTTGGATCCTTCCATAGACATATTCTTCCACCATTCTAAAGACAACGGTTCCTGAAACACATCTGAAGTTGGTGCAGAAAATGAGATTCCTTTCATCCGCAAAATAGAAGTATTGAAGAAATAGTTCATCATATCTGGGTAAACGTCAAGACGTGATTTGTTGAGAGTGCATCTGTTGCAGATGGTGACGGCAGGGAACTCGATGGAGTTCTGGATTTTGGGTGTGACCTTGGTGACGGTGGGGTAGCTGTTGTAGTTCCCTATCTCCCCGACAAGGTTATAAACGAGAAACGCCGAAGTTGAACACATAGCTAAAATCCATAGCAATCTGTTGAATAAAGATGATTAGAATGAGTATTGTAAAGTTCTCAGGGGTATGGTCTGTTAATGTCAAGGGGGCTTTCAGCGTGATCTGGATTAGAATTTGGTAATTACTCATGAAAAGTATTACCCCTACCCAGTAATATGTAAGTAAACTTAATCCTTATTCAGTTTTCTGTAATAACAAGATGCACAGGATACCACGACAGAATAGCGTCGGGTTTATTGTTATCCTAAATATGAGAGACCACACCCAATCGAAATAATCTTGCGTATAGTTGGCCCTACTACAACACTATCGTCATTGTTACTTCTGTTTTTTGTCCATAATTGCAGAAGCCGTAGCTCTAAAATTGATTTGTAAACGATGTCTACAAATCAGTAACAGATTCTGGTGATTAGGTGATGAAGTCACTTTCCAAAAACGAGTCCCGACTACCAGAATAGTAATCCCACCTCGGCAATGTTGGATAAGTCCATTTTGTTAACAGGTGGGTTATGTTTGGTATTTACCGCATATTCTCACAATCCTCACGTCGATTTCTCCATTACCGATTGTAATATCTCTCCCACTACTGGATACGATCGTTTGGCCACTATGTTATCTACGTAGCCCAGCTACATCTATGGGAGACAACTCACTAGACACTTCCCTCTAATAAATAACGTCATCGTACCAAGGGTGGACCTCTGTGTCGAAACCACAAGCATGGCGGAGGCGGTAATAAAATGATCGAGCTACACCATCATGTCGTTTAAGATGCTGTGTTTGTGCCAAAATTGGGCATCCACTGACAATGTGTTGAACAGTCTCATTAAATTCATTGCATAATTTACATTTCATATTTACATTTTGATGCAAAATCACACATTGACAGTTTCGAGTGGGAAGTGACTGGTCCTGAGCAGCAAACAGAAAGCCTTCTGTTTCACTTTTCAGGCCAGACGACTTCATCCAAGCAAAGGACTCTGCAGGATTGCTGATCTACTCAACACACTGCACATAAACTCGATGCAGTGGTCGTTCAGATAGCCTCTCCTTTAAAAACTGAGTCTGGGCCGACCTGATATGGCACTTCGCTTGGTTGACACTCATTTCTGTACCGTCCAGCAGTACAGAACCATCAACAAAATCAACACCGACATTGAGATTATGTCCAACATCCTTAGCTCGTTTTAGAAAACTGTGGAATGCCTTGTTTTCAACATGAGTCCTGACATGCTTCACAAGAGGATCTTAAGACAAATAATTGTGTGCAAAAGTGCACAAAACAATTCTATCATGAAGAGCCCCAACGTTAATCAAACCACGTCCTCCCATAATGATTGGTAAATATTAATTATTATTATGTGGAGATAACCTACCTATCCGTAGATGCTTCTAGGATTACTGTATAAAATGGACACTCAGTGTCAAGATATCGACGACGAGAAATATCCTGTTTGTTAATGGTATTGTCACATTAGTACATCTATGTATTATATTACATACAAATATAATCATAAGATTAGTTGTCTTGCCCGGACTGGATTATTTACAGGCCTGTCATATAACTGTGGCATTACAAAAGACACAAACAAACATGCACATGTTAAATACAACCACACTTACCCACGAATGCGAAACGGGCTCTTTGAAGGACGTTTAATCTTATCAACTGCATGAAGGCCTGTAGACTGACTGAATTCGATCCATAGATCTTTCAATGCATACTTTGGCGTCCGCCGGTCTGCATCAAACGTGACAGTCTCCGTCTTCTTCTCATCCATTCTGATTGTTTCTGTAGGCGAAGTATATTTCATGGTAAGACCACATCCGAAGGGTGAGCGACAAGTAGAAACATGTTCATGGTTAGTATGGTTACAAATACGTAACATTTACCATATTCAAACAGGTACAGGTTTGGCCTTCTCTAGCACTGGGAGGTAAGACCACATCCGAAGGGTGAGCGACAAGCAGAAACATGTTCATGGATAGTATGGTTACAAATATGTTACATTTACCATATTCAAACAAGTACAGGTTTGGCCTTCTATAGCACTGGCAGGGCGAAGACCTGGAGACATCTCTTTCAACTGTTCTGCTTATGAAAGTAAGTGTCAACCTTTTCATATGTGAATACCCCTATTTTAGAGTTTTAGCGTTGTAAATGGCAAAGAAGATTGAATCCTTCCCGAAGGGACATACACAAACTCTTTCATGTTTCTTATCTTATGCCGAAGTCAGCAAAAATAATTATGATACACATGCTTATTTGCTAATGTTACTATCTTTACATAGCAGCAATATGAAAGGAATTGGAAATTGTGGTGAGTGCTTAGAATGCCTTTATGTAATTCAATAACCTATAAATGTTATCAAGATGGTCAAAGAATATTTAACATACTTGAATAAATACATCATTTTGATTTACAATTGCTTTGGGTATTATAATACGAACAATTTTCATTGTAATTTTCGTCACAAAGAAGTAATGTATGAAGTACTAGTACATGGGCAAGTCATACGTTCTCCTGAATGTATGGTATAACATGAATTGGTGTGAGTCAAAAAATCTCATCCTGCACACTACCCTGTACATTAATCATGTCTACACAGAGTATTTTGAATACTATGTGGATGGGTGTAGGTGATAGGACGTTACAATATATATATATATATATATATATATATATATATATATATATATATATATATATATATATATATATATATATATATATTGTAACGTCCTATCACCTACACCTATATATATCTATGACATCACACCTTAAAAATGTATGTAAATATAAAACTAGAATTCATCTATATATACATATAAGAGATTGACAACCTTACCTTCTATTTGAATGCCACCATACCATTAAATCAATGTAACAATCCTGTACGTAACGTAAAGACTGACAACTTACTTTGTATGTGAATGCCACTACATCGTCAAAGCATGAAACTAGGATCTGCTTCTGTTAACAATATATTGACGTTACCTTCTGTGGGATATTTTACCTTTCTACTTCGCTGTAGATAAGAACTTCAGTCTAACCTTCTATGCAGGTATGCGTGTTCCGTGGATTACCCAAGAGATATAAACAATGACGACACTTGCAGCCGAAGCTGATTACTAATCAATCAATACACTGCATTAGAACAAGAGACATTACCTTTCAATAAATTAATTATACAAATAAAGATACACAGCACATTAAAAAAAAGAAGAGATGTGACAATCACAAATGTTGCATACAAAATGTATTTCCCATGAGTAAAATCAAAACCGACTGCAGCGGTCAGCCCTTATTTGTGCACAAAGGTTAAGTTGAGGAAGTACTGAAGTGAAATATGATTGTGATTTGAGCTTCCCATACCACAGTTTGACATTTGCCTTTGTTCATTTGCTTCTGATTGTGAACATCACTGAGACTGCAAGGATACGTTTCAACGATTACACTGCGACAACCTGAATCCAAACGTCAACTTCAGTGAAGACTTGAATATCTACCGAAATAGATTCCATTGGGGGTCAAAGACAAAGTAGTGATAACAAATCGTATGATAGAAACATTGAAAATCTGTGATAACAGCAAGTGATGGAGCAGAGGGTAAGGATGTCCTGCTGTAGCGGCTGAACCTTCCATCCACCCACACAATAGCAATACACTGGCATCACCAGGAATCATGTCTCTGAGTGTTAACATATCATTTCTGGAAGGACTTCACCAGGGCTTTGATCGTGTAACATTGACTGAAAAGCTTAGTTGAAAGCAAAATGGTTCTTAGAGAGACGGTCGGTATGATCATGTGATTGACTGACTGAATGAATATAGCTTTACGCCACATCAGCAATTTTGCAGCTATACACAGCGAGACCCTGTTAATAAACATTTATCCATTTGGAAATGAAGAACAATCTGAAAAGCAACATGTCGAAGATGACATGAAAAACACCAGTTAAATAGCACAGACAAACCACAGAAAAAGACCCACAATAGAAGAAATTTATATTTGATATATTTCATTCAAGAATGTTAAATTTGTATTTTTATGATAAGTGTAAATGAGCATGTTGTATGTACACATTCTAATAAATAAAAACGGCAGAACCTTTTCCATATTCACAATACATGAGAGGGGTCGGATGGAGAACTCTGACCGGGGAAAAGTTTCATTGGCAAAGGTTAATACAGACACAACTCGTAGCAATCTGAAGTACCAAGCCAAGACACCACTCTTGACAAATTCAAGGGATATAATTCAAAAAGTGCGAAACAATGATGTAGTCCCTCCTTGCCAACAGGGTTGCCTAGTGGTTTACACGTTCACTCATCACACCAAAGCCCCGGGTTTGATTCCTTACATGGGTAAAATAATGCGAAACATTCTTGGTGATTTCCCCTAAGTTAATAGTGGAAATATAACTGTCTCATAACTGGGAAGTTAACCAATGCTTGTCGTAAAAGGCAACTAACGGGATCGGGTGGTCAAGCTCGCTGATTTGATTGATGACTGTCATCCTATCCCAATTGTGGATCGATGCTCATGACGTCAATCACTGGATCGTCTGATTCGATTATTTACAGACCGCCGTCATATAGCTGGAATATTGCTCAGTGTGACGTTAAACAATCAAAACTGGAGCATTCTAACAATTTGTCATGCACAATCATTAACTATCCCTGCACACATATTGTATTAATGTGATACCCTATTATACGTTGCATTTTATACTGAAATGATTAATTTTGAAAACATATGGACATGTTTATTTTCAAGAATTTTCACGACCTGGACTACTAATGCGCGAACTTGTTACCATGAATGAGCTCGAAGTAGACACATTTGATTTATTTTCTATCCCAATATATTCGAGACAACTGTTGGCAGATGTTTGTAACTTTAGACAGAGAGAGAGTGTGTTGGGGATGTTCCACATTGTCAAGTACACATTATTCGTCATTTCATTTAATGCCCTGTAAATGATTATTGCTTAAGTATGCATTTTTAATAATAACCGTTGTGACAAGATTCATGGTAACCTCAATCGCCACCAGCATGTATCAGACCATCATTTCCCAAGAGAGAGAGAGAGAGAGAGAGAGAGTGTGGCATTAAACAGAAACTCGATTTATGGATTTTGAATCTGATGCAACAAAGAAACTGATTTATAACAACAACTCTCATAAACATTTATGTGTGCTGCGTAAACTAAATTAAGTAAATTAACCACACAATGGTACATGTAATACACTTTGCGGTTGCTTTCACACAACAAAAAACACTAGCATCGATTTGGTACAAAGCAGTGCATTCCATTCTTGAAAATAGACGTAATCTATCAAATAATGGAAGAGAATGATACATATTACACTCCATGAGAGCGTTTTCACTGTTTAAAAGTTGAAACTATTGAATAGGGTTGTTGCTAAAGGCTGTGTAAATAGTGATTGTACAGAGTCTAGTAAGTATCAGTAAATAGTTTTACGTTAGATTCAGTTACATCACTGAATTTAGCAAATGAAGAGAGAAGAGTTGATCCTTTCAAAAAATGAACTGAGTCTCACTAAGGTAAATTTCATTTTAATGATGGTGACATTAATGAAATCGCCAGTTCATAATTTCATAAAAAAAATCCAGCCACTTCAGATCAATACTCTGGATGAGGATAATGTAGCATGATCAAGTTCATTCCAAAATGTCTGAATTATTTTTACCAGGAAGCAAATGTAGTGAGTAGTAGATGTCCACCATCAGGTGATTATCTGTGTTCTGATGTTAATCAGTTTACACGGTGTTAGACGTTTAGAGTGTGAAGAGAAACCATTTAGTGCAGTTGTTTGGGTTTTTTAAAATGTTGTACCGGAAGATTGCTAGTTCTATTCTTGTGTTCATGTTTATTGTTTCTTTTTTTTCAAATTGTCCATTAAAGTATTTCAAGTAGAAACGATTTCTGAAATCGCATGCTACGTAATAGGCTTCCAAAAGCAACCTATTTTGGGGCATTGTCTAAAGCAACCGGTGCAGCAGTGCCTGGCCCTGTTGTCATTGGCTGATGTGTAGACTTGGTTAACGCATGTAGCTACTATAGAATCTATCTTGTTATTCTTAGCAACTATACTGATACATCAGGGAGTGGTCAGCTGCAACTCCTACATCAACTGGGACAATGTGTAAAGGTATGGTTATTTCTGTTAATCCTACAAAAATAACAACTGTGCATACACTGTTGTGTGTCTTAACAGTGTGAATAATTCAAATAACAAGTCACGTCTGTCACAAATGTTATACTTGGGATAAACTTTCTGAGTAAAGTACAGATTATCGTACATATCCGTCCGGCATTCGAACCTACATCTGTACTTAACATCTGTACTTTACTCAGAAAGTGTTATTCCCAACATTTGTTACATTTGAGCACTTTCCGAAATGGCATCGTGTGTTCATCATGTCTGTCAGTAGCTTTTTATGAATAGCTTCCTGTTTGGGAACAATAAACTACCTGCTGCCTACTGTCCTATTCTACTCAATGAATGCTTGTCATTTGCTTATGATTATTTGCACAAGATGTGGATCGGATAATCAAAACGAGTAACAGACATTAAATTCCCGTAATTTGATTAAAAAGTCCGAGGTGGAAGCGGACAGACTCAGCGCCAGGCAGGTCGTTGAAATAGTACAGCGCAACAAACGCCATGTACCCGTTTTTACCAAAGTGAGGGATATTTCGTTTGGGTGACAATTTATCCTTATCATTGTTTTTGATTTCCACTTCATGGATTAAGCATGTCCTAAAGTATTAGGATCTGCAAAGTTGCTATCTTCAGTTCACTTGTCTTTTTTGTTATGCAAATTGTCACAAGCTTTAAACTTATTCCCTGAAAACGTTCAGAGAATTATAATCTTGATAAGATTTTTGTGAAAACAAATATGTCAACATTGCAATCTATAATGGCCACTATGACGTGAATTTCCCAAAATGTTTTATCTCATTTTTCCAACGTCTTTGTGAACAAGGTTTCCAGGGGAGACGATTATAACACAGATATACTTGGATTCAATTTGTGAAAAGAATGTCGGTCAAAGCATTTGAATTTTCAACTTTATGCACCACTATCCCTTGCTACAAACATTAGACAAAGCTTCATTCCTTGAGCCATGTGGTAAGATTCCGACCGTATGATGGCCATGTGTTTATGAATCATAATCAAATAATGATGAAACCAGGTGATCGTGAGAAAGCGATCGTTACATGTCCCACCGGTGGCACCCATCACAAATTCATGCAAAGGCAAGTCAAGTATTGGACTTACAAAAACACGGGGTCATATGGTACGAATCAAAATAGGACATGAAATTTGTCACTGATGCGTCAAATTTAGAAATGTCCTCCACATGTGTCGTTTCCACCATGAAACGTTTTGAAAACGTTACTGAGGCCTTAAATGTTGTAACCTTGATCAAACAACTTTTGAGCAAGCGTCGTATGACGCTCTTTGAAACCGTCGTAGAAAGAGACCAGATGTGTTCCCTAAAACGTTGTGAAATGTAAACATCAAAAGCTAGAGCTGCTGGAATATTGCTCCACATAAAGGGAAAGTTGACTATTGGAAAGTTGAACTCAGTTGACAGTTTTTGTCACTCTTCATCTTCATACACAGATCTAAATGATGCGGCGGTCCCATGCATCTCTTTTACTTCTAGTTCAGGTGGGTAAATAGGTGGAAGGGTATTGGCTATTTCATTGTGCAACAATTGGGCAATTTCCCTTGTGTTGATTTTGCAAATCCGAGCAGAAATCCCCATTTATATTCATACAGAAACAGAGCAGCTGAAAGGGAAGCACAACTTGGATACGAGTGGATAATGCTATATGGATCAAGGAATTAAAGTTTTCCTGAAGCTTGCCGTGTGGGATAATGGTGTACAAAGTGGAAAAATCAAAGGTTTTGACAGATCTGGTTCTATTCTTAGATTGCACCAATTGGCAAATCGCTAAACTTCAAGCAAATCCTTCTGGTATTAATTTCACTTGTCTGTGAATATAAAGAAAGTCCTTTCTTGATAATATTAAGGATTATGGTTTATCTTGGCAGCACTTAAAATAGGGGGATAAAATATGAGTAAAGCCCTGATGGTGTCAGTTGCCGTTTGACAAGCTGTCACTACAATGTAGTAATTTGATTAGTATTTCAATGTCCTTGCCGAGATCATGCATGTGTGGTCATTTAATGACTGGTTAACGCAACAATAGTGAATAGCGAGTGAGCTTTGCAGCATGACAATATTGTATGCATGACGACTGAAACTGACACTAACAGGTAAATCAAGTTTATTAACCTCATTGTTTGATATTTTATAGCCTCTATTTACACAGTAATGTTAGGAATTCGATTTACAAGCTACTTTGGAAATGGTGAAACGATATTACTTGAAACAACAGTTGTAGTTAATATTAATAAGTGCTATGCAAACTCAATTTGACAAACCACGACATACCTACTTTGTGGAATCTGTCATTATGTTGGTCTATTAACAAACATTTTTTTAAGAGATATTACATGCAGATCATCAATTTTGAATAAGGCAGCGCATTGCAAGGTTTGCAAGGTTAAAGACAAAAGATCCGGGCCCTCAAACAGAAGAGAAGAATGACAAACATTATGCTCACTGAACAGTTGTTCCTTGGTGTAAAATATTTATCGCTATAGACAATGGTTATAACGATTTATAGGGCTGCGGTGTCGCCCGGTAACGCCCCGGTAAACAAGATTCAAGCCACACGGATATCACGGTGAACTGCACATAATCACCACCAGTGGGTTATTAGTTACGTTCTAGGTGATAACAAAATAACCACTTGGACCTTTATTTTAACACATGTTCGTAAACTGCAAACTCTGCATCACATCATGATGAAATTATTATTCATGCTAGTTGAAATGCTAATCCACAACAAGGATTGAAGTATGATAACAATGGTTGGAAAAAAACAGCAAAGCAGAGGTGTGTACTCCAACGTCCTCGCTTTGTCGCATCTCTCTTATAAAATGTTTATGTGACTCAGTGAGAAATTCAGTTGTACTGCCGCGTGTGTTCCCCGGAGAAATTCCAAGGCTGGAGTTGTTGCCAATCTGTGAAGATATAAGCTGGTGATGTTTGAACGGATGTCCATGACACTGATTTTGTCATTGTGGGAGCTGTATATTCCTGTTAGATTTAATACCCTCTGTGTATTTAGATCAGGGCAGTTGTATTTTAGTACTAACTAGTTTGCTATCAGTGTTGCTTAATTGTGACTATTCACCTGACAGCTGTATTTCACGCTGTGTGAGTTCACCTTGTATCTGCTTAAAGATTATCTACTTAAAGATTTACTGCTTTAGCTTGGTTTATTGATTAGTGTTAATAAATCTCTATACTTCAGTTTAGTTAATCTTTATCAATACCAATCGGTCATAAATCTGAAGATATTTTTCGTCTTCTGAAGGCTGTATACTCACGTCTGTTCGCTATTCGTAGTCATCATCTGGTCTGTCAGACCATCGGTCAATCCGTCCGTCTGTATGTCGTTTCCGGAACATAAATTGAAAACCGTGAACGATTTTTCATGAAAAGTTAGTACATGGTATTATCCAGAAGCTGAATTGGTGCGTTTTGCTATATCGGACTTTTTCAAAATATCATTTTGCCTTGTTCCATGGAAACAAGTCAGGCAGCTGGAACCGAGGGTGTTGTTGTTTCCGAAGCAGAACTAAAAGCTTATTCAAGATTTGTCATCCAAACTTGGTACATGTATCAATTAGGGGCTGCAGTGGGGCTTTTTTTCTTTTTAGGAATTTTAACATTTATAATTATGTTCTGTTTCCATGGCAAGAAGTTAAATTTTAACTCAGTGCATAGTGGTGTGTTTGTCCTGATCATATCCCTAAAACAAATAGGTACTCTTTTTTAAAACTGCACACACCAAACTCAGGCTTTCGCCTGGTGCCTATTGCTATTTAACTATTTTTAGAATTCATATTGTTCCAAGTTTGACTTTGGTGTGTACAAAAAAAGTACGGATTCCCAATTCCGCTGTATTGTCTTGATAGCTCACTAACTACCTTATATACGGACAGACAGATTAGATAGAAATTCTCTAATTAAGTTGGACTTAAAGTAACAGTCAGGTGATTTGTACTTTCGAATTTGTGGGGGCTGGGGGATTTGTCATCGTCTGATGACTCGAGGTGACAATTTCAAGTCGGCGTCTCAGTGGGTTAGACGGCGACTTTTTCTGTAGAGAGCATTTAAGACATGGACTTGTTATAAAGGGAAACGAATGGAAATCACCATTGACAGTATGGGAACTCCATATACAATGCAGACCTATTTTCTGGAAGTCTGTGATTTACAAACTGAATCAGAATGCCCAAGATCTAACCAAAAGCTAGAATACATGTGTCCAATAGTCACGTACCTACAGTGGATGAATTTTAAGTTATGTGAAGCACCATACACATGCTCCATAACCATGCGCATGCGCCATAAACACATGCTCATGATCTACAATCAGATTCATGCACTCGACTCTGCTTTTCGCAGAGAATTTTTCTGCTATGGATAAGGTTATATGTACAGGCAGTACGCTCGTTTCACAGCTCTCAGTTTTCACGAAATTCATGCTTTTATCACCAGACTACAGACACTAAAAATTGCCATAGGGTTTGCAAGCCAATTCTGGACATTTTTTTCAAATTGTCATGAAGTTTAAACATTTTGGAAAATGTGGATTTATTTTTACCATTTTGTTATCTATCTCAACTATTTCAAATATTCAATGTAAGTTCAATATGACCAAGTCACCCACAAGCCGAGACTACAACCAACAATAGCTACACAACGAGGCAAGCCAAGCTATATGGATTACTTACATACATATCTACCTGGAAGTTTTTTCTGATCAAAATCACTTGTCCTTTCTTTACTGAAACTATTCGTCTGCCATTTGCTTTACTCACAAAATCCTATTTGAATCAGCACAAATGCAAGACAAATAGTGGCAAAAGAGCCGAAGATGAAAACAAAAGAAAAGTCAACAATGTATTGACTTGAGCCTTAGTTTTATTATAACTGATGAGATACATACTCTCAAAATGTGCAAAATGAATTTCAGCAGTGCACAAAACAAGAAAACCGAGATTTACGACCTACTTGTAGACATGGGCATGCTGTTCATCACTGAATCCTGGATCAAGACGTTTTCAGCGATGGACGGATTCGAGTGTACCGACGTCGAGGTGGAACGTTACATCATTGTGTCATGGAAGAAGATCGGTTCGGGGCGGCAGCATTATAGTATGGGGTTGGATTACAGTAAGACAGAGGACCCGTTTGATAGTGGTAGAATCTGAATGGACAGCGTAAACGAGATCATCGGCTCTGTTGTTCTACAGTTTTTGCGTCGTCATGGCCCAGGCATTACCTTTCAACATGACAACGCCCGGCCTCATATTGCTCGAATTGTTCAGGATTCTCAGAATGTCATCCCCTGGCCGGCTCGGTCCCCTGATCTCTCACAAATCGAGCAGACGTGGGTTTAGATTGATCGGCGCCTTCGACGTCAACCACGCGTTCGACAGACACTCCAGGAACTTCGAAACATGCTCCAGCAGATATGGACAGGATATCCGTGACGCCTGGTCCATTCCATGAGACGAAGATGTGTTGCTTGGATCGCAACCAGAGGTGGACACAAACGGTATTGATTTGTAAATTGACATTTTGGCATGTTCATGGTTTTTTTTATGAAATCACGCATTTTCTTAAGTCAGTATGGCAAATTAAACCATTTAAACACTTACAGTAGTCTTTTATCTGTTGGAAACCGAAATTGTTTCAGATTTGGTAAAAAACATAACTTTGCATTAAATCTTATTCAATGTCACAGGACCTTTGTTGTTCAGTATAGTTTGTAGAGATTAAAATTAAAAAAAATGCAGCAAAGAGGGTCTGAGTAATCCTGGCACAGTCAGGCTGGTTAGGCTCATCATCAGCTCAGGGCTCTTGTCCCCTCTACACGCAGCCCAGAGAGCATTTCTCCCAGAAAGCGCTGTCTAGTCGAATCCTCCAAGAACGTTTCAGAGAATTTGAAGACTCCCCAAAACTGCAGCCTTCTGCATTTCCCAGATTGTCAGAATGGCCTTATTCCTGGCTGCAAACCCGGGTACTCTCAAAATGTCTGTCAACAGATTTGGAGGTACCAAACCTAAGGCACTGAGAACAATGGGGAGTTGGACAACTTGGTACTTGGGGTGCAAGCGTGACATTTCAAAAGTCCGCATATTTGCCATGTTTTTCCTGAATCTTGCCAATCATATAAGTGTCAGAAAATTCAATCAAATAAATTATCCAAAAAGGACAATATCAAGTTTGTTGGCCTGGATACGTCTGAGGCTGTAAACGGGCCTATTCAAAAGAATTTTGTAGTTATCATTTTCCATGACGCCTTCTACATATTCTGCGTCGTACCATGGATGGACCTCTATGTCAAAACCACAAACATGACAAAGACGGTAATAAAATGATCGAGCTACACAATCATGTCGCTTAAGAAACTCTGTTTGTGCCAAAGCTGGGCATCCACTTACATTGTGTTGGACAGTCTCATTTAATTCATTACATAATCTACATTTCATATTTACATTTTGATGCAAAATCACACATTGACGGTCCAGCAAACAGAAAGGCTTCTGTTTCACTTATAGGGCCAGTCAACTTCATCCAAGCAAAGGACTCAGATATTCCGATGGCCTCTCCTTGAAAAACTGAGAATGGGCCGATTTTGATATGTCACTTTGCTTGGTTTAAAATCATTTCTGTACTGTCCAGCAGTACTGAACCATCAACATAATCAACACTGACATTGAGATTATGTCCCACATTTTTAGCTTGTTTACGTGAACTGTGGAATGTCTTGTTTTCATCATCAGTATTGACATGCTTCACAAGAGGATCATCAGACAAATAAATGTGTGCAAAAGTGCACAAAACAATTCTATCATGAAGAGCCCCAACGTTAATCAAACCACGCCCTCCATTATGATTGGTAAATATAAGCGATTGAGGGAAGAGCGAGGGTGGTGGGATCTATTATCTGACATGATTCTTCGTGCGAGGGTGTCAATACCCTGAATGTCTTGTTTCGTCCAATCAACAACATCAAAAGAATATGACAGGACAGGTACAGCAGAAGTATTTGTGGCTTTAACTATATTGCGAGTGTTCAGCTCTGAACTCCAGATTTTCTTAAGTCTACATTTGTACCCTGCCCGAATTTTTTCCTTGATATGGGCATTCTGGGGTTAGTCCCTAACCTGCATCCCTAAGTACGTATAGGCCTGACCTTCCACGAGACGGTCAGTAACTCTTCCTCCAAGTAAACTGACTGATCCTCCCTCCTCTTCCTTGCCACGTTTCAGATGACGAATGTTACATTTGTCGAGGCCAAAGGACATGCCGATATCATTAGGAAAGTACTTGACAAGGAGAATCTGTTTTCTTAGAGTGGTTCCTCCATTGGCAATAAGTTCAAGGTCATCCATGTAAAGAAGGTGAGTAAGGGGTGTTGGGCATCTGTGCTGACCTCAATAATGAGGGACCACTTATTATAGTTCGTTATAACGGTAGTTCGTCACATGCACATAGACACCATATGCACAGCAAATGGACGGGTCCCCAAAACAGTTCAGTAAAAGTTAATATTTGAGCAATAGATCAGATTCCACAGCATTATGAAGTGTCATATCAGGCATTGCAAAGACGTGATGACTGAGGCAACGAAAACACACAAGAATCCCAATAACAAGCTAATGTTGGTTTTACATATACCAGGAACTACTGTATCATACATCCACATCCACAAAATGTATACTGCGGCAAAAAGTGATTCTGTATGAAGGTTATTACATGTTCTTTGAGTGTTTTTCAATTACAGCGACTTCAAGGAGGGTGTGCACATAGTTAATACTTCATGACTGAATCCATATCCCACCTTCATCACACGTATGGTTCTCTATACCATTTTCTTGCCCCTCAATCCGTCTGTCAATAATTGGTCTACAAATTGTGTGAGGACCCAATAGATTGGCTGTTCTCCTCAGAGTCCTGTCAGTTGTCTTGTCTACCATATGTGCGGGGATATAATAGTATGGCTGTTCTCATGTTAGTTGTCTTTGTCTACCAGTTGTTTATTCTGTTTCGGGCTTTTCTTCCTCTACACTTGTCACAGAGGAAGAGGACGATGAACACCAGTAGCTCCGTGATCTCCATGATTGTCAAGATGCTAGCTCCAAGGCACAGTCCCGTCTGACCCCCGATATTGGCTGTAAAACAACACCCACATTGCATGGACATCTACATCAATAACGATCATTTAAACTCTGAGGGCGGTGTGGTTAACGCGTTCGCTCGTCACGTCGAACGTCTGGGTTCGATACCCTACAGGTGTACAATGTGTTCTGTCCCCCACCGTAAAATGCTGGAATATTGCTAAAAGCAGTGTTAAACCAAACTCAACCATTCAGTCAATCAAACTCTAACATATCTTAAGAGCTACATGGTCGTCATATGTTGCAGACAAGTTACATGGGGGACATAATCCTGCTGTACATGTAATTTGGAGCTATACCAAAACACGTATATTTTTCTTGATTAAGTTCTCTTTTGAAATAAAACACCCGTTCCGACTGTTGGTTTTGTAAGTTGGCTTTAACAGAATTAATAGTGTATCCTTTCATGACTAAGGGGCGTAGCTTGCGACACTTCACAAATTATCACATTGTTACCCTTCGAGGCCTTAATGATATAGAGTACCTTTCGCAATGGAGCAATACCACTTGGGAACAATAAACACTTACAAAACAGCGAGGCCACCGTATATTGAGGTTGTTGTGTGATGGATGTCACCATCATCTGGTCGTAAAACACTTTCAGCTCCAGGAAGTTGTCTCTAAATAAATAACAGACAACATCAAATACTTAAATTATCTGGGAGTTAGGCCATCGATACTTTGAAAACCCATGATCATAGCATGGCATTGACAGACTAAGGATCATAATCGAGAAAAACTGGGATTCAAACCCGCTATCGTGGCGCCAAGAAGTTACATCTTTGCAAAGACAGTTCCGGCGCATTCCTTGTCCCAAAACTTGTATCATTGTCGACATTATTTTTTCATGTGGTACGTTTAATCGTTTGTTTGACGCCGCACTCAACAATATTCCGGCAAAACGACGGTGGCCTGTGAATATTGAAGTCTGGACCAGACAAACCAATGATTGACATCATGATCATCGATCTACACACTTGGGATACGGTGATGTGCATCAACCAAGTCAGCGAGCCTGACCATCCGATGCCGTTAGTCACCTCTTACGATAAGCATGGGCTGCTGTAGACCTATTCTATCCTGGATCGTCACTGCGCTCAGATGGAAGTTGTTTTTTTGTTGGTTATTCAGTGAGGAAAACCATTCAGTAAGTACGTTCCACTGTACTATACATGCCTTATAATAACATCATTTAGGCATTAATGTTAAGATAGGATTAATGAGTTTTCAAGTTTGCAGCTGTTATTGCGTTATTCGATCTCCAGATATTTAGTTTTGGGCGAAATTTATTAAAACTGAAACACTGGTTACAAGATTTATCGTGAGTATTTTGATGTAATAGCTTTCGGAACATCAATGGCGAGCAACATAACAACCAAGGTTGGAAAATAAAGGCTATACTGTACGGAAGTCTTACTGCATGCTCTCCTTAGTATGAGCCTTCGTGGTGTTGAGGAAACTGTTGACCCAGACGCTGGCTGGGAAGGAGCTGGAGGACACCTGGGCAGTGTATCTGTCAAATATGCACTCGCTGGCACACATGCATTCCCTCACGAAGTTACCGTCTTTGGACACTGATCCTTGTAAAGTAAAATAGCATTTGTCAATGTATTATACCCTGTAACAACTTGGCTAGCCCTTGATTGTGGGTTCTGTTACAGGTACGGGAGTTGATAAAGAAAGATTTGCTTAATAGGGAAACCTTCTAATGTGGACATAACAAGATGGCATGGAGGTATACCCTACAAAAACTTGAGTCAGTTGAGCAATTGTTTCGCTGTGACAAGTCAGTAACATAATGTGACCTTTGGAAAATGGACAAACTTGAGAAATCTAAAGTGATTACTTGCAGATAAATGGGCTCAACACCAAAAGCCATAAAAACACGATCAGATACAAATACAATACTTAGAGAAGGATGCAGGATTCCCCTTCCCATGCAACCCAATAGAGATGGAGAGTAGAGTAGAGTGAAAGGGAGAGCTTTAAGACGACCCCCGTTCTGTAACGCTTGCAGCTTCAGCAACTTCTGACTCCAGCCCATGCCATGCCGATTAATTGAACCGAATTGTTATCCTACGAAGATGAATGTGCAAGGCCAGGATTTCATGTTGCATGAATTCTGCGTACTTGAGTGCTTGCATCACAGTAATCTTAAAATGGAAGAGGCCTGACCTCGTTGTACGAGAAAGACTGGTATGTTACCAGTAAATAGTCACTCTACTCACTAACAAAGGGCTTGTAACAACTATCCAGTTTCACCAACGAGCACATAAGACCATCCCCTACAATGAAAATCAATACATACTGATAGTGAAGTGTCATGAACAGTATGCAAAGAGCTTTATGTTTATGTGATGGGGTGTGTGACGTATGTCTGTCTGTCTGTCTGTCTGTATGTATGTATGTATGTATGTCAAGGTGTCTTAAATCTTATCTTGGCACAGGCTAGTGACCGCACAGCTCACTCGCTATATTGTCGCAGCCGTGTGTGTGTGTGTGTGTGTGTGTGTGTGTGTGTGTGTGTGTGTGTGTGTGTGTGGTATCTCAGTGGGTGAACACTATAGAATCGACATTACTCTGCATAAGTACAAGCACACACAGTTATTGAAGTGAATTTTGAAAATAGTCATGCCAAGATGAAATATAACTCTTAGCTGGTGAATCACAAGCATTGGTGGTATGGCATTTCATCGTTGACCAGGCAAGATTTGTCGACTTTGGGCGCAATGTTGGTGACATGGCACTACTAGAGATCGGCCAAGATCAGGAAGACCCTACATCACCATGTGCAGCAGAATCCGAGAAAAAAGGGTTTATATTGACGATATTTGACCTCAAATTGATCAACTTCAGTAGTTCCAGTGGTGTCGATTACATCATCAAATGAGGCTTCCCCAATATTGGCATAGCGTCCTGTTTGATGACGAATTATGTTTCCTCCAAGGAGATATGGGAGTATCCTTGTGTATCATGGACGGAATAAGCCTTATGCCAGCACGACAGAAGTGTCCGTCAATGTCAACGAGGGCCAGTTAATCTGCAGCAATTTTACCAAACTCTTCAGGCCATTCCACAAGGTGTCATACGTGCTTCTTGGTTCCACGGCGGGAGGAGTCGTACAGTTCTTCAGGCGAGTAGTGCACACACATTGTACTAGGCTTTACGACTGCCGTGCTTGAAGTAGCAAAAACTTTTCCATTTGAGATTGATCTTTTTTATGTAATCTTTCAAACACAAACACATATCCCGCGTATCGCCTTTAAGCCATGTAGATGTTACAGATTGAATCCCTTTAAAACCACATGTTTGTTTCTTTGTGGTGTGACAGTAAATAGGTAGATTTGTTTGTTTGCCGTACTCAACAATATTCCAGCTATACGACGGCCTAAGTAGGTAGAATACATAGTGTACACAAGAGTACAATTCATATACTCGACTTTTGGACTAGGTAGTTATAATGATGATGTATATTGTGGCGGGGATTGTGGTGGTGGTGATGTTTATGTTGTTGCGAGAATTGGAATGCCATAAGGCTTGGGAAGTATCTTTAAGAACATATTGTCTCATTTGCAGCATTGTTGACTGTTTTCTTATGAAGTATTACTTAAATTCCTCCAATCATTTCAGTCTCTAGGTATCAACCCTATAAGGTAAATCTAATTGACTATAGCATTCCATTTAATATGAACTACGCCTCCTTTGAACACGTAATAAAAACGTTGCTAAAATGAGTCAAAAACTTACGTGGGTCAACAGGTCCGACACATCCACACACATTGAAAGCCTTCATCTGAACACACTCTATTAAGCAGTGTTTGTAGGTGTAGGGGGAGTAGTACTTGAGAGGGTTGACAAACTCGGGACTGTTTGTGTCCACACATTTAATATCATCAAATGCCGTGTAGGGACTGGGCTGGTACAGATACTACAAACAAAGCCACATGTTATTCATATTTTCTTTGAAATCACAGGCTTACAAGGTGGGGTCAAATGCTTCTATGTCAAAGGTCAGAAGAATGTTAATGTGCGAGTATTGACATTGTATCAGTAAGATATAAAAAAACCCGTTTCATAATAAATACATTTCATTGATATTGATCATGTGATTTTATAAATTAAACCAATAACCACTTGAGATAATTGATAGAGGCATAAAGGCAAATACATCACGGCTTCCCTTCAAACGTTTCTCTTATGAAATATGCTCATGATCTTCTGCAGGTTTGTAAAGATTAAGTCACGACAGATTTTCTTTATCGTACCATATGACTCTAATGTTCGGTCATTTATCAAACTTTGTACAAAAGTCCTTGAAAGTCGTTTGGGGCATTGGGATACACAATAGCATCCTAAAACGAGCAACTATACATCATCAATGGGAATTGACAACATATACATTACATGTGTAAAACAATTTAAGCACACAGTAGACTGGACGTGAATGTAAATGTGTATAAATATCTGTAGCAGAGGAAGAGATACTCAAAAGTATACCCACTGTGGCCATTCTTCATTGGAGCTGTCAACTTTTTCCGGGGCATAAGAAAGATGCGTCTTTGATGAAAAGGCTGCTATTGAAAACATATCACTTTGCAATCATAGTAGTTACTTAGAAGTACCCACCTGAGTCTTTTGCAAGGCAACATATGTAGAGAACCCGGGAGCGGCCATCACGACAGTGGTGCTTGCGTCTGGGTGTAGACGTGGATTATGGAGTGAAACCTGCATATTCACACAGGACTTTCTTATTGTGTCCATTTTACATTATTACATTGTGATCTACACATCTATTCTGCTTTTATACACCCAAAATGCGGCATAGGGTATTCATACTCGTATCTCTATGAAAACAGACAAATTCATACAAAACTGCTACAGTGTTTGCAGGGGGTGTATTCTACTTGGCCCCTGTCTAACGAGACAGATATAGGGCTGGAACCAGTTTATGGATGAGCACTTCCTTTCCTGCCAGAAGCGCCCTCCATAAATAAACCTCGAGAGTATTACAGAGTTGAACCGAACCAATTGAGAAACGTGTGGTTGCATTGCACAATCGATTAAAGTACTAACTGCACTACATGCACAAATGTTTGTTTGTTTGTTGTTCAACGCACCCAGCAATATTCCAGCTTTATGAAGGCGGTCTGTAATTAATCGAGTCTGGATTAGGCAATCCAGTGATTGACACCAAGAGCATCGATCTACGCAACTGGGATACGATGACATGCATCAGCCAAGCACCAACCTATACAGTTGATCGTATCTTACGACAAGCATAGTTGCCTTTTACGGCAAGCATTGGTTGCTGAAGACCAATACATAATTTTATGTATGCAAATGTAGATTCATTCAGTTCTTATGCGATGTATAAGGGGTGTGTAAACCATGACAGTTTATTCGATGTGAAATGTATCACCTTGTTTTAACACTGAAGGATACCTTAGATATTTACTTGTCAGTTTGGCACATGTTCAAAGGGCGTAAATCTAAACTTGGTTACTTTGAGAAAACGCGATTTACCTTAATCCCCGCGGCCATGT
This sequence comes from Haliotis cracherodii, assembly GCF_022045235.1. Classification (NCBI taxonomy): domain Eukaryota; kingdom Metazoa; phylum Mollusca; class Gastropoda; order Lepetellida; family Haliotidae; genus Haliotis; species Haliotis cracherodii. The sequence continues at coordinate 31,793,602 of NW_027266341.1, forward strand.
TTCCCCTGAATGTGTAGTCGTTCTGACTGATCCTGAAAATGACGACGAGGTTGGCACCCTCACCTGCCGTCCTAACTTTGACAATATCACTGGCATTGTAGTTGAAGGTATGGCACAGTCCTTCAGTAGTGAAAACAGGTCGGAACCTGGTCATGCAATCAAAGATTTCACCACCAAAGATACAGTGATACAGCATCTTGGATCCTTCCATAGACATATTCTTCCACCATTCTAAAGACAATGGTTCCTGAAACACCTCTGACGTTGGTGCAGAAAATGAGATAGTTCGTATCCGTCCAAGAGAAACATTGAAAAAATAGGCCTCCATTTCTGGGTAAACGCCAAGACGAGTGTTGTTGAGAGTGCATCTGTTGCAGATGGTGACGGCAGGGAACTCGATTGAGCTCTGGATACTGGGAGTGACCTTGGTGACGGTGGGGTAGCTGTAATAGTTTCCTATCTCCTCCACGAGGTTATAGATGAGGAACGCCAAACTTGAACACAGAGCAAGCATCCACAGCAATCTGTCCATGGAAGATGACGAGAGTGAGTATTGTTAAGTTGTTTGGGGTATGGCTTGTGTATATCACAGAGCCTTTCATAGTGTTATTCGATTTATAGACCTGCGGATTTTGCAGTTGCACATGCAAAGTAGTACCCCTACCTTGTAATATATAATACTTACAACGCTGTAGGAGACAAATGCGAAATGGCAATTGGTTGATTGTTATTCCAAAGGAAATAATCTTGGGTAACGTTAGCCTTTCTCTAACATATAGAATCCAAGCAATTTTAAAACACAAAGGTTTTCGTCACTTCCATTGTTTGTCAAAGAACTGCAAAAGCCGTAACTCTTTCATCGATTCGTATACGTGGGCCAATGTCTACAAATCAATACAAGGATTCTAGTGATAAGATGATAAAGTCCCAATCCGAAGGAGAGTCGTCCGCTTGAACGGAATAGGGAAATGAACAGACCTTTTTGCAAAAATATGAGAAAATATCACACAAAATCCAGAAAGCGTTTAAACGAAAATGGAAGTTTAAAAAATACACAAATGTTCTGTTTTTGTACATAAAGGAGTCATAACATATAATAAATTACATACTAAAAAGGACAGTACGTCGACGGTTCTGTGTGTTTTGTTGATCATGCACATTTAATTCTTGAACAAAAACAATAGAACATCACACAACGAAGTTGACAACGTAAGCGATGTGCAGAGTAGACTGGCTTGTCATGTTTGTTGAATGTATTTGAGGCAAATTGGAGAGAAAACTCGTGTGACTTTTCTACGGGTGAGTTACAAAATACAAATTGCCATAAGTGTTAAATTAGAAGCCATTGTTAATCAAAGTCTAGATTACATTGTGAATATGCCACCCACAGTTCTTTAGTGCCAGCTAGGTGTCTATGTCACATCGTCAAACCTTACACAGTCTATTCATGTGTTTTTCATCTGTTTCGTTTTGGACGAGTCAACACATTCAGGTAAACATAACGTTCAATGAGAAAATATCCTAAAACATAAAAAACTATTTTCATTTGCGTATTTATCCTCCACGTGCTGTCATCAAAGTCCAACAGAGAGCTAGACATAGTCACTTTGATGTGTAAAGTTGTATTGTCCTACAAATGTGGTGTGCTCAATGGAGCAGAAAACAAGGCGTGCAGATTCGAGTTATCGGCTCTTGTTTACAAATCAAAGCTTCAGAACGATCGACGGCCTGTCCCCTAAATCACAAACGTAGAAGTGAAGCTAAATATTCACCTTAAGATATTTGAAAATAATAAACTACAAAGCATATGAAGAGAAAGTTGGAGCATATAAAATCGAAAAATTCTATGAAGGTTTTAAAGACATCAACTCAGAAGAATGACAGCAAAATGAGACATTGTGATGATTTGGAAGAAGTAAACATAGATAACATCTTTATGATAATATAAATGACAGACGAAATTACAGACTACAGACCTACATTGTGGTGAAAACGACAATTTTATCGATTGTTTTGGTATATTTGTATGTTGCATCATTACAGGTTGGATTACGTTGGACAACATGCATCTACTCACAAGTAAACTTTAGAACAAGAAAATAACTCTTTTTGAAAGCATTTGAAAATGTATGGAGGTGGAGTGGTACAACAGATGAAGTCTTTACTTGGGTACAGAATATGTGAAAGATCATTTAAAGCCATGAGTGATAGCATTAGTGTTCTAATGAGGACAGTTCGATGTTTTGTATACTGTTCTAACTACAGCTACCGATACTGTTAATTTTGGGACAACTTATCTTTACTGTATGCAGTGAAAATTCAGTGTATCTATGAACAAAATTGTTGTATGTGGTAGTGGTAATCTTAAGATTAATAAAGTCTCATTCAAAAGGGGACATTACAATATTATACGAATATTTCTGTTTCCCAGACTCGATTATTACAGGCAACCGTTATATATCTGTGAAGTTAATTAAGAAAGAAAAAAGAATAAACAAAGAAACAATAACATGCCTAGGTTAAGTACAACGACACCTACCCACGAATGCTAAACGGGCTGATCGAAGGAGGTTTAATCTTGTCAACTGCATGAAGGCCTGTCGATTGACTGAATTTGATCCACAGATCTTTCAGTCCGTACTTTGGCGAACGCCGGTCTGCATCAAACTTGACAGTCTCCGTCTTCTTCTCATCCACACTCATTGTCTCTGTAGGCGAAAGTTTATTTCGTGAGGAGGCCCCAATCAAATACAGAAATATTCATGGTTAATATAGTTACAAGTAGGTTAATTTTACCATACTGAAACCGGTAGAGCTTGAACTTCACTCACAACGCTGGCACCTGGTGTTATCACTTTGAACTGTTATGCATAAGAATACAAAGAAATGAAATCAGCTATAATCAACTGTTAACAAGATGGCGAAACAATATTTAACACTGACTTGACTAAACGTATCGTAATCATTATTATTCACAGTTACTTTTGTCATTATAATATGTCCACATTTCATCGGGCACTTCAAACGTTCTTCTGAATATATGCTATATATCATTCTGCACAATACCATGGCTATCAAGAAAACAGCGTTATCACTGTTTGTGTCACTGAAACACTAGGGGGTGATATTGCAACCGCTTGTGTTAACTAGTTAACACTAAGGGTTGATGCTGTGCATGCATCGTGCATGTTCTCAGGTGAGAGGTGAAACTGGTCTTCGGGACATTTGGACCTTATAAAGCAGATTACAATTCACTTATTCACTCTCTATGTTGAGAAAAATGACAAACATTCCTTGTATTTCTTGTATCACTGCTCAGAATACCTAAAACATAACACTTGTCATTTGTACTTTTAAAATATGAAAAACATTTATAAAATGTGATTATTTAAAAAAAAAAAGTGTATAACATTCTTAAAACATAACCATTCATCTTTTCGTAAATTAGTGCTGCATCTAAAAAGTTTGTTCACCTTCTTTTGATATTACTAGCCACAATTAGCACATGTTTTGTGACAGGATTTATACGCCACCACCGCCGCATTTTTATTCTCTACCTCAATAGACCATATATGAGTGATATAGATCTGGGGACTGCGTTTGACGCATGCAATGTTGAGGTCAAGACCAACATCACTGGAATGTCAATGTGTTCGATTTTTCTCTTTTCTCTTGTTGTCAATAATTGAGAAACGGGCAAACTTGCTGGTTTGGGGGAACAGGGTCTTGCCCTTTTTCACAATGGTGTTCTCTTCAACATTTCCACTCGTCTCAACATGTTTTAACAAGATAGAGTAACGTACCCAAGCGGTAAAATATTATAAGAAGCACCAATTTCATCAATTTACAACCACAATATAAGAGTTAGAACAATGTCCCTTAAATACCAAACTGAAAGCGGCTTTGACCTTGGGCCCTCATATGTCAAAGACTTATCAATCCTACTACCCTTGGATACACACCCCACACCCTTCACCCGCTCCCCCATCCCCACTCACTTGCAAACCTCACCCAGATCCCCCCTCTTCCTGCAACGGTTTTGATCTTACATAAACGACAACGTCAACCCTTTAGCGTAAACATTCAAGAAATGAACAGTAGAGGTTGCAGTTGTTAGTGTCCATAGTTACACTAAGATTAGGTGAACACAAAGGGTTGTGACAAGGCCCCTTCTCTGAAATAAATATTTTATGGCACCAATCTTCGAACTCAAGTCGTGATAAGTATGGATTCTCTTAGATGAGCTGTGACTTCAGTAGTTTCTGAGAAAAGTGGTCCCCATTGTGGACACTATGCACTATGAAATAATAAGAAGGCCCAAAACTGTGTAAAAACTAAGTTAACGCATCAATTTTACGCTCATTCTTGACAAGTATCTCTTACATAAGCATGTAACATCAGAAGTCCCTGAGAAATCTGTCCCCATTTCTCGCAGCATGCACAAAGTTGAAAATCATTGAGAAAGCGCCATAACTCGGTGAAAATGACTATAAGACACTACTTTTCGAACTCGTTTAAGATCGTGACCAGTAACATGAGTGTGTAAAAATTCATTCTCAAACTTAAATAGTTTTGGAGACAATTCGTCCCCACTAAGGAACGTAGTGATGAACGAACTCCGTTCCAATATTCCCCGCCCAACATAGTGTGCCTTCAAGACTAGTATTCTGCTTTATGTGCATATAATGTAGATGGGTGTAGGTAATAGGACACCTTTACCATCTATATATGTGACATGACACCATTTGTGTGAATATATAACTAGAATTACTGTGAACAATATATTCATATGTATGACAAAGAGACGAAAACCTTACCTTCTGTTTGAATGTCATCATTCCATCAAATTTAATGTAAATATTAAACTACAATCTTGTATATAACGTAAAGACTGACAACTTACATGGTATTTGAATGCCACTGCACCGTCAAAGTTAATCTAAGCATGGAACTAGGATCTGCTTCTGTTAAAGATATGTTGACTTTACCTTTTCTCGGATGTTTTCACCTCCTACACCGCTTAAGTTCAGTCCGACCTTCAATGCAGGTATGTTTGTTACACGGACGCCAGTGTGGTCTGACAGTTCTACAACAGCCGGTCTGTAAATAACTTGTGCTGGATGGACCCAAGAGATTCAAATGCATTTTGCAACCGTCACTGCTGAAGCTGGTTACTGATCAACAAATATTGAATGAACGAGAGACAATACCGTCCAATAAATGATTTTTACGAACACAAATACACCCAGCATAAATTTAGAGTGTTGTAAGAATAATGAGAAGCGCATACTAATGGTTCCATTTCCCATGCGTAAAGTCAACACTGACAACGACCATGATTCGTGCATTAAAGCTAGGTTCGAGATGGATTGTAGAAAAATATGTTTGTCATTGGTAATGAGCTTCCCAAACGACTGTTTGACATTTGTCTCTGTCCATAGTGTCTGACTTTGAATATCAATCAGATTGTAAAGAGAAGAATGGATCATTGAAAATCAGTGAAGTGATCAAGCAGAGCCTGTTCTGCTCTACCGGTTCCACCTACCTCTCACACAAAAGCAATAAAATATGGAAAGATCATTTGTAAGGGGAGTTAAAACTCAATGTATAGGTCATCGCAAGGCCTAGCATCGCCGCCCAGTGTTTTACATATCATTCCTGGAAGGACATCAGGAGGGATTTGACTGAAAAGCTGAGTTGAAAGTAAAACGTGTCTTAGAGAAGGTGTCCATAGTTGACTGACTAAATGAATACCGCATAATCCCGCATCAGCAGTTTTGCAGCTATTCACAACGAGAGGCTGGTCATTTAACTTTATCATTTGGACATAAAGAACAATCTCAGAAGCATTATGTCGAAGTTCACATAAAACGACAGTCAAATAACAGAGACAAAGCAGAGAAAAGCAATTACAATTTGAGACTGAAATTTATATTCGATACATTTCTTTTAGGAATCTTAAATTCTTACGTTTATGATATTTAGTAAAAGAGAACATGCGCGAGGACCATAATCTATGATGGCAATTTCTTCAATACTGACGCTCACTGGATTGTCTGGTCCAGATTCGATTATGTACAGACTGCTGTCATATAGCTGGAATATTGCTGAGTGCGGCGTTAAAAGACAACAAACCAACCAACCATTACTGACGCGTCAGATAACCATGGTTTCAGAGATTTTTTACGGGGTCGTTGGACGAATGAGTATGGCCGCCAGAATGGGTGCAGAATAGATGGACTAAGGGTATAACTATGTTCGTGCTGTTTCCAATTGTGCTGGCAGTTTTCATTGTTGCTCAACATTGTTGCACTAAAAAATATTCCAGCTATATGACGGCGGTCGGTAAAAAATCCAATCTGGACCAGACAATTCAGTGATTTACATCATGACCATCGATCTACAGAGTTTATAGGTATACGATGACACACTGAGTCACCAAGCCTGACCACTGAAGCCCGTTAGTCCCTCTTACAACAAGCATGGGTTGCTGAACACAAATTCTTCTTGATACTGGCAGTAGTACTACTGAGAAAACATTTAAAAAAGCAAGCGAGTTTTGCTTGTATGTGGCATCCGAGCTGTGGTAGCAATTATCAATAAACAATCAGCAAAACCACTTCGAGTTGCACATTGATTAGACGCTTGATACTTCTCTGTTTACAGCATACTATCTTGTTTAGAGCATCGTATATTCCTACTCATGCACATGTTATAGCTTGGTAACCATGGTTTCAGAAATTTTTGAAGGGGTCGTTGGACGATTGGCTATAGCCGACAGAATGGGTGCAGAATAGATGGACTAAGGGTATAACTATGTTCGTGCTGTTTCCAATTGTGCTGGCAGTTTTCATTGTTGCTCAACATTGTTGCACTAAACAATATTCCAGCTATATGACGGCGGTCTGTAATAATCCAATCTGGACCAGACAATTCAGAGATTTACATCATGACCATCGATCTACAGAGTTGGTATACGATGACATACACTGAGTCACCGAGCCTGACCACTGAAGCCCGTTAGTCCCTCTTACGACAAGCATGGGTTGCTGAACACAAATTCTTCTCGATATTGGCAGACACCGGTTCTTCATGTACCACAGGGTACACTGACGACGGATGTGTAACGAGTTGTGCAGTCTTCTCTCGCACTCAGTACATGGACCCTGTAAGAGGCGGCAAAAAAACCACTTAATATATTCCACGTCTCTTTGACGCGAAACGTTTGGACCGCTTCGGTTGATCACCTTATTGCGCATTTCCCTTAACAGGAAAATCTCCTGTCGTACACATCGGCCCTAGAAAGAAAGCAAAAGCTCAATGGTATGCATGAACTAACATCCCATATTCGTATTCAGAAAGGCTGATCGGAATTGTGAGGCGGAAAAAGAATGCAGACACCTGGTTGTCACAACTGATTTGCTGTCTATTATTTGTAGATTATTACATGCAGTTTGTGTTTCAACTTATGAAAGTAAAGCGACAAAACCCTTTCCATAGCCAATAGAAATGTCTGCATAAAGCAGAGTTGATTGTACAATTCCAACTTTATCATGAGCATGTGTTTATATATCACTATCAAATAGTAATGATACCAGGTGTTCGCGAAAAAGTGAGGGTATCCTGCCAAATCGGTGGCACCCGTCACAAACACCTGAAAAGGCAGGGCAATTGTTCATCTGAAAAAACATGGGAACATATGATACAAGTCAAAATAGAGAATTGCATCGGACATCATTTTTGTCACTGATGCGTCAAATTTGGGAATGTCCTCCACATGTCTACCATGTTGAAGACATCTTTTTTTCACAGCTGCATTCTTATGGATTCTTTAGAATCAGGGAGGGAGCATGTGTATGTGATCCGCGTGATGCGACCACAGCCTGGCACCGTCGTCTCATGCTCCCAACAAGTGTCTGGAAGGTTGCCAAGGGAAGATTGTTCCATTCTTCAGTAACAACATTGCCAAGTTCCTGTAGAGTTGCCGGAAGAACGGGGCGTCGTGAGCGGGCGATCTTCAGCTCGTTCAACATGTGTTTCAATAGGGTTTAGATCTGGTGACCGGTCTGGACACTCCATGCGGACAACGGTCTCCTGCTCTAAGTAGGCATCGACGTCCCTGGCACGATTAGGTCGTTTGTTATCGTCCATGAGGATGAAGTCCGGCCCGATTGCACCAGCATACGGCCTGACGTACACATCAAGAATATCATCCCTGTAGCGTATACTTGTCATCGCGTCCGCTGTAGGATATGGCGATTTGTTCTTCCAGCTCTACAGATCCCACCCCAAATCATGATTGAGCTCCCTCCATCTTCGGCTACGTTGGAAATCTTTCTCCTTGCCTACGCCACTCTTTGGCATGACGATCTGTGAAGCCTAGACATCAGTGAGTTAAAATTTAACACCGGCAATATTTCAGCCATATCGTCACGAGATGCTATGCATTAGCAATACATATCTGTAAGCTTAATACAAACCTGTAATCGATGGACAGTACAATAATGAAAGTATCACAGATTCGATATAAAACTAGTTGAAAACATGTAAAACAATATATTAAACAACACGCTATAAAAACGGTCTACAGATCGCCAGCACCGGGGATCATGGAGACTTACAGTACTTTTGCTACCTGCATGGACCCTTACATCCTCCCTTCAGTTGTTGGCGATAATTGACAAATTTAGCCAAGCATTAAAACAACACATACGATTAAAAACGTGGCAGAAATAAATTCACTTTGAATGACATGCTATTTCATACCCTCTCTGGACTATTTTTTTACACTGCTTCATCCACCTTTGAGGGTACAGCCATTAACAATCACAGTTATCAAATATATTCTACCAGTTATATAAAAATCCTTTATTTTGTACAAGAAATATTAATCAATATTATATATATATTATATTATACAACAATGCTTCTTCCTTTAAAAAAGAAATTAAAGGAGACTGAATTTTATTAAAGAGATCCTTAATAAAGGATGATCTGAAATATTGATCGCTTGTGATTGAAAAATGAACACAGTCAAGCAGGACATGAGTGTAGCGTGAATGACTAACACGACATCATCGCATTATGACCTCTTGAAATCTGGGCTGACAACCAAAGTAGATATGACCCGATAATTGTTTTAATTTCATGTTCCTTATTGATACCTACTTGGGTGTCCCACTTCTTTTGCATTAGATCACAGATGTAAGATCTACTCACGGGTTTATAATCAGTGTATGGGATAAGAAGTTGTGTCAAAGATTTGTATCAAATGATTGTATTCTTGTTTATAAATTAGTGTGTTCTTATGTCTAGTTAATGTGAGGTCTACATGTGGCCTAACCATGAGGCGATGACAAAAGTTGGATGGGAGCTATATCTTAAAGGTTAATTTTAACAGCGGAAACATACAGATTTGATTCTTATTCCAAGTGGAGGAATTTGAGTTGATTTCTTAAAGTAAATATCTTCATAGAGAGGATCGAAAACGCATTCATAGGCTGGATTTGACTGATAAGATATATAATTTAGTGATGTATTGTAAGGATAATTTCAGATGGAATTGTTAAAAGGAAGGCTCATCAACCTATACGTGCAGACTATGAATAGGACATCTTCTAAAAGCTCCAAGGCAAAGCTATCGGCCGCCTTTCGGTAAAAAAATACAAAGTTGAAATGAAGGACAAAAGTACGCAATAACAGTCAAATGTTGCGAATAAAGTATCAAATGCTACTAGTAAAGGTCAAAATATAAAACAAACGGTAAAAAAATACGAAGTTGAAATAAAGGTCAAAAGTTCGCAATATTAACAGTCAAATTTGGTTATCCAATCAAAAGGAATAAAACGAGGTCAACCTTGTACGACACACGTGTGACGTTCGGATTTAGTATCTTACCACCTGTTTCATCACCAAGTAGGTAATAAATATATAAACGTGATGTCAGATGGTAGGTGCAGGAGGAATGACGTATTAAATTGCAGCGCCATCTGGCGTTCTTTATTGTCAACGTTGTCTTTAGCAGTTGAATGTCCTTTCGTTCGCACTGACGTTCTTTAATACACACTGTTCTTTCTTTTCATATGACGTCTTTTCGAAATTGACTATTATATTGCGTACGTTTGACCTTTATTTCAACTTTGTATTTTTGAACAGGCATCTGTTTGTTTTATATTTTGACTTTTAGTAGTGCCATTTAATACTTTATTCGTAATATTTGACTATTATTGCGTACTTTTGGTCCTTTGATTTCAACTTTGTATTTTTTGATTGAATGGCCGCCCTTACGAAGCCTCAGGATTTGGTGATGAATAGTATCTAGTTTTTGTAAATTACTGTTACATGCTCCGCCATAGACGAAGGCGCCGTAATCAAGTTTTGAACGTATCAGGCATCTGTACAAGTGCAAGAGAGTTGAACCTTTGACTGCTATTTGGTCCTTTATTTCAACTTTGTATTTTTTGAATGAATGGCCGCCTCAGCAGGCCTTGGTGATGAATAATATCTAGTTTTTGTAAATTACTGTTATATGATCCACCATAGACGATGGCGCCGTAATCAAGTTTTGAACGGATTCGGCACCTGTACAAGTGCAAGAGAGTTGTTTGATGCTTTCTCCACTTAGAAATAGAAACAACTTTCAACATATCAAGTGCCTTAAGACATTTAGATTGAAGTGGTTAGAAAGTTAAATGACTGTCAATGATGAGTCTCAAGAATTTGGCCTCCTTTACAACTTTGATAGGGGTGTCATTCAAAAGAATTTCAGGGTCCTTATGTGGCTTATATATTTTGCAGAAATGTATACAATTTGTTTTTGATTTTGAAAATAATAAACCCTTTTCAAAGAGACCACTTGTGAATTTTATTGCGACAGATTTGTAACTGCCTCTTTATGGTATTTTTACCACAACAAGACATATTTAAATCATCAATGAAGAGTCATCCATCTATTGAATCACTTAAAACCTTGGAAGGACTATTTATTTTAATACTAAATAAGACCGACAAAACACTGCCTTGTGGGTCAACCTGATCCTCATTATAATGATCAGACAGGGTTGAACCCTTTCTGACTTGAAACTGCCCCTTCGTTAAAAACTAATATAAAATGAGGTGAACGATCTCTCAAGTCCAAATCATATAAAATCTTTAACATACCATGTTTCCAGATAGTATCATATACTTTCTCAAGATCAAATAACATTGACACTACGTATTGCTTATTGACTATGGCATTTTAAACGAAGGATTCTTATTGTACTATATGAACAATAGTACTTCTATTTTTCTGGAAACCACATTGAATGTTCGTGAGAAGATTATTGGTTTCCAAATACCAAACTAATATAAACTGAAGTACAAAAGAAAGTACACACCCCACTATTCTGACAGTAAAAGAAGACAGGGCAAACTTTATTGTGATTGTAATGTTTAATGTCATTGTTGAGTCATTTTCAAACATGTTTAGAATGGATTTAAAGATTTGTAGCCACATAAAACTTTTCAGTTGACAATAACGTCCATAGGCGGTCACTCATCAAAAATCACACTTGTAGAAATGATGACAGTCCCAGGTATGAAGGCCATGCGAGTGGTCTCAGTACCTCGTATGACCCCCATTTGAGTTAATGCAAGCCAGGACACGCCTTCTCATGGAAAAGGTCAACCGTCGGATGACGTCATTAGGGATCCGCTGCCACTCTTCTCGCAGAGCCTGTTCCAGCTGTGGTATGGTGGTTGGTGGCTGTGCACGTCGTCGCAACTGTCTACCGAGATGGTCCCACAGGTGTTCAATGGGTGACAAGTCCGGAGAGCGTGACGGCCAAGGCAAAAGCTGAATGTTCTGACGGTTCAGGAAGTCCATAGTGAGTCTAGCGGTGTGTGGTCGGGCGTTATCTTGCTGAAAAAGAAACCCCTGCCTTTGCCTCTGCATGAAGGGGATCACCACCGGCTGTAACACTTGGTCCCTGTACCTCTGGGCTGTCAGGGTCTGGTGGAGAATGACCAAATCCGTCTTCTGTTCGCCTCAAATGCCTCCCCAAACCATAACGCTGCCTCCGCCAAAAGGATGAACTTGTTGGACACATGCTCCAGCCAGTCGCTCGCCTCTACGTCGGTAGACTCTCACTCTACCGTCAGCATGGTAGAGGTTGAATCGACTTTCATCGGTAAAGAGGACTCGTGACCAGTCACGACGTTGCCAGCGTCTGACTCTTCTTGCCCAGCGAAGACGGCTGATACGGTGTTGAGCGGTCAAGGTCATCCCACGGAATGGTCGATAAGCCCGGATACCGGCAGCTCGTAGTCGTCTCATGACTGTGTTCCTGCTGATGTGGTGACCTAACGCTGTCGACGCTGTTGATGCCATGGTGAGGAACCTGTTGCGCAGGTGTAATGTGCGTATGTACCGGTCTTCTGCATTTAGTATTCACCTTTCGTTACACGGTTTCGCACACACAACTGGTTAATGATATAGGACGGTAATTTGAGGGACCTGTATGATTCCGGACAGATTTTTGGTATTGGGACTACAATGACATTGTACCACGAAGGAGGAAAATTCCCTGAGGTCCATATTTTATAAATACAATCTAAAAGTGTCTCAAGACATGTTTCAGGCAAATGATAATGAATATTATTATCCCCTGCTGCAGTCTCATGAGCTTGCTCAAGAGTGGTAAGTAGCTCATGCAATAAAATTACTTCATTATAATCTTTAACATTATTTGAATCAAAATCTCTTTTCCTCTTGTTTGTGTTGTCTCTGAAAGTCAGGGACATAGTTTGATGATGAAGACGTTTTGGCAAGAGTTTCGCCAAGTTTATTTGCATAATCAGAATAATCAGTTATTAGTTTGTCATTGTCTTTAAGATGGTGTGCAGACGATTTCAAATCTTTGCCCTTTATTTTTTAACCATGTTCCACACTTTAGACATAGTGGTGCGTGAATTCATTTTGGAAACAGTTCCTTCATGATTGCTGCATATTTTCCATGTAAGCACGTCATGCTTTGGCACTCGTAATTTTAATTATTCAAATTGTGAACTTTACATTTTCTTGCTTGTGTGTATTCAGTATGAAACCATGGTTTACGAATATGTGGATTTGCAGAGGACTTTGAAATTGTTTGATCAGCAATTTCATTTAGTTGAGCTGAAAACAACTGGACACCCGTGAAGATCCAGGGTTGATGCATGTCATCGTAACCCAATTGCGTGGATCGATGTTCATGATGTCAATCAGTGGATCCTCTGGTCCAAAATCTATTATTTACAGACCGCCGTCATGTAGCGGCATTAAACAACAAACAAACATCAAACGAAAACAACTGGATGGGGTCTAGTACATTTCTGAAGTTACCAGGTTTTAGTTTTTGATCACATAACATTTGAAAGATGGACCAATTTGCTTTCGTGAAATTCCACCGTGATGGATGTTGGACATCATCCGGTTTTACAGCATTTAGGATGGTAGGGTTGGTTTGTTGTTTAACGCCGCACTCAGCAATATTCCAGCTATATGACGGCGGTCTGTGAATGATCGAGTCTGGAGTCTATTGATATAGCAAGCAACTATTGAGATAAGTATCAGTAGTTTTCAGTGTATCATTTTAGCTGGATTTTAAAGTTGAATTAATATTTGGAACTGAAGTTTCCTTTGAATGTGATAACCATAAGACTTCCAAACACTCGATTTTCCACCCAAGTTTGTCACAACCGACACTTGACTGTCACCCTCTGCCATTTTACTTTAAGGAAGAAGGGTTGCTAAGCATCAAGGGTAAATCTAATCCTCACTCGGGTGCGTTCCCAAGCGTGTTTTGGTGACTCAATCGCATGATATAGTAAATACATTCGAAACTATCGATATTCCTAACTCGAATCGATACTATTGATTGGAAACTGATTTAACGATCGATTTACTGACTTTAAGTGCTTACCAATAGCAATATATCGATACATCGTGACACCCCTAGTAATAGGCTTCCAAAAGCAACCTATTTGGGGTCATTCCCTAAAGCATAATATTTTCTTTGGCTGATGTGTAGACTTGGTTAATGCATGAATCTACTATATAATCTATTCTTGGCAGCTATACTGATTCATCAAGGAGTGTTCAGCTTCCACGCACACATCAACTGGGACAACATGTAAAGGTTTGGTTATTTCTGTTATCCTACAATAACAACTTTGCATACACTGTTGTGTAAGTAAAACGACCAGCGGTTTTATGTTTTATTCCAACAAACCACCATAGGTGGTACAGAAACAATACATATAAAGTTATAACATAAACAATAAATTGTAGTGATCATTTGGTAAATTGTAGATTATAGTGTTGTACTCATCTTCTGACAGCATTATTAATAATTCTCATAAATCTGGAGATATTTTTCACGATTAAGCAAATATTTTAAGTAAACAAAACTTTGAACTTTGCAAGATTCGGCCATTTACAAGATAAATTGGAATATAATGTGGTCTCATGGTATCGAAAAAGGAGCATTTAAATAAATAATGAAACCCGTCGGCTATCGCCGGTGAACTACATAGGTTACAATTTCTATTGATTCTGGGTATATTTTTCCAGCGACCTGTCTCTACAGGTAAATAATGATTCGATGTCCGAAATGACATAATAGGTCGAGAGAAATAATCAGGCAGCAGGAGGTATTTTTCAAACGACGGTAGATCTTTGAACAATTTATAGTAATAAACTTTTGAACTGTTATTTATATCATCCTTCCATTGTTGTATAAAATGATCTTTAAGTACGGTTTATACCATAGAGACAAGCCACTGTTTACAAACGCAACCAGGATTATCAAATACATAGGTCAAGCCACAACTGTTTAAAATACTTTTTATGTGAGATATCCATACGTTACTATTACTAATATTGAGAGTGTGATCTAATTTGAACAGTTTAAGGATGCGTGATGACAACTTGAAAGGAGAAGATATGGTTTCTTAATTATACCAAAATGAGATCATTCTTTTAGCAATTGTTATGTTCACAGGAAAACGTCCAAATTCACCGTAAACCATAAAGTTAGGAGTTGATGATTGCAACCCAGTAGCAAACTTTAGATAGTTAAGCTGAATGTTTCAATGTTTATAACATTTTCACAACCCCATATTTCACATCCATACAAGGCTATAGGTAGTATTAAGATATCAAACAATTGAATTACAGTATCAAGTGCTAGATTGAGGTTTCTTGTTTTTTTCAGGAGTGCAAACATGGCCTTTATTAGAGCTGGACAGTAAATCGTTTATTGCGGTATTAAATCTCCTATTTCGATGAAAGTTGATACCTAGATACGTATAATTATCTACAATTTCAATTGGTTTAGAATCAAATTGAAAAGATAATTTAGATTTTTTACCTACGCCTACTCCAAATATAATAATCTTAGTTTTGGCAATGTTAACATTGAGTTTCCACACATCGCAGCATTTTTTGAACATATCAAGAGAATTTTGGAGATCTTTCTGGGATTCACCTAAAAGTATCGCATCATCTGCGTACAACAAAATATAGAATTTAATACACATTTACACATAATCATCATGAACACAAATGATGTCAACGCCCCTACAAAGTCGCTCTCAAGATATACATCTTAATCATTGAGAAAAATAGAAAATAAGAATGGAGAGAGATTTTCTCCTTGTCGAACACCGGAATAACCATAAAAGATGTTAGAAATTTGGTTATCAACCATAACACAAGATTTTATATAACTGTACATGTTTTTCACTAACTTGAGGAATTTCCTCTCTATGTTGCATGATAACATCTTGTACCATAGGCCTACTCTCCAAATACTGTCGAACGCTTTTGTGAAATCGATAAAAGCACAGACAAGTTTTTGTTTTGATTTTTTGAAATACTGATTTAGCATATTTAAGATGAATATATTATCAAGTGTTGACATATTTTCTCGAAAGCCAGCCTGTGATGAACTAAGAATTTCATTTGATTCTAAGTAACTTTTTAATCTGGAATTCAAAAGACGAGTGAATAACTTTCCTAAACAGCTCAGAATGGTAATGGGCCTGTAGGAGTTTTACCGGGAGATGTAGCTCGTTTGACTCCGAAGGTAGTCCGTGTGGCATCGACCAGCACGTGCGTTATGTCCTCAGCTAACCTAGTGACATCAGTATCAACATCAACATCAACACTGTCATAACAAACAGCATCAATTCTATCTCGCAACTGCCTTATAACTTCTACATCAATGTTATTTCGTTAACACTAGCCCTATCAATATTGTAGCGTCTAGGCCTGTTTCCGGTATTAGTTTTTGAAGAATTTAAAGTCTCAGAGACAGATTCATCTCTCTTTTTAACCTTACTCGCCAGCGATAGGGTAACTGGGCAGTGTACATCTGCTAACACAGGTGAGAAATCAATAACATCAAAGTCATTAATCAAAGGCATACAAGCAGCAGAGACAATGACGTAATCAATCAAACTCTTATCATTACAGGTGGTTCTTCCAATATTGAGATCATTACCTATTCGGCCATTGCATATGTATGAATTAAGGCTCCTACACAAGTCAATAAGCTGTTTACCATAATTGTAAATTTTACCCATGTCCATACTATGCCTATGTTTTGGCATACCATCTGGATCAAGGTCATTACTAATTTCAACAAAGTCTAAAACAAAATTATCAATAACAGTATATAGGCCGTGGGCTAGGTATGACCCACGAGCATGGGGGTATGATTACGTTTTGGGTTGTCATATATAAACACCATAATTTGATGTAGGCTGATTATTGTTGATCTACTTGTGGACAATCACATAGAATACTTCTTGACAACTCTGATATCACTCACTTTTGTATGCATATAACAGGTTAACAGTATAATGTTCGAGTCGATTACAGAACTTTGAATGAAATGAACCTATGTGTAACATATTCAAGATGGCAACCATAAAGCTGTGCCAAAAAAACTGATCATAATGTAAGTGTTATTTATTTCAGCAAATATACAAATCAATTTTTGGACGCAGGCTTGATATTTTGATCACGATATGGCTGAAATATTGCCGATGTGACTTTAAATATTAACTCACTAACTCACTTGATATTTTGACAAATTTTGCCATTTCAAGTTGAGTTTCAGATTTTTTAGTACAGCTACTAGTTAAGGTGAATTTGCAGGGGCACAACCGAATGTAAAAGATGTATTCATTTACTAACATTTAATTCATACATAACTTAGCTACTTAAGTTTCCTTTTTACAGAAAATGTCCAAATGCGAATCGTCCAAATCGTATATGAATGGCTTGAAATGAACAGGGACCATGCATTCACAGAAATAAATGATATTCCAATTACATACATAAGATTCTCTTACAGAATACCCAAGTTAATATATATGGAAATGTCCCACCTTGTAACAATGTCATCACCGTGATTATGTGTCTTTTGAGGTTGAACTGTTGTGACTGAGACCAACATCTTATACAACCGGGAACAACTTGAAGACAGCTTTGACATCTCAACCTAAACGGAAACGTATCCCCAGTGATCCAGAGCCAGTGTGCATCATATATGTACCTGGCTTTAAGTATGGCTCACTACAACGTCTGAGCAAAGCCAAAGATCCTGATGAGAAGATGGAAAAGCCGTTTCGTTTCGACAAATTGTGACAGAGTTACTGACCTGTTTTACGGAGCTTCATTTGCCTTATTATGAAAGAGGGTACTAAGCTTATGAAATCAACTCCTCCTACAGTTTCCAGAGATTATCCCTGACACTCTACACACATGATGTCGACATGTTGATGATATGCATATCACAGTCCCGTTTCGTTTCGACTAATTTTGACAGAGTTACTGCCCCTACTTTACGGAGCTTCATTTGCCTTATTGTGAGAGAGGGTACTAAGCTTATGAAATCAACTCCTCCTACCGTTTCCAGAGAATATCCCTGACACTCTACACACATGATGTCGACATGTTGATGATATGCATATCGCAGTCCCGTTTCGTTTCGACTAATTTTGACAGAGTTACTGCCCCTGTTTTACGTAGCTTCATTTGCCTTATTATGAGAGAGGGTACTAAGCTTGTAAAATCAACTCCTCCTACCGTTTCCAGAGAATATCCCTGACACTCTACACACATGATGTCGACATGATGATATGCATATCGCAGTCCCGTTTCGTTTCGACTAATTTTGACAGAGTTACTGCCCCTACTTTACGTAGCTTCATTTGCCTTATTGTGAGAGAGGGTACTAAGCTTGTGAAATCAACTCCTCCTACAGTTTCCAGTGAATATCCCTGACACTCTACACACAAGATGTCGACATGTTGATGATATGCATATTGCAGTCCTGTTTCGTTTCGACTAATTTTGACAGAGTTACTGCCCCTGTTTTGCGGAGCGTCATTTGACTCGTGTAAAGAATTCATGCGGGGGATGTTGTGCTCTCAGAGCACTCTTGACTTAATTGTGCGTGTTCTGAAATGAATTTCATCAAGTTTGTTTAGCTGTCACTTCAGTTCGGACATTGTTTTCGTGGACTTTCGAAGGGGAGTGTTTTCTGATTGACTCTCAAATCACCTCCTGCCAAATTCTAACGGTGGTGGTTGTCGGAGATGGCAACGAATATTGATAAGAAAAAGGTTTGTAAACAACATGTTGTCATGAATAGAGTTTTCTCAAACAATTTTTATAATGTTATATTTTACTTTCTTTGTCGGTTGTTTCAATGAGGAAATAGCTTAAATTGTTCCGATTCTGGTCACCATAGAACATTTCTCTAACAGATTCATAAACATTTCATTTGTATGCAAAAGATATGTCTTCGTTAAATCTTTTAATGTCACCATCAAAGCACTCAGGGTTGTGGCTTAGAACGCGCCAAACATTCAATATCAAACTACCGTATTTCCTCTATTTCGTATTATTCCTATTAATTTCGCGAGACCCCTTGACTCGGCGTCTATTAGTGAGTGAGTGAGTATGGTTTTACGCCACTTTTAGCAATATTCCCGCAATATCACGGTGGGGGACACCAGAAATGGGCTTTACACAATGTACCCATGTCGGGAATCGAAACCGGGTCTTCGGCGTGACGAGCGAACGCTTTAACCACTAGGCTAGCCGACCGCCCCGCGTGTATTAGAGAACTGGCTGGTACTAGAGACCCAGCATGTATTAGAAGAAATATAGATATGTTTTACAGTTCATATGGGGTTGATCGGACAGCAGCCATTTTCTATGAATCAATATGTAGGCTATCTATGTATTCACACGCACGTTTTTTTGTGAAAAGGCTTAACATATTTGAAAGGGGTTTCCGTAGCAAAAAGGAAACCTCTTTTTAACCAACCAGAATCAAGAATTCATCAATGTCATGGTAGAATTCTGAACATTTTTTCCAAATTGTCAAGAAGTTTAAACATTTTGGAAAATGTGGATTTATTTTTACCATTTTGTTATCAATCTCAACTATTTCAAATATCAATTGTAAGTTCCATATAACCAAGTCACCCACAAGCCAAGACTACGACCAACAATAGCTACACAATGAGGCAAGCCAAGCTATATGGATTACTTACATACATACCTACTTGGAAGTTCTTTCTGATCAAAATCAGTTGTCCTTTCTTTACTGAAACTATTCGTCTGCCATTTGCTTTACTCACAAAATCCTATTTGAATCAGCACAAATGCAAGACAAATAGTGGCAAAAGAGCCTGAAGATGGAAACAAAAGAAAAGTCAACAATGCATTGACTTGAGCCTTAGTTTTATCATAACTGATGAGATACATACTCTCAAAATGTGCAAAATGAATTGGGGTGGGGGTGGGGGGTGGGGGGGGTGGGGGGGTGTGGGTGGGGGGTGTGTGCTGGTGGTGGGGGTTTGTTGGACTGGGATTTTGTATCCAGGTATTTTCAGCTAGAGCTACACAATCATATTTGTTTTATTTCAAACTATGAGGCTGAATTTTTAGTTAAAAATAACACCTTGCAACAATGTTTCTTGAAGAATTTTCGGGGAGAATTCTTTTTATCGATAAAATGAGCAGGTTGTCAAGAAAATCAAGTGGTCGGTCCCCTATTATTTTTTATTTTGAACAGATTAAAATAAAATAAAATGCAGCAAAGAGGGTTTGAGTGATCCTGGCACAGTCAGGCTGGTCAGGCTAATCATCAGTTCAGGGATCTTGCCCCCTCTACACGCAGCCCAGACAGCGAACTTTTCGGAGAATTTTAAGACTCCCCAACACTGCAGCTTTCTGCATTACCCAGATTGTTAGAATGGCTGTATCCCTGGCTGCAAACCCAGGCAGTCACCAAATGTCTGTCAACAGATTTGGAGGCACCGAGAACAATGGGGAGTTTGACAACTTGGTACTTGGGATGCAAACATGACATTTCAAAAGTGAGGTCAGCATATTAGCCATGTTTTTCCTGAATCTTTTCAATCATATAAGTATCAGAAAATTCAATGATATAAATGATTTCATTGGATTTATCAAAAAGGACCAGATCAGGTTTGTTGGCCTGGATACGTTTCAGGCTGTAAATGGGCCTATTCCAAAGACTTTTGTATTTATCATTTTTGACGCCTTCTACTTATTCTGTGTTGTACATGGTTGGACCTCTGTGACAAAACCACGAGCATGACAAAGACGGGAATAAAATGATCGAGCTACACCATCATGTCGCTTAAGATACTGTGTTTGTGCCAAAGCTGGGCATCCACTGACAATGTGTTGGACAGTCTCTAACCTTTTGTCCCTAATCTGCATCCCTAAGTACGTATAGGCCTGACCTTCCACGAGAAGGTCAATAACTCCTCCTCCAAATAAACTGACTGATCCTCTCTCTCCTACCTTGCCACGTTTCATAATGAAGAATGTTACATTTGTCGAGTCCAAAGGACATGACGATATCATTAGGAAAGTACTTGACAAGGAAAATCTGTTTTCTTAGAGTGGGTCCTACATTGGCAATAAGCTCAAGGTCATCCATGTGAAGGAGGTGAGTAAGGGGTGTTGGGCATCTGTGCTGAGGACGTCAAGGATGAGGGACCACATATTTTAGTTGGTTATAACCGTAGTTCGTCATAGGCACATATACACCCTATGTACAGCAAATGGACGGGTCCCCGAAACAGTTCGTAATATCCGTCAGTTCAGTATAAGTTTATATTTGAGCTCATACAGATCAGATTCCAAAGCATAATGAAGTGTCATATCAAGTATTGCAAAGACGTGATGACTGAGGCAACGGAAACACTGAAGAATCCCAATAACAAGCTAATGTTGGTTTTACATATAAAAAGAACTACTGTGTCATACATCCACATCCACAATGTGTATATTGCGGCAAAAAGTGATTCTGCATGAAGGTTAATATATGTTCTTGGGGTGTTTTTCGTTTAGAGCGACTTCAATAACACAGACCAGACACAGTATTGAATCCATAGAACTATAAGATTACATACTGTAAAGTTAATCTAAAGTTCATCGAGTTATGAATAGCGAGGACAGTTGCTGTTTCCTGAAAATTGTCTTCATGTACAGTACTAAATCCGCCTGATAAACACGATGGAGGGTGTGCACATAGTAAACACTTCATGACTTCATCACACGTATGGTTCTCTATAGACGTATGTGTAGTCACTCAATCCGTTTGTCAATAATTGGTCTACACATTGTGTGAGGACCCAAAAGAATGGCTCTCCTCCTCAGTTGTATTGTTTGCACTGTCTACCAGTTGTTGATTCTGTTTCGGGCTTTTCTTCCTCTACACTTGTCACAGAGGAAGAAGATGATGAACACCAGGAGCTCAGTGATCTCCATGACTGTCAAGATGCTAGCTCCGAGGCACAATCCCGTCTGACCCCCGATATTGGCTGTAAAACAACACAAACGTTGCATGAACATCTACATCAATAACAATCATTGAAACTCTGAGGGCGGTGTGGTTAACGCGTTCGCTCGTCACGTCGAACGTCTGGGTTCGATTCCCTTTATGTATACAATGTGCGAAGAAAAAAGGTGTAAAACCAAATGCAACCACTCAGTCAATCAATCAAACTCCAAAAGAGCTACATGGTCGTTATATGTTGCAGACATGCTGTATTTGTAATTTGGAGATATACCAAAATACGTTTATTTTTCTTGATTAAGTATTTAAAAAAAAAAAAAACACCCTTTCCGACTGTTGGTTTTGTAAGTTGGCTTTAACACTATTTGGAATAGTATTCCAGTTGAAACTCAAGGGCACAGGTATGTTGATGACAGCGAACATATTATACATATAGGTTATCACGCGAGTGTGTTTGGGGATGGAAAATATCCTGCATTAGGAATAAACATTGTATTTAGCATATAATGTCATTCTTTAATTCTGTGCTTGAAACTGGCTTTCCCTCTCTCACAAACATTACCGAAACATTGCAAGTTTTCCTGGAATGCTCACATTAATATTTATTACGTCCCAGGGTAAGTGATGTGTCAGTTGGACAGTGGCCAGTATAGTTACAACTAAAATCTGTTTCTTATGCAGTGGCGAAGCAGCATATACGCAAAACAACAATTGTTTTTACTTGCCTTTCGTGGCAATCCATCGGTCTGCCCTTTGTCAAAGGGAAGCTTCTCTAACCCTAGTCTATGAGAAGTCACGGCCACGTTCAGATGTTGGCCTTTCGGCCTGTCCTGTCATAACTTTACGAAGTGCAGTCAGATGTACACACAGCGACAAAACGAAACAAGGTAACAATTCAAACATATGTCGGCCAAATACAACTATTTTAATTTGTGGAAAAGGTTCCAAGCCGCTGAGGTCTACAAGCACAGATATGGCTACTGATCCCGCTTGGCTAGGACAAGTGACCTCGCAATATTGTTTCGCAATTTATGTCTCCAAAGTTGCCCAAACTTGTAAAATGCCTTAGCTACGTCAACAGTTAGACACTGGTTTTCAGTATATTAGACTATTCTTTTGATAATGATATCAATTATCCCAGTAGTTTCTCCAGACTCCCGATAGTTAATTCTGACTCGATCACTGAATTACAAGGGCGACGCCATGTTTGTTTGTTAACAGTGAAAGTAGTGACCTTTGATATTTCCATCTTTATCCGCATATCCGTTGGCTTTATCCTGCAGAGAAACCTTCCAATTATATGATAATAGACCAGACGCTGATATTAGAGACCGGTATCCTTTCATGACTAAGGGACGAAACTCTGCCCAGTGAATTGCGACACTTCATGCCACATTGTCACCCGTTCGAAGCTGAATGATATAGAGTACCTTCCGCAAAGGAACAATACCACTAGTGAACAGTAAACACTTACAAAACAGCGAGGCCACCGAATATTGAGGTTGTTGTGTGATGGTTGTCACCATCATCTGGTCGTAAAACACTCTCAGCTCCAGTAAGTTGTCTCTGAATAATAAACAACATCAAATACTTATATATCTGGGAGTTAGGCCATCGATACTTTGAAAACCCTTGATCATGGGCATGGCATTGACAGATTAAGGATCATAATCGAGGAAAAAAATGGGATTCAAACCCGCTATCGTGGCGCCAAGAAGTTACATCTTTGCAAAGACAGTTCTGGCGCATTCCTTGTCCCAAAACTTGTATCATCGTCGACAGTAAATTTTCATACGGTACGTTTGTTTGACACCGCACTCAACAATAAGCGACGGTGGCCTGTGACCAATGGTTGACATCATGATCATCTATCTACACACTTGGGATACGGTGATGTGCATCAACCAAATCATCGAGCCTGACTATCCGATCCCGTTAGTCACCTTTAACAACAAGCATGGGTTGCTGAAGACCGATTCTACCCTGGATCGTCACTGCGCTCAGATGGAAAGCCGTTTGTTGCTGGTTATTCAGTGAGGAAAACCATTCAGTAAGTACGTTCCACTGTACTATACATGCCTTATAATAACAACATTTAGGCATTTATGTTAAGATAGGATTAATGAGTTTTCAAGTTTGCAGCTGTTATTGCGTTATTCGATCTCCAGAAATTTAGTTTTGGGCGAAATTTATTAAAATTGAAACACTGGTTACAAGATTTATTGTGAGTATTTTGATGTAATAGCTTTAGGAACATCAATGGAGAGCAACATAACAACCAAGGTTGGAAAATAAAGGCTATACTGTACGGAAGTCTTACTGCATGCTCTCCTTAGTATGAGCCTTCGTGGTGTTGAGGAAACTGTTGACCCAGACGCTGGCTGGGAAGGAGCTGGAGGACACCTGGGCAGTGTATCTGTCAAACATGCACTCGCTGGCACACCTGCATTCCCTCACGAAGTTACCGTCTTTGGACACTGATCCTTGTAAAGTAAAATAGCATTTATCAATGTATTATACCCTGTAACAACTTGGCTAGCCCTTGATTGTGGGTTCTGTTACAGGTACGGGAGTTGATAATTAAAGATTTGCTTAATAGGGAAACCTTATAATGTGGACATTACATGATGGCATGGAGGTATACCCACAAAAACTTGAGTTGAGCGACCGTTTCGCTGTGACAAGTCAGTAAAATATGCAGTGGACTGTGACCTTTGGAAAAAGGACAAACTTGAGAAATTGAAAGTGAATATTTGCAGAAAAATGGGCTCAACACCAAAAGCCAAAAAGACACGATCGGATACAAACACAACACTAAGGAAGGATGCAGGATTCCCCTTCCCATGCAACCCTAAAGAGATGGAGAGTGGAGTAGAGTGAAAGGGAGAGCTTTAAGACGACCCCCGTTCTGTAATGCTTGCAGCTTCAGCAACTTCTGACTCCAGCCCATGCCATGCCAATTAATTGAACCGAATTGTTATCCTACGAAGATGAATGTACAAGGCCAGGATTTCATGTTGCAGAAATTCTGCGTACTTTAGTGCTTGCATCACAGTAATTTTAAAATGGAAGAGGCCTGACCTCGTTGTACGAGAAAGACTGGTATGTTACCAGTAAATAGTCACTTTACTCACCAACAAAGGGCCTATAACAACTATCCAGTTTCACCAACGAGCACATAAGACCATCCCCTACAATGAAAATCAATACATACTGCTATTGAAGTGTCATGAACAGTATGCAAAGAGTTTATTCCAAAGTGTTTATGTGTTGGGGTGTGTGGGTAGATGTATGTATGTATGTATGTATGTATGTATGTATGTATGTATGTATGTATGTATGTATGTATGTATGTATGTATGTATGTGTGTGTGTCAAGGTGTCTTAAATCTTATCTTGGCACGGTCACCGCTCACTCGCAATATTGTCGCAGCCGTAACAGTGTTTGTGTGTGTGTGTGTACACACACACACACACACACACACACACACACACACACACACACACACACACACACACACACACACACACACACACACACACACGTCACAATGTAAGTGCAGTAATCTTTGATGCTACGTTAAACCCCATTTCACCTCGCCTCACCATAGTCATAATAAATATCTTCCAAAGTGTCGATTGCACGATTCCGACTTTATCACGAGCATGTGCTTAAGAGTCACTATCACACAGTGATGATACAAGGTGTCCGCGAAAAGGTGAACTGAAACTGAAAGTCATGGAATTTGTCACAGTTTTCTTGGGCAAGTTTATGACATATATCGTTTTCACAATCATTCAGTTAATGAAGTGAATTTTGAAAATCGTCATGCCAAGATGAAATATAACTCTTAGCTGGTGAATCACAAGCATTGGTGGTATGGCATTTCAAAGTTGCCCAGGCAAGATTTGTCGACTTTGGGCGCAATGTTGGTGACATGGCGCTATTAGAGATCGGCCAAGATCAGGAAGACCCTACATCACCACGTGCAGCAGAATCCGAGAAAAAAGGGTTTATATTGACGATATTTGACCTCAGATTAATCAACTTCAGTAGTTCCAGTGATGTCGATTACATCATCAAATGAGGCTTCCCCAATATTGGCATAGCGTCCTGTTTGATGACGAATTATGTTTCCTTCCCGGTGACATGGGAGGATCCTTGTGTATCAATGACGGAATAAGCGTTATGTCAGCACGACAGAAGTGTACGTCAATGTCAACGAGGGTCAGTTAATCTGCAGCAATTTTACCAAAATCTTCAGGTAGAATGGGCGGACATTCTACAAGGTGTCACCCACAGGCTTCTTGGTTCCACGGCGGGAGGAGTCGTGCAGTTCTTTAGGCAAGTAGTGCACACACATTGTACTAGGCTTAACGACTGCCGTGCTTGAGATAGCACAAACTTCTCCATTTGAGATTGATCTTTTCTATGTAATCTTTCAAACACACACATATCCGCGTATGGCCTTTAAGCCATGTAGATGTCACAGATTGAATCCCTTTAAAACCACATGTTCGTTTCTTTGTGGGGTGATAGTAAATAGGTAGATTTGTTTGTTTGCCGCACTCAACAATATTCCAGCTGTATGACGGCCTAAGTAGGTAGAATACATAGTGTACACAAGAGTACAAAAGAGTACAATTCATAAACTCGACTTTTGGACTAGGTAGTTACAATGATTATAATGATGATGTATATTGTGGTGGTGATTGTGGTGGTGATGATGTTTATGTTGTTGCGAGAATCGGAATGCCATAAAGCTTGGGAAGTATCTTGAAGAACATATTGTCTCATTTGAAGCATTGTTGACTGTTTTCTTATAAAGTATTACTTAAATTCCTCCAAACATTTCTGTCTCTAGGTATCAATCCTATAAGGTAAAACTAACTGACTATAGCATTCCATTTAATATGAACTACGTCTCCTTTGAACATGAAATAAAAACGTTTCTAAAATGAGTCAAAAACTTACGTGGGTCAACAGGTCCGACACATCCACACACATTGAAAGCCTTCATCTGAACACACTCTATTAAGCAATGTTTGTAGGTATAGGGGGAGTAGTACTTGAGAGGGTTGACAAACTCAGGACTGTTTGTGTCCACACATTTAATATCATCAAATGCCGTGTAGGGAGAGGGCTGGTACAGATACTACAAACAAAGCCACAAGTTATTCATATTTTCTTTGCTTCTATGTCAAGGGTCAGAAGAATGTTAAAGTGTGAGTATTGACATTGTATCAGTAAGATAAAACAAAACCCGTTTCATAATAAGGTCATAAATAAATTTCATGGATATTGATCATGTGATTTTATAAATTAAACCAATAACCACTTGAGATAATTGATAGAGGCATCACGGCTTCCCTTCAAAACGTTTCTCTTATGAAATATGCTCATGATCTTCTGCAGATTTGTAAAGATTAAGTCACGAAAGATTTTCATTATTGTACCATATGACTCTGATGTTCGGTCATTTATCAAACTTTGTACAAAAAGTCCTTGAAAGTCGTTTAGGGCATTGGAATACACAATAGCATCCTAAAACGAGCAACTATACATCATCAATGGGAATTGACAACATATACATTACATGTGTAAAACAAGTAAAGAACACAGTTGACTGGACGTGAATGTAAATGTGTATAAATATGTGTAACAGAGGAAGAGATATTCAAAAGTATCTCACTGTGGCCATTCTTCATTGTAGCTGTCAACTTTTTCTGGGGCATAAGAAAGATGCGTCTTTGATGAAAAGGCTGCTATTGAAAACATATCACTTTGCAATCATAGTAGTTATTCAGAAGTACCCACCTGAGTCTTTTGCAAGGCAACATATGTAGAGAACCCGGGAGCGGCCATCACGACAGTGGTGCTTGCGTCTGGGTGTAGACGTGGATTATGGAGTGAAACCTGCATATTCACACAGGACTTTCTTATTGTGTCCATTTTACATTATTACATTGTGATCTACACATCTATTCTGCTTTTATCACAGGGTATTCATACAAGTATGTCTATGAAAACAGACAAATTCATACAAAACTGCTACAGTGTTTGCAGGGTTCGCGTTTTACTTGGCTCCTGTCTAACGAGACGGATATAGGGCTGGAGCCAGTTTATGGATGAGCACTTCCGGTCCTGCCAGAAGCACCCTCCCTAAATAAAGGTCGAGAGTATTACAGAGTTGAACTGAACCAACTGAGAAACGTGTAGTTGCATTGCACAATAGATTAAAGTACTTACTGCACTACATGCACAAATGTTTGTTTGTTTGTTGTTTAACGCACCCAGCAATATTCCAACTTTATGAAGGCGGTCTGTAATTAATCGAGTCTGGATTAGACAATCCAGTGATTGACACCAAGAGCATCGATCTACGCGACTGGGATACGATGACATGCATCAGCCAAGCACCACCCTATACAGTTGGTCGTATCTTACGACAAGCATAGTTGCCTTTTAAGGCAAGCATTGGTTGCTGAAGACCAATACATTATTGTATGTATGTAAACGTAGATTCACTCAGTTCTAATGCGATGTATAAGGGGTGTGTAAACCATGACAGTTTATTCGATGTGAAATGTATCACCTTGTTTTAACACTGAAGGATAGCTTAGATATTTATTTGTCAGTTTAGCAGATGTTAAAAGGGCGTAAATCTAAACTTGGTTACTTTGAGAAAACGTGATTTACCTTAATCCCCGCGGCCATGTTTCCCCTGAATGTGTAGTCGTTCTGACTGGTCTTGAAAATGATGATGAGGTTCGCATCCTCACCTGCCGTCCTAGCTTTGACAATATCACTGGCATTGTAGTTGAAGGTGTGGCACAGTCCTTCAGTAGTGAAAACAGGTCGGAACCTGGTCATGCAATCAAAGATTTCACCACCAAAGATACATTGATACAGCATCTTGGATCCTTCCATAGACATATTCTTCCACCATTCTAAAGACAATGGTTCCTGAAACACCTCTGAAGTTGGTGCAGAAAATGGGATATTTCGTATCCGTCCAAAAGAAACATTGAAAAAATAGGCCTCCATTTCTGGGTAAACGCCAAGACGAGTGTTGTTGAGAGTGCATCTGTTGCAGATGGTGACGGCAGGGAACTCGATGGAGCTCTGGATACTTGGAGTGACCTTGGTGACGGTGGGGTAGCTATAATAGTTTCCTATCTCCTCCACGAGGTTATAGATGAGGAACGCCAAACTTGAACACAGAGCAAGCATCCACAGCAATCTGTCCATGGAAGATGACGAGAGTGAGTATTGTTAAGTTGTTTTGGGTATGGCCTGTGTATATCACAGAGCCTTTCATAGTGTAATTCGATTTATAGTAGATGCACCAATGATCGACCTGCGGATTTTGCAGTTGCAAATGCAAAGTAGTACCCCTACCTTGTAATATATAATACTTACAACGCTGTAGGAGACAAATGCGAAATTGCAATTGGTTGATTGTTATTCCAAAGGAAATAATCTTGGGTAACGTTAGCCTTTCTCTAACATATAGAATCCAAGCAATTTTAAAACACAAAGGTTTTCGTCACTTCCATTGTTTGTCAAAGAACTGCAAAAGCCGTAACTCTTTCATCGATTCGTATACGTGGGCCAATGTCTAGAAATCAATACAAGGATTCTAGTGATAAGATGATAAAGTCCCAATCCAAAGGAGAGTCGTCCGCTTGAACGGAATAGGGAAATGAATAGACCTTTTTGCAAAAAGATGCGAAAATATTACACAAAATCCAGAAAGCGTTTAAACGAAAATGGAAGTTTAAAAAATATACAAATGTTCTGTTTTTGCAACAGTACATAAAGGAGTCATAACATATCATAAATTACATACTAAAAAGGACAGTACGTCGACGGTTCTGTGTGTTTTGTTGATCATGCACATTTAATTCTTGAACGAAAACAATAGAACATCACACAACGAAGTTGACAACGTAAGCGATGTGCAGAGTAGACTGGCTTGTCATGTTTGTTGAATGTATTTGAGGCAAATTGGAGAGAAAACTCGTGTGACTTTCCTACGGGTGAGTTACAAAATACAAATTGCCAAAGGTGTTAAATTAGAAGCCATTGTTAATCAAAGTCTAGATTACATTGTAAATATGCCACCCACAGTTCTTTAGGGCCAGCTAGGTTTCTATGTCACATCGTCAAACCTTACACAGTCTATTCATGTGTTTTTCATCTGTTTCATTTTGGACGAGTCAACACATTCAGGTAAACATAACGTTCAATGAGAAAATATCCTAAAACATAAAAAACTATTTTCATTTGCGTATTTATCCTCCACGTGCTGTCATCAAAGTCCAACAGAGAGCTAGCGATAGTCACTTTGATGTGTAAAGTTGTATTGTCCTACAAATGTGGTGTGCTCAATGGAGCAGAAAACAAGGCGTGCAGATTCGAGTTATCGGCTCGTTTACAAATCAAAGCTTCAGAACGGTCGACGGCCTGTCCCCTAAATCACAAACGTAGAAGTGAAGCTAAATATTCACCTTAAGATATTTGAAAATAATAAACTACAAAGCATATGAAGAGAAAGTTGGAGCATATAAAATCGAAAAATTCTATGAAGGTTTTAAAGACATCAACTCAGAAGAATGACAGCAAAATGAGACATTGTGATGATTTGGAAGAAGTAAACATAGGTAATATCTTTATGATAATATAAATGACAGACGAAATTACAGACTACAGACCTACATTGTGGTGGAAACGACAATTTTATCGATTGTTTTGGTATATTTGTATGTTGCATCATTACAGGTTGGATTACGTTGGACAACATGCATCTACTCACAAGTAAACTTTAGAACAAGAAAATAACTCTTTTTGAAAGCATTTGAAAATGTATGGAGCTGGAGTGGTAAAACAGATAAATTCTTTACTTTGGTACAGAATATGTGAAAGATCATTTAAAGCCATGAGTGCTAGCATTAGTGTTCTAATGAGGACAGTTCGATGTTTTGTATACTGTTCTAACTACAGCTACCGATACTGTTAATTTGGGGAATATCTTATCTTTACTGTATGAAGTGGAAATTCAGTGTATCTATGAACAAAATTGCTGTATGTGGTAGTGGTAATCTTAAGATTAATACAGTCTCATTCAAATACGGACATTATAATATTATACGAATATTTCTGTTTCCCAGACTCGATTATTACAGGCCAACGTTATATAGCTGTGAAGCTACATAAGAAAGAAAAAAGAATAAACAAAAAAACAATAACATGCCTAGGTTAAGTACAACGACACCTACCCACGAATGCTAAACGGGCTGATCGAAGGAGGTTTAATCTTGTCAACTGCATGAAGGCCTGTCGATTGACTGAATTTGATCCACAGATCTTTCAATCCGTACTTTGGCGAACGCCGGTCTGCATCAAACTTGACAGTCTCCGTCTTCTTCTCATCCACACTCATTGTTTCTGTAGGCGAAAGTTTATTTCGTGATGAGGCCCCAATCAAATACAGAAATATTCATGGTTAATATAGTTACAAGTAGGTTAATTTTACCATACTGAAACCGGTAGAGCTTGAACTTCACAACGCTGGCACCTGGTGTTATCACTTTCAACTGTTATGCATAAGAATACAAAGAAATGAAATCAGCTATAATCAACTGTTAACAAGATGGCGAAACAATATTTAACACTGACTTGACTAAACGTATCGTAATCATTATTATTCACAGTTACTTTTGTCATTATAATATGTCCACATTTCATCGGGCACTTCAAACGTTCTTCTGAAAATATGCTATATTTCATTCTTCATAATACCATGGCTATCAAGAAAACAGCGTTATCACTGTTTGTGTCACTGAAACACTAGGGGGTGATATTGCAACCGCTTGTGTTAACTAGTTAACACTAAGGGTTGATGCTGTGCATGCATCGTGCATGTTCTCAGGTGAGAGGTGAAACTGGTCTTCGGGACATTTGGACCTTATAAAGCAGATTACAATTCACTTATTCACTCTCTATGTTGAGAAAATTGACAAACATTCCTTGTATTTCTTGTATCACTGCTCAGAATACCCAAAACATAACACTTGTCATTTGTACTTTTAAAATATGAAAAACATTAATAAAATGTGATTATTTTAAAAAAAATGTGTATAACATTCTTAAAACATAACCATTCATCTTTTCGTAAATTAGTGCTGCATCTCAATAGTTTGTTCACCTTCTTTTGATATTACTATTTTATGTCAAATGATAAGAGTCCTATTTAAATAGCCACAATTAGCACATGTTTTGTGACAGGATTTATACGCCATCACCGCCGCATTTTTATTCTCTACCTCAATAGACCATATATGAGTCATGTAGATCTGGGGACTGCGTTTGACGCATGCAATGTTGAGTTCAAGACCAACTTCACTGGAATGTCAATGTGTTCGATTTTTCTCTTTTCTCTTGTTGTCAATAATTGAGAAACGGGCAAACTTGCTGGTTTGGGGGAACAGGGTCTTGCCCTTTTTCACAATGGTGTTCTCTTCAACATTTCCACTCGTCTCAACATGTTTTAACAAGATAGAGTAACGTACCCAAGCGGTAAAATATTATAAGAAGCACCAATTTCATCAATTTACGACCACAATATAAGAGTTAGAACAATGTCCCTTAAATACCAAACTGAAAGCGGCTTTGACCTTGGGCCCTCATATGTCAAAGACTTATCAATCCTACTACCCTTGGATACACACCCCACACCCTTCACCCGCTCCCCCATCCCCACTCACTTGCAAACCTCACCCAGGATCCCCTCTCTTCCTGCAACGGTTTTGATCTTACATAAACGACAACGTCAACCCTTTAGCGTAAACATTCAAGAAATGAACAGTAGAGGTTGCAGTTGTTAGTGTCCATAGTTACACTAAGATTAGGTGAACGCAAGAGGTTGTGACAAGGCCCCTTCTCTGAAATAAATATTTTATGGCACCAATCTTCGAACTCAAGTCGTGATAAGTATGGATTCTCTTAGATCAGTTGTGACTTCAGTAGTTTCTGAGAAAACTGGTCCCCATTGTGAACACTATGCAGGATGAAATAATAAGAAGGCCCCAAACTGTGTAAAAAATGAGTTAACGCATCAATTTTCCGCTCATTCTTGACTAGTATCTCTAACAAAAGCATGTAACATCGGAAGTCCCTGAGAAACCTGTCCCCATTTCACGCAATATGCACAAAGTTGAAAATCATTGAGCAAGCGCCATTACTCGGTGAAAATGACTATAAGACACTACTTTTCGAACTCGTTTAAGATCGTGACCAGTAACATGAGTGTGTAAAAATTCATTCTCAAACTTAAATAGTTTTGGAGACAATTCGTCCCCACTAAGGAACGTACGGATGAACGAACTCCGTTCCAATATTCCCCGCCCAACATGGTGTGCCTTCAAGACTAGTATTCTGCTTTATGTGCATATAATGTAGATGGGTGTAGGTAATAGGACACCTTTATCATCTATATATGTGACATGACACCATTTGTGTGAATATATAACTAGAATTACTGTGAACAATATATTCATATGTATGACAAAGAGACGAAAACCTTACCTTCTGTTTGAATGTCATCATTCCATCAAAGTTAATGTAAATATTAAACTATAATCTTGTATAGAACGTAAACACTGACAACTTACATGGTATTTGAATGCCACTGCACCGTCAAAGTTAATCTAAGCATGGAACTAGGATCTGCTTCTGTTAAAGATATGTTGACTTTACCTTTTCTCGGATGTTTTCACTTCCTACTCCGCTTAACTTCAGTCCGACCTTCAATGCAGGTATGTATGTTACACGGACGCCAGTGTGGTCTGACAGTTCTACAACAGCCGGTCTGTAAATAACTTGTGCTGGATGGACCCAAGAGATTCAAATGCATTTTGCAACCGTCACTGCTGAAGCTGGTTACTGATCAACAAATATTGAATGAACGAGAGACAATACCGTCCAATAAATGATTTTTACGAACACAAATACACCCAGCATAAATTTAGAGTGTTGTAAGAATAATGAGAAGCGCATACTATTGGTTCCATTTCCCATGCGTAAAGTCAACACTGTCAACGACCATGATTCGTGCATTAAAGCTAGGTTCGAGATGGATTGTAGAAAAATATGTTTGTCATTCCCAAACGACTGTTTGACATTTGTCTCTGTCCATAGTGTCTGACTTTGAATATCAATCAGATTGTAAAGAGAAGAATGGATCATTGAAAATCAGTGAAGTGATCAAGCAGAGCCTGTTCTGCTCTACCGGTTCCACCTACCTCTCACACAAAAGCAATAAAATATGGAAGGTTCATTTGTAAGGGGAGTTAAAACTCAATGTGTAGGTCATCGCAAGGCCTAGCATCGCCGCCCAGTGTTTTACATATCATTCCTGAAAGGACTTCAGCAGGGATTTGACTGAAAAGCTGAGTTGAAAGTAAAACGTGTCTTAGAGAGAGGGTGTCCATAGTTGACTGACTGAATGAATACTGCATTATCCCGCATCAGCAGTTTTGTAGCTATTCACAACGAGAGCCTGGTCATTTAACTTTATCATTTGGATGTAAAGAACAATCTAAGAAGCATGGTGTCGAAGTTCACATAAAACGACAGTCAAATAACAGAGACAAAGTAGAAAAAAGCAATTACAATTTGAGACTGAAATTTATATTCGATACATTTCTTTTAGGAATCTTAAATTCTTACGTTTATGATTTTTAGTAAAAGAGAACATGCGCGAGGACCATAATCTATGATGGCAATTTCGTCAATACAGACGCTCACTGGATTGTCTGGTCCAGACCGCCGTCATATAGCTGGAGTGCGGCGTTAAACAACAACAAACCAACCAACCATTACTGACGCGTCAGGTAACCATGGTTTCAGAGATTTTTGAAGGGGTCGTTGGACGATTGGCTATAGCCGACAGAATGGGTGCAGAATAGATGGACTAAAGGTATAACTATGTTCGTGCTGTTTCCAGTTGTACTGGCAGATTTCATTGTTGCTCAACGCCGCACTAAAAATATTCCAGCTATATCGTAAATAATCCAATCTGGACCAGACAATTCAGTGATTTACATCATGACCATCGATCTACAGAGTTGGTATACGATGACATACACTGAGTCACCGAGGCTGACCACTGAAGCCCGTTAGTCCCTCTTACGACAAGCATGGGTTGCTGAACACAAATTCTTCTTGATACGGCAGTAGTACTACTGAGAAAACATTTAAAAAAGCAAGCGAGTTTTGCTTGTATGTGGCATCCAAGCTGTGGTAGCAATTATCAATAAACAATCAGCAAAACCACTTCGAAAAGCACATTGATTAGACGCTGATACTTCTCTGTTTACAGCATACTATCTTGTTTAGAGAATTGTATATTCCTACTCATGCGCATGTTATAGTTTATTCGCTTTTGATATTTCACTGGTCCAGGTTCAAGGATGCAGCATCGCGGGCAGAGACACCGGCATTCATGTACCACAGGGTACACTGACGACGGATGTGTAACGAGTTGTGCAGTCTTCTCTCGCACTCAGTACATGGACCCTGTAAGAGGCGGCAAAAAAAACACTTAATATATTCCACGTCTCTTTGACGCGAAACGTTTGGACCGCTTCGGTTGATCACCTTATCGCGCATTTCCCTTAACAGGAAAATCTCCTCGCACGCCAGGTGTCGTACACATCGGCCCTAGAAAGAAAGCAAAAGCTCAATGATATGCATGAACTAACATCCCACATTCGTATTCAGAAAGGCTGACGATATGGCTGAA
Source organism: Haliotis cracherodii (assembly GCF_022045235.1). Taxonomy (NCBI): domain Eukaryota; kingdom Metazoa; phylum Mollusca; class Gastropoda; order Lepetellida; family Haliotidae; genus Haliotis; species Haliotis cracherodii. The sequence goes on from NW_027266341.1 coordinate 31,829,288, forward strand.
ATATTGCCGATGTGACGTTCAATGTTAACTCACTCACTCACTCACTCACTCAGAAAGGCTGATCGGAATTGTGAGGCGGAAAAAGAATGCAGTCACCCAGTTGTCAATCAGAACTGATTTGCTGTCTATTATTTGCAGATTATTACATGCAGATTGTGTTTCAACTTATGAAAGTAAAGCGACAAAACCCTTTCCATAGCCAATAGATCAGAAATGTCTGCATAAAGCAGAGTCGATTGTACAATTCCAACTATATAATGAGCATGTGTTTATATATCACTATCAAATAGTAATGATACCAGGTGATACAAGTCGAAATAGAGAATTGCATCGGAAATCATTTTTGTCACTGATGTGTCAAATTTGGAAATGTCCTCCACATGTCTACCATAAAACGTTTTGAAGACATCTTTTTTCACAGCTGCATTCTAATGGATTCTTTAGAATCAGGGAGGGAGCATGTGTATGTGATCCGCGTGATGCGACCACAGCCTGGCACCGTCGTCTCATGCTCCCAACAAGTGTCTGGAAGGTTGCCAAGGGGAGATTGTTCTATTCTTCAGTTACAGCTATGCCGAGTTCCTGTAGAAATGCCGGAAGAACAGGGCGTCGTGAGCGGGCGATCTTCAACTCGTTCAACATGTGTTTCAATAGGGTTGAGGTCTGACGACCGGTCTGGACACTCCATGCGAACAACGGTCTTCTGCTCTAAGTAGGCATCGACGACCCTGGCACGATTAGGTCGTGTGTTATCGTCCATGAGGATGAAGTCCGGCCCGATTGCACCAGCATACTACTTCACGTACACATCAAGAATATCATCCCTGTAGCGTATAGTTGTCATCGCGCCCGCTGTAGGATATGGCGGTTTGTTCTTCCAGCTCTACAGATCCCACCCCAAATCATGATTGAGCTCCCTCCATGTTCGGATACGTTGGAAATCTTTCTCCTTGTCTACGCCACTCTTTGGCATGACGATCTGTGAAGTCAAGACATCAGTGAGTTAAAATCTAACACCGGCACTATTTCAACCATATCGTGACGAGATGCTATGCATTAGCGATACATATCTGTAAGTTTAATACAAACCTGTCATCGATGGACAGTACAATAACGAAAGTATCACAGATTCGATATAAAACTTGTTGAAAACATGTAAAACAAAATATAATCAGTAAACAACACGCTATAAAAACGGTCTACAGATCGCCAGGACCGGGGATCATGGAGACTTACAGTACTTTTGCTACCTGCATGGACCCTTACATCCTCCCTTCAGTTGTTGGCAATTATTGACAAATTTAGCCAAGCATTTAAACACATACGATTAAAAACGTGGCAGAAATAAATTCACTTTGAACGACATGCTCATTCGTGACCAACTCGTGTTATTCCGGGACAAGCCGAATAGCGACTCGTGCCCCTCTCATGGCCATTTTTGCGACCGGGCTCCGTCTTAGCGCAAACGGGCAAAAAACAATTGTCAACTCGTTGGGTAATGGTTCACACATCTTTACCCAGATATTATATATATTTCAGATTCAATTTAAAGCAAATCGGGACATGCGGAATTATACAGTATGATTGAACAAATTAACTGTGTCTTGAGTATATTTTTAGATGCAAGACATATGTAAAATCAAAAATTATTTCTGAGGGATTCTTTGAGGAAGAACTTGAAATCATACGCGCATTCTGATTGGTTTGTCGTATTTTCGCATATAACATTCATCGATATGGGGACGAGTCTTCTTGCAGATTACGGAAAGGGGCGAGTGGTGACATGCTATTTCATACCCCCTCTGGACTATTTTTTTACACTTCATCCATCTTGATATAGCCATTGACAATCACAGTTATCCAAATTATTCCACCAGTTATACAAAAATCCTTTATTTTGTAAAAGAAATATTAATCAATATTTATGCAATAATTCTTTTTCCATAAAAAAAAAGAAATTAATCGAGACTGAGTTTTATTAAAGAGATCCTTAATGAAAGATAATCTGAAATATTGATCGCTTGTGATTGAAAATTGATCACAGTCAAGCAGGACATGAATGTAGCGTGAATGACCAACACGACATCATTGCATTATGACCTCTTGAAATCTGGACTGACAACCAAAGTATGTATAACCCGATAATTGTTTTAATTTCATTTTGCATTAGATCACAGATATAAGATCTCCTCACGAGTTTATAGGGGCTTTTGGGTAGCCTAGTGGTTAAAGCATTCGCTCGTCACGCCGAAGACCCGGGTTCGATTCCCGACATGGGTACAATGTGTGAAGCCCATTTCTGGTGTCCCCCGCCGTGATATTGCTGGAATATTGCTAAAAGCGGCGTAAAACCGTACTCACTCACTCACGAGTTTATAATCAGTGTATGGGATAAGAAGTTGTGTCAAAGATTTGTATCAAATGATTTTATTCTTGTTTATAAATTAGTGGGTTTGTGTCTGATTTCTTAAGTCTAGTTAATGTGAGGTCTACATGTGACCTAGCCATTAGGCGATGACAAAAGTGGCATGGGAGCTATATCTTAAAGGTTAATTTCAACAGCGGAAACGACAGATTTGATTCTTATTCCAAGTGGAGGAATTTGATTTGATATCTTAAAGTAAATATCTTCATAGAGAGGATTGAAAACGCATTCCAAAGCTGGATCTGACTGATAAGATATATAATTTAGTGATGTATTGTAAGGATAATTTCAGATGGAATTAAATTAAAAGGAGGGCTCATCAACCTCTACGTGCAAACTATGAATAGGATATCTTCTAAAAGCTCCAAGGCAAAGCTATCGGCGGCCTTTCGGTAAAATATAATACATATAGTATATTGTACATAATATTAATAGTCAAATTGGTTATCCAATCAAAAGGAATATTTGCATAATCAGATTAATCAGTTATTAGTTTGTCATTGTCTTTAAGATGGTGTACAGACGATTTCAAACCTTTGCCTTTTATTTTTTAACGATGTTCCATACTTTCGACAGTGGTTTCGTGAATTCATTTTGGAGACATAGTTCCTTCATGATTGCTGCATATTTTCCTCGTAAGCACGCCGTGTTTTGGCACTAGTAATTTTAACTATTCAAATTGTGAACTTTGCATTTTCCTGCTTGTTTGCATTCAGTATGAAACCATGGTTTACGAATATGTGGATTTGCAGAGGACTTAGAAATTGTTTGATCAGCAATTTCATTTAGTTGAGCTGAAAACAACTGTACACCCGTGAAGATCCAGGGTTGATGCATGTCATCGTAACCCAATTGCGTGGATCGATGTTCATGATGTCAATAAGTGGATCTTCTGGTCAAAAATCGATTATTTACAGACCGCCGTCATGTAGCGTCATTAACAAACAAACATCAAACGAAAACAACTGGATGGGGTCTAGTACATTTCTGAAATTACCAGGTTTCAGTTTTTGAGCACATAACATTTGAAACATGGACCAATTTGCTTTCGTGAAATTCCACCGTGATGGATGTTGGACATCATCCGGTTTTACAGCATTTGGGATGGTAGGGTTGGTTTGTTGTTTAACGCCGCACTCAGCAATATTCCAGCTATATGACGGCGGTCCGTGAATGATCGAGTCTGGAGTCTATTGATATCGCAAGCAACTATTGAGATAAGTATTGATAGTTGATGGTTAATTTTAGATTATAGTGTTGTACTCATCTTCTGACAGCATTATGAATAATTCTTTTAAATCTGGAGATATTTTTCACGATTAAGCAATTATTTGAGGTAAACAAAACTTTGAACTTTGCAAGATTCGGCCATTTACAAAGATAAATTGGAATATAATGTGATCTCATGGTATCAAAAAGGAGCATTTAAATAAATAATGAAACTCGTCGGCTATCGCCGCAGGCTAAATAGGTTACAATTTCTATTGATTCTGGGTATATTTTTTTAGCGGCCTGTCTCTACAGGTAAATAATGATTCGATGTCCGAAATGACATAATAGGTCGAGAGAAATAATCAGGTAGCAGGAGGTATTTTTCAAACGACGGTAGATCTTTGAACAATTTATAGTAATTACCTTTTGAACTTTTATCTATATCATCCCTCCATTGTTGTATAAAACTATCTTTAAGTACGGTTTATACCATAGAGACAAGCCACTGTTTACAAACGCAACCAGGATTATCAAAAACATAGGTCAAGCAACAACTGTTTAAAATACTTTTTATGTGAGATATCCATACGTTACTATTACTAATATTGAGGGTGTGATCTAATTTGAACAGTTTAAGGATGCGTGATGACAACTTGAAAGGAGAAGATATGGTTTCTAAATTATACCAAAATGAGATCATTCTTTTTAACAATTGTAATGTTCACAGGAAAACGTCCAAGTTCACTGTAAATCATAAAGTTAGGAGTTGATGATCGCAACCCAGTAGCAAACTTTAGAAATTTAAGGTGAAATTTTTCAATGTTTATAACATTTTCACAACCCCATATTTCACATCCATAAAAGGCTATAGGTAGTATTAAGATATCAAACAAATGGATTACAGTATCAAGTGCTAGACTGAGGTTTCTTGATTTTTTCAGGAGTGCAAACATTTTTTAGAGCTGGACAGTAAATCGTTTATTGCGGTATTAAATTTCCTATTGCGATGAAAGTTGATACCTAGATAATTATCTACAATTTCAATTGGTTTAGAATCAAATTGAAAAGATAATTTAGATTTTTTACCTACGCCTCCTCCAAATATAACAATCTTAGTTTTGGCAATGTTAACATTGAGTTTTCACACATTGCAGTATTTTCTTAACATATCAAGATAATTTTGGAGATCTTTCAGGGATTAACCTAAAAGTATCGCATCATCTGCGTACAACAAAATAAAGAATTTAATACACATATACACATAATCATCATGGACACAATTGGTGTCAACGCCCCTACAAACTTTGCTCTCAAGATATACATCTAAATCATTGAGAAAAATCGAAAATAAGAATGGAGAGAGATTTTCTCCTTGTCAAACACCGGAATAACTATAAAAGAAGTTAGAAATTTGGTTATCAACCATAACGCAAGATTTTATATTACTGTACCTGTTTTTTCACTAACTTGAGGAATCTACCCCCTATGTTGTATGATAACATCTTGTACCATAGGCCTACTCTCAAAAAAATGTCAACGCTTTTGTGAAATAAAACAACAGCACAAAAAAGTTTTTGTTTTGATTTTTTGAAATACTGATTTAGCATATTTAAGAAAGCCAGCCTGTGATGGACAAAGAATTTGATTTGAATGTAAGAAACTATTCAAAAGACAAGTGAATAACTTTGCTAAACATCTCAGAATGGTAATGGCCCTGAGTTCTGGTCTAGAGAGTCACCTTTTTTCTTATATATTAGGCGAATCACTCCCGTCAACCCAGCGTCAGGGATAACACCAGTGGATAAAAACAAATTAAAAAACGAAACGTAAAAGTCACCCATAATATCAATTGAATCAATCAAATAATCATTTTCAATTAAGTCAAGGCCTGAGGATTTATTACACTTCAGTCGCGAGATAGCTGAGCGTATTTCTCTTAAAGTAATATCTCTGTTGAGAGTCGAGTTATCAATTGAACAGGGGTTGAGATCTTCTTCTATAACATCATTGTTGCCGAGTTATGAGTCATTGAATGATTTGAAAAATTATGAAATACTTCTATGTTCGGTGTCAGTGAATTATTATCATTCACCTGTGAATTAAGTGTTTTCCAGAACTCTTTGGGCGAGTGTTTAAATTTATTACGTAACATTGTACTTGTTTCATATTTATGATCCTTTATATGCTTATTTAAGCATTTCTTATACAACTTGCCATGATGGCGATGGACTGAATAATTAACTTGATTCCAAACTCTTTTGAAACGACGTTAAAGCCGTCTAATGTCCCGACATTCCTTACTGTACCAGGGCTTATTCGTACTGACGCGCTTATGTGTTTTACCGGGAGATGTAGTTCGTTTGACTCCGAAGGTAGTCCGTGCGGCATCGACCAGCACGTGCGTTATCTCCTCAGCTAACCTATTGACCTCAGTATCAACATCAACATCAACACTGTCATAACAAACAGCATCACTTCTATCTTGCAACTGCCTTATAACTTCTACATCAATGTTATTTCGTTAACACTAGCTCTAATGATATTGTAGCGTCTAGGCCTGTTTCCGGTATTAGTTTTTGAAGAAGTTAAAGCCTCAGAGACAGATTCATCTCTCTTTTTAACCTTACTCGCCAGCGATAGGGTAACAGGGCAGTGTACATCTGATAACACAGGTGAGAAATCAAGAACATCAAAGTCATTAATCAAAGGCATACAAGCAGCAGAGACAATGGCGTAATCAGTTAAACTCTTATCATTACAGGTGGTTCTTCCAATATTGAGATCATTACCTATTCGGCCATTGCATATGTATATATAAATTAAGGCTCCTACACAAGTCAATAAGCTGTTTACCATAATTGTTAATTTTACCCATGTCCATACTATACCTATGTTTTGGCATACCAGCGTTTTCCAATACCACATCTGGATCAAGGTCATTACTAATTTCATCACAGTCTAAACCAAATTCCTTTAAAACAAAATTATCAATAACAGTATATAGGCCGTGGGCTAGGTATATCACTTTGGGGTATGATTACGTTTTGGGTTTTCATCTCACCAGTGATCCACTGATCTTCAAGTGTGATATACCACTGGACGCCATAAATAAGTTCCTCTCCAATGAGGTATCAATAATTGGTATTGAGTGAATATGGACCAACCCATGGCAAATCGAACGTCATATGTCCTGACAAAACCGAATTTTCTCGCAGAAACCTTTAATCCGGCATATGTTCTAGGTACGTGTGCCTGATTCCACTATAATCTTCTAACACATGATCCAGTACATCCCTCGAAGTATTTCTTAACATGTGATGTTACCAGGTTAAATTCCTTTGCACAATTTGGAACAAATCTACTCTTATAATATCAGAGTAGGATACCCAATATTGCATTCTCGGCTTTGCTACATCGGAACAACACTTGGACGTATGCTCAGGATTTGGCTTGTCATCTTGTGTATTATTCACCGACCTCGATGTGTTATATACCGTAGGAAACCATATATAAATACCATAATTTGATGTAGGCTGATTATTGATCTACTTGTGGACAATCATACAGAATACTTCTTGACAACTCTGATATCACTCACTTTTGTATGCATATAAGAGGTTCACATTATAATGTTCGAGTCGATTTCAGAACTTTGAATAAAATGGACCTATGTGTAACATATTCAGGATGGCAACAATAAAGCTCACCCCAAAAAAATGATCATAATGTAAATGTTATATATTTCAGCAAATATACAAATCATTTTTTGGACGCAGACTTGATATTTTGACAAATTTTGCCATTTTAAGTGAATTTAGGTGAATGTGCAGGGGGCACAACCGAATGTAAAAGATGAATTCACTTACTCACATTTAATTCATACATAACTTAGCTACTTAAGTTTCCAATTGACAGAAAATGTCCAAATGCGAATCGTCCAAATCGTATATGAATGGCTTGAAATAAACAGGGACCATGCATTCAGAAATAAATGATATTCCAATTACATACATAAGATTCTCTTACAAAATACCCAAGTTAATATATATGGAAATGTCTCACCTTGTAACAATGTCATCACCGTGATTATGTGTCTTTGGAGGTTGAACTGTTGTGACTGAGACCAACATCTTATACAACCGGGAACAACTCGAATACAGCTTTGACATCTCAACCTAAACGGAATCGTATCCCCAGTGATTCAGAGCCAGTGTGCATCATACATGTACCTGGCTTGAACTATGGTCCACTACAACGTCTGAGCAAAGCCAAAGATCCTGATGAGAAGATGGAAAAGCTGAAGGAGAGATCAATCGTAGAAGGATGGCAGAACCTTCAGAAACGCCAAGTCAAATGGAAGTGTCATGTACAAGCCTGCCGGCAGTTCTGAAAGAAACTCATGGCTGTCACAGAGAATATTATCAGCATTTTACAATGAACCTTGACTGTTTGAAACAACCTGAAATTAAATCTTTGGTAATGGCTGGCCGCCCAATTCGGCGTCCATCCTATGAGCCCATCATCTTCCAACCTGACTGCATCTTTTGTACTTCGTATTCATGAAAGAAATTCAAGTCAAAAGGAAGCTGGACAACAGAAGGCCTCACAAACTTCAGTCGGGATGGATGGCAGCATGTCATTAAAGCAGCTCAACGTCAAAACGATGAGCCTCAGCTGCGGATCAGACCTTTTTGCCTGTGAAGCAAAATATCACAAGTCATGCTGAACTGGTTACATATAGATTCCTGAGAAATGGTGGAGCTCTCAATTGTCAGAAGTTATCAACAGCAAGATACTGAAAGAGAAGAAAATCTACTAAAGGTGTATACCGATAGTCTTCAGGACACTGCACACCCAAACCTAGACTACAGGAGTGCCAAGTTAAAGAAGAAAATTGAGAACTACGAGCCCTACCAAGACAAATTGGCATTTTGTCATGGGACATTTCCAATCATTCATCGTGTACAACAGATTTACGTTGACTCAGCTGTACGAAACGTCTACCAATTAGGTTCGACTGACACGCTTGCACTTTTCTTCTTTAACTTGGTACTCCTGTAGTCTTCTCTTTCAGTTTCTTGCTGTTGATAACTTCCGACACTGATATCATGACTTTCTTGTGTGCCTCTTCTATTTGATGCTGTCTAAGTTGTTCCTACGGTTGAGAGCTCCACAAAGCCGAGTTCTAATTGTGGCAGATTAATCACGAGTGTGTAGATTTTTCGGTAAGAACCAAGCACAGTGCTAATCCTCTATTTTAATTTCTACAAAACTGTTGTACACTGTGGACTGACTGTCATTTCTCGGAATTTTGTAAGAGATGTCATTTCTTTGAAATCGAACATGCCATCATTTCTATTGTAGGGGTGACAGGTAATAGAAAAAGGTTTTAAAATGCTAAACGTTCACGGATCAAAAGCCAAATAGTGACAGAACTTAGACATTTGTGTCCCAGAAATAGTGGATCGTGTATGATTTTCTTAATTGTGCGTGTTCTGAAATGAATTTCATCAAGTTAGATAAGCTGTCACTTCAGTTAGGACATTGTTTTCATGGACTTTCGAAGGAGAGTGTTTTCTGATGGACTTTCAAATCCCCTCCTGCCAAATTCTAACGGTGGTGGTTGACGGAGATGGCAACGAATATCAGAAAAAGGTTTGTAAACAACATGTTGTCATGAATAAAGTTTTTTCAAATTTTTTTTATAATGTTATATTTTACTTTCTTTGTCGGTTGTTTCGATGAGGAAATGGCTTAAATTGTTCTGATTCTAGTCACCATAGAACATTTCTCTAACAGTTTTATAAACATTTCATTTGTATGCAAAAGATATGTCTTCGTTTAATCTTTTAATGTCACCATCGAAGCAGTCAGGGTTGCTGCTTAGAACGCCCCAAACATCCGATATCAAACTACCGTATTTCCTCTATTTGACGCTGTGCTGTCTATTAATTTCGCAAGACCCCTTGACTCGGCGTCTATTCGTGAGTGAGTGAGTGTGGTTTTACGCCACTTTAAGCAATATTCCATCAATATCATGGCGGGGGACACCAGAAATGGGCGTCACACAATGTACCCATGTCGGGAATCGAACCTGGGTACTCGGCGTGACGAGCGAACGCTTTAACCACTAGGCTACCCGACCGCCCTGCGTGTATTAGAGACCTGGCTGGAACTAGAGACCCAGCATGTATTAGAGGAAATATAGATATGTTTTACAGTTCATATGGGGGTGATCGATCGGCAGTCATTTTCTATGAATCAATATGTAGGCTATCCATGTATTCACACGCACGTTTTTTGTGTGAAAAGGTTTAACATATTTGAAAGGGGTTTCCGTAGCAAAAAGGAAACCTCTTTTTAACCAACCAGAATCAAGCATTCATCAATTTTATGGTAGAATTCTGAACCTTTTTTCCAAATTGTCAAGAAGTTTAAACATTTTGGAAAATGTGGATTTATTTTTACCATTTTACTATTTCAAATATCAAGTGTAAGTTTAATATGACCAAGTCACCAACAAGCCGAGACTACAACAAACAATAGCTACACAACGAGGCAAGCCAAGCTATATAGATTACTTACATAGATACCTACCTGGAAGTTTTTTTCTGATCAAAATCCATTGTCCTTTCTTAAGGGAAACTATTCGTCTGCCAATTGCTTTACTCACAAAATCTTATTTGAATCAGCACAAATGCAAGACTAATTGTGGAAAAAAGCTGGAAGATGGAAACAAAAGAAAAGTCAACAACGTTTTGACTTGAGCCTTAGTTTTATTATAACTGATGAGATACATACTCTCAAAATGTGCAAAATGAATTTCAGCAGTGCTCAAAACAAGACAACCGAGATTTACGACCAACTTGTAGACTTAGACATGCTGTTCATAAACGAATCCTGGATCAAGAACGGTGGAGATGAGACAATAAAAGCTGAACTTACTCTACCTGCATATACTTTAGTCAGCCAGAATTGATTTTAATATCCTCAGTCTAGTCAGGATGGGCTAACTTGACTGATCTTCTTGAAGAATACAGACAACTTTGCTCTTTGAGAGATCCAAAAGTAAAATCCAATGCTATGAACATAGAGATTTTGCTCATAGAGTTCCAACCATGGAGTCAATCGGATCCTTAGAAAACATCAAGACATACTGATTCAAAGACCACTATGGATCATATTGTCTTTATAACGAGGGGAGAGGTGGGGGTGGTGCTGGTGGTGGGGGTTTGGTGGACTGGGATTTTGTATCCAGATTAGGTATTTTCAGCTAGAGCTACAAAATCATATTTGTTTTATTTTAAACTATGAGGGTGAATTTTTATTTAAGAACAACACCTTGCAACAATGTAATATTCGTGGTGGGCATTTTTTTTCAACAGAAGCATAATTATTTTTCTTAAATAATTTTCGGGGAGAATTCTTTTTATCGATAAAATGCGCAGGTTGTCAAGAAAATCAAGTGGTTGGTCCCCTATTATTTTTTTATTTTGTAGAGATTAAAATAAAATATAAATGCAGCAAAGAGGGTTTGAGTGATCCCGGCAGAGTCAGGCTGGTCAGGCTAATCATCAGTTCAGGGATCTTGCCCCCTCTACACACAGTCCAGACAGCAAACTTTTCAGAGAATTTGAAGACTACCTAACACTGCAGCCTTCTGCATTACCCAGATTGTCAGAATGGCTGTATCCCTGGCTGCAAACCCAGGTAGTCACCAAATGTCTGTCAACAGATTTGGAGGTTCCACACCTAAGGCACCGAGAACAATGGGGAGTGGGACAACTTGGTACTTGGGATGCAAGCGTGACATTTCAAAAGTGAGGTCTGCATATTAGCCTTGTTTTTCCTGAATCTTGTCAATCATAGAAGTGTCAGAAAATTCAATGATATAAATGATTTCATTGGATTCATCAAAAAGGACCAGATAAGGTTTGTTGGCCTGGTTACGTCTGAAACTGTAAACCGGCCTATTCCAAAGAATTTTGTATTTATCATTTATGACGCCTTCTTCTTATTCTGCGTCGTACATGGACCTCTGTGACAAAACCATGAGCATGACAAAGACGGTAATAAAATGATCGAGCTACAGCATCATGTCGCTTAAGATACTGTGTTTGTGCCAAAGCTGGGCATCCACTGACAATGTGTTGGACAGTCTCATTTAATTCATTACATAATGTATGCAAAAGTGCACAAAACTATTCCATCATGAGGACTCCCAACGTTAATCAAACCACGCCCTCCATTTTGATTGGTAAATATAAGTGATTGAGGGAAGAGCGAAGGTGGTGGAAACTATTATTTGACATGATCCTTTGTGTGAGGGTATCAATACCCTGAATTTCATTTTTCTTCCAATCAACAACATCAAAAGACTATGAAAGGACTTGAACTGCAGCATTATTTGTGGCTTTAACTTTATTGCGAGGGTTCAGCTCTGAACTCCGGATATTTGGATGAGGGACAACATATTTTAGTTGGTTATTACCGTAGTTCGTCATAGGCACATACACACCCTATGTACGGGTCCTCAAAACAGTTCATAATATCCGTCAGTTCAGTATAAGTTTATATTTGAGCAATAGATCAGGTTCTACCAGCATAATGAAGTGTCATATCAAGTATTGCAAAGACATGATGACTGAAGCAACGAAAACACTCAAGAATCCCAATAACAAGCTAATGCTGGTTTTACATATACCAAGAACTACTGTGTCATACATCCACATCTACAATGTGTATATTGCGGCAAAAAGTGATTCTGCATGAAGGTTAATATATGTTCTTGGAGTGTTTTTCGTTTAGACCGACTTCAATAACACAGACCAGACACAGTATTGAATCCATAGAACTATAAGATTACATACTGTAAACTTAATCTAAAGTTCATCGAGTTATGAATAGCGAGGACAGTTGCTGTTTCCTGAAAATTGTCTTCATGTACAGTACTAAATACGCCTGATAAACACGATGGAGGGTGTGCACATAGTAAACACTTCATGACTCAATCCATATCACACCTTCATCACACGTATGGTTCTCTATAGACGTATGTATAGTCACTCAATCCGTTTGTCAGTAATTGGTCTACACATTGTGTGATTACCCAATAGAATGGCTATCCTCCTCAGTTGTATTGTTTACCATATGTGCGGGGATATAATATAGTATGGCTGTTCTCATGTAAGTTGCACTGTCTACCAGTTGTTTATTCTGTTTCGGGCTTTTCTTCCTCTACACTTGTCACAGAGGAAGAGGATGATGAACACCAGGAGCTCAGTGATCTCCATGACTGTCAAGATGCTGGCTCCGAGGCACAGTCCCGTTTGACCCCCAATATTGGCTGTAAAACAACACCCACTTTGCATGAACATCTACATCAATAACAATCATTGAAACTCTGAGGGCGGTGTGGTTAATGCGTTCGCTCATCACGTTGAACGTCTGGGTTAGATTCCCTACATGTATACAATGTGCGAAGAAAAATGGTTTAAAACCAAACTCATCCACTCAGTCGATCAATCAAACTCCAACATATTAAAAGAGCTACATGGTCGTCATATGTTGCAGACATGCTGTATTTGTAATTTGGAGATTTTCCAAAATACGTATATTTTTCTTGATTAAGTACTTTTTAAAAATAAAACACCCTTTCCTACTGTTGGTTTTGTAAGTTGGCTTTAACACTATTCGGAATAGTATTACAGTTGAAACTCAAGGGCACAGAATATCCTGCATTAGGAATAAACATTGTATTTAGCATATAATGTCATTCTTTAATTCTGTGCTTGAAAATGATGGCTTTCCCTCTCTCACAAACATTACCTGTTTCCTATGCCGTGGCGAAACATATACGCAAAACAACAATTGTTTTTACTTGCCTCCATCGGTCTGTCCGCTAGAGTAACTGCCCTTTGTCATAGGGAAGCTACTCTAACCCTAGTGTATGAGACGTCACGGCCACGGTCAGGTGTTGGCCGGTTGGCCTGTCGTCCTGTCCTGTCATAACGTTACGAAGTGCAGTCAGATGTACACACAGCGACAAAACGAAACAAGGTAACAATTCAAACATATTTCGGCCAGATACAACTATTTTAATTTGTGGAAAAGGGTCCAAATCGCTGAGGTCTACAAGAACAGATATGGCTACTGATCCCGCTTGGCTAGGACAAGTTCCCTCGCATTATTGTTTCGCAATTTATGTCTCCAAAGTTGCCCACACTTGTAAAATGCTTTAGCTACGTCAACAGTTAGACACTGGTTTTCAGTATATTAGACTATTCTTTTGATAATGATATCAATTATCCCAGTAGTTTCTCCAGACTCCCGATGGTTAATTCTGACTCGATCGCTGAATTACAAGGGCGACGCCATGTTTGTTTGTTAACAGTGAAAGTAGTGCCTACTTGACCTTTGACATTTCCATCTTTATCCGCATATCCGTTGGCTTTATCCTGCAGAGAAATCTACCGATTATATGATAAATGACGAGACGCTGATATTAGAGCCCGGTATCCTTTCATGACTAAGGGACGAAACTCTGCCCAGTGAATTGCGACACTTCATCGCCACATTGTCACCCGTTCGAAGCTGAATGATATAGAGTACCTTTTGCAATGGAGCAATACCACTAGTGAACAATAAACACTTACAAAACAGCGAGGCCACCGTATATTGAGGTTGTTGTGTGATGGATGTCACCATCATCTGGTCGTAAAACACTCTCAGCTCCAGTAAGTTGTCTCTGAATAATAAACAACATCAAATACTTATATATCTGGGAGTTAGGCCATCGATACTTTGAAAATCCTTGATCATTGCCATGGCATTGATAGATTAAGGATCATAATCGAGGAAAAACTGGGATTCGAACCCGCTATCGTGGCGCCAAGAAGTTATATCTTTGCAAAGACAGTTCTGGCGCATTCCTTGTCCCAAAACTTGTATCATCGTCGACAGTAAATTTTCATATGGTACGTTTGTTCGTTTGTTTGACGCCGCACTCAACAATAAACGACGGTGGCCTGTGACCAATGGTTGACATCATGATCATCGATCTACACACTTAGGAAACGATGATGTGCATCAACCAAGCGAGCCTGACCATCCAATCCCGTTAGTCACCTTTAACAACAAGCATGGGTTGCTGAAGACCGATTCTACCCTGGATCATCACTGCGCTCAGATGGAAAGCCGTTTGTTGCTGGTTATTCAGTGAGGAAAACAATTCAGTAAGAACGTTCCACTGTACTATACTTGCCTTATAATAACAACATTTAGGCATTAATGTTAAGACAGGATTAATGAGTTTTCAAGTTTGCAGCTGTTTTTGCGTATTCGATGACCAGAATTTTAGTTTTGGGCGAAATTGATTGAACTTGAAACACTGGTTAGAAGATTTATCGTGAGTATTTTAATGTAATAGCTTTCGGAACATCAATGGCGAGCAACATAACAACCAAGGTTGGAAAATAAAGGCTATACTGTACGGAAGTCTTACTGCATGCTCTCCTCAGTCTGAGCCTTCGTGGAGTTGAGGAAGGTGTTGTCCCAGATGTTCGCTGGGAAGGAGCTGGAGGACACCTGGACAGAGAATCTGTCAAACATGCACTCGCTGGCACACCTGCAACTCCTCACGAAGTTACCGTCTTTGGACACTGATTCTGGTAAAGTAAAATAGCATTTATCAATGTCTTATACCCTTTAACCCGTTTTGGTTATTTCCAAACCAACTTGGCCAGCCCTTGATTGTGGGTTCCATTACAGGTACGGGAGTTGATAAAGAAAGATTTGCGTAATAGGGAAACCTTCTAATGTGGACATTACATGATGGCATGGAGGTATACCCACAAAAACTTGAGTCTTTTGAGCGACTGTTTCGCTGTGACAAGTCAGTAAAATAAGCAGTGGACTGTGACCTTTGGAAAATGGACAAACTTGAGCAATGTAAAGAGATTACTTGCAGAAAAAAGATCTTAACACCAAAAGCCAAAAACAATCCGATACACACACACCACAAGGGAGGGATACCCCTTTTCATGCCACCACAATGAGATGGAGAATAGATTTGAAACGTGAAAGGGAGAAGCTTCAAGACGATCCCCGTCCTGCAATGCTTGCGACTCCAGTCAATGCCAGTTAATCCAACCAAATTGTGGTCCTACGAAAATGTAGAAATAGCCAGTATACTCACCAACAAAGGGCCTGTAACAATTATCCAGTTTCACCAACGAGCACCTAGGACCATCCCCTACAATGTAAATCAATACATACTACTAGTAAAGTGCCATGAACAGTATGCAAAGAGCTTTTTCCTAAGTTGTTGGTGTTTGGACATGTTTATGTGTTGGGGTGTGAGGGATGTGACGAATGGGTAGATGTATGTATGTGGTGTGTGTATGTGGTGTGTGTGTGTATATATATGTGTGCGTGTGCGTGTGCGTGTGTGTGTGAGTGTGAGCATCTCGTAAATCTACCATTGTCACGGCCTAATGACCGCACCCATCCCTCGCTTTATTTCCGACACCGCTCGGTTAAGTCCGGCGCGCAGTATATATTGTCCTGTCAGGATCTTGTGTCTTTACCCCCATCTGACTCGCTACTGGGTGGTCACGTGAAATTCAGGTTTCTTTGGAAGTGATTACGGGGCACTTTTGATCTAGTACTGGCTTACTCTGGTTGTATTGAGCTAAACGTAGTAAATACGGTTTCCGATACTCAGTTTTCTAGTAATCCGTTGATAACCAACATTCACGATTGTCTAGCTTTTGGGGAATTTTTCCTGTTATTTACTCATTAGAGTGTTGAGTTAATTAACTCAAATGTAAATTGATCAGAGTCGACATAATTGGCTGTCTACACATCTTGTCTGTATTTTGTCAAAATTGTTGTTTTAGCTACGCTCATTTTATTACTGTAATACAGTTGCTTAGCTGTATTTGCGTTGGTTTAATGAATTCAACTCATCTCGTAAAAATGGTATCTAACGAAAATGGGTGAAGTATTCTCTATTTATGACACATATTGTTTTCACAAATCATTCCGTTAATGAAGTGAATTTTGAAAATCATAATGCCAAGATGCAATAATACTCATAGCCAGTGAATCACAAGCATGGTGGCAGGGCATTTCAACACTAAGATTAGGAAGACCCCAAGTCACCATGTGCAGCAGAATCCGCGCAAGAAGGCTCTATATTGACGATATTTGACCTCAAATTAATAAAATTAATTCAGTAGCTGCATTGGTGTCGATTACATCATCAATGGAGGCTTCCCCAACTTTGGAGTAATGTTCGGTTTGAACCTGTTCTCTTCTTCAAGGACGGATGGGAGGAGCTCTTCAGGACGAATGGGCTGCCATCCCATAAGGTGTCACCAGCAGGCTTCCTGGTTCCTCGGTGGGAGGAGTCGTGCAGTCATTTAGGCAAGTTATAGACACAATGGTACTAAGCTTTACAACTGCCGTTGGCATAGCTACGTTACCGACACATGCACCCACTTCTCCGTTTACATTTGATGTTTATTATGTAATCTTTCAAACACACACACACATGTCCGCGTATCGCCTTTAAGTCATGTGGATGTCCCAGAATGAATCCCTTGAAAATCACATATTCGTTTCTTTTGGGGTGACAGTAAATAGGTAGAATCCATCGTGTACACTAGAGTACAATTCATATACGTGACTTTTTGACTCGGTAGTTACAATTATGATAATGATGATATTTGTTGTGGTGGTGATGATGTCAATGTTGGTGCGAGAATTGGAATGCCATATGGCTTGGGAAGTATCTTTATGAACACAACGTCTCATTTACACCATTGCTGACTGTTTTCTTATACAGTATTATTTCAAACAGTTCTTTTACCATTTCTGTCTCTAGGTATCAAACCTATAACATAAAACTAAATGACTGCAGCATCCCATTCAATATAAACTACGTCTTCTTTGAACACGTAATGAAAACGTTTCTAAAATGAGTCAAAAACTTACGTTGGTCAGATGGTCCGATACATTCACATTTTTTGAAGGCCTTCGTCTGAACACACTCTATGAGGCAATGTCTGTAGGTGTAGGTTGAGAAGTACTTGATGGGGCTGACAAACTCGGGACTGTTTGTGTCCACACATTTAATATCATCAAATGCCGTGTAGGGACTGGGCTGGTACAGATACTACAAACAAAGCCACAAGTTTCTTTGAAATCACCGACTTACAATTTTGGGTCAAATGCATCTATGTGAAGGGTCAGAAGAATGTTAATATGTGTGTGTAGACAATGTATCAGTTAGATAAAACAAAACCGTTTCAAAATAAATTTCATGGATATTGATCATGTCAATAAAACCAATAACCACTTGAGATAATTGATAGAGGCATAAAGGTAAAGACATCACAGTCTTCCTTCCAACGTCTAACTTATGAAATATGCTCATGATCTTCTGGAGATTAAGATACCAAAGATTTTTATTTTTGTAGCATATGACTCTATATGGTCATTTATCAAACTTTGTACAAAAGTCCTTGAAGGTCGTTTGGGGCATTGGGATAAAACAATAGCATCCTTAGACGAGCTACTATACATCGTTAATGGGAATTGACATTATATACATTACATGTGTAAAACAAGTAAAGCACGCAGTAGACTTGATGTGAATGTAAATATGAATAAAGCTCGATAACAGAGGAAGAGATATTCAAAAGTATCTCACTGTGGCCATTCTTCATTGGAGCTGTCAACTTTTTCTGGGGCATAACAAAGATGCGTCTTTGATGAAAAGACTGCTATTGAAAACATATCACTTTGCAATCATAGTATTTAATCAGAAGTACCCACCTCAGTTTTTTGCAAGGCAACATACGTAGAGAACCCGGGAGCGGCCATCACAACAGTGGTGCTTGCGTCTGGGTGTAAACGTGGATTATGGAGTGAAACCTGCATATACAGACAGGACTTTCTTACTGCGTCCAGACACCCAAAATACACCACAGGGTATTCATAGACGTGTCTGTATCACATGAAAACAGACAAATTCATACCAAACTGCTACAGGGTTTACATGGTGTGCGTTTTACTTGGCCCCTGTCTAACGAGACAGATATAGGGCTGAAACCAGTTTATGGAAGGACCCTCCCTAAATAAAGGTCGAGGGTATTATAGAGTTGAACCGAAACATTTTAGAAACGTGTGGTTGCAGTGCACAATCTATTAAAGTACTAACTTCACTACATGCACAAATGTATGTTTGTTTGTTGTTTAACGCACCCAGCAATATTCCAGCTATGTGAAGGCGGTCTGTAAATAATCGCGTCTGGAACAGACAATCCAGTGATTGACACAAAGAGCATCGATCTACGCAACTGGGATACGGTGACATGTATCAGCCAAGCACCATCTGTTCCTGGTAGATGCCTTTTACGGCAAGCATGGGTTGCTGAAGACCTATTCTACCCCGGATCTTCTCGAGTAGCACAGATGTAATAATATACTCCCCAGTATGTACAATTTTGCAGATAAGAAGACATACATAATGTTATGTATGTAAACGTAGATTCACTCAGTTCTAATGCGATGTATAAGGGGTGTGTAAACCATGACAGTTTATTCAATGTGAAATGTATCACCTTGTTTTCACACTGAAGGATAGCTTAGATATTTACTTGTCAGTTTGGCACATATTCAAAGGGCGTAAATCTAAACTTGGTTACTTTGAGAAGACGTGATTTACCTTAATCCCCGCGGCCATGTTTCCCCTGAATGTGTAGTCGTTCTGATTGATGTTTAAAATGATGACGAGGTTCGCATCGTCACCTGCCGTCCTAACTTTGACAATATCACTGGCATTGTAGTTGAAGGTATGGCAAAATCCTGCAGTAGTGAACACGGGTCGAAACTTGGTCATGCAATCAAATCTTTCACCACCAAAGGCGCATTGATACAGCATCCTGGATCCTTCCATAGACATATTCTTCCACCATTCTAAAGACAATGGTTCCTGAAACACCTCTGAAGTTGGTGCAGAAAATGGGATATTTCGTATCCGTCCAAGAGAAACATTGAACAAATAGGCCTCCATTTCTGGGTAAACGCCAAGACGAGTGTTGTTGAGAGTGCATCTGTTGCAGATGGTGACGGCAGGGAACTCGATGGAGCTCTGGATTTTGGGAGTGACCTTGGTGACGGTTGGGTAGCTGTAGTAGTTTCCTATCTCCCCCACAAGGTTATAGATGAGGAACGCCAAACTTGAACACAGAGCAAGCATCCACAGCAATCTGTCCATGGAAGATGACGAGAGTGAGTATTGTTAAGTTGTTTTGGGTATGGCCTGTGTATATCACAGAGCCTTTCATAGTGTAATTCGATTTATAGTAGATGCACCAATGATCGACCTGCGGATTTTGCAGTTTCAAAGTAGTATCCCTACCTTGTAATATAAAATACTTACAATGCTGTAGGAGACAAATGCGAAATGGCGACTGGTTGATTATTATTCCAAATGAAATAATCTTGGGTAACGTTGGTCTTTCTCCAACATATAGAATCCAAGCAATTTTAAAACAAAAAGGTTTTCGTCACTTCCATTGTTTGTCAAAGAACTATAATAGCCATAACTCTTTCATCGATTCGTATACATGGGCCAATGTCCAGAAATCAATGCAAGGATTCCTGTGATAAGATAATATAGTCCCAATCCAAAAGAGAGTCGTCTACTTGGACGGAATAGGCAATTGGAATAGACCTTTTTGCAAAGAGTTGAGAAAATATTACTCCAAATCAAGAAAACGTTTCAAGAAAATGGAAGTTTAAAAAATACACAAATCTGTCTTCTCAAAAGTATATAAAGGAGTCATAACATATAAATTACATACTTAAAAGGACAGTTCATCGATGGTTCTGTGTGTTGATCATGCACATTTAATTCTTGAACGAAAACAATAGAACATCACACAACGAAGTTGACAACGTAAGCGATGTGCAGAGTAGACTGGCTTGTCATGTTTGTTAAATGTATTTGAGGCAAATTGGAGAGAAGACTCGCGTGTCTTTCCTATGGATGAGTTACAAAATACGAACTGCCAGATATGTTAGATTAGAAGCCATTGTTAATCAAAGTCTAGATTACATTGTAAATATGCCACCCACAGTTCCTTAGGGCCAGCTAGGTTTCTATGTCACATCGTCAAATCTTACACAGTCCATTCATGTGTTTTTCATCTGTTTCATTTTGGACGAGTCAACACATTCAGGTAAACATAACGTTCAATGAGAAAATATCCTAAAACATAAAAAAACTATTTTCATATGCGTACTTATCCTCCACCTGCTGTCATCGAAGCCCTACAGCGAGCTAGCCATTGTTGTATTGTTGTCGTCCTACAAATGTGAAGTGCTCAATGGAGCAGAAAATAAGGCGAGCAGATTCGAGTTATCGGCTCTTTTTTGCAAAACGAAGCTTCAGAACGGTCGACGTCCTGTCCCCTAAATCACAAACGTAGAAGTGATGTTAAATACTCAACTTAAGATATTTGAAAATAATAAACTACAAAGCATATAAAAAGAAAGTTGGAGTATATAAAATCGAAATTTCTATAAAGGTTTTAAAAATATAAACTCAGAAGAATGACAGCAAAATGAGACATTGTGATTATGAAGAAGTGAACATAGGTAACATCTTTATGATAATATACATGACAGACGAAATTACACAGGTAATGAAATTATTCAAGCAAAAAACAACGACAGAGCTTAATTGTTGTGAAAACGACAATATTATCGATTGTTTGGGAATGTTTGTATTTTGCATTCAACTGGGCTAGAGCTAGTGCAGTGGCTAACTTGATGCTTCGAACCAAATGGAGACAAGTTGCCTCGGGAAGTTCTTTACTTGTATTTAGAGCACGAGGCACAATATAACTATCATAACAGGTTGGATTACGTTAGATAACATGCATCTGCGCATTAGTAAACTAACTCTTTTGTGCTTTAATCGACGTTATAAAAGCATTCGAACATGAATGGAGCTGGAGTGGCACAACAGATAAATTCTTTACAATGGTACAGAATATGTGAAAGATCATTTAAATATATGAGTGCTAGCAATTAGTGTTCTAATGAGGACAGTTCGATATTTTGGATACTGTTTTAACTGTTTTAGCTACTGATACTGTTAATTTTGGGACAACTTATCTTTACTGTATGAAGTGGAAATTCAGTGTATCTATGAACAAAATTGTTGTATGTGGTAGTGGTAATCTTAAGATTAATAAAGTCACATTCAAATATTATACGAATATTTCTGTTTCCCCGACTCGATTATTACAGGCCACCGTTATATAGCTATGGCGTTACACAAAAAAGAAAAAGGAAAGAAAGAAACAAACAAACATGTATATGTTAAGAACAACGACACCTACCCACGAATGCTAAACGGGCTGATCGAAGGAGGTTTAATCTTGTCAGCTGCATGAAGGCCTGTCGATTGACTGAATTCGATCCACAGATCTTTCAAACCGTACTTTGGCGAACGCCGGTCTGCATCAAACTTGACAGTCTCCGTCTTCTTCTCATCCACACTCATTGTCTCTGTAGGCGAAAGTTTATTTCGTGATGAGGCCCCAATCAAATACAGAAATATTCATGGTTAATATAGTTACAAGTAGGTTAATTTTACCATACTCAAACCGGTAGAGCTTGAAATTAACTCACAACGCTGGCACCTGGTATTATCATTTTCAACTGTTATGCATAAGAATACAAAGAAATGTAATCAGCTATAATTAACTGTTAACAATATGGTGAAACAATATTTAAAACTGACTTGACTAAACGTACATGTATCGTCATCAGTATTATTCACAGTTTCTTTTGTCATTATAATATGTCCACATTTCTTCGTAGTTTTCTAACAAAGACGTAATGAATGAAAACATGGTCACTTCCAACGTTCTTCTGAATATATGCTGTATATCATGATCATTCTGCACAATACCATGGCTATCAAGAAAACAGCGTTATCACTATCCCCCCGCCAAGTAAGTGAGTGAGTGGGTTTACACAACTTTGAACAATAAGCGCAACTGTTTGTGTCACTGAAACACTAGGGGTTGATATTGCAAACGCTTGTGTTAACTACTGAACACTAAGGGTTGATGCTGTGCATACATCGTGCATGTTCTCAGGTGAGAGGTGAAACTGGTCTTCGGGACATTTGGACCTTATAAAGCAGATTACAATTCACTTATTCACTTTCCATGTTGAGAAAATTGACAAACATGCCTTGTATTTATACTATCACTGCTCAGAATACCCAAAATATAACACTAGTCAGTTGTACTTTTAAAATATGAAAAACATTTATCAAATTTGTGATTTTTTTAAAAAAAATGTGTATAACATTCATAAAACATAACCATTCATCTTTTCGTAAATTAGTGCTGCGTTTCAAAAGTTTGTTCACCTACTTTTGATATTACTATTTTATATCAAATAATAAGAGTCCTATTTAAATAGCCACAATTAGCACATGTGTTTGACAGGATATATCCGCCACCGCCACCGCCGCCGCATTTTTGTTTTCAGAATAACTGGCTATGATTCTGATTATGGCTATGATATATCATATATGAGACATATAGATCTGAGGAATGCGTTTGACGCATGCCATGTTGAGGTCAAGGCCAATAATCTTGGAATGTCAATGTGTCCGTTTTTTTCTCTTTTCTCTTGTTGTCAATAATTGAGAAACTGGCAAACTGGCTGGGTCAGGGGGAACAGGGTCTTGCCCATTTTCACAATGGTGTTCTCTTTATTATTTCCACTCGTCTCAACATTTTTTAACAAGATAGAGTAACGAACCCTAGCGGTAAAATATCATAAGAAGCACTCTTAAATGTCCTTACTTATTTCTTACACATATATCTTCAAGGTTAGGTTTGGAAGATTATTGTTAAGCATTTTGTAACTCGTGACCGTTGGTGTAATGTGTTCAGTGTATTCCTCATGTGGTAGTTAGAGTGTATGCATTGAATAAACATTTAAGTAATCACAATGATTAAATCATTAGCTTTGACATGAATAAACAGCGGAGCATGAAATGTAGGGCAAGGTGACCTTCTATCCAAATGAATGATAGTGGCTTTCTAAGATACTTGTACTCACCAAGTTTCACCATTCTAGCATATAAATATAGAAACGTTACTGAAAATCTCCCATACATGTATTTGCCAAGGGCGAAAGCCCTCCAGTTACACTGACTTAGAGTGCTCATATAAATGAAACTGACTGAACCGATACTTTTACTTACAGGACAGATATGCCAAGTATCCAAAGAATAACATTATAAATATGAGGTTTTAAAGATGTAATTGTAAGGATTATGTAACCCATGACCCATAACCCTAGCCAGTTGTCATCCAAAGTCTCTTGCCCTACATAAAAAGTGTGTACTTGTTCCCACTGACAAGGCCTCAAAAACACAACCATTATATGTCAGCAGCACTACATCAATTGTTTGATGAAAGAACTTAGTGTAAATGACATCAAATAATGACACATATATAAGGCCAGTTTGTTAACAGAGGAGGGAATCTGCGGAAACCATAAATCAGTACTGTCAACTTTTGACTTGACTCTAAAACCTGACGAAATGTCCATTCCTCTTTTCTACTGGATTTCAAAGTACCATAAAAGTCCGTCCAAAGAGAGATATATTGCTGGGTCCAGCAAATGTAGCACCAAATCCATGTTTCAAAGACTAACCATACTCCTTAATACAATCAAGGAAAAACTGTCTTCATATTCACGTACAGAAAGTATTTTTGACAAGTGGAAGTTTTACCATGTGGATCCTCAAAAACTCCAAGGATTTGCTTGACATTTTGCAATCTCAGAAAAGAACCATTGTGTCATAACATTTTATTTTTCAACTTTGTTCGTCACTATCTCTCGTGACAAACTTAAGGAAAAGCTCCATTCCTTGATCAATAAAGGTTTTGTTACGCAACGTGGTGAACACAGATACAGTTACGTATCTATATTTAGAGGTTCAGGAGAACTTGTGGAAAATGAAAGCAAATGCTATCTGAAGTTTACTGAGAAAACCAATATGTGAAACGCGTGACTTCATTATTGATTACGTAAAATTTGGGTGTAAGACATTAAGGCAAGAAGTTAGCATCCCCAAGGGCACCAATTGTGCTCCCCATCTTGCAGATCTGTTTCTTTATGCATATAAATCGGAATTTCTGTTCGAATTGGCAAAGTGAAAACAAAATAATTTGGCCAAGAAGCTTAACATAAGCTTCGGGTATCTCAATGATCTGATATACGATCCTCTTAGCGCTAAAATCGGTTTGTGGAACGAGGGCCTGAACTAGAAATAAAGGAGACCAGTTAGACAGCCTCATCTTTTTTCATATTTAGATCTGCGCATAATGATTCAGAATGACAAAACACTCTCCTAGAAAAAAATATGACAAGAGGGATTACTTTTATATTCCAGCAGCTACAGCCTTTGGTGTTTCCAATTCACAAATTTTAAGATTCAATCGAACCTGCTCTTTCTAACAAGATTTCAAAGAGTGTCACACGACTCTGGCTGAGAAGTTGTTTGATCAAGGTTACAACATTCAAGGCCTCAGTAAAGCTATCAAAAGTTTTATGACATGTGGAGGACATTTCCAAAATAACGCATCAGTGACAAAAATGATGTCCGATGCAATTCCCTGTTTAGATTTCTACCATATGTTCCCGTTGGGGCAGGATACGCTCATCTTTTCACGAACACCTGGTATCATTACTATTTGGTAGTGGTTCATAAACACATGGTCATGCCATAGTTGGAATCGTACGATCGTCTCTGCTTTATGCAGAGATTGCAATTGGATATGGAAAGGGTTTTGTCGCTTTATTTGACCTCGGATCCACGGTGTAAATTTCAGTGTAATCCTCATTTCGTAGTTAGTGTTTGTGCAGCGTATGAACATTTAATGAAAATAATGATTAAGTTAGAGCAATTATCAGTTTGACACACTTACACATTTGGAGCATGTAATGTTGGTCAAGGTGACCTACTTTATGTCAGTGATATTTTCCTCAAATTTTTAATTTTTATAAATGAACTCAACAAATTTCATCAATTTACGACCAAAATATAAGAGTTAGAACAAAGTCGCTTAAATACCATACTGAAAGCTGTTTGGCGGCTTTGACCTTGGGCCCTTATTTGTCAAAGACTAATCAATCCTACTGCCCTTGGATACACAACCCAGCCTACACCATCTCCCCCATCCACACCCACTTTCCCACTCACTTGCAGACCCACAAAGACTTATCCGTATACCTCACCCAGGATGCCCTCTCTTCCTGCAACGGTTTTGATCTTACATAAACGACAACGTCAACCCTTTAGCATAAACATTCAAGAAATGAACAGTAGAGGTTGCAGTTGTTAGTGTCCATAGTTCCACTAAGGTTAGGTGAACACAAAGGGTTGTGACAAGGCCCCTTCTCTGAAATAAAGATGTAATGGCACCTATCTTCGAACTCAAGCATGATAAGTATGGATTCTCTTAGATGAGCTGTGACTTCAGTAGTTTCTGAGAAAACTGGTCCCCATTGTGGACACTATGCACTATAAAATGATAAGAAGGCCCAAAACTGTGTAAAAACTAAGTTAACGCATCAATTTTCCGCTCATTCTTGACAAGTATCTCTTACATAAGCATGTAACTTCAGGAGTCTCTGAGAAGCTTGTACCCATTCACTCAGTATGCACAAAGTTGAAAATCATTAAGGGCCATAACTCTGTGAAAATGACTATAAGACACCACTTTTCGAACTCGTTTGAGATCGTGACCAATAACATGAGTGTGTAAAAAAACATTTCTCTAACTTAAATAGTTTTGGAGACAATTCGTCCCCATTGAGGAACGTACGGATGGACGAACTCCGTTCCAATATTCCCCGCCCCAACATAGTGTGCGCCTTTAAGACTAGTATTCTGCTTTATATGAATATAATGTAGATGGGTGTAATAATAGGACACCTTTACCCTATATTTGTGACATCACACCATGAAAGTTTGTGTGAATCTATAACTAGAATTACTGTGAACAATATATTCATATATATGACAAAGAGACGAAAACCTTACCTTCTGTTTAAAAAGTTCAAAGTTAATGTAAATTTAAAACTACAATATTGTATATAACGTAAAGACCGAAAACTTACATAGTATTTGAATGCCACTGCACCTTCAAAGTTAATCTAAGCATGAAACTAGGATCTGCTTCTGTTAAAAAAATATTGACTTTACCTTTTCTCGTATGTTTTCACTTCCTACTCCCTTAACTTCAGTCCGACCTTCAATGCAGGTATGCATGTTACACGGACGCCAGTGTTGTCTGACAGTTCTACAACAGCCGGTCTGTAAATAACTTGTGCTGGAAGTACCCTAGAGATTCAAATGCATTTTGCAACCGTCACTGCTGAAGCTGGTTACTGATCAACAAATGTTGTGTAAGAACGAGAGACAGTACCGTTCAATAAATCAATGTTACGAACACAAACACACCAAGCATAAATTTAGAGTGTTGTAAGAATAATGAGAAGCGCATACTAATTGTTCCATTTCCCATGCGTAAAGTCAAAACTGTCAACGGCCATGATTCGTGCATAAAAGAGGGATTGTAGAAAAAATATGTTTGTCATTGGTGATGAGTCCCAAACGACTGTTTGACATCTTTCTTTGTCCATAGCGTGTGACTTTGAATATCAATCAGATGGTAAAGAGATGTTTCAACGATTACGCAATCACTACTTGATTCAAAACGTCAATGCCAAAGAATACTCAGTCAATAGATTTCATGGAGTGTCAAAGGCAAAATAGTGACGAATATTACATGAAGGGCCATTGGAAGTTAGTGACGTGATCAAGCAGAGCCTGTTCTGCTCTACCGGTTCCACCTACCATTCACACAATAGCAATAAAATAGGAAAATGTCATTTGTAAAGGGAGATACAACTCCGTGTGTAGGTTATCGCATGGCCTAGCATAATGTCTCTGAGTGTTTTACATGTCATTCCTGGAAGGACTTCAGCAGGGATTTGACTGAAAAGCTGAGTTGAAAGTAAAATGTATCTTAGAGAGAGGGTGTTCATAGTTGACTGACTGAATGAATACTGCATTATCCGGCATGCAGCTATTCACAACGAGAGCCTGGTCATTTTACTTATCATTTGGACATAAAGAACAATCGAAGAAAAGTCGAAGTTCACATAAAACGACAGTCAAATAGCAGAGACACTGATATATTTCTTTCAGGAATTTTAAATTCTTAAATTTATGATTTTTAGTGAATGAGAACATGCGCGAGGACATTAATCTATGATAGCAATTTCTTCAATACTGACACGTCAGGTAAGCATGGTTTCAGAGGTTTATTAAGGGGTCGTTGGACAAATGGCAATGGTCGACAGAATGGGTGCAGAATAGATGGACTAAGGGTATCACTATGCAGGAGCTGTTTCCAATTGTACTGGCAGTTTTCATTGTTGCTCAACATTGTTGCACTAAACAATATTCCAGCTATATGACAGTGGTCTGTAGATAATGCAATCTGGACCAGACAACTCAGTGATTTACATCATGACCATCGATCTACGCAATTGGGATACGATGACATAAAGTAAGTCACCGAGCCTGACCACTCAAGTCCGTTAGTCCCTCTTACGACAAGCATGGGTTGCTGAACACAAATTCTTCTTGATACTGGCAGTAGTACTACTGAGAAAACATTTAATAAAGCAAGCGAGTTTTGCTTGTATGTGGCATCCAAGCTGTGGTAGCAATTATCAATAAAAAAATCAGCAAAACCACTTCGAGTTGCACATTGATTAGACGCCTGATACTTCTCTGTTTTACAGCATACTATCTTGTTTAGAGCATCGTATATTCCTACTCATGCACATGTTATAGCTGATATTTCACTGGTCCAGGTTCAAGGACGCAGCACCGCGGGCAGAGACACCGGCACCCATATACCACAGGGTACGCTGACGACGGAGGTGTAACGACAAACGTTTGGGCCGCTTCGCTTGATCACCTTATGCATTTGATCGCGCATTTCCCTTAACAGGAAAGTCTCCTCGCATGTCAGGGTCGTATACATCGTCCATAGTGAGATAGCAAACTATCAATAGTATGCTTGAACTAACGTCCCATATTCGTATTCAGAAAGGCTGATCGGAATTGTGAGGCGGAAAAAGAATGCAGACACCCGGTTGTCAATCACAGCTGATTTGCTGTCTATTATTTTCAGATAATTACCGGCACTTTGTGTTTTAACTTTTAAAACTAAAGCGACAAAACCCTTTCCATATCCATTAGAAATGTCTGCATAAAGCAGAGTCACTCGTACAATTCCGACTATATCATAAGCATGTGTTTATATATCACTATCAAATAGTAATGATACCGGGTGTTCACGAAAAGGTGGTGGTATCCTGCCCAACCGGTTGCATCCGTCACAAACACCTGCAAAGGCAGGGCAATTATTCACCTGAAAAACAACAACATGGGAACATATGGTACAAGTCAAAATAGAGAATTGCATCGGACAACCAAGGATTTCTCGCTTAAAGCGATTTCTTTGTGTAATATTCATATGGCGTTTGTATGCATTTGTTTTCATCATACCCTTTTTTGTACTGCAGTGGCTCCTACGGCAGCAATGAAAGGAGTTCCAGCAGATCAATGGAATAGGGGCGTTGGAAATCAAACTGTTACAACACATTCCTCAACTCACTTCATTACACCTATCATAAACAAAGCATCACTTTACCGCGTGTTGCGATTCCGCGGTGGGAAAAAGGACTAATAGTTGACTTGATCATATTCACTCACTCCAACATAGTATAATATAACCGCCATGCAACTTTTCATGCAGAATAATTACATAGGCTTCCTCAGATTCAGTATATGTATTGATGTCAGCTGTGTGCATCATGTCTTCATACACTTTGGTATTGGTGTGATACTTTTGTTGCCTGCTAACTACAGCAGGAGTAGAAATTTTTCTGCCCTCTGTACCCTAACAGAATCGGGTGGTTACGCTCACTGACTTGTCTGATGCAAGTCATCGATCCCATCCCTGGATTGTCTGGTACAGACTCCATTATTTACAGACCGCCGTTAAATAGCTGGAATATTGCTGAGTGTGACGTTAAACAACAAACCAAACCAAACCATAAATCATGTGCCTAGTTTTATTAATGTGAGTAACCTGACCATGAAATACTGTACATTATTACCGACGTGGTGAAGATACAGGTGGTAAGATACCAAATCCGTACGTCACACGTGTGTCGTACAAGGTTGACCTTGTTTTATTCGTTTTGATTGGATAACCGTGACCTCACGAGACGTCATTCATTTTGCAACCACAAGGCAGAACTGAAGAAATTAATGAGAACGAGAGATATTTACAAACTCTTTTTTAAACCAAACAAAATAGTCACACGCATCAAATTCGGTTTGCATTATATATGAGTTATGGATAGAGCTTCTCCAGACATTATATAATCGAGCTTATATCCATTTACAATGTACGACTAACGATCAATAGATCGAGGGTCCCCATGAGCGTGACGCGCTCGGCCACTTTCGCAACTTTCAATTTGATTTAATGTAAAAGGATAAGCGGGGTGAAATGAAGTCTGTTTAAACTATCTGGACAGATATTTAGACTTACTTGGGATGATCCGGTTGTGCCATCAGTGTCCCCTTCGAAGCATATTTTGTGGCGCTGTTTCGGGAGGTGTTATTCATGAATGAAAGTACACGACTGCACGACCAGATCACTAAAAGTGAACAGTTCTGATACAAATCATTCGAAATCTCTGTGGAAATGTGACTGACTTCTGATTTTGTGGCCCCAAACATCCCAAATGTGAACAATAACACTCCCTATCTCTAGCGTAAAACGCTGTGAGTAGGCCTAGATCACAGTTGTCTTTTCTTATTCCGGTGGTGACCTTGCCCTTCGATCATTCGAAGCTGTCACTGACATGCAAGCAGACTCGAGTTTGTTGTTTTTCACGTCTTCAGAATAGGGTGTTTCAGTTAACATGAATGTCTTTGGCGAACACTCCGCATTCCCCTTCCAAAATGTTACGAACATGATATAAATTGATTGCACAGACAGGACACCGGCAGTGACCGACTGTTAGTCCGATATTCAAAGCACAGCGCTAATGAACATGGCGCTTGAATTAGTTGAAGAATTTCTTCCCAAAGGATCTTGAGCGTCGGTGCTGTTATGTTTGCAAACACAACTGCAGGGGCATGTTGCTAATGCGTATGTATAGAAATGTCAACAATGCCCATATTTGGCATATATCAATATTCATGTGCAACCAGATTTTGCAACCGGTTTCATTTTGGTCGGTCAACGAACGAAAGTTGTTATGTATTTACACTTAAATATATATTTAACGTGGGTAATAAATGAAATACCTCTCTTTCGCTCGGTCAGATACCATAGAAAGTCCAGTCGTTTCGTAAAAATGGTATCTAACGAGAATGAGTGTAGTATTCTCTATTTCCGACGAGTCCGACTATATACTACTCAAAGTTATGCTTAGGATCATCACTTTCAAAGGTAATACTTCAAATAGTGTACATCTCTTGAAATAGGCAAATGAACAAAAGTCCGTTGTCATTCGCCATACAATGCCAACATTAAATACATGACCAATGATCAGACAGATCACCCGTCAAAATGAAAGTATCTGACAAAACTGAAACGTCGCAAATTGTTTCAAAACAGTTACCCATAGTAGCGTGCATGTGATCCGCGTGATGCGATCATAGTCTGGCACCGTCGTCTCATGCTCCCAACAAGTATCTGGAAGGTTGCCAAGGGAAGATTTTTCAACTAAGGCCATTGCCGAGTTCCTGTAGAGTTGCCGGAAGAACAGGGTGTCGTGAGCGGGCGATCTTCAGCTCGTTCCACACGCGTTCAATAGGGTTGAGGTCTGGTGACCTGTCTGGACACTCCATGCGGACAATGGTCTTCTGCTCCAAGTAGACATCAACGACCCTGGCACGATTAGGTCGTGTGTTATCGTCCATGAGGATGAAGTCCGGCCCGATTGCACCAGCATACGACTTCACGTACACATCAAGAATATCATCCCTGTATCGTATTCCTGTCATCGCGCCCAATGTAGGATATGGCGGTTTGTTCTTCCAGCTCTACTGATCCCTGCCCAAATCATTATGAGCTCCCTCCATGTTTGGCTATGTTGGAAATCTTTTTCCTTTCTCCACACTTTGGCATGACGATATATGAAGTCTAGACATCAGTGAATCTGTGAGTGAGTTAAAATGTAACACCGGCAATATTTCAGCCATATTGTGACGAGATGCTATGCATTAACAATACATATCTGTAAGCTTAACACAAACCTATTATCAATGGACAGAACAATAACTAAAATGTCACGGATTCGATATAAAACTAGTTGAAAACATGTAAAACAATAAATTATCAGTAAACAACACCCTATAAAAACAGGCTACAGATCGCCAGCACCGGGGATCATAGGGACTTACAGTACTTTTGCTACCTGCATGGACCCCAGCGGGATTTACATCATCCCTTCAGTTGTAAGCGATTATTGACAAGTTTCGCCTATCATTAAAACAACACATACGATTAAAAACGTGGCAGAAATAAATTCACATTGAATGACATGCTATTTCATACCTTCTCTGGACTATTATTTTACACTGCTTCATCCAGCTTTGAGGGTTCAGCCATTTACAATCACAGTTAACAAATATATTCTACCAGTTATATAGAAATCCTTTATTTTGTACCAGACATATTGAACAATATTTATGCTACAATTCTTTTTCCTTAAAAATAAAATAAATTGAACGACACGGAATTTTATTTAAGAGTTCCTTAATAGAGGAGGATCTGAAATATTGATCCCTCGTGATTGAAAAATGAGCACAGTCAAGCAGGACATGGGTGTAGCGTGAATGGCCCACACGGCATTATCGCATTATGACCTCTTGAAATCTGGAGTGACAACCAAAGTACTTATAACCCGATAGTTGGTTTAATTTCATGTACCTTGTTAATACCTACTTTGGTGTCCCACTTCTTTTGCATTAGATCAGATGTAAGATCTACTCACGGGTTTATAATTAGTGTATGGGATAAGAAGTTGTGTCCAAGATTTGTATCAAATGGTTGTATTCTTGTTTATAAATTGGTGGGTTTGTGTCTGATATCTTACGTCCAGTTAATGTGAGGTCTACATGTGGCCCAACCATTTGCCAAGGAGGTGATGACCTAAGTGGGGGGATGGGAGCTGTATCTAAAAGGTTAATTTTACAGCGGAAATGACAGATTTGATTCGTATTCCAAGTGGTGGAATATGAGTTGATTTAAGTAAATATATTCATAGAGAGGATTAAAAACGCATTCAAAAGCTGGATTTGACTGATTAGATATATAATTTAGTGATGTATTGTAAGGATAATTTCAGATGGAATTGTTTAAGGGAAGGCTCATCAGCCTCTACGTGCAAGACGTGCAATTCTACGTGAATAGGATAAAAGCTCCAAGGGAAAGCTATCGGCGGCCTTCAGTAAAGAAATAAAAAGTTGAAATGAAGGACAAAAGTACGGAATAACAGTCAAAGTTACGAATAAAGTATTAAATGGTATAAGTAAAGGTAAAAATATAAAACAAACAGACGCCAGTAAAAGAATACCAATAAAGGTCAAAGGTACGCAATATCAATTGTCAAATTTGGTTATCCAATCAAAACAAATAGAACGAGGTCAACCTTGTACGACACACGTTGGACGGTCGGGTTTAGTATCTTACCACCTGTATCTTCATCACGTGGGTAATAAATATATAAACGTGACGTCAGATGGTAGGTGCAGGAGGAATGACGTAATAAATTGCAGCGCCATCTGGCATTCTTAATTGTCAACGTTGTCTTTAGCAGTTTAATGTCCTTTCGTGCTCACTGACATTCTTTAGGACACATTGTGCCTTCTTTTCATATGACGTCTTTTCGTAACATTTGACTATTGCGTACATTTGACCCTTATTTCAACTTTGTACTTTATATTTTTTAACCGGCGTCTGTTTGTTTTATATTTTGACCTTTAGTAGTACCATTTAATACTTTATTCGTAATATTTGACTATTATTGCATACTTTTGTCCTTTATTTCAACTTTGTATTTTTTAACTGAATGGCCGCCCTAACGAAGCCTCAGGCCTTGGTGATGAATAGTACCTAGTTTTTGTAAATTACTGTTACATGCTCCACCATAGACGAAGGCGCCGTTATCAAGTTTTGAGCGGATCAGGCAAGTGCAAGAGAGTTGTTTGATCCTCTCGCCACTCAGATACAACTTTCAACAAATCAAGTACCTTCAGACATTTAGATTGAAGTGGTAAGAAAGTTAAATGACTGTCAATGATGAGTCTCAAGAATTTGGCCTCCTTTACAACTTTGATAGGGGTGTCATTCAAAATCAATTCAGGGTCCTTATATGGCTTATAAATTTTGCAGAAATGTATACCATTTGTTTTTGTTTAGAAAAAATAAACCCTTTTCAAAGAGACAAGTTGTGAATTTTATTGCGACAGATTTGTAACTGCCACTTTAAGGTGTGTGTATTTTTACCACAACAAGAAATACTTAAATCATCAATGAAGAGTGATCCATCTATTGAATCACTTAAAACCTTAGGAGGACTATTTATTATAATACGCCAGACAGAGTAACAACAAATACCACCTTTTAACGTCTTTTGGTATGACGCGGCCGGGGATCGAACCCCGGACCCTCCGCTCTCCGGGCGGACGATCTACCACCAGACCACGGAGGCGGTCCATATCCCAAAGACAATGCATAGTGAAGCCTTCAGTCAAATATGGCTTTCAAACCACGTGATTTTTTACATAAGAGTAAGAACAAATTGTGATGAATATTGCAATTTTCAAAACTTTTTGTGAGAAGTTTCAAACAATTTGCAGTGGTGCTGTCAAGGAATATGCCCAAAAAATGAAGCGAAAAATGAAACTTTTAAATGTGTTTCGGAGTGGGTTAAGTACATGATGTTGTCATTGGTAGAATTACATTTTGATGAAAGAATTTGATATGAGTAACAATAAAGCCACATTGGCCAGTTGGTTAACAGAGGAAGACATATCCCAAACCACGAAAAGTACCATCAACTTTTGACTTTGCTCTAAAAACCTGCAGAGATTGCTGGTGCGGCAAATGTACCACCAATGTATCAACAATTAACTGTAAACAAGGAAGAACTTTATTTGTATTCACAGAGAGTAAATGAGACAAGTGGAATTAAAACAATGTGGCCATGGATAGTCAAAACTCAAACGATTTGCTTGAAAGTTTGCAATCTCAGAGAAGAGTTCATATCTGTCAAACTATTCGATTTTGTACACCGCTATCCCACACGACAATCTTAAGGAACCACCTTATTCATTTATCCATAGAGCATTTATCATTAAATGTGGTGACACAGTACACTGAAAGGCAAAAGAAACGTCATGTGGATGTATCACATAAATATCTTTATTTTTAAATGTAAGTAAACACATCGGAGAAAGTCAGAGTTTCACCCACATGAAATTAACAGTCTGGGGAATGTTTTTGCAAATTGTGAATTTGGGGAGGCACCAGAAGACATCACAGCTGGGGGGTTCAAAATCAGTTCCTGGTGTGGCCACCACGGGCGTTGACTACAGCCACACATCTCCTGTACTGTTGATGAAGGCCATTGGGATATTGGCCAATATCCTCAGGAACGCTACACGCAGTTCTGCTGCAGTGGTCGGCCTTGGGCGTACGTCGTTGAGTCGGCGTTGGATCTCATCTCACAAGTGTTCAATGAGATTCAAATCCGGACTGAGGGCAGGCTAAGGCATGATTTGGATGTTGTGCTGCTGGAGGAAGTCCCGGGTGACTCTGGCAGTGTGGGGACGGGTGTTGTCTTGCTGAAAGGTGTGGTTTTGATGACGGGCAAAAAGGGCACGATATGGGGTCTGAGGACTTGTTCAATGTAGCGGAGAGCTGTGATGCCATTACCCCTGCCTGGACCAATATTCTGAAAGACCACAGGTCCCGCTCTCTGGTTCAGTCCGATTCCAACCCAAACCATGATGTTTGGGCCGCCCCACGGGTCTTGTTCCATAACACAAGCATCAGCATAACGGTCGACCCTCCTTCGATCCTGACTCTGCCATCCACCGTTGAAACACAGTAGTGACTTTCATCAGTGAAGATGATTCTTCTCCATTGCTGTTGACGCCAATTTTGATGCTGCCTGGCCCATTGCTGTCGGGCCTGTCGGTGACGATCTCTCAGGATGGGTACACGAGCAGGACGGTGGCACGAGATGTTGTTGGCAGTTTGGCGACGTCGGACTGTTCGATCACTGATGGCACGCTGGTGGTTGTCAATGGTTTGCCGAGCTGTTTCAGTTGCCATTCGGAACCGGTTCTGCAGAAGTTGGCGTATTATGAACCGATCTTGTCTGGGGGTAGTGACTCTAGGACGACCACTACGCGGTCGGTCTTCGGAGGCTTTGGTGGTGTTGTGGCGATGTTGCAAACGATATATCGTTCTGACGTTGACATTAAATGCATTTGCAACGACCTGTGCACTCTGGCCTGCTTGCAGTCTTCCGATCGTTTGTTGTCTCTCATTTCCTGATAATCTTGGCATGGCTGACGAATCGAAATAACGAAAGCCAGCTTAACAGTTTTGGGTGTTTTTTTACCCATACCATCCACGATGTGCACGTTTTTTTTCGGTTTTTGACAAGACTTTACTGCAACTGAGTCCCATTGCACTTTTGTAGGCTGCGTTTGGGCTAAGCACTCCATTTTAAACTCAATTGTTAAACGGACTTTAAGGCAACAAAAAGAAGCAGTAGAACGTCAAATGAGTTTATTGACCACAGAACATGTAACTGCCATTGTCTGTTAAGTTTTATCAGTATTTTCAGAAGTGACGTTTCAATGTTCGACTACCTCATTGATAAGATCAACATGAAATTTGGAATCGATTATGGAATTTCTTTTTCTATATTTATCATGATTATGGAAATAGTTTGTTTTTTTGCAACAGTGAGTGAGTGAGTTTGGTTAAACGCTGCTTTTAACAGTATTCCAGTTATATCACGGCGTGTCAGATTAATGTGGGAGGAAAGCCAGAAATTATGCAGGTCTCAGACGTTTCGGAGACTTCTGAGAAACCCACGAGCAAGGGTATGATGCTGAAAAACCTAAAAACATAATCGGGGCGAACCGGGATTCGAACCCGTAATCATACGGGGTGCAACTCTGCATAGCGAATCGCCGCGCCTTAGACGACTTGACCACCCGTACCCCCTGTATTTGCAACAGGCTACACTCTGAAGATTATACCTTCATCTTTAATATCTGGATATTGGCTTTTCTGACAGATTGTGAAATAAAACAATAGTCGGACTCGTGTAATAGAGTCGGCATTTAGCAGAGATTTCTGATGATAATGAAAAGTGTTTTATTATAAATTTTTACTTCTATATGCGATATTATAGCATCAAGTTTAGGTATTTTTGTAGTGAACACTCTGTTTGAGTGTTTGCTTTTTAACACAGTCAGGAATATTGCTGCCTTGTGTAATAGCTGGATCGGGCATAACAGTTATGTCACCAAGGCGGTATGATTGTACGCAAGTCACCGAGCCTGACCACCCTTTCCTTATAAGTCATCTCTTACGACGAGCATAGGATACTTGTCATCTATTCTTACCCGGAATTCCAAAGGTGCAAAACTATGGTGATAATGTAACCTTCTATGTATGTTCACATCCTATATGAACCCAGCTATACATGGGAACTTCATTCTCCGGTCCCGTCACTGGCTAGTTTACAGTGCAGTCTAATCTTCAGGCTGTTTATGAAACACCCACGTAGTCAATTTACTCAATCATTACAACACATGCAAAACCTCTTTACTCATCGATAGTCCGAGTGTTATGAAAATAACAGAAAATATCACGTTAAATGTTCTCTTTTTCCATTTGTTTTGTCAACTGGATACCCATTATTCTTGCATAATGAGAGGCCTGGTTGAAGAAGGATTGCAATAATGATGGTCGTCTGCCATACCGGTACCACGGTTTGTTTTCAATGTATGAATGTCTTCCACTTTGTAGTTCTGTCATTGCCTCACGATTCGGCTGAAATACTGCCAATGTGACGTTTAATATTAACCCACTCTCTAAACTCACTCTGTCAAGTGGATACATATTCAAGTTATGTGAGAATCTGGAGGCGACAAACCACAGACTGATGTCATGAGCAATGTTCCATGCCATGATGTGCAATCATCTTAGTCACTGATTTACCAACTGATCCATTTGGTTGCCTCTCACAACAAGCACAAGGTGCTTGGAATATATCCAAAGGGATTTAATTAGTAAATACACCACAACAAACACTACTCATGGTGGCGCCCGTCTGTGTCCACAATGTAGCCTGGTGGTTAAAGCATTTGCTCGTCATTCCAATTCTCACTCTCATTACGTTTTCGGAGAAAAGGACCAACTACGAGACGCCTCGTTTAATGAAGCAGTCGCCATGTTTAGGAACTAAAATCAATACGGTCCTATGAACATGTATAGCACATGATCACTGCGAATGTATCATACACGCGGGTAGATTCATGATGCAGAAAAGTTTATTTTATATTGGTTTGTTTATTGATGATATTGAAGAAAAGGTTTTGAATATATAACGATATTTCGATTAACCATATCTTGAGACGTTAATTTGTAAGATAGACCAGAACAGCACATCTGATGCATAAATCACATGCTAGTGGAATCACGGTCTGCGCTTCTTTCCACAGCTGACACAACGTGATATAACCGAAAATACTGTTTCAAGCTGTGTCAAAACACAAACTCTCACTGTTATCTGATGATTCACAAATAGAAACGCTAATGTTGACTGAGAAATCGGTACTTAGAGAACTAAAATGTGAAATCAGTAAATAAACACACAAGGCCAATACACAATCAACACATTATATTAAAATACACAAAAAAGGTTTACAATCACAAAAGCAATAAGATGGCCAGGATATGCGAACACCTGGTATCATTACCATTTGATAGTGATTTATAAACACATGCTCATGATATTGTCGGAATCGTACAATGGACTCTGCTTTATGCAGAGATTTCTATGGGATATGGAAAGGGTTTTGTCCCTTTAATCAAGTAGAATTTTCCCACATATTAAAAGATGGACTTCCATAGTAATGGAAAATGTATCCTCCTTTATAATGCACCTCACTGACTTTTTCTTTTATGAGATAGGACGTAGACAAGGAGATCCAAAATCACAATATTTGTTCCTTTTTGTCATTGAAAATTTGGGTATTATGATTTTTAAAAAAAACCCATTACAATGAGATGAAATAAACATAAACCAGGACAATATGCTGATGAAACCCAGCTCTTGTTAGATGGACCCGGTCTTAAAGCCTCTATTGACAAATTATCCTATTTGTTTTAAATGTCAGGATTGAAAACAATATTGATAACACGAATTTAATTGACGTGTGGTTAACAGGTATTGGTATGACGGATGTTTTGGGGATAACTGTTAATGCTCAATTGGATGATTTATGGGTTATTAGCACAAGGAGAAGTAAAGCTATTCCCAGATTTCGAGGACATTGGGAAAATAGAAGCTTTACTTAGAACTAAGAAACCTAGAAGTGATAAGATAACAGTTATTAAAACATAAGCATTATCAACATTGGTACATATACAACCGACACAAAAAGGGAACTACTGATTTCAATGTAGCTATCCTCGAGCTGGACATATACAACACCGTGGCGTTGCATCTGAACACAATATCTAGTCACAATGAAATTTCACATGATGCATCTGTTTAATCCTTTTAATTGGTATCCGTACTGAACACCATGCTTCATTACGCGAGTGCTTAATTACCTGTGCGCTATTTGTTATTCTTTCAGTACATTTCATCCAACTATCTGTATACTACTTGATATCTTTTACTTGTTGTTGTCAATGTTACTCTCCTGTTTATGACAACACATCATGCATATATCTACCTCTTATCACTTGGTTGTCACACCAGCTTGATTATGATGTGTGACTCTACATGGAAACGTCGCTATATGCAATAAACCAGAAGTTGTTATCCATGAAGTTGTACGTTTTCTTACCTACTCACCATCTTCTAGAATGCCAATCGAACAGTCAGTGATAACAGGCCTAGGTTGGATATCCAGGGTGAGCTTCACATATCCGATGCTTACATTAGACAGTAATACATTCTTGACAACTAAAATTATTAAAACACAATGTTCTGAACTTCTACTGAATCTTTACAGAAACATGTAATATAGATTACATTGCCACAATATAGATAATAATATAGACGTGATTATAGTCACTGAAACAAAGAATAAAATGTTTGTTGCAATGTCTACTGGTTGTGTACTGGCGTTATCGAATTGCTATCCTCATGGTAGTTTTGATGTCTACAAGACAGTAGAATGGGTTACCGTATTCGACGTAAAACGCGCCCCGCTCTAATAAGCGCCCACGG
The DNA here is from genome assembly GCF_022045235.1 of Haliotis cracherodii. Classification (NCBI taxonomy): domain Eukaryota; kingdom Metazoa; phylum Mollusca; class Gastropoda; order Lepetellida; family Haliotidae; genus Haliotis; species Haliotis cracherodii. The sequence goes on from NW_027266341.1 coordinate 31,869,639, forward strand.
CGATATTTGCTGTACACAAGACTTATTTATTCACGTATAATACACACTAGTGTGTTATATGCACCCTTAAATATGGGCAATTAAATTCTAGAAAAATATATCTGTCGTACATAAACATTTCAGACTGTCAGCAAAAACCTCGAAATTTATCTTACAACTCTGTTTTTTCCACCAAAATAATATTCTAATAAGAGGCCCCCTATTTCTAATTTTGAGAGCGCCCTAGGCGCTTATGACGTCGAGTACGGTTGTTGTAATGTCTACCAGTTGTTGATTCTGTTTCGAGCTTTTCTTCCTCTACACTTGTCACAGAGGAAGAGGATGATGAACACCAGGAGCTCCGTGATCTCCATGACTGTCAAGATGCTGGCTCCGAGGCACAGTCCCATCTGACCACCGATATTGGCTGTGAGAAACAATAGCCCCGTTGTATGAACATCTACATCAATAACAATCATTGAAACTCTGAGGATAAAATTCCACCGTATCATGATAGCTACAGGGTCTCCATATGGTGCAGACCAAGGCCTCTGTTACAAGGGACTGTAGGCCATGTCGGACATTTTGTCCACCTACGAATCGTCACAGTTTATATAAAAATGCGTATCTTTTCTTGATTTAGCACACTTTTCAATGTAATATTCCGACTCTGTAGGGTGTGTAAGTTGGTTTAATTGCGACTAGTATTTCAGTTTCGACTCAAGGGCACAGGTATCATGCCAAAGATTAAATCAAAGAGAATGTGATGTTAGGGGATGAATGATACTTACAAAACAGCGAGGCCACCGTATATTGAGGTTGCTGTGTGATGGATGTTATCATCATCTGGTCGTAAAACACTCTCAGCAACAGGAAGTTGTCTCTGAATAACAGACATCATTAAACACTTATACACCTAGTAGTGAGTTTGTTGGCATTAACGCCGCCGAAATTTTGAAAATCAGTGTGTTATCTGATCAACGCTTGTTAATGTTATTAAGGGAGCCAAACCTTTCAGGAAAATATCTTTCAATTGTGCTATACATGCATCACTGCAAAAAAAATCCATATATACAAGCTTGTATATCCTTTGGAAAGATGATATTTCCAAAGGATATACAAGATTGGAATGATGATATATACAAAAATATACAAGTTTGTATATACGACATACACAAAAATATACAAATTTGTATATATGGTATATCCAAATTTGTTTTCTTTGTATATATTGGTAAAGGGAGGTAATTGTTATGTATTTGTGTATAATTATTATATATATGTGTGCAAATTGAAGTGTTTGAAGTTGAGGCACTGTGTTTCTTTGTATATGTTTGTAAAGGAGGATAATTGTTTTGTATGTGCATAATAGTATCAGCAAGTTACAAAAAACTGATATAGTGGCGTGTAACATTACTGGAATGATTAATTAGTACTCCACGCTGTTAGCGGGAGTACATACTCTCCTTGCAATGATATTGACGGGTAAGCGATTGAGGCGTCTGGTACTTGTCCTGGCGCGGTGCTTGGTATGTGAGTAGACTTTATGGTCAAATGCACAGAGAGGATAGGCTGTCGGGGAAGATTGCATTTTCGGTGACTTGTTTTGAAAGTGTTGAAATCAATTTGTGCTGAGCTTGGATTCGTTTGTACAGGGAGGCCGCGATGTGATTTGTAACATGCTCTCGTGCACATGGCAGATTAGCCAACAGTGTGGATTGCACAGAGGATGAAAACTATTTTATTATTAATTTAAAGTGTTGAATTTGGTTTGTTCTGAGGTGTCGGTTTAATTGTAGGGAAAACATTGTTATAATGTCAAATCTAGGCGGATCGCGGAAAATCGCGTTTTTTTAAAAACGGCAGTCCTCTGAAAAATCCTCTTCAAAATATAATGAAAGATATATTTTTTTAAAATACTCCGAAAATATCTATCGTGTTGCCGGACAACCGTTGCGGATTGTCCTGTTTTCGAGTTTTCAGCATCAAACATACCTTTATTGTTATTCATCACACAATCATGGCATCCTTTCCCGACATCACACGTTTTCTATCCTGAATACTTGCACTATAACGGGGGGGGGGGGGGGGGGGGGGGGGTTTAGATGTCACACAGAAATTGTTAATAATCCAATAATGACTTTTTTATGATAAAGTTGTCTTTTATAAGTGAATGAGATGTTTTACAGTTGTTCATGTGAAAAAACTATGAATGTTTATTCAGCGTATTAATGTTTTATGTTTTACAAAAGATAATAAGTACAAAGGTATGCTTTTCTCAATATGCTTCAACATGGGGAAAGGGACATTGCACGTTTGTGGCAGTATTGCTCCCAGGTGGCGTCCTCGTCCACTAATGCCTACATCCACTAATGCCTACGGCCTACAATAAACAAAGTCATGCACCAGTGATTTTCAGCGACACCTACTATCAGTGCATCATTTCTGCATCATTGCATTAGTTCTTATAGTATATACACCAGCAGATGATGATTTCAAAGAAATTTCAAAGAGTTCATTCCTAACATGGGTATGTTGTTTTCATTGTGTAGGCATTATTCCACACTGTTTTATTTATTTGTAGGCAATAGTAACTGTAGGCAAAAGTGGACTTAGGCATTAGTGGCTGGAACCCAGGTGGCCGGGTGCGCAGAAACTATTCCCGATTTTTTAAAAGTACTGATTTAACTCCGAAATTTTACATCCGCCATCTTTGTTTTTTTTACTTTTGCCACTGTTACATTTGTTGGTATGAATATTGTCCAAACGACACAAAATTGCTTAAAATGCAATCAAATGTTCAAAACATTTCTTGGGGCTCAGTCTAATATCGTTAGCAAAGTCAACAAACTACGACCATAAATGTAATGTACAACAGGCGCAAGAAAATGTTAAAAAATTCTTACAAATACAAATGATAAGAAGTCGAATATGAATACTTATATCTGTACTTTTTAGAACAAGAAATTGACACATTGACTTATTCAGATTAAATTGATATGTTCTTTACTTATGTAAATGCAAAATGATAAAAAATAATTAACAGTGAGATACTATCACTATTGTGCAAAGCATCCAGTCCCAATGAAAGTGAACAGCATGCCGATGTTATACAAAGCAATCATATAACATATCGCAACTGATAGTTCTAAACAATCAGGCAATCAACATAATAACGGTATCAGTGGGCACATCGTGATATTTGAAGATAAAAAATGATAACACATGTCAGCAGTCTGGGAAGTAAAACACAGCATCTTGACAATGAACAAAAAGAAGAAGAAGAAGAAGAATAGTTTATTAAATACGCATCACGATGCGATGGCGTATCCCGAGGACTCGGTTACGACTCTTCTAAAAAAACCAACAACTTTATTTACAATTGCATTTCAAATTTATAATGCATTTGTATGTATATCCATGTATATGCTCATGAGCAATGGAGGAGAATATGTGAAAATCAAATTCAAATTTATTCCGATAACCCTTAAGCAACGTGTCAGTATTATAGCTTGATGTATTAGAACAACACTATTTGGGAATGCCAGGTGCTACTGGTAGTGTTGGGTATGCTTACCCTTTTTGAAGATTCACTCTTTGTAATTCGACATCAAACGGATTACATCACACTCTGAGTAAACAATCTCATTTAACCCTTAATTAGTTAATTAATCTGCAGTATATTGTATCACTTAGTATTGCCTTAACGAGGAGTAATCCCTTGTCAGTTGTTGGTGAGTGATCAATTGGAGAAAGGGATTAGCCTTACTCACAATAAATTAACATTTCACACTGCAACAGAAGAGATTATCGATCATTATGCCTTTATAAGAAAGTGAAAAAGATAAAGATTGAATGATACATAACGGGCCGGGCCTGCATTTTATAGCCTGCAAGAATCGTCACTGTAAACTAATAGAAGATTAATTTTAATTTTACAGAATATTCAACTGCTAAGTTTATGATAAAGTGTTGAAGTAGCATTAGATATGTTTGAGATTACAGTTTTCAATTAACTGTATAATGTAGCTTGCTGTCTTTGAGAGAGTCAGTATCTGTAGAGCTGGCTTGGTCTAATTGATATTCAGTCCCTGGGACACAAATGTTGTTTACTAGCATTGTATTGTGAGCAGCCGGATGCGTAAATGATATGTAATATATTTCCGTATTATATTTTATAGTACTTGTTGTTTTAATATTGTTAACAACAGAGAGAACGAAGAATTTTCTTTTTGTAAAACCATAACAGCATGCATATGTTCTAGCAAAAGGAAACTTGATAAATATTCATTTTGCTTAATTTCTACTTTGGAAAACTTATTTGGAGCTCTGAAAGCTTGACGCTGTATAATTCGGGACGCGCATGGTTGGATGCAAACTAAATGTTTAATTCTCGCAAATTAAGACACCAGCAGCGGTATAGGAGCATATATCTAATGTCATTCAATACAGAATAATACATGAAGATGTTTCAATGTTAAGATTAAATATATCTAACGATATGGAAATTATTTCTTGATAACTGTTTTTAATCTTTGATCTTTTGGGAAAATAATAGTGGAACTGGTTGAGTGACTAACGTATTCTACATTAAAAAGTGACAGATACGTGATTTACATCATTAAAATTTAAAGTGATACAGTGATACAATCATAAGTGAGGGTTGTGATTTATTTAGGAACGAAGTCAGTATTTGGGGAATTAACTTATAAAATAATGTAATTCATTTATTTATATGAAGTACAAATGCATCAATCCTAAATCACCCGACTTATTGAATGTTATTTCGTGAATACACAAATTGCATAACACATTCCCTGAGGACAAACCCAAATGGCCCGTGCCTTTGTGACAGGTGTTAATTAGAGAATGTATTGCCACCACATTATGTCCCGGCACTTTTATGACATGTAATGAACCTAGTCGGTCCCTGAATCTGTAACAACAACATTGGTCTTATAAAATCAAAGTAGCATAAATGTTACGTAATTCGTATTAAAAAAATGACTGATAAATATAACATGAATATAATTGCCCTTTTGGGGATAACATAATATTGGGAAAATATACTTAAAAGTACATGATTAAAGAATTTCGGAATCAACTGTTTCTTGTATTTATGACCGACTTCACACAAACTGAATAATTAAACATGTGTTTATATAGCTATAATTACATGCATGACACCTACATTATCATGAAATAATAACGTTCGTCATGTTTGTTTATCTGTACATTTCGTTGTTATTGGTATCCTGGGGATGTTGTAATTATACACGTGTTCTGATCTTATTTGTCGTAGAATACATGAAAAACGATTGGTCAACAGTTTGGTGCGGTCGATGGAAAGGTATTCAATTACTAAGAAAAGCTATTTAACTGTTTAATACTCAATACGTGTCTTAAAATATGAATTAATTCTTAAGTTATAACATTAGTGCAAATTCACCCGAACGTACGATGTACATGGACCGATTTCAAAATAGCTAAATTGACAAATTGTTTTCCATAAACCACTGAATATAAACTCACTTAGCTTTTAGAATAGAAAGGCGAATCGTTTCTTAATATATTGTCTTTTAAGCCGATGGAAGTTTAAATTCCTACAACCGAGTCCGAGGCGATAAAGGATTATGTGACAAAATCTAAGATCATGGCTTAACTGCATATAAGTCACACTGTCCAAGTTTAATAATCCTCTATATCAGATGACTATTCCAATCATTAATGGTATCAGGTAGGAATAACTTGGCAAAGCATTCTGTTCTACAACATATAGCCTGTATATTGGTTTGATTTCTATAAATGTAATTACTAACAGCAAAGATGTTTTCCATCTTGTAAAAAGGTGTAATGGCTGTGTTAGTTTCTCTATATATTTTCTCGTGGCCTGCACCCCTTATCGCCCCACAAATAGTCCGTATAGTCCGTATTGAGTGAGTGAGTTAAAATTTAACGTCTCATCGGCAATATTTCAGCGTCCGGAATGAATCTTAGTGTAAACATTCTAGGATTCATTCTTGTTCTTGGTAAATCATCCCAAATATGGGCATTATATGCTTGTTCATAACTTCTAACGATTTATGTGAAAGGAGTTATTTAACTGAGTGAGTGAGTATGGTTTACGGCGGTGGACACCAGAAAGGTATCTAAGACTTCTTAAGGCAATTAATCGAGGGATTTCCTTTTTAACTCGTCAATATCAGAATCTGACTGAAATATTATTCCCAAAGTTATAAATATTAATTCCTTTCATTTTAAGATTAGGTTTTGCACATGGGAAGACTTTGATTTAACGTGAAATAGAAAGCTTCTGTTTTCTCTGGATTCAATTTTACTTACTTTCATCCATTTGGTAATTTTCTCCAAATCAGCATTAATATTTTACGCAGTAGTATTTGGAATTGTCCCTTTGGGGAATTGTCTGGACCCCACCGCAAACACGGTAAACAGAAATTCCAATGTGAATCATATGTACTATAGTTTGTTGGCTCGACATGCACGACTCCATAATTTTAGTTATAATGTAAAACTCATAGTAATATAAAATTATATTTAAAACAAATAATTAATGTATTTTACATGGGAGACGAAGCGACACACATTGTATTTTATAATAATGCACAATTTTGAATGCTTTAAACCTGTTGCATTAAACAAATACTGGATTTGATGTAGTCATATAGTGAATCAATATGTGTCTAGTCTTCCAAATGTTCTATTGCGAACACATATAGTGTCAGCGCTCATGATCGCCATATCTATGAATGAATAGAAATATCATCATTAATAAACTCACCTGAGCTCACTGTGTGTTCTGAAGACAAATCGCCGTTAGGCATCCTGCACGGCTTCGTTCACCCTCAAATGTACCATAGAAATCTGCGATTGTGCGTGTTCAATGTTCGAATGCATTTTTGCGACAGGCGTTCGTTTATTTATTAAAATTCCACTAATTCATTAATCACATTGAGTTGCTCGCCTCTTCTCCAGTTGCTCACACTCTCAACTGATGTAGCTGCCTTGATTAACTGGAGTCCGGATGTACCTAATTACAAACTCTGTTCTAATTATGCTAATCGTGGAAGTGCATTATACTGGATGACAAACTTAGTAATCCTTTCACACTAATGATCCTTGTTTACAATGAACGCATGCCAATTGACTAAACAAACATCCTTAAGTAGAAGTATCACAATGGACGGTGTGTACAACTGTTTGACAAACAATATCAACCAATATTTCATATTTAGAATCACCATTACATGAAATCACAGAAACATATATATTAAATTTTACTTTGAAAACTCCAGAACTAATGTCGTGAACGTAATAGAATAGGAATTTATTCCAACGATGTGTTTCCTATATATGTTTCCTTGTACAATTTTAAATTCATGGATTTTTTATCTATTATTTTGCAATGATCGTGACAATCGCTAAAAGGTTACTCTCTTGCTATTCCGTTTTGTGATTATTCTAGTTTAGACAGCGACAGCCTCTCGTTATACAACCAGTGCTTTTCTAACCCCGATTTATTTAAGACAGCGTCTGTCATTCGCTATACAAACAGTGTTTTTTCTAACCCCGATTTAGGTAAGACAGCGGCAGCCTTTCCCCATACAAACAGTGCTTTTCTAACCCCGACCTAGTTAAGACAGCGGCAGCCTTTCATTATACAAACAGTGCTTTTCTAACCCCAATTAAGTTTATACAGCGGCAGCCTTTCGTTAAACAAACAGTGCTTTTCTAACTCCGACCTAATTAAAACAGCAGCAGCCTTTCGTTATACAAACAGTGCTTTTTCAAACCGCAATCTAATTAAGACAGCGGTATTATTTACATTATCTGTTACTAAAATCTGCACAAATGTTCTATTTCTTATGTAAAATGCTGTCAACATAAAGAAATAAAAATTATTTCATAACACTCCAAATATAGTTGCCATAATAAAATAGTATTAACGTATTATTGTCACTTGCAAAAATACTGTTCGGTAACATTAGTTTCAAACCACAAGAAACAATCTTACAAGTTCAAAAAATTCAATGAAGCAGTGGTAAAATCTATCCATATATACAAAATTGTATAGTTTTGGAAATACCAACTATACAAAATTGTATATTTTGGAAATATCAAATATACAAAATTGTATATTTTGTATATATGGGTATTTTTTCTTGTGCATATTGTGCTACACATGTGTTATACATGCCTATTAAGAAACATAAGGCATTATATTTAAGGTAATTTAAGCATGCACAAGTTGTATGTGTTATTTATTTGCAGCTGTTATTGAGTAATTGACTCGTGAAATGGATAAGGAATGAAAGAATGCTTTGAAACAATTATGCATTTTTATGCACATCTACGGCGGGAAATATATAACCATTGGTGTTTTCAACATTTGTATTTTGGAAACAAAGATTGGTCTATACGAAGTCTTACGTCACGGTCTCCTTGTTCTCTGCCCCCGTGATGTTGAGGAATTTGTTGATAAAGACTTTTGCTGGGAAGGAACTGGAGGACACCTGGGTAGTGTAGCTGTCAAACGTGCACTCGCTGACACACCCACATTCCCCCACGAAGCTACTATTGTTGATCGTTTGACCTTGTAAAAGAAAATTGCATCAAGCAATAATTAAACAGTGTAACACGTTTTGGATATTCTCAAATATAAACAACTTGAGTAGGCCCTGCTCGTAGTTTCTGCAACAGGTATGTCTGATTTTGCGTGAACTTTTAATATACCCCACTGCCAAAGAAGATGCCTAAGCTTATTGTACGAGAATGACTCTACTGTTATCGTAAACATACAGTCTACTCACTAAGAAAGGGCTTGTAACAACTATCCTGTTTCGCCAGCGAGCACCTGGGACCATCCTCTGCAATGAAAATTAATAAATACTTGCGGTGAAGTGTTAGGAACATAATGCAAATAGCTTTTTCCTAAGGCGTGTAGGTGTTGGAACATGTTTATGTTGTGGTGTTTGATGGAGGGTGATCATGGGGATGGGTAATGGTGTTGGCGATCGTGGATAGTGTTATAGTTAGTTAGTTATTTCGTGGAAAGTATGCACTGCCACATGAAAATAGACTATACATGTTCGTTTGTACTGATAAAGTCTCACAAACTGGTTTTATTGTCTTTAGTTGAGATAATAGCTTAGATGTTTGACAGTTGCAAGCATGGTTTACATGGAACCTGTCACGCTGGATAGATGGGCAAGTTGATGACACCCGTTAACGAAGTGGATTTTGAAAACATTCTTGCAAAGACGCAATATCTTAATAACCGTCACAGAATGAATCTCTTAATCGAATGTCGATACGATTTTATCGCTTTTTGTGTAAACACAGAAACCGCCTTGGTCAGAGTCCAGAATGATGAGTTGCATGTAACGAGGGAATGGATAGCAACACACTTCTTGAATTTGGGCGAGGACAAAACAGAGCTATTTATCATCTGCACAAAATCCTTGCATTTTTTTCTTGTTCTTCCTGAATTAGGTATTGGAGATGGTGTGGACAAACCCAACCATAGTGCCAGAAACAGGGGCATCATTATGGATCCGCTCTAAGCTTGGATCAGCATATCACAGTCATATGCAAATGTGCATCGCAGACAAATCTGGAGATATGCCAACGTTGAGGTGATGAAAAGTATTGATAAAATCTTTTGTGGTCTCCAGGTTGGAGTATTGACACTCCTTCTTCAACAGTCTACCACAGATGGATGCGTAACAATTACAGCTGCAGGACCTATGACAGGAACACTGGCGTGAGAACACACCACTCACAATATTGACTGAACATCACTGGCTGCCAATCTAACAAAGAATGCAATTCAAACTACACATTGCTCAACAAGGCAATGCACACATCGGCTTCTGCCTACTTACAGGAACTGATAGTACCATACAAGCCAGCACATTCTCTCCGATTAAAAGACCAACATCTGCTATTGGTACCAAAGTCACGTGCCAAAACACGTTCACAATAAAATTTAATATCAACGATAAGATAAAATCCAATTAAAATTTTGACTGACTAATATTTTTGTTGCGTTTTGTAGACTTTAACCGTTTGGTTAAAATTTGGCAAATTTGTTGCAGTGTTTCGCTGCAGTGGACAATGGTACCAAGATGTCACAATCAGGAACTGGTTTGGTGGTGGCTCACTGGTGTTATGGGGGGGGGGGGGGGGGGGGGGGTAGGTATGGGTAGGGGGCAGCTTAAGGTCGATCTACCGAACCCCACTGTATCATGTCAATAATGGAAATCTGACGGATATTCACTTTAGGGATGAGAATCTTTGGTCACTTGTTCTCCCTGCTTTTACTGTCATTGGCCACATCCCAGGATGATAATGCTCGTTCTGTGGTTACTGCCTTCATCAACCAAAATGGGATCACAAGAATTCATTGAGCTGCCTATTCCCCAGATATGGCACCGATCGAACACCCGTGAGACATACTGGGATGACGTTTGCTTGCAAATCACCCTCCTCTTGTCAACCTGCAACAACTCGTCCAGTGTCTGCTAACTGATCAACAAACAAGACCCCAGCAGTAAATAGAATTTTCATTCTTGTGACTATATGAATGGCACTACTGGGTTTGAAGGTGATTTCCTTGCTCACAGATGTGACCACCTGACGTCCATACTTGATCGCTATTGGACGAATTCAATAAAAATCGTTAGTTTTCAAAATTGTATATTCTCTTTTTGTGTCCAATACCAAAAACACACGTCTCACGTTTTTCTTTCAGAGCCTTGAAGGACTCACATTGCTTGTGATTGATGAGATAACTGGAATGCCATATGGCATAGAACGTAACTTGATGTACAATCGTCTCTTTACCACAAAAGCAAACAGTACTATGTATTACTTAAAATCTTCATAACGTTTCGGGTACCGTTTCTGACTCCAGATAGCAACCCTATCAGGTAAAAGTAATTGACTGTTGAATATGAACTACTTCTCAAATACACAGGTGATGAAAACGTTTATAAATTGAGTCAAAAACATACGTGGATCAGAAGGTCCAACACATCCACACTTGTTGAAGACCTTCATCTGAACACACTCCATGATGCAATGCTTGTAGGTGTAGTAGGAGTAGTACTTGAGAGGGTTCACAAACTTGGAAGAGGTTGTGTCCACACATTCCATGTCATCAAATGCCATGTGGGGAAGGGGCTGGTACAGATACTACAAACAATGCCGCAAGGTATTTGTGTCTTTGAAATCAATGTCTTGAAATGTAAGACCAAATTGCATCAGTTGTGACAAGCATTAACATAAAAAAAACATAAAACCATTTTAATATATAAATTTAATTGATTTTGACTATATTATGTTAAAGGTTAAGACACGACACTTGCACACAGCCACTTATAGGTTTTAAAGTAAAAGACGTCAAATGAACACTTGTCTCCTTCAAACATCTCTTTAACAAAACATGCTCATATATATATATGTTTTTATTAATACACTTTTCAAACTTTGTATGAAAATCCTTGGAAATTGCTATAGGCATGGGGGTACAAATAACGTCCCCTGTCTAATGAAAAAGGGAGATTTCAAAATAAAACTGGGCGTGAATGTAAATGTGTGTAAAGCGCTGTAATAGACAAGTTCAAAGTCATCTAATTGTGATCGTTCCCCCCTGCATGCCAAGCTTCTACTATAGGCAACAACACGTCACGATGCAATCAAAGTAGTTATTTAGAATTACTCACCTCAAATTTTTGCAATGCAACATATGTAGAAAACCCTGGAGCGGCCATCACAACGGTGGAGCTTGCCTCTGGATGTAGGCGTGGATTATGGAGTAATATCTGCATACACACAACACAAGATTTTCTTACTTTGAGCTTGACATTGTGATCTAGTTTGCCTTCAACACGCCCCAAAACACCAAAGCTGTAAGGTATTCATACACATATCATATTGCAATAAAACAGTGACAAATTCACATCGATCTGCTACAGTGTTTGTGAAGTGTGTGCTTTACTGGTCTCCTGTCTAAGTGGACGTGTAATGAGCTGGAACCAGTTTAGGATAAGCACCGCTTGATCTATCCTAAGCATCTGCCATAAATGAAGCTCGAGGTCAATTCAGAGTTGAACTGAAACAATTTATATTATGGCTCGATGACCATGAGGTTGCATTGCACAAACTATTTCAAGCACTATTCCATGTGATACGTATCAGGTTGGTTCAACAGTTCCACATTATGAAACATTAAGATATTTACTTTTCAGTTTGAAGTATGTTCAAAGGGCGTTTATCCCAAATCAGTTACTTAGACAAGGGTGAATTTACCTTAATCCCCGCGGCCATGTTGCTCATGAATGCGTAGTGGTCCTGATTGATGTTTAAAAGAACGGCAAGGTTCATGGCGTGGCCCGCAATCCGCACTTGGACGATTTCACTGACATTGAAGTTGAAGGTGTGGCACAATCCCTCATTAGTGAAAATAGGTCGGAACTTGGTCATGCAATCAAATTCTTCACCACCAAAGTAACATTCAGTCAGCATCTTGGATCCTTCCATTGACATATTCCTCCACCATTCTAAAGACAATGGTTTCTGAAACTCATCTGAAACAGGAAATGAGCTTTCATTCATCGATCCAAAAAATTTATTGAAGAAATAGTTCTCCATTTCTGGATAAACGCCAAGACGAGTCATGTTGAGGGTGCATCTGTTGCAGATGGTGACGGCGGGGAACTCGATGGAGCTCCTGATTTTGGGTGTGACCTTGGTGAAAGTTGGGTAGCTGTAGTAGTCCCCTATCTCCTCGATAAGGTTATAGACGAGAAACGCCGTAGTTGAACACATAGATAACATCCAAAGCAATCTGTAGAAGGAATAAAACTAGAGTGAGTATAGTTAGATTGTCAGAAATATCAAACGGATTTGGTATGTATACGTCACCAGGCCTATGAGAGTGTAAATAGATATGGAGTTGATAAACAATTGGGCATCAACCAACGAATATCGCATGCACAGTATTACCCTTACCCAGGGATATGTAAGTACACCTTATCTTTGTTTAATTTGCTCCTTACAACAATGCATGTTTATTGTTTTTCTAAAAAGGAGAGAACACACCCAACCGAAATAATCTTGGTTAATCACATTATGATCATTACAACACAAACTTCTTTGTTACTTCCATTCTTTTTTTCAAGAATTGCAAAATCCATAGCTCTAAGATCGATATGAAAACGTGGGTCAAGGTATAGAAATTATTTAAACGATTCTAGTGATAAGGTGATAAAGTCACTATCCTAGAGCGAGCCACCCATCTGGACACAATGGGAAAAGGAATGCACCCTGGTTCAATGCACTGGTAACATTTTACATAAAAGCAAGTACGTAAGTATAGTCGCCTTTTACGGCAAGAATGGGTTGCTGAAAACGTATTCTACCCCGGATCTTCACGGGGTAATTATGTAATATTCTGCATCAACACAAATCGTTCTTAGCCTTTGTTAAGTTGATCCAAACACACCAGCAAGAACACCAAGCCACTAATATATATATTACACACACATACACATACATATATATATCTATATATATCTATATTAAGTACAACCACACCTACCCACGAATGCTGAACGGGCTGATCGAAGGGGGTTTAATCTTATTAACTGCATGGAGGCCTGTAGACTGACTGAATTCGATCCATAGATCTTTCAGTCCATACTTTGGCGAAGGTCGGTCTGCATCAAACGAGACAGTCTCTATCTTCTCAGCCAAATTCATTGTTTCTGAAGGCGAAAGATGATTCCATAATGAGACCACACCTAGTAGGGTAAACAACAAATACAGAAATGTTCATAGTTCAGATGCTTATAAATGCGTTACAATTACCATGCTCAAACAGCCGGAGCTCTGATCTCCATTTATAATAGTGGGTTGTCATCACTCCTACGCATAGGTATGCCAGTATAGTAATTGTCAACTTATTCTGACATGAACAACCTAAACGTTGTATCATTGTTAATCGGGGCTAACGGATTGGAGATTTCGTTACTGAAAGGGTATACAAAATGGTTAAGGTTTTAATATTTAACGTCGAAGTCGGCAACATTCTTTTAAGAGACGCATACTTATTTGATAATGTTATACTCTTTACATGGCTGCAATATGGGAATAAGGGTGATGTATTGCCTTTAAGTAATTCACTCGACAGTGAATAACTGTAAACAAAATGGTTAAACAATATTTCAAAAACTACTTTATCTAAATGTATTATTTACAATGACTATTGTCTTAATACTACGACCTATTTTCACTTTATTTTTCGTGACAAAGGAGTAATGAAAGCAAAACATAGGCAGTTTAGAAGCCCTCCTCAATGTATGTATATGAATATTGGTGTGACTCTAAATAATCTCATCCTGCACAATACTATGGACAATAAACAGACCTATCATGTCCACAGAGTGTGTGAGTATAAGACTTGAATATAGATACCAACAGAAAATATGGGAACTGATGAAGTGATAGTGAAAGTGTAGTGACGATAAAATATATTTCTTTCCTGTAGATCAACATCTGGTGTGTCCATTAACTTATGTATGTTGGCCCTTGGTATTAGCATTCCGGCGCCTGGAGAGCTACCCCTAGCTTGGCCATGTTGGCCAGTGCTGGGCCTCTCCATCCGAGAAATCCTACAGATGCTCTATGCTCTTATATGTCAGGGGAAGTAGAAGGCCAGTCCACCGTCCGTATGCCTTCTCGTCAGTGATAATCGGTGATGACCTGGGCATGATGTGGTCTGGCATTGTCCTCTTGCAGTTCAAAATTTCGGCCGATAACTCTAGCGAATGGAACAATGACAAGACGCAAGATTTCGTCAACATATTGCTGGCCAGTAAAATGTCCACATTAGTTCGTCTGTCATGTGTGATACAGTCTCACACCATGACACAGCCTCCCCAAACCGCATACGGTCAGGAATTGTTAGCCTTGTATACTGTTCGCCGCTACATCACCAACAACGTTTTCTACCATCTTTGAATTGAGGCTTGATTCGTCTTTAAACATGGTGTAACGCCAGTGGTGCACAGACAGTCCCTGGTGTTGCCCAGGCCACCCAAATCTTTGCCGCACATGGTGATTTTTAGGGTCCCACCCTTAACACAACGCTTTGCTTTCAGGCAGACGGCATTGAGCCATTTTTAAACGGTAGATGTTGAACTCACCTTTTTTGTTATTGTGGGGAATTCTCTATTGATAATAGGAGCAGATTTGAATCTTGTAACAAATGTGATGAGACGATTTTATATAAGTATCGTATTTTTAGGTCTTCCATGCCTAGGTCTCGGTGCAAACCCACCTGTTTAACATATATAATATATACATTTTCATGTTAATGAACAAAAGACGGACAAACTGATCTTCTATAAATGTCTTCATACCATTATACATGCATTGTAAGCATATAAACATAATCTAAAGCTAGCTTCTGTTAACAAGATATATAGACATTACCTTCTCTGTGATGTTATCACTTTCTTCTTTGCTGTACATTAGAACTTCAACCTGCCCTTCAACTGGTCTACCCTTCAACGTGTAGATATGTACGTTCCGTGGAGGACAGTGTTGCCTGGCAGGAATTCTGTAACAGTCCTTTTGTCATTAACTTGTGGATTTCCCCATGAGATTAAATGAATGATGACAATACATCGAAGCCGAAGCTGGTTGCAGATCTATCAAAGCCATTGCATTTCTACATTGGCTTTAAATGTTTACGACATATTACAATGCCATTACCATATATTTACATTTAACTTTGTGACCGTTTCTTAGAACGAGACACAGTACCCCAAAGACATGAATAATACAAGTTTAAGATACACAGAGTGTTAAGTTTATAAGTGTTTTGAAAATCACAATCTATTTCCCATGTGTATGGACGATACTGATTACAGCAGACAGCACAAAGGTTAGGATGGAAAAAGATTGAAGTAAAATATCCTTGTCCTTGGATGTGAGCATCCCATACCTCTTTTAGACATGTGTCTTTGTCTGTATGCTTCCGATTTTGAATTTCAATGGGACTCAAACAAACTAATTTATGCCCACTAGATTTAAAACGTCAAAGCCAGAGAATATTCAGTGTTGAATACCTGTGAAAATAGATTCAATTGGGCCTCAAAATGTGAGAGAGTGGTACCAGATATATAGATGGATCACTCAAAGTCAGTGATGAGCCCAAGTGATCACAAAGAAGGTAAGCGAAATATGTCTTTGTGATCACATGTAAGTATCAAAGACAAGACATTAATATACTGAACTGCAAAAGAAACGTCAACCCCCATGTAACATTGCACATGAAAAGTTGTCATTTGAATATCTGGGTATTTTTGGTCAAAGTTTCTAAAATTTAACATTACCTTGTCAAGAAAAATTAAAATTTGATGATAAAAAAAGCAGATGACAACCGATCGCCCAAACGTATAACGGCAACAGCCATGGTAACCTGATGCATGTGAGTTCCATGCAAATTGAAATGTACATGCGTTTCCCCATTTCTTGCCCGATACAAATCTAACAGGTCGGATAACAGTCATTCATTAATGAATTGCTACCACAAGACTGATAACAAATAAGCGACACCAAGCCCTTGGACGATTGCAAGCTGGACAAACCACACGGAAATGCATATCAAGTCCACAGGACCACATACAGGCAACGGTAACAGACCACCAACACTACAGATGACCAACCATGAAGTGGAAGAGCAAGGGTCACAACTCGACGTCAGGAACTTCAGATTGTGAGGCAGCATCTTCAAGATCTCTTTGTTACTGCTGCGGAAAATGCTCGACAGACCATGGGGACACACCAGTGACACATTAGTTTGGACACCATGCGTTGACGATTGACGAGCACACACCTCCACTGTCAGAGGCCTAACTGAGGACCCATTCTGACACTACGTCATCGCTGGAACCTCTTCAGTGGGCAACACAGCACCAGCATTGGCGCCACCAGCAGTAGAGAAGAGTCCTCTTCTCAGACAAGAGCCGTTACTGTATGGCAGATAGAGAGTGTCAGGCGACGCCATAGGGAACGTTATTCGGATGCTTGTGTTGTTGAGAGTTGGTCTTGCACAGAGGGTCAGCCCTGTGGTCTTCCAGAACATTGGTCCAGGGAGAGGCAATAGTGTCACAGCAGCTTGGTATATTGATCAGGCCTTGAGACCAAATGCCACTACTCATTTAGCACATTGCTGCAACCACTAGTTTCAGCATGATATCCCCCGTGCTCACACACTGTGAGATGAACAAGAGACTTCCTCCAGCAGAATGGCATCAGAACCATGCAGTGGCCTGCCCTCAGTCCCGATTTAAATCCCATTGAGCACCTGTGGGACGCGATTCAAAGACAGCTGAATGACGTCCTACCAAGGCCGAGAACGGCAGCTGAACTGTGTCAGGTGTTCCTCAGAGTGTGGGCTCAAGTGCCTGTGGCCTTCATCAATCACCTCATCCATTCCATGTATCGACGTTGCACGGCAGTCATCAATGCACATGGCGGACACGCAAGATACTGTTTTTCATATATATCTTTCAAGAATGCTTAATTCTTATGCATATGCTCTTAAGTAATCAGATCTTTCAAAGTGGAAAGAACTATGCTGTAGTATAATGAGATTAGTATAATGAGGTATCCATACATTCCCCAAAATAATTCATTTACAAAGGCTACACACGTGGGCATCTGATGACAATATGTAGTACCGGGTCAAGAAACACACTGAAAAACTTTAAATTTCGCTCATCAAGTCAAAGCCCCTTATTTACTTCCTTACATGGGTAAATTAACGGAAAGTCATTTTTGGTGTTTTCCCTAATATTAGTGGAAGACATGTTCCTAAAAGTGGTGCACAACCTCATTTCTGGGTGAATGAAAAACCTCACTTGATAAGTTCAAATGATGTGAAACCTTTTTGAGGGGAATATGATAAACATCATTAACGGGGAAATGGAACACGGTCCACTGCAACATAAGTAAGTGGGGGTATTGTTCCGATTTGTCATGTTTAAATCATAAACACTCTCTGCACGTCACATGTATTAATGTGAAACGCTATTCTACCATGACATTGAAGAATGCTTGATTCCAATTGGTTAAAAAGAGGTTACCTTTTTGCTACAGAAACCCCTTTTAATACACTAAGCCTTTTCACACAAAAAACGTGCGCATGAATACATCGACAGCCTACATATCAATTCATAAAAGAAATGCCTCCGGTCGATCACCACTAGAAACTGTAAAATGTATGAATATTTCCTCATTACACACTTTGTCTCTGATACATGCCAGGTCTCTAATACATGCCAAGGCAATGGCTTTCACGAAATTAATACACAGCGTAGGGTCTGATAGAGAATATATGGTAATTTGATATCAGATTTTTTGGCGACGAAATGTTGTCCAGGGCCGTAATCCTGACTGCTTCGGTGATGAGATTACAAGACTCGATGAAGGCATATCTTTTTATACGAATGAAATGTTTATAAAAAACTGTCGGGGACATGTTCAAAGTGAACAGACTCGGAATAGGTAATTTCAATCATCAATGAAACAACCGACAATGAAAATGAAATATAACATTATGAAAATGTGTGTGAAGAAACTTTATTTATGATGTGTTTGTTAACAAACCTTTTTGTGTTTGATATTCATTGCCATCTCCATCAACCACCACCTTAAGCATTTGGCAGGAGGGTTCTTGAAAATACATCAGAAAACACTCCTATCTTCGAAAGGCCATGAAAACAATGTCCCGACATAACTGACATCACAGCTTACCAAACGTGATGAAATTCATTTGAGAACCTGACAATTAAGAAAATCATACACAAATCACTATTTCTCGTCCACAAATGTCTCATTGCCTTCACCCTGTGGATTTGAATCCTAGGAATTTTGAAACTGACAGGTCAAACCATGTAGATTCCTTGTTTCAAAATATCCAGCTCCTCTGCAGCCTAAAAACGGCTTTTAAGTCATACTTAGTTCAATTGGTAATCATGGTGTACCAGCAGGCTTGATCATTCCCAGTAAATCAACAGGATAATGTTGGACCACATCATAGATCGGGGTTGTCATCTTGCTTTGTTTAACTAGTTTGAGAATGTAAACTTATGATTGTTAGCCTTTGACAGTTGTGAGGTGTGAGTAACCGTGATGCAGATCAAGTTCTGCCACGTTCATGTTCGGGGTGGAGAGGCATTTATTGTGATTTTTAAAAATGTTTTACTGGAGGTAATTGCTAACTAACTAATAAGACTTACACATGTTAAATACATAGTAGAATGGTAATTCATAAAGTTTGTTGTAGAAATATACACGTTTAGCATTTTAGAAAACTATTTCTACAACCTGTCACCATACAATGTAAATGGCATGTAGTATTTCCAAGAAATTACTTGGGCAGTCTAAACACATGCAGAACAGGTTGGTGGCAAATAAAACATCTGTCTTTGAACTAAGTTTGGAGGGTTGTTTGTCAACTTCTTTTTGAAAAACTATGTGTTTTGAACACTTATTTTGAACTATTCAAGACTATGGTGTTTTTAATCTTGAACCTTAGTTTTATTTGGTACATATGTAACAACCTGTGACCTCTTTTCAGTATGTTCTAAGATTGTGGACCTTTGTACCCCGTGTTGTACGCATTGCAAGGGAGCAGCGTTTTCACAGCGTTGTTGCCGTCATGGCTAAAGTGCTCGGTTCCAGATTAAAATAAGAGGTATCTACACTACAGTCGGACTACATCAAATTATAAAACACAATAGGTATATCCCCTAACCATACAATATCATCTAATACTGACATTATTACTTAAAAAAGTCTCTTCACGATTATTCAACACCACTGCTGCATGAACCTGTAACCATTGACTAGTGACATGTTATATTAATCGGCTTTAATCACAAAAGTGTGTAGGCCAGCGGACACATCACATACATGTAGGGTTGCAATAGAGACAGTGTCATTTTCTTCTATAACAGTTCTTCTTAGTTATGTAGACTTAGTTATGAAATATTCTTTGAACTTTCTTCATTTTTACTGGACAGGAACATATAGAAAGTTTGTCTATAATGATAGACACATAATTTTGATGACATTTAACAATTCCTGATGGATTTCACAGTAAACATACTCTATTATTTCTGAGAGGGGCGGTTGGGTAACCTAGTTGATAAAGCTTTCGCTCATCATGCCAAAGACCCCGGTTAGATTCCCGACATCGGTAGAATGTGTGAAGCTCATTTCAGGTGTCCCTCGCCGTTATATTGCTGGAATATTGCATAAACCCACATTCACTCACTCACTCTTATTTCTGAGAGTTTGCAGTATCTACCTCGTAAATTCTTAACTGATTGGGACTGTATCTTAGTTTTTCTAAACCAAATGACACTTTTTAAAAAGAATAACTATACAATTTTTAACCATTTTAAAAGGAGTCATGCCAATTATGATCGCAGGAAGACCTTTAATCGAAATGTAAATTATGAAATAATTAAGAACCTTACTGAATGGTTGATGTTTCCAAATATAATTCAAACCACTGGAGCGGAGTAAGTACTTAATCTTAGATACCCAATTGACCTTTCATTATTTGGAGCTAACAACAACATACTGTAACATCTTATGACATATCGCTTTTCATGTGAACATTATCCCCTTACCATATGACATGGAGCTGATAATTTTACTCGAAAAGAAGCTTGCATTAACATAGGTCTTCATCAACCCATGATGGCCGTAAAAGGTGACTATGCTTGTCGTAAGAGGCGACTAACGGGATCGGGTGGTCAGGCTCGCTAACTTGGTTGATGCCTGTCATCGATCCCAATTACGTGGATCGATGCTTATATCAAGCACTGTATTGTCTGGTCCTGACTCAATTATTTACAGACTGCTGTCATATAGCGGGAATATTGCTGAGTGCGGCGTTAAACAATAACAATCCATCCGCATAGATCATTGTTAAAAGGACATAAAACTTGTCTGAAACCTTTAAATTAATATTTCTGCATGTTTCGATTCTTGCATTACCATATCTAATTTTTTAAAAGGCAGATTGTTAACTCAGGGGCTCTGGTGTCCCACGCCTTGATATTTCAGGAATATTGCTAAACGGGGCGTAAATCCATATTCCCATATTGCAGCCATTTAAAGAGTGTAACATTATCCAAAAAATATTCCTCTCATAAAAGATTGTTGCCGACTTCAGCGTTAAATATTAAAACATAAAACATTTTGGCCCTGATGATTAACAATGATTCAACGTTTAGGTTGTTCATGTAAGTATAAGTTGACAATTACTATACTGGCATTCCTATCCGTAGGAATGATGACACCAGATATTCACCCCACTATTATCATTGGAGAGGTCAAAGGTTAAACTGTGATATTTCTGGAATATTGCTGAAATCGGCGTAAATCTATACTCACTCACTCACTCCGGCTCTTGCAATAGTTTTCACAGCAAAAACAATCTTTAAAAACCCTATAAGTACGGAGTTTGCTTGTACCAGTATGAACATTATCTTTCTATGAAAGTTCCTGCTAACGTATCGGATATTTTCTTTATAAGGACATCTTTCTGCATTTTTCTGGAAATAGCTTTCGTATTTGAACCAGTGGTGACGTCGTCTATGTGATGTATGTTTTGGTTGGCCAATTTTGTCCCAGTTCTTGTGATTGGCTGAAGGCCTTTCCGCCCATAAAAAGACATGTTTATTTTTTATCAATCAGCCATATTTTTAAAACAACACCATTGTCTAGCTATACATATTCACTGTCTGACAATAGTGGACATCCACCCTGTATCCCCGTTAAGAGCCAAATTAGGTGCATACCAAGAAAAAACCTGATCGCATTAACAGCACATACATCACTGTTAACCATACATATGCTCCAATGCACTGTCAGCTGATTTGGCCGCAGTCTTTGCCATAGCGTTATAATCAATATGCTTAGTCAACAATAAACCCAGGTAGCTGTAACAGTTTTATCCTTCTGTCCTCATTGCTTACTCGTGCTATCTCACTCATGTATGCAATTGCTGTTACTGTTTATTCCCTACAGAAAATCCCCCACCTACTACAAATACTCTGTACAATGTTCCTCATCCAAGTCTTGCTTGACAACGGTATTATAAGGATCCATACGCCGCCTTCATAGTAGTAAAGAAGTTGTTGTCCATAAATTATTTCTACTTTGTCATCCGTCAACTTCAACGTCAAGTAATGCCTATCGAACAACTGAGATCACGTTAGTTATATTTAAAAACCTGTCGACGAAGGGCAATTAAAACAGTAAGGCAAATATCACAGATTAGTTATGACCACCTTACTGAGGATCATTGGTACTTGCGGTGCTTCTGCTTCCTGCATTATTAACCAGCAGGATTTATGCTATCATTTTGGACAACAGTGATTATATTAATGCCAACCAATATTAAAAAAACAAAACAAACTATAATCAAGGAATTAAAACACTGGTCGATGTTGTATACTGCAATTAAGATGGTCTCACGTGCCACTGTCAGGGAGGACAATAATGTCACACTTCTTTAACACCTGAGTGGCACAACCTTCGGTAATCTCAGTTAATATCACACTAAAATAAAACACAATTCACGCATTAAAAAATTAAGAAACAATTCTATTACTTTTATAAAGTCGAAAATTAAACGAGCATTGGTATGATTAAAATGCCCTTTAGAGACGGTAAATGATAATAATTATCCCTTGTGAGAGAAAAATCAACACAGTTCTTTAATAATATAGAAGTAAGATAAGTGATGGAAAGCAGCTGCCATCACGGCAGCGAGGTACATGACTATCCAATTTGCTTGTAATATTGTGCGAACGTCTTTATAGACAAATCTTCAATAATAGTATTTCCAAGAAGTTAAAGATGTATTGACAAACGTTTAAAATAATTCTGAATAACAGATTATCTTCGCTGAAAACATTCGACGAATCGCTCTTGTACATGTCTTAATTGTTCTTACTATGCAATGTTACCTAGGGATATAAGAAGATTTCCCTGTAAACAAGTGTCAACATTAGAATCCATGATGGCCGCCATCGCAAAAATATTTTCTCAGAACATATTTTCAAATGTCTTTGTAAGTAACACGAGCAGTCCAATTTCTTGAAGTAACTGAACAGGACGTTTAAGAGAAGATGTTAGCAGGCATATCTCCAAACAAAGCATCGTGGAGCTGTCAGTCACATATGGCTGCCACACAGCGTCGCTGTTGTGATAAAAGTAAGACAAGAAGACTTATGTAGATGAATATTACAAAGTTTAGACATATTTTGAGCAGGTGATTTTTTTATATGTTTTGTTATTTTTTTTTGTCCACCACAATCATCCGGCCAATCGCCCTCCGCTTTACTATTTCGATGGAAGTTTTTTAACAATGATCAAAGTGGCGGTTTGCGAAAAGAATAAATAAAAAAAGATGGCCGCAAAACAGTGACCTATCCAAATAATACGAGGTAGATTTGCCGAATGGTATATGGAGGCCATTTGTGGAAACTTTGTCAGTATTTCAGCTGGCAGGTTGTAGGAAACACGTACTATTTCGTAGTGATTCATCAGCATATGGTTATGATGTTGTCGTTTGACAGAGATTTCTTCTGATAATGGAAAGGGCTTGGTTGCTTTAACTGATTTTGGCACACGACCAAGAACACACTTATCATGATCAAATATTGATAATGCTTCTTTAGTTTCGTGTTACCTTTGTCAGTCAATTATTTCTAATTGTTTCAAAGTTTAGTTTTCTATTTCATCCATACACACGCTTTAAAAGTTAAAATCTAAATTCAAGTTACATATCCATATGGAACGAGGTAATTTTGATGTGTGATGTATCGTGGTTCAAAGGTGGTAGGAAGGATATCTGTCGACAGAACCAAACAGGAATAAAATCGACTTTGGATTTTGGAAAAGTGTATATATATATATATACTCTTGAAAATCACATGCGTGAAACCGGTTGAGTAAATTATACAGCTCTTTTGTCTTTTGTACTATCTATCTATCTATCTATCTATCTATCTATCTATCTACCTATGATTTAGAAAACCTGATCAAAGGCATTTCAAAAACCGTATAATTATTAAAGAGAAGCTATTGCCACATATGCCCATACACGTGCCTGAATATTTACCCGTTACCCTATTAATTAAAAGCTAATGCCGACAAAACTGCTTTAGTACACTGTCATAACATCTTTAATTGGCATTTTAGTAGTTTGAGTGTCAATGCAGAGAGAGCTGACTTACGAAGTTTAAGTAAGGTGAAGGTACTAGCATCTGAACCGACATGGAAGTAAAAAACACCTGTGTCTTCATCATTATCGGGGGCAGAGTTGCGTCCCTTCGGCATTCCTATGATTGTGGGTTCGAATCTCGGTTTGACCCGATTACGTGACAGGTTTGCGTGTGCTCGTGTGAAACGTCTAAGACAAGCTTCAAATCGAGTGTTCCTCCCACATTAAGCTGACACGCCGTATTATGACTGGAATACTGTTCAAAGCAGCGTTCAACCCAACTGACTCACTCACTTATGTACTATCAATATACTTCAATAATGCACACGTGTACAAGCAGAGAGACCACGTGTTCTTTTTGTCAAAGGATATTCAACAGTTCCGTTTTTCTTTTTACGCTGCAGTCCGTGGTATTCTTTGCTTTCCATAATGCATACAAATTATTTTTTTTATGAAGAATGGAAATGTGCTACTAATGTTTAAAGAGACAGCAGTTAGCACTTAATACCTGTGAACAAGATGATGAACCAATGTATATAACAATTATTATGTTTGCCTCATATCATCCATTGTTATCAAATACTACACTGTCGGAGTAACTTTGGCTATTAAAGTGACACAGACACTGAAGAAACAACACCTTCCCAATGGTCTGAACATAAATTGTTTATGATAGCATATAGTGGATCATTTTCAAATATAGTAGAAGATAAGTATCTGGTTATGTACACAGGAACAAGTCATAGGTCAACTTAACCTTCTATACGTGACATTATATCATCAATGTCAAATTAATGCAAGCTATTAAAATAGCATACATTGAAGTGAACATCATGTTTGATTGTTTGCTGTTTAACAACGCAGTCAGCATTATTTCCCCTTGATGTAAGAGCTATATCAGTCAAGCGAGTGATGCAGGTATGTCAAACAGGCAAAGGTGGACCTAGTCTTGCATGAAAACCCAAAGGGGGACCAATATAATGATAAACCTAAGTTTCCATATAGAATATTATCATACCCTATATCAAGTCAGCTGTACATTCTGATGATCATGGCATCATTTTCCAAGGCAATCTTACCTTCAATACAGTATGTTTTATGCAGTATGTTCTGTGCATCCAATAGCCAGTGAGAATAATCTACGTAGTCATTTTACTCAATCATTACAATATATGCACCCTCTTATACTGATCAATTGTATTTCAACCTGCACTTACATGTTTCACTGTGTGATCTGTGTAACAGAAAATGTCATGTTGATTGTTCTATTGTTGAATGAGTGGGTCACAGTGACTGTACCGGATAGCCTTTATTCTTGCACAAAGATAGGCTAGGCTCTCCCTTTGCAAAGAAAATTAGAGTGATGTCCCCTTTTCACGTTCACTTCCGCCGAGTAAACCTTCAAAATGGCGGCAAATAACAATATTGACGTTGATGATGAATTCCATCAAATGACAGTTAAAGAATTGCGTGAATACCTACGGGAACGAAATCAAAAGGTGACTGGGGTAAGAGCACAAGTTTTAGCGCGAGCAAGAGGGGCGAAGGCACTTCGTTTGGATGCAACCACCTTAGTACAACCCAGTAAAGGCGTTATATCTATGCAACGGAAGCTCGTCACACCCAGCGGATATCGAATGCCAGACCCCACTACATTAATGATTGGATGGAACGATGCTGTTGAATCATTGCCGGAATTCTCAGAGAAGGAAATCTACAATTATATGGTACTTAGTAACCATAGGACTTCAGACAAGAAACCCATGATGGCTAAACGACAAATGAAGGCAGTGGTGTTTTACCAAGATAGACATGTTCACGGCGTAGCTCTACACGATATCCATCACGACTGTGACCATATGTTTGTCAGATGCCGTGTCATACCATCACTACCAACAGCGGATGCAAGGAAAAGCCCTGATCACGACGTTTGGGCAAGTCTCTCAAAAGTAACAGGTCGTGTTCATTCAGCAAATTGTACTTGTGCAGCTGGGTATGTAGACTTTGCATTTATATAACTAAAGTCGTGTCATCTATATCTAGATAGCTGTTTTTTTTACAAACAGAACGTTTAAAACCTTTTCAAAGAAAATATGTTCCAAATATTAAGTTTGATCAAAAGATATGTAAATTATTAATTCCAAATACCAGCAAAGTAATTGATACATTTTAAAATCTCGTCCTTTGTGGGACCTCTCATTCACTTTTGTTAATTTAAATAAATAAACAGATTATTGATATTGTTGCTTATTAATATGTGACATCTTTAGCTGATTACATTAAAAATAATAATTATTTAGGGTGAAATAGAGGAAACATGACTGTGTCATTTTATATGCATTTGATTATTATTTCATAATATTAAAGCTAGAGTCCAAATAATATTAATAAATATAACTAATTTTGTTTTTGCAGTGCCGGGGAGGCTTGTAATCATGTATCAGCCCTGCTTCAGCCCTGCGACATTAGTCAGAAGAAAAAGGATGGTTTGCTTTCATGCACATCAGTTGAGTGCAAGTGGAAAATTCCCAGAAAAAGGAAGTTGGATCCAATGAAATCGGATGACTTGAACTTGATGTCAAGTGGCAGGAAGAGTCAACAAAAAGGTACTGGGACTACACAAGGTACTGTCGGAATACAGAATGGAACAATCAACAAAAGATCAATTTGTCCCAACAGCAACATGCCACAGACAACAATAAATCTCACAAGATTTAATAAGAAGTTAATTGGTCATGAAACAAAAAGTAAATGTGGATATGTTGTTAATACAACTACTGTTACTCAAGCTCCTGAACCTATGCCAGAACTTCCAAAAATACCATGCATTGATCGTTGTATTCCTGACTATGTTGATATTAAATCGCCAACCTGTCAAACTACCTTTCAAAATTATTTTGATTCTATGAAAGTGTCAGAAAAGGATGTGAGGTCAATAGAGAGAATGACAAGAGGACAACATAAAACAAAGTTTTGGAAGGAAGCCAGATTGGAAAGGATAACAAGTTCACAGTTTGGCAAAGTATTTATCCGACAGACATCTACAGCTCCAGATAGACTTGTATGTGACCTAATGGGATATCGGGGCGAATTTGGTAACAGACATACCAGATGGGGACTTTCACATGAATCTGCAGCAAGGCGGCAGTATATCAACAAAATGGCAGGTCTTCATCCACAGTTGAAAGTGTCTCAGTGTGGACTAATTGTGAATACAGACTACCCTTACCTTGCAACTAGCCCTGATGGACTTGTGTCATGCACAGATTGTAGTACATGTAGTAATCAACATGGCTTAGTAGAGATTAAATGTCCATCTGTTTTCAGAGATCTAACACCAGAAGAGGCTGCATCAAATACAAATTTCTTCTGCCATATTGTGGACAATAATGTGACTCTAAAAGAAAACCATGCATACTACTTTCAAGTCCAAGGACAGATGGCCTTGACCAAAAGAACTTGGTGTGATTTTGTGGTGTGGACTCTCAAAGGGATATCTATTGAAAGGATTACATTTGACGAGAACAAGTGGCATCAGATGGTCACAAGGCTTCGCAGTTTCTATCTGTCAGCCATTATTCCTGAAAAATATACCCTACGTGTCCAGCGAGGTGTTTCACTGTATTAGATTGACCGTTGTACTACCATCTTACCAGTTGTTTTACCCTATGCTCACTCAGTCAATTCAATGTTTCACTCAATACCATATCATATCTTTCTTTGATAGTCATAGATACTTACCATTCAGTGGGTGAATTGTTACTTAACGCCGCATTCACGGCGACTGACTGTTCAGATAGTATGTTGCTTAGACATAGGATATCTTCTTCTCCTTGTAATTTCTTGAACCATTCTATTAAGCCATAACATATCATAACATATTTTCTGTAACGTCTTGAAATGACAACATGGACAACATGATTAAAGAAAATCATCAAGCGTTTATTTCTTTCATTTTCAGTTATTGTTACAAATATTAGAACCATGGGACTATGATCCTGCTGTCACAGCTAAAACATGAAATTGTTTATCTACTTATATGAAGAGTCAGGATTTTTATATCAATGCTTTGATTCAATAAGTAAAACAAAAATAGACAGCCAGTAGGTGGTCATGTCAATAGTCATATTGGACAAAAATAGACTTATTTGTCTAGACTTATTTGGCTCAATGTTTTCAATACAAATTGTTATCATGATACCATGATTATTAAGTTTAAATATAGCAGAAAATATCATGTGACCATTCACATCTGGAGCTGCAATAAGATTATGCTAATCCTACTAATTACAGAGCAAGCAAGGAACTGTCATCAAAGAAGTAATTGTCATCAATTTCTTGGTCATGAGGATAAAGAGGGGGAAGCAGAGTAGTCAAAGCATTACAGATTTTACAGATTTTGTTTACAGATTTTGAAATTGTAATTGGAATTATACCCTGCAAAATTCTGAAATTCTTGACACGTTCCATGTGCCTTTCAACATGGATTCTCAAGTTTGCTATTCTCCTAGTTTGTTCAATTTCTACAGCAGTCAGCTGTTTTCTCTTATGTTTCTTTGGTGGAATTATTAGGAGTATACCTTTTGGTGTTGTCAAGTCTGAGATTGTAAATCCCTTATCCGCCATGATTGCATCACCTACATCACACAAATCTAAAAGTCCTGATTCTACTGTTATTTGCCGGTCACTTATAGCTCCTGACCACAAGTCAGAGACAAAGCTAACAACACCATTTGGAGTGACACCAACAAGCGCTATAATGACTGTACATTTGTGACTGTTTACCAATAGAGTAAGGTTTTTCTGTAAATAATTCTGTACAATCTATAACAACCCTTGTATGGTGTTGTCAAGTCTGAGATTGTAAATCCCTTATCCGCCATGATTGCATCACCTACATCACACAAATCTAAAAGTCCTGATTCTACTGTTATTTGCCGGTCACTTATAGCTCCTGACCACAAGTCAGAGACAAAGCTAACAACACCATTTGGAGTGACACCAACAAGCGCTATAATGACTGTACATTTGTGACTGTTTACCAATAGAGTAAGGTTTTTCTGTAAATAATTCTGTACAATCTATAACAACCCTTGTATTTGGATACAGATCTTTAAAACCTTGAGGCATAGTTGTATTAATAGTATCCATTGATGGCCAGACAACTAGGAAGGATAAATTGTTGTACAAAATATCAATCCATCTATTAATGACATCAGCACAGCAGCTTCTGGAAATATGAAATCGCTTTGATAAATCAACAACTAGGAGTCCAAGTC
This sequence comes from Haliotis cracherodii, assembly GCF_022045235.1. Taxonomy (NCBI): domain Eukaryota; kingdom Metazoa; phylum Mollusca; class Gastropoda; order Lepetellida; family Haliotidae; genus Haliotis; species Haliotis cracherodii. Next base: position 31,899,237 of record NW_027266341.1, read on the forward strand.
TAAGACGCATCAACACTAGAAAGAACTCGTCTATCAAAGACAAAGATTTAGGGCGTCCAATATTGGATGTTGGATAGTCCCTGTCATGAACCTCAGAAAACTCATCAAATAAACATGAAAACTTTTCTGCATCCACAAGACCTGTATAATAGGTTACCAATTCTGAATCATTCTTCACATCAAAAAATGTTAAATCAGGAAGTTTGACTTGAGTGGCTTGATTGCGAAAGACTTTTTTATTTTCAGTCTCAGTCTGAGTCATTGCACAGGATGTTTTCACAGGATTTAGACACTGGAATATTACATCGTCAGTTTGAGTAGACATGCTTCTACCTTCCACCATTTCTGTTTGCGATGATCCATATCTTATGCAACTGATGTCGTCTTCACACACAGCCTCACAGTAGTCATGCAGCATAATTGATGCAACATCATAGGATCTGTCAAAATAATAAATAGCTTTTCATCACATTAAATAAATAGTTTTTTTCCGATATTTTGAGGTTAAAGGAATTAAAATTAATAAAAAATAAATTAACATAAATCTGTTAATACAAAAGCTAATATAAGAAGTGTATTATCAAGTTTATTGGTCAATGTTCTATTATATTTTATGCTCTATATATATATATTTTATGCTCTTTATATTTTATTGTTCTGTAAGTAAGAGAGACTACACCATGATTTTTATATTTTGTCTTGTTAAGCATAACTTCTCATAATAATCAACAAACTCAAAAAAAGAGAAAAAACTTATGTTCCCGCTGTACCTGGCACCTTGACTGAATGTTGTGGAATGATGTTCAATTTCATCAGACTGAGGAGTCCCTCCGTGTATCTGCATAGTCACTTTGGGAGATTCAGGGTCACAGGCCTGCTTGAATGGGCTTTCATTTGGCTTAGAGGTATCAACAAAGTCAGCATCAGACACCTGCAACAAATTATCAACAGACACTGAGACATTTTTTTCTATTTATTCAAACAAATAAGATGAAAGAGAGGATACATAGAATTTTAAGATCAACACAACTTGAAACGTTTTTTTTTCATTTCAAGTTTTAATCATAGCACTTTTTCACAATCACATAACATTCACAAACGATAAAACACATTAAATACACCAACAATAGCATAAATCTTATAAAAATCAAAATAACTCACTGTGCAAGTACTGTAATTTTTCTTCGGAAAAATCGATGGAACATCATGCCCTATGCCTGGACCGTTACCACCCACGAAATGTTCTGAGCATATTTCTGTGTGCTTGGTCACTGTGAGGTCTTTTCTCACTAACCGAAGTCGCCTTATCCACGCTTGTCGTAGGGACTTGCTTACTGGAATGACGTGTAGAGATACTATTCTTTCACCGACTATCTTTCCCCTAAAATTGCTACAAATACAGCAGTATTGCTTCCCCATTTTGACAGCTTCGAAGCAGCGCGCTATTTTTGACGGAAGTTGACTGTACTCGGCGGAAGTTCATCCAACCAATTGAAGAGTTCCAACTCAAGACGGATAACTCTCATTGAACTTGACTTTTCGGAAAGTCGAATACTTTAGTGGCACACAAATCCAATTGTTATACTTTTACTAAGAGGCCACATAATGTCAATAATACCACACTAAAAGTTGTATGGTAGCACTTTTTCAAAATCCAGCACCACTTTATGGCCACACTTGTGAATATTGCATATTATTGTTTTTTGGAGTTTATGCAAATGTATTGTTTTTGTACATATGCTATATCCAAATAATAACACAAACAACTAAAAAAATGTGTTGGATCTAATCAAGGGTTTACAATCAGTGTATTGGATGAGGAGTGGTGTCACAGATTTGTTGAGCGCTGTCTTTGATGATCATGATATCAATCACTGGATTGTCTGGTCCAGACTCGATTATTTACAGACCGCCGTCATATAGCTGGAATATTGCTGAGTGCGGCGTTAAACAACAAACCAAACCAAAACCAAGGGTAACTTCAGTTGCTGTCGTAGATTGAACGAACTTGTGTATACACTTTGAAATACATTTTGGATTGAAAACACTGTTCAGGCAAAATATTTAATTTTATCTAAAGAACTGTACGATAAGATACAAGTTCATCTAGGTATGGTTGAAGTGCTCATCATCTAAACAAGTAAATACGCTTGATGAACCCAACATGACTTCAAGAAAGGTAATTTTTTAAAAGTTAAACACGATTCCAATACATTATTCTGAAGTGTTAATCCTTATTGTTGAACAAGCATAACAAAGAAGAAGATTGCATGTTCGCAATTGTAAATACACTGGACGAAATACTTGATTTCTGTCCAAACGACACCACCACCACTACCAACTTGTCCAATACATTCGCAAAGATTCTTGAAGAAATATTGAACGTTTTGGCACCAGAAACATTAAATTTTGAAAGATTCGGGAAATATTATAGGAACCAGTTTAACAGTATAACAAAGTTATAAGAAAAGCTTTACAGGTTATGCCATTGAACGAATCCTAGCAGCTTGTTGAGCAAACGCCAGTACAAGGGGCATAACAAGTGTCACTGGTTCCTATTATTTCTCTATGGTGGTTTTCAAACTTGATATCATATTCATCAAGCAATGATGCATTCACAAGTACATTTATAGTGGTTTCCATAAATCAGTGGTACTGTGCACCACGCTTAGTTCGTGAGTGAGTTGGGTTTAACGCCGCTTTTAACAGTATTCCAGTCATATCGCGGCGTGTCAGCTTAATGTGGGAGGAAAGCCCGAAGTGATGCAGGTCTAAGACGTTTACCACTTCGGTGAAACCCACGAGCACGGGTATGGTGCTGACAAACCTAGAAACATAATTGGGGCGAACCGGGATTCGAACCCACAATCATAGGTTTCTGGCATTCCCAAGGGATGCAACTCTGCACAGCGAATCGCGGCGCCTTGGACGACTGGGCCACCCGTGTCCCCGCACCACGCTTAAATTGTCAAACAAGGGTAATAACTGCTATAATGAATTATAATAATAATATGATAAAATATATGATTTTTTCATGATTCGATATTCCTACCCATACATTTTCAACCGAAACCGAGAAGGAGCAATTTCTCTGGTTTATAACAACATTTATTAATATAAGTTTACATTATGTATAAAGTTGTGTTACGACAGTCACAGGAAATACTACTTCCTATTTGCACTGTCTAACATTCGTGAAAAGCCATAATGGAATTGCTATCGTCTTGTCAGTTGTGTTGTCTACCAGGTGTTGATTCTGTTACGGGCTTTCCTTCCTCTACACTTGTCACAGAGATAGAGGATGATGAACACCAAGAGCTCCGTGATCTCCATGATTGTCAAGTTGCTGGCTCCGAGGCACAATCCCATCTGTCCCCCGATATTAGCTACAACAACAATAGCCCAATTCATCAACCTCGTATTTCCAAACAAAGTTGCTATTTCTTTATGGAATGCAAAAATCTCGTATGCTTGTAGACATCAACTAATGAAAATCAGTCAAACTCTGTTAGTTTGGTTTGTTTGTTTGTTTGTTGTTCAACAATATTCCAGCTACATGACAGCGGTCTGTAAATAATCCAGTCTGGACCAGACAATCCAGTGACTGACATCATGAGCATTAAGTTGCGATATGATGACATGCATGAACCACGTCAGCGATCCTGACCAGCCGATCCCGTTAGTCGCCTCTTACGACAAGCAGAGTCGCCTTTTATGGCACGCATGGGTTGCTGAAGACCTATTCTACCCCGGAATCTTCACGGGTCTGTTGGAAACGGAGCAATGCGTACATCATAAGATAAAGCCTGGAAAAGCATGTCACTTACAAAACAGCGAGGCCACCGTATATTGAGGTTGTTGTGCTGTGGATGTCACCATCATATTGTCGTAAAACACTCTTAGCTCCAGGAGGTTTTCTCTGAATAACAGTAAATACATGCATAACTTTGTTTGTGTGTTGTTTAACGCCGCACTCAGCAATATTCCAGCTATATGATGGCGGTCTGTAAATAATCAAGTCTGGACCAGACAATCCAGTGATTGATATCATGAACATGCACAACTAATGTAGTGGGAACCTCAATATGGTTGGGAATCCAAAAGTTGTTTTAACAGACTAACGATCATATTCGATGTTAACCTGGCTTTGGATGTATGACCAGCGACCTTGCCGTATGACCAGCGACCTTTCCAATTAAGGGACATGACAATTTTGAAGGTTCATTTCGTTTACTAAAATTGCGTTTCATTCAGTAGAAACTTAAAAGATACAAGACCCTTTCTATATTTATATGCAATCTCGATTTACGATTCTGACTATATCGTGAGCGTGTCTTTATGAATCACTAACGAAGCGTGATGATACCAGGGCCCACTTGCACAAAGCTATCTTAGTGCTAAGATGATCGTAACTCCCATACTTTAGCATAGGCTTACAATAGTCGTAGCGCTAAGATCGCTTTGTGCAAGTGGGCCCAGGTGTTCGGTAAAAGGTTAGTGTAACCAGCCCCACCATTGGCACCCATCACGAACACATGCGAATGCAAATCAATTGCTCGTCCTTCAGTGGGAAAAAACGTAAAAACAGTGAATTGGATCGGACATCATATTTGTCACTCATGCGTCAAATTAGACAGTGCGCTCCACATGTCTGCCATAGAACTTTTTGAAAGATTTGCTGGGGTTTGATGAAACGACTTTTGAGCAAGAGTCGTATGAAGCTCTTTGAAATGTTCGGAGGAAGAACATACTTTGTTTTTCCTCCAAATTTATGACATGTAGACACCAAAGGCTGGAGCTGCTGGAATATTGCTCGACATGAAGAAAACCTTGACTATTGGAAAGTTGAAGTCAGCCAGTCTTGTGGAGAATTCAGACCAATCCTTCCTTTGTTTCCGACCCGTTGTTCAGAAACATCAACCAAACGTTTCAGACAGAACGCTACACAGTGTCTACGTTTAGGTGAATTACAGAGCTGATTATAGTGAATGAAGATAAATTGAATTGATCATATAATGGGTAGGTTTCTCGGCAGGATAAAGCCAACGGATAAAAATGATATTGGGGCCATATGCGGATAGAGATACAAATATCAAAGGTCAAGTAGGAGTACTTTCATTCGGCGATCGAGTCAGAATTAACCATCGGGAATCTGGATAAACTACAGGGATAATTGCCATCATTATCAAAAGAACAGCCTAATATACTGAAAATCAGTATCTAACTGTGACGTAGCTAAGGCATTTTATAAGTTTTGGCAACTTTGGAGATATAAATTTCGAAACAATTTTGCGAGGGCACGAGGCCTAGCCAAGCGAGATCAGTAGCCATATCTGTGCTTGTAGACCTCTGCGTCTTAAAACCTTCTCCACAAATTAAAATAGTTGGATTTTGCCGAAATATGTTTACCTTGTTACCTTGTTTCGTTTTGTCGCTGTGTGTACATCTGACTACACTTCTTAACATTATAACAGGAGACCGACTGTCAACAACGTCTGACCGTGACCGTGACGTCTCATAGACTAGGGTAAGAGTAGCTTCTCTTTGACAAAGGGCAGTTACTCTAGCGGACAGACCGATGGATTGCCGCGAAAGGCAATTAAAAACAACTGTTGTTTTGCGTATATGTTGCTTCGCCACTGTATAAGAAACAGATTTCAGTTGGAACTATATTGACTACTGTCACTGTCCGACTGTGTGTGTGATGCAGGCCTTAGACGTTTACCAGTTCGGTGAAAACCACGAGCACGGGTATGGTGCTGACAAACCTTGAGACATAATCGGGGCGGACCGGGATTCGAAAATACAATCATAGATTTCTGGCGTGCCCGGGGGACGCAACTCTGCACAGCTAATCGCGGCGCCTTAGACGACTAAGTCTATTTTACTTGGAAACAACGGGCGAGAACAATTGAACAAAATTGTAATATTTTTCCAAAGTGTTTACCAAGGGTAGTTTAGTGTATTTGAAACACATAAAAGATGTGAATGTGTGTTTTGGAAATAGAGTCTGGTGTCAGTTTATATGCAAATCTTACACCATGGTCGCCCTGTCCCGAGTCTCTGTGGAGTTGAGGAAGCTGTTGACCCAGATGTTTGCTGGGAAGGAGCTGGAGGACACCTGGGCAGTGTACCTGATGAGCGTGCATTCACCGAAACACCCACATTCCTTCACGAAGGTACCATTCTTGGACATTTCTCCTGTGTAAACAAATAGTCTTTGTGCCATGATTCTTGATTTGTTTGTTTGTTTGTTTGTTTGTTTATTTGTTGTTTAACGCAGCACTCAGCAATATTTCAGCTTGACTAACGACATGGTCTAATAAGTTTCAGGGCTGTAGACGAGTAAAAAGTCAATGCGAGATAATAACTAGTCTTGACTATCTGCAGAAACATTCCATTGAGTGAGTGAGTCTTTTGACAGTACTCCAGTTACATGAAGACGTGTTAGCTTAGCAAATCCCGAAGTGGTGCGGGTCTCAGTCGTTTGCCACTTCAGAGAAACATACAAGCACGGGTGTGGTGCCTACAATCATAATAGAGGCGAACCGGGATTCGAACCAAGGGACGCAACTCTGCACAGCGAATCGCGGCGCCAAAGACGACTGGGCCACCCGTGCCCCTGAAACATTCCATGTAGCGTAAAGGGCAACATAGCTATGAAATATAAGAGTGGACCACTGGAAAATCAGTGATGTCGTTCGGTTTTGATCCGCGTCATTTTTAAAATAACTGCACATGTTTTGTTTTTCTTATGTTTACAGAAAAGGGCCAGAATGTTCCCTGTCAGAGACTCTACCTATTTACTCCAGCATCGTCATGACAGGGAACACAAATAATGGGGACTTCACACATTCTCAAGTACTCATCGTTTTTAGGATCAACTGCTTTAATTACGGCGCTACCTGCCTACCTCTGCTCACAAACAATTCACAAAACAAACCTTTGTGTCAGGCTTAAAAGTCTTTTTTGCATATGGATATATATTGTGTACAGATTAATAACCGTATCATTAATCATTTTAAACAATTTACTACTGGACAACAGTGAGTTATAAACAGTATTCCATGAAGACAAATATATTAATTAGTTGCTATTGTCCTGGAAACATTTCTTGTTAGTAACCCTTATTAGGTAATATTCCTCTGGCCAGAAATCAGTTTCAAAATTATTTTTTGGAAAGAGATAATTCCCAGTTAAAAGGAGTGGTTATGGAATCCACCTAACATTTACTATCAGATAATGTGCTTGGTTTCGCAAAATATCAAAAGGATCTGCTTGGAATTCAGAGTGAATGAGTGAGTGAGTATGGTTTTACACCGCTTTTAGAAATATTCCAGCAATATCACGGCGGGAGACACCAGAAATGGGCTTCACTCATTGTACCCATGTCGGGAACCAAACCCGGGTTTTCGACGTGACGAACGAACGCTTTAACCACTAGGCTACCCGACCGCCCCTTGGAATTCAGAAATATAAATTGTCAATGCAAGATGTTCTGCCGGAACTGAAACCACTGAAAATGAGTGATGACACCAGGTGTTCGCGAAAAGGGTAAGCATGTCCTGCTCTCATTTAACCCCACTATACACCATTATCATACACGATCAACTGAGGAAATGTTCATGTTCTAATCCAAAACATGCTGACGATAGATACAGTTATCTTTATCTTCAAGGTTAATGAAAAATTGTCAAAATGAAAGCAGATGTCACAAGTTTACTGAGAAAACAATATGTCAAATGTTATTTTCAGGAACTGTCCAAAGTACGATTTATAGTTATTCCATAAATCTGATTTATCCTGAATGGATTTTTGGTGACAAATTTGTCCCTACTAACCACACCCCTTCCCCGCTCATCCGTCCAGAATATCACCGGTGAACGGTTGTTATACTCACTGACAAAGGCCATGTAACAGCTATCCTGCTTCACCAGAGAGCACCTGGGAAGATCCTCTGCAATTAATATCAAAGAATTGTAATTAAGTTCTATGTTTTATAACACTGACGGGTTTGTTTAGTGATTGTTCAAGTAGTGGTCTTACCTTGTCAGTATTCGTGAAAGAATTAGTTCAACCTGCCGGGAATGTGTGTCATTGTGCTCAAACAGTAGTGATGTTAAACTCCTTTAAGTGGCATTTAGAAGTTGGTATGATTTGTTTGTTGTTTAACGCCGCACTCAGCAAAATTCCAGCTATATGACGGCGGTCTGGAAATAATCGAGTCTGGTCCAGACAATCCAGTGATGACATCATGAGCATCGATCCACGCAATTGGGATCGATGACGTGTATCAACCAAGTCAGCGAGCCAGACTTTCTGATCCCGCCAGTAACATCTTAGGACAAGCATGGTCGCCTTTTACGGCAAGCATGGGTTGCTGTAGACTTTTATTACAATGAATGCGACGTTACGTTTCGGTATATATACTAACATCAGCACATAATTTGATTAGTATTTGCATTAACCAAGTCAGCGACCCGTGAAGATTCCGGGGTAGAATAGTTCTTCTGCAACCCATGCTTGTCGTAAAAGGTGAATATGCTTGTCGTAAAAGGCGAGTAACGGGATCGGGTGGTCAGGTTCGCTGACTTGGTTGATGCATGTCATCGATCCCAATTGCGTGGATCGATGCTCATGATATCAATCACTGGATTGTCTAGTCCAGACTCGATTATTTACAGACCGCCGTCATATAGCTTGAATATTGCCGAGTGCGGCGTTAAACAACAAACAAACAAACCAAGTCAGCGAGCCTGACCACCCGATCCCGTTCGTCGATTTTTACGACAAGTATAGTAGCCCATTACGGCAAGCATGGGTTGCTGAAGACCTATTCTCCCCCGAATCTTCACGGGTCTTACGTGGATCAGACGGACCGACACATCCACACTCATCGAAAGCCTTTATCCGGACACACTCCATGAAGCAATGTTCGTAGGTGTAGGGGGAGTAGTACTTGAGAGGGTTCACAAACGTGGTACTAGTTGTGTCCACACATTCCATGTCATCAAATGCCATGTAGGGACCGGGCAGGAAACTATACTACAAATCAAAGTCACTAGTTAGTGATGTCCCATTTAAAACTGCCAAATATTGGAAACGTCAATTGAAAATAATGTATAGAGAAATTGACATTACTATATAGGACGTGAATACAAAATGTAGATGTGTTCAAATAGAAAAAATGAAAAGCTACATAGAAGAAGACTGTCCCATTGTGATTTACTTTCCCTGGCGAGTGAGTGAGTATGGTTTTACGCCGCTTTTAGCAATATTCCAGCAATATCACGGCGGGGGACACCAGAAATGGGCTTCACACATTGTACCTATGTCGGGAATCGAACCCGGGTCTTCGGCGTGACGAGCGAACGCTTTAACCACTAGGCTACCCGACCGCCCCTTTTCCCTGACGATGTTAACATTCTCTGGAGTGTAAGAAGGATGCGTATTTGTTGCGAAACTTCCAGTCCAAAATAAAATGTCACTATGTATTCCGGGGCACAGGTGGCCCAGTCGTCTGAGGCACCGCAATTCACTGTGCAGAGATGCGTCTCTTGGGCTCGACAGATGCTATCAACGTGGGTTCGAATCCTGGTTCGAGGTTTATCAGCACCATACCCGAGCTCGTGGGTTTCACAAAAGTGGTTAATGTCTGAGACCTGTATTACTTCGGGTTTTCTTCCCACATCAAGCTGAAACGCCGTAATATAACTTTGAATATTGTTCAAAGCGTTGTAGAACCTAACTTACTCACTCACATACTATGTATTTAAGGATTGACTGTGTATTTTTTTCGGTTCATTGAGGTATGAATCGAAAAACCGATGTGCAAACTGTATGAATCCGCGTAGCGTAGCGGATTCTTACAAAAGTTTGCACATCGGTTTTTCGATTCATACCTCAATGAACCGAAAAAAATACACAGTCAATGCTTATAATTAAATTCGACAACGTAAAACATGTTTTATCTACAATAGTTTAACCCAAAACAGTTGCATATATCAAAACAGACAAAAATGACGGCATTGATGAACATTCCAGGTGTAGGAATACATACAGTGGCGTGACATGAATCAGGTGATCGTTTAATTTATGCACATAACTTGACACGCCTACACAGTCAGTAGCCAATCAACGGAGAGTGGGATTAAAACAATGTTCATTTGACCTGTCAATTAAGGCAAGAGGCGAAAAGACTTGCAACAGTCAGACTGTAACGAACCGGAAGAAATATGTCCGAGAGAAGGCAGCTGTTTCAAATAACATGGTCATTTACTGCGTGATTCAAACATTACTTCTCTGATTACGGTAAAACAGTTGGAGAAATGCTAGTTAGAAATGAAACGCGTAGACATGAAAGTTGAACCGAGGCGAGCGGGAAAAAAACAGGCGAGCCTGCACGTTTGCTGTTTCATTCATTCTCGGCCTTCGGTTTCAAAGGGTAGTTTGGACAATGAATATGCATGAAAGTCGCTAAATGTCCTGTGCATGACGATACACGTGAGCAGAAAGGGAATTCCCTCGACTGTAATATTGGGATTCCCCGACATTCCGTAGTAATAAAAGTAGTGCGCAGCGGTGGGCGTGGCTTAATTTTTTACATTCATTGGGAAATGAATGCAATAACACGTGACCAATTCAGCTAATCAGAATGCAGGAATTTCCATGAACACAATGAAAATTTAATTATTTATACTTGATTAAAATTCTAACATATCAACATATTTTACAGCCTCTTCGACGTTGTTTATAGAATGTACCAGCATCAAATTTACCCGTATTCAAATAATGATGACTCCCCGAATACAGTGCAGTCGGCACTATCGGACAAGACCATTTTATGAACAGGGGGTTACGTCTTGTATTTCCCGGATATTTTCACAATTTTCACGCCAATTCTATGTACCTTTTCTCCAATACATATCGTCTTATCTCTCCCAATCTGAAAGCGATCGTTCGGTCATTGCGTTCAGCTGCGTTTGCCAGCTTCATCCATTGGGAACAACTCACTAGACATTCCCCTCACGAAAAATTACGACGTCATCAAGATGCGCGCGCATGTTCGAATCTCCAGAAATGACGTCATGATAGAACAATGCACGCTTCGTTCTTCATTGTTCTTTGCGATTTATCGCGTAACTGTCTTAAGGGGCATTCACACGGTACAACTAGTTGTATACAACTTGTTGTATGCAATTAGTTGCACAAACTGAAGTTGTATACAACTCGGCATTCACACGGCGGCGAGTTGCATACAACTCGGGTCTCGCGAGATCTCTGACAAAAAGCCTTAGCTGTCAATGTTCCGCCAATTAGACGATAAAATCCAAATGTAAAACAAATAGTTGTCCACGCATGAGTTATACATTCATAAAAAATATAACGTGACGAATTTCCTTCAGGTGTACATTTACTTTAATTTAAGAAATGAAGGGCATGTTTTATTTAACCTATCTATATAAATTTGCCACAATGAATATTTCACAATTCTCCAAAGGAAATATGTATATGCTGCAGTGTGGTACATTCACCAGGCATCTTTTAGGAATAATAACACGATGAATGTCAATTTCTGTGATAAAAAAACAGCTGATTATTATGAGTTTCATAAATTCTATGGCATTTTAGATTATATTAGTAACAGTACTGTATACATGTACCCATTTTGCAGCAGTGCATTATTTTACTGGGTGAAAAGATATTGAAGAGATATTCAAATTATAATTGAAGATTGAAACAGTAAACTACTTCATGATCTGAATGCTTTGTGTGCTAGTTCACCCGCACCTCAAAGGAAATAACAAATATGTACAACGATGTTGATGTTGACGTATACTAATATGACATCACTACCGGTAACCTCTCGTCATAACGTAGCGAGTTCACTGATAGCAGTGCGCGGAATGTTTGGAGTAGGTTTTACCGTGATGCTGGGATCACATACATACATAAATGAGTCATGTAAGTTTGTAATCAGAATCAATCTGAAATCAACAAGTTCTGTTTGTTTTTATGTTTCCATTCTCGCCTTGATACTATGTGGGCAGGCAGACCAATACCGTCGTCAGTGTGTGTGATTTTGCGTCAATATCATGGCGTCACGTGGAACGATTTCTGTTGACTTTTCCAAAAAAGTATCTATACTCTAATTATTTATTCCTCAATTTGCATATTGCAATTGCATATTCGTAATAATCCGAGCTAAAGTAGGCAAGAAATTGACGACTAAATCTCTCGGAATAGTAGAAAATGTTAAGTAAAACTAGAAGTTTGCTTTGTTTACATTTTTTTCAATGAGAAGAGCACAGGGTTTGGTTTCACACTTGAATATTGCGGTTGATTTCATTTGAACCGTTTGTATTGGTGACTTAGACAAAATGTCATTTGATTCTTAATGGTATGATGAATTCAGGAATGTATGTATCGTAGCTGAGTGTGAAATACATGTGATGTGATAGGCATCTCGTCAAACGCGAAAAGAACCATGACTGCCCGAAGCTATCAACATGGCGGTTCGGTCCAGAGTTTTTGTTTCGAAAACGAATATAGGATTATTGGAGTCTTTTTGGAATGATGATTGGTGTTTTGACAAAGAGCAGAAACGAAACCCAATGTTTTTTTAATTGAAATTATCATGTAGCTATATCTTATTTAAATAAATAATCACATTTAGAACAGTGAATTGGTAAAATGCGAATGGCAATATTTCCGCTGTACACTATTTTCAGATGTCATTAGTGATACATATGCTTTGCCTAACATAGTTGTTAATGGCATCACATAATAGATAATTCCCCTCAGAATCTAAAACTGTGACGTTTATTTGTGTGTATGATGTATTTTAAGTTTTAGAAACGTATATGGACCTAATCTCACCTTGGTCTACACTACAGTATACAGTCACATAGCCTTTCGTTTCAAATAACACTATAAACAGTTTAACCTGGAGAATTAGACCGATGCAAATGTCAAAATATATAATTTGGGACAGCGGTACCTACTTTTCATAGGTCCTTTATTGAGTGGTGACACTTAGGATACCGAAAAGCAGAACTTACCGACGTGAATCGGAGTCGCCATTTTTGTTTACAAATTGACGTGTAAATGTCACGTGATTTTCATACGCGTTTTGATTGGCTGCGTACGTACAACTTGTCGCATGAAAATAGAGCATGTCCTATTCCGTACAACTCACGTCCAACAAGTTGCATGCGTCAAAAGTTGGACCGACTTGCCCGTTCAGACGATGCAGTGTGTTGCATGCAACAAATTGTATACAACTAGTTGTACCGTGTGAATGCCCCTTTATAGAAATAGATACACACACCTCCTTTTTTTGCAAGGCAACATATGTTGAGAATCCGGGTGAGGCCATCACAACAGTGGGATCAGCTTCTGGGTGTAGGCGTGGATGATGGAGTAGCACCTGGAAATATATACAGGACTTGGCGTGTTTCGTGAAAATCCGGGTTAGAATAGGTATTCAGCAACCCATGCTTGCTGTAAAAGGTGACTATGCTTGTCGTAATTATAAAAGGCGACTAACGGTATCGGGTTGTCAGGCTCGCTGACTTGGTTGATGCATGTCGATCCCAAGTGCGTGGATCGATGCTCATGATATTAGTCATTGAATTGTCTGGTCCAGACTCGATTATTTACAGACCGCCGTCATATAGCTGGAATATTGCTGATTGCGGTGTAAAACAACAAACCAACCAACCAATCGTATCCTAATTTCGTGGATCGATGCTCATGGTGTCAATCACTGGATTGTCCGGTCGAGACTCGATTATTTACAAACCAACATATAGTTGGAATATTGCTGAGTGCGGGGTTAAACAACAAACAACTTTTACAACAACAATTGTTATTCCCCGCCCAAACGAAGTTAGTGGGGGATATAGAAATGGGTTCCGTCCGTGTGTGCGTGCGTGTGTGCGTGTGTGCGTGTGCGTGTCCCGAAATCGTTTCCGGAGCATAACTCAGAAACCGTTGAATATTTCTCTACGAAATTATGCATGTCTATCAGAGTCATGCTGAACTGGTGCCTTTTGCTGTTTAGGAGTTTTATATTTTTTTATTTTTTACGTTTCCATGGCAACTAGTTGGACTTCGGTTCTATAAGGGTGCTGTTCGTTTCCGGAGCGTAACTCAAATAACATTAAATACTTTCTTACAAAACTTTTCATGTCTACTAGGCACATACTGAACTGGTGCCTTTTGCTATTTAGGAATTTTATAAATTTTTATTTACATTTCCATGGCAACAAGTTGAACTTTGGTTCTATAAGTGTGCTGTTCGTTTCCGGAGCGTAACTCAAAAACCGTCAAATAATTTCTTACAAAACTTTGCATGTTTACCAGACACATATTGAGCAGGTGCCTTTTGTTATTTAGGAGTTTTATTGATTTTTATTTTTTTACTTTTCCATTCCAACAAGTTCGACTTAGGTTCTATAAGGGTGGTGTTCGTTTCCGGAGCATAACTCAAAAACTGTTAAATACTTTCTTACAAAACTACTGGTAATGTCTACCAGGCACATACTGAACTGGTGCCTTTTGATATGTAGCTCTTTTAGAAATTTTTATTGTTTATGTTTCCATGACAAGTTGGATTTAAGTTTTAATATAGGATTGGTTTACTTAAGGAGTATAACAAATAAACTGTTAAATATTTCCTTGCCAAACATTGCATGTCTATATATGAAGCGCATACTGAACTAGTGCCATTTGATATTAAGGAGTTTTAGAAATGTTTATTTTAGAATTTCCTTTGCAGCTATTTTGACATGGGCTAAGAGAAATGTTGGGTCAGTTACCTGGTCTGGGACCATAACGTGTTAAAATGGGCGGGGGATGTAGATGACTTTGTCAACTATACGCTTGTTCATTTTACACGGTGATATCCACATCTAAACTGCTTTCAGCATACCACAAACCGTCAAAGAGGTATTCATAAACATACCTGTCACGTTAAAAATACATTAAAAAAAACAGTTTGTTGTTTAACGTCGCACTCAGCAATATTCCAGCTATATGACGGCGGTCTGTAAAATAATCGAGTCTGGACCAGACAATCCAGTGATCGACATCATTGGATAACCCTTTATGTAGGGTGTGTATTCTATGAAAAATTATGTTCAATATGAATAATAATGTATCAGTTTGTGTCAATACTTCAACATCTCACCAGATGCGTTCATCCTTGATGTTTACTTTGCTTGTTAGATTGTTTGTTTGTTGTTTAATGTCGCAATCATCAATATTCCAGCTAAATGACGGCGGTCTGTAAATAATCGAGTCTGGACCAGAATATTCAGTGATTGAAATCATGAGCATCGATCCACACAATTGGTATTGGTGACATGCATCAACAAAGTAGCGAGCGTGACCCGATCCCGTTAGTCGCCTCTTTCGACAAGCATAGTCGTCTTTTACGGCAAGCATGTGTTGCAGAAGACCTGTTCTCGCCCGGATCTTCACGGGTCTGATGTTTACTTCATCAGTTTGTAATAAAGTGGCGTTAAACGCAACTCAATCACTGATCCACTCGGAAAGGGGGCGATTTACCTTAATCCCCGCGGCCATGTTAGCCCTGAATGTGTAGTCGTCCTGATAGATGTTGAAAGTGACGATCAGGTTAGCGTCGTCTCCTGCCGTCCAAACTTTGACAATTTCAGTGACATTGAAGTTGTAGGAATGGCACAATCCTTGAGTAGTGAAAACAGGTCGGAACTCGGTCATGCAATCAAAGTTGTCTCCACCAAAGGCACATTGAACCAACATCTTTGATCCTTCCATTGACATATTCCTCCACCATTCTAAAGACAATGGATTCTGAAAAACATCTGAAGTTGGTGTAGGAAATGTGAAATTTCTATTCCGTTGAAGAGAAGTATTGGCGAAGTAGGCCTCCATTTCTGGGTAAACGTCAAGACGAGTTTTGTTGAGTGTGCATCGGTTGCAGATGGTGACGGCAGGGAACTCGATGAAATGCTTGATGTTGGATGTGACCTTGGTGACGATGGGGTAGCTGTAGTAGTTCCCTAACTCCTCGATAAGGTTATAGATGAGGAACGCTGTAGTTGTACATATAGCTAACGTCCACATCAACCTGTCGAAGGAAAATGATAAGAGTGACTTTTGCGACGTTTACAGTAGTATGATTATATCATGAAGCTTCTCTATCTGGATCTGATAACCAAAGGTAACATTAGCATCGTATAATCTCTACCCAGTAAACTGTATGTACACCCAAATATTTTTTTCTAGCTGCTACTTACAATAGGCCTCGTAAAATATGATGTGGTTTATAATAAATCAAAACATTTTACGTGTGCCTATATGTAAAACACTGTCAATGTGTAAAATGTGATTCATGTAGGCAATTTATAAAATTGCTAAATATTTCACATATTTAACAAAGTTCAGAAGGGCTTTAAAACATCATAATCGGCTAATTATGCAAGGATAAGCCATAAAATGTATTATCATACCATGTCCAGTCACTGAGGGATGAAATTAAACATCAAACTATTTGGAATGCGTTATTATAATCAAATAAATGTATAGATTTTTCAGTCAATAAGTAAAATAACTAAAATTGCCAAAGTGAAAAAATTGAGCCATTCTATACTTGTCATGTATACTAGTGTTTACACGCACAACCACACCTACCCACGAACGCTGAATGGGTTGATAGAAGGTGCTTTAATCTTTTCAACTGCATGAATGCCTGTGGAATGACTAAATTCATCCCACAGATCTTTCAATCCATACGTTGGTGCATGTTTCCTTGCATCAGCTGTAGTGGTGTCAGTCATATTTTTGTCCACATTCATCCCTGTAGACAAACATATCATTTCCTGGTGAGGCCACAATGATTGACATGGTCATGGTTAACATGGTGCACAAACTTGTTACATTCACACATTCATATTTACACAGTAACAGTTACATTAACATGTAGACCCGTGAAGATCCGGGTTAGAATAAGTCTTCAGCAACCCTTGCTTCTCGTAAGAGGCGAAAAACGGGATCGGATGGCCAGGCTCGCTGACTTGGTTGATGCATGTCATTGTATCCCAATTGCGTAGATCGGTGCACATCAAATCAATCACTGGACTGTCTGGTCCAGATTCGATTATTTACAGACCGCGGTCATATAGCAGGAATATTGTTGAGTGCAGCGTTAAACAACAAACAAACACAATGTACATGTAAAACTTTAATCACACGTGACCTTCAATCAGGACTCTGGTACTGATTTCAGTTCGTAATAACCGTAGATCGTTATAAGCATATATACAACAAATGGCCGGAACTAAAACATACATGTAGGTTCTTTATATCGATCAGTTCGTTATAAGCGTGTTCTTTATAAACGTAGTTTACTGTCTTAGTCAAACATACTCAACTACTGACTGTCAGAATACACAAATTGGGATGTAATTCTTTAATTGGGGTGTAGTTCTCCATTTGCACAATCGACAGAAATATATATAATAATCTTCCCAGATAAATTCCTGACCAAATTCAGTTAAATCCGGTTTGAGATAGTGTTTTGGTTTATCTTACTGTCTTGTATGTTAGACAACAGTACTTCATTCTTGTAGATGTAGAAACATTGTGGAAATTGAGTAACTTGCTTCACATTTGTTAAGACTTTCTTCGTCAGTATTGTTGCACAAAGTATTTGAATAGCAATGATGACAGCAACACATAGTTGACTATATATTCAGGTGAGCTACATTGTAGAAGCACTATTTGTGTCGACGCTTTACTACTGCGAAACAAGATCGCCTCCATTGTCTCGGGAACAGAGCGTCTGCCCGGAGAGGTCGTAGAATCAATCCCCGGTCACGTCATACATAATACGTTACACTATGGTACTTGTTGTTACCCTGCCTAGCGTTCGGCATTAAGGGACGAAAACAAGGACTGATCGGTTCGGAGTCAGTTTACTGTGTCTGAGTGGGGTATTCACTTTAAACTGCTGCATGGCATCACAGTGGGCTGGCACTATAAAATCGGTATAAGTCCGGGCTAACTGCGAAACACACGCTGGTTTCAAATAATTATTATTTGGAGATCGTCAATTTGAAATAAGGCAAATGTACAGGGTCCGTAAAATACGGGAGACAAATTAAAACGTGCATTAGGGCTACTTTAAATAAGTTGTGGACTGGTCTCGAGGGGTGTATGATGTGATTGTGTGCGAGCCTGATAGGAAAAATGTATGGCTATTGTGAACATAAAGCATGCATGTTAATGGTTGGTGTTCTGTTTCCCGTCCACCCGATCCAATAACTCACTTAAGGGACCTATTCTATCAGGAAATACCAGCGGATTGCACATTGAATAATCACAACATCACGCAACATTCACCTTTATTTCTCAACAATAGAAAACGTCAGCACCAGAGAATAAACTGTCTGGCTCCACACCCGAAACAGATTCCATTGGGCGTAAAACGCAAAGTAGCTGTGGAAAGTAGTGATGATACCTGTTTTTCGTTAAAAGGTGAGCACCCATCACAAACACATTCAAAGGCAAGTCAAGTGTTGATCCGAACAAACACTGAAACAACCGCATGTGGCCATGAGGCAATGTTGTATCCCTGACCAATTACCTTCCAAGCAAGAGTCGTAAGGCGCGCTGTGAAATCTTAAAGCACATGCTCGTATGTACCTCAAAAGTTATAAAATGAAGATACCAAATGTTAGTGCTGCTGTAATGTTGCTCGACATAAAGGACAAGTCGAAGTCGCCCCCCTTGTCTTGTGGAATTGTAGAGAATGTTTCCAATCAGGTTTTTTTCTCACATTTTTGTCAGTTATGCATGGATCTAAATATAAAATAGATGGGACGGGGGTTTGTTATTTCTAGTTCAGGGGAGTAAATCAGTGGAAAGTTTTTGGCTTTTTTACCGTTATTGAAAGATCATCGATATACCTTAAGCTTAAGTTAAAGCTCTTGGCCAAATTTCTTTGTTTTGACTTTGCCGATCCGAGCACAGAAATTCATATGCATAAGGAAACAGATCCGCAAGAAGAGAAGCACAATTGGTGTCATGGGAATGCTTACTTATTACCGAAAAACCTCACCCTCATTTTTTACATAGATGTCCAACACATATTGTTTTCTCAGTAAACTTCGAATGAACCTTGCTTTCATTTTTGACAAATTGTTCTGAACCTCTGAAGATGGATATGTAACTATATTTGTGGTGCCCAGTGGATGAAGGAATGCAGTTTTCATTTTGGTAGGGCGTGTGGGAAAGTGGTGTGCAAGGTGCAATAAATAAACAAAATATGAGAATTTCTGAGATTGCATAAGTTCAAGTAAATCCTTTGACTTTTTTAGAATACGCATTAGATTAATTCCACTTGTCCAAGATTACTTTCTGTGAATATAAAGAAAGTCCTTCCCTAGCTGTATTATTGATCATGGTTAATCATTGAGACCGGGAGTTGGTGGGAAATTTGATGAACCAGCAATTTATCTCCCATTGTACCTATTTTTATGGATCTTTTTTACAGTATAAACGAGGAACGGACAAGTCTTCGGGTTTTAGAATCATGGCAAAAGTGAATTATACTGATGCATAGTTTTGGACAGATATCTTTCTCAGTTAACATGCTTGACTTATGTGTTGCAATATTTGATTTTCTCACTTACACCAAGTTCCTATTCCAAGAAATGCCAAAGTAGATACAGAAAAAAGATCAAATTATTGGCGCTTTGGAATACCATATCGGGAAAAATGTTCAAGTTAAAATTACTTTTGATTTTTCAACTCTTCATACAACTCTGAGAAACAATACTGAGATCTATTCAGCTACCCAAATATGCGAGTTGCTTGATTTACTAATTGACAATAAATATCAACCATGTCAGCGAGCCTGACCACCCGATCCCGTTAGTCGCCTTTTACGACAAGCATAGTCGCTTTTACGGCAAGTATGGGTTGCTGAAGACCTATTCTACCCCGGAATCTTCACGGGTCGTTGTGCCTAAAAATATCCTTTCGACAACATGAAAAGCGGCTCCGCCTAAAATATTTTAAATGGAAAGTCCCAGAGATGGTAAAACAATATTTAAAACTGATTTGAAATTTGACCAAACCCGAGATTATCTTTTTTATTATCATCAAATGCCATTTTCATTATATGGGTTTATCTGAACAATTTAAAAATGACCTAAAGACGGTAAATTGTGTAATTATTATAAAAGAGTCAAAGATAAAGTAAATACACGACTGGGGTTGGTGTGTATGAACAATACATAGGTAACTGTACCTTCTATGAAGAATATCCTGACACTCTAAATGATCTTCGCTATCTTGACTTCTTCATTCCCATCATGGTCCCAGCATGGGACAGGTGACAAGGCAGGTGAAGTTTCTATGCAGCTGTATCAGATGTCCCGCTCAGACCAGCATTGACTGACAGGTCATCCGGTACGTGTCGTGCATTTTCACAACGGCGTAAATGAATTGACAACACGCACAAAATCAGAAACAAGTTACATGTCCACATTGGGCTCAATACCATTGTGTTTCTACATTCCCTGTGAGTTTGCACCTACCCATAATCCCCATAACAAAACAAAGAGTAATGTGATTGTGAAGCTTTGTGTCAATAATTGTGTTAATGGTTCCCTGTTTCTCAAAAGTGATTACTCATTAAAATACATTCGTCGCGAGTCTCCCGTACCACTGTTTGCATTTTCTGTGGATTTCACGTTGATGTTATCCATCAGTGTCATTGACAATATCACCATGGATATCAGCTGCATCAGCGAGACCACAAAACAGTGAGCGTCCTTATTGATAGTGAGTCATTCCTTAAATGTTTATACTTACTTTCAGCAAATCCCTTACAGATACAAACGCACAAACTACCGAAAACAACACTCTGAAGTAATTAAATATTACAGATGTAATTGATGTAACTGCTATGATATAACAAATATTTATATTTAATTTTTCTTCTCTTGATTAATGGCTATTATTATATACTTAAGGGTGAACGACTGAGATTTCTAAAGGTTATAAAAGTGATATTTAATATACAGTTCACGTATTTTATGTTTAATATGATTGATATTATTTGCGTGCAGCTATGTCTGAAAAGGTCAATGTGTATAGTAGGGAGAAGTGAAATTTTGCGTTTTAATTGTTTTGGGTAATTGAAGTACATAACATCATATAATAAATAGGATATTCATGTGTCTTGTGAAATATGATGCATCGCTCATCTCGGGACGTGGAAAAGGAGATAATTTCAATTGTGGCGCAGAATTATCCTCAATATATCCTTTGGGGATTTCGGGTTAGAATAGGTTCCCAGCAACCTATGCTGGTTCCACTCATGTGGAATCGGGTTAGAATTGGTCCCAAGGAACCAATAATGGTCCACCCCGTGGGCATTCCGGGTTAAAATGGGTCCCCAGCAACCTATGTTGGTCCATCCAGGGGGGAATCCGGGTTAGAATAGGTCCCCAGAAATATATGATGGTCCACCCTGCAAGGATTTGATATTCCGGGCATTCTGGGTTAAAATAGGTCCCAAGCAACCTATGCTGGCCGTAAGAGGCATCAAAATTGATCGAATGACAACGCTCGTTGAATTATTTGATGGCATGTTAGCGTGACCGATCGTTGTTGACAAGGTGATCAGTCACTGGATTATCAGACGTGATTATTTTCAGGCCACAGTCGCACTCAGCAATATTCCAGCTATATGCCGGCGGTCTGTAACTAATCGAGTCTGGACCAGACAATCCAGAGCTTGACAACATGAGTATCGATCCACGTCATCGGGATACGATGACGTGCATCAACCAAGTCAGCGAGCCTGGACACCCCTTCCCGTCAGTCGCCTCTTACGACAAGCATTGGTAACTGAAGACCTATTCTACCCCGTATCTTCACGGGTCTGCAATTAGTGAGATAAATATAAAAAGTCAATGTCAGAATACCTGGTTTCATTGCTGATTTTCATTGATACAATCATATAAGGTACATCTCTATTTCGCCTTTTATGCCAAATGGAATCTGTTTCGGCAGAAAATCGAGACTGATTCTTCTATGGTGTTGATGTATTATATAATATTATGCATAGCATACAGAGAGTACTTGTCTGGCAAATATTCCACTGAGAGATCACCGAATGCATCTGCTGAAACTGTCCACATGAAGACCGATGACAAACGTTTTGCTTCCAGCATTCCAAATTCTTGGAACCATGCTTGCTGTAAAATGCGACTATGCTTGTCGTAAGAGGCGACTAACGCGATCGGGTGGTCAGGCTCGCTGACTTGGTTGATGCATGTCATCGATCCAAATTCCGTAGATCGATGCTCATGATATCAATCACTGGATTGTCTGGTACCAACCGCCGTCATACAGCTGGAATATTGCTGAGTGTGTCGTTAAATAACCAACCAACCAGCCAGGCGCCAGACAGGGTAACAACAAGTTCCATATTTTAACATATGTAATGACGCGGCTGGGGATCGAACCCGACCTTCAACTCTCCGGGCGGACGCTTTACCACTAGACCACGGAGGCAGTCCAGTGTTTGAAAGAAGTTACCACACTGTCAAATACAGCGTATTTAATATGGAATTGAATCCCCTTATAGTTATAATGCATCTTTGATTAACTCATGGATAATCAACTCTCCATTAATTAAGTATAATGGAGAATAGCATCAGCCACTAACATATCAATCTCCCTCATTTCCGAAGTATGACTGTTTGACATTTACCTGCTTTATTCTCGGTAGTTACATGTTTGAGCGAATATATGGACTTGAAACACAAGTAATTAAATTGTCGATACAATAATCGCAGTAAACATTTATAAATGCTATGGAAACGGTTATTTTTTGTGGATTCTTTCGTATTGTGAAACACACGTTGATTTCAAATAAATGATAAGGTAAGTGCACTGCATGATTGACATCAAATAGAACGGGACGAATTACAAATATTATGCTTACTGAAACTTCTTCCAGGCTTATATACTTTTCCTCTTTATAGATTGGGATTGTATTGATTTCAGGGCTATGGTGAGTGAGTGAGTGAGTGAATGTTGTTGACAGTTGCAGTGACAGCAGCGATATTCAGGACATGATATCGAGTAAGTCTGTAAATAATAAATAAACTAAACCTCAGTGACTGTAAAATAGTGACTGTATATATAGAGTCAGCTTGATCTGGTTCTTGAAATTGAAAAGACTTCGGGAGAAAAGTTGGTGTGTGCTCCATCCAGAAGAAAGTGTTTTGGAGTGTGAAGGGTATTGTCATCTGGATTAAACATACGTCACTCGTTCGATCAAAGCAACGTGGAGGAAAGATTCGTATACACAATGTTTCCGAGGGAACAGACATTACAGTATGACCAAGTCTATGAACACTGCTAAATTGGTTGGTTGGTTGGTTTTGTTGTTTAATGCCGCACTCAGCAATATTGCAGCTATATGACGGCGGTCTGTAAATAATCGAGTCTGGACCAGACGATCCAGTGATTGACATCATGAGCATCGATCCCACATTTTGGATCGATGACATGTATCATCCAAGTCAGCGAGCTTGACCACCCGATCCCGTTAGTCGCCTTTAACGACAGGCATAGTCGCCTTTTACGGCAAGCATGGGTTGCTGAAGACCTATACTTGCCGTAAAAGCCGATCCCAATTGCATGGATCGATGCTCATGATATCAATCACTGGATTATCTGGTCCAGACTCGATTATTTACAGACCGCCGTCATATAGCTGGAATATTGCTGAGTGCGGCGTTAAACAACAACCCAACCAACCCAACCTAGTAGGCCTGCTTTGTCCTGCACAGCTACATTTGGATTTGTTTTTTTAGGAGTTTGTCTTGCTTATACACTGTAAATTTACCAATAATGTACTAATACTATACTAGTATTGTATTTTCATTGCACCGCGTTGTGTGGTATAACGAGGCATGCTGTGCGATGTGATAACGAAGATAGTGCAATGATGACATCTTCCAGTTTAAAGATCAGCACAAGGAGAGCTTGCTGAGGGGATTGAGAAAACCCATTCCAAAAGAAACAACCAAATACAATTAAGATTGGCACTTTCTGTATTCAAATGATGTCAGAAATAACAGCGCAAAAGATGTATGAAAAACAATTTGTCATTAACGGTAAAGTCACTGGTGGCGCCACCATACTCGTTGAGCAAGGGACAATTCACAGTGTCAATCCACAAAATACTAAGCTGCAGGCGATTGCTGTTTGCATTTTGCTGTTACACAATGTTCTCTATACATACCATCATCATCTGCTCGTCAAGTGAGTGAGTGAGTTAAAATTTAACGTCGCATCGGCATTATTTCAGCCATATAGCGACCTGCTCGTCAATGAAGTATTTAGACAAGAGTCATCAGGACATCACATATCCCCCTGGTTTGGGGCAATTCGGAAATGGAGCTTGGCTACTTATATACCAGTTCTGGTTCATTGCCATTGGATACCTTCAGTTCAGTTTTTTGCAATATCCGAAATCATCAAAAGGCAAAAGTTAATCGCTAGCTATGGGCATAGCAAGTTTCATTAAGAAATATCTAACGGTTTTGGAATTCTGCTCAGGAAACGGGAAACGGACGGTGGACAGACAGACGGACGGACATGCTATAAAGGTCAACCAACTTCCTGAGGCATTATTGCTTCAGGCAGAACGAAATGGTCACAACCCATAACTGGTCCACAACTGATGACAATCATAGGGGGTGGGTTTGGTTGTTGGTTGGTTTGTTGTTAAACGCCGCACTCAGCAATATTGCAGCTATATGACGGCGGTCTGTAAATAATCGAGTCTGGACCAGACAATCCAGTTATTGACATCCTGAGCATCGATCCACGCAATTGGTAACGATGACATGCATCAACCAAGTCAGCGAGCCTGACTACCCGATCCCGTTTGTCGCCTCCTATGTCAAGCATAGTCACATGTAAAGAAGACTAGAAGGCATGCAATACATTTTGTAATTTCATAATATTGAACTATTTCTTTTTGAACTAGTAAAAAGATTGGTTTTACTTTTTTCTAATAAATGTTTACAGCATAGATTTTGTTACCATAATTACTGCATTGTGTGAATTGTTCTTGTTCTCTTTAAATCCAAACAGTATGTGTTCATTACTAAAACTCTGCCTTCTGTATAGTTTCATGAAAGTTCCATCCATATATCAGCAGCATAGTGACAATTACAAAAGACATGAGTAATTGTTTCAGATGGTTCATTTAAGAATTGAACGTCAGTATGGATGGGTTCATGGAAGTGTGAACGATTTCAAAGCGCTGGTTAAACTTTCGTGTGAACCTCCTCGCAAGCTCGGAGGTTCACACAGTTTAACCAGCGCTTTGAAATCTTATAATTTCAGACTTTGTAGTTTACTGGTCACGCCGAATAATATTGTAACAATGTTTGCTTAAATTTGACGTCCTCTGGTTTCGCCGAAGAACATTACAACAATGTTACTTTATCGGTGTTTGCCAGCTCTCGGTCACATACGTTTCCCCACTCATACTCAGTTACGCAAAGAAAAATAGTTGAATATATACAGCATAATCAGGAATATGTCAACATAGTTTCATTCTCGGAACAAATTTACAAACAATATATGGGATAAATAAAATCTTAAAAATAGATTACAGGAAGTTGAACAAAAATATAAACATGACCTCGATGCACCGACCGAGGCTAGGTCAATTTTCAAGCGCGGATTTATACATGACGTCACATAAGTTTGTAAAGAGGTGTATTTCGAGTCGAACGAGAGCAAGATATTTACTGCTGTTGAAAATGACGTTCATGGAGCAGTTATGGAAAACACCCCGACGCGTGAACCCTCTCATGGCAGTAGCAAATTGGGAATATCACCGATTTATGAATGTGTTGCTTGTGTTTGGATAATCGCAAACCTATTCGGACGATGCGGAATGGACTGGTGGGGGTTGAACCGAGTGCTCTGAAACTTGTGTGTTTTGTGATAATTTTTAGGTCAGGGTATGTTATATTTGGAGTTTGGGATTTGTCGCGTGTGCTGTAATACTTTGCTTAGCTGGTGTTTCTTGTCACCTGAGATGGAACTACTGTATGACCTGATACCAGTTTCATTTCTGTGCCCCGTCATTCCTCCTGTGACGCCTTTTCTCGGCCTAGAATGCACGGAGAAGGTCGACCAACTCAGAAACCGGAATAGTAGATTTCTAATTCCGTCTACGGATATTTTCTCGACTCCGATGACCAATCGATAAAACAGGTAGACAAGTTTTTTGGTTTTTTTTAATGTAAGTTTCTCTTTACCTTTTTATGTTTTATGGTTTCTCAAAATCTTAGATTCCCCCCCCCCCCCCCCCCCCCCCCCCCCCCTCGTTACGATAGTAAATTGGATTTTAGGTTGGGATTGATCAGGAGCAGTCGCGTTTGCTCTGTGTCAGCGGCCACTTCTGAGCAGGGTACGACATTGTTTTCATTGGTGCAGAATTTCTGTTATTTCAGAAAACAAGGCATCAAAGTCAATATCGCTCAATAAATCAATTTCGTTCACCTCTGTAATTTTACAGAATTAATTTTCTTCACTTGCGTTATTAGTATTATTAGTATTGAAAGATAACCATTCCATATCCAAATCATCGCAAGGACAATCCATTTTGTTTCATGTAGCAGCTCTAGACGACATCAATCACCAGAACCAAAGCATATAAGTCAGATGAAACAGTACAAAATCTAGACCAGGCAAAAATACTAAATTAATTATTTTGCTGATAAACGCAGGTATTAAAAAGAAAATAGAACAACGAGTTGATCGTAAACACCGATCGAGAATTCGGGGAAACCCCGGAAAGTAGTTCCGGCAAAAGTTCACACGATCAATTTCACAAAAAATTGTTCACATCGTGTGAACTTTTTCTGTCCGTTCACAGGTGTGTGAACTCCAAATATCAGATCACGTGACTACCCCTTCAGCCAATCAGCATGAAAGAAACAGTGTAAACTTCAAAGTATGAAATTATTACATAATGAACAAACTGGCGATTCAACATATCCAATTTAAAAATATAACAGTTAGTACTTACAATATTGTGCATAACTTTAAACTGAAACCATCTTAATTCAGAACTTTGTGTACATCGTTTTGCCATAAGGTTAAAATATGTCCACCCTGTATCTGTATACTGTTTTTCAAAACAACCTACCCATTTACTGTAAAACTTATGTTTTATAAACTTAGGGTTTAATAGGGCTTCATAAAATACCTTGCTTCCCTTTTTATTGTTTATTTGTTTATACATTATAAGGCAATATAGGCCTTTGGCAAACGTTAGCATAATGTTTTATATTGTTATTCTGTAATGTAAATACCAGACTATTGCTAGTTTTACTTCTTGATAGATCAAAAAGTCTGTCTTCAAACTGTATTTTTGTACAAATTCATCAAAATCATATAATGTCCCTGTGTCATGAATGAAGTCATTCATATATGCTATACCCTTTTGATGCCTTTGTGGAAAATGAATAGACTAACCATCAATTTTGATTTCATTATTATACCAGACAGATTTGCTCATCATATCCTCACCAGATTGTTTAACATTATCACAATAATTCAAGTATACTGACCACCATAACAAAACTTCCTTCCAAAAGTTATATTTAATATTTGGAATAATCTTTTCGTAAATATAGGCAGCATCCGCTGGGTAAATTACATTTGCACTAGCTACATTTTCAAAAAAGAAAGCTGTCCACGTGGAATTACCATGAACCAGTTTCTTAATCCAGCTTACTTTCTGTGCAGCGATAACCATTTCCACCACTGGGACACTGACGGCGCCATATTTAGGATGTAGTGACATAATTTTCCTTTTAAGTTTGTCGGGTTTAGATCTCCAGATGATTATGGTAAAATGATGATTTTGAAAAAAAATAAGAATAACTCCTGAAAGAGTGGGAAAGAGTTTGTTTCCAAAATAATACATGTACCCACCCTTCATGAAATATGGAATATTATAAGAAAGATAATATGTGAAGGGTTTGTGAACAGTATTCAGCATCTACAATCAAATAATGATATTGTGACATCACAAGAAGATATTGTTAGTATTGAGAAACGATTAGCAAAAATTCACCATCTGCCAACTAAGACCCTCATTGTTCTTGGTTTCAAAATCAGCAAGAAAGGAAAATAGGAAGATTACAATAAATGATTTTCCTTGACCGAGTTGGAAGAGGGTTTGAACAAGGCTCATCATGGCCAGAAACAACTTCCTGAACCATATTTTATAATATTTTGGAAACTCGTAATATCCCTCCTTCCTGTCACAAGGCGTGATACCTGTGCCTAAACCAGGAAAGGACCACACAGATTCTTCCAATTACAGACCTCTAGCTCTGACTGGTTATATTTGTGAAACCATGTAATGGATGATCAACAGGCGTCGTGATGTCTGGAATCAAATAATCTGATCACAGGTATTCAGTGTGGTTTAACACCAGAGGAGTATCATCGATCATCTCGTCTGATTAGAATACTTCGCACGTAATGGTTTTGTAAATGAAGATGAATATACTCTACTCCATATCTACATGTATACACTTGTGGTTTGATATAAATGTGATTATAGTCGTATACTAGTATACCATGTTCTGATTATTGTTATGTCGTTCCGTAATCATCTGGGGTTTTTTCCCGAAAATCCACTACAATTTTGTGAGTATATTCTATAATAGCAGACGCAAGTGCAAATTAGTCTGCAATAAATAAGACCCATGCCTAAGGTGATAATGTAGAACCCCTCATCAGGTGTATTCGATGAATCATATGCTGATCCTGATTTTAGTCACTTAATGGTCAAAAATTATTTCAGAGGTCCCAGGCTGATTTTAAATGAAGTATATACTTTACGCTATACAGACATTTTTGGTCACAAACGTTATTGCAGCGGGGTCATTCTGTTGACAATAAAGCCCCCATCTTTAAGGACGTGTGTAGTATTGTCTACCAGTTGTTGATTCTGTTACGGGCTTTTCTTCCTCTACACCTGTCACATAGGTAGAAGATGATGAACACCAGCAGCTCCGTGATCTCCGTGATAGTCAAGATGCTGGCTCCGAGGCACAGTCCCATCTGACCCCCGACATTGGCTGCAACAACAACAGCTTACTTCACCAACCTTGTATTTCCCAATATTGTTTGTTTCAACATAAGGAACTAGATATTACCTGTGTAATTTAATTATTTTCCAGACCATAACTAGTGCTAGTGTTAAATGACGACATGAAGAACATTTCCGTTACACCACAGTGTGTCATTATTGAAAAGCGAAAAGGAACACATGTTGTTGACGTTTACCAGGTTTACCAAACATCACAATCGGAGAGATCTGTATTAGAAGCCAAGACAAGATGATCCTGGTTGCCAAGGGACGCAACGCTGAACATTGCTTTTTTCGAAAATCATGTTTTGTATTATCAACAGTGTGTTAATGTACGAGATATTGTTTGTTTGTTGTTAACGCCACATTAAGCAATATACCAACTACAGGACGGTTGTCTGTAAATAATCGAATATCGATCTGGCAATCCAGTGCATGCAACGACCAAGTAACCTAGCTTGACTACACGATCCCGTTCGTCGCGTCTTACGACAATCATTAGTTGCTGAAGACCAGTTCTAACCCTGGATCTTCACGGGTGTCCAGTTGTTTCCAGCTAAACTAAATGGTTTTAAACCAAGTGTGTAGTAGTGTGTACTAACAGAAAAGTGTGCTTTGGCTGTACTGTGGGTGCTGTTTTGTGGATGTCACCATCATCCTGTCATAGAACACTCTCAGCTCCAAGAAGTTGTTCCTGCATTAAAGGATAAAGCTAAAATAAGGATCAATTGTCAATATACTCCCAAATCTAATTTATTGTCGTGATTATTGTTGTGTATATATATATATATATATATATATATATATATATATATATATATATATATATACTAAACCGCAAAAGAAACGTCACCATGGATAGATATATGAGAAACCTTATTTGTCCAAACACTGTACACATACTTTGAGACATATTAAAAAGATGAAACTTTGCAAAACTGATAAAGGTTGAAATTAAAGTGTCAAATGTTCTTAAAGTGAAAACACAATACTTGTCTTGGAGAAAATGGCATCACAAGTCAATATCTCGTGTGTCAGCCATATGCATTGATGACTGCCGTGCAACGTCGATAAACGGAATGGATGAGGCAGTTGATGAAGGCCATAGGCACTTGAGCCCACACTCTGAGGAACGCCTGAAGCAGTTCAGCTGCAGTTGTCGGCCTTGGTCGGACGTCATTCAGCCGTCTTTGAATCTCGTCCCACAGGTGATCAATGGAATTTAAATCGGGACTGAGGGCAGACCACTGCATGATTCTGATGCCATTCTGCTGGAGGAGGTCTCTTGTTGCTCTCGCAGTGTGGGCACGGACGTTATCATGCTGAAAATCGTGGATGCGGCGACGTGCCAAATTAGGTATAGCGTGTGGTCTCAAGACTTGATCAATGTACCGAGCTGCTGTGACACCACCGCCTCTCCCCGGACCGATGTTCTGGAAGACCACAGGGCCGACCCTCTGTGCAACACCAATTCCACCCCACACCATGATGTTCGGACCAACCCACGAGTAGCTCACAACAACACAAGCATCCGAATAACGTTCGCCGCGGCGTCGACAGACTCTCTCTCTGCCATCTGCTGTTGAGATACAGTAACGGCTCTCGTCTGAGAAGAGGGCTCTTCTCCACTGCTGGTGGCGCCAAAGCTGGTGCTGTGCTGCCCACTGAAGACAGTCCCGTCGTGGTGTCAGAATGGGTCCTCGGTGTGGCCTGTGACAGTGGAGATGTCTGCTCGTCAATCGTCCCCATGGTCTGTCGAGCAGTTACCGCAGCAGTAACAAAGCGATCTTGAGGATGCTGTCTGACGATCCTGACGTCGGGTGGATACCCTTGGTCTCCAACTACGTGGTGGGTCATCTGTAGTGTTGGTGGTCTGGTACCGTTGCTGGAACCTGTATATGGTCCTTACGTGGACTTGAAATGCATTGGCCACTTGCCGGGCGGTCTGTCCAGCTTGCAATCGCCCAAGGGCTTGGTGTCGCTGATTTTTTGTCAATCTTGGCATGTGGTAACAATTCAATAACGAATGAATGTTATCCGAACTGGGTGGATTTTTACAGGGCTAGAAATGGGGGAACGCAAGTGCATTTCAATTTGTACCGAATCCACGTGCATCGGGTTGCCGTTGCCGTGATGCGTTTGGGCGATCGGTTTTATTGTCATCCGCTATGCTTTTTTATCATAAAATTTAATCTTTCCAGACAAGGTAATGTTACATTTTAGAAACTTTGACAAAAATTACCCAAATATTTAAATGACAACTTTTCATGCAATGTTACTTGGGGTGACGTTTCTTTTGCGGTTCAGTATACTAGTATATATATATATTTCAGTGATTTTATCAGGTGTATAAGTATTAAATATACGGGGAAAAACAGAGTCTAGATATTCGTGATTGTCAAAATTCCTTTATCCACCAAAGATCTTTTGCCGTTCAACGGCTCTTCGGGTGTAATGAAAAATTCAACGTACATTGTTTGTTTGTTTGTTGTTTAACGCCGCACTCAGCAATATTGCAGCTATATGGCGGCGGTCTGTAAAATTATCGAGTCTGGACCAGACAATCCAGTGATTGACATCATGAGCATCGATCCACGCAATTGGGATGACATGTATCAACCAAGTCAGCGAGCCTGACCACCCGACCCCGTTAGTCGCCTTATACGACAAGCACAGTCGCCCTTTACGGAAAGTGTGGGTTGCTGAAGACCTACTCTACCCCGGAATCTTCACGGGTCACTTACATTGTAGTCCTAGGCGACGCACAACAACATAGATATACTAGTAGGGCGGTTTGTTGGCACGGGCATTATCATGCTGAAACTCGTGGTTGCGGCGACGTGCCAAATGAGGTATGGACAATAATCATATATGATTACCCAATACTTTGAAATTAATTCCAAATACTCCTGCAGACATCCCATATACTGCTGTTTGCATCTTGAAAACTACTTTAGGAATATAAAAATCATTTGTCTATTCCAAATACTGTTATGTCATCCATTATTTCTCAAACGTCACACCAAGTTAACACAACGAATTGTGGTACCTACCCTAATATACTGCAAGATATTATAAGCTCAACATATCTCATCGACCGCCTTCATATAGCTGGAATATTGCTGAGTTGCGGCGTTAAACAACAAACAAACAAACAAACAAACAAAACATATCTCATCGCTAAACCTCGTCAAACCCATATCCTAAATAGTGATTAATAATAAATGTTACAATTGTTTTGACTTAACTGATACATGTACATGACGAATTACCAGTGGACAATAGTTTGCAGATGGACAACTGATAATGGTATTAGATAAAAATGCAAGAAGAATTTAAGTTTTAAAGGGGTGATCGAAAACCAGACAATCTACAATGGCAAGCTATTGATGACAATGGAGCTTACCTCAGGAACTCAGAATTCTCCGCCTTAGTGGTGTTTAACAATGAGGCCGACCAGATGTCTGCGGGAAACACGCTCGATGACACCTGTGCATTGAACGTCTCAAATCTACACTGAATGCCGCACCCACACTCGGCCTCGAATGTGGTGTTCTTGGTCATTTCACCTATAAATATAGTGTTTACACAGATAGTAACATACAGTTATTACACAGATAGTGGCATCCAGTACTTATACAGATAGTACCAAACAGATAGTTCGTTGGTGCTGAGAGGGGTGTTATGGGAGGGTGGTGTCACAGTCGCCCAAAGGCGTCACAATTATTATTGTGCAGAGTTCCCTCTAAAGGTGCAAGAAACCGATGGTCGTAGGTTCGAATCCTAGATTCGCACTGATTATGTTTCTTGGTTTGTCAGCATTATAACCGTGCTCGTAGTAAATGTCTAAGATTTGGTTTGTTTGTTTTGTTTTTTGTTTTACGCCGCACTAAGCAATATCCCGACCCGTGAAGATTCCGGGATAGAATAGGTCTTCAGCAACCCATGTTGGTTTGTTGTTTAACGCCGCACTCTGCAATATTCCAGCTATATGACGGCGGTCTGTAAATAATCGAGTCTGGACCAGACAATCCAGTGATTGATATCATGAGCATCGATCCACGCAATTGGGATCGATGACATGTATAAACCTTTTCAGCGAGCCAGACCACCGGATCCCGTTAGTCGCCTTATACGACAAGCATGCCTTTTACGTCAAGTATGGGTTGCTAAAGACCAATTCTACCCCAGAATCGGTACTAATGAAGATAAAAGTAGCTCCAAACATACGACCTTCGCAACCAACCGTCCCTCAGGTCTTACCTCAGCCATTAAATTCATGGTCTTAGACATGGTTATCAAACAATCAGAAAAGGAATTTTCTGAGGGTTGGAGTTAGGGTTAGGGTTATCATAACGGAGAATTAGTGAAGCGCCCTTAAAATCAGTATACGTATTTTCTTTCCGACAGTGACGGATTTGATTAAAAAAAAGGTTACTGCTATTTTACACATACCGTATTCGACTTAATAAGCGCCCCGCTCTAATAAGCGCCAACTGTGATATTTGCTTATGATCAACGTACACACGACTTATTTATTCGTGTATAATATGCACTCGTGTGTTATATGCCCCCTTAATTATTGGCAATTAGATTCTTATATCTGTCGTGTAATAAACTCACAGACTTTTATTTTGTGGCTGTCAGCATAAACCACGAAATTTACGATTTTACATCTAATTTTGAGAACGCCCTGTGGGCCTATTAAATCGAATACGGTAGCACGTTTCCAATTTTATCCAAAATGATCTTTTAATCTGTCATGTTTTCAAATCTATGGCGGTGTGTCTGGACGGCTGACACAGTGGTTAATATCACAAGCAACGATGAATATTGTTCAAATAAAAGAGGCAAAACTCTTTCAATAACATTTGCAGTGTTGAGAAGATCAGCAACCTTGCAGAGTCCATCGCTTGGTTAAAGTCAACAGGCCTGAAAAGTGGAACAGGTTTTCTGTTTGCAGCTCGGCACCAGTCACTTCCTACTCTCAACAGTTAATGTGTGATTTTGCATCTACCTGTAAATGTCGGATGTAGACTTTTCAATGAGTAATGCAGAAGGCTACAGTATTGGGGTGTCTTCACATTCTCCGAAAAGTTCCTTGTGGGTTCGACTAGGCAGTGCTTCCTGGGAGAAGTCCCATTTGCTGTCTGGGCTGCGTGTAGAGGGGGCAAGGGCCCCGAGCTGATGATGAGCCTAACCAGTCTGACTGTGCCAGGATCACCCAAACCCTCTTTGTTGCATTTTTTATTTTAATCGGTACATAATAATAAGAAGATGATGAATGTTCCCTATCGTATTGGTGTCATCCGTCGTAAACACATGCAATGGCATTAAAATGTGACTTCCACGCCAATGTTTTATAAAATACAAATTTACAATTGTACAAACCGCGTCAGCAATATTCCATCTATACTGGACAAAAAAAGTTAGGGATCGTGAATATTTTGGGGGATATCTTTTAAGTGGAAACTGGGCACATTTGTTCAGTATATATAAAATCTTTAAACAAGCGACTCTGAACAAGACAATGCAGTGATTGACAGCATGAACAACGTGTCACACCGTCGGAATACGATGACACGGTATCCACCAAGTCAGTGAATCTGACCAGGTCACCTCTTCAATTATCAGCAAAGTCTGCTGGCTATTTATTTCCAACCTGGAATCCCAAGGGCGAATTTTAGTATCATAATAAATAGGAATGTGATACTCACGAACAAAGGCTGTGTAACAAGTATCCTGCTTCTCCAAGGAGCATATTGGGACGTCGCGCTCTGTTGGGAAACAAATCCATGAACAATAAAGTGCATTCATTCCCATAATGCTTATCGTGAAATACGTCATTATCCATACCATAGAATAGTGGGGACACCAAGAACGGGCAACACACATTGTGCATACTTTCGGAATCTTGTTCTTTTGTTTGTTGTTTTACTCCGCATTCAGCAATATTCCAGCTATATGACGGCGGTCTGTAAATAATCGAGTGTGGACCAGACAATCCAGTGATTGATATCATGAGCATCGATCCACGCAATTGGTATCGACGACATGCATCAACCAAGTCAGCGAGCCTGACCACCCGTTCCCGTAAGTCGCCTCTTACGACAAGCATAGTCGCATTTTACGGCAAGCATGGGTTGCTGAAGACCTATACATCAACATAGGAGGCATCTGCCAACAATTATCTCTCTCCCTAATTCGAATACAGCAAGCAACTAACTCAGTCCAATTTTGAGTGATAACAATATAATCTTCTGATCCATGAAGGTTTTTGTGCCGCAACCACAATTGGCATGTTAATTCCGCCATGTTTTTTTGGTTGAGATATTATTTGTCTT
This sequence comes from Haliotis cracherodii, assembly GCF_022045235.1. Classification (NCBI taxonomy): domain Eukaryota; kingdom Metazoa; phylum Mollusca; class Gastropoda; order Lepetellida; family Haliotidae; genus Haliotis; species Haliotis cracherodii. The sequence goes on from NW_027266341.1 coordinate 31,934,790, forward strand.
TTCACTTTATCCGGTTTTCACTTCCATACAAATTTAAAACATCTTTTCTGAAAAGTATCAATCACATCTTTTGGAAGGTTGGGTATGGAAGAAAAAACATGATTCAATTTTGACAATAAGAGGCTTTTGAGGACTACATTTCTACTTATTGTATTAAAAAATTACCGTCCATAGGTTCATTTCTCTCTCAATATTTTTATTTTATAATTATCCTCAACAATATTATCTTAATCAACATCAAAGAGTATTCCAAATAGTTTAAACTTTGTGTTAGGCCAGTCTAGATGCCAATCCTTACATAGTTTATATCTTTATCTCTTTTTTGAACCAATCCAAATTAGTTTAGTTTTCTCCGCATTAACCTTAAGATCCGAAAATCTAGTAAAAAACTGCAATGTATGCAATACAGCACAAAGGCCTTTTTCTGTTCCATCCAAATTTAGGGACGTATCATCTGCAAATATTTCAATTTTTCTTGTCTTAATTCCTTTTATTTTAGGATTATTTCTTGTCATATTTGCCAAAATGTCCGCACAAATTATAAAAAATATATGTCGACACTGGGTCACCTTGGCGACAGCCTCTTTATATCTCGCAAATCCATTAACTACGTACTACACTGGATTCCATGCCATTAAAAATGTTGACATCCATTTTTGAAGACTTGGTCCAAATTGAATAGTGCATTAATGATAATAAGTTTTATTTACCGCATTATAAGCTTTCTCGAAGACTATTAGCACCAGTAAACCTGGGATTTGATAACTTTCTTTGTAATCTATTATATCATATATAAGTCCAGTCACCTCTCGAATATATCTCCCAGGTACAAATCAGTTTTAATTCTATTTACTATTGAATATTGGTCGCTTAGGTTTTTATCCATAGAAACGCCAATAGCAAGTGTTTTTAGTTGTTCTCACAAGGCATTGCATTTTGTAACTGATACTGATTGGCTTGTGCGTTCCAATTGTTCCACTGTTTTCGTTGTTTGAGACGTGACGTCATATGACCGTATTGCCGCAAATAATTGAAGATGACGTCACCCAGTATTCATGACGTCACAAAAGATTGCATGTGACCTCTTTCCAACAATAATTCAACTGAGCTGATGTGTATAGTTGAGATCAGAAGCCAACATTCTTGTATAATTTCTCACAAAAAATTATGGGTAATGTTTAGAAAAAACTATTCGCAACACAGAATTACAGATTATTTCGTAAGATTTTCTCCAAATCCGCCAGAAAAATGTCATAAAACATTACTAACCGACACACATATGTCAATAAAAGCACATTTGATATTATAATAAGTAAAACTTACGTAGATCAGCTGGTCCGACGCATCCACACACATTGAAGGCCTTGATTTGAACACACTCCTTGAAGCAGTGATCGTAGGTGTAGGGGGAGTAGTGCTTGAGAGGGTTCACAAACGTGGCACTAGTTGTGTCCACACATGTAGTATCATCAAATGCCATGTAGGGATTGGGCAGATACACGTACTGCGAAACAAAGATCCCATTGTATGAACAGGCCTAAACGTCACTGCAATATGGTATTCTTATCTGGCGAGAGGTAGTGAATACATGTTGTTTAACGTAATATACCAGCTACGTCACTACCTACCACTACCTATTTCGCCTACTCTTACACCAAGTTTGAGATACTGGAAGTATACTTTGGCACTGTGTCCACACATTCAGTCCTTTTGCTTTTACATACAAACCCTTCGTCCACAAATCATGGCTTTTCAACAGGTTTCCATAATATATACAACATGTATTACTGTCCAAATATTATGCTGTCTTAACCTTTCCACACAAAGGTTACAATGTGACTCTGTGGTAATGATTAAGTCCTAAACGAAGTTCTTTCACTGTAAGTCTAAGCATCACTATATGATTGAATTATAATGATTTTACTGCTGATATATGCTCATCTGGTTGAATGCCGAGTTTCCACATCCCCAGTTGTTAGAGTACATGCAAGTTTACTTTTATGTTTGTACTATTGTGGAAATACTTATTGTTCAATCCAGTTGACAAAGTAGACGCAATTTATGGATAACAACTTCTTTGATAACTGTGAAGGCGACGTGTCGGTATACATCCTTATACCGTTGTCAAACAAGGCAACGGTATAAGGATCTCTACCGAAACGTCAGCTGCTGGGTACATTTGCTCCAGGTATAGTGTGACAAAAGTGAACGACATTCACTTAAAGTCATGTAAACTGAATAATTCCCAGTGACACAAGAATGAAATATACTTATTGACCTCGGACTTGTGCATTGCAACATAGGTGGAGAACCCTGGGGCGGCCATCACCACAGTGGGATTCGCGTCTGGGTGGTGTCTTGGGTTGTGGAGCAGCACCTAGAAACAAATGGCAGTGTGTCAATGCATTGTAAGGATAGCATATATAGATAAACACCTTCTTTATTACACCTAGGAGTTGCGTTTTTCAGTCAACCAATCTCAAAGATTACAAAATCCAGAAACTCCAACCATTAATCAACCGTGATGGTTGCACATACCCCCTGCGTAGCATCAACTCATCAAAGACCACAATCAGTTACAATCCTTTTGGTTATACTACTGGCTTCATCTGTTATGATATTTACCTCTTATCAACCCTTTTGAGTACATAACTGGCTTCTCCACTCAAGTGAAACTACATCCAAATACACTCAACAGGAAAATTGAAGGGACAAAACCCTTTCCACATCCAATAGAAATATCTGCATAAGAAACAGATCCGATTGTACGATTCCGACTATATCATGAGCATGTGTTTATGAATCACTATCAAACAATAATGATACCAGGTGTTCGCAAAAAGGTGAGCGTGTCCTGTCCCACCGGTGGCCCCTGTCATAAACACATGCAAAGGCAACTCAAAGTTGTTCACATGACAAAACGCGGTAACATATGGTACATGTCAATATAGGGAATTGCATCGGACATCATTTTTATCACTGATGCGTCGAATTTGGAAATCCACATGTCTACCACAAAACGTTTTGAAAGTTTTACTAAGGCCTTGAATGTTGTAACATTGATCAAACAACTTCTGAGCAAGAGTCTTGTGACGCTCTTTGAAATCTTGGTAGAAAGAGCATTCCGATTGTATCTCAATCGGAGTTGTGAAATGTAAACACCAAAGGCTGAAGGTGCTGGAATATTGCTCGACATGAAGGGAAAGTTGACAGTTGGAAAGTTGAAGCCACCCCTCTTGTCTTGTGGAAAGTGTTTTGTCACTCTCAATCTTTATGCTTATATCTTAATATGATATAGATGAGGCGGTCTCATTGGTCTCCTGTATTGCTAGTACAGGTGGGGAAATCAGTGGAAGGAAATTGGCTATTTGATTGTTATTGAACGATATCAGATCATCGATATACCTGAAGGTTAATTTAAACTTCTTGGCCAGATTACCTTGTTTTAGCTTTGCCAAAACGAACAGAACTTCCGATCCATATGCATAAAGAAACAGATCCGCAAGAAGGGAAGCACAACTAGTGCCCATGTGGCTGCCTACTTCTTACCTAAATGTATAAACACTGCCTCATACCTATGTATGTGCTTGTCAACTATACTCTGTAATCCCTTGCTTGATAAAGGTGTTAGAACCTACACCGAAACGTCGCTCCTAATAGTAATAAAGAAGTTAATCATCCATATATCTGATCCTTACTTAGAACTCCAACTTCTAAATGGCTCTCAAAGAAGTGTCAATACATGGCATAATGTCAAAACACGGCAGAATGTCTGTATCTGGAAACATATCCATATCTGACTCCAAAATAAGCATTACTGATATTAAATACTCTTTCATACATTGAATATCCTTCACGACACTTATAACTAAAGTTATAAAAACTGATCAAGGTTTATTGCTCCAGTGGCTGTTACATGACCCAGGAAGCGGATGGGCCTTGTCATAGCATGGTCTCATTCTGAGTAACGATGAAAAAGACAATGTAAGATCTGTCTGTCTGTCTGTCTGTCTGATTGCCTAAGTAATATAAGAAGGCTATAGTATAAGTGCATTGTTCACATAAATGTTATCTGGTAATACATTGGTGATATGTTCGTTTTTATTTGCTTGTAACATCGTTTCTGTCGCGATATATCTTCGTCAGATAGTTCACAGTGATAATGTTGCAAACAAGCGAAGGCATCATCTTCCCAATGGCCACAAGCAGACTCTGCAGGCATACCGTATGGCAAGCCGTTTTCACATTTATTACGAAATAACTGATATCTTCAATTGTTTTAAAGATATCAGTATTCTATGTAAAGCTATGAATAATGTTTTTTAAAGGGGAAGTGTACACGCAAAAATCACTTTCTTTCTTTTTCTAAACAAAACGCAATTTTAGAATTAGTTAGTATCTGTGTTTGAAAATATACACTCATTTTTTTTCACAGTGAAAGTAGGAAGCTCACAATAGTGTGAAAGTGATATGCCGTTATGAGGCCTTCGTTTTACGAGCGAAATAGGCCTGAGTTATCCCCCTTAGATTATGACGTAATTGGTGCCAATTCAACTGGGTGCCTGTCTATTCTCAACGCAAAAGATATCAAGGACCAGTTTGCGGTAAAACAACATGGTTTACGACACACTGCGGCGCAGTGGTGACTCAGCATAACACAATTCTGGCTTGCATCTGAGATGCTAGAATCACAAAACTGTACCTACACCACGTGAAGCGGCTCTAACAAAGCATGATGACGTCATGATGTTTATCAATTGGCACCAATGACGTCATATTGCAAGGGACATAAGCCATGGTGTTTTTGTTATGGAAATAGAACACTTGGTAAATGTGAAAAATATAAATCGTTTTAGTGCAAAAAATATGTTAATTAAATATGATGTTTTTATATTTTTGTCTATGACACTTCTATGTTAACACTTTTAATGTGGAAAAAGTACAAGAAAAAAGGGTTCATTTCCGTGTGAACTTGCCCTTTAAGATATATAAAATAATTAAAGATATCTTGAATTCATTTCAGATATCCATAATACAATTACTGATATCTTAAAATGTTACGGTGATATCAACAAAATATTTCGTGAAATCTCTTAATGTATTTAAGATATCATCAAACAATTACCATCCCACTGCACATAATGATAGTAGAAATAAATTCAAGATATCTTAAATTCAGTTCAAGATATCTTGAAATAAGTTGTACATATCCACAGGTGCATTACATATATCATTCATTTATTTTAGCTATCTTTAATTCAATTAAATCTGCCCATTACTGATATCAAAAATCAAATTAAAGATATCATTAATAATGTTGAAGATATCTTTATACCAATTGTTGATATCTGTAATATAATTTAGGACACGAAGGACTGGCAAAACAATTATTCCTGTCCCCGAAAGTGCGGGAAGTGATTTATAGATATCTTCAAATACTTCCGGTCAGGCTACTTATGCGTAAATTCTTCCGGTTCCAAAATGGCGGCAAACCATGTCCAACTTGTCTCAACAGCACGCCAAGCAATTCGCGGAGAGAGTTGAGGGGATGGTCTATGACAGCAGTGATCAATATGAAAACATGGTCTCCGTAGTGAGAAGAAATTTTCCGCCATGGCTAGAAACATTACCCACAGTACGTAACAGACGGAAGTATTTAAAGATATCTATAAATAAGCGTATCACTTTAATAATGGCAACAATTACAGATATTAATAATTAATTATTGAAATCTGTATTTAGTTTCAAGATATCAGGGATTAAATTACTGATATCATAACAAAACATGACTTTTTGATATCTTTAAATCATATTTTGATATCATTAATCGAATTTATGACATCAGTAATTCTTTTCAAAATATCAGTAATAAGCTACACCATGTCCTTAATTCATTTCGTGATATCTTAAATTGTATTGCAGATATCTACAATTATCTGTATTTAAGATATCTTCAGTTCCATTCAATATGTCTTCAATTCCATTCACGTTATCTTTAAAACAATTAAGTTTTGAATGAGGTCAACAATGGCATTTGGATGACTGTAACAATACTCTTGTGCACGAGAAGTGACATTTGCACTAGCGCACATACGACTTTAATGAACTCGTTTATTTCTGACCGTATGGGTAATAAAAACCTTATATTTCCTTGGTCGTTGTACGACGAACACCATACGATTCTTTCTCAAAAGTTGTTTGATCAAGGTTACAACCTACAAGACCTCAAAACGTTTCATGGGAGTCATGTTAGGACATTTCCGAATTCGATTCATCAGCGACAAAAAACAATGTCCGATGCAATTCCCTATTTGTGTGCCTGTGTTTTCTTATTGTAGCAACACAACGGTAAACAAGGTCAATGAGCTGCGTTACCAGATATTTCGAGGTAGAGGCGGAGAAGTTGAACAGCTCCCACCATGTAAAGATGCGCTTTTCCAGCATACCCTACGTGCCAATTACCAGTCAGCGGTTTTGAGGAGGAGCCTTGAAAATTCTCCAGACTTACCAGATCCCTCTGCAGGCCATGGTGGGGAAATAAACGAGACAGGAAATCTGGCAATCAAATGGATGACGGGCTTACCGGTGTCCCGGTTTAAACTCTCCCCCGTACAAATTCTCCCCCCGGAGATTTTATACCGGTACAGATTCTCCCCCGGAGAATCTGTTCTGAAATAAAATCTCCCCCGGCGGATATGTTTCGCGCCCCCCTCAGTATAAAGTCTCCCCCCTGATTATTCGCTTTGTTGCAATGTCTTTAACTACTATATTCTTTAAATAGTTATCTTTAATGTAAGGAGGGTTACTTTAAAAAATAGATTATGAAATATGGTCATAATGAATTGATATTTCAGCATATTTTATTTGGTAACTGTACCTTCCATCCTAAAATAATTATAAGACATAATCATACCAAACAAATTTGAATGAAATGACTTAATGTAACAAATACATGTACGGTTACTGTTGTAACAGAATTCAGAAATCTTATTAATCCTCGCAAACATTCGGTGTTAACACTAACTACGTAAAAACTGTCAACATATCCACGCGCGCCTCCAGCTCAGGATGTAAGATCTAAAATATATTCCTTAATACAGGCTACGATTGGAAAATGGTATCAGTGTAATATCAGTGGCTAGAATATCATGGTGCAAGCAGGTTTCTGTTTAACATACAACATCATAACTATCTAATTCAGCACTGATAAAATCTACTTTGTCTTTAAGACTGCGTACGTTTAGATATATAATCTTTAAATCTGGACTATGCAAAGGTCCTGGATTCGGATGGATATTACCGCAGCCGAAGAGAAAAAGTAAAACAAAGAATGATAATCGGAAATTATATAAGCAAAGTAACCCAAAATATAGAGAAATGTGTATCATCTTCCCTAAATGATTAGCATGTAGAATAGATTCAAAAACACCCACAACCAGCCTGTATTGAATAACATCAACCGGCATCGTCAAAGCAAAGTGTACATGTAATTGTTAAAATCGGGCTGGGGGGAGATTTTATTTCGTAGGGTGGGGGAGAGTTTATTTCGAGAGGGGCGGAACTGTACCGGTATAAATTCGCCGGGGGGGAATTTTATTCTGGGGGCGAATATATTTCGTGACACCGGCTCCAGAAGAGGTCCTTGGTTTGATGTCATGCAGATGTTCTCGTACTTGTCGACCACGTGAGTGCACATGTATATTAAATGGTCTTAAATATACCTCTGCCTGCAAGTTGTCACCCTGCTCCAACATGGATGACATTGATGAAGAGATACATCAAGATGCAGAAGACACAAGCGATGAAGATGACTGAATTTGACAGTTGGATGTGTATCACATAGCAGGTTTTGGGACGGAATAAGACATCCTCATTGTTGAAATGTCTGTTATTTATAGACATTTTCTTGAAACTGTTACAAGTACTGGCCATATTCATGCTAAATTGTGTTACAATGTTAATGTCAACGGCATGAAACTCTAGCAAAGAGTCTCCTGTTTAATATGTTGAGTTGATTTTACTAGATGCTGATTTTTAAGAAGTAGAAGATTTGTGAAGCAGAAGAACAGTGGTGGCTTTTGAATTATGAACAAGTTTTATTTGTCTGCAAATGCTATTTTTTATTTGAAAATATAACGTTAAGTTGGTACCGGACATTGATCTATGATCCATTTAATTGCAGAAGGGTCAGGTGGGAATGAAAGTGGAATTTTGTTTATATGTATACTTTTGATGTTATTATTAAACACATATAAATGTAATATCACAACATTTTAACTTTAAACACTTTAGATTCTTGGAAATTTAGCTAGGAAATATAAAAACAAGTTTTGGTTGCAATATGTACGACTTTCTTAATTTTTGAATTATCTGCGAAAAAGTGCACTATATTGAAAAATGGCTGCTTATGTTTATGCACTATCGTGTTTTAACTTCCAAATGGTATTTTATATATGAAAATACATTAGACAATTTTTATCTATCATAAGGTGTGAATTATTACTCAACAACGTTGCATTGGAAAGAAAAGATGTCAGTAAAATGTTAAAAAAGGTTAATTTCTTTATATAATTTCAACATTAACTCAAATATTATAACTCAATGATATACATAAAGCATAACAGAATGTGTGCAATGTAGTGCTGAAACAATATCAGTAAATAAAATTGGTCTGAAATTAATAAATTCTGTGTTATAAGCTTATTTCTGAAATCTGTAGGAAAAGTAAAAAATGGCCGCCATCTTGGAAAATGGCCGCCAAATTATACAGTTGAGACATCAAGCTGGCTGAAAATCATATTGGTAATTTGTCCCTCTGTTTGGTAGTCAAATCTTTTCTGGCTCATGGACTGTAGGTGAACAACTGACTTGTACTGCATGTGTTTACGACGGGTGCCACTATTGGGGCGATATAAGTTCACCATCCGTGGTTTAAATATGCTTAATTACTGTGCACATCTCACATGCTATCTAAAACGTAGCAACAGTGTATAAATACTGGAGTTGTCATTAATATTATTAACGTATCGATGAGTAAGTATAGTTTTACGTCCCCTTCGGAAAATATTCCGCAATATCACGACGGGGGACTCCAGCAATGGGCTTCACACATCTACCCGTGTGATGTGATGAGTGAACGATTAAACCGCTCGACTACCCCACCGTTCCCACACAGAAAATGCTATGCAATGTGTGTGCTCAGTGACTGATGGTGTGTACACATATATGCACACTGCGTCAATCAGCTCCTGTCTACAGTCTGTGTTTAACGATTTTACAGAAGTGTTCAACACAACTCAACTCATATGTGCCTCATACAAACGAGTCAATTAAGCAAGATATCAGTGTCAGAACTAAATGTGTTGGAAACTCATTTCACTCGATAAACGTAACCCCAAACATACCATTGTCCCCTGGCAACGGGTGTGACGAGACGAATGTTTGTGACATGAAAGCAATATCCTCATTAATATGGCAATTACCGCAAATCAATAACAATCACGTTAAATACTTTGATTTGATGTTTACATGTGTCATCACGTTATGCCTCCCACCAACTTCCTCCACGTGATACGCCCGTCTCCCCCTGTATGAAACACTCCCTCTTCTGATACATCCAACTTCTTGTTACAGGGCGCATTGTCGCCCCTGTTTCACGTCCTATATTCAACCCCGTGACCGATCTACCCCCTTTCCATTTGACACTACCAATCTAACTACCCCCCCCCCCCCCCCCCCCCATCTACCCTGTAGTGACACCTCCCATTTTGCCCCGGTTGATACACCCGTCTACCCTCTAGTGCCACCTCCCATTTTGCCCCGGTTGATACATCCATCTACCCTCCAGTGACACCGCCCATTTTGCCCCGGGTGACACACACTTCTACCCTCTAGTGCCACCTCCCATTTTGCCCCGATGATACACCCATCTACCCTCGAGTGGCAACTCCAATTTTGCCCCCGAAAATACACCCATCTACCCTCAAATGGCACGTCCCATTTTGCCCCGGGCGAAACACCCATCTACCCTCAAGTGGCACCTCCCATTTTGCCCCGGGCGATAAACCAATCTACCCTCAAGTGGCACCTCCCAATTTTGCCCAGGGCGATAAACCAATCTACCCTCAAGTGACACCTCCCATTTTGCCCCTGATGATACACCCATCTACCCACTAGTGGCACCTCCCATTTTGCCCCGGGCGATAAACCAATCTACCCTCAAGTGGCACCTCCCAATTTTGCCCAGGGTGATACACCCATCTACCCTCAAATGGCACCTCCCATTTTGCCCCTGATGATACACCCATCTACCCACTAGTGGCACCTCCCATTTTGCCCCTGATGATACACCCATCTACCCTCAAGTGACACCTCCCATTTTGCCCCTGATGATACACCATCTACACACTAGTGGCACCTCCCATTTTGCCCCTGATGATACACCATCTACCCTAAAGTGACACCTCCCATTTTGCCCCCGATGATACACCATCTACCCTCAAGTGACACCTCCCATTCTGCCCCCGATGATACACCATCTACCCTAAAGTGACACCTCCCATTTTGCCCCCGATGATACACCCATCTACCCACTAGTGGCACCTCCCATTTTGCCCCTGATGATACACCATCTACACACTAGTGGCACCTCCCATTTTGCCCCCGATGATACACCATTTACACACTAGTGGCACCTCCCATTTTGCCCCTGATGATACACCATCTACACACTAGTGGCACCTCCCATTTTGCCCCTGATGATACACCCATCTACACACTAGTGACACCTCCCATTTTGCCCCTGATGATACACCCATCTACCCTCAAGTGGCACCTCCCATTTTGCCCCTGATGATACACCATCTACACACTAGTGGCACCTCCCATTTTGCCCCTGATGATACACCCATCTACACACTAGTGACACCTCCCATTTTGCCCCTGATGATACACCCATCTACCCTCAAGTGACACCTCCCATTTTGCCCCTGATGATACACCCATCTACCCACTAGTGGCACCTCCCATTTTGCCCCTGATGATACACCATCTACACACTAGTGGCACCTCCCATTTTGCCCCCGATGATACACCATCTACCCTAAAGTGACACCTCCCATTTTGCCCCCGATGATACACCATCTACCCTAAAGTGACACCTCCCATTCTGCCCCCGATGATACACCATCTACCCTAAAGTGACACCTCCCATTTTGCCCCCGATGATACACCCATCTACCCTAAAGTGACACCTCCCATTTTGCCCCCGACGATACACCCATCTACCCTCCTGTGACACGTCTCCTCCACGCCTTCTTATTCAATAAGCTTCAAATATGACTGTAATGATTTTCCTAGAACGGTAATACTCCCCGCCTCCTTTTACGTCATTATAGTATCAATCAGGTTATCCGTATCGTTTCCGTGTGCGCTTCATAAAGGACAGGTACCATTATGCTTCAGACTAGTAAAAGTGTAGCTGTATCGATTACTGGCGACTTGTGATAATAGCCACGGATATAAGGGAGCTGTGTAGCGGTTTTGTACAACACCGTGGAACGATGAGTGAGTGTGAGTGAGTTAGAATTTATAGTCACAAAAGTTATACATAATATATACATTTAAACAATAAAAGCCTGTCAACAAAGGACAGTAAAATAACCAGATCACAGAATATTATTTAAAACTAGTATACAGCCATAAAAAGATTTCACTATACGTAACGATACTATTTAAAAAAAAGGCTATAGATCGCCAGCAACTGAAGATAGATCACCTCACTAGGGACCATGGGGACTTACAGTACTTTTGCTACCTACATGGAACCCAGCAGGATTTACACCAGCCCTTCAGGTGTTGGCGATGGCTGACACAATTAGACGAACATTAAAACACCACATATTATACGATTAAAAACGTGGTAGCAATAAATACACTTCGAAAGACGTGGTCTTACATACCCTTTCAGGAGGACAATAATTTTACACCACTTCAACCCCCTTCGAGGGTACAGCCACGGACAATCTCAGTTATAAAATTTATTTTACCAATTATAAAAACTATATAATATACAAAACATATCAATCAAAATTTAAATACACTTTGAAAGACGTGATCTTACATACTCTTTCAGGGGGACAATAATTTTACACCACTTCAACCCCCTTCGAGGGTACAGCCACGGACAATCTCAGTTATAAAATTTATTTTACCAATTATAAAAACTATATAATATACAAAACATATCAATCAAAATTTAAATACACTTTGAAAGACGTGATCTTACATACTCTTTCAGGGGGACAATAATTTTACACCACTTCAACCCCCTTCGAGGGTACAGCCACGGACAATCTCAGTTATAAAATTTATTTTACCAATTATAAAAACTATATAATATACAAAACATATCAATCAAAATGTAAGTAACAATTCAATTTCTTTTAAAAAGTCAATAATTAAACGAGCACTGATATAAAAAAGGACGAAATTTTGAAAAAGGTATCCCTTGTGATGGCAAAATTAACACAGTCAAGCAAAACATGCTTGACCGTGATTCCGTGGAAAGATGTGGTATGGTCACCTTCTTGGGCGAAAGTGAACTGACAAAATTGAAAGAGGAAAACCTTTAAAACTGTTATGAGAGTCATCGTTGGGGTTAGGAGAGGACATGCGTACCCTTTCGCGAAAGCCTGGTGTCATCAATAGTTTTCAATTATTCATTCATATAATGTTCATCGCTATTACGCCTTTTATGCCCAATGAATTTTTTGTCGTCGGATAATCGAGACTGGTTATTCTCTGGCGTTGACATAAGGTGAGATGAGGTGCAATTGGGATTAACGTCTCGTCCAAGATTATTGCACGAATATAGTGACGTGCATGCACGTGTGTGTGGCTGCTTTTTCTAATCCGGACTAGGTCACTGAGATACCATACCGCGGATTAACATGAATACCCCACTCAGACACAGTATACTGACTCCCAGCCGACCAGTTGCTGTTTAACCCCTTAATGCCGAGCGCCATACAGGGTAACAACAAGTAGCATCTCTTTAAACTGGCATGTAGGGAGCCCTGATCATCTCCACTAATATACTGTCATGTTGGGAGCCTTTCTCATTATTAGAGATATACTGTCATGTGGTCATTAGAGATATAATTTCATGTTGGAATCCTTTATCAGTGATATACTGTCATGTAGGAAGCTTTCATCATCATTAGAGATATACTGCCAGGTAGGAAATCGTTAGCATCTCAAGTTATATACTGTCATGTAGTAAGCCATTATCATCATTAGAGACGGGTTCGATTCCCCGCATGGGTTTAATGTGTGATGTGTGATGTGTGATGTGTCACTCACTCATCATTAGAGATATACTATCATGTAGGAAGCCTTCGTCATAGTCAGTAATATACTATCATGTGGGAAACCATTATCATTTTCAGAAATATACTATCAAGTGGGAAACCATTATCATTTTCAGAAATATATTATCAAGTGGGAAACCATTATCATTTTCAGAAATATACTATCATTTGGGAATCCTTTATCAGTGATATACTGTCATGTAGGAAGCTTTCATCATCATTAGAGATATACTGCCAGGTAGGAAATCGTTAGCATCTCAAGTTATATACTGTCATGTAGTAAGCCATTATCATCATTAGAGACGGGTTCGATTCCCCGCATGGGTTTAATGTGTGATGTGTGATGTGTGATGTGTCACTCACTCATCATTAGAGATATACTATCATGTAGGAAGCCTTCGTCATAGTCAGTAATATACTATCATGTGGGAAACCATTATCATTTTCAGAAATATACTATCAAGTGGGAAACCATTATCATTTTCAGAAATATATTATCAAGTGGGAAACCATTATCATTTTCAGAAATATACTATCATTTGGGAAACCATTATACTTTTAAGAAATATACTATCATGTGGGAAACCATTATCACTTTCAGAAATATACAATCATGCGGGAAACCATTATCATTTTCAGAAATAAAATATCATGTAGGAGGTCTGATGGTGAGCAGTGTCTGAAACTCAGCAGAATAAACTGAGAGCCTTAAGGGCCAGCTCATTTTATAAACTGTAGACCCCCAAGAAAAACGGTAGGCCCAAACATTTCAGCTGAAGCGGGGAGACATACTCTTCCAGTATAAATAACAAAACCCAACCAGTCAGGAGATTTAACTGCTATATCACACCGAGTTCCCAGAGTTTCTTTGCAACTACCTTTTGAAAGGCCTAATTCTACTGTTTATAAAAATGAAAATCATGTTCGTAAATTTTTTTAAAATAATTTAGGACTCAATTAAGTTATTTTTCAATAAAAAAAAGATAAGCACCAAGAGAGCGAAAATTATGGTGATTTTCGGTAATTTAAGATTTCACAATAGAACTATCCACTAGTTTATTTCTTTTTTATTTTCATTGTTAAAGTAATAGGAAAATTATGAACAAAAGAATTTTAAATACTCTCTATCATCACATATTTTCAGATAATAGTTGCTTTTCGCTCAGTTACATGAGAAAATCCCGGCAAATAAATATCCCGGTGTGATAAAATATGATAAACTGAAATGAAATACGTATTTTCTGAAAATGCAAAAAATGATAAATTTAATGAATGGGGGGTAAGTTCTTGAAGCTTTATTATGATATTATTGTAACGCGGCTACGGTGTGGCCGGTATACCCTCCTGCGGTGGAAAAAGAGTTAACCAGTAGAGTACTTTGAAGCTTGACCCTGTTTCACTAAGCTATCTCAGTGTTATGATTCATTTACCACGTTTATAGCTTAAAATAAACTGAATGCCGTCAGGGCCTGCTGAAATTTAGAACTATCAGCCCGAGAACAAATCTGTCGGCCTATGGGCCGTGTCTATTTCGAACACTGATGGTGAGGATGATGATGATGATGATGATGATGATGATGATGATGATGATGGTGGTGGTGGATGGCGGTGAGGATCACGATGAGGGATCTAACATGTAGTAGTACTCTGGGTTTCAAAGAAAGTGATGATGTTATTAAGGATGGTGCTACTGCTGTTGCTGCTGCTGATGATGATGATGATGACAATGGAGGGGGCCAGAAAGATCAAAAGGAGTGTGAGTATGCAGTTTACAGCTTCAGAAAAACCCAGTCTACAATACAACTGTTTTCTGTCATAAAATGTGTACACGGTTGCTTTGTTGCATACTGACAAATACACTCACCATCACGATCAGGCGGGTCATTTGTTTGATCAATTCTCATGACGATAATAGGCAATTTGGCGTTATTGTGTTTTGTCGATACCCCTTAGTTAGAATGTTTATATCGATATATCCTTGATGAACTGTTTCCGGAGTAGCAAAGGCGCTAATACCATAAAAGTAGTGATCATTACTTGAACAACCACAAGGATGAATTTGGTTCCATAATGCGTTTATTGATCTATTTAAATGTATTCCCATTAACTGCATGTTTTAAAAAAATCCTCGAATGAGGTAAGTCAATTGTGTCTGAAATAATAAATATTTGCTTGAAAATAAAATGTGAAATGCGTGCTTTGTTATTAGTTTCTGTTTATTTTGTTTTGGGGGAGTAATAGAGTTTATATATGCGCTTCTTGCTAACTCTTTATCAATATAATATCTTTTATAACATCTGAGGTAATTCATCGCGTAAATTGGTTGATAACTCAAGAGTAATTATTATAGTGGTATGGGATAGATTGCTTTACACAGAATAACCTTCTGATTATGTGAGTGAGTGAGTATGGTTTTACGCCGCTTTTAGCAATATCACTGCGGGGTACACCAGAAATGGGCTTCAGACATTGTACCCATGTCGGGAATCGAACCCGGGTCTTTGGCGTGACGAGCGAACGCTTTAACCACTAGGCTACCCGACCGCCCCTATGATTATGTACACAAAAAGGTAGTTCAAGGTTGTTTCTTGACTTTTAATGTGCTTTGGGTAAAAAGAAATCACCAGTCTAATTTTCTTCCCCGTTCAAACGGGTGTGCATCTCTACATCTCTAACATAGAACATTCTTAGATGCTCTGATTTGAAAATGCATGGGCTATAAACTGCCAAATTGTAGTTTCTAGTATGTTCAAAGTAAGCATGACACCACATTTAAGACAAGAAAATCCTACCAAATCCCGAAAAACAACTCAGACAACTTGGAAGGTCATATTGTATTGCGTCGTAACGTCAAAACGTCAATTAATTGTCTCAACAAGATGCCTTCATATTGAACGTTGTGATGGTATAATGCGGGCTTTAGAACTAACGTCAGCGACGTTTCATTCACTTTCCACATAATGAAGGGATACCCTTCATAGCTTGCGGTAACAATAGTTGGCCTTACGCGCCAAAGCCACGTTTTCGATTCCCCATATGGCGTTAATGTGTCTGCTTGTACTAGTCCGGACTAATGCCGGTTTTACGGACCAGTTCACTGATATACCATGACGTTGTTTAACAGGGCAACAACAAGTACCATAGTGTAGCGCATTTTGGTATGAGGCAGCCAGGGATCGAACCATCGACCTTCCGCTATCCGGGCAGATGCTCCATCCACGAGACCACGGAATAGAACTTCTGAGAACAAACATTCATTTTGTTAAGAACTTACGCTCCCATCTTACCTTTATCCCTGCCGCCATGTTCTCTCTGTAAGTGTAATGTCTCTGGGCGATGTTGTAGATTATAATGAAGTTGGCAGCATTGCCGGCGTTGTTAACGTTGACAATGTTACTGACGTTGAAGTTAAAGGTATGACACAGACCCTCATCGGTGAACACAGCTTTGAAATGGGTCGCACAGTCGATTTTGTCTCCTCCAAAGTAACACTCATGAAGCAACGAAGACCCATCCATTGACATATTCGTCCACCAGTCTAAAGACAGTGGCTGGCGAAGGTCACTATACCTACTGTCGGTGAAGTTAAATGTTTCCTGTTTATTGAACCTTTTTAGAAGACTTGACGTTTGAAAATACGACTCAATGTGGGGGTTAACGTTAAGACGAGTTTTGTTGAGGGTGCATCTGTTGCAAATGGTGACGGCAGGGAACTCGATGGAGCTCTGGACCTTGTTTGTGACCTTGGTGACGGTAGGGTAGCTGTAGTAATCCCCAAACTCCTTGACCAGGTTGTAAATGAGAAACGCCGTAGCACCACTTATAGCCAATATCCATAGCAATCTGAATAAAGAAACATGTAAATGTCAATAGATCCACTGAAGAGATACTGAATTTTTTAAAGACGTTTAAAAAACACGTTATGACATGTATAGTCATTTCCACACAGACTAACAACACCTGCGTCCCCAAACAATGGGGGATCAGGGATTGTAGCGTGCAATTACAGGCTAGACTTCGTCGAAAGGCGGTAAACTATCCCAGTGGTTAAAGCGTTCGCTCATCACGTCGAAGGCCGGGTTCTTAAAGCGCTGTAAAGCCATACTCCCCAACTCACAATACTGCGCCCATTCTTGGCGTCCCCACAGTGAAGGTGGGAACATTCTAAACTCACTCACTCACTCACCCACCCATGCATCCACCCACCCATCCACTCACTCACTCAGAAAAATTAGCTCGCCATATCCGAGGTTCATTACGATACAATAACAGTTACATGATCCCATTGGGATTGGTTCGCGTATAGCAGAATGTCCAGCTGTCCAAAATCCAGCTGCCACATGTAAGGAGTTAAGTGTAGAAGTAGCGTGAGCTGAACCAGAAGGGTCATAAGGTCATTACACAAGGTCAAGGACGATCATTTACTGTAGCCATGGACATACCAGTCATGATTAATACTACTGGACGTGGCATAAGATATCAGTATTTTGCTTATTATGGGGGGCGGTCGGGTAGTCTGGTGGTTAAAGCGTTCGCTCGTCACGCTGAAAACCCGGGTTTGATTCCCAACATGGGTACAATGTGTGAAGCCCATTTCTGGTGTCCCCCGCCGTGATATTGCTGGAATATTGCAAAAGCGGCGTAAAATCAAACTCACTCACTCACTTATTATGGAAAACATCACTGTTCTGAAAGGGCGTAACTTGACTCAGCCACATGTCTAGAAACACTGGAGAAGACTAAGATCCGTTTGCACAAAGCGATCTTAACGTTTCATTATATGAATTTACGTAAAGATTAAAGCTATGATATCCGCAGTGCCAAGATCGCTTTGTTAAACTTGGTCCGGAAACCAGTTTGGTTAGCAACGAGAGGTACTGATCAGCAACACAACAGTATTACACTAGACGTTCCACCAAATACTCATACGTCACTTAGTAACACCTAGCACCTACCCGCGATATCTGATTCGGCCAGTAGGTGAGATCTTATTGAATCCATGAATCCCCGTAGTCTGACTGAACTCAGTCCACAGGCTGCACAACGTGTATTTTGGAGGAGGTCCTTCCGCACCAGTTTTCTCCGTGCCAGTCATCCCGTCTCTGCTCGTCAACCTTTAAGCAGAGGAAATTGGACGTCATTGTTTGGAGTATTAAAAACGAAGATTTTTATCAGGGTCAAAGAATTTCTGTATTGTGTATATAAACTGATGTACAGCGCATTAATGACGAATTTTGTACTTGTGTGAAGGCAATCCGTATATTTATTCTACCATGTTGGAAACGTTGACAAATGGTATATGCTAAGTTAACGCATCCAGTACCAAAGGGAGGAACAAGAGACAGAAACAAATCATACAGAATTAAATATACGCATATGTTAATGTTTTCACGCATCTTGTGTACGCTGTTCATGCCAAATACTTGTTTGAGTATAATCACATGTATCATTTTGTTTCCATACTTAAACTTTGGGCTTTCCTACTTTCTAGTACTCAGCAATATTCTAGTTATATGACGGCGGTCTGTAAATAATCGAGTCTGGACCAGAGAATCCAGTGATTGACATCATGAGCATCGATCCACGCAATTGGGATACGATGACATGCATCCATCAAGGCAGCGAGCCTGACCACTCGATCACGTAAGTCGCCTCTCACGACAAGCATAGTCGCCTTTTACGGCAAGCATGGGTTTCTGAAGACCTATTTAACATCGGGTCTCTTACCTTCTGAAACTGACAGGACGTATAGAGATAAATAATTGTCAATGTAGCATTAATCCCAAATCAAGTACAGGTAATCTAAACATCATATTTTATATCATGTTAACGGAGCCACATGAAGTTCAGTTATTTTTATTTTTAATAACTGTTTTACGATTTTCTTCCAAAACTGATAAATTAAAAGTTTATTTTAAAAACATTTGAGAAACATTTCGATCGGGTGAAATAAGAACAAAATGTCAAAGAAGGGTTACTTTGAGAAAGGGTTGTTTTCAGAATAAAATTAATTAACTGATTACGGTGGAAATACACGCAGTCACAAACAGTAGCAAGTTAGCTTGGCATTCATCGGGTGCTGGTGAAATATTTATCCATGGAATCCCTACGGAAAAACACCAAGAACAAATACAACTCTGACATGTTCCGTACATTATTCCACATTTGGGAACAATTATTTAAAAAAGTACGACGTTATTATTAAAGTTTGTTGGTAAAAGATGTTAACATAGAGTAAACAAGTGAACGTATTACACCCTGAAGTGGGTGGTCTGTGTGCAGTACACACCGGTGGATGGAAACGCTGATATCAAAACAACCGGGCAAAAGAAAGTATACAGTAGAAAATTGGATTTAACCAACAGATTACAAACGTTATGAAAACGTTACTAAAAGCTGAAAACAGTCGCCGAAACACTGCAAACGTAAGGTCCAAAACACAACCCGCTGGTTTGGAAGGTGCACGTGCAGCAGTGAAAAATCACTAAACCCTCTTTGACCAGTAAAATAAAGCGACAAACCCTTTCCATATCCAATTGTACGATTCCGATTATATCATGAGCATGTGTTTATGAATCACGATCAATTAGTAATGATACCAGCTGTTCGCGAAAGGGTGACCGTATCCTGCCCCACCGGTCACAAACACATGCAAAGGCAAGTCAAATTTGGAAATGCACGAGCAGAAAAGGTATAAAGTGCAATGGAGCATTACCAAAACTTCACTGGTAATGAGTGAGTGAGTTTGGTTTTACACCGCTTTTAGCAATATTCCAGCAATATCACGGCGGGGGACACCAGAAATGGGCTTCACACATTGTACCCATGTCGGGAATCGAACCCGGGTCTTCGGCGTGACGAGCGAACGCTTTAACCACTAGGCTACCCGACAGCCCCTCACTGGTAATGAAAACGCTCAAAAGATATGTCAGGAAAGAGAGAGGGAATGGGGTTGTGCAGGATTCCTAAGCTGCCAACAATGTCGCCGTTCTTCCATGGCCAGTTCGCTCATCAGACTTAAACCCCATTGAGCATTTTGAGATCTGGATCGTCAGACCCGTCAACAAAGGGTGGTCAATGAGCCTGGGCGTACACTGGTGCTCGCGGTGGTCATGTCCGCTGTTGAGATATATCTGGTATCTGAGAAAAACTCAAACTTGACCTGTCTCACTCCGCTCATTTACATGACCCCCATGTACTTGTCACGTGTTGCCCTTGTCGCATGTTGTGAGATACACATTGATATGATGCATGTTATATCGCCTATGATACCCATATCACATACATTACGATCGACAAACCTTATTTGCCAGACTGCCTCCGTGGTTTAATGGTAGAGCGTCCGCCCGGAGTGTGGAAGGTCCGGGGTTCGATCCCCGACCGCGTCATACCAAAATACATTAAACGATGGCACTTGTTGTTATCCTGTCTGGCGCTTGGCATTAAGGGGCTAAAACAAGGACTGGTCGGCTCGGGGTCAGTATACAGTGTCTTAGTGAGGTATTCATATTAAACTGAGGCATTGTGTTTCAGTGAGCTAGCCCTATAAATCGGCTCAACTGCGGACTAGTACACACACACACGTACATGCACGTCGCTCTATAAGTGCAGTAATCTTGGACGCGACGTTAAACCCCATATCACCTTGTCACCATGTTGTATGTTTCTTTTTTGCCATCATCAACTATGAGTGTAAACTTTCTTTCCGGCAGTTTATTTAAAATCAAAACAACTAATTTAATGTTTGGAACCCACATTGAAATCGGAAATGGTATTATGTCACGCCGACCTATTCCTGGTTGTGTCGAGAAGATAAATTACTTGTTAAAAGCCAGCACATACGGCATCACGTCCGATGACATGCAGTCACAAACAGTAGCAAATTAGCTTGGCATTCATCGGGTGCTGGTGAAATATTTATCCATGAAATCCCTACGGAAAAACACCAAGAACACTGACGCTATGAGTGCATGTGTACATTCATGTGATATTCTGGTGAACGAGCAACTTCCCCTAAAGGTTGATATTGATATTGATGTCAACGCCATGAGCCGTAAGCATGAATAACAATAACCCGCATACACGGCGCCAAACTACTTACGTTATGAACACGATGCGTTGTTCACAATAATGCAAAAACCCGTGAAGACCCGGGTGAGAAAGGTCTTCAACAACCCATGGTTATCGTAAGAGGCGTCTATGCTTGTCGTAAGAGGAGACAAACGGGATCGGTTGGTCAGGCTCGCTGACTTGCGTGGATCGATGCTCATGATGTCAATCAGTGGATTGTCTGGTGCAGACTCGATTATTTACAGACCGCCGTCATATAGCTGGAATATTGCTGAGTGCGGAGTTAAACAACAAGCAAACACACAAACAAACAATAGTGCTAAACCCTGAACCAAGGCTAACTTTCCTCTCAGCTAAATCGAAACGTCCAACCTCGGCAGGTGCATATACAACCAGTTGAAACAATGGACATGCACACCTAGGTGGTGTAAAGAATTATAACAACAAGCCAGCTCGTTCGTCCTCGCGGTATCGAACATCAGCAGCTATTGTGGTGACACAGTCCTCATTTCACTATGGGAAGCCAGGATGAGTTGTGACCTGACAATTAACCTGATAATTAACCAGACAATTAACGAGACAATTAACTCCGAATAACTACGTGTGGCGCGTACCACTGTGAGGAAAGGGGTAGCGGGTGGTCAGCGGCAAGTAGTGCGCTCGATATGTGCGTGTCCTGTCTCGGCAAACAACAGTGGCAATGCTATCTTTTGACAATGCTTGAGATCATTTGTACATTCTTTCTCCAATTTGTGACAGTGAAGGCCAATTCCCGAGCCTGAGAATGTATGATTTGGCCATGCTTACCTACCTTTGACGTCTTTATACATTTGTAACTACAGTAAACTACGTTAATAACGAACACGCTTATAACGAACTGACGGATATAACGAACTTCCTTTTTGTCCCGACCATTTGCTGTAGTTATGCTGTATATATGCTTATAACGAACTTCGGTTATAACGAACTAAAATTAATGGTCCCGTTGAGTTCGTTATAACCGTAGTTTACTGTAACTTCAATCAATCGACTTTTAGAGCATTCTGGTATCGACTTGTCACATAAACCTCTTAACCTCAGTTTAATTGTCATGACCTGCACGTTCACAACATGCGTACATTCTATTTAACTGTAACAAACGAAATATATTTGCCCACATTCTGTGCACCGCCTACTTGTCTCAAACGCGTTTTGTGAGTTGGTTCCAATTGTCCTGAATTACCAGTAGTCATTGATTTATCCTGGCCCAGCGTCCCCACAGGGGAACGAACATCAACTATTAATATAAGTGTTTCTGAAAGGTTCAAGTCTTTGTTTCCAGATGTTTAGAATACTGAGGTTTGACATGCTTTGTAAAGGTTCACCAGCAGACAGGTGAAGTCGTGACACACTCGTGCATTCGTCACCACTCGCCCCTTTCCGTAACCTGCAAGCTATTCGACTTGTCCCGGAATAACACGAGTTGGTCACGAATGACACTCGTGACCCCTGCGCACTATACAAACATAGCATGATCGATGTACATTAATGTGTTTTGGGTTAAATTACAATCGCTGCTCGGAATCAACATATGAAGTGTGTGGTTAGTAGGATTTATAGATTTTTTAATAGGTATGTGCTTTGTACGTAATTGATTGTTCGAAAACATGATACTCGTCGTCTGTAACAAATATTACAGAACTCACATTGTATCTGGCTTCGTTCTACACCAACAGAAAAAGGTGACCGTGCTTCATATTAAGTGCAATAAAAGTTAACTTATTCTGAAATCGAATGATGCATATTTCAATGCGTATTCATAAAGACAACTCTACTTTTGTCTTGATTTACAATTTGCTCCGTTCACGGTTTGAATGTTTGGTTTGGGAGCATTGATACTCGCATGCGTGAGCAAAGAGCACAAAGAATTGTTTAGCTACCAGGAGCTCATAAAGAACACTTTTGTTTGACCGTAAATAACGCTTGATCAATGACAAGGCCTACGCGCCTTGGGTGTGCTTCAAACAGGAATGATGTCAAAGGAAGTTGCCAGATATTTTAAAGTTCAACGAAACACAATCATTCTCTTTGTAGACATTATCTACAGCAGGGCAACACACACGACTTGACATTGACCGGTATCCACGTGTGACGTCACGTCAAGACACCCTATTCAACAATAACAGCCATGGTGCATCTACGGATTCGATAGCAAACTGCCTCATCAACAGCTCGAACAATTCCTCGGTTGAGACCAGTTAGTGGCAGAACGGTACGCAACCAATTGAGGAAGCAAAACATACAGCCCGACGTCCATCCCAGTTGTGTGGATCGATGCTCATCATATCAATCACTGGATTGTCTGGTCCAGACTCGATTATTTACAGACCGCCGTCATATAGCTGGAATATTGCTGAGTGCGGCGTTAAACAACAAAACAACCAACCCGACGTCCAGCTAATATAAAACATGTACGTGCAAATTGTGAATAACGACCTTTAAGCCAAAGAGATGTCCTCTTAAATATGTATTGAAAGATGCATTATTCAATTTCAGGATTAGCTATTATTCTTGAATTTTATATGAAGCACAGTTACTCTTTTCAGTTAGTATACATAGCTGAAGGTAAAACCATTTAAATTGGGTAAGAGCTACTCGAAGATGTCTTATTATTATAAAACTGATATAATTCATTTCCATAAGAGGCCTGAACAGACCATGTGTTAATTCCATTATGAAGGGTATCATGCCATATTCTGTTCATAAGAATATGTAAGTCGTCGTAGTTTCTGATACAAATGAAAGTGAATGACTTAAATACTGCTGTTCCAACAGGTAGACAATTCTGAAATATTGTCGTCTTTAAAATACGAAAGACGCCCAATGAATTCTTTCATTCGCTGTCGCTTGTACTTACATATTAAAACATAATCTAGAAAAGAATGATTCGGGTATGAATCATTGGTATTTTTGTATGCAAATATGTGAAAAGGGTATGTACCACATTAGACTTTGAACCTGTGAAGATCCGGGGTATACTAGGTCTTCAGCAACCCATGCTTGCCGTAAGAGGCGACTATGATTGTCGCAAAAGGCAACTAACGGGATAGGCTGATCAGGCTCGCGGACTTGGTTGATGCATGTCGTCGATCCAAATTGCGTGGATCGATGCTCATGATGTCAATCACTGGATTGCCTTGTCCAGACTCGATTATTTTACAGACCGCCGTCATATAGCTGGAATATTGCTGAGTGCGGCGTTAAACAACAAACCAACCAACTAAATCGAGGGAAGGATGTATCGGGTATGAATCATTTGTATTTTTGTGTGCAAATATGTGAAAAGGGTATGTATCATATAAGACTTTCATTCAGGTGGAGGGCTAAGAAGCGCTTTCAGGTTAGCATGGGAACAACATATTGACAGTCCCTATACCTCAGATCCATAGAATAGGGACAATTTCATATCAAATACACATCATATGGAATATTTTCTTTGTAAAGCAGAGAAATGGCAGTTTCGAGTAAAGGTTGGTTGCCTGACCACCCAATCACGTAGGTCGCCCTCTTACGACAAGCATAGTCGCCTTTTACGGCAAGCATAGTTGCCTTTTACAGCAAGCATGGGTTGCAAATCAGCGAGCCTGACCACCCGATCTCGTTTGTCGCCTCTTACGACAAGCATAGACGCCTCTTGCAACAAGCATGGGTTGTTGAAGACTATTCTACCCCGGAATCTTCACGAGTCTCACTGCTAGGAATATCAAATGAGAAAAACACCTCCAGAGTATTTCTATTAAATCGCGTTTTACCCGTGAGTACTCCGGGTAAGCGTAAACATTCCAGCAACCCATTCTTGTCGTAAGAGGTAAATAAATGGATCGGGTGGTCAGACTCACTGACTAAGTTGATTTCTCGTCATCGTAGTGGAAATGGGTAGATCGATGTCCCTGGTGTTAGTCATTGGATTGCCTGGTCCATACTCGATTATTTACAGACTGCCGTTAAATACCTGGAATATCGCTGAGTGTGGCGTTAAACAACAAAGAACAACAATGAACTGAAATCGCTTGTAATTCTCTAACTTCCAATGCGTCTAACCATTGTTTCCGTCTACAGACATGTATATATACTCAAACATAAGGAGATATGATTTCAAGGTGAAGAACAAATGTCATACCTTTCACCTTGTATTAGTTCAAGAACTGTTCCTCCAAGGATGCGAGGATTTCATTTGCAAACAGTTCAAAGTGTCTTCCCGTGTGTGCGAGGATGTGATTGGTCAACTGAAAAAAATTGACCAGAGAGCTTCGCCTGCAACTAGTTAGAGATGTCTTGGTCCATGGTTTCAATGAATGATGGTTTCACTTTTCAAATTATCTTCAGCCATGGATGCGAGGGTTTAAATCTCAGTTATCGAATATGTTTTCTTCGTCAATGGCCTTGTCAATGATTAAAAATTGTCGATTCTTCAATGGATTCATTGAACAAAGAATTTCACTTACCAAAAACGTGTATCCATGATTAGAAGTTCCCAAATCCGTAACAGAAAAAGAGCTCTACTCCACCGTTTGTCGACACGATGAATACAGCCGACCGTTATAGTAATTAATACATCGTTGCTGAACTGACTCTCAATTCCAACGCGTTCCGCTTCACATAAACATTAAGCTAAGAGGATAGGGTGTAATTAAAACAGATGTACAGCTAGCATCCCGTTCACGCTGGTTGGGAAAGAGCCATGCCACCGCGTACGTTCCCACAGAGTTGTCATTATCTGGAATAATATGTCAAACAATGATGCGTGTCAACGTTTATGTCGAGGGCTTAGTAATCAGAGTATCTCAGTCTGTGCTGTTAATAGCGATCGGTGGTATATTTGTGCTGCAATATCCTTTTAACGCGGGGGAATAATCAATACTAATACCCTGCCAACCGAAACAATTTCTGATAATGGTCAAGGGGGACAACTGCAGTGATGACCCATAACACCAATTGAAGTAAGGGACTAGTTATTTATCATGGGAGAAGAACGGAGGGGTGGGGGCGGTGGGATTGGTCATTGGGCTACCATATTATGACCTCCTGTAAGTAATCGAATCTGAACAAGACAACCCTGTGATGACCGCAATCAACAACGCCACCTCTAGTCTTAATATTGTGAGATTTTTTTTTCTCAAACGATCGCAAAGGAACATATGTTGGGACAGTTGAACACGTTTGTTTTGTAATCATGGTGTACTACAGAGTACAAAACAAACGTGTTAAATTGGTTTTCCGGGTCATGCTACGCTTCAGTTAAAGGATGACGGTTGTCCCGCTTGGACGGGTGCTTAATGACATTCATGTAGGTTGGCGTCAAACAGTGCAGGTTGCAGTGACTCGATCGCCTACAGCCTCCTCTACACAGGTGAGGAGACCAGCCTCATTCAACCCAAATGAATACGAATGAGTAGCCTATATATTAAAATAAACTGTATCCGTGACGGCAATAACAATGTAATAATAAACGCTTATATATATTAAATGGGTCATCAATAAAATTTATTCTTCAATTCCATTTTCGTTTCAGTAAACATCTTTGAAACGGAAAAGTGTGAAAAGTGTCACTTTAACACTGCCTCAAGCAATTTTCAATCAGTGACGTGACGAGCGATTTAAGTTTTGACTCGCTTAATACGAAACCGTGGTCTGAGTTCGGTACGAAATGGTGCATGGCGTGTCATAGCATTCGTTACCAACTCGTGTTATTCCGGGACAAGCCGAATAGCGACTCGTCTTCGCGCAAACGGGCATACCTGAAACAATTGTTAGCTCGTTGCGTAATGGTTCACATCTTTTTCCTCATATGTGACATATATTTCAGATACAATTTAAAGCACATCAGGACATGCGGAATTATACAGTATGTTTGATCACATTTAACTGTGTCTTAGGTATATTTTCATATGCAAGACATATGTAAAATCAAAAATTATTCCTGAGGGATTCTTTGACGAAGAACTTGAAGTCATTCGCGCATTCTGATTGGTTTGTCGTATTTTCACACTTAACATTCATCGATTAGGGGACCGAGTCTTCTTGCAGATTACGGAAAGGGGCGAGCGGTGACGAATGGTGTCATTGTAGATAGTGCGTTAACTTGTCATGCAGATCGGGTACGTTCTGTTCCCCATATGAGTACAATTAATGTAGAGCCCCATCTCTGTATCCCCAAGAGCGGTGGGGTAGCCAGTGTGTTAACGCGTTCGTTCGTCACGCGGTTGACCTGGGTTCGATTCCTCATATGGGTGAAACGTGTGAAGCCATTTCTGGTGTCCCCCGCCATGATGCTGCTGGAATAATATACAGCTTAAAGCGGCGTAAAACCGTACTCACTCTAGGCCTCTCCGTCTGAAGTGGCTGCAAACCTTGCGTTACTAAATCGAGCACAAAGGCCACATACATATAGGGCTTGTTATGTTCTCAAGTACAACTCCCTGGTCTAGTGGTAGAACGTCCCCCCGGAGAGCGGAAGCGTCATACCAAAAGACGTTAAAAGATGGTACTTGTTGTTACCCTGTTTGGCGCTCCACATTTAGGGGCTAAAACAAGGACTGGTCTGCTCGGAGTCAGTAAACTGTGTCTGAGTGGGGTATTTATGTTAAACTGCGGCATGGTATGTCAGTGAGCTGGCACTATTAATCGGTATCACTCCGGACGAGTACAAGCGCGCGCCCACGCACGCACGCATGCACGTACGAACGCACGAACGCACGCACACACACACACGAACATGCTCGTCGCCATATAAATGCAATAATCTTGCGACGTTAAAGCCCATTTCACCTCACCTTCTCCAGTACAAACAACGTGATCTAGCGAGTTCGTCGATTGTGTGTAAAAGTATCATTAAGTAGATTTTGACGTCATTGATGACCTTTATGATAATGTCAAGGTCATCTGTTTGGCATTTTGCTTCAATACAGGTTTCTTGATTTCATCCAGACCATTTACATTTTCTTCCCGGATAGTTTGTCATTTGATTCGAAGCAATATGAGGAATTTAGGGATTATGTATTTCAACTGAGTGGGAAATATATGTGGTGTAATAGGCGTCGTATAACTAGCATACGCGAAACGAGATTTTAGAAACACTATCCAATACTGAGAGACGTTCACTTTGACATTAGTGTTTGGGTATTGGCTTACACAAACCAAACGATTCTAGGGTTGTGTATGACGTTTCTGAATGATTACTGGTGTCCTGATAAGTCACAGATACCATTAATCACTTATGTTCTATATGAATTCTCCGAGAAAATATCAGTTTAGATTTCACAAATGAAATAAATCTGTGAACGGCGAAATAATAAAGTGTCAAACATAGCTATATTTACGACGTTCTTTCACGAAGGGAAGTTTATAAGGAAAAGTCAAGGTTGATACCAACCTTGCGTGAAGCACGTGCACCTCGCACTTTGCTGATTTGGGTTATAGAATGCATATCCCGGGGCAAATATACCATTCATTTTGGACCAACTCGGGCACTTATATCAATCACCTTAATAACACTTGTCCATGTTGATGTGTCTGTTATGAGGAAACATAGCCCTGATCAAGATAATAGTAATTTCGTTACTGTCTGTTCGTTTTGTTTCGTTTCGAAAAGCTACCAAATCACAAGTACCGTACAAATACCCGAATGCATAGAGTAACATACTGTTTAAAAATGCATAAAACCTATATAAGCAGAGATCATAAAATAGGTCTCTGATGTAAGTAAATATGTAGTTGTTAATTCGAACACGTTTTCCCTTGTTCGTCAGCCTTCTGTGAGGACTTCGTGGGTTCGAATCCCGCTGCCAGCAAACGTTTTTCATGAAATTGTTCTATCACTAAGATAAATGATAGGGAAAAAAGAAGGTCCGTCACTGCCAAGGGGTGTTTAAAAACAATTCATTTAGTTGAACGACGGTCAAAGACAGAGGAGCCATGGTTTTAAAATTACGAATGTAAATAAAAATGGATTGGCCCATATGACGTCATCTCGAAAATTGATTAGAGCTGTAACCTCTGGGACTGACTGGATTTTTTTCGATTCTTTGGAGCGAACCGTATGAATCCGCGTAGCTGATTAGAATGCAGGGATTAAAATAAACAACGAATATTTAATTATATGGTTATAACACTCCGCTTTGCAAATAGGGCTACTGTGTAGTTCAGAGAGAACACTTACTTCACAGACTAAGTCTATAGTCTGCTATATTTGTGCATTCGTGTCCAACTCGTGCCATTCTTGTAGGTTACGGAAAGAAGCGAGTGATGACGAATGGGGTGATGAGTGTGGCAGGCCTTTCATACCGACAAGATTGAATCAGTGCCAATCAGGGGCTTGCAGGGGTTCTCGGACTTGGCGTAACACTTCTGTCACCAGGTGGCCCTGTGTAGATCCGAGAGGTAAATATGATCAACTTTGTGAATAAGGAAACGATCAATGGCTGTTAGTACTGTATATGTGCCGGCACGACAAGATCTTTCAGATGTAGCATTCACTCCCAAGGGTTTCATATGTTAGCGATGTTTTTTTTTTGCCCCGGTTTTCGCGCGTGTGGTTAGGGCTTTGGAACAACTTTACATAACTATTGATGGTTTGATGTTATGTAAGACTTGAACACGCCACACTGTCTAAAACGGAACGCAGCTGTTAAGTAATTGGTAAAGCATCCTTTGGTGTTTAGCAGCAGCAGAGACCATGAAATAGATCTGTGTTATGGTCTGGTAGCAGTAACGATACCGCACAGCACCAAAGCTGCTTTGGTCCAAACTGGTTTGGATGACGGAGTAATATTGTTGAAAACTGCATTGTAGATTTTGGTCAATCATCAATGAGCCGCACCTGTCACCAGCTAATATAAACACTAATGTTAGTTAACCTTCCATGAATTGCCATGTGTATATTGTTTTTTTTCCGTTTGGGCAAACAAGTAAACAAAGTGATTTGGCTATTCCCAATTTTACTTAAAATTGAGGTCACTGTGAGCATGGTCAGTAAGAAGTGGAGATGTCACGATACAGGTGTCACAAAATATGATACATATCTGATACAGAAGCCACATTACTATACGTATCTTGTAGGGCTGGGATGTGTAACTCGGGTACCCAGGTCAGGTGGGTACTGAGTAGGACCGAGGTACCCACAGGACTACCCGGGCCTGTGGTTAGTCACGTGATATATTGTTTAATGACAAAAATTATCTTGAACTCTATGGTTACACTACAAGTCACTAATTCCTTCTGATTTTTCATATGGTTGAATAAAGATATAACTTAATTCAACTTCAGTGTATGAATGACCAGATTGTTTAATACATGTATCTAAATACGTTTTTCCAGGGCTATTCTAAAAATGTTCCCAATCAGACATTTTGAGACATCTCCTGAGACCTACACGGGGTACCCAGGTAGGGTCGGGTAATAGGGGGATGGGTACCCGGGTAGTATATTTGGACTCGTCCCAGCCCTGGTATCTTGATATACAACATTTTGTGCAGAAAACCCAGTCTGAGAATAGTAGCCATAGAGTCACTCGCTCATTAAAGTAAAGAAGGAAAACTGATAACTGAGTCAAGTCAACTATTCTTTATGAGAAAACAATAAGAAACGAAAAGGCTAATGTTCTGTATTATTACGTGCAGGCAGGAAAAGCTGGTCTGGCCGGTTTCGTATCCAAAGATGACCAAAAAAGTTCCTCAGAACATGGAATTCATGATAATACATTAACTTCATGTTTGTAACACCACATCTTCTGTCAATTTAAAATATTTGGCGGCTCATGGCTGAGATTGAAGGTCAAGGTCATTAGATCGGAATGATCCCTATTACGTAGATCAATGTTCATGATGCCACTCACTGCTCTACCGGTCCATACTGAATTATTTACAGTCAGCCATACAGCTGGAATATTGCTGAGTGTGACGTTAAACAACAAACAAACAAAGAATAGAACGTTAAATTTAAAATGTTTTTATCTTTGTTATTGAGGTAGCTATCAGCAGAGGAACTTTTGTTTCAAGTTACACTGCACTGGTCATATTGTGAATATGCTTTCCCTTGCTGTGGCCATTTAACCAGAAGTGCTCAGGTCTCTGTTATTAACTGTGGTTAAAGTGGCTGGAAGCATGGGACTTTCTGTAGTTTTTGTTTGTTTACTTGTTGTTTAACACCCCACTAAGAATGTTCCAGCTCTATGACGGCGGTCTGTAAATAATCGAGTTTGGACCAGACAATCCAGTGATTAATATCATGCGCATTGATCCAAGCTATTGGGATCAATGACGTGCATCAACCAAGTCAGCGAGTCTGACCACCCGATCCCATGAGTCACCTCTTACGACTAGCATAGTCGCCTTTTACGTCTAGCATGGGTTGCTGAAGACCTATTCTACCTTAGATCTTCACGGGTCTCTAGATGAAAAGGACTAAGTTATACTGTGTTGGACAACATCAGATATTGGTGAGGTTAGCTGTCAACTGATGAGTTTTGCATGTAATGAAGATACATTGGTTTGGTTTAGAATAGTTATTCAATGCCAGGTGAGGTCATAAATGGGGTTTTACATCGCGTTCATGATTATTGCAATTTTACAGCGATTTGCGGATTTTTGTGTGTGTATGCTTGTAGTACCCCAGATTAATGTTGCTGTTATAGTGCTAGCCCACTGACATACAATGCTGCAGTTTAACATGGGTGCCCTACTCAGACTCTTTATGCTGACTCCAGTCCTTTTTTCTCCTTTATGCCAAGTGCCAGGCAGAAGAGCAACATGTACCATCTTTTAATTTCTTATAGTATGAAATTGCGAGGTATTGAACCACCGACCTTCCGCTCTCAAGGCAGATGTTCTATCGACTATTTAATGTGAGATGAATGTATGCTGCTTATGACTTGTTATCTCCTTTACTAACTTTCATAACATATGCTGGGGAGATTATTATCCTCCGCCTCAAAATGGGGCGGGCAGTAGAGGGACAGTGTTTGTTCATCCGTCCATCTGCGCTCAATGGGGACACATTTTCTCAAACTATTTAAGTTAGTGAAATGACATTTTACACACTGATTTTACTGGTCGAGATCTAAAATGAGTTCAAACATTGGTGACAAATTAAAATTTTACTCAGTTAAGGCTCTCGCTCCATGCTTTTCAACTGCATGAAATAAGGACAAGTTTTCTCAGAAACTACTGAAGTTAAATGAATGAAATTTCGAAAGCTTTCTATGACATATGTATGAAGACTGAGTTAAAAAATGAGTGCCATAATGTATTTTTTCCAGAGTTACGCCCCTTGCCACATGTTTTTAGATTTTTTTCATCCTGTTTTCAAGTCCTTTTCCAATTGTGAAGATATGTCCATGTGATTTCATTATGTTATCTATTTCCTATTAACACAGCTTCATGGGTTGAGTGGGGCGGTCGGGTAGCCTAGTGGTTAAAGCATTCACTCGTCATGCCAAAGACCCGGGTTCAAATCCCAACATGGGTACAATATGTGAAGCCCATTTCTGGTGTCCCATGCTGAAATATTGCTAAAAGCGGCGTAAAACCATACTCACTCACTCATGGGTTGAGCAATTGTTCATACTTAAAAATATAGAAAGGGCCATTTAAGTGTTTTAATTTCATCAGATTTTCTTATGACAAAGCCACCCGAGTGCCTATCTGTTCTTAAGGCTTTATAAAAAGACTCTTTTTTTTATTGTTAACCTCAACTTCCACATTATTCACCAATTTTTTGAACAAACAAGATTCTAATGTGCCCCTTGGCAGGGCATAGTGATAACACAGTTTTCTTGTTCATGATAGTCATGGACTTTTGCAGTAGTAAGGCTTTTGAACATGTTGCTTATTTAGAAGGTGATGGTAATGAAAAAGCTGCCTCTTGTTTTAGCAAGACACAGAAAATAAGATAATGGTACTTGGGCAACTGGTGCCAATGAAAACACCTTTATCAGTTTATTAACCTTTTGTGAAGACCTGGTATCATCACATGTTTGTGATATAGTCAGAATTGTACAGTAGACATGACTCGTAATCATGCAAATATTGTGTTATATTTGCACTTACTGGTACACGCTATGGCATTTACTTGTAGGTAGGGGCACTGATCAATTATTCATTCGAACCAACACACTCAGGCTCAGAAGGTGATATTCCAGAATGCGCTGACCTAAAGCATGTGTTGAACTAAAGCATGTGTTGAACGAAAGCATGTGTTGAACTAAAGCATGTGTTGAATTAAAGTTATGGCGTTGATGACTCACCTGTGTGCTATAGGTGCGGTTCCCTCCTTTCAGATGGCGTCATGGAGTCCCTAACTGAAGCCATACGAAACAATGACGTAGATCGGGTTGGTAACCTCCTTGATTCAGGGGAGATAACTGATATTGATGAAGTCTGTGATGTTCTGACACCCTTATGCGAGGCGTGTCATGTCAACGCCAGAGACATAGCATTATTGCTTCTTTCATCTGGTGCTAGAGTTAATGCCCACTCAAACAGCCTAGGCAAACAACCTCTTCATTTTGCCTGTGATACCCCAGAGGACAGAGTGAACCTTATTGAATGTCTTCTAGAGGCAGGCTGTGATATAAATGCCCAGGACGAAGATGGTAACACTGCTCTTCATCTTGCCTGCACTCAGTCAAATGTTGAAGTCACACGACTGCTCCTCAACTCCGGAGCAGACGTCACTCTGGAGGATGTGGATGGGGAGACTGCCTTACTCCGATCCTGCTATGCAGGTGAGAACACACTGGTAGAGATGCTGCTCATGCATGGATCGGATCCTTCCCACAGAAATGGAACCTGTTTATTGACCTGTATTTTACGAGACAACTTCAAAGGAGTTTATGTACTGTATAAGTTATGCCCAGACCTAGAACTAGTAGATGTGTTGATGCTGACTGCCTCCAAAAAGATGTTGGAAAGTAGGACAGATCTGTTACACAAAGGCACCTTTCCACAAGAGGATGGCTTTACAGGAAAGCTTCCACCTCTTCATGTAACCTGTTCAAACCCTGTATTCTGTCCATCCTACAAAGTGATAGTTAGTATTTTGGAGGTTCGTAACGGTGTCCATAAGAAAGATTATGCAGGTTACTCGCCTCTACAATATGCTTGCTCCACTGTCAATCTTCATGCAGTTCAGGTTCTACTTGCCTATGGAGCTAACCCACTTCTTGATGGATGGAGACCATTATGGAAGTTATTCCCGTCACCCGTCCTGCACAGTTTGGAGGATTATTTCTTGGTCTTGAAGTTGTTAATGTTGGCAGGTTTCCGAATGGATGAGGAATCTTTCAGGATGTTCAGCAGAGCTGTGGAAGATTGTTCCAAACTTTCCACTGAAGAAAGGAAACGATTTGTGAGCCTTGTGACACGGTGGAGGCTGCTGCCCTTGGATCTCAAAGAGCTTTGTCGTGTGAAATTACGGCAGCTACTTCCAGCAAATGTTGATAAATGTGTCGAACAGTTGCATCCTGACTTACCATGGAGTCTTGTGAGATATCTGCAGTATGACGATGTTGTGCCACCCTTATCGTTTGATTTTGAATGATGTATTACTTTTGCAGTGCTGAAACAATGTAGAAACAAGAGTGTGATTCAATATATTCAAAGTACCGCATTTGCCTTATTTAGCGCCCGGCTCCAATAAGTGCACCTGATCAATTTGTAAGCAATCTACGTTGGCATCCCCATACTAGACTGAACATTTGAATGAGAGTGTATATTTCGTACAGAGATTGCCTCTGTTTTAGTTTTCTTAAGGTTTGCGCTGCGTTTGTTCACTACCGCTCGATCACTGACAACGAATTTAACTTGAATGATTTAATAAACCTGCATATCTATCATTAATGGACATTTTAGTAAATATTACTAAATTTATTAAAGTTTAATTTGTTGTCCGTGATCAAACGGTAGTGAACAAACTAAGTGAAAAAGTTGATCAAACTAAAGCTATTTACATTGTAATATACACCAGGATCTAAGGACTGTCATGTGAATGTTCGGTCTCTTTATGGGGGCGCTTACAAAGACTATACTTACACATGGTGTAGAAGTTGGTCAGGGACGCTTAATGGAGCAGGGTGCTTAATATGACGAATACGTCATGCTGATGTATATTTGATCAATTTGATGCCTTTGGTTGCCTAGGAAAACATTTAAACAAGAGTGACATTGCAGCTGATGCTCATGCTTACAGGAGTATTTTGTTGTACTGTTCCTATTTTCATGATTTTGTACCGAATTTGTATTTGATCTGTTTGAAGTATAAAACAGTTTTATTGAAGTGTTTGATTTCCAATTAATACATTAGCACATGCACCTGCGACCTTTTACAGCAATATGTCATTAATTTTTCTGAAAGTAGACAGCTGGCTAACACGTGATGCCTGCGTTGTACCTGTTACTTGGTGCATCAGTGAAAAGTGATGACGAGCAAACTGAAGAAACCCAGAAGCTGCAGGTGCTTCGTGGATGACAAAGACCCATATACAGCACATTGCAATCAAGCGAGCATCAACTTGCTACATGCTCAGTAACTAAATTTAAACCATGACACTGATCTGAGAATTTATTTTCTGAATAATATATACCTATAGTTAATAGGTATGTTACGAGAGCAACCTAGTCTGGGGCAACACAGTTTGGATGTCAACATGCACCAGGTGCAAGCAATATCTAACACCTGAATTCGCTCCCTGTACATTATAGTATGTGGTAAGGTGACTTGGGCTGACAACTTTCAAGGTTCAGTAAAGACACAGCATGAACCTCATTGGGCAACTTTTCATCAGTCCTTCATCAACAGTTCATCCATAAACATTTTTTTCCATCAATTTGGGTTTGTTTGTTTAATTCTGGACCAGAAAATCTACTGATTGACATCATGAGCATCGATCTATGCAATTGGGATACAATGACATGCATCAAACCAAGTCAGCGAGCCTGACCACCCGATCCTGTCAGATGACTCTAATGACAAGCATGGTTGCCATTTACGGCAAGCTTGGTTTGCCGAAGACCTATTCTACTCCAATATGAGACTCACATGAATTTTTTATAAGGAGTTCATGTTGTCAGTATAAATGCACCATTTTGAGATCATTATTCTGCGTTGGCAGTGATAGGTCTTGTAATAATGAGAACATATAATGTACCCAGTAACAGGAGATGGTAATGTGGCTGTTACACTTCTGGCGCCTCACAGGCTGCTTGGGTTGTATACATTCCTGGGAGCTGAGAATGAAAATTGAGTGCACACTGATCCATTGACCCAGATAATAATGGTGCACTTTGAGCATGATATCAAGCATGGAAAAAGTGCAATACAAATGGACTATCATTATTATTACCATTGTTAATTATAATTATTATTTAAGCTTCCTTTGAAATAAAAAAAATCCAAGTATTTTAATTTTCATATTTTATTTTAGGATGGCTCTTTCGTTTTCTGACTACATGGAGGTAATGACAGATTATGATGCTGCTGATCGCTCCTTGAGGTCACGACTACATGCTAATCTGACCGAAATTGTCCACACAGGAGACCTGGAAGCTGTAAGACACCATCTAGAGAGAAATACAGACAAACAAGATTACGTTGTTCCCTATACATTAGCTTACAGATATGGCAACGTTGACATGGCCCATTTGTTCTTGTCCCTCGGAGTAAAAATTAGTAGGATATCAAAACCAACGAATAGTTCAAATTGCTGTATATTGAATTGGCCTATCAAACAGGCATGCTGTTCAGGTTCAGCTAAGCTTGTGCAGCTTCTCATCGATAAAGGATGTGATGTCAATGTTACTGATGATGAAGGTAACACAGCTCTTCATCATGCCTGTGAACACGAACATGTCTCGGTAGCTCGTGTGTTGATTGAAGCTGGAGCAAATGTTAACAAATTAAACTGTGAATATGCTTCTCCTTTACTGGCACCCATCCATGTACAGAACATTGAACATGTTGAACTGATGAAGATGTTGCTGGAGGCTGGATCTGACCCTAATGTGCTTGGAGGTGATTGTCTTCGCTGCTGTATTGCATTAAACAGCCTAGAAGGAGTGGAACTCTTATACAAAGAGACCAAACTCTGCGTGTATGATATTGATGGTTTGAGTACAAGATTGAGGCTCCTGAAAGCCCGAAAAGATCTGAGTGCGACAGACTTGTCCCCAGTAGCTGCAGACAGCATGGGTATACCTCCACTACACATGGCGTGTAGTATGGACAGGTCAGACTCCTGGAAGATCGTGGAACTGATCCTGAAGATAGGAGCTGAGATCCATAGGGAAGATTATGCTGGCTTCAATTGCTTACAACATGCTTGTTCCAATGTCAATGTAGGGATCATACATTTACTCTTGGGCTACGGAGCTAACCCAGGGAGTGAGGGTTGGAAGCCATTATGGAGGGTTTTCTCTCCAGGTTTATCACAGCAACATGCTGAAATCTACTTCAAATCTTTAAAACTCATTGTGATGGCTGGGTTCGAGATGGACGAGGAGTCTGCGAGGGTATTCAGTGCGGCTGTAGAAGAATCCGATCTGTTAGACATGGGGAAGATGGAGTTTATAGCGTTCATCCACGAGTGTAGCTCCACACCACTCAGGCTGACCTCTCTGTGCAGGATAAAGATTCGCCAGTGTATTCCGGTCAACATTGATCTCAACATTAAGAGACTTGAATCAAGGCTACCAGCTACATTCCTGGGATATCTGAGGTTTTCTGATATCTTTGAAGTGAGCTAGTGAAAAGTTGTTACTGGATATGTTATCCGTGATCGTAACAAAGTTTTTGCTTCTTGATAATAAATGTTAATGCAACAATTTTGCATTATGTTGTAACTTGTGAGAATCAGTGGTACCCAAGCAGACCAAGACATCAACCCTAGAATTGCCACCATGACATTCCAACAATTGCCACTTGGACATTGTGCCTATTGTTGCCACATTTATATTACCATCATGACCTTAACTCTACAATTACCTCTTGGACATAAACCCTATAATTGCCGAATGGATATTGCTCCTGAACATTAACACTACAATTAACATTACAATTAACATCAACACTATGCTTGACATTATCCCTACAGGTTTTGTTTGTTGTTTTACACCGCACTCGGCAATATTCCAGCTATATGACGACGGTCTGTAAATAATCAAGTCTGGACCAGATAATCCAGTGGTTGATATCATGAGCATCAATCTACGCAATTTGGATTCGATGACGTGCATCAACCCAGTCAGCGAGCCTGACCACCCTATCCCATTAGTCGCCTCTTACAACAAGCATAATGGCCTTTTACGAACCCTTCAAGTACCATCCATACCATATATATGTACTATTAATTGCCAGTTGGACATTTACCCCAAACATTCCACTTGGGACAGTTATCCTGTTGAAGACATTTGCCAGTTTAACATTAACCCTATATTGGCCACCATGACATTACCTGTTTTATAATAATGTGCATATTCATAGTGCGCCAAATCCACATGCCAAAGCCTGCTCAAAGTACTACATTATTTCCCATACTCCATTTTCATTCTCAGCTCCCTGGGGGACCATACAGGCCAATCTGCCTGTGAGGCGCTAGGTTAACAATCACATTATCATCACATCCTATTGGGTACCCATTCACTGCAAGGCAAACGGGCACATTTCAAACAAAGTCACTTGCCTCAGGAGACAGCGCTTCAGTGTGAGACAGGACTGAAGCCCTGAAACTTCCATGAGACAAGCTGCCGAAAAGGTCACCCATCCAACTACTGTCAGAGGCCAAGGTTGCCTAACTTCACCTGTTTGTGATCTGAGGTCTGTGCACCAGAATCTTTCCGGATGTACAGCAGAGCTGTGGAAGATATTTCCAAACTTTCCACTGAAGATCGAAAACATTTTGTGAGCCTTGTGACTCGGTGGAGGCTGCTGCCCTTGGATCTCAAAGAGCTTTGTCGTGTGAAATTACGGCAGCTTCTTCCAGCAAATGTTGATAAATGTGTCGAACAGTTGCAGCCAGACTTACCACGGAGCCTGCAGTGATATCTGATATCTGCAGTGTGAAGTTGTTGTGCCACCATTATTGTTTGATTATCCCCCAACGAAGTTGGCGGGGGATATAGAAATAGGTTCCGTCCGTCCGTGTCTGTGTGTATGCGTGCGTGTGTGCGTGTGTGCGTGTGTGTGTGCATCCCGAAATCGTTTCCGGAGCATAACTCAGAAAGCGTTAAATACTTCTCTGCATGTCTATCAGACTCATGCTGAACTGGTGCCTTTTGCTATTTAGGAATTTTAGAAATTTTTATTATTTACGTTTCCATGGCAACAAGTTGGACTTCAGTTCTGTAAGGGTGGTGTTCGTTTCCGGTTTCGTTTCCTTTCTTACAAATCTTTGCAATCTACTTTGTGTCAACAAGGCACATACTGAACTGGTGCCTTTTGATATTTAGCACTTTTAACATTTTTATTTTTAACGTTTCTATGGCAACAAGTTCTACTTAGAAAACAATAAGGGTAGGGTTCGATTCCGGATCAAATGTTCCACATCTATCAGAAACATGCTGAATTGTTGCCTTTTGCTATTTATGAAGTTTAGGAATTTGTATTACTGGGCATTATTTCCAGAAATATTTCCTTGCCAAGCATTGCATGTCCATATATAAAGCACATACTGAACAGAACTGGTGACATTTGATATAAAGGAGTTTTAGAAATGTTAATTTTAGAATTTCCATTGTAGCTATTTAGACATGGGCTAAGAGAAATGTTGGGTCAGTTACCTGGTTTGGGACCATAACGTGTTAAAATGGGCGGGGGATATAGATGACTTCGTCGACTATATGCTTGTTTTGAATGATGCATTATTTTGCATTGCTGAGACAATGTAGAAACGAGGGTTTGAGTCAATATATTCAAAGTACCGCATTTGCCGTATTAAGCGCCCAGCCCCAATAAGCGTCCATGACCAGTTTGTGAGCAATCTACATTAGCGTTCCCATAATAGACTGAACGTTTGAATGAGAGTGTATACTTCGTACAGAGAACAGCAATGCAGAAGGGAAATATAATTGCCTTGCAACTATTATGAAACTGTTTTAATTTCATTAACGTTTTCGCTATGTTTGTTCACTACCGCTCGATCACTGACAACAAATTTAACTTGTATGGTTTTGATAAACCCGCATATTTATTATTAATGGACATTTTAGTAAATATTACTAAAATTATTAAAGTTAAATTTGTTGTCCGTGATCAAGCTATTTTCATTGTAATATACACGCCGAACTCAGGACTGTCATGTGAATGTTTGGTCTCTTTATGGGGGGCGTTTACAAAGACTATACTTACACATTGGTGTAGAAGTTGGTCAGGGAAACTTAATGGAGCAGGGTGCTTAATATGACGAATACGTCATGCTGAGGAAGCCATTCAAGCAAGTGTGACATTGCAGCTTATGCTCATGCTTACAGGAGTATATTGGTAAACTGTTAATATTGTGGAACTGAGTTTGATTTTGAATTTTATCTGTTTGAAGTATTAAACAGGTTTTTTTAAAGTGTTTGTTTTCTACTTGACACAAGTGGGCCTTACTTATTGGATATTTGAAATTATTTTTATATATAAATAATATGTCAGTATCTTAATTGAAGGTTTGATTTAACCATATAAAACATGCACTAGTGCAACCTGATGTTAAAAAATGCAACCAAGTTTTTATTTCTACCTGCACCTTGTACATGTCAGTATGGCACAATGTTGTTAGTGACAAACGAAGTAAGGTTTCTACAGAACAGTGATCTTTGAACTTGACTGAGATTGCCTGATGATGTTTCGTGGTTTGTGAGCACCATACACTTGCTGATGGGTTTCGCCAAAGTGGTAAACATCTGAGACTTGCATCACTTCAGGCTTTCCTCCCACATTCAGCGGACATTTGGTGAAATAACTGGAATACTGTTCAAAGCGGCCTTCAACCAAACTCCCTCAGAAACCATTTCTTGGTGATTCGTACTGTGTCAGTGTCACTGTGCATGTAGTCATAGGGCCTTACACCCAACAGGCTCACTCACTTCTTGAGCTTGACGTCATCAAACCTGTGTGTACTTCACAACTATGTGCACATACATCTGTGACATTTTACAGCAATATGTCATAATTTATTTCTGAAACGAGACAGCTGTCTAACACCTGATGCTTGTGTTGTACTTGGTGCATCATTCTTCATTGTATCAATGAAAGGTGATCATGATAAGCAAACTGAAGAAGTTCAGAAGCTGCATTTGCTTCGTGGATGACGAAGACCCAGATGCTGCACATTACAAGAAAGCGAGCATCAACTTGCTACATGTACAGTTACTAAAAATATAACATGACACTAATCTGAGAATTCATTTTCTGAATTATATATGCTTTGTTCATAGGTATGTTACGAGTTACCCGTAAAGATCCAGGTTAGGAAAGGTCTTCAGCAACCCATGCTTGCCATAATAGGTGACCATGCTTGTCGTAAAAGGCGACTAACTGGTAGGGTGGACAGGCTCGCAGACTTCGTTGATGCATGTCATCAATTCCCAATTGTGTAGATCAATGCTCATGATGTCAATCACTGGATTATCTGGTACTTGATTATTTACAGACCGCCGTCATTTAGCTGAAATGTTGTCGTTAAACAATAAACAAACGTTTGCAACCGAGTCTGGTGCAACACAGTTTGGATGTCAACATGCACCAGTGGCAAGCGATATCTAATACCTAAAATCGCCCCCTGTACATCATGGTATATGGTGCGGTTGGATGTGAGGAGACTAGCTGACAACATTCAAGGTTGAGTTAAAGCACAGCATGAACCTCAAGGGGCAACTTTTCATCAGTTCATCCATAAACATTTTCGTTC
The DNA here is from genome assembly GCF_022045235.1 of Haliotis cracherodii. Lineage (NCBI taxonomy): Eukaryota > Metazoa > Mollusca > Gastropoda > Lepetellida > Haliotidae > Haliotis > Haliotis cracherodii. The sequence continues at coordinate 31,977,150 of NW_027266341.1, forward strand.
CATGACATGAAGTTTCCAGGGCCTCACATGCAGCTTGGGGTTGTATACACCCCAGGGAGCTGAGGATGAAAATTGAGTGCACACTGATCCATTGACCAGGGATACAGGGTGTGCTTTGAGCATGATATCAAGCATGGTAAAAGTGCAATACACATGGACATGGACTATCATCATTATTAGCATTGTCATAATAATTATAATTAAAGCTTCCTGCCAAGTAAAAAAGAAATCAATGAAAACATTATTTTAATTTTGATAATTTTATTGTAGGATGGCTCTTTCGTTTTCTGAACGAACCACTGACTACATGGAGGTAATGACAGATTATGATGATGCTGATCGCTCCTTGAGGTCTCAACGACACGCAGAACTGACAGAAATTGTCCACACAGGAGACCTGGAAGCTGTAAGACACCATCTAGAGAGACATACACACACCGAAACAGACAAACCAGATTACGTTGTTCCCTTTACGATAGCTTGCAGATATGGCAACGTTGACATGGTCCAGTTGTTCTTGTCCCACGGGGTAGAAATTAGTAGGATATCAAAACCAACGAATAGTTCAAACTGTTGTATATTGTATTGGCCTATCATACAGGCATGCTGTTCAGGTTCAGCCGAGCTTGTGCAGCTTCTCATCGATGAAGGATGTGATGTCAATGTTACTGATGATGAAGGTAACACAGCTCTTCATCATGCCTGTGAACACGAACATGTCTCGGTAGCTCGTGTGTTGATTGAAGCTGGAGCAAATGTTAACAAATTAAACTGTGAATATGCTTCTCCTTTACTGGCGCCCTCCCAAGTGCCGAACATTGAACTGATGAAGATGTTGCTGGAGGCTGGATCTGACCCTAATGTGCTTGGAGGTGATTGTCTTCGCTGCTGTATTGCATTAAACAGCCTAGAAGGAGTGGAACTCTTATACAAAGAGACCAAACTCTGCGTGTATGATATTGATGGTTTGAGTACAAGATTGAGGCTCCTGAAAGCCCGAAAAGAGCTGAGTACGGCTGATCTGTCCCCAGTAGCTGCAGACAACATGGCTATACCTCCACTACACATGGCTTGTGGTATGGATAGGTCGGACTCGTGGAAGATCGTGGAACTGATCCTGAAGATAGGAGCTGAGATCCATAGGGAAGATTATGCTGGCTTTAACTGCTTACAACATGCTTGTTCCAATGTCAATGTAGGGATCATACATTTACTCTTGGCCTACGGAGCTAACCAAGGGAGTGAGGGTTGGAAGCCATTATGGAAGGTGTTCTCTCCAGGTATATCACAGCAACATGCTGAAATCTACTTCAAATCTTTAAAACTCATTGTGATGGCTGGGTTCGAGATGGACGAGGAGTCTGCGAGGGTATTCAGTGCAGCTGTAGAAGAATCCGATCTGTCAGACAAGGGGAAGATGGAGTTTTCAGCCTTCATCCACGAGTGTAGCTCCACACCACTCAGGCTGACCTCTCTGTGCAGGATAAAGATTCGCCAGTGCATTCCAGTCAACATTGATCTCAACATTAAGAGGCTTGAATCCAGGCTACCAGCTACATTCCTGGGATATCTGAGGTTTTCTGACATCTTTGAAGTGAGCTAGTAGAAAAGTGTTCCTGGATATTTTACCTGTGATCGTAACAGAGTTTGTGCTTCTTGGTAATAAATGTTAATGCAACAAGTTTGCACCAGACCACTTGCCAAGCTACTGCTTATGCATACTACTCAAAAGAAGTTGAAGAACAGACTATTCGGGTTTTTTCTATATAAGAACGGGGTGTTCTTTAACTTTTTTTACTAGTATATATTTGACAGATCATTCATTGTTTGGGAGTTCACAATAAACTCTGGATATAACGAACTCTGAGTGACCTGTAATCTGTCTGTTTATCTGTCATTTGCTAGTAAATTGTAGCAATAATTATTGCTTCTCTGGAGACCCCCACCCCTCGTAAGAGGCGACTAAGGGGATCGGGTGGTCAGGCTCGCCTGTCATCGTATCCCAAATGCATAGATCGAAGTGCATACATGGTGTCAGTCACTGCATTGTCTGACTCCGCCGTCATATAACTGTAATACTGAGGCCTTAAACATCAAACACCACTGAGTGAGAGTTTGGTGTTTAAGGCAGCTTTGATTAGCAATCCAGTTTTTTGCGTGTCAGCTTGAGGTTATGCGAAAACTTGAAGTGTTGTAGGTCTTAGACGTTTATCACTTTGATGAAGCACGAGCGCGGGTATACTTATAGCTTGAAATATAATCAGGACGAATCGGAAGTCTAACCCACGCTCATAGGTTTCTGGGTGGCGTTGTACAAAGCGATCTTAGCGCAAAGGTGGCCGTAAATCCCATTCCTTAACATAGACTTACGACAGTCGTAGCGTTAAGGTTGTTTTGTACAACCGCATCCAGGTGTGCCCAAGGGACGCAACTCTGTACAGCGAATTGCGGCGCCTAAAACAACTGACCCAACTGCTTCTTTGGAAAGCACAGTCATTCCATAGTATTCGTTTCCTATTGTAGATTGTGTAATATCTAATACACGTGATTTAATCATATTTATTTCACAACATGTGTGAAGCTAGAATAATCAAGTAAAGACTTATATTACTACCCCTCCAGATGTCAAATACTGAATCAATTATAATGTCAAGGGCAACTAATATAAAGTAGGGTGACTGATAAAAAGTAGTTATTTTGTATAAAAACTGTTGTCGACTCTAAAGTAATACGTTGTAAGCACAAAATAAGATGCATTAGAGTCTATACCATAGTTTGCCCTTAGATAAAAGTTATAAATTCAAATCAAATTTGTTTCAGTGCTTTTTCTCACCTTTTGAAAAAAATTAAAAATCTTTTAATGTACTGGCTCCCGTATACGTATAAGGAAGCCCACCGTCATATAGCTGGAATATTCCTGAGTGCGGCGTTAAACCACAAACAAACAAAAGTAAGGAAGGAATTCCAGAGTCGGTAACACGTCTTCATCTGAGGATATGTCACAACTGACTGGTTGTTGGGATTTTATGTAAGCATCGAACAACAGTGAAGTAGAATACCTGTTATATTATGATCCGATGTTCTAAATAAGGATCGTTGGTCTAAAAAGTGATGTGGAATCATTACGACCCCTACGGGCCAAGGTCAGCAAATCATGTTGAAGGTTGGCACTTTAGCTGATACCTTTTCTCGCTGGTTCACAACCCTTCTTAAGAATCGTCAGGTCGATGTTGAATTTATAACTGGTTGTAAAAAAGCGTCCTTGAAAACGTAAATACAGGCAGACCGATTACACCTTCTCCGCGTACAAAAGTATTGAGTCCAGACAGAAGTGTATTGTTCAACATTTGGAACGTGTGTCGCATCTGACTGGATTGTATACAATGTTTGTATATTTGAATATAAAACGTCAGCGCCCGAAAATAACCAATCTGGATTATCTGACCAAACCGATTCCATTCTGCGTAAAAGGTAAATAGAGAATCTCACCCGAGTGTCTATTGATATAAAATATATCAACACGCGTACGAGTTGATAAAAGTGGAAAGACTCCGAGGCAGTTTGCAGACAGTAATATGCAGGGTCGTGTAAAAAGTACTGCTAAAAACTTCAGTAGCAGAGCCATCAGTAATGTCATTGGGTTGTGACGTCATGGTAACCAATCAATGATCTGGAAAGTGATCCGTCATAATCTGATCTCAGGTCATCACCATGGAATAGCCAATTACGGACCTGGAATTCAAAGGGGCAGTTATATGGACAAACAAATGGACAGACATATTTCGAACTATTGTAAACTCGGTCGAGGCTGCAGACAAGGGGATCCATTGTCCCCATATATATTCAAATGGACAGTTATGTCCCCATATTCAACTATATGATATAATTTCTATAAATTTCGAAAAACAGATGAACAAAGCAAGGAAAAGGAGACAATTAATTCTACGGAGTAAAATAATATAAATAAAATCCCAAATTATGCCCCATTCATTCCTCCCTAATCCAGGTAAACAATTTTTTTCAAGAAGCTTAACTCTTTACAGTTTCGATATATTTGTAATGGGAAACGTGATAGAATTAAACGGAAAATGATAATTAATGATTGTAAGAGTGACGGATTACAAATGATTGACATTGAATACTTCTATAAATATATAAATAAAAAAATGGATTAAACATTATGTACCACATTTGGTTTACGGCAGAATTTAGCACATTTTACTATTTGCAAATTTAGACATATCAATATTTAAATTTTCAAAAAGAATCCCTCAGAAAATAGTAAGGGAAATAAGAAATGATTTTTGGATGTGCTTTTGAATTATAACAGTGTTAATTTACCAGAAATGCAAAGTATTAAAGATTTCTTGTCCTTTCCTATGTTAAATTTTATACCACCCAGAGATATTTTCTAATGTGGTTAAGAAGTGTTGTTAGATATATGAAAGATATTTTTACAAATACTGGACACAAAACCCACAAAATAAACTAGAAAACTTCAAGGCCTTAGGTGTATTCTTAATCAAAACGGAACTAATAAAACGCATCTAAAAACACTATAATCTACCAAATCAAAATTACATAAAATAAACAAACATCCACCATACCCAGCTCCCTTAGTTCTCCTCCCCAACCCCATCGGCATCTATTCCAAATCTCAAAATTCCAAAATTCTATACAAGCAACCCCTAAAGCCCCCTCTTGGGTTGCACACACCACTTTCGCCCCTTTCGGAAACACATTAGATGGCCTGGCCCGGCCCGTGTGCGAAATACGCATCAGTCGGAAAGCGCACGATAAATCTCCAAAGTAAGTAAGTACATGTATGTTCTCTGCCTCATATCATTTATTCACCTGATGAAGGAGTAAGCATATACTCCGAAACGTTGTGTTCCTCATCCTTAAATCCATAAATTATCTTCCTTACGTGTATCACTTCCAAAGGCCTCTCAAAGACTTTCAGTATAAACTTATCCTAAATATTGGAAAATGTCAAGATGAATTATGTTCTTTTCACAAAAAAGAATCTAAAACCATAGAACATCTGTTCTTTTATTTCAATAAGACTAGAAACCTTATTGAAAAATTCCTTTACTGGTATGAAGAAAGAACTACAAAGAACCTGCATCTCCATAAAGTTTCATTCATACTTGGAGACCCCAAACTGAGCATTCTCGAAAAACACCTTTGTATTATTTTGAAAACATGTATAAACATTTCCCGTTATAGATTTTCTGACTTTAGCCAAGTATTATATCTGATAAAGAATTATTACAACATAGAAAGATATATATATATCTCAGACAGTGTCCGGATAATCTAAAAATGGTCAATTCTTAACTTAGATATTGCTAGCATCTCCTCCTCCGCATCCTTCTTCTTTTCTGGTGCACGACCCCTATCACCCCAGTAACCCTTGACCACATAGGTATGTGAGGGGATGTGTAAATCGTGGTTCCTCTAATGTCCATAAAAAATGATATAAAATGTATTATTATTGTCATAATGATATTTATGATAATTAGGATACAATAACAAGACATGTGTTGTTATCAGGGAAAAGAAGGACCTTTCCATGTCCGATATTGTTTCAGCTAATTGTTCTCATTTGTATTAGGAACACATTGCTTTTGATAGGGAATATGTTTTATCCTTTCTTTATACAACAAACCTATTCCAATAATATGTCGTGTATATTTAGACACTATGTTTATCCTCATCAAAAGTTAAGTAGTATATATAAGCACTCTGCACTTGTTATTGTTGTCAACATAACATGCTTGCTACGGACTATGCTCGTGTAAACTCGGCTACAGCTGATGTTCTATAAGGGATGTTCTCACTGTGCCGACAGCCTTTGTTTAAGGTGATTCAGCTAATTTACCCTTAACAACAGAAGGATTAAAATGGGGATTATCGTGTCGGCAAGTTCTGGTCCAATGGAAAAGGAGTACTGAACACAATTTATGAATTTCTTAAATTTATTGATTCCAGACATACAATTTACAACCCAACAAGATGTCAATTCTCCGTATTCTATTACAGATTTTGTCCCATAAACCAGGCATATTTTGCACATTTCACAAAATGATAAATCAGTAAACAATGACTGAAACTTACTTATATAATCTCTTCCTGATAGATAGAAAGAATGGGTCTGCAATCTGTTCTGACAAAAATTCTTCATGTTTGCCATATTAGCAGGCATGACTGCCGTGGGAATTTGGAATAAACTGAACATTCACTTGTAAATTTGCCATTATAAAATGAAGCAATGCTGTACTTCTTACTTACTTACTTTGGAGATTTAACGTGCGCTTTCCGACTGATGCGTATTTCGCACACGGGCCGGGCCAGGCCATATAATGTGTTTCCGAAAGGGGCGAAAGTGGTGTGTGCAACCCAAGAGGGGGCTTTAGGGGTTGCTTATATAGAATTTTGGAATTTTGAGATTTGGAATAGATGCCGATGGGGTTGGGGAGGAGAACTAAGGCCTGTACTTCTTGACTTACTTACTCATTTATATGATTTATATGATTGATTAAAAGTCTTCACTCAAATAAATACATTTTTCACAATAACATATGACACGTTAAATCATATCATGAAAGTTCATCCTTGACACTTGTGAACAAATTTCGTGACCACTTTTCACCATAGCCAGTTAGTACCTGGCTGGTGCCGGCAGTGCAGCAAGGCATGACGGCTAATCCGGATTTACTTGATTAATCTTAATTAATCCGAATTATCTGCCGGCACAGTGGGAACAAATCTTTAATCGCCAGTATGTTGACACATTGAGAAGACTCGACCAATACAAGGACGTAAACGAACACATAAACAAACAATTTTAGGAATTACGTAATGATACCAGAGATTCACGGATGATGCTTCATGACATCGGTATATAGTTCACCCATTCACGTGTGTGTTAAGGTGACCACCACTCCTCGGTATTAAACTTTCCCGTGACAACAGCTGCAGCAGCAGAGGCATCACATTTGACGCATCTTCTAGAGCAGGAGGTGAGTGCGCTGGGAACAGTATTGTGTTTTAAGATTTTTTGTGTGCATTATTTTCATGTGGCTATAGTTAATCTGTCATGGGTGGTGGGTATTGCAACAAACAGCCTTCCAATTGTGGTCATTCTTTAATTGGTTTGCGTAATATATAATCCCCGTCTTAAACCAACGAACTGCCGTTTGAAAGTACGGGATTTTGTGCTGTATACAACTTAACCCGCGTGTTATAATATAATGTTTTTAACAAAAATGTACAGAGAAGACATTTACGATTTTTTCGGTTTTCATTTGCATGCGATCTTTTATGAAACGCGCATGATACGCTCTGGTGTAGTGCTTGTAACAAAAGCAGAAATCATTTTTTGTTGATGAAAAGTCAATGATGATGTTTATCGCTAGCAATATGGATAGTTCTTGAAAAAGAGCACTTTGCAATTGTCATTACTGTTGGTAATACTTCTTACCTCTAGAAAGGCTTGTTTTCACTTTATAGTGAGTGAGTTGTGTTTAACGCCGCTTTTAACAGTATTCCAGTTATATCACGGCGTGTCAGATTAATGTGGGAAAAAAGCCCGAAGTGATGCAGGTCTTCGACGTTTACCATTTCGGTGAAACCCACGAGCACGGGTATGGTGCTGACAAACCTAGAAACATAATCGTAATCGAGGCGAATCGGGATTCGAACCCACAATCATAGGTTTCTGGCGTGCCCAAGGGACTCAACTCTGCACAGCGAATCGCGGCGCCTTAGACGACTGGGCCACCCGTGCCCCCCTATTTCACTTTATATGTATTTGCACAATTTCAGCCATCTTTGTTAATTAATAATCGCGATATTTCACGATTCTGTTGTGGCGTGGTGGTTAAATTTGATTATTGGAGGGGAGCCGGGGTAGCGTGGCGGTTAAAGCGTTCGCTCGTCACGCTGAAGCTACGGGTTCAATTCCAAACACGGGTACAATACGTGAAACCGTTTCTAGTGTCCTCCCCGTGATATTGCTAAAAGCGCAGTAAAACTTTACTAACTCACAGTTAATTGTTGACGTCGCACCCAACCATATTCCAGCTATATAACGGCGGTCTGTAAACCAGTGTCTGACCCCATGAGCACCGATCTATGCAATTGGGATACGATGACATGCATCAACCAAGTCAGCCAGCCTGACCACCCTAATCTACCCCAGATCAAACAACTCATTGGACCCGGTAGATCCGGGTTAGAATAGGTCTTCAGCAACACATGCTTGTCATATAAAGCGACTGATGCATCAACCAATTCAGCGAGTCTGACCGCCCGATGCCGTTAATCGCCTCTTACCCAAGTAATCGGTTGCTGAAGACCAATTAACCCGGATCTTTACGGGGGTCTTATTATTGAAATGCAGAAACATGATTTTCGTGATTTCTTTTTTTTCAGGATGTTACCGAGACCCACCGATTACATGGAGGTGATGACGGATTATGACCAAAGACCTGGCACCTGGGGGACTGTGAGGTCTCTTCAACACGCTGCTCTGACTGAAGCGGTGAAACGCAGGGACCACGATGCTGTCCGACGCCACCTAGAGGCATACACGGGCCGAGAGAGGGTAGATTACGTGGTTCCCTTCACAACAGCGTGTATGTTAGGTGACGCTTACATAGCGAGCATGTTCTTATACCACGGGGTAGAAGTTTGTAACATATCACGACCCGTCCCAAGCAACCTCCGCATGCCTGTTATGTACTGGCCGTTGATCCAAGCAAGTAGATCCGGGTCGACAGACCTTGTGCAGTGTCTCCTCCACGAAGGCTGCGATGTTGATGTGTGGGATGAGGATGGGGACACACCCCTCATGCATGCATGTAGAAAGGGACACGTGACTGTAGCTCGTCTCTTGATTGAAGCCGGTGCAGATGTCAATCACCAAAATATGAATTACATCTCGCCATTAGTGAAGGCAACAACATGTACGAAGCCCGAGCTGATCAGATTATTGTTGAAAGCTGGGTCGGACCCAACCGTGCTGTTCGGTGTCTGTCTTTACAACTGTATTGCCAGTAACAACACAGAAGGTGTAGGTCTCTTGTATACGGTCTTCAAAGATTGCGTTGATGATGCTGGGTTGACGTCAAGACTGCGCCTCTTGACAACGAGAAAGGACCTGAACGTAGACGTATCCCGGATGTGTTCAAGCTTCTCTTTAATACCCGCCATACAGGTTGCATGTGGAATGGACAAACCTGACTCTTGGAAAAGTGTTGAGGTTATTCTAAAATTCGGAGCTAATGTCAGCATGGTAAATGGTGCTGGGTTCAATTGTTTACAGTATGCTTGTGGCAGCGTGAATGTCAGAACCATACACTTATTGTTAGCCTGTGGAGTTTACCCTGAATGTGACGGCTGGAGGTCGTTGTGGAGAGTCTTCCCGTCCATAACGATGGAACTAGAACCTCACTATCTCAAGTGTTTAAAACTTATGGTGATGGCTGGGTTCGAGATGGACGAGGAGTCTGCGAGGGTATTCAGTGCAGCTGCAGAAGAATCCGATCTGTCAGACATGGGGAAGATGGAGTTTATAGCCTTCATCCACAAGTGCACCTCCACACCACTCAGGCTGACCTCTCTGTGCAGGATAAAGATTCGCCAGTGTATTCCGGTCAACATTGATCTCAACATTAAGAGACTTGAATCCAGGCTACCAGCTGCATTCCTGGAATATCTGAGGTTTTCTGATGTGTTGGAAGCCAACTAGTGTTGCTGATCATCGCGTATCAATCCCACGATATTTTGATGTACATAATCATAGGCATTATTGCCCTTGGCCCCGTTCCACAAAAGCGACCATAACGTACGATTGTCTTAAGTCTGGAAGTTACGATCATCTCAGCACTAACATCTCTTTGTGGAACGGAGCCCCGGCGTCGAAATAATTATTTTCTGACATTCTGAATTGAAGAACCTTTTTAAGGCCCCCAGGGTGTTTGATATGTCAAGCACTCTGCATGTCCTTACAAACATCGTACGCAAACTTTCAAACGGATATGTGATTGTTACCTGCAGGGCCTACTTGTACAAAGCGATCTTAGCACTACGACTATTGTAAGCTAGTACGTTGAGGTATGGGAGTTGCGATCATCTGAGCGCTAAGATCGCTTTTATGCAAGTGGACCCAGTTTCTAACAACTGACGGTCCGTGGGGAGTCTGGGTTATGACAGGTCCCCAGCAACCAATGTTGGTCTAAGTTGCGCCTTAATGGATCGGGTCATCGTGCCCGGATCCCGTATATCGTTGCTCATACCAATCACCAGATTGTGTGGTCCAGAATTGATTAATGACCCCCGGTATGTAGCTGGAACATTGCTGGATGCGGTGATACACAGTTGTTGTTTTTTAACAATTTAATTGTAAGTATTTAGTATTAGTTTTTTTATGTTGAAAATAAAATGTTAAATAATTAATGCCTTTCACACTTCATATGAGTGAGTGAGTGAGTGAGTCCTTAATGTTGGAGAAACAACCGAAGTGACGTTGGTAGTAAAATGTGTAACACTTTGATGAAACCACGATCATAATTTCGCAAATATGGGATTCGAAGATGACCTAATACACCTGAAGAACTCATATCTACACAGCAATGCCCATGAAGATCCGGGTTACAATTGGTCTTCAGCAAACAAAGCTTGTTCCAAGAGGCGATGGTACCTGTCGTAAGAGGCAACAAACGGGATGGGTGGTCAGACCCGCTGACTTTGCTTGATGCATCGTATCTCGTGATGGAATAACTACATTGTCTAGTACGGACTCGATATTTACAGCCCATCATTACGTAGCTGAGTGCGGCGTTAAACAACAAAACAAAACACAGCAAACTGTTGCGTCTTTGATCACTGGCCACACACTGGGTCATTCTCTTTCTCTGTCGGAGCAGATGGGCACTCACTGACGTCAACTTCTGCCATACAAATTTACATAGTTTAGTAAGCACTGCGAAACACAGAATTCAATCCTTCTCAAACCAACGGGAACAGGACATAATGGTCCTGTGCGAATCATTTTCGGCGGTAGGCAATGCAGTAAACCGTCATATACCTCCAGCAGTTTAATATCGGCTTTTTAAGTAACTCGGACGACTCGGCCATCCTGACTTGGTAAACGTCGGAGACCTGCATCACTTCGGGCTTTCCTCCTACGTTAAGCTTACAGGTCGTGATATAACTGGAATACTGTTAAAAGCGGCGTTAGACCCAACTCACTCACTCCTGACACTTTCTTAACAGGATCAGGATTATCCAGGCGACCTGTTCTAAACCTTCTTTTGTTACACGCCTGTTGAGAAACACATTTGAGATAACTGGTATCACAACAAGGGCGGATCCAGCATTGTTAAAAGAGAGGGGTCCTCTCTCAGACCATAAAATCCCCTCGACAACCGACCCTTTGGATCCGCCACTGTCAAACGTGTGAGATCAAACACTAGGTCCGTGATTAGCTACTCCATGGTGATGACCTAAGGTCAGACTATGACCACGACGTACTATTTTCCTGATCGAAATCCATTGATAAGTTTCTCGTGCTTCAGTCGAATTCACCAAGGCCTACGTCTGTGTGGAAACATTATGGGTTTAGTGTGTTAATGAATGTTCTTTGATCTTATTTAGTTTGCATTTTCATCATCGCCTTGATAATCCACAGATGTGTCGGAAACTTTTGTGTGGAAGGTCACACTAGGTAAGAGTAGTAAGCAGTTAATGTGCCATTGCGATCATAAGAATTGACATAATTGACAGTTGTTAAAATGGTGCGATTTTAGGGTGGGAAATAAATGAATTACTGCACTCGTGCAGTTACGTACCATTTATCTTACAACTCGTTTTAAAATTAAAGTGAGTGAGTGAGTGAGTGAGTTGGGTTTAACGCCGCTTTTCACAGCATTCCAGTCATTTCACGGCGTATCAGCTTAATGTGGGAGGAAAGCCCGAAGTGATGCAGGTCTCAGACGTTTACCACTTCGGTGAAACCCACGAGCACGGGTATGGTGCTGACAAACCTAGAAACATAATCGGAGCAAACCGGGATTAGAACCCACAATCATAGGTTTCTGGCGTGCCCAAGGGACGCAACTCTGCACAGCCAATCCCGGCGCCTTAGACGACTGAGCCACCCGTGCCCCCTTTAAATTAATGCGAAAGATTGGGTTATATTAATGACTATTTTGCTCATTTTGAAACAACTCGTGAGGTAAAAGGTATCTGATAAACACTCCTGCAGTAATCTTGATATTCACCCTTGCATTGTTGGAGGGAGGCAAACTGAAAGAATGGTCTACCAATAGTCCAGCCTTACAACTGTGATTAACATACACATGACAACCACTGAAAGAAAATAACTTAACAAATAGATTCCATTTATTCAATTGTTATTCTATTGTATAAAGTAGCAAACACAATTTTAACAAATAGATTCCTTTATTCTTTTGTGTAAAGTAGTGAACACAATTTTAACAAAAAGATTCCTTTTATTCTATAGTGTAAAGCAGTGAACACAATTTTAACAAATAGATTCCTTTTGATCTACTATGTTATTCTATTGTGTAAAGAAACGAACACAACACCAACAGGAATGAGTAAGCTCCCATGATTGCAAGAATGTTCTATGACCAGCATGGAAGATCACAAATGTACAATTAAGGAGATACATACACCAGCTCTCAAAGAAACAATGCCAATCGGGAAGTGTTCCTTGGGGGTTTCAAACCCCCTTCGGTACGCCAGATGCGGAGCCTGTTGGCAGTGCAGTATGACGAATGTAATGTGTATCTGCAACGCAGATGCCAAAATAAAAAATAATTTGCGTCTTTTTTCTTGCAAAGAGTAACAAATCAAAAACATATTAATCCTTAAACTTGAGAGCATGCATGTTCATGCATTCTATGTCTAACTTACTTACCACTGTACACTGATAAGACACATCCAATTAAGTGGTATGCCAGACGCCTAGAGGTTGTTGGCTCGTCCTTGTCGACCTGATGAACACATTTCTTGATCAACAAACTAAGGTAATATTAGAAATACATTTTGTCTGTGCAATACTTATTCATTGTATATGTTACAGTCAATATGTGAAATAACTGACATTTTCACTGAGGCAATTTACAAAATGCCTAAATATATAAATATTAAGTAATATTTTACCATTATTTTTCAGGCAGTCTTTTGACTAAGAGTTATGAAGAAGTTAAAAAGGGCTTAAAAACATCACAATAGATGATTATGGTAGGACTATAAGCCACAATATCAAAACAAAATAGACAATGTCTTTCGTTTTCTTTTAAATGCATCATTTTCAGTCACCAGGTGATGAAATAGACCATAAAAATGTTTGGAGTGAGTGAGTGAGTTAAGAAACAGGAGAGCGGAAGATGTTTATCCATAATCGTACAATAAAACACTGTAGGGAGAATAAACCATGAGGGGTTCAGTCATTTCATATATGAGATATCAACATTATGTACAGCCTCTTTAAGGATGATGATAAAATATACAATCTTTAAAACTATTTACACATATTTAAATAAGGACTCCCTCAATAGAATCTGACCTCCATTATATGTACTGGTGGGTATTTCCGGGATATTCTCAGAGTCCTCACATCGATTACCTGTACCTTTGCTCCAAATACCGATTTTCGTATCTCTCCCACTTTTGGATGCGATAGTTCGCCACTGCTTTATCTGTGTTCCCGCCTCCCTCTATGGGGAGCGACTCACTAGACACTCCCCTCTCAAATATAACGTCATCTAATATACGTCTTCAAGTTGAGAGTGCATGTTCGAATCTCCAGAAATTATGTCATGATACAACAATGTTTTATCGTAAAATAAACCATACTTTGTTCTTCATTGTTCTTTGCGATTTATCCCATAGCTACCTTATATTGATAAATAAAATGAAATAATTTAAAAGTGACTGAAATATTTGGCATTTTGAAAATTGCCTATGTGAAAATTTCAATCATTTTACAAATTGTTTGGTTTTTTTTTTTACACATTGACTGTAAAATATATAATATAAGAAATCACTTATTAACACAGGAGTTCCCATCGGGAAGGTGTGATTTCTGTCACAGCAGGTTGGGACTAGCTGGGTTTGACCACATCAAAAAGAACATACACTTTAACATCCCAACATCTTCAACAGAAACAAATGATAACTAAACTAGAACTACCTTCCAGGTTCAGTCAGTAGGTAACAAACTTAAGTAAAGTGAAGACACCACATTTTGTAAAAGACATGGTTGATAGATACAATTCATAGTTACCATGGGAACTCATTTTACATATATACATTCACGATGAGGCCTTTCTCGTTCAATCATACTGCTAAAAGATTAAAACAACTAGGCTGTAGGCTGGATGAAGGCCCTGTTTCCATCATCAACTAAGAAAATAATATAAAAATGTCCGGGAAATATCTTGGTGTGTTCCGAATGTTTTGGAAATGATGTTTCAAATCCTGTTTTTTTGTTCCATTTTGTTTTCCTGCTTGATGAAGGTAATGTGTGACATAATAGTTCTACACAGTATTATAGTGAGTGAGTGAGTTGTGCTTAACGCCGCTTTGAACATTATTCCAGTCATATCACAGGGTGTCAGCTTAATGTGGGAGGAAAGCCCGAAGTGATGCAGGTCTTAGATGTTTACCAGTTCGGTGAAACCCATGAGCACGGGTATGGTGCTGACAAACCTAGAAACATAATCCGGGCGAACCGGGATTCGAACCCACAATCACAGGTTTCTGGCGTGCCCAAGGGACGCAACTCTGCACAGCGAATCGCGGCGCCTTAGACAACTGGGCCACCCGTGCCCCCACACAATATTATAATCAGATGGAGACTGTTTAAGGCATCTTCCCCAAGCAAAGGAGCTAACTGACTACAAAAGTCGAGTTTCCACCCTTGCCGAACTATGCTGTAGTTTCTGGGTTCGATTGTAGCGCCGCCATGTCCATCCTACTGACCAGTCAGATTCCACCTTTCATATCACTTGTATTTGCTTTAAGCAAAATGGGGGCGACCGATAATCAAGATCTATAATGTTATAATAGGGGTCTTACTTTGCAAAGTGCATCAAATCATGAAAAGGTTTGGAAAATATTTGTTGATGCTCAGTTGAAGGTGCACATGCTTTGCAAATCCTGCTATCGACCAAAATCTGCACAGCAGTTTATGAACTGGATGTTGACTTTGTTACATGTTTTGGATTGGACTATGCATAGACTCATTAGTCCAGCCAAAATATAACTCCATAATTCCCGCCTCTACAAGGGTGGAAACTGGACTTTTACAGTCAGTTAAATCCCTTGCCTCGGGAAGACGGTTTGAACAATATTCCAGTTATATCACCACATGTCAGCTTAACGTGCGAGGAAATCCCAAAGTGATGCAGGTTCTAGACAATAACACTTTGGTGAAACCCACATGTACGGGTCTGATGCAGACAAACACAAAAACATAATCGAAGCAAACTGGGATTCGAATCCATGATCCTAGTTTTTGGAAGGGGCCACAACTCTGCACAGCAAATTGCAGCACCATAGACACCTGGGCCACTCGTGCCGTCCCAGGTCAACAAGACATGGCTAATATCTTCAGTGGATTCTGAAATACCTGGGGTAGACAAACTCATCGCTTCTCTGTACACAAAACTTGAAAGACATGTCAATAGCAGTACACACATAAGCATCATCATGGTGACAAAACAATACACACAAAAATCCTTTTCCATGTCAACTTGATAAATGCATAAATTCAGCAAGAATGGATAAACAATTCCGGGCACAAGATGTAAATATTCAAGTAGAAATTAAATATTGCATGGGCAATATTCATTCACATAATTTTTAACAATTTGTTTTAAAACACAAAGCTTTTGCCACAAGACTAGTAAGTCACTGTCAGTTTTTTTTTTAATGTTAACACACATTGGAGCATCTTTAACTTAAGAAGGTATTAATTACCAAAACATGTCCAAACACCTGACCCTGTAGTCTCAATATCAGATACCTAATTCAACAATAAATCCTACTGAATAAAAATCTATTAGACACACATTCCAAAACCATGAGGCCAGCAATGTACTAAAAAGCATCTTCTACGACTAGGATAGATTCTGGGGACCAGTTGTAACCGGAATCCCTGAGTGGGTCTGAGCAGTCATACTTCTTATATAATCTTGCTGAACATATTAATGCCTTAGACATAAAATGGACAACCTAAATCATGGCAAAGTAACTGGCAAACAAAACTAAACATTTATGCACCCAATATCACTTCTGACTCCAATTGCCAGGTTCCAACTCATTCAATTTAAGTGGTCATATCAAATGTCCCTGTTAACAAAGGGAGACAACTACTACTTCACACAAACGACATCTAACCCCATGAAAGTCATTCATTTCAAGTGGTTATTTAAAATGTCCCTGTTAACTAAGGGAGACAACCTCTACTTTATTCAAACTCAATCTAACTTCATGACAGTCATTCATTTCAAGTGGTTATTTAAAATGTCCCGGTTAACAAAGGGAGACAACCACTACTCCATCTTGATGACAGCCACTCTGAACCATGGGACATATGCCAGACTCTAAACACGGATTATTCAAACTAAACTCAAAGTCATTAATAGTCCCAGCATCACACATACAGAGCTCGTTCATCTTTGATTGCTGACTGATACTCAGCACAATTGTGATAAATGCACAGAATGCTTGAGTTTAATGTGCCTTAAAGTCAGTAAAACATTTTGGTCAGCTGATGTGTGATTTGATAATTTTCTAACCAACTGGCAAGAGTGACCTTTTGGAAGATGCACAGAACAATTTACATGTACACTGCCGATTGCTAATCTTCATGAATTTCTTATTACGAAATGATAACAATGGCAACCTTCCTTGAACCTGATTATTTTAATCTAAAACTATCTGTAAATTACAACAATACCCAAGCCACACTAATTTACTGTCTAAAAGACAAGTCAACCCTAAATTGATTAAATAATTTGTAAAAACTAAATTATGAGTTTGAAAGTAAAGAATTACTAGCACTCATGACATTGTTTTGTCAGTATTTTTCTTAAACATTATACTTTGAGATAATTTTTGAGATGTTATATAAATCAACCCCAAAAACTATTTTCATTTTTTCATATTGTTTCATGTCTCTTGGCATATTGGAAATTTTAGCAATTGAGCAATGTCGCTATAAACAATAAGGAATAAATCCTTATAAACAACCAAGGAAATAATTGCTATAACACACAGATTTCTTTTCAAACACCACATAAGCAGTACCACATGAAAGCTTCAGATAAGATTTAAGAAGTCCTCCTCTTCTTCAAAATCAAAGAAGTCCCCATCCATTGGCCCCATCCCTTCAAAGAGTCTGTTGAAGCAGGAGTTGTTGGACATGTTGAAGTGGCTGTAGGGATTAGTCCTGGACAGGGTGTGGTTACACAGCCAGCAGAAGTAACACCGACACTTGGTACACGTCATCTTGTTACAACCATCGATTTTCTGCAAACGAGGAAACAGACCTAAACACATTGCTTTAACACTGCTGCTCTACAGATACATTCAGAGCTGAAGTCATATGTTGTGAATGTTTTTCATATTAATTGGAACAGGCGGTGTGGAACTAAACCTTGCAAGGCTTACTTCTTCAGGGTTGACATTCAAAGTAGCTTTGCTACACACTTTCTCTGCTTGCCATATAATCGAGTATATCTATGTACACAAAAATACTGCTCAAGCACCTAAAGCACCATTCCTTTATTCTAAACATGCTGAAGGGCTATGAATGACTATGATATGTTTTTGTGTTCATCAAGATATACACCTGAAAACCAGAGTGCAGTCTGTATAAATTCTCATAAATCCGTGTGACACTGTTTGGTGTATTTCTCACCTGTGTGTGTTCTACAAGGGCACTGTTTGGAGTACTTCTCACCTGTATGTGTTCTACAAGAAGGACACTGTTTGGTGTATTGCTCACCTGTGTGTGTTCTACAAGAAGGACACTGTCTGGTGTACTGCTCACCTGTATGTGTTCTACAAGAAGGACACTGTTTGGTGTATTGCTCACCTGTGTGTGTTCTACAAGAAGGACACTGTCTGGTGTACTGATCACCTGTATGTGTTCTACAAGAAGGACACTGTTTGGTGTACTGATCACCTGTATGTGTGTGCTACAAGAAGGACACTGTCTGGTGTACTGATCACCTGTGTGTGTTCTACAAGGACACTGTCTGGTGTACTTCTCACCTGTATGTGTTCTACAAGAAGGACACTGTCTGGTGTACTGCTCACCTGTGTGTGTTCTACAAGGAGGACACTGTCTGGTGTACTGCTCACCTGTATGTGTTCTACAAGAAGGACACTGTTTGGTGTACTTCTCACCTGTATGTGTTCTACAAGGACACTGTCTAGTGTACTTCTCACCTGTATGTGTTCTACAAGAAGGACACTGTTTGGTGTACTGCTCACCTGTATGTGTGTGCTACAAGAAGGACACTGTTTGGTGTACTGCTCACCTGTATGTGTTCTACAAGAAGGACACTGTTTGGTGTACTGCTCACCTGTATGTGTTCTACAAGAAGGACACTGTTTGGCATACTGCTCACCTGTATGTGTGTGCTACAAGAAGGACACTGTTTGGTGTACTGCTCACCTGTATGTGTTCTACAAGAAAGACACTGTTTGGTGTACTGCTCACCAGTATGTGTTCTACAAGAAGGACACTGTTTGGCATACTGCTCACCTGTATGTGTGTGCTACAAGAAGGACACTGTTTGGTGTACTGCTCACCTGTATGTGTGTGCTACAAGGACACTGTTTGGTGTACTGCTCACCTGTATGTGTTCTACAAGAAGGACACTATTTGGCGTTCTACAAGAAGGACACTATTTGGCGTACTGCTCACCTGTATGTGTGTGCCACAAGAAGGACACAGTTTGGCGTACTGCTCACCTGTATGTGTGTACCACAAGAAGGACACTGTTTGGCGTACTGCTCGAGCCACTCGCTGGACCACGTCTCCTCCAGGGCCTGCTCGATTGTTCTCTTCCCATACTTCTTCTCCAGGAATTTCTTCCCCATTTCATCAGCTGCTTGATATTCCTCTCGTAACTTCTTCAACTCATCTGCAACAAGCTTGCAATTAATACTGTATCTACAGATCTGGTAACACTGAACCTGTCAAAACTGCTCTGTTTAGATCAAGCTTCACTGATCAGTAATGTACTGTTGAAAAGGTTTAAGTAACTAAAAGACAGTAAATGCCATCAAACACTGCTTCACATTGGGGTGGGGGGCACGGGTGGCCCAGTCGACTAAGGCCCCGCGATTTGCTGTGCAGAGTTGCTTCCCTTGGGCACGCCAGAAACCTATGATTGTGGGTTTGAATCCTGGTTCGCCCCAATTATGATTCTAGGTTTGTCAGCACCATACCCGTGCTCGTGGGTTTCACCCAAGTGGTAAACGGCTGAGACCTGCATCACTTCGGGCTTTCCTCCCTGATATAACTGGAATACTGTTAAAAGCGGTGTTAAACCAAACTCACTCACTCACATTGGGGTGAAACAATACATTTTCCTGACAATACAATGCATGCTGGTACATTACCTTTTGTTTGATTCCTAATTTATGTACCGGATATATGTAGGATTCTAACAAAGTGCCCCTGGCACACAGACTAGGGAAAATAATTAAGTTCTTCAAAATTGAGATCTTTTTAAAGTTCTCTGCCGCATGCAGGGCAATATTGTAAAATGAAGCATTAAGTCCAGTACTTCTTTATTGGTCCAGTTAAAGTCAGGTTACCATGGTTACCATCAAGCCAAGAAGACCATATCCTCTTCAATATAGGAACTAGGTGGTGAAGTGAAATGGGGTTGAATGTATCGTACAAGACTATAGCGACGTGCATGCACGGGTGTGTGCTTGTACTAGTCTGGACTAAATGGCCTTTATTATAGTGCTAGCCCACTGAGATACCATGCTGCAGTTCAACATAAAAACCCTAAACAGACACAGTATACTGACTCTGAGCCAACCAGTCCTTGTTTTAGCCCCTTAATGCCAAGCGCCAGACAGGGTAACAAGTACCATCTTTTAACATCTTTTGGACACTGGACATGGACCCCCGACACAACCCCCGACATTCTGCTCTCCGGGTAGAAGCTCTACCACTAGGCCATCGAGGCGGACCAACAGAGGAATTAATTTGAGTTATTTTTGGTGTCTATGGGTCTCACAGCTCTTAGTTGTATGTGTCCAGGGTGTAAAAACTGTAGATCACAAGCTATAAAATTTGGGTCCCAGAGACAAGTCAAAAGTTGTATACCGTACTATACCACAAGTGACATAAGAATGTGCACGCTCAGAGACCATTAGTTAAAAACCAATAGGGAGACTGAAACAAATTTACAAGTGCTAGCGATAGAAGATATTATTACTGATTTTAATGTTCGAGTGAGTGAATATTGTTTTATGCCACTTTTACCAATAATCCAGCAATATCTTGGTGGGGGGACACCAGAAATAGCTTTACACATTGTACCCATGTCGGGAATCAAACCAGGGTCTTCAGTGTGACGAGCGAATGCTTTAACAACTAGGCTATCCAATCAAGTGACCAAAGCTTGAATCCATATGAAAACTAAATAAGAGCCATGCCTTCATTATGTTTCATTAGCTGGTGCATTTACAGCGAGCAAACAGTATAGTTAAGTATCTGTTTTTCAAATTGCCTGTTTCTATCTAGCCCAATAACAGAAATTAAAAGCTTCCCTTGGAGTGAGTGAATTGGGTTTAACGCTCCTTTGAATAGTATTCCAGTTACATCACGGTGTCAGCTTGATGTGGGAGGAAAGCCTGAAGTGATGGTTCCCCTGGACATGTTACACAGCATTAAACAAGGGCCCCGACCTGCCTAGTGTGTCAGTAGTTTCAAATTAAATAGCTTAAAAATAGTGCCACACGTGGCCCTGTAGCTCACCTGGCAATACCAAGTTTTAGTGAAATAACTGAAAAAGTGAAAAAGTAAGCAGAGCTTACTAATACCCCCGACTTCAACCTTTTCAGTGTCAACTCTGCTTTAGCTTGTTTAGTCATGAAAAATTCATAAAAAAATGGAAAATGAATAAAAACATTTTTCTTCTTTTGACTGCACCCCTCCATATCATGCATATGACACAGATTATTTGTACTAAGAAGAATCAACTGAATAGTTTAAGAGAAATCGCGCGGACAAAGTTTTCGGACAGACGGACGAACGGAACCTTGGTATAACTATAAATAGATAAGGGGCTGCATACCGGGGTATACATGGTATACCCCCCGTTACCAGGTTACCGGTACCAGTTCTGGACTCACCTGACTTGATCTTGCAGGGTGACAGTCCATGGAAGACCAGCTTGCACAGAACACAGAAGACGTAATGACACGAGGGGCAGGACGCCATGTTGCTCTCCCGGTCCATGATGACGGGGAACTGACAGACGGGGCGGGGACAGTACACCACATCTGTCATCGTCTCCAAGGACGTCTTCAGGAGCAGCTGATCGTAGCGAGTGAACAGTTCAGGGGAGACAAGCTCCTTTACCTGTGTGACAGAAAGAGGAATTTTGTCATTCAATCTGGCTTCCACAGGAGATGCATCTCCCCGCAGCAAGGGAGTTAACTGACTGTGAAAGTCCAATTTCCACCCTAGTTGAACTAGGCAGGAATTTCTGGGATCGATTGTAGTGCCACCAGTGGCTATTACAAATGTCCCTTCTATGCCCCTCCTATTCACCAGATTCCACCTCTCATATTGCTTGCTTGCATACGCATCAAACAAAATGGTGGTGACCCAGTGAAGACGACCTGATCGATAATCAAGATCCATATTGTAATAAAATGGATCTTACTTCTCGAAGTGCATCAGATCATGTGAGCACCTTGATTGAAAACATGAAAAGATTTGGAAAATATCTGTTGATGCTAAGTTGACAGAAGACATGCTTTGCAAATCCTGCAATCGACCGAAATCTGCACAGTAATTTATGTACCGGATGTCGATTTCATTATGCGATAGATGCCTCGAGAAGATGCAGGAAATATCGCTTGCCTGAGATAAAGCGATCGTTCCGTGGAGATATCTCAGCAATGAAATTGCATCATGATACTTTGCAGACCATTGTGACATCATCCGTAACCATGACATCACAATCTAATGACATCACTAATCTCCCTGCTACTGAAGCTGGTTAGCAGTACTAACTCAAGACACTTCTTATAACAGTTTACAAGCCTCCAAAGTTTTAAACTTAAAAACTATTAAACCCAAACTGTAATTGTTGGCATCTCTCCCTCAACCAATCAATCACCAAACCTGAGCCTACAGTCATACCAGGTTCACACATGACTTACACAAATGGGGGTCCAGGGGATCCCCAATAATTTATTTTAAGTGTCCTTGCAGGCAATGTGAAATGGTGTAGTGTATTGTATGTTTAGTAATTACTTTAGAGCCTAGAATGAACCAACAATCATGTGGACAGTGGTTATCATTTATCGATGAATTCAGGCCTCAAAGTTGCGACCTAAATTTCAAATTGGCTACTGTCTAAATTTCAGAGGTAGCCAAATGACTACCTTGAAAAAATCTTATTGCAACTAAATTCTATTGCTACACATTTGTTGACAAAAAAATAAACGTGTCTGCTACTAATTGTACTCGCAAACAATTCCTCCTAAAGTCGACAATGAACCGAAATACATAAATAATTATGTTATTAGTATTATATTTTAGCTGATATTTATTGGATAAGCAAGGATATACCTATATAGTCTAGTAACATAAACTGCATCATTGTTCGAGTCACAAATAACAAAACTCAAGTTCAGTTTCCACTAATATACAATTCCACGACTATTAGTAATGCTATGACTTGTACATATAATAGTTACTTGATAAAAGATACTTTGAAATGCTTTTGGCTACCTACACTATTATATTGGCTTGACTTGAATTTTACCACTGGCTACCTGGAAAAAATACTTGTAGCCATATGGCTACTTAGTAAAAATCTAAACTTTGAGGCCTGATGAAATAACAGACACCCACAACTGCTCTTGAAGCATTTTAGGTACAGTGAATATTATTGTGCGTCCCTAAGATGCAGTACATCTTATATTCTTTTTCTGTGTCCATTCTCTACATTTGTGGGTACTGGATGCACAATTGTGCATTGGGCAAAACCGTGCCCCACCCACCTGAGCCGGATGTGCCTGTGACTGACACTGGTCCTCGGGACAGGTGAGGGCAGCCACGTTCCCCTCCCCGATCTGTATCACAAAGTAGTCCTTCATACAATCCTTGCAGTACACATGGTCACACTGGCTGAACTGAATACACAGGGACCCCAGCTTCTCCATGAAGCACACCTTACAGGAATACACCGACTTCTGGAACTGTCGCAGCTGCTCCTGGTGACTGAAGTCTCGGATCGCCGGCAACAGCAGCTGCTGGGACGCAATGTCTTGAATACCACGGGGGTCAGAGCTGGAGGGTGTGTCCTCGCTTGGGTTAGTCCTGGGGGCGAGGACATTATCACTCTTGCTAGTCCTTCGGAGGCACACAACATTGGACAGATCTAGCGGAGATGAGAGATCCAGGAAATCATACGCTTCACTCTGGAGGAAGTTGGTCCACATGAACAGAATCACACATCCGGAGTTTTCTTCCCAAAGTTCGTCAAGCTTGTGACACAGACGTGACAGCTGGGGAAAGAACAATATTATTATTATAATGATGTATTTGTTTCTTCTTTAATGCTGCATTCCAACTGTATGACATAATCGTGTCTGCACTAGACAATCCATCGATTGATATTGTGAGCAACAATTTATGCTGTAGGAGTATGATAACAACCAAACCTGACCACCCGATCCATAATGTTGCCTCTTGCAAACAAATCACCAAACAAACAAACATGGGGAAGGCTCCTTAAACAAACAAACATGGGGGTAGGCTCCTTAAACAAACAAACAAGCATGGTATAGGCTCCTTCAACAAACAAACAAACATGGGATAGGCTCCTTCAACAAATAACAAACAAACAAGCATGGTATAGACTCCTTCAACAAACAAACAAACAAGCATGGTATAGGCTCCTTCAACAAACAAACAAACAAACATGGGATAGGCTCCTTCAACAAATAACAAACAAACAAGCATGGGATAGACTCCTTCAACAAACAAACAATTAAAAAACCATGGGGTAGGCTCCTTAAACAAACAATCAGTTCCTCTAACCATGAGGACAACAAACACAGGCTTTTAGGGACCAATTCTAACCTTGAATCCATATCTTGTATGTCACTTAAACAATGAAAACATAGACACACAAACACAGGCAACTCCCTTGAGATAAGGAACCATACAAAACAAATCCGTAATTATCATCTTGTGAATGTTCTGCACTACCAAATTAAACTAAACTACAATAAAATGAAACTACTGAAATCAGGGGATGACTCACCTGGTGCCTTGTGAGCCACTTACACGACAGTGTGAACTGTGGGGGGTGGACGGACGGGTAGTCAGGGGGAAGGCCAAAGTTCAAGGTCACTGGCGGTAGAAACTTCACTTCTGTTAAATCTTGTGTCACTTTGTTTAAATTTGCTGAAATGTAAAACATGAAATTCAAACTTACATCGATAAAATGAAACTTACCTGAACTTTATTCACCATAGTGAAATGACAGATGTGATGTAAAATCTTGTCACTCACCAATCATCAATCTGGATACAATAGTGGTGAAAATACTGGTTTAAACCCAATGGGCGCTGAATCCACTTTGTGTAAGTTCATTGAGGTATGAAGCTTCACAGGTGTAACGGCGTAAATATAAGATATAACCACCACAGAGCTCCAGATAAGCTTTTGGTGTTGTGGGTATTTTACCTATGCATTTTAAAATCATTGGGTATCAGTAATTCTTGTTATTCAAATTTCTGTTACCCACTAGTTTTTACACATGTGGGTATTTAAGTTAAATATTTAAAAACACTATTTATCAAGTCCCTGCAAACTGGTGTCGTGTAGGTTCGAGAGCTTTATAGGACTCAAAAATACCACGATGTATTGTATAGTGTGATGGCAAGCAATCATGATGTAACTGTCATCGTGGAGTTTGGCAAGGTTGACGTAATGCCTGGTTATAATTTCAAAATAAGTTGCTGATTTGCTAATCGAATATGCAGGGTTACTTCACAATAGTTTGATGATACACACAAGTTTTATTTTTGTAGCGTATCTGTAATGTTCGTTGCGCATTTGATACGCTTGGATTTTATTTTACTGCATATTTCTGCATTTCTGATGCATATTTTACGCAGGTACGCAGCTTATCTAGAGCTCTGAACCATCTACATGCAATGTTTCTGCTTCATCCTATTCCCTGGGGCACGGGTGGCCCAGTCGTCTAAGGCACCGCAATTCGCTGTGCAGAGTTGCGTCCCTTGGGCACGCCAGAAACCTATGATTGTGGGTTCGAATCCCGGTACACCCTGATTATGTTTCTAGGTTTGTCAGCACCATACCTGAGCTCGTGGGTTTCACCGAAGTGGTAAACGCCTGACACCTGCATCACTTCAGGCTTTCCTACCACATTAAGCTGACACGCCATGATATAACGGAAATACTGTCAAAAGCGGAGTTAAACCCAACTCACTCACTCACTCATCCTATTCCCGCCACTTTCGTAACCACGTCACTTGTCTTTTTATCTACACAGCATAACATAGTGTGAATATGTAGCAGGGTAAGGAGTCATTCCACAGATGATGTCCTTCCCTTGTCATCTTGCTGGTTATGTGGACAAGTGGTCCGACTTCAGATCAAAAGGTCTGTGGTTTGAATCCCATCACGTGATGGGAAATTTTATGCCCACTGCATTCACGTTTCAAAATTAGAATCCTTCAACTAACCTGTATGTACTTTCATATTTCAGGAATTGGTAAAACTATGAAAGATTAATAATTGTCTTAAAAGAGCAACCAATTAATGGTAAATGACATGTAGTCTTAAAATTTACAGAACAGAACACTTAATATTTCACTGCAATGAACAAAACACTTCGACGGAACTATTGTCATACAAGAGTTACCTACCTAGAAATTGTCTTCCTTTATCATAGGTGTCAAGGTGGTACGCAAACTGTTGACTGGCCTTTCACATTAGTTCCACATTGACAAGGCAAAATAATGACAGATGGTCATTTATGGAGTCAGTATTGCTTCTTGACGTTTGTTTATCTCTTGACAATATTTCGTCATAAACTGTAAATTTCTCATTTACCTTGTCAACTGAGAATCTTCGTTTCGCAAAGCGCCATTTTTGTTACTTAACCAGCGTGTATTCCTTAGCTTCAAACTGAGGTTTCAAGAATAATTTTTGTTGAAGTTGATGTTGTATATCATCATATACAAATGTATGACAAAGAATTCCACTGACCTCAAATATTTATTATTACTTTTGTTTATATTAATCAAGATTTTGCAAACCCCCTCAAAATGTCCCTCAAGGTTTTACATTTGTAATAAAAAAAATAGTTTCCAGGTAAACAAACAACTGCACAAAATATATATAATAAATATGTGACATTGCTGGTCATACCGAAGACCCAGGTTTCGATTTGCAACATAGGTAGATTGTGTGAAGCCCATTTGTGGTGTTCCCCGCCATGATATTGCTGGAATATTGCTAAAAGCGACGTAAAACCTCACTCACTCACTCGATACATGTCCTCTATATACTCAACAAAAAATTCATCTAGACCTGCTCAGAGGGCGATATTAGGCCCCAATTCTCAATTCATGTCAGTACAGTTAGAGCTAATATGAAGGCTTCGTCAAGCTGGCTTCTACTGACTGAGTTGCGAGTGGACTAATAAAAGGAAGAAGCTCATTTTACATTATTGTACTGAATACAATGTTAACATACAATAATAAAAGTACCTCAGAGAAATAAGAAAAATTTGAAATAACATTTTCCCAGTTTGCTTACAACATGTACCAAGAGCACTTAGTTTTGAAATCCAGGACCACAGACATCAATATTAATGAAATTTCACGACGGCCTGTAAGGAATTTAATCTGGACAAGATAAACCAGATAACTAAGAAATTCTGAGTATCCATGGTAATTGCAATTTACTTAATTATCTGCCATTAGAAATATTTTTGGAAAATTAATGATGAATTCCTTTGATAGAAATTAATGAACAGGAGGCTGATACTGCCCAAACTAACCTTCATCTTCCTGTTTTTCTCTGTGGGGGTCTATCTGGATGTAGAATGGATGGGGGAGGGGGAAGCAGGCCACAAACTGGCCCCCTGGCTCCTCCCCGTCCTGGGAGAGTGTCAAAACACTGTTGTCATAGATACTGGCCAGGGCTGTCAGCTCATCCTCCTGATCTTCCTTGTCGGCCATTGCTTACATCTGCAAGCAACACACTGAATCAGCAATACATATTGTATACAGACTTATTTCTTTAGAAACATCATTTTTATTAACCGGAAATGATAAAATAAAATAATTTGTTTTTTTGTGTATCTGTTGTTTAACGCAGCACTCAGCAATATTGAAGTTGTACGACAGCGCCCTGTATATAACCGAGTCTGGACCAGACATTCCAGTGACTGACATCACGAGCATCGATCCATGCAATTGGGATATGATGACATACATCAACTAAGTCATCTAGCCTGACCATCCAAATCTCTTTGTAGATGATCATGGGTCACTAAACATCAAGTCTAACCCGAATCTTCATAGGCGCCCGAACCAAGTCAAACGAAAGATAAATCACAAAAATCTTATTAACTGATAAGGCAATAAGGTCATATAAAATGTAGCCGCTATATTTATTCAAGGATCCAAGGAAAGAGTTGGGGTAATCTACCCTAACCCAACCAACCATAAACAACGAAGAGGTATGCAAACATACATCTTTTCCAAAACAGAATAATTTTTGTTGAAATATATCTAGTTGTTATAATACTATTTGGTAACAAACAGATTGTATAATCGCACCTGTTTAATTGGTCTCATTTGAAGCACAGGATCCGGACCATGTAACTAATAATAATAACAAACAAAGTCGCAGACGAGGCCTAAGTCGTTCGTCCTCGTCTGTGAAATTGTTTGTTGTTAGTTACATAATCATATCGTGAACATGTTGAAACCGTCGTGTTACCATCCCATCAATGTGATATGTCATGTAATGTGACCAGGCTACACAGATTTCCACTACAGTAGGCAAGTAGTTGTTTGTCTTTACCGGTTTGCATGAACTGATAGTGATACTAGTGATAGCTAATTATACGTCCAAGTTGAAAAGCCTCCGTGGAATAAATAAAAATGAGTCTCTAAGTAGTCGTCTTCCTGAACGACTTTAGAAAGAAATAACCGTCAGTATTCAATCATAACAGTGAAATGAAAAATATCAACACATCTTACATGTGGCATCGTTATTGCACCGTTCTTCGAAAGCTTTCGTGTTGTTTTCGTCCTTTAATTAGAGTTACTTCCCTTGTATTTCCGTCATTCGGAAATAGTCGGGGAATTCCGTTTCAAAGGGGGTTTCCCGTTGCAATTGTGGGATTGTCTGAAGATGAAATGAAGTCCGCTCATTACAATAATGTATTAATTATGAAAACTGAAGTCACAAATGATTTTGTCGTGAGAGTTTGCTTCCATACTCTTATATGAATGAATTAATGAATGAATGAATTCGACAGTTTTTTAAGGGAACATGTGCAATCAATCGTTTAACCTCAGTATGTTGTGCGAAAAGAAATATGTGAATATTTAGATGAAAGCGTGGTGTGTGTGTATATTGTTCTGTATCTGAGTTGCGTAGTTTAGATTTACCCCGCCTTTACCAATAAACAGTATTTTAGTTATATACACCACGGCCGTAAGCCCGACATGACGCGGGTACACGGGTATGGTGCTAACCAGGGGTGTCACGATAAATCGAAATATCGATATATAGCTATTGGTAAGCACTTTAGGTCAATAAATCGATTGTTAAATCAGTTTCCGATTAACAGTATCGATTTCAGTTAGGAATATCGATAGTTTCGATTTTATTTTTCCATATCAATAAAATATATGCAATGCTGTTCAAATTTGTTTTTCTTTTGAGTGGTAGTAATTTACACATGATATTGTGGAAGATTCTTTTTCTTAAAATATTACCATTAGAAAAAGAAAATCAGTCATATCTCAAACTTTGCTTTTTATTTGTTGTTATGGTTATGTCATTCAAAGGAAACTTCAGTTCCAAGGTTTAAATTCCATCTAAAATGATACACCGAAAACTTTCGATATTTATCGCAATCGTTGCTTGCAATATCAATAGTTATCGCAATATAATTTCTTTCAATATCAAAAGTTATGGTGATTTCCATACCAATAGTCACCCCTAGTGCTTACAAACCTAGAAACCTGATCGCGGCGAATCGGGATTCGAACCCACAACGTTAAGTTTCTGGCGTTTTAAAGAGACGCCACTCTGCACAGCGAATAGCGCCCCCTTAGACGACTGGGCCATCCGTGCCCCCAGGCAAATATGATGCTGATGTCACCGTGTATAGACTGATAGCCATATTTTAGGAACCCTAAGCCATCGGGATATTCCAAATTCAGTCCATGCCATTGTATCGATCAACGTGACTATCGGGATATCAATAAGTGTTTCAACCGCTACACCTCAAATCCATGTACAAAGCGTTGTCAGCAAACAATGCTGTGTGTATAATTGTGAGTGCAGCCGGACGTTGTATAACTGATCATCAATTAGACAGACAGACAGACAGACAGACTGACAGACAGATATTTTTATTCAGTATAAGACGACTGGCCCTAAATAGAATAGCAGAGATATACAAAGGCGACACAATCTATGGATAACAACTTCTTAAATAATGTTGTTATCCATAAATTGTGTCTACTTTGTCATCCGTCAACTTCTAAGTAATGCCTAAGAATTCAGCAGATATGTAACCATCTGCACAATATATTTATACATAATACATACAGAAGTAGATGTGTATTTATGTTAAAACTAATTTAAGGAACAGTATTTCTTATTAGATTAACCTTCAAGAGGAATACACTTATGCAATATTTCATAATCTTGTGATGAAATCAATATATGAAGGAATGTATGGATGGGATGGTTATATATTTATCGTGGGAGATTATAAAGTTCACGCACAAACAAAATATTCAATTCAACTTCAATAAAATAGTTTCCCTTACTGAGACAATATGACCAGAGTCTTTCTTCCTGTGGTGTAGAATGGTGTCTTCCTGTATATACTGCGATGTTAAAGTTGCTGTATCTAAAGCGTGATAAAATATATGATCATCAATTTATTGATTTGGATTAGGGATGCTGTGGGTCAAGAGGGATTAAAATAACATTACAGCAGAACTCATGATCTTTATTTATAAATCTTCAATTTAAAAATATCTTAAGGAAGAATATATGGTCCACATTCAGCCCAATCAAATACCAGTAAATCTTTAAACCTTCAAAGAAAAGTTTTAAATCGTTCACTAAGCTAATAGGTGCAGTATATACTCTATCCCCATTGTTTTATATACTCTAGGGACAGTAGAGTAGCCTAGTGGTTAGAGCGTTCGCTCGTCACACCGAAGGCTCGGGTTCGAGCCCCCACGTGGGTACAATGTGTGGAGCCGATTTCCCCCGCCGTGATATTGCTGGAATATTGCTGATAGTGCCGTAAAACATACTCACTCACCCACTCACTCACTGTATAATCGCTCGTGAAAATTCGGGTTAGAATTGACCTTTAGCACCCATGCTTGTCGCAAGAGGCGACTAATGGGATCGGGTGGTGAGACTCGCTGATTTGGTTGAAGCATGTCGTCGTATGCTCATGATATCAATCACTGGATAGTCTGACCCAGACTCGATTATTTACAGATAGCCGTCATGTAGCTGGGATATTGCTGACTGCGATGTCAAACAACAAACAAATAAAAAAAAACATACTCTGCCTCTGTTCAAGGACACTACCGAATTTCAGACACCTCGTGCTACTCTATGTATACACACAATTTACCTATGGGATCGCGTGTTACTGTATACAGATCCTTGTGTGCAGTGTATGTCGTTTCCTTATCACGAGATGCAAAAAAAATCATTATCACGAAATCTCATTTGTGGCTAGAGGTCGGCTTGAAAGAACCCCCGCGTGTCGTAATGGTTCAGTGTTTGTATATGATGACACGAACAAACACCATGAGCACATGTCCTTGAATATATAAGGCAGACCAACAAGAGAACCTCTTCCTCCCAGCTCTTCAAACAACATCGGTGTCACATATCTCGGGTAGGTTAAAAAGAAGAACGCTCCAATCAGCTGACGGCTTACGTATTACATATCGTAGCTATTCCAAAGCGTACACGTGTACTTCCTATTAGGTATAAATTTCAGATAAAAAAAGACTTTATGCATTAACACCTATTGGTCGTTGATCAATTTTGCGTCTTGAGCACTGTTGCTTTTGATGCACAAGTTAATAGGTTAATGTTATTTGTGGTCGCTATCGCCTTACCTTGAATCTAGAGGATAAGGTGAAATGTATACAGACTTGACCCAGAACGGATGAGAGGGTGCATTGTTCATCGCGAGCTGTCGGTGAGACATATATTTTCGGTAATATTCCCGATCAGCATTGCAGAGCATATTTTGAAAAAAACCACTAGCATTTCTGAGATTCATCCTTGTTCGCGTCACACAACATGAAGGGAGCATTGAAGACGAGAAGTGAGGAACGTCTACAAGATGTCCAAAATGAAAAACAAAATTTCAGTACCGTTTTTTTGTTGGTTCAGCTAGTCGTGGTGCTAGCTGCCATTGGAGGGTACGTGCTGTATGCCAAGCGGGGGCGCACTGACCTACAATGGTGGAAGACGTCGGTGATCTACCAGATATACCCACGGTCATTCAAAGATTCGGATGGGGATGGAATCGGAGACTTAAGGGGTAAGGACGCTAACGGGTCGTAAGGTGTGTGTGTGTGTGTGTGTGTGTGTGTGTGTGTGTGTGTGTGTGTGTGTTCGCGTGTGTTCGAGCGTGCGTGAGTGCGCGCGTTCAGTGTTTAATCCTATTGCTTGGGCAATATAATTTGAAAACCTGTATTATACATTAAACCCTTCTTAATACTTGTCGTATGCTGATATGGAATATAGCTAGCTAGACCTACCTACTTTAAACATCTAGATTGGTTTTGATTAAATTAAATACGTATCACGACACACTGGTACATGGTACTGAACCTATCACCACACACTGGTACATAGAACTGTACGTATCACGACACACTGGCACATAGTACTGTACGTATCACGACACATTGGTACATAGTACTGTACGTATCACGACACACTGGTACATGGTAATGTACGTATCACGAAACACCGGTACATAGTACTGTACGTATCACCACACACTGGTACATAGTACTGTACGTATCACCACACACTGGTACATAATACTGTACGTATAACGACACACTGGTACATAGTATTGTACGTATAACGACACACTGGTACATAGTATTGTACGTATCTTGACACACCGGTACATAGTACTGTACGTATCACGACACATAGTACATAGTACTGTACGTATCACGAAACACCGGTACATAGTACTGTACGTATCACGAAACACCGGTACAAAGTACTGTACGGATCACGACACACTAGTACATAGTACTGAACGTATCACGACACACTGGTACATAGTACTGTACGGATCACGACACACTGGTACATAGTATTGTACGTATCACGACACATGGTACATAGTACTGAATGCTTACATGATTCTAAACCTGCATTGGCCCTTTACTCTTTCTAGGCAAATCTTACACGTTATGATCTACAACAGGTCAATGGGTTTGAGTGAGTGTGTGAGTGAGTGGGTGAGTGAGTAATGGGTTTCACACATTTTACCCATGTGGGGAATCGAACCAGGGTCCTCGGCGTGAAAAACCACACTACCCCACCGCCCCGTAAATGGTTTTGAAATGTTATTTCAATCATTGTTGGATCGGTTTGGAAGGCTGGTTGGAGTCTGCAAAACATAGAGACTATTTCATGTACTTAGCCAGGTACATGTACATTTCATCAAGTAGAGAAGGAAAGCCATGTAGTTTCACGAATCATCGGGATATTCCAAGTTCTTTTCATGTCAGTGTATCGACCAGCGCGATATCAATACGTATAGCGTTACACCTCTAATCCATCTATTGGGCGTACTCAACACACATGACATTGTGCTTTATAGTGACGCTGAATCACTGACCCCATTTTCACGAATTATCAGTTTAATAAAAATGAATGCAACTGATGCATCTTGAAATATTGCATCTGTGACAAAACGGATAGTTTCTAGCGAGAAATACACTATATTCTACATATCAATTATTTCAAAAGTAAAAACTACAACAGATTCGTTAACTTGTTATACAGAGTTGCGTCCCTTAGTCGTTCTAGGATCCGTTGTTCCCAAACCCAGATAGCCCCGATTTTGATCCACACCCGTCACGCGTCATTATGGGACCTCCCCTCACCTTAAATATACCCACCGTAACTGAACTGTTGTTCACAGTGGCGTTAAACCCAATCCACTCACTCACTCCATATATTTTTATTAACACGTTATGATTACGTGTTGAAATAAAATGACATGATGGTTATTATAAGGGATGTCTGATACCGATCACAGCATTGACAGACGGGTCGTTGTTTCAGGTATCATCTCGAAACTCGACTACTTCCAGTATCTGAACATCAAGGCGATATGGCTCAGTCCATTCTACACGTCTCCCATGAAGGACTTCGGATACGACATCTCCAACCACACCGACGTCGACCCCATCTTCGGCACACTAAAGGACTTTGACGATTTAGTCAAAGAAAGTCACCGCAGGGGTTCGTAATTGTTTTGTAGGATTTCTATGCTTTTTTAAAACTATTTTTTTTATCAAAACTAGCATAAATGTTATTTTACGTCGCATCAATAAAGAGCTCGAATAAGCCGAACTGTTTGCTTTACATTTTGACTTTTGTTTGTTTGTTGTTTAACGCCACACTCAGCAATATTCCAGCTATATGATGGCGGTATGTAAATAATCACGCTTGGACCAGACAATCCAGTGATTGACTTCAGGAGCATCGAACCTCGCAATGTGGGACTTGCATTAACCAAGTCAGCGAGCCTGACCACCAGATCCCGTTAGTCGCCTCTTACGACAAGCATCGTCGCCTTTTACGGCAAGAATGGGTTGCGGAAGACCTAATTCTCACCCGGATCTTCGCGGGTCTTACATTTTACAACATACCAACGGCAATTTTGTAGCTCGAATTAATGGTGAAGGACGCCATTCTCCGGATATGTACAATATTCTAAGAATGAAATAGATAGAGGGGAATTTCGCTGAGGTTTTCTGTCATTTGCTGCTCCGATGAATGCGAAAAATGAACGAGGTGGATAAATGGCTAACTGTGACCAAAGCATGCATGCCTAAGACATCCATGTACCTGCGGTAAGATACATTCGTTGTCCACCGGTCTCTCGGGCACATCAACGAGAGTACATCAACCCATCTTCCCCCGAGACCGGTGGACAACAGTTTTTTTACTTCTAATTTACTATCAACCATAATTAAGCCACAACCATTACGTCGACACAGGCTTGATAAGAATATTATGTTTGAAAAGAAATTAGAAATATTTTCTCAAAACCTGAAGTTTGAATGGGAAACCTAGAGACAATGACAAATTCTCTATCTCCTGAAATGACCATTTCAGATATCAAAGTGATTATCGACTTTGTCCCCAACCACATGAGCGACCAGCATCCCTGGTTCCAGGAGAGTCTGAAAGGGACGGGGAAGTACAGGGACTACTTCATGTGGAGTGACGGCAAGTCATCATTTGGAGTGAGGAAACCGCCGAACAACTGGGTAAAGTCAATCCACCGCCATGTACCGAGCACCTTAACCACATGTAGTACATCTGGCTAAACATCCCCCTTGCAAAGGCAATACTGTGGAGAATTCTGTACATATAAATTACCCGGCGTTTTAATTCAGATCCTTTTTTATTCGAGGAAACACGGTATAATGGACAAAGTTTGAATGAGTTGCAGCATCCCCGGCCGCGTCATACCAAGAGACATTAAAAGATGGTACTTGTTGTTGCCCTGTCTGGCGCTCGGCATTAAGTGGATAAAACAAGGACTGGTGGTCTCGGAGTCAGTATACTGTGTCTGAGTGGCGTATTCATGTTAAACTGCGGCATGGTATCTCTTAAAGATATTATTCTTTAAGTTTAAGTTGACTCACACTATGTTAACCAAAGGGGCTTTGTGTTTAAACAAAAAAGACAAAATCCAAACTCATGCCATGCTGTGTTCTTCCAGCTGGGCGTGTTTAGTGGGGAGTGCTGGCGATGGAACGAACAGCGAAAGCAGTATTACTACCACGCATTTGTGAAGGAACAGCCTGACCTAAATTACAGGAACCCAGATGTAGTCAAAGACATGAACGTAAGTTCTATACGGCTCCTCAACCAATTGCTACCTTTCCTTTCAGCTTTCCTATTTCGGCGGCAGCGGCTGGGAGTGGAGTAAGACAAGGAAACAGTACTTTTACCATGCTTTTATCAAGGAACAGCCTGACTTGAACTTTAGAAATCCAGACGTTGTGGAAGACATCAACGTGAGTGTAGTGTGTGATCGATAGTTAAACCGAACTGGTTCCACAATACGGTGTTTCGACTTGTACAGTTTATATTTATTATTATTTAGCCCCACACAAGTCGACGTTGGATAAGTACTGTATCTTTAAATATTGCTGAAGCAATAGCTGCATTTTTACCTATATTCGTACATACATACGGATATTTATGTATTATTTGAACCGCCCTGTGGGAATGAACGCAAAAGAAGATAAGTCATTGCATGTGTGTTTGGATTGAGAAAGAAGTACTTGTCTTTAAATATAAGCTTCCTTGTTGATGAAACCGTCAGAGGTTGTTATTTTGATTTGAAACTTCTGACTGACTGATGAGAGTCGAAGATTTTCCCCGAACAGCGTAGAATCTATATTTATATTATATGACCCACATATACATTCGACGTTAGATACGTCGTCCTCAGAATACATGAATGTAGCAGTCTGATCTGCTCAACTGCGGATAGTTCTACAAGATTTCAATGGCCTCAAGGTCTTCGATTTGTTGACATTTCATAGTTAAATTAATTTCGTTTGGTAAGACAGCGACCTGCATATGTTTCTGCTGGGCCAACTGTTGCAGGACGTGCTGAGGTTCTGGATGGAGAGGGGAGTGGATGGTATCCGGGTGGACGCCATCATGAAACTGTTCGAGTCAGAGAACATCTTCCAGGACGAGCCCCGGAGCAACCGACCTGATGTTCCCGCCGTACGTATGTTACACGTTACAGCTACTAGTCCCGACCCGCCGTACGTATGTTATACGTTACAGCTACTAGTCCCGACCCGCCGTACGTATGTTACACGTTACAGCTACTAGTCCCGACCCGCCGTACGTATGTTACACGTTACAGCTACTTGTCCCTACCCCCCATATGTATGTTACACGTTACAGCTACTGTCCCTACCCACCGTACGTATGTTACAGCTACTAGTCCCGACCCGCCGTACGTATGTTACAACTAGTAGTCTCGACCTGGCTTACGTATGTTACACGTTACAGATACTTGTCCCTACCCGCCGTACTTATGTTACATGTTACAACCCCTAGTCACACCGCACTCTGCTGAGCAAATTGCGGCGCCTTACGCATGTTGAGCACCGGGCCTCCTACACATGAAACAGATTATACAATGTACTACTATAACCTTGCCTACACTGTCGACCACCGGTTATTCCTGGAGAGTAACCTGGTTGATAGTGTGACATTATAACCAGCCAGATTAGGGGCCAAGGATGTCCGGACCATTCGAAAACCTAATGTAGTATGTTGTAGGCAGTAACATTATCTGAGAGAGTGAGCGAGTGAGTGAATATGGTTTTAAGCCGCGTTTAGCACTATTCCAGCAATATCACGGCGGGGGACATCAGAAATGGGCTTCACACATTGTACCCATGTCGGGAATCGAACCCGGGTCTTCGGCGTGACGAGCAAACGCTTTAACCACTAGGCTGCCCGATCTGAGAGAGGATGTTGACATTTAAAAAATGCTAGATCTGCTCTTGCCCATAGTTCGTTTGTCATTCTATCAATGCTCAGTGTACCTGTCCCGTTTCCTTTTATTTACTCACACACTATGCTGATAGGATCAGAACACGCATTCTGACTGTACAGTGTCAATAATGTGTATCTCTTGAACCTGTTTTAGTGACTATTACGGAGCTTAGCACCTGTTTCTATATTTCCTGACTAATGATGTTTAGACACAACTGACATGAGTCATACGGGTGTTGTGAACAGTTCCAGTACGAGTATCTGACGCACATTCACACTGAGAACCTTCCAGAGATCGGGGACGTTGTGAGGGGATGGAAGAAGGTCATGGACGAATATGAGGCCAAGGACGGTCAGTCAAGGTCAGATGTTCAAGGTCATACATTTTTCAACAGCACTACCAAATGGAAATGCCCAAGAAGATTAATATATAGTGATATAGAGGGGTTTGGGGTGATGGTTGCCAGTGCCTGCTACTTTTAATGTAAATTCGAGAGGAGAGTCTTTCAAAGGCATTTAAGTTGGACATAAATATGACAAGATCGAGTATTTGGTTTGATATAATCACCCAATGAAGGGGCAAGAAGTAGCCTGAAACGTCGTGTATATATAATATAGAAGTTGTTATCTACAAAACTCCTAGTCTTACATTCGACCCGTGAAGACCCGGGGTAGAATAGGTCTTCAGCAACCCATGCTTGCTGTAAAAGGCGACAACGCTTGTCGCAAGAGGCGACTAACGGGATCGTGTGGTCAGGCTCGCTGACTTGGTTGATGCATGTCATCGATCCCAATTGTGTATATCGATGCTCATGATGTCAATCAATGTATTGTCTGTTCCCTACTCGATTATTAACAGACCGCCGTCACGCAGCTGGAATATTGCTGAGTGCGGCGTTATACAACAAACAAACAAACAAGCAAATACTATCAAATAGTGAGGATACCAGGTGTTCGCGAAAAGATGAGCGTATCCTGTTCCACAGCTAGCACCAGTCACAAACACATGCCAAGGCAAGTCAATTGTTAGACTAAGAAAAGAAGGGAACATGTGCTCAAAATACGTAATTGCATCAGATATCATTGGACATTATTTATCCGACTGTCGTCCCAATTTGTTTTCAGATTTATGGTGGTGGAGTTGTATGATCCCCCGGCCATTAGGAACAAGTACTATGACTATGGCGCTATGCCCTTTAACTTTGACCTTGTAGAGGGTCTGAAGGCCGACTGTGGGGGTAACTGCTTCCTGGAGGCCATCAGTAATGAATATGACAATCTGCCTGTCGGGGAATGGCCCAAGTTTGTGGTAAGTATGAAGAGTGATTGACATACGATATGCAGGACATAAAAATGACTGCATTCATACTTCACGTCTGATGATACGGCAGTAATTTGGAAGGACAATTCAATTGATTTCATTGAATTAAGAAATTGCTTAATTAATCACAAACATCAAAAATTAAAAGGCGCCTTTCCCGAAAAAAATCAACAAAACAAGAGGATATGCAGCGTATTCATTATGGCAAATATCGGTCCGAGTAGCAATATTATTTAAAGTCGATATTTTATGGATATAGTTTCAAGAGTAATTCACAAAGCGCATATCATTCGTACGGAAGCCTTTATGGCCATTTGTTGAGATACAGAAGTTGAAATTTCAAGATAAAGATACTAATTGGCCTTAAAACGCACATTCGTACTTTACATGTGACACCGTGTGTAATGGTTCAATTATGTTCGACATTGAATCTCATTGGTGTGACGTCATTTTTCTATGTGATTCCATTATGTGTAATACAGTGTTCCTGAATGAGAGTGAGGAAGGCTACTATTCATGAAATAAGAATTACTAAAGATGATTTCCCGTGTCTTCTTGAATGTGTTGTTGATATAGCTGGGTAACCATGACCGTAAGCGGGTGTCCAAACGCTTCGGCGTCGAGTCCGTGAACGTGATGAACATGCTGTTACTGACGTTGAAGGGGACGCCCACCACCTACTACGGCGAGGAACTGGGCATGGAGGAGATTGAGGTCAGCTTTGAGGAAACACAGGACCCCTGGGGCATCAATTTTGGAAAGGTACAGAGGATTCAGTGACTTTGTTAAGTGTCCGTTTTGAACAGTATTCCAGTTATATCAACACGGGGGCGGTCGTGTAGCCTAGTGGTTAAAGCGTTCGCTCGTCACGCCGAAGACCCGGGTTCGATTCCCGACATGGGTACAACGTGTGAAGCCCATTTCTGGTGTCCCCCGTCGTGACGTGGCTGGAATATTGCTAAAACCAATCTCACTTACTATATCACGGCGTGTTAGCTTGATGTGGGAGGAAAACCCGACGTGATGCAGGTCTTAGACTTTGGCCACCTTGGAAAAACCCACGAGTACGGGTATGGTGTTTCCGAACCTAGAAACATAATCGGGGCTAACAGGGATTCGAACACACGATCATAGATTTCTGGCGTGCCCCAGGGACGCAACTTTGCGTAGCGAATTGCGGCGCCATAAACGACAGGGCCAACCGTGCCCCCAGAAATCCTGTGATAGAGATTGAGCGCGTGCGTGCTTGGGTGAGTGGGTGTATCTACAATGGCAAATATTTCAGCCATATCAGGGCGAGGGGACCCATCAATGTGCATATGACATCCAACCCCTGTAGTGAAGAGCGATCACTTTTCATTAGACTCTCCCAGTACGTTGGACTAGGGGTTTATTGCCTAGGTGTATTACCTTTTGGCTTTTTCTCAATGAATGTTCCTTCAATGGCAAGGACTAATTTTAAGAGTGAGTGAGTGAGTATGGTTTTAAGCTGCTTTTAGTAATATTCTAGCAATATCACGGCGAGAGACATCAGAAATAGGCTTCGCACATTGTACTCTGGTCTTCAGCGAGACAGGCGAACTCTTTAACCATTAGGCTTCCACACCATCTTAATTTCGAAGACTTTACCTTAATTCAGATTATCTAACACTAAGCATACGCACATCCTATTATTTGCGGGAACGGGAACGATTTCAGCTTCTAACTAAGGACTCGACAGAATGACCAGTTCCAAGCATACCTTTGATTCAGATGAAATTACTGATGCAAGGAGTCGAATGATTGTTAATACGTGATGAGATTCCGGCCTATTTTATACTGGTAAACAGATTGTTCAGAAACCTGTCATAAATAACATGATATAGAAAGTTTATACAGGCATTGATTTTACACAAATAATGTGTCAATCTGGATTCGACACAGAAAAATGTTAGTACCGGGACGGCACGTTTTTAAGCCCCCTCGTTATCCGGAAAAAACAAAACGCTTTTAATCACATGGGCTTAAATTAACTTAAAACTTTGATTTGATTAGTCTCCTTTATCGGATTTACTTTAAGAAGCGTTGTAGCACGCTTCTACATAGGGGGCGGTGGGGTAGCCTAGTGGTTAAAGCGTCCGTTCGTCACGCTGAAGACCCGGGTTCGATTCCCCACATGGGCATAATGTGTGAAGTCAATTTCTGGTGTCTCCAGCTGTGATATTGCTTGAATATTGCTAAATGCGGCGTAAAACTAAACTCACTCACTCACGCTTCTATATGGCAAATTTGCACCTGTCCTATAATTGCACCTCAAGCGGTTTCAACATTAACAAGCCACATTGGACCCATAACGTTGGGGGTCGGTCACAATGTGTGAAGCACATTTCTGGTGTCCCCCGCCGTGATATTGCTGGAATATTGCTAAAGGCGGCGTAAAGCCATACTCACTCACTCACAACGTAGGCAAAACACTGGAGACTCAATATGACGTTTTAAAGGCAGGGGCACGAGTAGCCCTAAGGCGCCGCGATTCGCTGTAAAGAGTTGCGTCCCTTGGGCACGCCAGAAACCTATGATTGTGGGTTCGAATCCCGGTTCGCCCCGATTATGTTTCTAGGTTTGTCAGCACCATACCCGTGTTCGTGAGTGTTCGTCTAAGACCTGCATCACTTCAGGCTTTCCTCCCACATTAAGCTTACACGCCGTGATATAACTGGAATACTGTTAAATTTAAAGCGATGTCAAACCCAGGTCACTCACTTTTAAAGGCATAGGACAGCTTAGCATAATTTCGATATTTGTTTGTTGTTACTTCTTTGACATGTGTCATTTCAGTTTTTAACGTGTGATTGACTCATAACATTTAATTTGGAAAAGAAAATCAGGTCTTATGTTAAGGTTTTACTCTCTCATACCATCTGTAAGTATTGTTTTATCAATCTTACGATATTCATTCTTCCTATCACGTTCTTGCCCTGGGCTTAAATTTGTATAAAACGATGACGTAATCAAAATAAGTAAAATCCATAAGTAGGCCCAGCGCTTAAAAACGTGGAGTCCCGATATGCATTACGTTCTTGCAACCCCTTTTCAGGAGCGTTACACTGAGTTTTCCCGGGACCCCTGCCGCTCTCCCCTCCAGTGGGACGCCTCCAGTCAGTCGGGTTTCACCTCCTCCTCCAAGCCATGGCTTCCCGTCCATCCGGGTTACAAGACTTGTAACGTGCAGGTAAATCTCATTAAAGTCAGACCTTAAATCTCGCTGCCGCTAAACAAAAATCTGAGGACATCCCATGACGAGTCACGTGAG
Organism: Haliotis cracherodii; assembly: GCF_022045235.1. NCBI lineage: Eukaryota > Metazoa > Mollusca > Gastropoda > Lepetellida > Haliotidae > Haliotis > Haliotis cracherodii. Next base: position 32,019,150 of record NW_027266341.1, read on the forward strand.
AACGACCTTTCGCTATCTTTGACCGATCACTGAAATGAGTAACAAGAAGTCGACATCAGCCAAATTAGAAAGCAGCTTTCTCTAGCTTTATGGCACACGTTTCAACCTGGCGACTTCCATTTCAGACTACGCTTGAAACATATATAAACACAGATCTCGATTAATTTAAAATTTTGAAAACTGGACAAACAAACATCCCGGAATGTCTATTATATTGTTGAGGGTGTACGCCTACGTACTGTGCAATGCCTCTTTCGTTCAAATGTTTATCCCATGGAAGCGAGAGATAGACGATGATTTTGACGGAATCAGTCGAACGGGCCGTAACTGTCGTTCGGAATACCCCGTGTTAACGTTTTCGAGGTTACATGATTTGAAAACACATTCCGACATTCACTTTCATGATCTGGCAAGGGATGCTTTGATTGGTCGGATGAAATGTCATTCTGACGTGACCCGTAATGGGATGTCCTCAGATCTTTGTTTAGGCTGCAGATTAGACACACACTGCGGTTATTACTACACCGAGGTCCAGACCTCGTCTGGAGCTGGAAACTCATTTTTGATACCAATGGTTTGTTAGTCAATACGACGTCTCTATCTAAACGATTTCTGCCATGACGGACCAACTGGATGAACGAGGCCCCCATTTGGAGCTAGTCAGTGAGTGAGTTTGTTTCAACGCCGCTTTTAACAGTATTCCAGTTATATCACGGCGTGACAGCCTAATGTGGGAGGAAAGTCCGAAGTGATGCAGGTCTCAGAAGTTTACTACTTCGGTGAAACCCACGAGCACGGGGCGAACCGGGATTCTAACCCACAATCATAGGTTTCTGGTGTGCCCAAGGGACGCAACTCTTTACAGCGAATCGCGGAGCCTTAGACGACTGGGCCATCCGTGCCCCTCCATTTAGAGGCATTACCTACCTGTATCATAGGTTGTGTGTTCAGTGATATTTGTTTTTCTCTGGCCCGATTTGTTTTGTTATGTATTCCTTGAAGTTTATAGACCAATGGGTATAGAATAACAAATATGTGATCATTGTGTCAGGGCACACTATTCTATTTTACAGTTTACTCACTCATAAGTAGGTCGGAGTAAAATATACTATCAATTACTTAATCTAAATATTTCTTACTTTACTTGGCAGTGTGTAAGTCGATTTATATCATGCTAAATATTACTGAATTCTTTGTTGTTCCTCTTTCTTGTATTTTGAAATTGTATAGATTTTACTTCATCAAAAACAGAGCCAATCAATTGATAAATATGTTCACTATATTTAGCAATGAACGTAATGAGAGGGCATTTTAACAAAGTATACGCTTAGCAAAAGTAAGTGGGTTTGGGTATATATATGAAATATAGAATTAATTTTACACTTATTCGGTTTTCGAGTAAAAACCCATTTTTCATACCTTCACTACTGCAGAGATCCTCATGTTATAACACTGGATCCATCTTTTCTACCTCTTCCTCTTCCAGGTACAAAAGAAAAAGAAAGATTCCTCTTTGAACATTTACAAATCTTTAGCAACGTTGCGAGAGGTCCCTGCCTTTCAAGATCCAGATGTTCAATTTGCGGTTGTCAACGATAATATATTATCCTATGTGCGAGGTACCGCCAACACTGGCCGATATCTCGTTACAATGAACCTCGGACACGATTTGTCGACAGCCGATTACACCAAGGAACCCGCCAAAGCCAAAAGCGGCCGTGTTGTTATAAACACTGAGAACTTTAATGAAGCGAAATTTAACGTTGGGAAAAGTGTGTCCTTATCAGGTTTAACTTTGAAACCTGGACAAGGTTTAGTTCTTAAGTTATAAGACATATATTATTAAGTTGTAATTTTCGATTTCAAACTGGACCATGTTCTGCGCAGATATATGAATCTGTTTAAATATGGGTTTTCTCAACTTACCTTAATATCTGTCAAACCAACTAATACCAACCATCATCTAAGCAGGGTACGCTATTTCATTATACCTAAGAGTGAGTGATCAATCACTAGATTGTGTGGTACAGAATTGATGAATGACCGCCGTTATGTAGCTAGAATACGGCTTGATGCGGTGTTAAACAGTTTTTTTTAACAATTTAATTGTAAGTATTTTGTATTAGTTTTTCATGTTGAAAATAAAATGTATATTAATGCCTTTCACACTTCATATGGGAGTGAGTGTGTATGGTTTTATGCAATATTCCAGCAATATCACGGCTGGGGACACCAGAAATGAGCTTCACACATTGTGCCCATGTCGGGAATCGAACCCGGGTCTTCAGCGTAACGAGCGAACGCTTTAACCACTAGGCTACCCCACTGCCCCGATCATACCTAATAAATTCATTGTAGTATCTTATCATATTATAACATTTATAATAATATTACAAAACAAAACAACGTTACAATTTTAACAAACTCATCCCTTGTTACTAATATGTTGCAATATTGAGGTTTTTAATTCGTTATGAACATGACATGTTCAATACATGTTCAATGTTGAAACATGACAATAGTATAATATACCGCTGCTTTTTTTAAATGAAAAATATACATTCATTTTCCTGAAACGGGCTGAATTTAGACTCAGTGAACGCATGTCAATGGCACTTGGTTGCCTCAAACTAGGCCTTGACGTGTTCTTTTTATAGAACTATTGTAGCCCCATTGTTAAACATACGACAACCCAACTTTGAACACGTACATCGATTCTACATGATAACTCTGCCACGAAACTCGCATTTCTTTTATTCATACCATGACAGATTTCCAATATTACTATCGGGTGGTCCTTAACTTCTTTTGGGTAGTATATATACCTAACATATTGATACAGTAACTGTGTTTAAGCTACCGGTATAGTCGCATAGTTTCAAGAATAGGGTCAGTGGGTGTATTGTATGGAATCCTTGACATTGTTGCATTGTCGCAAAGTCGCATTATCGTCTATGCAAAAAGTGTCAAAATTAACAAAAGACAGTGCGACAATGCGTCAGTTTGGCCATATGTCGCATTATCGCGTTTGTAATAATTACTGCATATTTTAATATTTTAACAAAGCGCGACAACGCGACAATGTCCTTTCAAGTATTCCATAGTTTTGTGTTAGAATGGTATAAAAGCAGTCTTTATTTATCGGGGGCAAAAAAGGGTTTTTGGAGTGTTCATGTGTATATATACGTGTGTAGGGTAGACAATGTGCTCGGTAACACATGCTACATCTGTTTGTTGCCTTTATTGTTCATCGTCAAATAATTTGTATTGTACATGCATGTGTGTGTTAATAGTCGGATTATCTTGATATCAGGTACTGTCATTTGTGATTACATACATGTTATTTTAAATCAAGCAAATCAACCAAACATGGATGTTGTCACAGGAGACAATATCAGTATAAATATTACTTCTGGGAATTCATATCTGATCCATCAGGCTGTCACTGGCCACATTCCAAATTTCGTTGTAATATTGAACAACAGACTACCGCATTATGGGTCGTTGCTTGAGAACACCTGTGTCGACTCTCATTTCCAGTTATCCATTCATATATGTTTTAACGCTATTGCCTGTTACTCCAAAATATATCTGTGTAGGGTAATAATAAAGAATGGTTGTACTCTGGCGTTGACGTTTTATAATTGAATATATAAAGGAAAACAAATGCCACATTTGATGTTTCTCACACAGACATCTTCCCGGGGCAAGTGAGTTGACTGACTATAAAATTCCAGTTTCCACCCTTACCGAACTAGGCTGGTATTATGGAGTTACATTTTGGCTGAACTAACGAGTCTATGCATAGTCCAATCAAAATCGCACTCCGAAATCGAAATCCGGTTCGTAATCTGTCATGCAGATTTCGGTCGTTTGCGGGATTTGCAAAGCATGTGCACCACTAACTCGTCAACAAATATTTTCTACATCTTTTCATGTTTTTAATGAAGGTGCTCACGTGATTTGATGCACTTCGAGATGTAAACTCATTTTATCACAATACATAGATCTTGATTATCGATCAGATCGCCTTGACTGGGCGCCGCAGTTTTGTTTGAAGCAAATGCAAGTGATACGAGTGTTGGAATCTGATTGGTCCATAGGAGAGGCATAGAAGGGACATAACTCATAATAGCCACTGGTGGCGCTACGATCGAGCCCAGGAATTCCAGCCTAGTTCGGCAAGGGTGGAAACCGGACTCTTAAAGTCAGTGAACTCTCTTGCCTCGGGAAGATGCACATAGAGGGATAACGTCAGAAGAAAACTGAATAGTTGCTGTTTTGACCAAATGTCCATAGGCGATCATGGAATTATCCCAACAACGTTCTGGAAATGGCGATCAAGTTAAAATTCGAAACTGGTTTGATTAACAAACGAGAACGGAAATCCAATGTTTTCTATTCCCCAAAGACCAAAATGCGTACATATTAAATCAGTCCATTCCTCTATGGTAAAGTGTATGGTACTCTCTGCGATCCAGTGATTCACTATTTCTTCTATTTTCGTCTTTGCATTTGTTGTTGATAGGGATTAACAAGAAGATCGTTTATAGGAAGATCGTTGATAAGAGTGAATAAGTATAGTTTTACGCCGCATTTAGCAATATTCTAGCAATTGTTTAGATATGTTGCTCAGGCCTGTCTGTGTTTGATAAGCCGATAATTAAGTATTTAAGAAAAATAAGATTGCTAATGTAGCAGGACGTGGAGTCATCCCACAGATGACATACTTACCTTGTCAGCTTGCAGACGGGGTTAACCTCTCTGGTCATGTGGTTCGAATCCCATCACGGGACTCTGAAATTTTATGGCCGTTACATTGGCGCCCAACGTGGGGCTGAGCACGTTTATATTAAATTTGAGCAAAATAAGCCTCAGTACCCTACTATGCGGCCCGGGACGTGCCTTCTGTTGACGGGGGAGTATGTAGCAGGGCGTGGAGTCATCCCACAGATGACATCCTTACCTTGTCAGCTTGCTGACGGGGTTAACCTCTTAGGTCATGTGGACAAGGCGTCCGACCTCGGATCAGAAGGTCCGTGGTTCGAATCCCATCACAGGACTCGGAAGTTTTATGGCCGTTACACTAACATTTGAATTTCCCCAAGCTACGCCGCTGGTTTAACTAATTACCCTAGGAAACATTCAAGGCATTATCTGTGTATTGGGCCAAACAGTTTCTATTTTTAGTTTTGGCCTGTAGAAGTTTTGTTATGAGTTATTGTTGAATGTCCTTAGCGTTTGCGCAATGCAAGACTACTTACAGTTTTGTATTAAGGACGAAGGGAACTAACTGCTTTGCAAATGAATTCGAAAGTTGGAAAATACCACAAGCCTAAAAATACAACTGCTTTGGCTCCTCACATCGTTGTCAATGAATGCGTTACAACAGGAACGTTGTTGCGGAGTTGAACTTGCGGCGAATGGATTATCGGAAACGATGGTCGTCGATTACATAATGCTGATGTTTGGTGTTTTGTCTGCCAAGAAAGGTTAAGTTGAACGTATCGGTAAGTACACGGTGGCAAATTTGACAGCCAGCATAATCTGAACACAACCCCCCTCGAAATATCGCTTCTAGCCAACCTCTCGAACTGCCAACCTCTTTGAAAACGAGACAGCAAATTCACATGAACTCGTTATTGGTCAGTAACTAAAAATATATACCCCCCATACGTTACATATAGGGGTTATATATTTACTGACCAATAACGAGTTCCTGTGAGCTAACTGACTGTCTTGACAGGATATGTTAGGCGTCTGTTTTTCACAACTCGGGCTGGAACAAGTCCAAATTTACTACCCGGGTACCCACCCCCATATTACCCGACACCACCGGCTGTAGGTCTCAAGAGATAGGTACAGACTGTCCGATTGGAAAAAGTTTGACCGTAGCCCTGGAAAAATGTACTTAGATACACCAGAGACCATATAATAATCTCTGGATACACCTATAAAACGGTCTGGTGCATACCCTGTAGTTTTATTCAAACATGTCGGATGAAAGGGCGGTAGTAGTCAGAAAGAACTGCCAACGTAAGTGACTTGTAGTTGAGATATAGAGTTATGAATACACAATGCCATTTAGAAAGTTGTGAAATGTACCAAATGTTATGTTTGGGATAACATTGTTACATTTGACCACTTTCTAAATGGCATTGTGTATTCATAATTTTCCGCCTTGAGAGCCATGCCAATTTACTCTTGTCAGAGGGGTACTCAAAGTATGTGATGTAGACTACCAGTTGTCGGACTTTCATTTTTGTGGAAGCCTCAGTTACTGAGTGGGTTAGATTTTTAGCATAGCCCTGGCAACATATATTTAGATTCATGTATCAAACAATCTGGTCCTCCATACACTGAAGCTGAATTAAGTTTTATCTTTATTCAACCATATGAAAAAAATCAGAAGGAATGGGTGCATAGTCAGAAAGAAATGGGAACCTTAGTGACTTGTAGTGTAACCGTAGAGTTCAAGATAAGTTTTGTCATTAAACAATATATCACGTGACTAACCACGGGTAGTCCTGTGGGTACCCGGGTCCTACTCAGTACCCACCTGACCCGGGTACCCGAGTTACCCGTCCCTACTGTCTGGGCTCCTTTTTATTCTATTTTATAAAGATAATTTAACAACTGGTATCTGTAAGATATGTTTATTTAGGGGACTAGATGTTAGTCTAGGTCAACCACTATGTCTAGCGGGTCAAGACTAATCCACATTGATCTAAATGGGGAGTGCAGGAGTACATCCCACCTTTTTCAGACACCTTACTTGTTCTTGCACCCTAGGTCGAGTCACTTGGGTATTATGTGGACCCACCATTTTTAAATTCCTGGATCCGCTTCTTTTGTTGATGGCGGCCTGTGATTTATGAAGTCTGGATCAGACGAAGCAGTGATTAATACAACTGTGATCAAGTCCGATCCACCTGGGACCAGTTCTAACCTGGTAACACTTGTACAACGGTATATTTCATGTAAGAGCTTGGTTATGTACAGTGACAACAGTGTACAAGGTTCGCAGTGGTAATGCCTTGGAGCAGCTTGGGTAAGTTTAATACCCCAGTGATGAGCCAGGGTAGAAGTGGTCTTCAGCAACCCATGCTTGCCGACCCGTGAAGATCCGGAGTAGAATAGGTGTTCAGCAACCCATGCTTGCCGTAAAAGGCGACTATGCTTGTTGTAAGAGGCGACTAACGGGATCGGGTGGTCAGGCTCACAGACTTGGTTGATGCGTGTCATCGATCCCAATTGAGTGGATCGATGCTTATGACATTAATCACTGGATTGTCTTGTCCAGACTCGATTATCTACAGACCGCCATCATATAGCTTGAATATTGCTGAGTGCGGCGTTAAACAACAAACCAACCAACCATGCTTGCCATAAGCGACGAATGACGGGTCACATGGCTCACTGATTTGGTTGATGCAAACTGCAGTCATTTATAAATAGATGAAATGGAATCTGTCTACACTGGACTTGCGTTGGACTGAAAGTTAAGTTGTCCTTATTATTGATATTCTAGTAAGAGTTATGCCCCTTGTTATCAAGCCTATTGTAACTTCCAGCACATGTTCAGTCTGTTTATTTGTAAAATTACAAATGTCTGTTAATGTTATAGTCCATGTTTACACAGAAATTGAAAAAAGTAACCTTACAAAACTTTTAACAATGCTTGTAATCACTATTTTTATGTAATGTTAATGATAAATATGTAATAACGCTCTGAAAAAGTATCACCGTGTTAACATGATGACATTGATTATTTCGCTAAATTTGATATCAGAATAAAGATAATGATTGAAAGAAATGTTCAAAATTCAGCCGTCAAAATAATCTTTCACTGTAAGTAGTTAAATGTGATAAGAACTGAAGTTGATATAATCTTCTTTACAAATTTTGATTGAATAATTCTGTTTACATTTGTCGTAAATATCTATTTTCTGCTTGACATGTGATCTTACCAATTAAATTGAGGAAATGAACAACAATGAGACAGGTCAGGCAACCGAACACACAATGCCATTTAGAAAGTGGTCAAATGTATCAAATGTTTTATTTGGGATAACACTTTCTTGATAGTACAGATTCTCATACTTTTTGGAGTACCGTCTGGGATTCGAACCCGCACCGCCAGAGTGAGGCACCAAATTGCCAGTACACAAAGTCAGCAATCTAGCACACCCAGCCACCGAGGCCTCCAAAAAATGAAAGTCTGACAGTTAGTAATCTAGATGACATACTTTGTGTACCACTCTGACAAGTGTAAATTGGAGTGGCTCCCATGGCCGAAAGCTATGAACATACAATGCCATTTAGAAAGTGGTCACATGTATCAAATGTTATATTTGGGACAACACTTTCTCAGTAAAGTACAGATTCTCGTACGTTTTTGGGTTGAGTCATGTCTGGGATTCGAACCTACACCAACACAGCCTCGGTGGCTGAGTGGGTTAGATCTCTGACTTTGTTTGCTGGCAATTTGGTGCCTCACTCTGGCGGTGTGTGTTCGAATCCCAGAAAGTGTTATCCCAAGAAAGCGTTATCCGGAATATAACATTTGTTACAGGTCAGTACAGATTCTCATACGTTTTTGGGTTGAGTCGCGTCCGGGATTCGAACCCACACCGACACAGCCTCAGTGGCTGAGTGGGTTAGATCGCTGACTTTGTTTGCTGGCCATTTGGTGCCTCACTCTGGCGGTGTGGGTTCGAATCCCGGAAAGTGTTATCCCAAATATAACATTTGTTACAGGTCAGGCCAACCAATAGATAAATAATGTTCTAAGGATTGTTACAAGAGTTTTAATAGACCGCTTAATATTAGGGTTAGAATTGGTCTTCAGCAACCCACGCTTATCGTAAGAAGCGACTAACAGGATCGGGTGGTCAGGCTCGCTGACTTGGTTGATCATGTCATCATATCACAATTGCATAGATTGATGCTCATGATGTCAATCACTGGATTTTCTTGTCCAGACTTGATTATATTTACAGGCCACCATCATATATCTGGAATATTGTTGAGTGCGGCATTAAACAACATACAAACAAACAAGTTTTAATGATGTTTTTTGTGCAATATCCCTGATTAGCATAACCCCATAGTTTGTGGCAGCAAATGAGGGTCATTTACAGGACATGAAAGAGAAATAAGCAAATGTGAATTTGATTTTGGGAGCATTAATTACATGACAAACAGGGCTGTAGCTAGGAGAAGTAAATATGTAAACAAAGCATGAAATAGTACAGTTTATTAATCATTTATAATGTTGATCAAACACAGACCAAATATAACCAGCACATACACTAGGGATGTCACGATAAGACTAGTATCTTCCAATACATATCATGATACAATCTTGGTACTCAATTCGCAGCAATTTTGCATGTATTTTTATGTTTGATAAGGCATGAACTCTATTAAAAAGGCTTGAAACTTCCTGATAATCTTGTCTATTTGAAAATAGATTTTTTTTTATTCAATTGACATTTTATTGCAGATAATACTTGAGTATCCACAAAAGTATTTTCTATTATTAAATAAAATAGCAAATTCCCTTTTTACGAAATGCCTTAGATGTGCCCCCAGTATTAAATAATTCAGATATGAATGAATGGGAACATGTGTGAAATGGTACAATGTTAAAATATTAATTGATACAGAATATAAATATGAATCATTACAGGTAAGCGTGTATCGTGTATCATCTAATTGTCGATAGATTGGATAATCGTGACACCCCTACTGTACACTTTATCTAAACCAAAGTTATCACAAAGATTCCTGTCCATGTTCTGGACATAAAATATAGTAACCGTAGACCAGTTTCATCATTTTGATACAATCCAGATACCCTCAAAAACTAATGCAACGAGTAAACACGACCCTTGAAGATCCAGGGTAGAATAGGTCTTCAGCAACCCATGCTTGCCGTAAGAGGTGACAACAGGATCAGGTGGTCAGGCTCACTGACTTGGTTGATGCATGTCATCGATCTCAATTACGTGGAATGATGCTCATGATGTCAATCACTGGATTGTCTGGTCCAGACTCGATTATTTCCACATTGGCTGCCGGATCAACAAAGATCATTTGACTACAACAAACGAGTGAAAGAAGGACACAATATAGCACTTTTCTTTATTGTTTATTTTTGTAATGATTTAAAAGTGTAAGCATTTATTTTTCTGCTACATAGTAGCTACACCACTAATAAATTAGTTTAATTTCAGAATCCAGAGTTAAGGAAGTCCTGGTCAGTTAGATCATACATGATGATAAGTGAGTGAGTGAGTTTGGTTTTACGCCGCTTTGAGCAAAATATTCCAGCAATATCACGGCGGGGGACACCAGAAATGGGCTTCACACATTGTACCCAAGTTGGGAATCGAACCCGGGTCTTCGGCGTGACGAGCGAACGCTTTAACCACTAGGCTACCCGACCGCCCCTTGATAATGAGTGATTGTAGTAAATTCAGGACTGAATATGGTCCAGTATTGACAGAGATCCAGAATATGTGAAGGTGTTTTCACTGATTCCACAATATAAACAATTAAACTTCCCTGACATTTTAGCAAATTAAAAACACTTGAAAAAAATATTGTCAGCTAACGACCCTGACATGATAAAAAACGGCTGAAATTCAAAAAACTATTTATATTTTTTAACCGATCATTTGATATTCTAGGGATGACTATGTGGAGGAGCTGAGATTTTGAAAATATATACTTGTTGATTTGTTTGTTGTTTTATGCTACACTAAGCAATATTCCAGCTGTATGACATCATTCTCTGTGTGTAAATAATAAAGTCTGGACCAGACACTTCAGTGATTGATATTGTGAATAATGATCCACTCCGTATGACACACAATCAACCACCTGATCCATTAGGTCACAACTAGCAATGCCGGGGACCTATTTTAACTCAGAATCCCCATGTTAGGAATTTTACCATCTGAGAAAGATGATTAATTGATTGTTATCTTCTCTAGCATGTATTTACAAATGCTGGTCTGTAAATTTCAAGACAGGCTACTTACATTTATTAGTCTCCAGCCTAGCTTGTTGGGTGTACAAATTATTTCAGACACTGATTGCATTATTTATTTAAGTTTTTATCTGAGTGGGTGAGAGATGTCCTCACTCACTCACTCACTCACTCACTCACCCACCCACCCACCCACCCACTCACCCACCCACTCACTCACTCACTCACACAACCAACCAACCAATCCCATTCACTCACTTACCCAATTCCACTGACTAACCCAATTCCACTCACCTTCTGATATGACATTGTCATATTTGCAGTGAACAAAGAAGATGGACAGAAAAGACTGGGCAAAGATCCAGAAGAACTGGGATTTTCTGAGGAAGGACCTGACTGCCATCTACCTCCTCGATGACCTCAAGTCCTGTCCAGACGATATACTGACTGACGAAGATGAACAGAGGGTGAAATATGAGCCAGTGGATGCTGACAAGAATGAGAGACTGTTGCGTATCCTGAAACACAAACCGTCTCGCCTAAATGCCTACAAGTGGTTTCTGGGTGTCGTTAAGAAGCATCAGAAATACATCTTTGATCGACTGCAGGAGACAGAGCTTGACACCAGTGATGTTGGGGGTAAGAAGTGTTATCATACTTCCATGTCAGAATGGTGATATGTGATTGCTTGACGTGATCTAGATAAAATACTATATATCCCACTTGGGAGGGAAATAAGTTTCTGATTGGGAGGATAAATCCCTTATGCCCAACCACACTGTTTTCTATCTTCATACAAAGAGTGAGTGATTGCAACATTTTTATGAATAACACAGAAAAAACATTTAAGCAGCCGCATTCAGCAATATTCCAGCCATACGACGGTGGTCTGTAAATAATCAAGTTTGGACCAGACAATCCAGTGACTGACATCATGAGCATTAATTCACACAATTGGGATACGATGACATGCATCAACCAAGTGAGTGAGCTTGATCACCCGATCCCATTAGTCGCCTCTTACAACAAGCATAGTTGCCTTTTATGACAGTCATGGGTTCTTGAAGACCTATTCTACCCAGAATCTTCACGGGTCAGCAACCTTGGTAGCAACCTTGGTGGCATCCCTCGAAGGCCTTTTGTAGCATCTTAGAGCTCCTTGTTGCGTCATTGGTAACATCATCGGTAGAACCCTTGGTAGCATCCCTGGTAGAGCCCTTGTAGCACCTGTGGTAGAGCCCTTGGTAGCATCCCTGGTAGCACCCTTGTAGCACCTGTGGTAGAGCCCTTGGTAGCATCCCTGGTAGCACCCTTGGTAGAGCCTTTGGTTGCATCTCAGAGCTCCTGGTAGAGCCCTTGTAGCACCTGTGGTAGAGCCCTTGGTAGCACCCTTGATAGAGCCCTTGGTAGCACCCTTGATAGAGCCCTTGGTAGCACCCTTGGTAGAGCCCCAGGTAGAGCCCTTGGTATTGCCCCAGGTTGCATGCCACAGGAGTCCCCTGTCATTAGTTCTCCTGGAGGCTCCTTCCCACAGAATAGGGAAGATTCGGTTCTACAACATGTGACCTGGCTTGGACAAAGTTCCTGATTGTAGGGATTGTTGTTCATGCTACCAACCACTGTCTTTCCTGTCCCAGTCCTAAGTATTTACAGGCAGCCTTGGTTGATCGTCTTCTCGAAGCAAGGGAATTCACTGACTATAGAACTCCAGTCCACATCCTTACCAAACTAGGCTTGAATGTCTGAGTTATAATTTGGCTGGTCTAATAAGACTATGCACAGTCCAATCCAAATCACGTAACAATATTGACATTCGGTTTGTAAACACCATGGCAACTGGTGAGCAGATTTCAGTCGATTGCAGGATTTGCGAAACAAGTGTACCATCAACTCGTCATGAACAGGTATTTTCCAAATCAACATACTTAAGTAACATGATGCACTTTACTATGTATGACCTTTTTTGATACAATATGGATCTTAATTATTTATGATCACCTTGAATGGGTGGCACCATTTTGTTTGAAGCTTAGGCAAGTGATATGAGCAGTGGAATTTGATTGGTCAATAGAAGGAACATAACTTGCAATAGCCACTGGTGGCCCTGCGATTGGGCCACAAATTTCCAGCGCAGTTGGAAAGGTCGGCAAATTCCTGCAAAGGTGGAAACTGGACTTCTAGACTCAAGTTAACTCCCTTGCCTCGGGAAGATGTGGTAGAGCTGCAAAATTGGTGACCACACCATAAAACAACGGACTTACTCATTAGTAATGCTGTCTCAATACTGCTGCTGAAACCTGTTTATTCACAAATGTTTAGATGAACTCAGCTATGACATCAACAGCTTGGTGAGGGAGATACTTCTGAAGAACTTTGTAGATGAGGCAGGGAAAAGCTGCACCTTGCCTGATGTGAGGAATGCTGTCTGTGTACTGAGGGGAAGAGGTGTCAACTTTGACTGGAAGGATGACAAACTGAAAGACTTTGTCATTGAGGTCTTCTCGAGAGTTCTCTTTGAGCCAGGCAGGAAGGGAAAGGTGTATCCTTAACAATCTGCTGACATATTGATTGTAACTATTGTATATTTGATTTTCACACTGTTAGATTTGTCATGAATACCTCCCTTGCCAATAGAGGAAGAAGGTGTATCCTTAATTTGATGACACATTTGCAATGCCTATTTTCTTGTACTGTCACGGATACATCAATATTCTCTGTAAAAGCATCTCAATTCGAAAGGTCACCCCCAGAGAATAATTAGTCACAATTATCTGCAGAAACAGATTCAATTGGGCCTAAAAGGAAATTTATGAGGGAGTCAATTTGTCAAGCAGACCCCTTTAATCATTCACAGATGTTAGGATTATCAATAACTCTGAAGCAGTTCCTTGTGAGTTTGGCATGTGTCAAGGTCATGTTAAATGTCAAGGTCATTCACAAATTCTTCTGTTTTATTCTGACTATTAAGGGTATGCAACAGTAACTTTACATTTGTAGGGACATTGAAGGTCAAGGTCAAGGTCATTAGACAGGATATCCTTGAAACATTTTACCTGGGGTAGTTTCTTTTTCAAAGTTGTACTGCTTTGAGCACATGTTTTGAAATAGTTTTCCCGAAACAGGAAGTCATATGTTTAAGATAGAAGTGTTTAAAACTTTGTTATTAAGGTAGTTATGGGCACGGAACTTTATATTTCAGTATTTCTGTTGTGCCAGAAGTGCTTATCACTTATGGTTAGGGTAACTTGAGGCTAAGGTGAGGTGAAATGGGGTTTTGACGTCATGTTCAAATTTATTACACTTATACAGTGACATGCACGCACATACATGTACATGTGTGTGTGGCTGCTTATACTAGTCCAGACAATTTTATGGTCCTGGCCCACTGAGATACCATGCCATAGTTTAACATGAATACCCCACTCAGGCACAGTATACTGACTCTGAGCCAACAGTCCTTAATGCTGAGTGCCAGGCGTCTTTGGTGTGACGCGCCCAGGAATCGAACCCCCGCCGTTTCGTTCTCTGTGGAGATCGCCACCGCTAGTGATCACGGTGGCGAGCTCGAGGCTAAGGACTGCATTACATTGGGGATCATAGATAAATATAGGTAGATATTGGTGAGTCTGTCTGTCACATGATTTGGGAAGGGTTTGGAGCATTCAGGAAAGCTGTGCAATTGGAAGCTTCTGTTTTTGTATGGAATAATACCTTTCTAGTTTTCCTTGTTTTACAAAAATAAGGTTATCAAAGGGAGCTATATTGCTCATTGGTCTATTTGCTGTTAATCCATTTATGTCCTTGACAAAGGCAGTCCCAAGTTTCTAAACCTTGGAGCAAAAGATGAAACAGGAATTGTTCCTGTAGTACCTTCTCCACTGGAGGTGCCTACTACTGCACCTGGTGCTGGTGCTGGTGCTGGTCCCTCTGCTACAGCAGCTGGTGGAGCTGGGGATCCTGGAGGACCTAGAGCACCTGATCCTGATATCAGTAATGGTAAGTCCATTACAGATTGAATAGTGTTCCAGCAGTGCAAGCTTCATTCGTCTTAAGGTGCAGGAAGGTGTTTTCTTCTGTTATCTGGTTTCTTCATTTATATTCTCCCATATGGGCTTATGGTTAGAAAAGTTTCCTGGCACATCATGCTTGTTATAACTCTAAGATGGGGGATCAAGTTGTCTGTGACTTGGCTGACTAAGATGGTGTAGAATGTTATAATACATATTTCTGGCTTTTGCATTAAACAACATTCACTGATTCATTAAAATACACACTTCCAAAGAAATGCAAACCCTTAAGTATGAAATGTCTGAAAATGAAAAGGTAATATTATACATTTTTGTTTTAGGACATTTCATACTTTTGGATTTGTGTTTCGTTTGGAAGTGAGTATATATTTGTTTTTCTAAAACATTAAGCAATCACACTTCTTCGTCATTTCAGAACCTGACAGTCAGCACAAAGACATGAAGACAATGACAGTAGAGGATCTTGTTGCATGTTTAACACCCATGTTTCAGAAACTGGAACTTGGAGAAACTTTCATAGCAAAATTTCGCGAACTAGACATTGATGGGTTTGTATTTCTAACAATGAAAGAAGAGGATTTCAGACGGGAATTCTCCACCAAAGAATTATCATTTGGAAAGAGACGCAAATTGATGTTTGAGATAAAGGCCATATTGGAACAAAATCCACAGATTGCACCACTTGGTGACAGTAGCATGTCAGTACAGAGAGTCATGAGAAAGGATGACAAACAGGGTGAGACAACTGCATCTCCATCTGTACAAACCACACCAGCTAGAGAGAGCGATACATCAGCAAGATCAATTGGTGCAGCTCCTTACAAAGAGCACTTCAGGAGGTTTGATTCCCCTGTATCCCCAACAGATAGATACACAAGGGGAAGGATGATAGAAATATCAGGCTGCTCACGAGAGAACATGATCAACCCAGTAAAGAAGTTTCTTCAACTTGAGAAAGGCGAGAAAAATGTGTACAAGAAGATTGCCAAGGAGACGGTGATGTTTGCATCTGCTTGCATGAATGACCGAACCAATGGAACTCTCTATGTCGGCATCAATCCATTGCCTTCTGATCTTGGTCAGGGACAAGTTGTTGGAATTCATCTTGACAGAGAGAAGTGTGAAGACAACATCAGACAACTGATTGGAGAGGCATTTTATGAAGATCAGCAGGAAATTGCATTTCAGGCAGTTCGGTCAGGAAAGTTTATTGAAGTTGCTGATCCTGAGACACCAGACAGACCACTCTGGGTGTTGGAGGTCGATGTTGTTCCCAGTGGAAAGGTTGTGATGGAGGAAGCCTTCTTTATTCGGGGCAAGGTGGTAGGTGCACACAAGGCCAAGAAGCAACAATTGTACAGATTAATTGATGGAACCCTAAATTCACTTTCTGAAAAAGACATTTATGATTTCATGGAGAAGAAGAAGAGCCTGACAGAATTGAGACTTCAACAGGAGATTCAATCATCACCTTCCTATGTGCAACCAGATTTGAGGAAGAAGATTCTCAATCTGTTTACAGGTGGCAGTGAAACAATAGAAGATGAAATGTATCCTGTTTTACTGATAAGTCCACTAGACACATCCATGGATCATGGCTATATTGAAGAAAACCTGTCCTTCATTCAGTATTTTGATACCAAGGCTGTCTTTGATTTTGATCCAAGCAGTGATTCCAAAGGGATCTTTTCAGCTAATGAAAAGGAGCAAGTCTACGAAGTCCATACAACTGATAATTTTGACAAAAATGCAGAGGAATACTCAGATAAAGTTCTAGAATCTCTTAAGTTGTCAACAGAAAAATCTTGGATTTTTTGCAATGGCTACAGTCGACTGGCTAAAGAAGAAATGCAACCATATGATTGGAAACATAAGAGATTTGAAGGTTTCAAGGAAGCTCTGAGGTTCTTTCATTCAGGCATTCCACTTGGAAGGGGTATGCTATTGATCCTTCTTTTCTCCAAGAACTATGAAGTTCTGTTGGAAGCAGCCGATGAAGTCATTCTGAAGTTTAAGGATCAATGGATGGTTATTGCCGAAACAGAGGAAATAGCCAACTTATGGCAGGATGAACTGACTAGGCGTCATGTTGTGTCAAAGAAATCTCTTGAGAACAGATGCGTTCTTGGGATGCCATGGAGACATGTCAATACAACATTCACGCACATTATAAACCCAAAACAGACAGGAACATGTGAGCTGCCAACATCTTCTGGGGCATTTTGTGTTCTGAAGGAAAGGAACATAACAGAGATGAATGATCTGGAAATACTCAGCAGCAGAGAATGTGAAGGAGATGAGGAACTGGAAGACAAACAGTCCAGAGAAACAATACGAAGGAGTCTTGAAGTGAAGTTTTTTAGAGGAGGACAAGTCCAATGGATGAATTTCTGGTTCAGAGATAATCATGTCCTTCGGAGACATCAACACAAAGAGCTCATGAGAGAAGTCGAAAATGCTCTTGAAAACCCCAACCGTGATGAAGACTTGCGGGTTAATTTGGTAACGCTGATGCATCAGCCAGGTGCAGGAGGGACAACTTCATCAAAACAAATTCTCTGGGATCTGAAGGAAAAGTACAGATGTTGTGTAGTCAGGAAGATTTCTGATGAAACGTCAACACAGATAGCAAAATTGAGAGGTTATGATGAGCCAACAACAAGGAAACCACCTCTGATTCTCATTGACAATGAAGAGGAAGATAGGGTTCAACAGTTACTACTGGAACTGGAGGAGAAGGCCAAGGTGGCCTCAAGATACGAGGAATACTTCAAGGTATTCTGTGTTGTCCTTTGGTGCAGGAGAGGTGTGAACCTGACAAGGTCTCACGAAGGACAAAAGGTTCTTCTGAAGCATGAACTTCAGAAATGGGAGCTTGAATGGTTTCAGAAGAAATATGACAACCTGGAAAAAAAATTTAATGAGGATAAAAAAGTTGATCCCAAACTTCTGATTTCCTTCAACATACTTAAGACTAACTTTGACCCTGACTACATCAAGAGAACTGTCACAGAATTCATGAGAGAAATTGATGACACTAAAGAATCAACACTTCTCAGATACCTTTCTTTGATCAACACATATGATGGTGACTTCCAAACAATTCCAATTTCTGCATTTGACCCGATTATTGGAATGCAGACAAAGCACAAGAGGATAATGCAGTTTGGAATATTAGAGAAAAGTGGATTGAGGGGGAAGGGATGGGAGACGACTATGAGCACCTCATTACGTGTCTTGGTGAATGAATCATCGCAAAGAGGTGCCCATGGAACACACATAAAGACTATCAGGATCACCAGTGCTCTCCTAGCTAGGGAAATCCTTGACTACATCATGAGGGAAAATAATCTTCAGACCAGTGAGATCATGCTTGAGTTTCTTTCCTCATCAATATTTGATTGTGAGAACAGCAGCACCTACAAACTATTGAATATTATCAAAAATCTTGTTAAGAAAAGGGTCATGCAGAAAGGTGGAAGACTTGCCAAGTTTTCACAACTTATTTTGCATATCAATAAAACTGAAGGAGCTGATAAAGCTGCTGACATCTGTGTTGAAGTTTTCAAGAAAACTGAAGATCCAATGATTGCTCAACAGATAGCAAGATTCTATATCCACAAAAGCAACTGGTCTGAAGCCGAGAAGTATGCCAGAATTGCAACAAAGAGTCGTCCCAAGAACTCATTCCTCTGGGATACCTATGGACAGGTGTACAAACAACAATTATTGGACCACTACGAAAGGGCCAAGAAAGGAATGAAAATCAGAAACGAAGATGCTGGTGAGATTCTTCAAATTGCACAAAAGGCTATCGACATATTCAGAAAAGAGCAAAGCCTGAGTGAAACTGAGAAAAGTTTGATGACGAATCATGGTGGCTACCTTGGGGAACTGAGGGTTATCTTCTGGTTATTGAATACCTTTTGTCACTTTGAGAGCTTCACTGGAGGGGAAGACCTTCACAAGTTTCTTGTTGATCGATGCTACAAGCCCCACTCCTTCTCATTTCTGGACAGGGATGAAGAAGGAATGATGAAGTCACTGGGTGAATCAGCTTTTAGAGCCATTCGGAAGCTGGAGGATGAGATGGTGCAGTTGAAAGGTGAATCAAGGGAAGAATTCAGGCCAGATTGGTCGTTTGACAGAAAAACACTGATTATCCTTAAAGAAAATGTAAATACCTTCTTTGGCGAAGACTCGGATGAAGTACCAGAATCTCTCAGTAGTGAAGATGCTTGTGAATATAGAAGACGACGTGCCCGGAGAATGGGTGTGACTTCCTTACAAGGAGCTCTTGCTTTGAAATATGAAGACAATTGGGAAGACAGTCTGATTGCAGTTTATGATCTGATGAAAGAAAACGTCAAGTCTGAAAGCTGCACAGGTTTTGATTTGGTCACGATACTGAACACAATTATTGCCCTTCATGTTGCTGGATCTTCAAAGACAGCATCCATTCCATATTCAAAGATTTTAGAATGGAGCAATAAGTTGTACAATGCTAAGCAGCCAGAATGCCGACCATATTTGGAGACATACCTGTATCTTGTCCTCTTTCACCTCCCAACAGACAGCAGAAGGCTGAAGGGATTCAACATGTGTTCTGAAGTGAAAATACAAGAAGCTTTGGTCCGATGGAGGGAGGCATTTTTTACAAATTATCCCAAACATCGTGATTTGGAACAGTTCTCCAGAAGGAAGGATACCACACTTTTCTTTCTCGGCAAAGGTGTTGGCTTGACAGAGGTTGTGTATCAAAAGGAACTGTTGAGTAAAGGAGCAAGAATGCGTGACAATCAATACTGGCAATCTGAGAAAGCAAAACGAAGATTCCAGCGCCTTGAAGGCACTCTGCTCGTGGGTGGTCAGGAAGTTCAGGTTCAACTCCAGCTCCCCGGTGGAAACAAGTTCCACATCACAATCCCGACATCGCTGCCAACAATGAAAAGGAGTATGTGGCAGAAGAGGGTCTACTTTGTTCTTGGTTTCAGTTGGTCTGGACCAAAGGCCTACGACCTCACTATTGACAACCCATCCAATGGGGAAGAGTCTGTTGTTGAAAGCAGAGAGCTCTTCCCAAGACCATCTGTCCAGCGTGGGCATGATATCTACACCCTGAAACTACAGGACATAGAGGCTGAGATAACACAGTGTACAGAGCAACTGGAAGCACTGGGACAAAAGAAAAAACACTCCAAAGCTGTGAGTATAAAATACATGAAACAGAGAGTGATCTATATGTTAACATGCCTTGTTACCCTACCCCTAATCCATTGACATATAAAAAAAGTGTTGCCTTACCATCTCAACTCAATAATAATAATAATAATAACAATAAGGCTATTCAAAATCCACATCTTTGAGGGACATGCTCGATGTGTGTTTGAGGTGGAGGTGAGGAGAAATGGTTTTTAAAGTTGTGTTCAAGGTTATGTTGCATTTACATGCATGATTGTGTGTGTTGGTCTGCTTGCACTAGTATGGACTAATGCTAGATTTACAATGCTAGCCCACTGGGATACCATGCTGCAGTTTAACATGGATACCTCACTCAGGAAATTGACTCCAAACTGACAAGTCCTTGTTTTATTTCTTTCATTCTCATTACTACTTTTCATGTTGTTGTGTTGAATGCCTTCATTAATCAAAGCTTCTGAATCTTGTTTTCAGGACATTAAGAAGAAGACATTACTTGAGAGAAAGCTGGACGAACTGAATGATGCCAAGACTGAACTGCTGGGTGAACTGCCATAGATGAACTCCCCTTTGCTGTGGACGACTGAATCAAACAAAGGCAGCAGGTTACTTTAGGAGGAGATTAATGATGTCATGTTTATATTATATCTATATATCCAGCCCTTGTTCTTTTTGTTAGGGAGCCAAGCGGCTCCAAACATGAATACTTTAAACAGATATTGTCACCAGTTATGTTGACTTTTAGGTTGACGAGTGGCGAGCAGTAGATAAATTGGTCACTAAATTTGACTGAATGGTTGCTATTGCTGTTCAATCAATTGTCAGATGTCAGCTACATGTTCCATTTCATCTCTGAAACTACTGGACCTGATTGATTCAAGGATGAAATTTGTCTTGCTGTAATTACAATTAGATCTCAGAATCTACATCAGTGTTTCAAAATTAGTACTACAGGTGGTTGAAGGGATAATAATGTATGTCAGAATTTGTACTTTATGTACATCTTATGCCAAACTATCAGGCCATGTGGAAATTGTTGTGTTCCCAAGATCAATGTCTGTATGCTTCATTGTGTTATTTACTGTGTTTGAAGCCTTGTGGTCATACTCTTTTCCTGTTAGGTTTGATCACATGCCTAATTTTTTGTATATTGTTGAGTATGCTCTTCATTTCTGGACACTTTTTTGAGCCAAAATGATAAATATTCCGGTACTCTCAAAGCGCCTGCACCAATCCACATACACACAAAACACATGTCCTCCACGTGCATGACTTCGAAAGGTTGTGCCTGATCATGATATTTTGTTAATTTTCACCTGGGTGAAGCCATAACACCATACACAGCTGCCAGGATCGATCTCTGCCTCATAGTCTAGGACAGTGTACTTGTTTATTGTACAATTTTCTTGACCTTTTGCAATGTGAGTCTGCAAATGCTATTGCATTGTTTTTTTTAATTGTAGTTTTGGAATGTCATTGTATATGTATTTGTACTGTTCTATTATAGACTATTGTCTGGGTGCTGTTGTACAGAACAACATTAGCACTGTCGAAAGTCAGTGTAGGGGTGTGAGAGTTACAGGGGAAAGTTCAAAATTTGGGATATAGACTACTCAAAAGCAGTAAGGATTACACAAATTTTTCATATTGCCATAGATCATGTCATGCCATGACAGTAATAGGAAAGAATCGGGTGGTCCTTAACTTCTTTTGAGCAGCATAGAAGATATCACTATGTACCTGATCAATATGCATTAATTTTTTGTTGAAATGAAATGTTGATTGAGATGCTATTGGAAATTTCCAGTTTATGCTTTCTTAGATACAAATTTCAGCTGACTTATGACCTTGGAAAAAATCTGCTTTGATATGTGTATATTTTGTTTTGTGCAAGTGGGCCCTGCTGTTACATTCATAATAAGTTCAGTGTTGTCACAACACCACAAGATAACTTTGATCCAAGTAAGGAAAAGATTTATGGATGAACAACTTATTTATTACAGTTGGGAGCGACATTTCGGTGTAGGTTCAAACACTGTTATCAAGCAAGTGATGTACTGAGTATGGTTGACGAGTATATATATATATACAGGTGGGAGGCAGTGTTTATACAGTAGAGAAGATATCAGTTACAATGTAGTTACACTGGAGTGGAGAAGCCTGTTATGTACACAAAAAGGGAAGTAAACATATTGACCGGCGAAGTCAGTAATATAAACAAAAGGGTGAAGCAAGTAATATAAACAAAAGGATTATGACGGATTGGGGTCTTTGATGAGTACGCCGTGGGTACGTAATAGCCTTGGTCACGGTTGATTGACAGTTGGAGTCTTTTGATGTTTATGGCTTCTTGCATTTTTCTGATTTTGAAGTCTTTGTTATTTTGTTGTTGTTTTGTTTGTTGTTTAACGCCTCACACAGCAATATTCCAGCTATATGACGGCGGTCTGTAAATAAACGAGACCAGACAATCCAGTGATTGATAACATGAGCATCGATCCACACAATTGGGACGTGATGACATTGAAGTCTTTGAGGTTGGTGGTGAGGGCTTTGACTTTATCCCACTGTAAAAATTAACCCAAATTAAAGAACATCAAAGCTCAGTCTCCAAAGATGACTCAAAATCAGCTCTATCAGACCATGTCCATGACAACCCAAGCCACAGCATCCAGTGGGATAAAGTCAAAGCCCTCACCACCAACCTCAAAAAACGTTTACCACCAGTCCCTGTCCCTTGCCTCCCTCCAATCATTGTCCATGACAAATACAAATGTTTTTAGTGTAATAATTTATAGTTCGGTTTGTTTTAAAAAATATTCTCATAATTATTTATGTATTTTTCGTATGTACACATACCAGTATACATGTGTGAGAAGATAAAGTTTATTTTAAAAGTTTCTTTACATCTTCCCAAAGTTTACTCATCCCCATGTAATGTGTTTCCTTCCGATCATTGTCCGCGACAAACACAAACATTTTAAGTGCAATAATTTACAGCTAGGTTTGTTTTAAGAAATATTCTCATAATTATTTATGTATTTTGTATGTTCACATACCATTATACATGTGTGAGACAAAGATAAAGTTTATGTAAAATCTGGTTTACATCTCTCATGTCCCTATGTAATTTTCTCAAACTCTTAACAAAAAAGAAATGGCCATTTAGTGTAGGATTGTCATAATGTGAACCTAATGTTTTATATTACTTTAGTTATTAAGTCATCACACGACAGATATTGACTTGTATATATAAGTGTAAAGCAGGAATCTCATTTGAGAGTTGTCCATCAGGTTAGGTCCATGTTTTGTCTGTTAGATATAGGACTTTCAGTGTAAACAGTTTTAGTCAGCATTATTGAACTCACCTTAACTGGAGATCAAGTGAACAGTGCATTGTCTGTCATCTGTCTGTCTAGGCATCTCTTTGTCATTAATTTATAATTATGATATCTCAGCATAAGGTCTACAAAGCTGAAACTTTCATGGATGATCTCAAGAAAGTGTCCCTGAAACTGCCCACCGAAACCTGGTCCAATTTTTACCTTTGTCACCATGGCTGCCATATTGAAAAAATAATTTTTGCCCATAACTCCATCACTATTTGTGATATATGGAGCAACATTTATTATGCTTTTTGGTAGCTTGTAGTTTTGTACTCTGCTATGAAATATTGATACTGTTGTGCAACTTCTTTTATCTATTTCTTTAATTCTTCATTCATTCTTATAATTCAAGAACAAAAATCAGGTGAGCTACGGAGCCCTTTGGTTCCCAAGTGATGTAATTTCATTGACAGGAATAAACATTAAGGTCAAACAATTCATAAGTGACAGAAGAAGATTTATCCTGTGTGCATTAATAGGTTTGACTCTTTGTAACAAGATTCCTGTTGCCAACTTGCCATGTAACATTATTCAAGCTTTACAACTGTATAAGGATCTTTACTGATATATCATGTCAATGTGTTTATTTGCTCAATAGTTTAAAATGCTCATCATGAATTGTTTTTTCAGATGAATATACTGATACTGGTCTAATGTGAGGGGAAATGGGGTTTAACATCGCATTCAGGATTATTGCATTTATACAGCTATGGAATAGTGCTGGTTTTATTGTGCTAGCCCATGGAGATCTTATACTGGAATTTAATATGGATACCCCCTTCAGACATGGTATACTGACCCTTGTGTTATATCCCTTTAATGCTGAGTGCCAGGCAGGGTAACGAAAAGTATCATCTTTAAACATCTTTTGGTATGACGCGCCCAGGGATCAAACCACCTACCTTCGGACCATGGAGGCCAACAGGATTGAACCACAGACCTTAAGCACTCAGGGCAGACACTCTCTCCACCAGACCATGGAGGCAATTGATGGGTCTCAGGGTAATGCAGTATATGACAGGGGATGGTGGGGTTATGATTGGCTATAAGGGGTCCTATGCTCCGGGGCCTGAATGTGAAGTTCAGACATATGGCTTCTTTCTTGATAGGTGTAATCATTTACTGCTAGATTGACTTTCATAATTCTATGTTTTAGTTGAGCACAAACAATGGTTGTTTGAATAGGTGTAACTTGGATGATCTTTCACTGCTGGATTGACGTTCATAATTCTGGTTGTTTGAAGGCCTTGGATTGAACTTGCAAGGACTGCCAATCTGCCAGAGTCCTAGGTCTCTAGAGTATGGCAACTTAATTTGAATCACCTCTTTGAGTGGCATTTAGAAGTTGGAATGGTAACTAAGACAAAATTGTTATGGATGAGCAACTTCTTTATTACCATTGGCAGTTGCTCATCCATAACAATTTTGTCTTAGTTAATTTGAATTGATTTTGGGTTTCTACTTAAAACTGTGATAAAACTGATGTAACTACCACACTGTGATAAAATTGAAGTAATATACAGATTGACATTGAACCCACCTTGCATTATAAGTCTGGTTGATGCAGTTATTATATGTACTAGTTTTCAAGTTAAAAGACATCTTAATAGTAATGTTGTCTTTGTCAAGCCTAATTAGACAATGCCAAACCACCAGTTCATGTGCCAAAGAGATGTTACAATTCTTCCTCATATGTTCACCTTATGATGAATCGATGAACTGTGGAATGAAATAAGGGATGACATAATACAAAGATATTTTTATCATGTTTACAAGATATTACCTATGTTCCATCTTGTGACACAATTGTAATTGTAAAGGAGGAGGATGGACTACAAATGACATGTTTTACTTTCAGTATTTTAATTAAATCTTACTCATTAGTGTTTGTTATTTTTGTTTCAATAGAAATGTTGATTATTTGGTCAGAAAGTACACATTGTTTTTATTTCTGTTAATAAAAGGATTGTCATCCCTTATGATGAAGGCTTTGTGATAGTGGAGACACACATATAAGTGATGACCTGATGAACCTTAACTGCATTACTTAACTTTACAATACAGCTGCATGTATATAGCATCCTGTTGCAATGTGTTCTTTTTGCTTCACATGGTATGACTTCATATAACATATTATCAATAAAAATGATTAAAATTATTTTTCAAAACCTATGTTCCCTGTAAAATTATAAAAGTCAATGACAGGTGCTCTCATCACCTACATGATATAGATTTCTTGCAAGTTTACATTGCAATAGAGCTATTGAAACAGGGACTGGTTTCAGTCTCTCCTTGCTCTGCAGACCCGTGAAGATCCGGGATAGAACAGGTCTTCAGCAACCCATACCTGCCGTGAAAGGCGACTATGCTTGTTGTAAGAGGCGACTAACGGGATCGGGTGGTCAGGCTCGCTGACTTGGTTGATGGATGTCATTGTATCCCAATTGCGTGGATCGATGCACATGACATCAATCACTGGATTGTCTGGTCCAGACTCGATTATTTACAGAAGGGTGTCATATAGCTGGAATATTTGGGGGAGCTTTTCGTAAAATCCTCAATATATCCTTCATGTTTTTGTTTCATTGCTTATAACAAAGAATGTTATCACAACCTTTCAAAACACAGAAAGACGGAGAATTTCAAGAATGAATGGAATGGGAAATAAGAATCATGAATAATGTTTCAAATATATATTCACTGGGTATTAATTATATTGATAATTATTTTTAAAAAGTGTGATATTTATGTTTGCTATTTATGGGATATTTTACACAAATTTCAAATGTCTCATCATGTGTATTTGCTTGTTTGATGAATGCTTGTATTTTTTTCTTTTAAATTCAGATATTAAAACCACTCGTCCCTGTCCAACTTGATTTTATATTTAAACATATATGATTTTGCTCTTCAACTTGTAGTTGTTTGAAGATTAATTTAATGATAAACAAAAGACAAAATAACTGACACGAATGTGACCCAAAAGAATTATAGGGGAGCTCAGCGATTTTACAACATCAATACGCTGGGCAAGGTAGATTAAGTTGTACTCTATGGGCTTATACAAAGGGAAACCACTCCCATC
Source organism: Haliotis cracherodii (assembly GCF_022045235.1). Classification (NCBI taxonomy): domain Eukaryota; kingdom Metazoa; phylum Mollusca; class Gastropoda; order Lepetellida; family Haliotidae; genus Haliotis; species Haliotis cracherodii. Next base: position 32,045,847 of record NW_027266341.1, read on the forward strand.
TAGAGTATACTAAGATGAGCTGCCCTTGATTTATCCAAAAGGTCACGGACATTACAAATCGCTTGCAGACTACTTAGGTTTTTATCCCCCGCCGGGACAGAATGGCCGAAGGGTGATTATGTCGTGGCACTGTCCGTCTGTCTGTCTGTCCCACAGAGGGTACTAAGCTTGTGAAATCTACTCCTACAGTTTCCAGAGAATATCCCTGAAACTCTACACAAAAGATGTCGACATGTTGATGATACACATATCGCAGTCCCTTTTCATTTCCACTAATTTTGACAGAGTTACTGCCCCTGTTTTACGGAGCTTCATTTGCCTAATTGTGAGAGAGGTACTAAGCTTGTGAAATCAACTCCTCCTCCAGCTTTTAGAGAACATGCCTGACACTCTACACACAAGATGTCGACATGTTGATGATACGCATATCGCAGTCCCGTTTCATTTCGACAAATTTTGACAGAGTTACTCCCCCTGTTTTACGGAGCTTCATTTGCCTAATTGTGAGAGTACTAAGCTTGTGAAAACAACTCCTCCTTCAGTTAAAATGTGCTCATGTTTAATATAACCATATCAGTCACGTTTCATTTCTTTTCATGTTGAGAGAGTTACTGCCCTTGGTTTATGAAGCTCGATTTGCACAACTGTGAGAGAGGGTACTGTTTTTGTCAACTCCTACATTTTTCAAGGAATATCCCTGACGCTTTAAACACATGCTGCTCTACACACAACATGTGTTATTGATACGCATGTCGCAGTCGTTATAAATTTGATTTATTTTAACAGAGTTACTACTCTGGTTTATGATACTCATTTTTGTCAACTGATACAGGTACAACTTTGCCTCAGGTAACAACCATTATAAAACAATGTCATTTACTCTCTGTTGTGAAAATGTCACAATATCTAACCTGTGTCTCTCCGTCATAGTCTGGTCATTTTGGTCGAAATAAATGGCCAACCTCAAGAAAATTGCAACAGAATTAATTCATACTTTATGTTATTTGGTAGCATGTCAGCTTTCGGGAAAAAAAAGTCTACCAAAATCAACTCATGGGAATGACCTTTCTCAAGGTCACAAGATATAGGCCTGTATATTTTGTATTTTCGTATTCTTGGATATTTGTAGGAAGGAAGAGATTCAAATTTATTATAGTTTTATTTCTAATATAACTAAATTAAAGAACAATCTGGGTATACAACTTTTATTTACTTTATCACAAATATCACAGGAAACAATTTAATTCATTATGATAGTTCAAGGTCAAATAGAGGACATATATGAAGAGTGGCCGAGAAGTTAAATGTTGCCAGAGATTTTCAAATATTGGAATGAAGTCATACATATTATATTCAAATGTAAGATGATATCTCATTTTAAGAACTTAATGTACTAATTGTGGAAGAAATCACCTAATTGTGTGTGTGTGTGTGTGTGTGTGTGTGTGTGTGTGTGTGTGTGGCTACTTTATGTTATTTGGATGCAAGTTTTGACGTTTATATAATTTTAAAAGACAATGGATGATTTTGATAAGTCAAGAGTCCTTCAATACAAGTTTTACAATTTCGTACAAGTAATACTATTTTGTCCGTAGAAACGGGTGGTGGCAGAATGTTCCTTAGATTGAGACTCTGCCCGAATTGTGACTCACGTACAAGAGGAAATGAATATCATATGTTCCAGTATACATGTTTAAGATTTGAAAGAAAATTATTACCAAACTATTGTCGTATAAATCCCAACTTTTATAAACTCCGATGCTTATTCACAACTACTGATAGTTGAACACTCATTCGTTAAGTAAGTATATTGGTTGCATATTTCAGAAGTTAATTTTGTTGTTGTTGTATAATGCCGCGCTCAGCAATATTGCAGCTATATGATGGCGGTCAGTAAATAATCGAGTCTGGGCCAGACAATCCAGTGATTGACATCATGAGCATCGATCCAGGCAGTTCGGATCGATGACATGCATCAACCAAGTCAGTGATACTGACCACCCGATCCCGTTAGTAGTCGCCTTTTACGGCAAGTATATATGATACTGTGATGTTGTTGTGCTAGATGTAAATAAAATAATGTAGCTGTAGTTTCAAAAGATTATCCAGTAATAAAACACTTACAGAACAATAATCATCTTTAATGTCAATTATATCATGTATGCTATTTCTCATATCACTTTAATACATTGTAATTTGTATGTGTATCATGTTTGGGAGAAGCATTCAGATAAGCAAAATTTGCTTGTTTGCCAACCCCTCCACTTTATTGAAATAAATCTGTTAATATCATAAAGAACTGGAACTTGGTAACGCATGGGTAGTTGGCCGACTATAGTCTATTCTGGTGAAAGGGGCCCCGGCGAAACTCATGTCAGCCGGTTATCTATTTCTGTCGCTGATACGCTGAGTGAACACAGGCTAAACTGACTATAGATTCATTTATTTTAGTGAGCGAATCTATTCAATTTGAGTATCAGTACAAGATAATCATAGACTATTGCATAGCATAGCAATATGGCAAACGCTCAAGTGAGTGAGTGAGTATGGTTTTACGCCGCTTTTAGCAATATTCCAGTTATATCAAGGCGGGGGACACCTGAGTGAGTGAGTTGGGTTTGACGCCGCTTTGGACATTATTCCAGTTATATCATGATGTGTCAGCTTAATGTGGAAGGAAAGCCCGAAGTGATGCAGGTCTAAGACGTTTACCTCTTCGGTGAAACCCACGAGCACGGGTATGGTGTTGACAAACCTAGAAACGTAATCGGGGCGAACCGGGATTCGAACCCACAATCATAGGTTTCTGGTGTTTCAGAAAATCGCAGCACCTTAGACGATTGGGCAATCTCATTAAAATCAGATCTTAGTTCTCGCTACCGCTATACAAAGGACTGAGGACATCCCATTACGGGTCACGTCAGAGCGACCTTTCTCGAATTTTGACTGACCAATGAAATGACTGACAAAAAAATGACATTAGCCGATCAGAAGGCAGCTTTCTCGAGCTTGACGACACTAGTTTCAAACTGGCGACTACGCTTCGAAACATATTTTGACGTATTCTCGATTTACAAAAAAACTGATAAGAATATTTCGTGATCTGGTAAGCGACGCTGTGATTGGTCGGATGAAAGGTCGTTCTGACGCGACCCCTAATGGGATGTCCTCAGATCTTTGTTTGGCGGTAGCGAGTACAAAGATTTGATTTTAATGAGATTGCCCTGAGGGACACCAGAAATGGGCTTCACGCATTGCACCCATGTTTGGAATCGAACCTGCGCCTTCGGCGAATAAACACACAAGTGCCTCGCTGTATTACAAACAATCTTTGGGGACAGAATTTGGTCTACTCCTGCTACAAATTTAGTTTCAAGTCAAGAAACGGAGTACAGAATCCACTGGCGCTGTTGTCTGAGATCATGCCGTTCCAGAATGGTAGCCGTAATTCTGAAAGAAGAAAAATGTCTTAGAGCATTGTGCCAAAAGTGAGTAAAGTTGTTTAAATTCCTATATATTTCAAGTAATTACATCTGCATTTGCTGAATTTTCCTGGTTCCGTTTTTCACCAATTTCCCAGACAAAAAAAAAGTTACAAGCCGGTTAAAAGAGTTAATTTTGTGACTTTAAACAGTAAAACAAATGCACTCAAGACGAGAAATGTCAATATCGGGTGTTTTAGAAATAGGCAACTTGTTCTGATATCAATATTGTCAAGATTGGTTGTAAAGCGTAATGAATCTAATTAATTGCAGATTACGTACGCATTACGCAAATGATTATACATCATGTCACTCATGGGCTTCCATACATTTTTTATTTTATCAAGGAGGGTCCACTTTTCGATTTAATTTTGGTTATTGGTCGTGTTTAACACACATGTTCTCTGCTGGTGCGGCCGTAGTTATACAGCAGACGACGCTACATAATTTATGGTTGATGGGCATGTTAGAAGTATATTGGAAGCCAACTGCTATTATTTTCATCATTATTAATTTCATTTTTAAATAAATGTGTATTTGTCAACTTACCATGAAATAATACGGCTCCGTTATCGTTGTTTTTTCTGAATATTTTCCAAGGCATTAGCAGGATCACTACGAATTATCTCCCTTTGCGAGCTCTTCTTGATGTACGGTGAACCGTAGATGCCTCATTCTCCTCGTTGGTTTTTATCTTTTTTAATGCGGGAATTAACCATTTTCCTGAAGGTTGATTTTGGTAGACTTTTTTTTTATACAAACTCAAATACATTCAATTAAAAGGAAACAGTCGTAAAATATTCTGTTGCAATTTTCTTGAGGTTAAATTACAGAATGACCAGACTATCAGCCTGCCAGTTTCTGTCTGCTGCCTGTGTCCCAATATCTAACTTTAGTTAGTTTCCTTGTATAAGGCTTTTGTGGGTGAGCTACATCCTTATGGCATTAGCATTCAGACTGGATTACTCACAACAAAATGTTCTGCACAATTTGTTTCAAATGCAGTGCCATCTACTGTTGTTATTTCATAAAATACAAAGAAAATATAAACTCGTTCTAAAATTCATGCGGGGGATGTTGTGCTCTCAGAGCACTCTTGTTATCATTCCCTTGATTAGCGAAAAGGTATGTTGTTTCACTCTTCTACCAGCATTGAGTCTGTTGGGAAATGCCTGTGTATGTCAGCCTGTCCCTGTCTGTCAGCCTGCCTGTGTATGTCATCCTGCCCATGTCTGTCAACTTGCCTGCCAATGTCTGTTATCCTGCCTGTGTATGTCTGACTGCCTGTGTCTGTCATCCTGCCCATGTCTGTCAACTTGCCTGCCAGTGTCTGTTATCCTGCCTATGTATGCCAGCCTGCCTGCTGCCTGTGTCTGTTATCCTGCCTGTGTCTGTCTGCTGCCTGTGTGTCAACCAGCCTGCCTATGTATGCCAGCCTGCCTGTGTCTCTCTGTCAGCCTGCCTGTGTCTGTCTGCTGCCTGTGTCTGTCAGCCTGCCTATGTATGCCAGCCTGCCTGTGTCTCTCGGTCAGCCTGCCTGTGTCTGTCAGCCTGCCTGTGTCTGTTATCCTGCCTGTGTCTGTCTGCTGCCTGTGTGTCAACCAGCCTGCCTATGTATGCCAGCCTGCCTGTGTCTCTCTGTCAGCCTGCCTGTGTCTGTCTGCTGCCTGTGTCTGTCAGCCTGCCTGTGTCTGTTATCCTGCCTGTGTCTGTCTGCTGCCTGTGTCCGTCAGCCTGCCTATGTATGCCAGCCTGCCTGTGTCTCTCTGTCAGACTGCCTGTGTCTCTGTCAGCCTGCCTGTGTCTGTCTGCTGCCTCTGTCTGTTATCCTGCATGTGTCTGTCAGCCTGCCTGTGTATGTCAGCCTGCCTGTGTCTCTCTGTCAGCCTGCCTGAGTCTGTTTGACTGCCTGTGTATGTTAGCCTGCCTGTGTATGTCTGACTGCCTGTGTATGTCAGGCTGCCTGTGTCTGTTATCCTGCCTGTGTATGTCTGGCTGCCTGTATATGTCAGCCTGCCTGTGTCTGTTATCCTGCCAGTGTCTGTTATCCTGCCAGTGTCTGTTATCCTGCCAGTGTTTGTTATCCTGCCTGTGTATGTCTGGCTGCCTGTGTATGTCAGCCTGCCTCTGTCTGGCATCCTGCCTGTGTCTGTCAGCCTGCCTATGTATGCCAGCCTGCCTGTGTCTCTCTGTCATCCTGCCTGTATCTGTCAGCCTGCCTGTGTATGCCAGCCTGCCTGTGTCTCTCTGTCAGCCTGCCTGTGTCTCTCTGTCATCCTGCCTGTGTCTGTCAGCCTGCCTGTGTCTGTCAGCCTGCCTGTGTCTGTTATCCTGCCTGTGTCTGTCTGCTGCCTGTGTCTGTCAGCCTGCCTATGTATGCCAGCCTGCCTGTGTTTCTCTGTCAGACTGCCTGTGTCTCTCTGTCAGCCTGCCTGTGTCTGTCTGCTGCCTGTGTCTGTTATCCTGCATGTGTCTGTCAGCCTGCCTGTGTATGTCAGCCTGCCTGTGTCTGTTTGACTGCCTGTGTATGTCAGCCTGCCTGTGTATGTCAGGCTGCCTGTGTATGTCAGGCTGCCTGTGTCTGTTATCTTGCCAGTGTCTGTCAGCGTGCCTGTGTCTGTTATTCTGCCAATGTCTGTTATCCTGCCAGTGTTTGTTATCCTGCCTGTGTATGTCTGACTGCCTGTGTATGTCAGCCTGCCTCTGTCTGTCATCCTGCCTGTGTCTGTCAGCCTGCCTATGTATGCCAGCCTGCCTGTGTCTCTCTGTCAGCCTGCCTGTGTCTGTCTGCTGCCTGTGTCTGTCAGCCTGCCTATGTATGCCAGCCTGCCTGTGTCTCTCTGTCAGCCTGCCTGTGTCTGTCAGCCTGCCTGTGTATGTTATCCTGCCTGTGTCTGTCTGCTGCCTGTGTCCGTCAGCCTGCCTATGTATGCCAGCCTGCCTGTGTCTCTCTGTCAGACTGCCTGTGTCTCTGTCAGCCTGCCTGTGTATGTCAGCCTGCCTCTGTCTGTCATCCTGCCTGTGTCTGTCATCCTGCCTGTGTATGTCAGCCTGCCTGTGTCTGTTATCCTGCCAGTGTCTGTTATCTTGCCAGTGTCTGTCAGCGTGCCTGTGTCTGTCATCCTGCCTGTGTATGTCAGCCTGCCTGTGTATGTTATCCTGCCAGTGTCTGTTATCTTGCCAGTGTCTGTCAGCGTGCCTGTGTCTGTTATCCTGCCAGTGTCTGTTATCTTGCCAGTGTCTGTCAGCGTGCCTGTGTCTGTTATCCTGCCAGTGTCTGTCATCCTGCCAGTGTATGTCAGCCTGCCTGTGTCTGTTATCCTGCCAGTGTCTGTCAGCGTGCCTGTGTCTGTTATCCTGCCTGTGTCTGTCATCCTGCCTGTGTATGTCAGCCTGCCTGTGTCTGTTATCCTGCCTGTGTCTGTCATCCTGCCTGTGTATGTCAGCCTGCCTGTGTCTGTTATCCTGCCAGTCTCTGTTATCTTGCCAGTGTATGTCAGCCTGCCTGTGTCTGTTATCCTGCCTGTGTATGTCAGGCTGCCTGTGTATGTCAAGCTGCCTGTGTCTGTCATCCTGCCTGTGTCTGTTATCTTGCCTGTGTATGTCTGACTGCCTGTGTATGTCAGGCTGCCTGTGTCTGTTATCCTGCCTGTGTATGTCTGGCTGCCTGTATGTGTCAGCCTGCCTGTGTCTGTTATCCTGCCAGTGTCTGTTATCCTGCCTGTGTATGTCTGACTGCCTGTGTATGTCATCCTGCCTGTGTATGTCAGGCTGCCTGTGTATGTCAGGCTGCTCGTGTCTGTTATCCTGCCTGTGTCTGTTATCTTGCCAGTGTCTGTTATCTTGCCAGTGTCTGTCAGCCTGCCTGTGTCTGTTATCCTGCCTGTGTATGTCAGGCTGCCTGTGTCTGTTATCCTGCCTGTGTATGTCAAGCTGCCTGTGTATGTCAAGCTGCCTGTGTCTGTTATCCTGCCTGTGTCTGTTATCTTGCCTGTGTATGTCTGACTGCCTGTGTATGTCAGACTGCCTGTGTATGTCAGCCTGCCTGTGTCTGTTATCCTGCCTGTGTATGTCAAGCTGCCTGTGTCTGTTATCTTGCCTGTGTATATCTGACTGCCTGTGTATGTCAGACTGCCTGTGTATGTCAGCCTGCCTGTGTATGTTATCCTGCCTGTGTATGTCAGCCTACCTGTGTCTGTTATTCTGCCTGTGTATGTCAGCCTACCTGTGTCTGTTATCCTGCCTGTGTATGTCAGGCTGCCTGTGTATGTCAGCCTGCCTGTGTCTCTCTGTCAGCCAGCGTCGGTTATCCTGCCTGTGTCTCTCTGTCAGCCTGCCTGTGTCTCTCTGTCAGCCTGCGTCTGTTATCCTGCCTGTGTCTGTCAGCCTGCCTGTGTCTGTCAGCCGGCCTGTGTCTCTCTGTCAGCCTGCCTGTGTCTCTCTGTCAGCCTGCCTGTGTCTCTCTGTCAGCCTGCCTGTGTCAGTCTGCTGCCTGTGTCTGTTATCCTGCCCCTGTCTGTCTGCCTGCCTGTCTGTGTATGTCAGCCTGCCCCTGTCTACCAGTCTGCTTGTCATGATTGGTGTTATAAATATTCAGTTATATTGTTTTTGAGTATATATTTTAAGGTTATGGGTGAGTTAAGATTACCCAATAGTATTAGAAGTATCTTGAGAGTATGGTGGTGCAAAAATTGTTTTGTTGTTGACAAGACTGTCTTCCAACATATGTTAGAAGGGCATATATAGCACTCAACTTGTGATAGGGATGATCGGATACATCATGCTATTTAAATATACATATATAATGTCAGTTCTGAGGATCATAGAAAGATGAAAATACATCTCTATAAAAAGCGGAGCAGTACATAATCAATAAACATTTACTGAACAGTTACATCTACACATGTAGGTCAACAAAAAGACAAAAAGATAATTGCTTTTAATCATTTATTAAAGCAAAATAATGCAAGACAGCTTGAATGTGATTCACACAGTGGTTTTTCCATGGTATGATTATTAATTGGTGAGGTGCGAACTCGGAAAGTACATATACAGTACAAGTACTTTAATAGAAAATCCTTACATTTTGCAAACCTTTTGTAAGGCCAAAGACAATATAGATCTATATACGTCTTTGGTAAGGCCTATTGTCACTGACATGTTGTATCATATCATACCAAAATACCAAAGTGTATTGTTATAAAGCCCTTGCATTGAAAAACTAAAGGCAACTATGCACAAGTCACATGTATATTTACCATTAAAAACCAGTAAAATACTGAGGTTGAATCAGAAATAGAAAGAAAACAGTTTGTGGAACTATTTCAGTAAAACAACCATGAACAGTAAAAACTTAAAAACATCAACTTAAACTATTCAACCCAAGTTTTCATTCAGAAGTTAATTTTGATGGTTTATAAGAAAAATCTGGGTGATTTGGGTCAAACACCACTTTGAACTATTTCAGAATGATTGTGGCACGTCTGCCTAATTAATACCACTTTGTTGGGAAAAAATAGATGTCATGAAATATTTTCTTGGTTCAAACATGATATTTTGAAACAAACTATAGTGTAAGCTTTCTTTCACATTATCTGTAATCAATTTGATTTATATTCACAATGGAGTAGTATAGCAAATAACTTACACGTAAGTATTTATAATTATTCTTTTGGGGTTGCTTGTCTTGACTGTTCAGTGGAAGAATGGTGGGAGTAGTGCACTTTACCGGGCGCACTTTTTCAGATCCAATTAGTGCTGTGGGGGCTCGAACACGCTTCGCCGGCTCACCGGCTCTGCTAATTAATGCGTTAATTAGCCGACGCTCTACCACTGGACCACAGGCGCTATCACATGTAATCAGTGCTCGTTTAACAGGTCATTAAAATCCCCATTGACATGCATGCGTAATTCAGTAAACAATGAATTGCGCATGCGTGTGACGTCACTGCCCGCTCTCCCATTCATTTTTTCTTGAAACCACACCCGCAATTGTTTATGTCAACATGACCGACCAATGGGATTAACTGGATTAACGCTTGAAAAGGTAAGAATTTATGGCTAACCCTTGCCCAAAGCAAGCTGACCCTAATGACTGAAAAGGGGTTTTGGATCGTAAAGACGTGTAAGTTCCCTCAGACCAAAAACGGGTGTTGGATCGTAAAGACGTGTAAGTTTCCCTAAGACCCGAAAAACGGGTGTTTGATCGTAAAGATGTGTAAGTTTCCCTAAGACCGAAAAACGGGTGTTTGATCGTAAAGATGTGTAAGTTTCCCTAAGACCGAGAACGGGTGTTTGGTTGTAAAGATGTATAAGTTTCCCTAAGACCGCAAACGGGTGTTGGATCGTGAAGCGAGAGTCACCAGAGCGTGAGGCACGGTAACGGTATAACGAGACAGCAGTGGCACTATAGCGCGGTAATTGAGCGGATGGTAGAGCTCGGGCTGTGCCCGGTAAACTGCATTGTTGCCAGGCGAGTTTTTCGTACCTAAAATGAGGGGATTAAGAAGGGGGTCGTCTTATACACGGAGTCGAAGATTTCACATTTTTTTCCACTGGCGATGTCAACTGGCGTCCGATAGCCAGCCCAGCATTTGACAATAAAACTTCGCATTTCGTCCTAAATAACTGTTCCAATAACTATTTCCATACATAAACATGATTTGTATCTCTTTTCCTTGAATAAAGTTGAATAATATCTGCAAATAAAGTTGAAATGACCCTCGCCTCGATGCAGATTGTCAAACCAGCTGACACGGTAAAACAATCAACATCCGTGAGTAGAGAGCCGGAAGTACTGGTAAGCATTTGCATTTTGTACATGTGACCTAACATGTGATAACCGGTGAAGCTGAAATCAATTCCTGCTGTTTTTACAGTTGTATTAACAGCTGTTGGAGACAGTGTGAATAAGTGATTGTGGAATAAACATGCTGAATGTGAAGCAAATATAAGCCTAGTTAGTTACAACATAGTTAATTGGCGATTAAATTACTCACCATTGTCTCTTATATGTTATTACTTCATAAATGAATTTTATTTTACGGGCACCAATTTGGTGTCATACCGTGTAAACACAAAATGGCAACATGTGCTGGAGTTACACACGCAACCAATCATCGTAGAAAAAACAACGCAAGATAAACATATTTTTAATGCATATATAAGGTTTGTGCGCGCACTTGTGAGGTGGGTGTTTGTATGTTTATCCAATCCAAAATCCAATAAACATACAAACACCCACCTCACCCGGCTCCCTTAGTTCCCTCCTCCACCCACCTCGGCATTTATTCCAAATTTAAAAATTCCAAAAATTCAATATAATTAAGCAACCCCTAAAAACCCCCTCTTGGGTTGCACACACCACTTTCACCCTTTTCGGAATACACTAAACTGTCTGGCCAGGCCCGTGTGCGAAATACGCTACAGTCGGAAAGCGCACGTTAAATCTTCTATATCAGTCAGTCAGTCAGACTTCATTCCAGGTCGCCTTATACATGGAGTATAGGATTTTGGGTTGATTTTGAAGGCTTGTACAGGGGGGTCGTCTTATACGTGGGGTCGCCTTATACACAGCGAGCACACACTTGTAATAAATGAGCACACACTTGCAATATAAAGACTTTAAATAAAAGAGAGCACACAAAAACCTGCAAATTGTGAAAACAAGTGAATAAGTAATAGCAAAAAGAGACAACATGAAACCCTGAACATTGAAAAATCAGGTGACATTAAGTCATTTTCTAAATCCCAACCATTGAAGTAATATTGCATAAGCACAATACCATTCTGGGATCACACCCAAGGAACATTCACAATGGACTACACCCAAGGGTTACAATTAGATCAGGTGAACTAAAACATATATCGATGGGAAGACATTTCACAAATAAACATTTGTTTATAATGGTTTTCATACATAATGGTATTCATACAATAAACACTACCAAGCAAAGGTAATTGCATATTTGGCTCTGTTGCCCTGAACACAACAATGTCCAGAGACATACATACAACACTTTAGTCAGCTAAAATATTTCATTTACAAGACTACAGTTACATACTACAAAACTTATACCGGGTAATTAATGATAACTAATGAAAATGTAGGATGTACAAATTCACAATTTTTAAGATTTCACTTATACACAAAAGTTACAATATAATGGTAACCAATAAGAACATAGGAGGTACAATGTACTAATTTATGGTTTCAAATATTTAAATTATATACAAAAGTTACAATTAATGAAACCAATAAGAATGTAGGATGCACTAATTCATGGTTTCAAATATTTCAAGTATATACAAAAGTTACAATTAATGAGAACCAAAAACAACATAGGAGGCACTAATTCATGGTTTCAAAGGTTTCAACTACATACAAAAATTACTATTAATGAGAGCCAAAAACAATGTAGGATGCACTAATCCATGGTTTCAAAGATTTCAAGTATATACAAAAGTTACAATTAATGAAAATCAAAAACATAGGATGCACTAATTCATGGTTTCAAATATTTCAAGTATATACAAAAGTTACTATTAATGAGAACCAAAAACAACATAGGATGCACTAATTCATGGTTTCAAAGGTTTCAAGTATATACAAAAGTTACTATTAATGAGAACCAAAAACAACATAGGATGCACTAATTCATGCTTTCAAATATTTCAAGTATATACAAAAGTTACAATTAATGAGAACCAAAAACAATGTAGGAGGCACTAATCCATGGTTTCAAAGATTTACACAAAAGTTACAATTAATGAGAACCAAAAACAATGCAGGATGCACTAATTCATGGTTTCAAATATTTCAAGTATATAAAAAAGTTACAATTAATGAGAACCAAAAACAACATAGGATGCACTAATTCATGCTTTCAAATATTTCAAGTATATACAAAAGTTACAATGAATGAAAATCAAAAACAACATAGGATGCACTAATTCATGGTTTCAAATATTTCAAGTATATACAAAAGTTACATTTAATGAGAACCAAAAACAATGTAGGAGGCACTAATTCATGGTTTCAAAGGTTTAAAGTATATACAAAAGTTACAATTAATGAAAATCAAAAACAATGTAGGATGCACTAAATCATGGTTTCAAATATTTCAAGTATATACAAAAGTTACAATTAATGAGAACCAAAAACAATGTAGGAGGCACTAATTCATGGTTTCAAAGGTTTCAAGTATATACAAAAGTTACTATTCATGAAAATCAAAAACAATGTAGGAGGCACTAAATCATGGTTTCAAATATTTCAAGTATATACAAAAGTTTCAATTAATGAGAACCAAAAACAATGTAGGAGGCACTAAATCATGGTTTCAAATATTTCAAGTATATACAAAAGTTACTATTAATGAGAACCAAAAACAATGCCGGAGGCACTAATTCATGGTTTCAAATATTTCAAGTATATACAAAAGTTACACTTAATGAGAACCCAAAACAATGTAGGAGGCACTAATTCATGGTTTCAAAGATTTCAAGTACATACAAAAGTTACTATTAATGAGAACCAAAAACTAATTCATGATTTCAAATATTTCAAGTATATGCAAAAGTTACACTTAATGAGAACCAAAAACAATGTAGGAGGCACTAATTCATGGTTTCAAATATTTCAAGTATATACAAAAGTTACTATTAATGAAAATCAAAAACAATGTAGGAGGCACTAAATCATGGTTTCAAATATTTCAAGTATATACAAAAGTTTCAATTAATGAGAACCCAAAACAACACAGGAGGCACTAATTCATGGTTTCAAATATTTCAAGTATATACAAAAGTTACAATTAATGAGAACTAAAAACAACGTAGGATGCACTAATTCATGGTTTCATACATTTCAAGTATATACAAAAGTAACTATTAATGAGAACCCAAAACAACATAGGATGCACTAATTCATGGTTTCAAATATTTCAAGTATATACAAAAGTTACAATTAATGAGAACCAAAAACAACATAGGATGCACTAATTCATGGTTACAAATATTTCAAGTATATACAAAAGTTACTATTAATGAAAACCCAAAACAATGTAGGAGGCACTAATTCATGGTTTCAAAGGTTTCAAGTACATACAAAAGTTACTATTAATGAGAGACAAAAACAACATAGGATGCACTAATCCATGGTTTCAAAGATTTCAAGTTTATACAAAAGTTACTATTAATGAAAATCAAAAACAACATAGGATGCACTAATTCATGGTTTCAAATATTTCAAGTATATACAAAAGTTACAATTAATGAGAACCAAAAACAATGTAGGATGCACTAATTCATGGTTTCAAATATTTCAAGTATATACAAAAGTTACTACTAATGAGAACCAAAAACAACATAGGATTCACTAATTCATGGTTTCAAATATTTCAAGTATATACAAAAGTTACAATTAATGAGAACCAAAAACAATGTAGGATGCACTAATTCATGGTTTCAAATATTTCAAGTATATACAAAAGTTACTACTAATGAGAACCAAAAACAATGTAGGAGGCACTAATTCATGGCTTCAAATATTTCAAGTATATACAAAAGTTTAACTATTAATGAGAACCAATAAGAATGTAGGAGGCACTAATTCATGGTTTCAAATACTTCAAGTATATACAAAAGTTTAACTATTGATGAGAACCAATAAGAATGTAGGATGCACTAATTCATGGTTTTAAAGATTTCAACTATATATGAAAGTTACAATTTATGAAGAAGGAGGCACTAATCCATGATTTCATATATAGATCTATGCAAGATTCAGAGTGACAAAATACTCTCCACAAGACTGTATGACAAGAGGGATGACTTCAACTTTTTAATAGTCATCTTTCCCTTTCTGTCGAGCAATATTTCTGCAGCTCCAGGCCTTGATGTCTACATTTCACAAAAACAACATAGGAGGCACTAATGAATGGTTTCAAAGATTTCTTATATATACAAAATTTACAATTTATGAGAACTAATGACAATGTAGGAAGCAGCGGTTTCTCAAAGAGGGATAGTAAAGGAAGATGACAAAATTCAAAAACGAATATCCACATGTAAGGTTTCATCTTGTGCATAAGTTCCACCCTACAATCCGAGCAACACTAAAGCACCCAAGAATCTCCTTCAAAGCAGCAATAGAAATGTTCACATATACACATATATGTAATATGATAGTGAACGTTGCCATAAACCGTCAAACCAATTGAGGTCATGGATAGTCACAAGAGCCAATGTCAAACAACTATCTTAATGAAAAGATCAAATCAGCTAAAGAAAGTGTTGGATGTCCAATGATTTTATCTAACAAGAATCAAGCATTCTTCATGAAATGATAGACAATTATATACAATGTTGTTATATGACGGTTTCCGGACCCCTGGTCCAAAGCATGAAAACTTGTTTGGGTCTTGTATTGTGATCATACACATTTTTTGTTGCAAATACGGCCACAAGATTGGCCACTTAAATAGGCCTGATGTGAGGAACAGTCAGCGATGGAACTCACTTGTGTCATTTGCAGGTATGTGGACATTCATTTACACATTTGTATGTAGCCGATAGCATATGGATTTGCCAGCTATGATAACAGATATTTTCAAACTATCAATATAATTTTATGAAACTTCTTCTGCAGAATTTCATGAACATATGACATTTACAACTTTGCTGTTTTTTTCAGTGAACAGTCCTTGTTGAAACAATGCTTCAGCATTAATCATCCTCTGTTTCAACATCTCCTGCAACATCAGCTGTTAGCTGCAAGAAGTTTCTGCTTCTGAAACACAATATGATTAGATTCTGTATCTATGGATACACTTTTTATTTCTTACTGGAATATAACATCCTTCTTGCCTCTGGAGAATACTAAAGTTTATAGGTTTATGACAGACTTAAAATCCCAATGCTGATTCACCTTCTGCTGTCACCTTTATCACTCCATCATCATTTAATATGCTGTCTGAGGTAGAGGCACTAAAAGTGATCACTGAATGAGCTGTTTTTGGACTGTGTATTGGCAAAACATTTGTATAGCAATATATATTGCAATATATGTGTCTACTGAGATTTGGTTTGCAATATATTTTGTTTCTTTGTTTGTTGCTTAACGCCGCACTCAGCAATATTCCAGCTATAAACCGGCGGTCTATAAATAGTCAAGTCTGGACCAGACAATCCAGTCATTCACATCCATGATTTTGGGATACGATGACATGCATCAAACAAGTCAGCGAGCCTGACCACCCAATCCCGTTAGCCGCCTCTTACGACAACCATAGTCACCTTTTATGGCAAGCATGGGTAGCTGAAGACCTATTTTACCCTAAAACTTCAAGGGGTTTTGCGATATATTGGCAGTTAAAGTGTTTGGCAGTGTCTGAAACTAATTGTACATAAATATTATGATGTCAAAGCCAACATAGTCAGTCATTGCCATTTTGTAGTCATAGATACAGGGGAAAAAACATTGTGAGAAAAAAATTACTCCTGTGTTTCCACAGTTTGGGAAAACATATTTTGAAGGGAAAAAAACATTTGTGAATGAATTTCTGAGTAGATTTAGGCTTATATACTTTTAACCAAATTATACTGGTACACACAAACAAATATTGAAATATGTATTGTTTGATAAGCATAGTTCAGTATACTAGTAATACCGTGTAGTCCTTAAGATACTGATATTCTGGTTGTCATCTTACCTCAACCTTTATCAGCATCCCAGAGTAACCTCCGTTGGTCCTTGTATAGATCTTTCAAATCCGCCTCCAGTTTCCGTTTTTTTGCTCTTTGCTGAAATAGACATACCGGTAATGAAATAGCATATTCAATGGATTACACACAGACACATTCATGTGGTTTGGCAGATCAGTAATTACCTCACGCCACATCATACCCTTTTCTTTTTGAAAATCATGAGGCTTGTTTGTCTATTTCTTACATATTTTTGTAAAACTTATTTCTTTTCTAATCTGGCAAAAGGTTGTTTTGGTTGGTTTGCCCCATGGGGAAATAAATGCAAAGTCTGTTGTACAATGTACAATGTTACATAAATTTGAATTATTGGTATATCATTTACTTATCCTGATATGGCATTATGCAATTTCATTCATTTTTCAGTATCTACAACACAGAATGAAAAGTATTCCCTCAAATGCTCCTGTGGCCACTATGGTCTGGAGTGTGTTCCCATTGATCGTCCTGTTGCTTATTTTTCACCAAGGAGTGAGCGAGTCACTTGAGTATTCCAGTCATATCACGGCATGTCAGCTTTATGTGTGAGGAAAACCTGAAGTGATGCAGGTCAGATTTTTACCACTTTGGTGAAACCCATGAGCATGTTTATAGTGCCGACAGTGAGTGAGTGAGTATGGTTTTATGCCGTTTTTAGCAACAATTCAGCAATACCACGGCGGACGACACCAGAAATGGGCTTTGAACATTGCAACCATGTCGGGAATTGAACCCGGGTCTTCGGCATGACGGGCGAACGCTTTGACCACTAGGCTACCTGACCGCTCCTAGTGCTGAGAGACATAGAAACATAAACTGAGAGAATTTGGAATCGAACCGTCATTGGTATCTGGTGTACTCTAAGTCGCCATTCTGCACAGCAAATTATCATGTCTTAGATGATTTGGCCACCCGGCCTCTCCAAATCATCAAGGATGGACTGAGTAACCAGGATGAGGGGAGGTCAGGTAGGCCTTATCCCCGTTGATACAACATGGATACACAAAATACTGAAATACTTTTTTTTATCCTATCCAGAATGCAATTATCCCACAACACGGTAGGGCAGTCTGGAAACTGTTGCATTATCTCTCCTAGTGACTGTTGCCAAATGCATGGACAAGGTTTAACTTCTTACTTCACCCAGGAGGTGCCTTCACATGTCCCACATCATCAGCACTATAAGTTTGGTCATTGTAAAGCTATGCTCCATGTATCACACCTTTGTGCCGATCTCTTGAGAGAAGTGGCATCTGCTAAGATACATCACTGTAGAGTGCACTGCTAAAGACTAAACCTAATTGTAACCTCTAAGAGGAACAAAAAGTAAGTGCCTGCAAAAAGTCCATCCTTGTTCCATGTTAGATCTGGTGATGAAGAGGAAGAATACACCATATCCAGTGATCCAGAACCCCAGATCAGAATGATCAGTGAAAAGTATTAACTAGCATAAACGAGTAAACAGTTTTCAGCTATAGCTATTGTAGAATGAAATAAATTACATACTGTCATATCAAGATCAGAAATACAGTCAAACAAACAAAGGGTTTAAATTGTGCTCTAAGTGACCAAAGAAAAAGGTTACATTTCAATTATTTTATATTTGTGTTTATATCTATATGTGTTCTTATCCATAAAAATCAGGCAAGGAAAAATAATTCTGATTACTTGATATTTTCTGCTTGTAGATTTGGACACTGCTGCCGTTATCCATAAACCGCAAAATCAAAAGAAATTCTGATAACTTTGATCTAAAACCTACGTTTCCAGACACATGTTATGTTAAAAATGAGCATTTCTGATTAAATGCAATGTTTTTATACTTACCTGACAATACAGTTCATTCGTGTCCCTACCTTGTACAAACAGACAGTACTGGAACGAAGAGACAGTTGAAACAGATTACTGCTTGTGCCTCGGCATCAACGAGTTATCCCCCTTGACCCATACTTCTTCATATTCTTCACTGTATGACAACAGAGGTAGTGTAGACAGTGGTGCCAAATGTTGAGGTGGAGGAGGAGGTGGGCCTATAGGTGTAGGGTCAGGTAAGTCTAAAAACAGCAATGTTTTTACTTACCTGATGCTAGACAGTACTTTATTTGACTGACATGGAAAGCGTGGCTTTCCGTGGGAAGCGCAAGGCATGCTGAAGAAGCACAACAAAACCGTCCTTGGCAATGGGCATCAGCGGTGCCAGTGGGCTATGTTCCTCAGAAACGGTGCGTTCAAAAGCATCAGGGGTTGGTCAGCTGCTTGGACAGGACAAGTGGACCAAAGCTATGGGATAATGACTGGTGGAGACAGAAGTAGATGACCAGAAGCACCCCTCCATGATGGACTAGATTGACATGTCAGCATGGAGGGCCAGCAAAAAAAACAGGGCACAGATACAATGCTGCTGAGACACCTGTAGATAACGATGGGGAGCCGAAACTGGGTAAAGGCTTAGCTCCAAGTCATCATCAGGACCAACGATCTCTGAAAGAGATGGACATGAAATTACCGATCATTGGCCAGGCTGCTGAGTTTTGGCGACAAAGTTCCATCAAAGGCCAAGGTGAACCAAACCATGAGGTCGCTGGTCAAACTGGACCCAGGTCAGGTCCAGGGCATGAAGCTCGCAAACCCTGGCTGGAGTTGCATGGGCCAGGAGAAAGCAAGTGTTAAATGTGAGATCTTCAAACGAGGCAGACGTAAGCGACTCATACGGAGCTTGGCGTAAGTCCTGCAAAACAACAGGAGATCCCAAGCTGGGGGTCAGAACTTCTTACTCAGGTCCTCCAGCCGAAAACCTCGGACCATGGCAAAGAGGGCAGGGACCGATGATAGCTGGGAATCTCAAGCGATCTTCAGGACATAATTGAGCACAGCAAGATAGGTCGCAATCGTGGAACCAGCCAGGTGATAAAACTGGCGAAGAAAAAAAAAAGTCAGCCACCTGTGGAATGGTGGCCTCCACTGGAACGATGTGCCTGGACAAGCAGAAAGCCTGGAATGAACGCCACTTTTCATCACAAAAGGAATGAGTGGAGGAATGATGAACTTGTGAGACAGCCACCGCAGAACAACCTGAAAACCTTTAGCCGCTCAGCGATTTCTGGAGACACGCCAGACATACAGTCTGTAACCTCTGGGGTCTGGATGTGGGTGTCTGGTGTGTCAGGATTGATCAAGAGATTTGGCCATGCCCGGAGATGTAATATGGGTTTGCCAGCGAGATGAAAGAGCCTGGGAAACCAAATCCGGGCTGGACAGTAAGGCGCAACCTAAAGCAGATCCAGAGGACAAGTCTGGGCCGCTTTGTGAATGACCTGAGGGAGAAGAACTAGGGGCGCAAAAGCGTACATGCTTAGGTCGATCCAGGACAGAGTGAGGCCGTCTAC
The DNA here is from genome assembly GCF_022045235.1 of Haliotis cracherodii. Classification (NCBI taxonomy): domain Eukaryota; kingdom Metazoa; phylum Mollusca; class Gastropoda; order Lepetellida; family Haliotidae; genus Haliotis; species Haliotis cracherodii. The sequence goes on from NW_027266341.1 coordinate 32,065,459, forward strand.
CTCTCAAACAGCTGGGTCTGGGACTGGAGACATGAACACTGGCAGTTGGTGGTTGTTCACCATGGTGAAGAGATTGATGTTTGGAGTTCCCCGGAGATCGCACAAGAACCGGAAGGCCTCCGGGTGGAGCATCCACTCCATGGGCACGGACGATCGGTCCTGGACAGGGAGATTGGCCATGACCATGCCTCATCCTTGTAGAAACGCGTCCATGAAGAGATGGTGGGTGGCCTCGAAGCTTGTCATTGAGGAATCACTCGACGTTCGAAGGGACTAGCCACTACTCCAGGAATGAGAGTAATTCCATTGGCAGAGGAAGAAGATGACCTGACAGGTCTGAGCACAGAAAGGGAAGGAGAAACCATTGAAAGGGACACAGTTGCAGATGACCCCTGGACGTAAGCTGAAGCTGAGATGAAGTCAACAGGCTGAGAAGGCCCTGCCACTGGGGAGGTTGAGAGGTTGAGAGAGAGTTCTCCTCACCCCAGATTGGAGAGCAGTAACCGATCCGGAGGAACCTGAATCAAGGTTGGTCTGTCAGAAAGACATAGCCTATAAAAGAGAGGTGGCGAGTGAGATCTGACTTCTCCAAGTTGTTCATCCAATCCAACCGATGGCGAAGCAAATGGTGAAATCGTGCTGAAGAACCAGGGTCTGAGGAATGTCGTGACCAAGGATGCAGTCATCGAGGTAGACTCCAAACCAAATCCCCATACAGTGAAGGAACGCAACGATAGGATGGGTTTTATGTGGAAATAACCACAGAGCCCGTGGAAAAGCCAAATGGGAGCACTTTAGGCTGAAAGTGATGGCCCAGGAAGGGAAAGCGAAGGGACGATGCGCTGCATGAATGGGAACATGGAAGCATCCTGTAGATCCAGACTGATGAGGCAGTCTATCAGGTGTAGTAGGTGGTGCAGAGAACAGATAGAGATCATCTGGAAATGTGGCGGAGGCGCATAGTTGAGGTTGAATAGCACCAGATTGTGGATTATCATCAGTTTGGACGACCATTCTTGGGCACTTGGAAGACGGGAGAATAAAACCCTTGAGTGATGGAGTCGGCGTCCAGGAGATCCACGGCATTCTTGGCTATCAGGAGTTCAATGCTGGCCTGAAGAGCTGGTACATCGAGAAGCCAATGTTGAGGTTCCAAGGGGGTGGTAGTGTGTGGAGGAATGGCCCAAAACTGCAGGTGGAATCCATGGGTGACGACCGGATCCTGGAGGCTGCCAATTCCTCCAGTACGTTTGAAGTCTCTCTCCAACTCGGGGTGACTGAACAGGGACAACTGGCGGAGGGAGGTGTCAGTTGTCTGGCGCCAGATGAAAGTTACTTTCACCTATGGTCCCCGCCGGAAAAGCGTCTGTGAGGTTTGTAGATCTGGTCTTTTCTGGGGTACTGGCGTTTGGGATGAAAAGAAGGGGACTTCAAACTAGTTCTCTTTCCAACATAAGACTTCCGCTACTGAGAGAACTGTGAAGAGAGGTGACATTCCATGTTACTAAGGAGACAAAATTGCTATTGATTAGCGCCCCAAATCTTGGCCTCCTTGGCAACATTGGTGATCTAGCCATTGATGAGTGCCAAAGGAGGGTAGACGTTGGCAAAGTCCATAGAGTGAAACAGGTAATGCTCCTTCCAGAATCTTGGGGCTTGAATTGATGGCTGAATCAGAAGGGCTGTAAAGACGCTGTCTAATGATCTGGTCACATCAGCGACCAACTAGTCCCAGGGAAGAAGAACTTCTCCGAGACCCGGCTGTTCCACCTGAGGGGAGGCGCCTTGTGCAGGTGAGGCACAAGGTAGATGATCCACGAGCCAAGCCGGCATATCCGCAGAAGTGAGAGACTTGGCTGGAGACGCTTCGTCATAGTTCGGTAGTAGATGTTGCTCATTATCTGAAGGGTGCCGTAGAGCAGAGACGGATGAAAAATAACGACTTGCTGTAGAAGGAGAAGTAATGGCGGACTCCAGACGTCAGACGCCCTGTGCCTGGACGCCAAATGACGAAGCACACTCAGTAGGCGAATAAGAGTCCTGGGGACTGAAACGTCGACTGATGGAGCTGGCAACAGCTGTCAACAAACTTGCGAATGCTGGCAACAGTCTTGCGAATAATGGTGACAGTTTGGCGACACGTGGCGAAGATCGCAAAAAGTACATTAACTCGCAACCTTGTAAACACCTGAAAAATTGAATTATCAAGGTATAAACCGCAAACAAGCGGGTATATCAAGCAGGGGAAGGATATATGGAGGTAACACCACCTGAAGACAAAATTTGATGACTAAACAAGGTAAGTAGAAACAAGTAGTTCAAATACACATCTGTCCGTTGGGCGGACAGAGAAGAATGTAAGGGAGTAGGGACCAAGGGGCCAACTCGTGGATGCCAAGGCACAAGCTGTAGTCTGTTTCAACTGTCCAGTACTGTCTGTTTGAATAAGGTAGGGAGCTAAAGCATTGTGTAGCGTCAGGTAAGGTAAAACATAAATTACTTGATTACCTTTGATCCATTTTTTTTCATCTTCAATGACTCAAGTTTTTCCTCCTTCTCTTTGATATCATTTTCAATTTTTGAAAGAGTTAGTTGAGTGCTTGACTCATTCTGTGTTTGGGGGAAAACTTGTTGTGGAGCCAAAGCACCTGTTGGCACAGTTTCATCTAAATCTTGAGTTAGGTCATCTAGCCGTATGTCATACGCTTTTGGTCCTGACCAGCCAAATCCAAAGACAAAATATATTTTACTTTGCCACATGCGCTTTGACCTAACTGGTTTTGATGCAGCTATTGTGATATTGTACTTGTTACCACTTGCTGTTTGCAGTGGTACCAAAACCTCAGTTCCACCAAACAGAAGATAGCCTTCCAACCGCTGAAATCTCTGCTTAGCTAAGGCAGACTCCCAGAATCCATTGTCATGATATTTCACCCCATCAGTTAACAGATGTTTTTGGTATACAATTTCAGACAGCCCCATGCCTTTCCCAAGGAAGAATAAAGTTGTACCCTTCTTTGCACCAAGTCTGTTTTGATCATCATGTTTAGGATATTTTTTGGAAAAGGTTTGTTTCCATTGTTCCAAAGCATCCTGTAGTGTAACTTCTGAACACAATTCAAAATTTGAAACCCTCGCAACTGTTGGCAGATGAAACAGAACAAGGTAGACATATGTTTCGAGGTATGGCGAATCCTCTGGCTGTTTCCTGTTGTACAGCTGTTTACTCCAGTCTAGAATATTCTGATAAGTAATGTTTGCAGTATTTCTGAGATCACAAACATGACATGACAGAACAATATGCAACATTGTAACCAAGTCAAATGTTGAGCACCATCTAGAAGATACATTTTCAAGCATAAACATACATGACACATCCAGGTTTTCATGATCATCAGCATGTGTCAAGTCCAGTGCTCCATGAAGGGAAGTCAATCCTATTCTTTTGACAAATCGTCTTCTGTACTCACAGGCATCAGAGCTGCTAAGTGATTTAGGAACTACCTTGCTGTGCTCACCAAAGAAGACATATGCTTTTTCTTTGTAATAATTTAACTTGCCACGGTCCAAATAGCGGTCAGTGTTAAAGGCTTCCCTTGAGTCTCCTTTGGTCTGAACAAGCTCATCTTCAAGTTTGCGTATCGTTTTAAATGCTGAATCACCAAGTGATTTGAGCATGTTCCTTGACTGTAGGTCCAAAGATGAAAACTCTTCTGGAACAAAGTCTGCATCAACCAGAAATCTATGGAATGTTTCCATTCCAGGAAATATTTCAAAGATCGACACAGTGTCACACAGTGAGAAGATAGTGATTAATTCATTAATATATCCTCCATGGTTATTAATAAGAGTTTTCTCTGCTTCACTAAGTTGCTGTTCCCTTCTGAATATTTTCAAAGCTTCACTTGCAAACTGCAAAACCTCATTCGAATCCTTGATATTTAGTTTTGTCTTTGTAGTTCTAGCAGTGTCATAGCTTTCTCTCATTCTGCTCTTGTAGACTTGACCTATGGTGTCCAAAAGAAAGGAATTAGAAGGTAGAAGATTTGTTGCTTTTCTTGCATATTCTTCTGCCTTTGACCAATTTTTGTTGATGATGTAGAATCTTCCAATCTGTTGGGCAACCATTGCATCACAGGTCTGATGAAAAACCTCAGTCATGACGGCTGATGCCTGTTCACTTCCTTCAAGTCTGGAGATATCCAATATCATTGGAGAAAGTGAGGATCGTATTTCACCTGTCATTCTTCTCTTCTTAACCAGATTGCCAACAATAGAAAGAAGTTTTTTAGTACTCCTATTTTCACATTGAAAAATGACAGATGAGAGCATCTCCAGAAAGATGTCACTTCTGGTTTCTTCTGTTGTCCTGAGGATGTAACCCAATATCTCTTCTGCAAGAAGAGCACTTGTTATTCTAATTGGAGCCTCTCTCCCACATATGCCTCGGTTGGATGTTTTGTTCACCAGTAACCTGAGTGATGTGCTCATTTTAGACTCCCAGCCTGTTGGCCTTATATACCTGTCATCTCGCACAAAGCCTTCAAAGATAGGATCAAAACATGACAGTGGTATGATGTGAAAGTCAATATGGTATGAATTGATCAAAGAAAGGTACTTTATGACAATAAACTCCTTCCCATCAAGTCCTGGCATAAAGTCTTCCACTCTTTGTTTAATGTAGTTCTTATCAAAATTAGTCCGCAAAATATTGAAAGACATCAACAAATTTGGATTTGTGGTCTTATGTTTCTTAAATTCATCTTTCAGGCTTTCATTCTTTGCTTCGAACCATGCCAGCTCTTGTCTATCAAGGTCATGTCTTAGTAATACTATATTTCCAACTATCGAGGTTGGAAGGTTGACACTCTTTTCACAAAGAAGAATTGCACAGAACACTGGGAAATAATTTTCCTCTCGCAGAGCAAGCTTTGCACATTTTTCAAGATTTAAAAGCAAAGATGTCATGCTTTCTTCATCCATGCTGTCAAGTAGTATCAGAGGGGGCCTCTTTTTCTTCTTGTCTTCATAATTTCTCAAATTGACGATCTGTTCAGCTGTATCGTCAGTAATTTTTATGACAACACAGCATCTATACTCTGATCTTAAGTCCCATAAAATTTGTTTTGCCGATGTTGTGCCACCAGCTCCAGGATGATGCATCAATTTTACAACTCCAACTTTCTCATCATCATCATAGCCAGGTGAATCCAATGCATTTCTGACCTTTTCTTTAAGTACTTTGTGTTGCTTCCTCTTCAAAACATGGTCCTGGTTAAACCAAAGATTCAACCAACTAACTTGATCTCCATGATAAAAGGCATCAGCAGCCTTTTTCCTGATATTTTCCCTTGAATCAGGATCTTTCAAATTGTCATCATTGTCATGAAGGTTCCTACTGACTATTTCCAAGTCAGTCATGCAATTCAAATCACGCTTCTTAAGAACACAAAATGCTCCAGTGGACGTTGGTATTTCACAGTCAAACTTTTGTGTTGGTTGTATGAGCTGCTTGAAAGTTGTATCTACATGTCTCCACGGCATTCCCAACACACATCTTTGTTCTAAGGCTTCTTTCGAAGCAACATGTCTTGAAATCATTTCTGACTTCCATGACTTTGCAATGTCCTTGTTTTCAGCAATAACCATCCATTGGTCTTTAAATGCCATGAGAATTTCAGCAGATGCCTCAGTAAGTGCTTCATACTTGTGAGAAAAAAGAAAGATTACGACTATTGCTCTGTTTTTTGGGATCTTGAAAAGCCTCAAAGCTTCCTTAAATCCGTCAAGTCTCATTTGCTTCCAGTCAAAAGCACTGAGGGGATGTTTGTCTAGGCCACTGTATCCATTGCTTAAAATCCAACGATTATGAGGTGTTACCATTAATTCCTCTGAGAAATCTTTCTTCTCTTTGTCAAAATTGTCTGTGGTGAGTAATTCAAAGACTTGCTCACAATCATTAGCTAGATAATGATATAAACCCTTGCTGTCACTGTTTGGATCAAAGTCAAATGTTACTTTGGCATCAAAATGTTCGATGAATGACAATGTTTCCCTTATGAAGGCTTTGTCCATAGAGATATCAAGTGGACTCAACATCAAGATTGGTTCAATTTCATCTTCAATCACTTCACTTCCTCCAGCATACAGATTCAAAATCTGTGTTCTAAGGTCAGGCTGACTTGAAACTTTAGAACTGAGACGCTCTTGTTCTAATCGATGATCTCTCAACAACTGCTTTCCCTTCATGTAACTGTGTATTTCCTTTTCATTTAATTGTTTCCGAGACCCATTAACATGTCTATACATTTCTAACCCCTCTCTTTTGCATCCTCCAAGTGCTGTTCCTTTAACAAAGAAAACCTCATCTCTAACCAAGATTGCATTTGGAACTACATCCACTTCTATCACATAGAGAGGTGTGCCCTTTGATTCACTGTTGTCAACCTGGATGAATTTGGTGGATCGTATAGCATGGAATACTATTTCATGTTGATCCTCAAAGAAAGCATCTGCAATCATTGATCTTACAGCTTCTTCACACTTTTGCTTGTTAATGTGGATACCAGCTACTTGCCCTGAACCTTTATCTGACTTGCTGGGACTGATACCAAAATACAGTGTGCCATTTGTGCGGTCATTAAGGCATGCATCAGAAAACAAGACTGTTTCTCTTGCAATGGTCGTGATTACATCTGATTCACTTTTGTTCATGTCAATGCACATCCTGATAGGGATGATCATGTTCTGTGAAAGCCCTGATATTTCCAACTCGCTCCCTTTCTTGTATCTGTCTGTTTCGTCAACTGCTGTGTCAAATCTTCGGAAATATCCTTTCAGTGGCAAAGGTTTATCTTGTTGGCTTTCTTCCGTTTCAATGCTGTAATCATCAGCTCTGTTTTGTACAATCCCTTTATTTTGAAAAGTCTTTACTAGCTTGTCTCGAGCCAATAACAAACGCATTCTTTTGCCAAGGGACATGTCACAAAAATTTTCTTTTAAGTGTGACTCTTCCATTTTTGAGAAAACAAGACCATCTATCTCCTCTTCTTTGAACCTCTTCAACAGCGATATGTCAACATTATATTCTTCCAGCAATGGTTCAAGATGTCTGCATAATTCTTCAGTGTCCATATTTTGCAGAAGACAGGTTTCCGGCAATTTATCTGAAACAGACATGAGGTTTCAATGGGACAATCCAGTTTGCTCCAAATGGGAATGATGAATTGCAAAATAACTCAAAATTGGGAATTGTCTATTACACTCTTCTGAGCTTCGTGGTATGAGATATTTTGTTCAGCCTATATTTTCATGATTTTAGACTCGCGTTTCAACACAGGGCAGGATTTTGAAGAAGCCACATGGTTTTCACCTCAGTTTGAACACTTCACATCCTTCCTGCAGTCAGTGGCCTCTTGCTTGTCACCGCAGTGGTAACAACCAGCAGAGGCATGACAGGACTTGGATCCATGTCCAAAGGCTTGGCAGGTGTAGCACCTGAGTGGATTGGGGATATACACCTCCACTCAAATGTTACAGTAACCATCTTGAAAACATGCTGAAAAAGTTTCATTGGGTATTTACGTGTGCATTTAAATTCAATTTCATTTGCATGCGCTTCTGTATGCAAGTTAATTGAAAGTAATTGGGTTTTGAATATTTTTGGGGGGTATTTTGCGCCAATACACTGCTTATCTGTAGCTCTGAGATGCATTTACACAGCTGATGTGAAACAGTTGATTTTTAAGGTGTATGAATTCTTTCAATATGCCATTAATAAATACTTGACAGAAGTGCTTCTGAAGCTGAAAAATGTTGTCCTTCGACTGGACTCTAGCAATCAGTCAAAGCAGGTGGGAATATATCAAAACCATGTAGGGTTAATAAATTAGACTTGCAATTATCAAACTGCATCAGAAAATAAGTACATGTCACTTTTAAAGGCTCTTGAAAAAATATGTTGAAACTGAATATGATTTAATTGTTACAAAATACAAGCTATGGCAGCTTTTGCATACATTTGGATACAGATACAAAAAGATAAGTGGCGAAAATAGGGTTGTGTTATGTGAACCCTTTGTCTCTGAAATCATTATCTTCGAACCATCAAGCAGAAACGTGAAGAAGGATATGAGCCTGTTTTCCAAGATGAGATGTAGGTAAATGCCTCTCACACAGCCAGCAGTCAGTGGCTACCCAGTGGAGACTGTAAGAATAGGTGAAAGACTTATTGTTCTCCATGCTGGATGTGCTGGTCAGGGTTTACTCCAGACTGTGACCTCGTCTTTCGAGGCAAGAACAACAGGGACTACCACACAAAAATAATGGCAAGGTATTTCTGGAGTGTGTGAAAAATAAATTGGTCCCTGGTTTGCCTGCTAAGTCCCTTATTGTCATGGACAATGCACCATAACACAGTATGCAGGATCCTGACAGCAAGGCCCCGATGTCTAAAGCCTTAAAGGAGAAATGGCTGCAAGGGATTAATATGACCTTTCCTTCCAGGGATACAAAACCACTACATCAAATCCAACAAACCTGAGCGCGTGTATGTGGGGACCGCCTCCATGGTCTAGTGGTAGAGCGTCCGCCCGGAGAGCGGAAGGTCCGGGGTTTGATCCGTGGCCGCGTCATACCAAAAAACGTTAAAAGATGGTTCTTGTTGTTACCCTGTCTGGCGCTCGGCATTAAGGGGCTAAAACAAGGTTTGGTCGGCTCGGAGTCAGTATACTGTGTCTGAGTTGGGCATTCATGTTAAATCTGCAGCATGGTATCTCAGTGGGCTAGCACTATAAATCGACACCGGACTAGTACAAGCAGCCACACACACACACGCCGCTATATCAGTGCAATAATCTTGGACGCGACGTTTAACCCCATTTTCACCTCACCTCACCCGTGTATGTGATTGACAATTACAAGGTTAGCTGTCTCATAACTTTCCCTATAGTTGTGCCCATCAGAAGTGACACAAGCAATTCTGACGAGGGCTGTGACATAAGCGAGTCAGATTGCGATTAAAAATATCATGAGACGACCCATCTTATGCTGTCATTCTCCGTAATGTCATGTGGCACATTCAGTGCATGTTTGCTCTGTTCCTCCTTCAGTTCAAGAGGTCAACACACATGTGCATGCATGTCGCTATATCAGTGCAATAGTCTTGTATGCGACGTTAAACCAAATTTCACCTCCTGTCAAGAGGTCAACTTGTAACAGGGTATTCATTGCTGTGTAAGGTATTGTCATTTAATATTCCCGATTTTGAATTATTTTGCAATTCATCGCTCTTGTTTGAAGCCAAATGGACTGTAGTTGCTTTTGCAAAATCTGTTTATGACCGCACCATAAAACTAAGCAAAAATATGCCTTACCTAAAATCTAAAATATCTCACAGAGATAAAATCTTTACTGTTACAGTCATCTGGCAAAGCATGTGTCTTCCTCTTGGGCTCTGATTGAGTTGGGGCATTTTATATATTCAGATGCATTACATTAGAATAAAGTGCAACAGTACAGCAGCTCAACAGTTTCAAATGTCAAAAAGAGAGCCACTTCACCTTCAAAAAATAATGTTTTTCCAGGTTCACAAAGGATGTACTTTCAATTTTAATGCTTAACTGTCAAAAAAACAAACACGATGATGACATTCATCAGGATAGTAACGAAATATTTCAGTCAATGTAACGAGAGTACAGAATCTATAGGGATACTTACCATTCTGTGTTTCTTTACTTGTGGTCTGAACTGCTTCCTGGTCACTCTTTGCTCCACGATTCTTATGTTGACATTCATTCTTGAACTTCAAGTTAAAAATCTTTGTTCTGATTGTATAAGGCATCAAACTTCAACATATGATCGGTAAGGTTATTAAAACTGATAGCTGTAACCTCTTTAAACCACAGCTAAAATACACAGACATGGGATCATGTACTGCAGGAATGAAGTAAACAATACATCACAAATATTCGAAATTCACTTAGGAACAAGCATGTGTGGTTGTAAAAAGTTAGAAATTGCATAATTGGAAATTTTTTACTTATTCCATCTCACACTGCATTTTTCTTTCTTCAATCCTATGTGGAAACGTGCTTGAACAAAATTTCCAGCTTTAAAAACAATTCACCTGACCACATCCAAGCATCACCATTGTCATGCACCCAACAACTGGATCACGCATGTAATCCTGTGCATAAAGACGTCTATTTCTGCCACATCATTCTCTTTTGTCAGAGCTAACATGTGGAGATGGTTGGGTGGGCAAATAGTGTGTGATATAGGAAAGTACATAAATATCGAACAATACCCGGTAGTTATGATTGTTAATAATTCTACCCCTCTAACATATCTGCCAGCCAGCCATAAATTGTTAATTGGTCACTGCAAGTGCCTTAATTATTTAAATTTCAGTGAACTGAGTTTATTCACATGTTAGCTTTCAAAGGTTGTGATGGATACTTGTATAATCCTCGGTTGACAAGATAGACGCAATTTTTATGGATAACAACTTCTTAAATACTGGGAAAAGCGACGTTTTGGTATAGATCCTTATACCGTTGTCAAGCAAGACTAATGAGGGACATAGACTTACTTACTTACTTACTTACTTTGGAGATTTAACGTGCGCTTTCCGACTGATGCGTATTTCGCACACGGGCCCGGCCAGGCCATTTAATGTGTTTCCGAAAGGGGTGAGGGTGGTCTGTGCAACCCAAGAGGGGGCTTTAGGGGTTGCTTATATAGAATTTGGGAATTTTGAGATTTGGAATAGATGCCGATGGGGTTGGGGTGGAGAACTAAGGGAGCTGGGTATGGTGGATGATTGTTTGTTTATGTGATTTTGATTTGGTAGGTTATTGTGTTTTTAGATGCGTTTTATTAGTTCCGTTTTGATTAAGAATACGCCTAAGGCCTTGAAGTTTTCTAGTTTATTTTGTGGGTTTAGTATTGCTTCTAGAGTGAGAGCCTTGTTTAGATTGAGGGTGGTTTGTAATGCGGTTCGATGTGTTAGGTAGTGTGTGCAGTGGATGAGTGCGTGTTCTGGGGTTTCTGGTTGTTTGCAGTGTGGGCAGTTACCTGTAGTGTGTTTTTTAATTTTTTTTAGGTGGTTATTTAGGTTGGTGTGTCCTGTTTGGAGTTTAGTGATTACTCTGTCGATTTTTTTTGATGGATGGAGAATTTTTGGTTTGGTTAGTGGTTTGCTGAGCACTCTTTTGATTTGGCTATTTGAGTTTAGATATAGGTTATGCCATTTTTTGTGTGATTTTTTGTTTGTTTACACTTTTAATTTCTGATTTTGAGATGGGTAAGTTTAAGCTTATTTCTGGGATTTTGAGGGATAGTTTAGCTGCTTTATCGGCGTTTTCATTACCGTATATTCCTACGTGGGCGGGTATCCACAAGAAGGTTATTTGTTTGCCTGCCTTAGTTAGGTCGTTGGAGCTTTTAAGTATTTGATTTATTAATTTAGGTCGGTTTTTGGTATTTTTGTTTTGTAGGGCTTGTAGTCCACTTAGGGAGTCAGTAAGTATTAGGATTTTTTGGTGGTTTTTGGATTCTTGATTGTGGAGGGCTGAGGCCATGCCCATTAGTTCTGCCGTGAATATTGATTGGTTATTTGGGAGTCGGAAGGATTGTGTGGTTTTAGTTGGTTGTGTGGTATGGACTCCGAAACCCGTGTGTTTGGAGGTCGGATCTGAGGATCCGTCCGTGTAAATGTGACACCAATTTGGCCAATTTTTGTGTATGTATGCTAGTGTGGTAGTTTTAGCTATGTTTGGGTCGGTTTGTTTATTTATTTGGCTAGCTAGTGTTGTGTCTATTTTGGGTATTTTAAGTTTAGGGGTGAAGATATTTGATTGTTTGCAGTTTTGTTTAAGATTTTTAATTTGGTGTTCATTTAGGTAGTTTGTTATTCTTTGGGATATTGGGGTAAGTAAGGGGTGTTTACGAGCTAGAGCTTGGTTTTTAGGGCTGATGTTTTGGTTTATTAAGTTTTGGATGAGAGGGTTTGATTGGGACGCGGCCCAGAAATTTAAGCTTAGCTGTTCCCTGCGTAGACTAAGTGGCATTTCTCCTGTTAAGGCCTGAAGTGAGGTGTAGGAGGTGCCATGTTGGGTGCGTGTAATGAGTTTGAGAGCCTGATATTGTATTGAGTCAAGTTTTTTAGATAGAGAGTTGTTTAGGGTGTTGTATATGGCGCAGCCGTAGTCTAGTTTTGATCTAATTAGGGATATGTAGAGAGAGAGGAGAGTATCTTTGGAGGCTCCCCAGTTAGAGCCAGTTAGGCATCTTAGGGTGTTTAGGTCTTTACTGCATTTAGTTGTTAGGTTTTGGATGTGAGCATCCCAGGTGAGATGTTCATCGAAAATAAGTCCTAAGAATTTGGTTTGTTTTTGAAATTTGATTGTTTGATTGTTTAGCTGGAGGATTGGGGAGGCGGGTTTCATGTTTTTATGTTTGAATACTATTCCTGTTGTTTTTTCTGAGTTAAGGGAGAAGCCCCATTTGTCAGCCCATTGTTGTATTTTATTAAGAGATTTTTGGAGTAGATTTTTGGCCATTTTCATGCTTTTAGTGCAGATCCAGATGGCTCCATCATCCGCGAATTTTGATGTGTTTACTTTAGGGGATAGACCCTCGAATAGATCGTTTATCATTATATTGAAGAGGGTGGGGCTGAGGATACTGCCCTGTGGAGTGCCATAGAGGGACATAGAACAGAATATATATATATATAGTGGGTGGGGGATTAATTGTGTCTATCTTGTCATCTGTCAACTTCTAAGTACATGTAATGCCTATCAAACAATTTATCCTCAGTTGAGTTTACTCACTAACTACTATGAGCGTTTTGGCATGACTTCTGTGCTTGTATAAACACAGTCACTGCTAAAAGTGGCGTAAAACCATGCTCACTCACAGTAACTGTTAATCCTCTGTATTGTGCTGGCAAATTGGGGATAAACCTGTGACGGATCAAACTAAGTTAGAATCCTTGTTTATCTGTGACATCTTCCAACTGGTGACATTTTAGTAAACTTGAAAAGTGATGATCAATTTTAATATTCATATTATTACAGTTTTTTAAATTGTAAATAAAACTTTGATATAATTGTGCTAAAATCGTCTGTAGGTAAGTTTAAATGTCATGTCACATCAGCATTTTTTCAGTTATATTGCGGCGAAATAATTGCCAGCTTTTGGGGACTGCATGTAACATGGCTGCTTTTATATTTCTTATACAGGCGCTTGACCTGCAGTAGTGTAGTAGGCCTCAGTAGAGCATGATCAATTAGAATTTTTATTGTGTAAACAAATCAGTGAAGTTTGCAACAGTAGATGAATAAGTTGATAAATTTGGACCGCAGTTACCGATTAACAACTTAAGACATAGAGACAGGTCGTCGATATATTAAACGTTATGGTCCTGTTAAGACGATTGACAGTTAGAACGTTGGAGTAAATGACCCTATATTGTAGGGTCAATCGCTTTTGACATGTTTAAACTCACTTCAAGGCACATGACAAGTCTAAGCTGGCCGCCCTGATTACGTTCTTATGTTTGACAGCAACTATGCCCGTGGATTTCAGAGAAAGATATGATTTTTACCTTGATGTTATTACAATAAGCGAAAATATATTCAAAGTCCACAGTTTGTTTAATAGTACAAAAATTAGAGTGTTAAAAATCAACATTTTCTTTTATTGAACACAATATTTGAACTATATTGCTGTAAATAATCTAGCCTGCTGCCTATGTAACTTAAACATATTTATGTATGATCTTCATATGCCACGTCTTATGGCCTCTATTATCCCTGCTGACACTATCATAGTATTCAATTTCAGTCTGGCACTCCAAGCGTGAATAAGCATTATACATGTGTTGATAAACCACACTGACGCATATACATTTTTGTAGATATGAAACATTCTAGTTAGTTAATTGTGGATACACTGGGCACATATACATAAGAAAGCCCCATGACCAATGAATTGGTACCTTGATATGCAACAAGAAAGAATCTTGTTTATTTCCAGGCCGTCCTGATCATCGTTTACTCCTACTTCATGCATGGTTAGAGGCATCTTCCCGAGGCAAGAGAGTTAACTGGCTATAAAAGTCCAGTTTCCACCCTTGCCGAACTAGACTGGTATTATGGAGTTACATTTTGGCTGGACTAACAAGTCTATGCATAGTCCAATCAAAATCGCGCACCGAAATTGAAATACGGTTCGTAAACTGTCATGCAGATTTCGGTCGATTGCAGGATTTGCAAAGCATGTGCACCACCAACTCATTGTCAGCAGATATTTTTCAAATCTTCTCATGTTTTTAATCAAGGTGCTCACGTGATTTGATGCATTTCGCGATGTTTTATCACAATATAGATATTGATTATCGATCAGATCGTCCTGACCAGGTGCAACCATTTTGTGTGAAGCAAACACAAATGATACGAGAGGTGGAATCTGATTGGTCCTTAAGGGAGGCTTAGAAGGGACATAATAGGTAAAAGCCACTGGTGGCGCTACGATCGAGCCCAGTAATTCCAGACTAGTTCGGCAAGGGTGGAAACTGGACTTTTAAAGTCAGTTAACTCTCTTGCCTTGGGAAGATGGGTTAGAGGCAAGATCAAAGGCGCCGCCCAGCATTTATTAGACAACAGACAGGGTTGTCTGTTTGGCTTTGAACCACCATCCCCACCCTGTCGGTAGGGGTTATCTAATCGATTAGCACATAACTGTGTCCAGTTTACCGCGGGGTTTGATGCGGTGTCAGTGTCGAATGGTTTTGTGATAGTTGTGCAAATGTGTGTTGTATATCGTATATTTTTGTTACTAACTATCTTCTTATTTGCTAAAAGAAAACGGATATTACCAAGAGTAAGTTAGCCAACTGGCATATCCACTGCCTGCTACATTCCTTATATAGCCTAACCGTCCTGTTTGTGTGTACTAGACGTAACATCCGAAGACTAATAAAGTCAATTACACGCATTTACACATGGAAGAAATTTATAGTTGATATTGTATATTTTTTAATCAATCTAAACACATGTATATCAAAATAACAAATAAACAAGTCCATGGAAAATGCTTTGTTGCACAATAATGGTTTTTTTGCTTTCAGTTTGACATTATATATCATAACAGAGTAAGCAGGTAAGAGAAGGTTTGGGATTCCTCTTGAAAGTACTAAAATAACTGGTGTTTACAGAACAGAGAGTTTTTATGATAAAAACATTGACTATAAATTTCTTCTCTCATTTTCCAATGTAGTTCACTTCAAATATCTTCTCTTTTTCTAAACTGTTAAGAAAAAATGTTAACATGATCACAAGGTAATGAGCCTGTTGAATGTTACCCTGTGAGATCTGTCAAATCCATCACGGATTTGATGCTATCTACAGGTTCAGCCATTTCCAATTTCCTCCACTAGTTATTGGAAACGTTCAGGAAAATATTTCCTTTCTCCCTTAATCCCATCTTTCATGCATGTAAAACATATACTTAGTGAGAGCTTTGTATAATCCATACAATAAACTAATGTTCATTCATTATGATATTGAATTTTATGATTTAACACACACACATGTATGTACAGTTTGACAGATTATAATAATATGAATATAAAAAAGCATCACCACTTCACAAGTTCACTACAATGTCACCAGTGGGAAGTTGTCGCTGATCAACACGGATTCTAACCAAGTCTGATCTTTGTTTACCATGGAATGCATGAACTGGTTGAGTGACTTCTTCCCATCAGAATTACACACAGAGAAAGAAAGGGCTCAAAATCCTGAAGATATCCTGTATAGATGGTATTAAGTATTCACAACCAATTTCCTCTAATAATAAAATGTTCCATTTGACATTACTAAGCACCAATACTCAGCAGGATCATTTGGGCAATTGTAAAAATCACCTCTGATGTGAAACCCCCAGTGATTGTTAAGATAACAAATCCTATCTGTAGTCAGACAACATGACAGTCTATATTCATTTCCAATATCCTCCAGTAAATAGGGGGTAATGCCAGAATAACACCCTCTGAAAAGATACCTCTAGTCCCCCACCAAACCTCCTCTTATTAACTTTTACCATAAACAAACAAAAAGTTAGGGTGTGGGGAAATGTCCAGTATTGAATATCAAGAGAACTATTTTTTCATAACGAAATACTAGATACCCTTATGGACCTTCTATTACAAGAAATACATCTTCTTGTAGACCTTTCAATTTCAACGGTTATATGCTACTTACGTTTAAATGTATCCAATTTTACAGTTAAAAAGGTGTTGAAATATGTTAATGTGTCAAAAGTATTCAATATATCTTCACACGCAATGCTTGTTGCATTAACATTCATTCATTATCATTATCAAGTTTTAGGTTTTATGTCAACTTCTGTATTTCGTCGACGGGGTAGACAGGGTTGAATAATAAACAAGAGTTTGCCACTAAAGTGGCTATATCCCCCGCCCCTGTTGGAGAATTTATGACATAATTAAATCTAAACAAACCCTAATTTTTTTTAACCAAGGTGGAACTTGTCATGGAAATTGTAAAAAAAAGATGAGTTTGGAACCTAAGTCCATCTTGTTGCCATGGAAACGTAAAAAATAAAAATTTCTAAAATTTCTCAATAGCAAAAGGCACCAGTTCAGCATGTACCTGACAGACCTGCAAAGTTTCATGAAAAAATATAGAACGGTTTATGAGTTATGCTCCGGAAACGAAACGTGACGGACGTACGTAGGTATGTACGGACGGACAGAGCCCGTTTCTATATCCCCCACCAACTTCCTTGGGCGGGGGATAATAATATGATTATTTAATAGATATAAACCACCATACTTAATTGTAGGGGGGGGAGTTTAATGTATTTCATTACATTACATTATTGAGTTAGTACAGATTTAAAGGTATATATGTTGACTATAAATTATAAATGATGTATATATGTAAATACAGATATATCAAATATAATACTAGAACATATGGATTTTGTTACAGAGGGAGAAAGTTTTAAACATAGATAAAATTAAGCCTTAATATATTAGTAATGTACAGCTTTGTTAGATGTAAAGCATAGCAGGATAAAGTAATATAAACAGTTAGGCTGTTTTTCAGTATGAGGGGCTTGCTATATAAAGGAAAACTGAAGTGAACCCCAGCTTCAACATTCATATATTTTTATGTTTACATGTTTTTTAGCGCTTGTACAAGAAACATATTCTCCAGCAAAAGTAATTAAGCATTAAGAAACCTGACAGACACTTTTGACGTTCAATCCGTAATCTGTAGGTTTGTTCATAGGGACAGCACGTCGATCTTTCTGAAGCATTGTTTTCACACAACAGCAGATAATCCCTAAGCTTACTCTGCTCCATTAGCCTTATTCAAAAAAGAATCCGCGAGTAGTTCAGCTCTAGTGACCAACTGCGAGAGTAGGCTTCTTTCCCGGGAATACCTCTGCCTTCTGGCTTCAAACGACTGAAGCATTTATTTTGTTATCTAGGCTTACATACATTTACACACACGCACGCACACACATAAATACACATACATAATTTACATACATTTAATCAATCATACATACAGCCACTTAAAAGTTAACAATAATAATGACAGAGAGATAAACGCAGGTCGGGTAAGTATTATTACCTTGGTTAATCATAAGTTGCCATTTTTTAAACAGTTTTCATTAATGATGGTGCAGAAAAAAGACTAGCAATTAACACTATAACCGTGATGCAATCGCGTTACTGAATACAATCCACAAAGAACAATATATAGGGTGCTTTTTTACTATTTATTCGTTATATGATATCAATAATTCATTTATGGATACTAAAGAATGAATTTATATCACACATTTGATTTTGTTTCATCATGAAATGTTTATTAATATGGCAAATCGTTTTTTAGATATCAATAACTGAATTTATTATCAAATGATGTACTTTATGATCTAAAAGATCAAAAATGGCATTGTATCTATAGCCTTCGTCTCCGTGAACCTTATGCCCATTTTTTTAATAATTCGTGAAGATAGGTACAGTATCGTAACATTTGCATATAGTCATATTCAGATGATGTCTCTACATATATGTAAGGGCAAGCTTCTTCCTTTTGTTTAGTCAGCAGCTTTCCTCCTGGTTATGGATGTGGAACACAGGCTTTAGGGTTACATATGAATCTTGTTATCATTGTATTTTAATGCGATTTGAATATTATTATTTACTATTGTACTTACTTCATGTTTTAAATGAGAAGTTTTATATTTATATGTCACCACAAATTACAATTATTGCTTGTAAGCTCATCACAATTGACAAATGCTCTAAAAGATATGACTATTAAACCATTAATGTACGTTGAAAAATATATATTGTAAATGCCAGAATGATGTATCTTGGATCAAGTAGAAGATATATTAACAGCAGCGCTGTGAATTTATTCAACAAGCCCGTGAAAACAACACTGCTTTAGCTCAATGTTTACCACTACTGGCGGCCATTATGCAACGGCCATCTTACACATACCGGTAACCCTGCGCTCACGTCTACAGGTCTTTTCCTGTGGTACGGTAATTAGTAGAACCCCCTCCCTCAAGTGTATCCTCCATGATATAACCTACTCTCATTAATTAAATGCTGCCCTTACCCAGCGTCATGGCTATGGAGCTGAGGCAAAGAGGCCCAACCATCATAAAGTAATTAGGGTCCATTAAAAACAATGCTCCACCAAACCTCATAAACATGATCACTGAAAGTCGTACTATAGGCGTTTAATGTCAAATCACAAAAAAAGCATTTGAATAGCATCAACATTTAGCAGGATCATGTATTCTCTTAACACCATCGCAAAACATCATGTAGAAGCCACAGCAGTACTCATATTTTCCAAGAAAATCACATCTAAAAATGAAACATCAGCAAGTACAGCGGACGGGTTCCACACGAGTGACCAACGGGGTGCACACGGGTTGTGTAACGCGTTGCCCATGCGTGTAAGGGGAATGAACTTCTAGGCAGTAGTGTATACTATTCAAAGGGAGTTTCTTTCTAATTTGACTGGTGGGTATTGCAACACACAGCCTTCCAATTGTGCTTGTCCTTAACTTGTTTTGAGTAGTATATATATAGCCATACCAAGGTTGCGACAAGGATACATTTGACTCTCATTTCCTGGTTCACATCTGATGTCTGCAAAGACGTCTTTCACAAACTGTTGAAGGTGAACATCTGTCCACTCAGTCCAATCAAAGGTATCTCCACTGTGTTGAACTGTATTTTTGACATCCAACAGGGTGCAACTCTGTTCATCTTCCTCAATGAAATTTTCCAGTAAGATTTTACGAACCACAGATTTTGAATTCTTAGCTGCAGTGGCTGGTTGTTCCTTGGTTGCCTCTAAGAACAAAAAGAGTACATGATGTAGTCAGCATAAAATTCCTTTTTTCCTGTGACATAACTATTAATACCACGTGCACGGTACGATGTTCCCCGAGGTTGGCGTACCCCAGCTTCATCCACAACAACTCACGAGATACTTCCCTCTCAAAAATAATGTCGTGCAATATATGACGTCTTCAAGTTCATATGTTCAAATCTCCAGAAATGATGTCATCACAGAACAATGTTTTATTTTGAAATAAACTATGCTTCGCTCTTCGTTGTTCTTTGCAATTTATCGTATAGCTATCTTACAGTGATCAGCAGTACCTCAATAAAAAAAACTAAACTTTCTTAACACCCTGCATGATTTTACCGGTAGGTCATGTCCCATCAGCCATACGCCCATTTGTCATACTCCCAATAGTTATACAGCAAATGAGGGATTGGTTAAAACAACAAGAGGGATATACCCTTTGGTCAAAATGGATAAGTCCACTGATTAGAAAGCTTGGGATTAGTTTATTATGAAAACATAATATACATTGAAGTTATTTGAACATAATACATGACAGACTTTGATAATCAAAACATTCAAATTAATGTTATTTAAATAAATACCTATGATGTTTTAGGAACAAGTACAGGATTTATCTCAAACTATTTCCTGTTCTTTACTGAGTTAAATTGAGTTTACTCAATTTAGTGAAAAAACACAAACTAGTACATAAAAGTGTCTATGTTTTAGACTCAAGCCAGTTGCAGTTTGTACTCCAAGCGAGCAACACCTCTCCAAGCCTCCAGAGCCTCCTCAAGCCCACGCACAGCACCGCTGATAGCAAGCCCAGGGAGAACTTCAAAGGTAATTATATAACCACTCACCCATCCATTCACAACAACCTACACCTCCTAATCAACGCTCACACCCAAGCCCAAACCTAAAACTACACTCACAAAGCCCACCTAAACAAACTCAAACACTTCAAATTAAAACACAAGCCCTCCAATTAATCTCTTAAAGCTTTAAACAACTCACAAACCCAAAACATCCAAAACACCGCAAACACTGCTCACCCCTTCCAAAACACTCCATCCACAACCCCTCACCTCAAACACCCAAACTCACACACACATCCTATACACCCAATCCCAGCATGACAGACCAAAGACAAATCGAGATATGCGAAATATCTGGCATTACATCCCCTACACCTGCGGAGGCGCACAACACCTCCGACAGGGCAACACCCTCACTCATTCCCGCAGGCTACGGCGATGAAGACCCTCAAGCCTCCTACATGGAAACTCAACCCAGCACCCCACCTCCCCAAGCATGCAACTCAAAAAAACGCAAACTAGACGCATCGGCATCACCTACCTCACACACCCTCTCACCCGCAGCCCTCATCACCACATGGGCCCTCTACTTTTTTTCGGCCACCCCCTCAGTACAACTAGCTCCAACACTGACCATAAATAAAATAGGCATGTGGCTAAGGCAACAAAAAATCAATTACCTAAACATCAAACGTAGTTTCAAAGGATATCAGATAATCTTCCCAAATCAAGAATCCTACATAGCAGCAACTAAAATTAAACAAATATTCCAATTCACCGTAAATAGCTCTAAACCTAACTGGCAAATATACACTAGGGGAGTTATTCGAGTGCACCCAAGGGAAACCGACGAGGACCTCGACATATACCCCAAAGAAGCTAACACTATCCAAACCCAACCACAAATAACTAGCCTCCGCAGGATTAAATCAAACAGAAACAGGAAAACCACCCCCACACCTATTGTAATAATAAACTTCAAAAAAACAGCTAAACACCCTGAAGCCCCCAAACATATCACTTTCGGCGCTAACCATAACTTAGAGGTCAAACCATACATCAAGCAAGTAAAGCAATGTTCAAATTGCCTACAATATAATCACACCGCTAACCAATGTACTTTCAAAAAAACTAAATGCAAAAACTGTGCTCAAACGGACTGCCCAGGCATATGCACACCCTGGTGCATCCACTGCAAATCCATAAAACACTCATCACTCTCGAACCAATGCCCCCACAGACTATCACTCACCCAACAGGCCAACAGACATATAGACATAAACACGGCCAAAATCCAAACCAAAAAACCCACACCGCAAGCATACAAACCACTACTACCAACACCACCCTCAAACAACAACACTCACGCACGCAAAACAGTATACCCAGTCTCCGTATGGGACCAAAATCAGCGAGACGCATACATCGCAAATGAAACAAACACCCCACACATCCCACAAACTCACACTCTCACCCTCCCCGCCTCTCACCCTACAATTACCACATCTACACCCGCAAGCAAAACCCAACGCACAACGACCACCACACAACCAGCACCAACACAAGCCATCACAACAACACTACAGGCAACCCCCGAACACCCAGTCAACAGGGAAACTACAGAAACCACTCAGACTCTCGCACCCAAACCCAGCATGCAACCCACCACCGAACAGATTGACCAAACTAAAGACAACTTAACCGAGGAAGAGGACGAGTACACATCCTCAGAGGAAATAAACGAGCTTACCTTGTCAGCCCCAAAAACCAAAAGCTATAGAAAAAAACTCACCCAAAACGTAGCAAGCAAAAATCTAAACAACTTAGTCCTCCTACTAGCTTACGTGTTAAAGCAGTCTAATCCAGAAGCCAGCTCCAAAGCCTTCTTTGGTGTAGCACATAAACTAAAACTCGTCACCACCTCTTTCGACCGTTTCAGCAGCAACCTTAATAACCTACTAAAGTAAATACCTAAACCAAGCCTAAACCAAACATAAATCCACCCAGTTTCCCAATGGAAGGCCTAAACATTTTTCAATGGAATGCCAATGGCCTCGCCGGCCATGGTTCTGAACTCAAAGCTAAATTCAAAATAGATAAAGGTCCCCATGTAGCTTGTATTCAAGAAACCAAATTCTCACATAAAACTAAATTCAACCTACCAAATTATAACGCAGTGAGAACCGACAGGTCCAAAACCATGCCAGGCAGAA
The DNA here is from genome assembly GCF_022045235.1 of Haliotis cracherodii. Classification (NCBI taxonomy): domain Eukaryota; kingdom Metazoa; phylum Mollusca; class Gastropoda; order Lepetellida; family Haliotidae; genus Haliotis; species Haliotis cracherodii. The sequence goes on from NW_027266341.1 coordinate 32,087,917, forward strand.
CAGGAGGAGGTCTAATCATCTACGTTAGAGAGGATATTAACTACGAGGAAGTTAAAGTAAACACTCCTAATCTAGAAGCTAATGGAATCCAAGTCACCATCAATAACCAAAAAATAAAAATCATTAACATCTATCACTCAACACTAAAACCAATTAAAGATACAGACCTAGATGTCCTTTACCAATTAGGAAATAAATCAACCATCTTCCTAGGAGACTTCAATGCCCATCATCCTACCTGGGGCATTGCAGATAAACTAGACAACCATGGACAACTAATATCAGAGTGGATCGAAAAAAATGACCTAATACTATTAAACAATAACCAACCAACTAGATACGACAAAACCCACCACACCATGTCGGCTATCGACTTAACAATATGTACGCCAGACTTAGCACAAAGTCTGATGTGGGACGTCCACCCAGTACCTCTAGGCAGCGACCACTTTCCCATAAATATAACCCTAGGAAATATAAAAATACCAAATCAAACCCCTAAACAGGAACCTAAATTTCAGTACAAAAACGCCAACTGGGACCAATTCCAAGAATTATGCAACGAAGCTAATCTAAACGATTTAGAAACAACAGACCCCGAAACATTCTGTCAAAACCTAACTAACTTCATAATCAACGCAGCCAAATCCGCAATCCCCTTCAAATCATCCAACCCAGGAAAACCCACTGTTCCTTGGTGGAATGAGGAAATAGAGCTAACTAGACTAAAACGCAAATCAGCTTTCAACAGAGCTAAACGAGACCCCTCTCATCTCAAAACAGCTCATGAACTTAACCACCAAGTGCAAAACCTAGTTAAAACTGCTAAAACCAAAAACTGGAAAAAATTCTGTGAGGAGCTAAATCACCACACCGACGCTGGCAAAATTCACGCCATCCGAGGCATCAAACGGCACAAAAAAAGCCCCAATATAAACAACTCAACTAACCCCACCCAAAAGGCCAACAACCTAGCCGAACACTTCTCTAAAGTTAGCAGCAACAGTAACTTTAGTAAGAAATTCCAAGATAAACTAAATAAAAAAACCAAATTCTCCAAAGAAAACAGACAAGACAACCTAGAAATAAATCAACCTTACACCATAGAAGAACTAAATCACGTACTAAACAATAGAAAAAAAGGAACAGCCCCTGGCCTAGACCTCACCTCTTACCAAATAATCAAACACTTACCTACCAAACTACTCCAAACTTTACTTAAACTATACAACCTAGTCTACCTAAACGGACAGGTCCCATCCTCATGGAAGGAAGCTCTAGTAATCCCAATACCTAAACCAAATAAACCAGCAGATCAGGCAAACTCCTATAGGCCCATCTCCTTAACCTCAAATCTCTGCAAAATAATGGAACTTATGACTAAAAATAGGCTACAGCACTACCTAGACCAAAACAACATCATAAATCCTGACCAAAGCGGTTTCACTCCTGGCCGATCAACTCTCGATAACCTTGCCCGACTAGAACAGGATATAAAAACAGGACAGCTAAACAAGCAATACACCATAGGCATATTCCTCGACTTCTCTAAAGCTTTCGATATGGTATGGCACCACGGGCTAATACAAAAACTAAAAAAAATAGGACTAAAAGGTCAAATAATAAACTTCATCCAAGATTTCCTAAACAATCGCAAAATTACCGTGGGTATAGACCATACACTATCGGACCAGTGTCCCCTAGAAAATGGCACTCCCCAGGGCAGCATCCTCAGCCCTACCCTCTTCAATATAATGATAAATGATCTATTCGAGGGATTATCCCCTAAACTAAACACTTCAAAATTCGCGGATGACGGAGCCCTATGGATCCGCACTAAAAGCATTAAAATGGCAGAAAACTTAATCCAAAAATCTCTAAATAAAATACAACAATGGGCTGACAAATGGGGCTTCTCCCTTAACTCAGATAAAACAACAGGAGTAGTATTCAAACATAAAAACATGAAACCTGCCTACACAATCCTCCAGCTAAACAACCAAACAATCAAATTCCAAAAACAAACAAAATTCTTAGGACTCATTTTCGATCAACACCTCACCTGGGAGGCTCACGTCCAAAACCTAAAAACTAGATGCAGCAAAGACCTTAACACATTAAGATGTCTCGCCGGCTCTAACTGGGGAGCCTCCAAAGATACCCTCCTCTCACTATATACAACACTAATTAGATCAAAACTAGACTACGGCTGTGCCATATACAATACCCTAAACAACTCTCTTTCTAAAAAACTTGACTCAATACAATATCAGGCTCTCAAACTAATTACACGCACCCAACATGGCACCTCCTGCACCTCACTTCAGGCCCTTACAGGAGAAATGCCACTAAATCTACGCAGGGAACATCTAAGCCTTAATTTCTGGGCCGCGTCCCAAACAAACCCTCTCATCCAAAACCTAATTAACCAAAACATTAGCCCAAGAAACCAAGCTCTAGCTCGCAAACACCCCTTACTCACCCCAATATCCCAAAGAATAACTAACTACCTCAATGAACACCAAACTCAAAATCTTAAACAAAACTGCAAAAAATCAAATATCTTCACCCCTAAACTCAAAATACCCCAAATAGACACAACGCTAGCTAACCAAATAAATAAACAAACCGACCCAAACATAGCTAAAACCACCACACTTGCATACATACACGAAAATTGGCCAAATTGGTGTCACATATACACTGATGGATCTTCAGACCCGATCTCCAACCACACAGGCTTCGGAGTCCATACCACACAACCAGTTATATCCACACAATCTTACCGACTCCCTAACAACCAATCTATATTCACGGCCGAACTTATGGGCATGGCCTCAGCCCTGCATAACCAACAATCTAAAAACAACAAAAAAATCCTAATTCTCACTGACTCCCTTAGTGGACTACAAGCCCTCCAAAACAAAAATACCAAAAAACGACCTAAATTAATAAACCAAATACTTAAAAGCTCCAACGACCTAACAAAAGCAGGCAAACAAATAACCTTCTTGTGGATCCCCGCGCACGTAGGAATTTACGGCAATGAAAGCGCCGATAAAGCAGCTAAATTATCTCTCAAAATACCAGAAATAAGCCTAAACCTACCCATCTCAAAATCAGAAATTAAAAGTGTAAACAAACAAAAAATAACCAAAAAATGGCATAATCAATATCAAAACTCAAATAGCCAAATCAAAAAAGTGCTCAGAAAACCACTAGCCAAACCTAAAATCCTACACCCCTCTAAAAAAATTGACAGATTAATTACAAAACTCCAAACAGGACACACCAACCTAAATAACCACCTAAAACATCTTAAAAGACACACCACAGGCAACTGCCCCCACTGCAAACAACCCGAAACCACAGAACACGCACTCATTCACTGCACCCACTATCAAACACACAGAACCACACTACAAACCACCCTCAATCTAAATAAGGTTCCTACTCTAGATGAAATACTAAACCCTGAAAATAAACTAGAAAACTTCAAGGCCCTAGGCGTATTCCTAATCAAAACAGACCTAATTAAGCGCATCTAAAAATTAATTAATCTACCAATCCAAAATCCAATAAACATACAAACACCCACCTCACCCGGCTCCCTTAGTTCCCTCCTCCACCCACCTCGGCATTTATTCCAAATTTAAAAATTTCAAAAAATCAATATAAGCAACCCCTAAAAGCCCCCTCTTGGGTTGCACACACCACTTTCACCCTTCTCGGAATACACTAAATGGTCCGACCAGGCCCGTGTGCGAAATACGCTGTAGTCGGAAAGCGCACGTTAAATCTTTTATATCAGTCAGTCAGACTCAAGCACTATCCCTCAAAATCCCAGAAATAAGCTTAAACTTACCCATCTCAAAATCAGAAATTAAAAGCGTAAACAAGCAAAGAATCACCAAAAAATGGCATAACCTATATCTAAACTCAAATAGCCAAATCAAAAAAGTACTCAGCACACCACTAACCAAACCAAAAATTCTCCATCCATCAAAAAAAATCGACAGAGTAATCCAACTCCAAACAGGACACACCAACCTAAATAACCACCTAAATTTTTTTAAAAAACACACAAGAGGTAACTGCCCACACTGCAAACAACTAGAAACCCCAGAACACGCACTCAACCACTGCACACACTACCTAACACATCGAACCGCATTACAAACCACCCTCAATCTAAACAAGGCTCTCACTCTAGAAGCAATACTAAACCCACAAAATAAACTAGAAAACTTCAAGGTCTTAGGCGTATTCTTAATCAAAACGGAACTAATAAAACACATCTAAAAACACTATAATCTACCAAATCAAAATCACATAAACAAACAAACATCCACCATACCCAGCTCCCTTAGTTCCTACTCCCCAACCCCATTGGCATCTATTCCAAATCTCAAAATTCCCAAATTCTATATAAGCAACCCCTAAAGCCCCCTCTTGGGTTGCACACATCACTTTCGCCCCTTTCGGAAACACATTAAATGGCCTGGCCGGGCCCGTGTGCGAAATACGCATCAGTCGGAAAGCGCACGTTAAATCTCCAAAGTAAGTAAGTATGACTCTAGCATATCACTCTTGTTATCATGGCAGGATTGATTGAAGTGGAATATGTTACTTCTAGGCGAGGTACAGAGCAGGTACTGTTTCAAGGTCACCTTCACAACAAGAACTCTGCAAAGGAACACTGGAAGTGTGTAGTGAAAACTTGAAGTGGTAGAGTTACAACAGTTGGAAACTATGTCAGGAGCACCACTCCTCATAACCACGGCCCACAAGAACCTGACACAGATTTGTCAGTAACATGAGGAAAAGGGTCAGAGAAGAGATCACCCCGATGCCAACCTTGTACCAGGAAGCAGTTGCCCAACAAGATCCTGAAGTAGTAACTCATCTACCATCCAGAGAGAGAGGGAAAGTACAAGACTTGGGGTTAGCTGTCCCATACCAAGAAAATCCTGGGGTCAGACGCTGGGTCAGAAGAGCATCATTCCTGGCTCTGTTACCGGAAGCTGACGTCCAAGATGCCTGGGTCGACGCCATGGAGAACGCTGGTGAAGGCTCAGAGATTTAATGATTATATTGTAACAACTTGGGTTGATGATGATGCTAGATTCCCCATCCCTCTATGGAATCATCACCCAAACATTGGACCTCGCACGAACAATAATCTGGAAGGCTTCCACTACCGACTGAGCAAGTCTCTGCCACATCATCATCCAAACATTTATCGTTTTGTTAACTGATCAAGCAGATTGAGAAGTCTGAATCTGCCAAGATGCGACAAATTGACTTTGGTGCTGCTCCCCAATACAGAAAGCAAGTGTATCGCGAGAAAGAAAACCGACTCATCAGATTGTTGGACCAACTCCAAGTAGGTCAGAAAAATTGTGTTCAGTTTCTGGATGCTGAAATGTGAAACTGCAAAATGTTAATATGTGATCCTGCGTTGATGATCATTTAACTTACAGTGATTACTTAATGTGATTATTTATGTATATATGTCATATAAGATTATAGGTCATTGAGGATATGATTAATATATATGCTATGCTGAAGAGTATTAAAAGATTATTAAAAGTTGTAATTTTGTTTTTTTTTGGATCATTCCACTTTAATTGTGGGTATTACAAAGGTAGTTGTTGGTACAGTCAACCATACCATATGTTGTTTTAACCCATATGACTAATGGGCCGTATGACTAATGGGAGGACACCTGATTTTACTAATAAGAAGCTCTGTTAAAGGGCCTGTTCAACAATAATAGAAGGATTTAAAGGAACATTATTTATAGTTATCGCTATCATGTCTAATTAAAGCATAAAAAAGGATATTTTGTTTTATTTTTCTGTTTTGATTAGGTTTGCATTTCTGAAAATATTCATCGCTCCTGAATTATAAGTGCAAAAAACCCTTTGAAAGGTTATATTTTGGCTTGTCATAAGCTAAATTTCTGTTGAAACAATCTTCATTTGTAGATATCATAAAGGACATTTAAGAATAAGTGCATAAAAAGAATCAGAATTTTTGAATGAAACATATTTGATATTTCATCTCTTTGAATGGTTGCCACAAGGTTTCTTGTCACTACTGTTATCAGAACTACAAAGTAAAAATATATCCCCCTGCGGACTGCTTAAACCTGTAAAGTCTGACCCTTTGAATACCATTACGGTTGGTTATTTTTTTGAAGAGTTAGAAGAAACTTAAAAAGCAAAAAACAAAATATGAGTGATTTTTCTTATCCCAAATATATTAATACCATTATACTGTTCCTGGTATTGAAATCAAAACTTCATGTCATTGTGCATTGTGCATTTCTGTATTTCTTTTCCATAATATATGCAGTTGCAGAAGTATTACATAATCATAGCATACCGGGGTAACGTCTATTTTATATACTTATCCTGCATTACATATTGCACATTGGCTTACTAACTGGAAATTAATGACGATCTAGTAGTGTCATCAGTACTCTTTGGCCCAACATAACCTACGGGACATCAGGTGTCTGAAGAGATGCCTCCTATATGTCATTATTGTCTTCACAAACTACCCTCAGGACTGATGGTACAGCGGTGAGGAAGAAGTCTGTCACGGGAGGGTCCTTGGGTAATGCAGGATAAGTATATAAAATAGACATAATACTCTGATTATGTAACATTTTTTACTTATCTTGCATTACATTTTGCACTTTATCCAATGGTAGGTGGTGTTGGAGCGTATCTTCAGTCAAGTGCTAGGATAGCTGTCACGTGACATGGCATCTCATAGAGTGGTCCTCTAGGTTGAGGACCTAGAGGTGGTTAGTCTCTGCTACTCTTCTGCAGCGAGCAGCTGCAACAGTAGCCCTTGTGAACAACCAGACATAACTTTCGGTTCTCTCAAGGAGACCTAGGTTAATTGTCTCGGAATCGCGTGGAAATGGCAACCCAGTGAACTGGAACCAGAACCAAGAGTTAGATAAACTGTGAATGTTTACTACAACTCCTCCCCTCCTCAAACCTGAGAACAGTCTGACTGATGGGGCATGGGGTAGGCTTCTTGGGGTTGGCGATCTGCTGAGCAGCCAACAATGGCCCAAAACTATGTATGCCATTCATGTCTACCACAGACACATCACGGAGGTAATGGCTCGTGAAGACAGTGGTAGAGCTCCAGAAGCACCCCTGTGAAATTGACTGGATGGAACAATTTCTGTGGAGAGCCATGGTTGAAGCCAACACCTGGATCTTGTGGGGGTTGCTGGCCCTGGGGTGCTTCATCATAGACTTGTAGGATTGTGGCTCTCAGCCACAAAGAGATAATGTTCCTGGATATCTCTCCTTTACAAGTCAATGAGGTCAGAATAAACAAGCGGTGCCTGTTCGTCCTCCTGGGCCTCACTGCTTCTACGTAGGCTTTTAGAGTATGGATGGACATAGCAGAAGCTCATCCTGGTCCTCTACCCCAATAATGGAATGGAGGAGTGGTATGGTAAAGCATCTATCTGGTTGGCCGGGCTGCTGATTTTGGGCAATAAAATCCCAGCACAGGCCAAGTTGAACGGATCTTCTGGGGCGTTGTTCCCACTGTACTAGAGTGACATCTTGACCGTGGAGTTCGCTGACCATAGTTGCAGTAGCTGGAGCTAGTAGGAAGATGGCCTTCTGAGTCAGGTTTTGAAAGGAGGCTCTGTTGAGTGGTTCATAGTGGTTCTGAGATGTATGACATTCAAGTCCTATGCTTGGGTACAGAACTTCAACTTCTGGTCCTCCAACCTGAAACTTTTAAAAATCTTATAATAGCAGTCAACTCGGGACAATATCGTAGACAGCTTCCTGTCTTGGTAAACAGTGCAGACGGTGTAGATGGCGGACAGTTACATAGCTATGGTACTACCCTTGAGATGTTTCTTTACTCTTAGGTGGAGCAAGTAGTCCACTATGAAATGCGCTGTTGCCTCTGTGCGGCTCACATCTTTTTGCCTACAGAAGGTCACCAAGGAAGCCCATTGGCCATCTCTTGGTGGATGGTCTTTGGGCCTGGGCTAGAGCCAGGGCAGCTCTCCTAGAATAATCCTTGGCTGTTAATGCCTTCTGCAGACTACGCAGGCATGAAGATGGTACTGCTTTGGAGTTGGATGGAGGCGGTGGCTATGAGGGTCCTGCAGTAGATTCAACCACTCTGGAAACCAAAGAGCTGTTTGGCTTGCGATGTGTAAGAGAAATGGGAACCAGGTTTTTGCTGGACAGTGTGGTGCCAAAAGAATTAGAATCAGGTTGTTGGTTGAGTTGATCTTTTGGATCACCTTGGGCAGGAGTACCGGCAGGGTGAATGCATAGGCACTGAGACCCTCCAAGTCTACGGCCTGAGGCTACAGCATTGGTGACACGAACGTCAGCAGCTGCTTGTCTTGTGGCAAACAGATCGATGTTCGATTGCCCCAACTGCTGACATAGTAGATGGAAGCAGTCCAGGTACAGTTTCAACACTGAGGGATAGGCGGTCCAATGTGACAGCACCTCGGCCATGACGTTCCTACACCCGGGGATGTGTGTCGCTCTGGCCTCTTACGGAATTTCTGTATATTGTGGTAAGAGGAACATCTGGTTCAAGAGGGAGGTCAAGTTGGTCGAACCCTGTTTGTTGTTGAACGAGACAACTGTTGCATTGTCCGTGGCGATCATCTAATTGGTGAGCCCAATGTTGTATTTTTGCCAGGATGACAGCTTCGACTTCCTAGGTCTTTTTTTTCAAAGGGTTATACATCAGGTTCAGAGGTTACACAGTATGTTTAATCAATCGTAGTGAAAATACGTTACATGGATGTACTAGTTGTGAAATAAATATAGCATGCATAACTGAAACACATACATATACACACACACACACACACACACACACACACATATATATATATATATATATATATATATATATATATATACATACATACACATGATATGCCTCAAGAAGAGCATGAAAAGTTGTACCGTAGCAATTATGATAGTATTGCTATTTGAGGCGTAACTTGACCTATAGCATTGTTGTACAGGGCATGATTATTATTTTAATTTGTGTAGGATTTCCCCCCATTTTTGTTCAAATTGTAATAGACCATTGTTTTCTGTGGCAATGAATTTTTCAATCATCGCTGACTCTTTTAGTATTTTCCAAAAATGATCAAAAATTGGTTTCTCACCCTTAATACTTGATATATATATATATATATCTTTTACTGGATATTATAATATGATTAAGTAAAAGTATACTTTTGTCGAATCCAAAAATAACTGAGTATTAGGTAAGTGAGATCCTAGTATTTATGTCAAGGTTTAAAAAGGTTTCCAGTTTGCTCCAAAAGTGTTTAACATATTCACATTCCCAATATACATGTATAAGGTTTTCACCATTTAAGTCACAAAAGGAGCAAATATCATTATCAACTAGTTTCATTTTAAATAATTCCTTTTTGGTGTAAATTATTCTATGGATAAACTTAAACTGAAAGTCAATCAATTTAGTACATTTTCTGAAATGTGAATAAACTTCTTTCCATTGAATATCATCGTCAAAAAGAGATTGCCATTTTCCATTTACTAAGGGTGGTTTTGTTATTGTAATTAGTCTATCATAAAAGTACCTAGATCCTTGAACGGGTATAAATATATCCCTCAATTGTGGACTAAGATTTAAGTCATATATTGGTATTTTGATAAAATGGTTGACAGTGTCTCTCCATTCTTTAGGTATACTAAGTTTAACCTTTTTATAATCTAGTATTATACCCTGTATATCATAACGTACTTTCAATATTTCAAATGGCAGAAATCCATTCTCATTACATAAGTCCTTAATTGTCATTATACCCTTTTTAAACCAATTTTTAATTATGTAGTTTTCATGTTTAAATTGGTGATTTAGCCATAGGGGCTGTGATAGAATTTCGGAAATCTTTTCTGAATCTGTTGTAAATTTTCTGCTGTAATTTCCCCAAACATTTTAAACATATCTCCAAAAAGGGTTTTTCACACATAAATATTTATCAGCATTGACTCCTAAATTTATCATATCAGTGAAAGAAAAAACTGAGGGATTATCATATGTACTCTATTTTAAATACTTTCTTAATGTAGATAATTTTAGTGATTCTATAAATATTTTAAACCATTCTAAGCCCACCATCAGCATAATGTTTTTCAGATTATCTGGTTTATCATTCCATAAAAAACTAAACAGAATTTTATTTAAGTTTGTAATAAAAACTTTTGGGGGGTTTGGCAGTGCCATAAAAATATGGACAAGAGTTAAGAGAGCCAATGACTTGATAACAGTAATTTTATCTATAAGAGTCAAGTTTCTTCTTTTCCAGTTTGCCAATAACCTATTTATTGTTTTAAGTCTTTTTCGGGTATTGATAACTCATAGATCTTGCAAATGGGGGGTGAGAATAATTCCTAACACTTCAAAATTCCCTACATGCCAGTCTAATTTTAAGTCTTCACAAATATTTGTTGAGCCCCCTGCTTTCGACCCGGTCCATATGGCTTTTGTTTTATCAATATTCATTTTAAGTCCAGACATTTTAAAGAAACAGTCAAGTATATTTATTGCTGCATACAGGCTTTCAGCCTCTCTGTTTAAGAATAATTGTGTGTCGTCTGCGTACTGACCTAATTTGTACTCTTTCTCATTCAATACAATTCCTTTAATATTTTTATTGTCTCATATCATACAGCCTAAGATTTCTACAGCAAAAAGAAAAAGATATGGCGATATTGGGTTTCCTTGTCTGCATCCTCTTTCATTAATAAAGAAAGAAGACATATGACCGTTTTGTATTACACAGGAGGATGCATTATTAGTTAGTAGGTGTATCCATTTTATCATATAAGGCCCAAACCCATACTTTTCTAATACCCTGGAAATAAACTGTCTTGATATTGTATCAAACACTTTCTCAAAATCAATTAGCAGCAACATTCCTGGTCTATTTAGTCTTTTACATTCAAACATAATGTCATACAAAAGTTTGTGTTTTCGCTAATACATCTTCCAGGAATAAAGCCAGTTTGGTTATCATGAATTAGGTGATCTAAAGTCATTTTCATTCTATGTGCAATACAAGTACTAATTATTTTTTAAAGTGCATTCAGCAATGATATTGGATGCCAATTCTTTTTCTTCTGTCTTTGTTTCCCTTGGGTATACACGTAATGACTCCCCTTTTCATTGTATATGTCATTTCCTTATTTTCAAAAGTTTCATTTATGTATCTAAAAACCGATATTTTTAAGTCTTTCCAGAAAAAAATAAAGAATTCTATTGGAAAGCCATCTACTCCTGGGCTTTCGTTATTTTTCATTTGTTTTACTGCCTTTGATATTTCATCTAAAGTGATTTTATTTCTAAATTAGCCCTTATTTAGACTAGGTGTTTTTACATTTTTGAAATTCATGAGCAAAGCTTCTCATAAAATTTTCTTTGTTCATTTATTATTAAGTCCCCGTCACTAATTTCTTCCCCTTTATTATCAATCAAAGTGTTTATGAGTTTACTTGTATAATTTCTAGAATCCAAAGTACAAAAGTAGCTTGTTGGTTTTTCGCCTTCATCATACCATTTTATCCTATTTCTATTATGTATTCCCCTTGTTACTTCTTCATTAATTTTTTCTAATTCTATTTTATATTTGGATAGTTCTGCCAATTCATTTTCACTAATCTGTTGAAAGTTATTCCTAATTTCTTCCTCTACTTCTTCTTTTTTATCTTCCAGTTCCTTAGTCTGGTTTTGCCTGTTTTTTTTAACATATGTTGCAAATGATATGGTTTTACCTCTAATTTTCATTAATAAAGTTTCCAGAAATAAACAGTCACCAATGGTTAATTCTAAGTTTCTATCCCCAACGCCAATCATACCTCCTGGCTCTTTAGAAGAATATTCTGTTATAGTTTCTTCCATAATTTCCTTCACCGTTTTAACATAATCTACATTACACAATAATGAGGTATTAAGCTTCCAATAACCTCGTCCTTTTTCCTGACTTAAACTGTTTGAGAATTCAAGAGTTATTACTGAATGGTCAGATTTATAGCCTGGTTATATTAAACTCTTTAAAGTCATATCATAAATATCTTGAGAGATCATGAAAAAATCAAGTGTTGCCTGTTGTCTTGGATTTCTTTTCTACCAAGTGTATTTTCTTAAATCCTGATTTATATCCCTCCAGACATCTATAAGGTTATATTGTTCTATTTTTTCCAATACTGTTTCTCTAGCTTTTGGGTTATTAATTTTTTTACAATTTCGATTGCACCAAATGCTGACATAGTAGATGGAAGCAGTCCAGGTACAGTTTCAACTCTGGGGGATAGGCGGTCCAATGTGACAGCACCTCGGCCAGGACGTTCCTGCACCCGGGGATGTGTGTCGCTCTGGCCTCTTACGGAATTTCTGTATATTGTGGTAAGTGGAACATCTGGTTCAAGAGGGAGGTCAAGTTGGTCGAACCCTTTTTGTTGTTGAACTAGACAACTGTTGTATTGTTCGTGGCGATCATTGGCCATTGGTTAATTGGTGAGCCCAATGTTGTATTTTTGCCAGGATGACAGCTTCGAGTTCTTAGTTGATGTGTTACTGTGTCTGGAGACCATTGCTCTGCCACTGTCTGATCTAAAAAGTGGGTGTCTATGAAGAGGTGATGGGGCACCTTGAACTCTGTCAACAGCATTAGAAATTGGCATTAGTCCTTTAGTCCTTGCCAAACTGCACAGTAGTTAAGGTATCATAAGGACTAGTAGACATTTGCGATTTTTAAGGGTTTTGCTATATGGTATCATTATAAGGACTAGTGGACTAAAACTGTTAGTTTTTACCACTGACCAACCTGATGGGTCCTCCAGATTGGCAGAGATGCCAAAACTATCTAAGGTTTGCAGTAATCAGTGGGGTAAAAAAGCTTAATTTCATGTGAAACAGAGTAATGTTAAGAGTACCATGTCATAATGCTGGTTTTCGCTTAGACATTTTTGTTAGGCCTATGTGTACGTGAAGCATGGTACACATGCATTGACACTTACTAAGTAATGTAGCCGGACACACAAGCCACACTATTCTAAAAACTGAGCAACAACGCTCAAAAAGGACATCGAAAAAGTACGCAAAAATAGAAGTTCCATAGCAGCATGCAGCAACCTCATCAGCGACATACATTGGGGCCACATTTCAAACAAATATGTTGTATTTTGAATAACTAATTACAGATTATAAATAGATAACGAAAGTTTTTAATTCAAGCTGTTGTGTGGGGACAAACCTCAACAAACTATTATTTTAGTGAGGCGACAAAAAATGGTGTCAGAAACACTGCATTCGATGCTGAAACGTGGTCAAAGCCAAACACATTCATAAAATTAACTGTATTGCAGAAGGGCAATGTGGTGTTTCGAGTTCAAAAGACATATCGGTCTACATGCAATTAGCTCCCTGCTTCATGTGATTGGTGCATTAACAATTTGCTCTCCATGATATTTTATACATGTAAATAATTTGTGAGAAGAAAATGTTAAAAATCTTAATTTGGGCAGGATAAGAGGAATAGCGTAATTTTAGTCTCAAAAGTGTAATTATTATGCCAAAAGCGTAGTGGTTAGCATCTCTGTAGATGGCAATGTAGATTGGCTAATTGCTGGCTCCTTATGGTTAGGTGCCAGAAACACTTCTAGCGGCCAGCCGCCTAACGCTGAGCTATCCCTGCCTGTGAGGCCTTGTGCTGCTGTAGGCCAAATAGAACTTGACACTGATGGACTCATTGGGGGCATGTCAGAGCCAGTTGGACAAATGTGACTATCTTGTCCCATTGGTCTGGTGGGAGGCGCAGGAGGCTGTTGGTGGTATCAAGAGGCCTCCTGTGAACATCTCAGCGTTGATTAGCCAACCCAGTTGGTGAACCAGGTGCATTGTAAAACCCTGATGCTGAAGAAGTAGTTGCCTCTCTTGGTGATTCATGAGGCAGTTGTCTATGTATGACATGAAGCCAATCCCCCTCCTGTGTCAGTTGGAGACAATCGGCTTCGTAATGCGCGTGAATAACCAGGAGGCCGTTGAAATTCCAAACGGAAGAATGACCCGTTGGTTGTGGTGGTTGTTGACAATTAATTTTGGGACTTCCTGTGCTCCTGGTGGATGGGGATGTGTAGGTAGGTGTCTTGGAGCTGGTCGCCTTGACTGCCTGACATGCGATGACGCCGGCATGGATGTCTGTGGGGGGGTCTTGAGTGAGTTGGTACCAATCTCATTAAAATCAGACCTTAGTTCTCGCTACCGATAAACAAAGATCTGAAGACATCCCATTAGGGGCCACGTCAGAACGACCTTTCATCCGACCAATCAGTGCGTCGCTTACCAGATTATGAAAGTGACAGTCGGAATGTGATTTCTAATCATACAACCTCAAAAACATGGGGTATTTCGAACGATAGTTACAGGTTTAACAACTGAATCCTTACAATCTAGACCATATATTAGCCATTCAGGTGGCTAGATGGCCCTGTCTCCTTTGTAGAGTCAGTGATGCCAGTGTGCAAAGAACATGGTCCATCAGTTTCCACAACTGATACAGCTGCCAGCTGCCAGGACCGTACAGACTGTAATTCCTGTTTCTTGTAAGTGAGGTGTTCATAGCTGCAAAGGTTGATGACAAAGCTGATATGTGGGGAAGTGTCTTCCGTAATTCCCCATCTGGGGACGAGATCTGGGGATCTGTGATCCTGCAGGATCCAACTCTGGAAGATCCAGTCATTCTAGAGTCCATAAACAATCTAAAAGCCTATCTAAAACTATGGAAAGAAATGGTGGCCAACACGAAGACCAGAAGCCGCAGTAGAGGCATGGAATTTAATACCATGTGTAAAAAAAGATGGATTTACAAAACTGCCAAAATAAAAAGGATGGATAACACACAAAACAAACTCAAAGTGGTTTGAGACAAAAGCATCAAAGGATCGTCTCTCGCGTCCTTCGTAGGTAGCGAAGAAGGGCATAATGAGATATAGGGGGACACCTGATCTGACACCACTAGATCGTCATTTAATTCAAGTTAGGAATATGTAATGCAGGATGCAGGTATATTTATAGTTTTATAAGTGAAAACAATAGGAAGGTCTCTCAGCATGTCGCTCCACGTGCTATGTGATACAGCACTTACAGGATAATACACACATTCTCACATGCATTCTTCCTTCATATAATAACACATAATAACCGTGGTGAGTAGAGATTGTAACAGTGGTGACCAGAGATTGTAACAGTGGTGACCAGAGATTGTAACAGTGGTGACTAGAGATTGTAACAGTGGTGACTAGAGATTGTAACAGTGGTGACTAGAGATTGTAACAGTGGTGACCAGAGATTGTAACAGTGGTGACCAGAGATTGTAACAGTGGTGACCAGAGATTGTAACAGTGGTGACCAGAGATTGTAACAGTGGTGACTAGAGATTGTAACAGTGGTGACCAGAGATTGTAACAGTGGTGACCAGAGATTGTAACAGTGGTGACCAGAGATTGTAACAGTGGTGACCAGAGATTGTAACAGTGGTGACTAGAGATTGTAACAGTGGTGACCAGAGATTGTAACAGTGGTGACCAGAGATTGTAACAGTGGTGACCAGAGATTGTAACAGTGGTAACAGTGGTGACCAGAGATTGTAACAGTGGTGACCAGAGATTGTAACAGTGGTGACTAGAGATTGTAACAGTGGTGACTAGAGATTGTAACAGTGGTGACCAGAGATTGTAACAGTGGTGACCAGAGATTGTAACAGTGGTGACTAGAGATTGTAACAGTGGTGACTAGAGATTGTAACAGTGGTGACTAGAGATTGTAACAGTGGTGACCAGAGATTGTAACAGTGGTGACCAGAGATTGTAACAGTGCTGACCAGAGATTGTAACAGTGGTGACCAGAGATTGTAACAGTGGTGACTAGAGATTGTAACAGTGGTGACTAGAGATTGTAACAGTGGTGACCAGAGATTGTAACAGTGGTGACCAGAGATTGTAACAGTGGTGACTAGAGATTGTAACAGTGGTGACTAGAGATTGTAACAGTGGTGACTAGAGATTGTAGAAGTATTCCTGCAGTTCCAACAGAAAATAAACCTTTCTACAATCTCGCAATAGCTAGACAATGGTCGATAAAAAACTGTTGACAATGCAAGTTTGATCCCACAAGAATTCCACCTCTCATTATTTCGAAGGAGACATACCTAATTTGAATTTTCTAAATAACATTTCATTAAATTTGTTGCCAATCTAATTGGGTGAAAACATGCATCACCAGTACTGGCCATGCTAGATGGTGAAATTCATTATGTGGGGATTTCGAGTTTGAATAGCTTCCAAGCAACCCGTGCTGGTCGAAAGTGGGGGCCAAATGGACTGGGAGGTCAGACTCAGTGACTTGGTTCACAGGAGTCCGTATCTAAAATTAGACGCCCTCATGCATATTCATGACCCTCACCCTTCGGGCTCGCGTGTGGAGATGGTCATGAATATGCATGAGGGCGTCTATTTTTAGATACAGACTCCTGTGCTTGGCTGATAGCATGTCCTCGTACACCGGAGGGACATACTGTGTTGGAGAGCGTTTAGGACTCTAACTAAATTTCAAGGTTATAAAACAATTCTTATTCAACCTTCAGTGTCACAATGAGTCACAGTCTACTAACCTTGTTTCAGTGAAGATTCAGTGGTAGATGTTAAATGCCTGAAGATGTGATTATCTGTCTTCTTGAGGGCCTCAAGGAAATGCTCATAAGAATTGGAAAAGCTTTTTAGGCTAAGCAAAAGTATTTCATTCTTGTCCGCATCCACATCTTTAAACTTGACACGCTGTCTCTCCTCCAATGGAAGACAAGAAGCCAGGTCATCAAGAAGATACTGAGCATTCAGCTCCAACCTAAGGAAGTCCCAGTTATGCTGAATCGTCCGCCAATGTTTCCTTTCCATTGTGCACAATCAATTAAATGATAAAACTGGTTGCATCTTGATACCTGAAGCAAAGAAGATGTGTAATGTCACACACATATAACCGAAAAACAATATTTCTATCATAAGTAGGGGCATATAAAACATATCTTACGGACAAAATACTTTCACATTACCTGTGCAGACTTGAATTTGTTTGTCTAAACACTCTCATATTTACGGTACATGCATTATTAAACAAACACTGGAAGAAAACTTCACCTTTAAACATATGTACATAAGGTGTATAAAACTTGACACAAAGGTTTGAAAATTTAGACAAAATTTAGACAAATTTACAAAAGACATGTCAATTTAGACATAACTTTTTGTATACAGACATGTACCCTAGCCAAAACAAGTACAGAAAGGTACTCTAGGATGAGTCTAGTCCACAGCGGGGGCACGGGTGTCCCAGTCGTATAAGGCGCCGCAATTCGCTATGCAGAGTTGCGTCCCTTGGGCATGCCAGAAACCTATGATTGTGGGTTCGAATCCCGGTTCGACCCGATTATGTTTCTAGGTTTGTCAGCACCAGAACCCGTGCTCGAGGGTTTCACCGAAGTGGTAAACGTCTGAGACCTGCATCACTTCGGGCTTTCCTCACACATTAAGCTGACACGCTGCGATATAACTGGAATACTGTTAAAAGCGGCGTAAAACCCAACTCACTCACTCACTCACTCTAGTCCACAGCAGTCCGTAATGCGCAATGCGGTTACATATACGACACGTCCTTGGTCCCAAACCGCGGTAAAATTCAACTGGTGCAGTCTAAAACAGAACCTCAGCAAAAGGTCACCGATTTCTCTGGAGAAAACGGCACCGCATTTAGCGAAAACGGCTACTATGTGTCGGGCGAAAACGGCACTTCTATTTTTAATAACGATAAGAACGATTTTTGTAGCATTATATCTTCAATATCGACCCATGTACTACAGTCAGTTCTCCGAATATCGTACACTTTTGGTCGCCGGTCTCAACCACCAAGCTTTGTATGCAGATACAGTGTCATGGGGCATACCATACAAAAGGTTATCCAATCATCTTCCCACCCCATTAAACCGGTTGTACATTCCGATTTCCGTTTTGACCACACGTTCAGTCAAAGGAGGCTAATAATAAATTTGTACAGTGTGACTGTAATATCGTACGCAATTTCTTCTAATATCGTACATGTATTTTAATTCCGTACAGCACCTGAACGGTACTCCCGTAGCTGTTATTTCTTATGAAAATTTGTATATATTGGTTGAATCAAAATTCGAATTATCGCACGAAAGGAAATGCATAGGTTCAAAAACTATATTAATATGTAGATAGATAGAAGTCCATTTTTTTCGAAATATTCGAGAACATGTCTTGCCAGAAATGTGGCAGACACGGGGTCATTTATTTACTTTCGATATGCCATGCAGAACAAACAACGTTTGCCACTGCAGACCTTCATTTGGGATGATCTAAGGATTTCTGTAGCAAACCAATTATTATTTCAGCTTCATTTTCAAAATAAACATCATCCAGAGTTAGGGTGTTTGAAGTTGAACGTGCGACCGCGATCACTATTTCACGTCGGCTTCCAAATATTTCACGGCGCTGAACGGATTTTAAAATGTTTTTCACTAATGTTTAACATATTCTACCTTGGTACCAGTCTTCAAATTAATTTTGGACGTATTTCGAGGTTTTTTTTTTTTTTCGGAAACAACTTTTTAATACATGTAGTTGAAGAAAGATCTAGGCATTTTATGAATGTGCAATGATGGTGGTACTTTTGTTATTACGTCGGGGCAAAATTAATACAGACAGCCTTACAATGTTTGTAGTATCTTTTTGTAATATATCTTAAAACATGTACAGTTACTAGGTGTATAGTCTTTGTGTTGTCGTTTTACTTTAAGGCTGCGTAGTAATGTGGCACTGGACGCATGATAAGAGATAAAAAATGTTTTCGGATAGATCTAAATGAAAACAGGGATAAGGTGTGCTTAGGTCTGTTACTTAATATTTCATATAAATAAATTATGACAGTGAGCGACTACTTCAAGATGGACTTCAACAATGACCATACACTAAGGTGACAATATATATTCTTTTTGTCATTTTAATTTGTTTATCAATGCTTATTCAAGTGTTTCATAAGTGGGTATATCAAATGGAAAATTGAAAATTTCACTGTACGAAATTAGAAGCATAGCAAAATATTATAATTATTTGGGCATCAAATATCGTACGTCCCCCTTTTAATTAATTTTGAAAATAACTTATATGAAACCTATTAATAATTTTCAATATTAAATGTTTATGGCAGCTGTTATGCATTATTTCTTGTTTCCGTACCGTTCGTGCTTATTAAATTTACCGCAATGAGCTGTCACGTGTAGATCGAGGTTCTCGAATCGTGGCCTTGACGTCAACCCAGCAAGAAATGGAGAGAACCGCTTCTGCACAAGTGCACTTCGCGATAACCAATCATATCTCGTGAGAAAACGCATGACAAATACACGTGATAGCTGAAAATAGTGTTGGGGATTACCACATTTCAACCAACGAAAGTAGTTTGACGCCGCATGAAAGCATTGAAAGCAATCAAGGAAACATCAAAGTGTACGGAACTTAGGAGTCTGTACGATATTCGGAGACCTGACTCTACCAAATTCAACATGTTAGTGCGCGTTGTATATTTTTCTCAATCTATATTTCCTTTCCATCAATGAGACGTACTAGTATATAGTGACACAAAACAGAGTGACGCAAATACATAATGAAAATATTCCACTCAGCCGAACAATTTTATTTTTTTCAAGTCGCTGTTATGATAGCCAGAGCCGCGATGGGGTCCAATAGTCAAAAAGTGATGTTGAGTCATGATGACTGTAGGATCCCATCGCGGTTTTCGGCTATTGTCATGACAACTATTTCTATGCGAATGCCTTGAAAGAGAAACGTACTCTTCCGGTAGAACGCATGTCTGCTTCGAAAATGTAATAAGAAAACAGATGAAAAGACAACCAACTGGCATATATCACATCCTTACCCGCCTTCCGGATGATAAAAGGAAAAGGGTCAAAACTTGCCCAAACTGGGATACCCCTTCCTTAAAATAACATCATATCTATTTCAGTACATTACGCAATTCCAGACCATAATACAAGGCTTTGTTGGCCATATATGGACTGTACATACAGTCCGATCAACACGAGACTGGTTCCCTTTCAGTCGACTGGAACATTCTTCAGCAGGCGGCCCCGTCTCTCATATCACAATAGGTATGCATCATCCGATCATTGTATTTGAGTACTGCTTAGCTTTTGCCAGGGCTCCGGTAAAACCACGGACTTGTATAATGTATATATAGGTCCGTGGTAAAACCGTTCCCAATCGGACAGTTTGTCCCCAACTTGATACCTGCAGTACCCAGGGTACACGGGTCACGGGTAGAGTACCCAAGTAGTAAATTTGGACTCATCTCAGCCCTACACATTTCATTCCCAGTGTTTGTTTGTGTGTTGATTAACGCCGCACTCAGTAATATTCCACCTAAATGATGGCGGTCAGTAAATAATCAAGTCTGGGCCAGACAATCCAGTGTTTGGTATCATGAGCATCGATCCACGCAATTGGATACGCTGACATGCATCAACCAAGTCGGCGATCGAGCCTGACCACCCGATCCCGTTAGTCGCCCCTGACGACATTCATAGTCGCCTCTTACAGAAAACATGGGTTGCTGAAGGCCTATTCTCTACTCAGATCTTCACTGGTCAATATACTGCAAGTGCAGTGAAGCTTTTGAATGGTAGATCTAGTGTAAAAGATTATTCTTTTGATATCGGTTCGATTCTAGTCAAGGCAAAAATTTGTACAATGTGCGATTACCTCCCGACTACCTACCTCATCGCGAGTTAACCTGCAAATTTGCGGTCCGTGTTCAACAGCGCACAGTTGTGCAACAGTGGTGAGGATGTAACCGCGATGTAGGTCAAGTTCTGCGACATCTTAGTTCGGGGTGGAGATGTATTTTATTTTGAATTTGTATTATTGACTGGGGGTAATTGCTAACTAACTAATAAGAATTACACATTAAGATATATAGCAGAATGTTAAATTATAGAGTTTGTTGGCGCAATAAATT
This sequence comes from Haliotis cracherodii, assembly GCF_022045235.1. Classification (NCBI taxonomy): domain Eukaryota; kingdom Metazoa; phylum Mollusca; class Gastropoda; order Lepetellida; family Haliotidae; genus Haliotis; species Haliotis cracherodii. The sequence goes on from NW_027266341.1 coordinate 32,109,076, forward strand.
CGTTCAGCCTTTTCTTCACTATTTCTACAACCTACCACCCCTCAACGGGAGATGGCATAGATTTTCCAAGAAATTACTTGACCCCTTGATTTCCAAGATATGACTTGGCCAGTCCGTTTGCAGAACATGCTGCGATGAAATTAAAAAAATATATATTTGGAGGGTCATTTGATTGGAACTACATTATTATTATTATTATTTTTATTTTATTATTATTATTTGGAAGATCATTTGTTTGGAACTACATTATTATTATTATTATTATTATTATTATTATTATTATTATTATTATTATTTTAACGTATAAAAACACATGACATAAAACCAATTATAGTTTGTCATGGCAAGTTACAATCCACCTATTGAACAAACATGGCGGACACAACTGTTATGAGACCTAAACGGAAAACATGTCTGCAATGCTAGAGTAAATGTTAGTGAAGAACGCTTTCGAAAGGGCTCTCAATAAATAGAGACCCCAAAACAATGTACCATAATATAGTAATATCTAACCTTTTTTTTTATACACGCAAGGCTTCTTTACAGTCAGGCGGTTTCTTCTTTACATGTCGAGAGGAATACAAATATTGACTTTGTTAAACGCACCCACTCTAAACCTGCTTCCTATAATAAACGTTGGGCTTACTTGGCTAGGGGGAGGGGAGGCTGGTGTCAGTGAGTGGCAGTCGTGAGCGTGTTGGCTTGAGTAAGCGGCTGGATGAACGAGCATGGTTATGGAGCAGGGAGTTGTATAGCTGTATTTGTTGTTGTTTGTATTGTATGCAGTAGTTAAATATGTGATCTAGATTTTCAGGTGTATTGCAATGGGAGCAGTTGGGGTGTGGGTGTCTGTTTTGTTTATGTAGTGTTTCGTTGAGGTTGATTTGGCCACTGAGCATTCTATTTATAATTTTATCCGTGATGATAGATTTTGTGAAATTGCGGCATTTAGTAACAGGTTTAGTGAAAAGAGCTTTTATCCATGCAGATTTAGAATTTTGAATATTATTTTGGAAATTTTGATTCTGAATGTTTTTTTCCGATTATTGATTTGATTTCGGCCTTACTTGTAGTGAAGTTTATGCAAGGTGATCGGTGTGTGGTGGCTAATTTTGCTGCTGTGTCTGATAGATGGTTGCTTTGTATTCCAGTGTGTGCAGGTACCCAAAGTAATGTTATTGTTTTGTTTGTTTCTGTGATGTTATTATGTATGTCTGTGATATTGTTTATAATGTCTTGACGCGATTTTGATGTTTTGTTTTGAATTTGGGATAATGAGCCTAGTGAGTCCGAAATGATTAAGGAGTTGGTGTCCTTGGATTGTTTAATATAGTGATATGCACATTGGATGGCTAGTAGTTCTGCTGTAGTGGTGTGTGTGAAGTTAGTGTAGTGAAAGTTAGTGGTAATGGAAACTGGTTGTGTAATTTGGATTCCTAAACCTGTGATGTTGTTGTCGTTTTGGGAGGCGTCAGTATAGATGTGTGTGATTTGGCCAGTTTAGTTGTATATAGTGGTCTGTTTTTGCAGTTTGTCTGTTTTGGTTAAGTCGGTTTGTGTAGTGAATAGTTGTGGAGTGTTAAGTCTGTATTAGGTGCCGGGTTTGTCGTTGATGTATGTGTGAGATGGGGAAGTTTGTCTGATATTTTCAAGTTTGTGGGTTTTGATGAGTTTATATAGATGTGTTAGGTATGGGGCTAAGTTATGGTTGTTTTTGAACTTTTTGAGTGTGGCAGGTCTAAGGTTTGTGTATTTCTCTGTAATTTGTTTAAATATGGGGTTGTGTTGAGCCCCAGCCCAGTAATTTAGAGTAGTTTGATTACGTCTTAGCTTGATTGTTGTGGTACCGGAGATGAGTTTTTAGTGAATTAAGTGAGGCACCGGTTCTGGTCCCCAGGGCTATTTTTAGGGCTTTATACTGAATAGAAGTGAGTTTTTTGTCTAGTTTTTCCGTGATAGAGTGAATGACCTGGGCGGCATAGTCAATTTTGGGTAGTATGAGTGATTTATGTATGTTGAGTAATGTTTGTTTGTCAGCGCCCCAATCAGAGCCACTAATGGCTCTCATTAGATTAAGATCTTTTTGACATGATGTGACCAAGTTATGAATATGGGGGGGCCCATGTTAGTTGTTGGTCGAAAGTAACTCCTAGGAATTTTGCTTCATTTATGAATGTGATAAATTCGTTATTAAGGGTGAGTTTGGGTGTATAATTTTGCATGCGTCTTTTTTTTAAAAGTAAGCCAATGGGTTTTTTGTGTATTGATTTTGAATCCCCACTGGGATGCCCAGTTTTGTACATGGTTAAGCAGGGGTTGAATTCTTTTTTGAATTTCTTTAATTGATGTAAACGACGTCCAAAACGAGATGTCATCAGCAAATTTAGCAGTGGTAGTGTTTTTAGATTTAGGCGGAAATATGTCGTCTATCATGAAATTGTATAGAGTTGGAGAAATGATGCTTGCCTGTGGGGTGCCGTTTTCTAAAAGGTGTGGATCAGATAATGAGTTGTTAGTTTTAATTGTGATATTTCTGTCAGTTAGAAAAGAGTGGATGAAATTTAGAATCCTACCATCTATGGCTTTTTCTTTAAGTTTTTGTATCAGGCCGTTATGCCAAACCATGTCAAACGCTTTACTAAAATCAATGAAAATGGCCAGGGTGTATTGTTTCTGGGCGAGTGCTGTTTTTACGTCATGTTCCAAATGTAAAATGTGGTCTAGAGTTTGTCGGTTTGCCCTAAAGCCGCTCTGGTCCTCATGTAAAAGGTTATGGGATGAAATTTGGAATTTATGTCTGTTGTTAATGATGGATTCCATTATTTTACAAATATGGGACTTGAGGGAGATAGGCCTGTAGGAATCCGGATCTCGTGGGGGTTTCCCTGGTTTGAGAACCGGTACCACCTGGGCTGTTTTCCAAGATTGGGGTATGGTTATATAGTTGTTTGAATTTTTAAAGGGAGGTGGTTAAGGATAATGTAGCTGATATTGTCTGGTCCTGTGGCTGGGGCTGTATTTTTACTGTAGATTGCTGTTTGTAATTCATGTATGTTGATTATTTTGTTGAATGCCTTATGGGTGAGGGGTGGTCTGTGTGTGTAGATAGGGTGGTTTTTGATTGTGTTTTGCATGTTTGGTGTGTGGTGGGTGGAGCTACTAGTTGCCGAGAAGTGAGCAGCCATGGCATTAGCCTTTTCTTTATCAGTATTTAAGTTAGGAAAGGTGGGGGCAGAATAGGCTTTAGAGTTTCCTTTAATTGCTTTGAGTATTTTCCATTGTATTTTAGTGTTTTGTTTCCCCAAATTCAAGGTGCTTGTGAAATTTTCCCAATGGTTTCTTTTGGCTGCTCTTATTAGTTGCTAGGTTGAGTTTCTAAGAGCTTTGGACAAGGGGATTTTGGTTTTATCCCGCTTGGCCTTGTTTAATGCCTTCTTCCTTAGTTTTCTTAATTTTTCAATATCTGGGCTCCACCAGGGAACAGGTGTGTGGTTTGGTGATGTTTTGATTGTGGGAATGCATTGAGTGGCTATTTTGTGTATGGTGTTGGTAAAGTTGGTATTGAATATGTCTGTCTGGTTACACAGTGTTTTGAATTTTTTCCAGTCAGCTTTTTGAAAATTGAATTTTGATTGTTGGGAGGGTTGGTCTAAAGGAGGGTGAGATGGGGATGATGGGGAATTTAGACTAGATGTGGTTATAGTGGTGGAAATTTTGATGGGCAGGTGGTCACTGCCCCAGGTATCTTAATGGACCTCCCAACTGAGTTTTGATTGGAGGGGGGATGTGCTGATGGTTAAGTCGATAGAGGTGGGGGATTGGAGGGGGCTGAGGGGGATTCTGGTTGGTTGGTTATTATTTAGACAAATAAGGTCATTGGTGTCAATCCAGTTATTGATGAGTGTACCAAATTTATCAGAATAGTTTTTAGTGCCCCACAGTGGGTGGTGAGCGTTTAAATCACCTAGAAAGAGTGTATTTTGGTCAATAAATTTAGTTAATATTTCCAGATCCTCTCCTGAAAAGGGTTTTGTTTTAGTATGGTATACATTTATAATAGTCATATTAGTTTTGTTGATAGTAGTTTTGATGGCCAGGCATTCAAGATTTGGGGTTGGAATGTTAATAATTTCGTAGTTGAGGTACGTGTTCTTTAATGAAAATGCAGAGGCCTCCATGTGGTGGTCCCGGGAGATTTAGTGGACGTGGTCTGTCCTGCCGAATGAAAACATAGCCTGGTATTTTGAAGGCTTTTTTGGGTGAGATTTTTGTTTCCTGGATTGCAATTATTAAAGGTTTGATTTTCCCAAGGGCTATGAGTGCCTTAAGCTCATGCCCATTGGTGGTGATTCCATTGCAGTTCCACTGTATGAACACCATATTCGGGTTTTAGAATGAGGGGAGATTGTATGCCCAAATAAGGTGGTGTTCTGGGGCTAATTTTGACAGTCCAACATGAGTTGAGTTTTATTTAAGTGCTCTGATAGCTGCCTGGAAGTTTTGGAAGGTTTTTTGGTAGAGGGTGGAGAGAAGGGCCAGGGAGTGGATTTTCTCGGGTGTGGGATTTTTAAGAAGAATGGCTGCTGTTAGGAATTCTATGAGTTTGTTTGTGTTTGAATGTAGTTTCTTGGGTGTGACTGTTAGCGAGGGGGCTGTCTTGAGTATCTGTAGTTTGTGGTTGAGTAGCTGTTTCCTTGTTGTGTTTATCTTGTAGTTTATTTGTCTGTTTTTTTGCTGTGGGTGATTGGATGGTATAGGATTGGCTGATCTAGCAGGGTGGGGAGCTTGGGGTTTGGGGAGGGAAGGTGAGGGAGGGAGTGGGGTCTGGCTGGGTGGAGATGGTTGTGAAAGGGTTTGTAGCGACTGGGTTTGTGGAGGGGGGTTGAGGTGCTACAGGGCCCTCTTAGGGTTTGGTTCCTTTGGAGGCCTGTGGGGGGGTTTGGAGGGGATAGGGGTGGAACGGGGGATGGGAGTGGGAATGGAGGGAGGTGGGGGGGGGGGGGGGGGGGGGGCGGCGGGTGTGTGTCGGCAGGAATAGGGGTGGAGAAGAGTTGTTTACGTTTAGTTTTGGGGTGGGCAGGTGGGGGTGGGGGTTCGGGAAGGAAGCTGGCTATGGAGTCTGAAGAAGTGTTGAGATCGTAATAGTCGGGTATGGTGCTGAATATGGGTATGGTTGCTGGTTTAGGCAGGTGTTCTTTTGTTATGTGTTTGTTGAGTTTGAGTATGTGTGATTGTTTGTTTGGGGCAGGTGTTTTGTGTGGCTGTATGCCCTTCTGTTTTGCATTGGATACAATATGGGGCCCATGTGCACTCTGTGGCTTCATGTCTGTATGAGCCACATTTCTGACACATGGGCGGCTGTCTGCAAGTGGATGTAGGGTGGTCAAATGAGTGGCAGATGTTATTGTTGAGGGTTTTTCCTGACGGGGTGGACTTTGTATGTGAGTGTACCAAAGATAATGTGAGTGGGGAGACTTGTTGTTTTGAATGTGAGGAATACTGTCTGTGTGGTTGTCCTGCCCGGGATGGGTGTGCGGTTGTTGATGTTTTTGTAGTTGATGATTTTAGGTTGGGTGGGAATTTTGTTTGCCATGTGAATGTAGTCCTGTATGTCTTGTTGTGAGTCCCTGTGGTCTATGTGTATGACTCCCTGTATTTGTGTGAACCAATTGGGCACCTGCCATGTTATGTTTAGTCCATCAATGATTGGGTTTTTGCTGGCATGTAGGAGTGTCTCTTGTGTTTGGAAGGTGAGTTTGAATCCTCTGCCACATCTGTGTATATATTCGTATATTATGTTGGCTTTGTGTAGGCAGAGGGCGAACTTGTTTGTAGAGTAAGTGTCATTTAGGGGTGTGGATGTAGTTGAGAACGCTAATAGAATGTGCTTTGGAGGGGGGGTGGATGTTTGTGGGGGTGTTTGTTGGGAGCAAGTTTTCTTGGTAGTGTGTTGGGATTCCAGGGGTGAGTGTGAGGGGCGCTTGGTTTGCTTTGGGAAGGTTTTTTTTTGGCTGTTGTATTGTGTGAGGTGATGTTTTGTTGCGGATTTTGCTGGGGGGGGGGGGGGGGGAGGATAAGTTCTTCCAGGTCAATGCCAAAGTCAAAGGGAATTGGGTTTGAGGTGTGTGTGGGTGTGAGACCTGGGAAGTGTTTGTTACTGTCTATGGGGGTGGTAAAGAGTGAGGTGGATTGTGGTGATGAGCGTGTTTTTGGGGAGGAAGTGTCAGATGTGTCACAGTAAGGGTCAATGACGAAAAAATTGGGAGATAAATAAGCATGCAAGTATGGGAGAAAGGGATAAAGATAGGAATACTTAACAGCACTTTGAAAGAGTGGCAAGGTGAGTCGAGCGAGTAGCGGATTGGCGGCTGGGCGATTTGGAGTCCCTTGGCCGATCGGCCATGTGGCCGTGGTGCGATCGCAGCGTTCGCAAGTGAGGTGTTGTCCTCAGTGTTCGAAACCCAATGTGTGTTTAAGTCAATGTCTAGGTTCGAGATCCCAAGATGTAGGTATCAATTTGTTTTTTTCAGACAGGCAAAATGGCGTCCGACCATGCCGGAAGTAAACACATATGACGACCAACGACGACCAAATTGATTTTACACTTACTTACTTACTTACTTTGGAGATTTAACGTGCGCTTTCCGACTGATGCGTATTTCGCACACGGGCCCGGCCAGGCCATTTCATGTGTTTCCGAAAGGGGCGAAGGTGGTCTGTGCAACCCAAGAAGGGGCTTTAGGGGCTGCTTATATATAATTTGGGAATTTTGAGATTTGGAATAGATGCCGATGGGGTTGGGGAGGAGAACTAAGGGAGCTGGGTATGGTGGATGTTTGTTTGTTTATGTGATTTTGATTTGGTAGGTTATTATGTTTTTAGATGCGTTTTATTAGTTCCGTTTTGATTAAGAATACGCCTAAGGCCTTGAAGTTTTCTAGTTTATTTTGTGGGTTTAGTATTGCTTCTAGAGTGAGAGCCTTGTTTAGATTGAGGGTGGTTTGTAATGCGGTTCGATGTGTGAGGTAGTGTGTGCAGTGGATGAGTGCGTGTTCTGGGGTTTCTAGTTGTTTGCAGTGTGGGCAGTTACCTGTAGTGTGTTTTTTTATTTTTTTAGGTGGTTATTTAGGTTGGTGTGTCCTGTTTGGAGTTTAGTGATTACTCTGTCGATTTTTTTTGATGGATGGAGAATTTTTGGTTTGGTTAGTGGTTTGCTGAGCACTTTTTTGATTTGGCTATTTGAGTTTAGATATAGGTTATGCCATTTTTGTGTGATTTTTTGCTTGTTTACACTTTTAATTTCTGATTTTGAGATGGGTAAGTTTAAGCTTATTTCTGGGATTTTAAGGGATAGTTTAGCTGCTTTATCGGCGTTTTCATTACCGTATATTCCTACGTGGGCGGGTATCCACAAGAAGGTTATTTGTTTGCCTGCCTTAGTTAGGTCGTTGGAGCTTTTAAGTATTTGATTTATTAATTTAGGTCGGCTTTTGGTATTTTTGTTTTGGAGGGCTTGCAGTCCACTTAGGGAGTCAGTAAGTATTAGGATTTTTTTTGTGGTTTTTGGATTCTTGATTGTAGAGGGCTGAGGCAATGCCCATTAGTTCTGCCGTGAATATTGATTGGTTATTTGGGAGTCGGAAGGATTGTGTGGTTTTAGTTGGTTGTGTGGTATGGACTCCGAAACCCGTGTGTTTGGAGGTCGGATCTGAGGATCCGTCCGTGTAAATGTGACTTCAATTTGGACAATTTTTGTGTATGTATGCTAGTGTGGTAGTTTTAGCTATGTTTGGGTCGGTTTGTTTATTTATTTGGCTAGCTAGTGTTGTGTCTATTTTGGGTATTTTAAGTTTAGGGGTAAAGATATTTGATTGTTTGCAGTTTTGTTGAAGATTTTTAATTTGGTGTTCATTTAGGTAGTTTGTTATTCTTTGGGATATTGGGGTAAGTAAGGGGTGTTTACGAGCTAGAGCTTGGTTTTTAGGGCTGATGTTTTGGTTTATTAAGTTTTGGATGAGAGGGTTTGATTGGGACGCGGCCCAGAAATTTAAGCTTAGCTGTTCCCTGCGTAGACTTAGTGGCATTTCTCCTGTTAAGGCCTGAAGTGAGGTGTAGGAGGTGCCATGTTGGGTGCGTGTAATGAGTTTGAGAGCCTGACATTGTATTGAGTCAAGTTTTTTAGATAGAGAGTTGTTTAGGGTGTTGTATATGGCGCAGCCGTAGTCTAGTTTTGATCTAATTAGGGATATGTAGAGAGAGAGGAGAGTATCTTTGGAGGCTCCCCAGTTAGAGCCAGTTAGGCATCTTAGGGTGTTTAGGTCTTTACTGCATTTAGTTGTTAGGTTTTGAATGTGAGCATCCCAGGTGAGATGTTCATCGAAAATAAGTCCTAAGAATTTGGTTTGTTTTTGAAATTTGATTGTTTGATTGTTTAGCTGGAGGATTGGGGAGGCGGGTTTCATGTTTTTATGTTTGAATACTATTCCTGTTGTTTTTTCTGAGTTAAGGGAGAAGCCCCATTTGTCAGCCCATTGTTGTATTTTATTAAGAGATTTTTGGAGTAGATTTTTGGTCATTTTCATGCTTTTAGTGCGGATCCAGATGGCTCCATCATCCGCGAATTTTGATGTGTTTACTTTAGGGGATAGGCCCTCGAATAGATCGTTTATCATTATATTGAAGAGGGTGGGGCTGAGGATACTGCCCTGTGGAGTGCCATTTTCTAGGGGACATTGGTCCGATTGATTTTACAAAGTGTGGTTGGCAAGTATATATACAAGCAGGAGGCAATGTTTATACAGTAGAGTAGATATTGTTATACTGGAGTAGAGACGCCTGTTATGTACACACAATGGTAGTGATGACAATCATAGGTGAAGTCAGTGACATAAACAAAGGATGAACCCAGTTATGTAAACAACGGGATTGTGGTTGATTGGGGTCTTTCATGAGTTGATGGTGCGCCTTGGTCACGGTTGATTGACGGCTGGAGTTGATGGCTTCTTGTAGTCTTTGAGGTTGGTGGCGAGGGTTGTGACTCTCTCTCACTGATACTGTGGCTTCGGTTGTCAAGGATGTGGGCTGATAGAGCTGATTTAGAGTCATCTTTGGAGACTGAGCTTTGATGTTCTTTTATTCAGGTTTTGAGGGGCCTCGATGTTTCTCCTATGTTAGCTTGTCCACAATTGCATGGAATGTGGTACACTTCTCCTGATGGTTCTAAGTTGTGGCTAGATGGTGGCTTCCCTGTGGCTTTAATTGTGTTCTGAATGGTATGACTTCTCTTGAAAACTACATCAATGTTGGCCTGTTCCCTTAAGAGTCTCTGGATTTTGTGGCTAACTGTTCCAACGTAGAGGATGCTGATCACAAAGGGTGCAGACTGTTGACGTGGGGATTTCTGAGATTTCTTGGTGATGTTCTTTATCGTCTGTCGTACTAGTTGCTCATGATAGACCTGACAACGTCGTAGCTGATTAAGGTTCCTGGTTGGCGGATGTCGAGAATCTTCTTACAGAATTCTGACGAATCTGCCACAAAGGACAATTATTGAAACAGCTTAATTGACTTAAGCAATGAAAGATGCTTGTGTTTAAGCCTTGCCCTAAGCTTAAGGTTTCCATCAAATGTAGAAAACAGCAAAAATATTTTTACCAGGTTATATTTCATTCCCGTTGTTTCATTCACTCCCATACATGATATGTAACGATGAAGACATACTTCGCTAAATGCAAGTAATATATTGACTGTACACATTTCAGTCAAACACAGTTGTATCAGACTTTGCTGTGTCGAACGTAGTGTTGTGTCGAAATAACGCTTGGTCCTGCGTATTCCTTCTTTATTCATCATTTTCGGTTGGGATTGGATAATGCGAAGTATTTACGTAGGCCCCTTCATCTTCGACACAGGGGTGTTGACTGAAGTGCATTTTATAATAATGATGATGATAATAATAATAATAATAATAATAATAATAACAAAGAGGAAGGTTATCACCCGGGACCTCCTAAGCACAGATCCCCAACACCCCTTACTCACCTTCTTCACATGGATGACCTTGAACTTATTGCCAATGGAGGATCTACACTAAAAAAACAGATTCTGCTTGTCGAGTCCTTTTCTCATGATATTGGCATGTCCTTTGCCACATTCTTCATTTGAAACTAGAAAATCAGGACGTTGACACCCTCACAGAAGAATCATGTCGGACAATAGATCCAACCACCCTCGCTCTTCCCTCAATCGCATATGTTTACCAATTATGATGGGAGGGCGTGGTTTGATTAATGTTGAGGCTCTTCATGATAGATTTGTTTTGTGCACTTTTGCACACATTTATTTGTCTGATAATCCTCTTGTGAAGCATGTTAAGACTCATGATGAAAACAAGTCATTCCACAGTTTTGTAAAACGAGCCAAGGATGTGGGACATAATTTCAATGTCGGTGTTGACTTTGTTGATAGTTCTGTATTGCTGGACGGTACAGAAATGAGTGTCAACCAAGCGAAATTCCATATCAAATCGGTCCAGACTCAAGGAGAGGCTTTCTGAACGACCACTGCATCGTGTTGAGAAGTGTGTCGAGAAGATCAGCAATCCTGCAGAGTCCTTCACTTGGATGAGTGAGTGAGTGAGTGAGTTGGGTTAAGCGCTGCTTTTAACACTATTCCAGTTATATCACGGCGTGTCAGCTTAATGTGGGAGGAAAGCCCGAAGTGATGCAGGTCTCAGACGTTTACCATTACGGTGAAACCCACGGGCACGGGTATTTTTTGTCCCTTTTGACAGTAATGTGATTGACAAGATTGAGGAAAAACATGGCAAATATGTAGACCTCGCTTTCGAAATGTCACGCTTGCATCCCAAGTACCAAGTTGTCCGACTCCCCATTGTTCTCAGTGCCTTAGGTTTGGTACCTCCCAATCTGTTGACTGACATCGGTAGAGTACCCGGGTTTGCAATCAGTTCCGGGTGGGTTTGACTTGGCAGCGCTTCCTGGGAGAAGCGTGTAGAGAGGGCAAGGGCCCTGAGCTGATGATGAGACAAACCAGCCTGACTGTGCCAGGATCATCCAAACCCTCTTTGCTGCATTTTTTATTTTTAATCTGTAAATAATGATAACATATGATTTATCCTGCTTTATCCTGCTGAATTGTTTAGCATACAGCGCTATAAAGAGGGTGGACGATTTCAAACAGTCGGTGCTTCATAAAACAAGGGCCAAGTGAAGAAATATTTTGCACATTTATTCGTGATAGAAAACTACACATTACTATATAAGAATACCCTGGGTATTTTTTCAATCATACCAAAGTTAAGTCCAAAGGGAAAATTTGTAAATGTTCTTGAACCTACCTCAATTACGTTATTGGAGATGGTTTGCGTTTCATGCTAGGAACCTTTCTAAATTGTTACGTTTGAGCGAATTGACTTCAATATCATATCTCCGATATCTTAATTTTAACTGAGAATAAATTCGATTTTTTTTCGGCAAATAACAGCGCGATGGTAAATTATGAACTTTCAGTAAATGCATTATCCAAACGTTAAAGGCTAATTGTCGAGGTCATCGTATGTTTGGCAGAAAATCAAAACCAACATTGGGGTTAATCTAACGTGTCATGTCATAAAATGTGCAGGAGACAATCAATGATTTATGAATATTCACCAATCCTAATTTAAAGTGTTTGGTTGAATATTTATAATATAGAATACAACTTCCTTGTAGACGTGCGAAAAAAAATCAAACATGTATGTCGCTTCGCCCGACCTCCGCATAATTTATTGCTGTTTTAATATCAACAAAGTTTACATTGCCTTCATATATATGCCTTGGCGAAAGTTGACGATCTTCTCAATGGAAGAATGTCTCGGGTGTTATTATTCGTTTAATATGACGAGAGATAAACGAAAATAAAGACCGTGAATTCTGATGGCATGAGTTCAGTAAGTCCAAAGGTCACCGGATGCGATGTCACGGACAGGGGTAGTCTGCTGAAAATCTTTCGTTACAAAACAATTTTAGTAAATTTTGAAATATTTCGCCTGTCACATACATAATAATCACAAATCACTACATAGTTTAAGTAATCAACACTAATATGAAATCACAATGTGACTTTCACGGCATAATTGGCGTATTTTTTAATCCGTTTGCCTTTGCATGTTCCTGTGACCCGGAAACGGTAGATGATGAAACGACACGCCGCATGCAAGTTTCTCGATATCTTTTAGTTGAACGTTTGTTGATATTCGATGTTACGTTGAATATGAAGGGATATGATTCATGTAACTGTGATATACACGCTGATGATGTTGTTTTATTATAATATTTGTGTCCCCCGCATTACGTCTGTAGCTCTATATCATTAAATTTAAGAATGTTAAGGGATTTTTCCTTTAATGATACATTTATAGAATCTAGCATCATTATAGAACAATTTCACGGAGCATTTTCAAATTTATCCCATAAATATAAATACCGTGTTGGTGATACATTGATTATATTTGTTAATGTTAAGTTATTTACAGCTGTTCCTGTCTTTTAAAATGTTTGAATTCTTTATATATTTAGCAGTAATATTTTCCACAATGATTGTGTGTACATGGTGTATGGACATTAAATATTGGTCAATGCATCAGCACAGTGTAATTGATCAATCTTCAATTATTATCTTTCACCTGAACATAACTCATATGAATAAGTAACTATTTGATGTCATTATCTAATTTTAGGATTCCATGAATAATAAATAAGTAGATAATATCCTTAACATATACATGCATAACTCATGTGGACATTAATCTTGGGTATTAAGTGGCTTGTTTCCAAACAAAACAATTCTTAAATATAACTGCCAAATGAATATGTGTACATGAGAGTTCTGTTTGTTTAATCACAAGAACCAGGGTGGCACTTAAGCTGGTGAACTAGCCACATATCTAAAAGAGAATACACGTTGGAAAAAGGAATAGGGCACATACATGTACATTTACAATTCTTGCAGTTCTGGTCTGTTTGAGGAAAGAACATGAAAAATATTGAAAATTTTATTATAAATTGTATATTTATATACTTATCCTATCTCACACTATGCATCTCTCTTTCTTCTTTCGATTCTGAGTGGAAACGTATCTGAAATAAAAGTTTCCAGCTTCTAAAGTTAATTAACCCTGTCATACCTCACATCGTCACGGTCACCTCCCAGATCTGGGTCATGCGCGCTATGCATGCTGGTAGACCTTCTTGCACTGATCACGTGTCTATCCCAGTCAACTCATTCTCTTTCAAGAGCATATAGACTAAGGAATTGCGATGTGGGGATGGACGGGTGGGCATATAACGTGTGAGATAGGATAAGTATATAAATATACAATTTATAATAAAATTTTCAAATTTTTAAACTTATCCTATCTCACACTATGCATTTTATCCCACGGTTGGATGGTGGGGCGCAACTCCCTTGTCTATAGATCACAACCGTAGGATATTTACGAGGAAGCTGGAACTTAACAGTGGTACAATACTTAATACAGTAACACAGTTAGGTGTCGTAAGACAAAAAACAAAAAAAAACAAAAAACAACACACAAAAACAACAACTCGTAGACAGGATAAGAAGAACACTCTCAAAGAATGTTGAGATCCTGATACGTGAACAACTGAAACACAATAAGTCGGGTACAACATGTGTAACATGTTCAAACGTAATCAAGCGTAATCGCATGTCTAAAACGAACGAGTACGACTTATATTCGAGAGAGTATACATCCAGTCGTCGAATCTACAAGACGGGGTATTCCTATCTCCAGAGGACGATAGGTTGGACCCGCTCGGCATCTCTTTTATCGCTACGTCAAACCCTCAATCATGTCAGTGATTGAATCGATGGGTAAAAAACGAGAAGAGGAAACGATCAACAATATCCACAAAAGGATCATCGATCCGTTACTCAACACACATACCTAAAGTAGAGGTGTTTGAAATAAGGGATCGGGACACCGAAATCGGCCGCGTCTAATGACGACTTCAAGTTGAAGACCAAGGTCTCTACAGACGAGTGATTATACCCTCCAACCGGATACTCAGTCTGGGAAGCCCGAATGAATACAATAAACACCAATAATCATGACAAATGTTTATTATAAATAGAGATGGATGTAATGTAATGAAAATCTGGTTATACATCTCCCTATCTGCGCAGGTGTGTCTTGGAGATCTGTTGTGCGAGTACCAAGGGTCCAAACTGGTGAAGGCCTTGAACGTCCGTCACTGAGATGTCTCGGAGGTAATGGGATGCGAACACGGTATCGGATTTCCAAAAACATCCCTCCATAATTGTGGTCAAGGAGCAATTACAGGTAGGCCAGCGAAGGTGTAGGCTCGAAGGATCACTGAGCGTATCCAAAACGAGATTGTGGTACGGGATACCTCCGTAGTAGCTGCCGCAGAGAGCGGGATGAATAACCTCTTACGTAATCGACGAAGTGGTTTCGCCGCTTCCAGATAGATTTGAAGTGCACGTACCGGACACAACGATATGTCTTCGCCAGGGTTTAAGAGGGCAGTCAATGGTGGGATACTGAATAGTCGATCGGGTTGACCAGGGAGTTGATTTTTGGCGATGAAATCCCATCGTAGTCCCAAAAATACTTTCCCATGTGCAGTTCGTTCGAAACGCACTCTGTTGACGTCTAAAGCGTGAATTTCACTCACCCGAGCCGCCGTTCAAGGGCCAGAAGGAAAACTGTCTTCAAAGAAAAGTGTTCGAAAACGTGATGTTTGGTCCGCCAACTTATACGATCTGATCAAAGATTGTAATTCGGCGATTGTTGAAATCTTAGTGCCCGTTGTAGTTGCGATGACAGAATTGATCGCAGCTAAATAGGTAGCTAGAGTCAAACCTTTTAGTTTACGAGATGATCGAAGATAGTGAAGGTATTCAGCAATTTGTTGCGGGGATGCCGTGCCAGGTGTGGAAATGTCATGTGAATGACAAAACGATTCAAATGCCTTCCATTTATGGTCATATAGTGCTTTAGTAGATGACCTGTGCGCCCCCGCAATGGTCTTGGCCACTCGTTCAGAATAACCCTTAGCTATCAATGATTTCTGTAAATGCGCCAAACACATAGATTGAGGGTTGTTGGCGACGGATGACGGAGCTGAGAGTGTGGTTGATGCAGAAGATCGTCCCTTAGAGGTAGATGGTAAAACTTTCTGTCTGCCAGACGAATGAGCGTTATGAACCAACTGCGTGTTGGCCAATAGGGCACGACCAAAAGTAGAGTGAGGCGATTGGTCGTTGATATCTTCTGTAGAACCCGATGTAGAATGCCGGTTGGGGGAAAGGCGTAAGCATGTAGTCCTTCCCATGGGATTGCTAACGCATCGTGGTCCCAGGCTATGGGGTCTGGGATAGGAGATACAAACCGGGATAGCTGAGTATTGAAGCGGGTTACGAAGAGGTCGACGTCTGGGCACGGAAATAACTGGCAAATCCACTGAAAAATCACGGGATGTAGACGCCATTCCGTGGGAGATGGTTTGTCGGGTCGGGACAGGGAGTCGGCTATGACGTTGGCGATGCCGGGAATATGTCTCGCTCGAACTTGAATGTTGAGTGAGTCGATCAGTTTGAAGAAGTCGAGTGCTAGAGATAGAAGTGACGTTGACTTGGTGGATCCCATCTTGTTTATGTACCACACGACCGATAGGTTGTCTGACTGAATCATTAGTGTGGAGGACTGAAGGCGTGTTGACCAATGAGACACTGCCAAAATCACTGCTTTGAATTCTAGATTGTTGATGTGAAGCTGGCTTTCTTCTAATGACCACCGCCCTGCCACTTGTAGGTCTTGGCAATGAGCTCCCCATCCGACGGTTGAGGCGTCGACGAACAGGTGGAGGGTCGGGCTGAATGGTGGCAAGGAGACTCCTTCGCAGACATTTGATGGAGTTAACCACCATTTGAGGTGTGGGTGTAGATGGTTTGGAAGAGATATTAGAACCTGACAATCGTCGTCCTGAAGGAAGGGCTTGAGGAAGCACTGGATTGGCCGTAATCGAAGTTGACCTCTCTTGGTGAGGGCTTGTGCTGATGTTAGGAGACCGAGAAGTTGTTGCCATTGACGTAAGGAAATTGGCTGTTTTAGTGCCAATGGAACGAGGCGTTGGATTTTCTCCCAACGATCTTGGGGTACAAACATCTTGCCCAGACTCGTGTCGAAGAGGGCTCCGATGAACTGGAGACGTTGTGTTGGAATAGTTTCGGACTTTTTTGGGTTGATGATCCAACCTAGTTGATGAAGTAGGCGTTGAGAGAAATCGAGGTGATGAAGTAGAGTGTTCGAATCCTTGTTGGCTTGAATGCAGTCGTCGATGTACGTTTCGAAGACGATGCCTCGAGTGTGTAGGAACTTGACGATGGGTTTTGTGAGGCGAGTAAATAGCCACGGGGCCGAAGAAATTCCAAATGGGAGCACTCGCCATTTCTAGTGTTGGCCTAGGAACACAAACCGAAGAAAATGGCGGTGCTCTGGCAGGATAGGGACGTGTAAGTACGCGTCTTGTATATCTAGGCTGATCATGAAGTCGCCGGGATGAATAATCGTTCGTAGTAGAGCGATTGATGTCATGCGAAAGTGTGGAGGAGTCTCTAGGTATAGTTTGTTGAAGGTTTTCATGTTGAAGATGAGACGTAGTTGAGGACTTTTTTGGGGGAACCAGAAAAATTGGAGAATAGAACCCTGGTGTCATTGGCTGAGTGCTCAGACACTCTATTGCGTTCTTTACAAGTAACGTGTTTATGGTGTCTATGAGAACTGGAAGTTGTTTGGCTGGATACAGATGTTGAGGTGGTTTGCACGTCGTCGGAGGTGTCGTGGCAAGAAGTAGAGGATAACCTGTTTGTAGGAGACGAGACACATATGGGTCGTCTAGGATGGTCTAGTTTAAAGCGAACGTGCCTAGTCTTCCGCCTACGGGAGACGAGAAAATCGGAATGGCTGGAGTCGGAAGGTCCCAGTCGTCCTGCTGTTGTAGTGAGTCATTTGTGTTTAGTGTCTCCTGGCTTAGGAGAGTTAGTGTTTCCTTTAGTCCCTGAAAAGGAGACGGTGCGTCCGCCAGATTTCCCTCCTCGCTGATGTTGGCGTGCTCGGCCACGGCCACGAAAAGAAGCAGACCTATTACTCAAAACTTCTCTAAGGTCTTGTTGAGAAGGAGTAAAGGTTGGTCGTCTTCGGTCTTTCCTTTGTTCTTCCAGTTGATTTTTCTGGAGACGAAGTACATTGTAAGTCAACAGTGACAACAGGGAAGTGTCTCTTTGGACTTCATGGGCGACCTCCTGTATGCGCCCAGCAAAAAGGGAGGGTGTTGACCATGGCATTTGGTACAGCCTGTTCTTAAATTGATCATCCCATGAGCAATGTTGTAACACCTCCCGTCTACGAAGAGAAGTGATAGATCCCGCATGGTGAGCAAGGAGGTCTAGTATAGCTGTCGTTTTATCCTGGATGAGGGTCACAGCACCTCGAATACAGGATTCTTCTGAGGAATATGCATGAGCTAGAGCCGACGAAAGTGCTTCAGTTGCTGATAAAATAGTGGAGACCAACGGGAGGGTCCTTCGAACAGTGGTGTCGAGGTGAACGAGGTCCCTGTCATCCACTGAAGAAGCTGAGTACGGACGCTTAGGAGCAAATGTTGCAATGTCACCATCTAGTTCGGGAGAAATCGTAGACAAGCCATGAGTCCCTGCATCCGCCAATACAAAGCGTGGAGATTGAAGCCGATCACGAAGACGGCGAAAGTATCCAAATGTTTTGTCTAAATTGGTGGCCATATCCTGTAGGACTGGTCTCGGAGGGAGTGTGATGTTCGGCGACGAGGCTGAAGGCACAACAAATGATGATAAAGTGTCCTCCGTTGAAGTGCTTTTTAACAATTGTAACTTATCTGCTATCCAGATAAGAACAGTGATCGGAGCCGCTATGTCGAAGCTCCCAGAAGACGAAGCTGGGGAGGTATAGTGGTCTGATGACTCTGATTCTGGTGGTTGATCCACTGAAAGGGATGTAGTGGGTGTCGATGCAGATACCGTAGTTGGTACAGCAGGTGCCTGTTGGGGAAGACATACTGCTGTTACAGCCTGTAACAGAGAACGAATCTGTTCTGCTGGAATAGCAGAAAGTTCGCTAGGGATCCATGATGTAGGGATAGCTTGAGATAGAGCTTGTGATGTTGCAGGAGTCTGTGATTCAGAGGTAATAGGAGGGCGTCGAACCGGAGGTGGCGATGGGGAGCCGGTACGACAAGTAGGTGAAGTAGAACTCTGCCTATCTTTAGGTGAAGTACATCTACTAACGGTAGCTGATCTGAGTGGTCTATCTCTATGTCACCGAGGAGAATCCTCATGACGAGAAGAGGAAATGTAGCTTGACTGATAAGGTCTGTAATCTGGATCCTGAGGATACCCATGCCATGGAGGGTGGGGATCCCTGTAGTGTGGGTGCCGTTCCAACTCATGTGCGTAGGCACTATATGAAGTAGTGTTCCATGGGTAATCACCACGTTGATGAAAATCAAAAGTGTGAGGGTAATCTCTTAGTCGAAACTCCGGATGGGTGAGTGAAGGAGAAGATCGAGACATGTAGGATGAATGGCTAATAGACTCGTTGTAGCGTTCATCCTCCGAGCCTAGACGTGATGGGTCTGCATAGTCTCTTCGTGAGACATGATAAGGGGATGAGCGATAATCCGCTCGCCTGTCATAAGACGAGTAACGATCTGTAGGTGAACGTCGCATATTCGAGTCTCTCGAATGTCTCCGTTCCTTGGAGGTTTTATGAACTCTCGTGTCCCGTTGAACCTCCTTTGAAGTGTGCCGATACTTAGGAGTCCGTATGTCCTTCGAAGTTCGGTTCGATGATGTTCGTTGAACCTCAGAGGTTCGACGAGGCTCGAATCTCTTTTGTTTGTCTGAAGATGTACGATTCGAATGTGACTGTCGCACCTCGGGAGTACAGCGACGTTCGGAGGTTCGACAAGGTTCGGATGTTTGACGAGATTCGGAGGGTCGGTTATGTTCGGAGGTTCGATGAGGTTCGGAGGTTCGGACGTTCGAGGTTCGGAGGTTCGAGGTTCGGAGGTTCGAGGTTTGGAGGTTCGAAGTTCGGAGGATCGAGGTTCGGAGGCCCGATGTTCGTAGGTTCGAGGTTCGGAGGTTCGGGGGTCCAAGTTCGGAGGTTCGGTGTTCGGAGGTTCGAGGTTCGGAAGTACGAGGAACCTTAGATGGTGGGATGTTCGGTGAATCATCTCGGTGTCGAGAGTGAGAAGTCCGTTGGTCCCAGTCTGAATGCCGATCCCCCGATGATTGCACTGAATAAAGTGCACTGACTGTCGATGCTAGTCGATCCCGGGACGAATGTCTATCGTCTTGTGAATCCTCTCGGGAATGGGAGGTTCGTGAACCTTGATCCGATGAGTCGTCATACGACTCTTGGTCTTGAGAGGATCGATCCTGCGAAGATCGTCGTATGGGAGATTTCGAACGACGGACCAAACTTACAGGGTCGACCGAGGTACCAGTACCCTGTGTACCCTCCGAAGGTAAAACAGGAGCGAGCTCCATGTTAGTCGTAGAACACGACGAGTCGAAAGTACGAACCACGGTCGGGTTGGATACGTTGGCTGACGTAAGCCGGTCATCCAAACTCGTGTCTAACGAGAGGACTCGTCGAATGTCCGAGTCTCGGGATGTGGAGGGTAGGTTCGGCTTTGAAGGTGGATTCGTGGATACCTTAGACATGTCGTCTGTGAGAAAAGAGTCAGAGACCCCCTCATCGTCTAACGAGATCATGGGACCAGTTTGATCCCTAGTATTCTGGCCCGCCGGTGAGGGTGATCGGGCCGATCTCGCTTTCTTGACCGGTGTTTTCTTGGCTTTCGTGGATTTTTCTGCAGTCTTAGAGAGACGATCTGACACACGACGCCGACATTTATGCAGGTACAGTTTGAAGGATTCATCTGGTAGATCGGAGCAGAGCTCGCATCGCTCTAGAAAACTGCATAATCCACGACAATCCGAACATTGGGCATGAGGGTCAGACGGAGAGAAAACACGTCGGCACAAAGTGCAGACAGGTCTCCGTGTGGACTGCTCGTCCATTATGATGAATAACTATCCCAAACAGGGATATAAGTAAAATTGCAGGCAATTAGACGACAAAAATATGAAGATCGCTTGCAAGCGAATGGAAATGGAAAATGGGTTCCTGTAATAACAACACGTCACCACTGCGTGGCGATTTGAAAGAGAATGAGTTGACTGGGATAGACACGTGATCAGTGCAAGAAGGTCAACCAGTATGCATAGCGCGCATGACCCAGATCTGGGAGGTGACCGTGACGATGTGAGGTATGACAGGGTTAATTAACTTTAGAAGCTGGAAACTTTTATTTCAGATACGTTTCCACTCAGAATCGAAAGAAGAAAGAGAAATGCATAGTGTGAGATAGGATAAGTTTAAAAATTACTGTCTTATGTGTTTTTTTTGGGTTCTCACCAATGAAATAATGTGTAATTGTTCTGACAGGACTTTCCAGGTTTGTTGCAGTATGCTCAGGTGTGTGACAGTGATGTTCATGCATGTCCCTTAAGGAACATGAACCACTGTGAACTGTACATGATCAACAGGTTTTCAGTCAATGTGATGTAGACAAATTCAAAATAAAATTAATGCAGATCATCACCAGTATCATCACTCCAGATAACTGTTTGAGCAAGTGAGTTTTTACTCGAAGGTTTCTATCTTAATCGGATTATTACACTTTTCATTGGGTAACCAGTATTTTTTCACTCGTCTATTCATCAATCTATTGGGTTTTTCAACAAATGAGTAAAGCTTTTGAGATTTAAAAAACATGAAACAATGTTTTAGATGTATATAACGGTTCAGAATATAGGCTTGACTCGGAAAGTAAACTAGCTCGTAATTGTGTTTCGTAAATTTGCTCCGTTGTACGCATCCAATGTCATTCTTCAGTTCTGTTCTCGGAAATCTCTTTCCATCTCTCACAATCATTACCTAAACATTGCAAATTTTCCTGGAATGTGCGCCTTGGTAATATTACGTCAGAGGGTAAGTGATGTGTTAGTCGGACGGTGACAGTAGCCACTATTGTTCAAACTGAAACCTGTTTCTTATACAGTGGCGTAACTAAATATATGCTAAATAGTCAGTTGGCCACCAGAGGAAAAGAGGCTGAGTTAAGATTTTCGTTCCCACTTTTTCCTGTATACCTAAAACTATTTCTATTGCACGAAGGACGTATCTGCACACGATTTCCAATGGGTAGTAAGCTTGCAAGTGTGTGCATGTCTTTTCAAGGGTTCAATATTGCATAAATTGAAGGAAAAATGCTTAATTTGACAAAATTGACAGTAACTTTTTCATTAAGTGATTAAACTATCCAAATTATGTCTTTGATTACAGTTGATATGTTCGGTTATCTGAATGTGGCAAACAGTTTGTTTCATTCAACTGTTATTCTAATTCTCAGTGTAAACATTGATAAAAGTTATGTTTTTTACTTCATTTTCAAATCTTGTGAGTAGGTAAAACATTAATTCCATCGAATTGTTACAATAAAACCACTATTACTGTGTATAAAAATCTACCTGAACCATTGTGCTATCCCATACAGAAAACAAATTGAAAATATATAACATGGTGGCTGAGATGTGGTATACAATGTAACCCCACCTCCAAAAACCAATTTTGCCGAAAATTGCTTATTCAGATATGGTGGTAGATTATGCAGATTGTTGTCTATCATTGCACATTCCATAAATAGGGAACCAGACCGGAGACACGTAACATTTAAAACACTTTCACATACACCTTCAATATATCTTGAAACAACCATGGGGTTGATTTTGAGGGTCTCTCCATCAACACCTTTGACAACCAGAAATCGTGGCCAAGAATCAATGTTGTGTACAGATTCCCCACCAGAGGATATTGCAGTATCTGTATCAGTATGACATCTTTTAGCTTTTGATCGAGAACCAGTAAACTGTTGGGAAGCCAAAATGAAAGAAATGATATTCGACAGCCCTGCTCACCACCCGCCATAGAGTGTCAATAAGGACATTGTTTCATTGGAAGCCGAGTACAAACACCAGGGCCAGAAGTGTGTTTTACTCCAGCAAACAGGTTGCTAAAATTGTCAAACAGGGTTAAAGTCAGGTCAGTTCCGCCCTAGACACTTACCTGATGACAAAAAGAACCCAGAGGTCAATGATGCCAGATGGACCCATGGGCCATCCCCTTCTGGCTTAGGACTCTAAGCCAAGTTGTGATACGTTCAAAATGTGATGTTGAATATTAGCATATATTCATATTTGAAATTGACCAAGCTCAAGGAATGGCGTGATCAGTCGATTGATAGAACCTGGCCTATTCTACCACTGAGATTAATAGATTAACATGTTACAAAGGATCAAATGATATAATAACAAATATTCAATGTGGTTTTCTAACAATTCTAACCAATGCTTAATATGGTTTCAGTAAAGACCGCAGTCGCATTGACCACTTAGTTAGAATGCCATTATAAACAAGCAATATGCAGTCAATATGTCGACCTAGAAAAAGCAAATGACACTGCATGGAAACACGATATTTTAAAAGATGTACATGGCTTGAGGTTGTGAGGCCGCTTTTAGCCAGCAAATCATATTACATTTGCCATAAAGTGCAAAATAGCTGTGAACATTATATAAATGGACCACTGAAATTCATTGATGACACCAGTTGTTAGCGAAAAGGGTAAACATATTCACGATATAGTCGGAATCGGACAATAGACTCTTCTTTAAGCAAATATTGCTTATATTTATGGAAATGTGTTTTGTCGGGTTTTTTTTCCAATAGCACTTAAAGGGGCACTGATCTAACGCAATTCCCCGGGACTGGTTGTTGCCTTTGTTATTGATTTTTCCCAGTGATCTTTATAGATCACAGTTAACCAATCAGTGTTTATGCAAAAATGCGTAAAACAAATATTGCCTCAAGCCTCCAAGTTTATTTAGCTGTCCTTGCAGACGGTAGCCCAGACTCTGGTCACGCCCAGTTGCGTTGCGTATCATCCGGGTACTCACGGGAGAAAAAACAATAACAAAGGCAACAAGAAGTCCGGGGAATTGCGTTAGATCAGTGCCCCTTTATTATGATGTTTCATGGTTGCAATCCCCTAACTCCCAGGTGCAGTTGTTTTCCTTATTGTCATTTTGACCTGTAATCTGTTGCGCTCCTGTTGATTGGAACACTGCCTCCGACATAAATCAGTCACCTACAGGGTACCCGGTGTAACCCTGCTGGTCTAAAAGTTATATCACCTTGTAAATGAATATCGTTATGTTAGAGTGAGTGAGTTTGGTTTACGCCTCTTTTAGCAATATTCCAGCAATATCACGGCGGGGGAACACCAGAAATTGACTTCACACATTGTACCCGTATGGGAAATCGAACCCGGGTCATCGGCGTGACGAGCGAACGATTTGACCAAAAGGCTGCCCCACTTCTATCAAACTCCAGTGACACTGTATGCTCAGGTTGTCAGTGAGATACTATCCATAAGTAAGAAAAACAAGACCAAAGTAATTTTTGTACTGTTGCAGACTATTCATACTAATATGTGAAAATGTGATGGTATTTTCACTCCCAACGGGTAATACAGGTATGACATTCGTACTGTTGTCTCAGACACCTAGTGTCATCACTGAAATGTTTACGGTGAATGAGGATACATTTCAAAATTTGTTTTGAACAAACAAGGATGAGAATCTTACCAGAATATTTTAATATATGAAGTATATCAACACGAATCGATTAGAGATTTTTGAGCTGTCACTACCATGTGGGTGCTTGTGGGTTTTATCAAAGTACTAAACATTAAGACCTCAATTGAGGCTTTCTTCCCACATTAAACTGACATGATTTCATATAACTCACATACCTACCCACCCACCCACTCATTGTATATGTCTAGAAACATGGCGGTATGATTGCAACATATTTGTTCGTTAGATTCGAACCCTCAAACCCTCATAGTTTGCAATCACACACAATCAACAGAAAGCGTGGAAATCACTGTCGAAGCATTCGTAAAATCTGTTAAAACACTCCATGAAAAACCTCAAACAAGGTGGAAAGGCACAATAGTTGGCCACATCATTCATATTATCAGTTTTGTATAACATTTAGACATAAGTTTTAGATATGTTTTTTAAGTAACTGACTGATTGAATATCGAAATATTCGCACAATGCCTCATCTATGCACCTTCGAACTCAGAAACAGATATGAACGTGGGAAACAGATCACCACTGTACCCACTCCCCCAAGGAAAGTTGGTTCAAGAGGCTATAAACTATTTCGGGTATATTTACTCTTCAAAGAAAGAAACTTGACAGATGTAAAAACATTTTTTTGCCCAATATCTAAAATAATTCCATTAAACGAGAACCAAATAAGTCAAACAGAAACATGATGTGTCTATAATTCGCGAAATCACATGCGAAGCACATAAACGTTGCGTTTGGGGATCAATTTTACAGCTACATCCAAACGCAACCGCCTTTAAAAAACGTGCAGCATAGGATCCTGCATTTAGGCATGCAGCCCCCCCCCCCCCCCCCCCCCCCCCCTCTGCTGAATGGGTATAAAAATCAACATCAACGGCTGTTCATACAGTCCTTATCACGGCAGTAGAGGCGGTGACAGAATGCCAAGACGTAATGCAGCTCAACGGAACAACGCCACTGGGGCAACTCAGCAAGAAGTGGCCAGTCACTTTGGCGTATCCAGACAGACAATCTCCGCACTGTTGACCCGAAACAACAGCACAAACAGAGCGACACCTTCGAGACCGCACTACCACAGCCACGTCTACAACCACACAGATCCCTGGGGTACGCAGAATATCGGATCAAACGGTACGCAACAGACTGAGGGAGGCTGGACTTTTTGCACGAAGACCTGTTCGACGTCATGTATTGACCCCACGTCATCTGGCGGACCGTCTGCTTTGGTGCCAACAGAGGGTTAGATGGGCACGTGCAAGGTGGAGAAATGTACTGTTTACTGACGAGTCCCGTTTCCTACTCACACGTGCTGACGGGCGCGCACGTGTCTACAGACGTCGGGGTGAACGTTACGCCCCCAACTGTGTGCAGCAGGTTGTCCCATTTGGAGGGGGAGTGTCATGGTATGGGCCGGAATTCATCACGGTGGTAGGACGCCGCTCGTGCATGTGGCAGGTGCATTGACAGGTGTGCGTTACAGAGACTTGATCCTACAGCCTTACGTTCTTCCTCACGTCAACGTTCATGGCGGACAGTTCCAGCAGGAAAACGCTCGACCGCATATTGCACGTGTTTGTCAGGACTTCTTACAGCACAACAACATCCAGACATTACCTTGGCCAGCCCGGTCACCAGATTTGTCCCCCAGTGAGCATCTGTGGGACGAGTTGGATTGACGCGTTCGCAGAAGGAATCCACCGCCCCAAACACTTCCGGCGCTTCTTGATGCACTTCGGCATGAATGGCAGCACATCCAACAGCGTGTTATTGGCAACTTGACTGCATCTATGGGTCGTCGGTGTCAAGCGGTGATTGATGCACGTGGTGGGCACAACCGATACTGACACTTTCTGTACCCCTGTGACATTAACTGTATCGTGTACGTGTGCTTGTCTAGGTGACACGATTAATGTTTTGAACATTGTGTACATTGATCTTCAAACAGTGTTTCAATTATGGTTTCTGTGTCCTATTTTGAAAAAATCGCATTATATTACATTTGGAAAGTCAGTGTCAAGTTTCTTTTTTTGAAGAGTATATTTCCACTAAATGTCTGAATTTAGCCCAAGCTGAAACAGACCGCATCCCGTGAAGGAGATCCGGGTTATTTTTGGTTAAGACTGAGCTTGTCGAAAGGAGCGACTACATGGATTGAGTTGTCAGGGTCGATGACATCGCGTTTTGCATGTCATCTTACCCCGACCACGCAGACCAATGGTCATAATACCAATCATTGGTTGTATGGTTCATACGCGATTTTTACAGGCCGCCGTCATGTAGCTGGAATCGTACGGAACAAATAAACTGAAGCACACAGCGGAGGTTTATACATTTCTATAAAGTTGTCGAACCAAAGGTCCGGTCGGTGCAAGTTTGTTATTCGAGTCCACAACCTGCCGCTCCGCAACCGTGAATACCCGGGTTAGAATAGGTCTTTAGGAACTCATGTCTGCCGTAAAAGGCTACTTACTATGTTCGTCGTGAGAGGCGACGAACGGGAACGGGTGGCCAGATATTTCGATTTAACATGTATTTGTCAAACGTCACGTGTTCGTAAACACGAAAGTGAGCGACTGTACTGCTTCGGCTGTGTGTCTGTGATCAAACTCGACCGCTTCATGTTCACAGGTTCACAGGTTCACAAAATACAATTTCTATCCGACATTTCGTCTGATCGTACGGCGATTCTCTCCCAAGCAGAGTTTATATATACTTTAAACTCTAACTCATCTTGCTGTAATGCGGGAATATGAATAGAAACTATTCAGAAAACTTTGAATAGCGAAAATCAGATAGAGCTGAAAGTAAGCATTCACATTCCGAAAAGATGTGGTCTAATTGTCGAATAGCCTTCCAAAGCATTGCATACATAAACAGATACAATGTTACACTGTAACACATGCCTACAAGGATAACCATAACGTGTTATTTTTTGGCCGCGAATGGCTGCAAGAACACCACATACCTGACGCACATAACAGACTGAGGAGCTATCATCTTTTTCATAAGGTTTTATGGTCGACATTTATGGAGGACATTTCCAAATTTGACGCGTCAACAATCATGCCAGTTGCAATTACCTCTTCCTGTGCGATATGTTCCCGTGTTTGTTTTTTTAGGTGAACATTTGCCTTGCCTTTGCATCTGTTTGTGACAGACACCACATGTAGACAGGCATTCACGAATACCTGGTATCATCACAATTTCATAGTGATTAATAAACACATACTGAAGATATAGTCGGAATCGTACAATGGACTGACTTTAACAGAGATGTCTTATGATTATGGAAATGTTTTATTTCTGGTTTGTCGCTTTTATGCACGTCTTTCAAAAATGCAAAACACGACATACTATGATAGAGGAAGGCCAGTACACATGATATGGGTCTAACTCACAATGTGTATTTAAATAATTGTCTATTATAGGTATATGTACAACCTCAATGTAAACTATTAACGAAAACAGTTTCAAGTTCCAAAATACGGTTGGCAACCTATGACTCGTCATTGATTTGAGGTAGTTAACGTTTTGAAAGGCACACATTTGATCCGAAAACTCATGCAACCAGGGAATTCTCAGCGGACGGTTTGCTACTGATATGATTTGCATTGATCGTTTGTTAGCTGAATGGGCTACCAAGCAGAATGAACAATTAGGTACAAACTCAAGAATCAATCGGCATCAGGAACTTAACCCTGTTTGAGAGCACCCAGAATTGTACAGAAATCTTTAATAAAACAGATTGGTTTATTGACATGCTGGTTAAACAGTAAGGCCTTTAATGATATCATTAAGGCATTTTATTCTTTCACATCTCTGTGGACGAGGTATAGAGTTGTTAAATCATCATTGGGCATTGATATGTTCCTATATTATAACATTGGAAGGACTGATCAAGATATCTCCTGAAGTATGAGTGTGTATGGGTGTTTTACTGTGAATCCTTTACTTTGGAGAGTAGATAAGGTGTTCGCATCTTCAACACAACAGCAGCAGGGGACACCAGGAATGGGCTGCACGAGGATTCCTTGTTGGTAAGAATACACGAATCTCCTGCCTGACTAGCGAACGTTTTGACGTATACACTATCTTACATGTTAGACCATTTCCATAGCAACCTGTGCAAGTCGTAAGAGACGACCAAGTGGATAGGGTGGCCATGTTCGATGACATGGCTGATAGCTTGTCATTGTACCCCGACGGCTTGGATCGTCATTCACAATATCAATCACTGGATTGTCTGGACTTGATTATTTACAGGTTGCCGTCAAGTAGCCGGAAAATTGCTAAATGCGATGTAACGCAGCCAACCAACCAACAAACAGCGGCACTGAGGTACATTTTTGTAATAACGAAGTTCCACTGACATACCTTTTTATCAAATATTATTTATATTTTCAACCACTTCTGATCCCGTACACTGATTATAAACCTGTTATAAGATCTTTTATCAAAGATCTTATACAAAAGAAGTGGGACACCCAAGTAGGTATCAATAAAGTACATGCAACAAAACCAAATATTGGTTACACCTACTTGGGCTGTCAGTACAGATTTGAAGAGGTCATCACACGACGATGTGGTATTGGCCATGGCAGGTATACTCATGAATATAATTATCTTAAAAGGTGAGGATCCTCCATTCTGCAGCCCTTATGATGAAAGAATTACGGTCAAGTATGTGCTACTTGACTGCATTGATTTTTCCATTACAAGGGATAAGTATTTAAAATTTACATCCATAAAGGATCTGTTTAATCAAATCAGTAGTACTACTCATTTAATCATCGTTTTTAAAAAAAGAAATAGACCTGATAGATAAATTTTGATTGTAATATGTATAGCATACAGTAAATGGTTTTTAATTTTGTAGAATGAATTCATAACTGAGATTGTTAGTGGCTGTATCTTCACAGGGGGTTGAAGTATCGTAAAACAATTGTCCCACTGGGAAGGTACGTAAGTCCGGTATCATTATCTTTTCATTTCTCTGTGATTTTAATCGTAGTATTTTTGTTCATTTTAACTGTTTGGCTAATCTTTCTGATCATCGTCAGTGGCCAGAGGGATGGTGTAAATTCTGCTGGGGTACCATGTAGGTAGCAGAAGTACCGTAAGTCCCCATGGTCCCTAGTATGGTTGCCTAACTTTGGTTGCTGACGATCTACAGCCCGTTTTTATATTGTATCGTCTATTATAATCTGATCATTTTATTGTTCTAGATCTAGTTTTACAATTATAATCTGTGATATATTGCTAGTTGTTGTACTGTCCTTCGACGACAGGTTTTTATATATAATATAAATGTTTAACTTGCTCAAGTCACGATATGGCTGAAATAGTGCCGAAGTGACTTTAAATATTAACTCACTAACTCATTATATTTTCAAGCGTTATACAGACATGACCCCAAATCATAGTTATACTTTTGCTACACGTGGGGATGGCTCAAGCATTTCGTAAGGATCGAATAATGCTTTGTTTGTTTGTTGTCTAACGCCGCACTCAGCAATGTTCCAGCTATATGACGGCGGTCTGTAAATAATCGATTCTGGACCAGATAATCCAGCGATTGACATCATGAGCATCGATGTACACAATTGGGATACGAATACATACATCAACCAAGTCATCTAGCCTGACCACCCGATTCCGTTTGTCCCCTTATAAGTCAAGCACAGTCGCCTTTACGGCATGCATGGGTTGCTGAACACGGATTTTCATGGGTGGATCGAATAATGAGGATCAGGTGATCAAAATGTGTAGATCGCTGCTCACTTTATAAGCCATATGATTGCTTGGCTCAGATTCGATTATTTACAGGTCGCCGTTTTATAGCTGGAATAGTGCGTACACCAACATTCACCCTTCATTATATTTACTGTATGTATCCTACAGCGCATGAAATATGACTGTCAAAGTATATTATTGTACAATTATATGTGACGCAGGTCTTATTCCTCAACTGAATTAACTAAGATATAATTTCAAACATTACAATGAAGAGTCCCCTAATATATCGTCCGCATGTCCAGTGTCACAATCGCACGGGCTATCTTGTAAAAATGCCAATATTCACATTCCAGTGAAGGCACTTGATGTGCTTTGAATAAATTTTTGTTAAATTAGTTATTCCACATTTTAAGAACTGAAACGGAATTCGTATTTTTGTTAATCAAGCATCAAATCAACAGAAGATTAAGGAGTTATTTTTTATGACGATCTGTATTTGACATTGACAAATGGTACTACTACAAGACATGTTCTCAGAGATCGTTTATTGCGGTGAATCGTTCTCCGTGAAACAGGATTTCAAATAAAAACTGGCTTAAGTTGTTGAATTGTATGTTTTCGACTGAAGAATCAATTGGAAATTGTCGTAGCAGGTGGTCTCATGGGTTCTCGCCTTTGACCGTGTTTTTCTTTCAGAAGCTATTTGGGGAGCATTCAACGTGTTCTTCTCTTTTCCTGGAAGGCACAATCCCTCAGTTCCACGCAGTTAAGCTTTTTCAACCACGTACTATTAATGATGCTGATTCTACTTTCCTGTCTTTTAACTCAATATCTAACACGGTCCAGTTTATGTTTTTCTTGCTCAATCAAAATATTTTTCAACATTTAGAACAATTCGTTTATGTCAGAAAGACAATAGTCCCTGTAGAGAACAAAATGACTAAGACAAATGGAACAGGTTAGAGTCCAATAGTGTCAAATTCTCATTATCTTATAAAATGACGTTATCAAAGTATATTGCGTTTCCATTATTACTTCATTTAATACGTGTTTTACCAATAATTTGGTCAAATCAAGCTTGATTCATTACAATTCTTCTACAAACGGCTTATCGGAAAATCAACTCAATATTGTTTCCTAATTCCTTCCTCGCAGTCCTGTTTCACAAACAGTTCGTTTCTCGCACAACACCTCCACAAACAATTGAGATCTTTTCTCATACACCTCCACGACAAACCATTCGTTCTTCGCACATCTTCACAAACAATATCTTCCTCGCACACTTCCGGGGCAGTCGGGTAGCCTAGTGGTTAAAGCGTTCGCTCGTCACGCCGAAGACCCGGGTTCGATTCCCGACATGGGTACAATGTGTGAAGCCCATTTCTGGTGTCCCCTGCCGTGATATTGCTTGAATATTGCTAAAAGCGGCGTAAAACCATACTCACTCACTTACTCGCACACTTCCTCTACAAACAATTCGTTCGCCGCACAGCTCCCTAACAAATATTTCCTTCCTCGCACAGTTTCACAAACAATTTATTCATCGTACACCCCCCTGACCAAACATTACTCCCTTACACCTCCTCCACAAACAATTTGTTCATCGTACACCTCCCTGACAAACACATTCGTTCATCGAACATCTTCACAAACAATTTGTTCATCGCATACCTCCCTTACAAACAATTCGTTCCTCGTACAACTCCTCCAGAAACAATTCGTTCCTCGCACAACTCCTCCAGAAACAATTCATTCCTAACACAACTCATCCAGAAACAATTACTTTCGAGCACAACTCCCTGAATAGCATTTCCTTCATCGCTGACCTTCCTTACCAACAATACGTTCCTCGTACAACTCCTCCAGAAACAATTCGTTCCTCGGACAACTCCTCCAGAAACAATTCGTTCCTCGCACAACTCCTCCAGAAACAATTCATTCCCAGCACAACTCCTCCAGAAACAATTCATTCCTCGCACAACGCCTCCAGAAACAATTCGTTCCTCGCACAGCTCCTCCAGAAACAATTCATTCCTCGGACAACCCCACCAGAAACAATTCGTTCCTAGCACAACTCCTCAAGAAACAATTCGTTCCTCGCACAACTCTTCCAGAAACAATTCGTTCCTCGCACAACTCCTCCAGAAACAATTCGTTCCTAGCATAACTCTTCCAGAAACAATTTGCTCCTAGCATAACCCTTCCAGAAACAATTCGTTCCTCGCACAACTCCTCCAGAAACAATTCGTTCCTCGCACAACTCGCCCAGAAACAATTCGTTCCTCGCACAACTCCTCCAGAAACAATTCGTTTCGCGCACAACTCCTCTTCGAACAGTCAGTCAGTTATTACGATTTTACGCCGCTTTTAGCAATATTCAAGCAATATCAAGGCGGGGGACACCAGAAATGGACTTCACACATTGTATCCATGTCGGAGATCGAACCCGGGTCTTCGGCGTGACGAGCGAACGCTTTAACCACTAGGCTACCCGACAGCCCCTCCTCTTCGAACAATTCGTTCCTCGACCACCTCCTCAGTAAACCATTAACCCACCATATTCTAGCAGCAAGTTCAATCCTTTCAGTAATGATGTTACAGTTAAGGTTTTGAGGTCTTTCTTTGACGAGGAGCCAAAGTGCAAACACAACCCACTTCACCTGTGTCGAAATGAAACAGGCGGCTGCATGTGTGGTACAAGATGCCAATGGAGTAGAGTAGTTCACGTTGATTGGGGGGGGGGGGGGTCAGCTATTTGGCTGAAAATGTATTTCTCGTGGTAAATAAACATTTCTCAATGACTACCATATCACAATGGTGATGAGGAACGTGTGTTATTTCCACAATATAATTACAACCTTTGTCGTTAATATTCAAATAGAATAGTTTGTAACTCCCATGGTGTATTTCAATTACAGCGAAAATGTTACATTTCCTGTACAGAGTAAGCGTTGGTAGTTGCGCCGAAACCACACATGACGTCGTTCTGTCTGAGGTGAAGGGAGGTGAAATACTTCACCAACTTAGTTTTGACCTAACAACTGAATAAATATTATGATCTGTATTAGTATCATGGTAGTCAGTTGTTGTCACGCTCACGATTAACTGAGGTGAGGTGAGGTGAAGTGAGGTTTATGGCCACGTTCAAGATTATTGCACTTTCATAGCGATCCTACTCAGACACAGTATGCTGGTTGGTTGGTTGTTTAACGCCGCACTCAGCAATATTCCAGCTATATTACGGCGGTCTGTAAATAATCGAGTCTGGACCACACAGTCCAGTGATTAATATCATGATAATCGATCCATGCATTTGGGATCGATGACATGCTTCAACGAAGTCAGCGAGCCTGACCACCCGATCAAGGTTAGTCGCCTTTTACGAAAGCATAGTCGCCACTTACGCCAAGCATGGGTTGCTGAAGACCTATTCTTTACGGGTCTGACTCCGATAAGACCAGTTGTTGCTTTAGCCCCTTAATGCCGACCGCCAGGGTAACAGGTTCTGTGCTCTAACGTCTTTTGGAATGACGCGTCCGGGTATCGAACCCCCGACCTTCCGCTCTCCGGGCAGACCCTCTACCACAAGACCACGGAGGTAGTCCCGTTTTGTCTGGATAAAGCCGCGGTAAAGATCATGTTTCTTGTAACACAAAACGTTTCTAATAACAACTTAAACAACCTTTCAAATCTGCCTATTTTGTTGAAATAAGTTAATACGTTGAGCCGCCGATGACACACATGACGTCCTTTTGTCTGGATAAAGCCCCGGTAAAGAAAATGTTTATTGTAATAACAAAGACAATCAAAACAACCTTTAAAATCTGGCTATATAGTCTAGTATTTGGGAACATATCGTGAGACGGAGCGTTTGTGTAACTACATGCAACATACGTTTTGTTTTTGTTAAGAGTCGCACTCAGTACTCTTCCAGCTCCATGACGGTGGCCTGTAAATAATCTGGACCATCAAACCGGAAACTGATATTATACGTCATCGGGATAAATTGTGAAGATCAATGAACAATCATGAAATTATAATGAAAAGCACAGGATTAGGTTTATAGTAAAAAGACAATACAATGGATCATATGTGTGCCAGCAGTAGTAAATAATATACCCTATTACTCAGGTCCCTGCACACAGGAATATCCATATATTTGTCGCAGTTGAATAGCTTGGATGAGGCACGTGTTCTGTTCTTGCAGGGACCGCCTCCGTGGTCTAGTGGTAGAGCGTCCACCCGGAGAGCGGAAGGTCCGGGGTTCGATCCCCGGCCGCGTCATACCAAAAGACGTTAAAAGATGGTACTTGTTGTTACTCTGTCTGGCGCTCGGCACAACTGCGGCATGGTATCTCAGTGGGCTAGCACTATCAATCGGCATCAGTCCGGACTAGTACAAGCAGCCACACACACGTGCATGCACGTCGCTATATAAGTGCAATAATCTTGGACGCGACGTCAAACCCTATTTCACCTCACCTCACCTGCTCTTGCAGGGACTTTACATCGATATTGTCTCTGGTTCTTGAATCAGTGTTAAAAATCGTCGAATTCCACTCGGGGCAAGCAGACAGGGCATAATTCAGGTCGCAGGAGGAAGCCTCGAATCGCTCTTTTCTCGCACTGATATATGTACAGCCAGCCTTCTTGAAAATGCTACCTCGAAGCTTCTCGAACAAAGTCGTTTACCGGAATGTGATACTGACAAGCTCCTCACAGCGGCGCTCTTCATACCTGGAGGGTAACGAAGGTGTCAAACGGTGGGACGGAGTTTGGACTGTAAACACTAAGGGAGGTCACTCAATTACACGAGCTAAAAACAAGAAAACAAACTATCCACAAGAACAATACGCTCTATATTGTAGCGCCTCAGTCTACTGCCACAACAATAATCCGAAACAACTTACTCGGAATCGTAGAATAGTTTTAGGCAGATATTTCTTATGAATATTTAAAGGTTTTGTCGCTTTTTTATTTACATTAAATACTACCACACAACAATACGATGACACATATTCAGCCATGTCACCGAGCCTGACCACCCGATTCATTTTATAGTCACCTCTTACGATAAGCATTCATTGCTGGGAACCTATTATACCCCGGAATCCCAATGGGGACCAAAGGGGTATTCCTAGTCTAATAAAACTGGTTATCACTGACTCATAGATAGTCCGTAATCTCATTTCACGAGAAAATAACCATTTCACTCATATTTGGTGTTCTGATGAGGGTGTTACCCGCATTTGGGGTCAGAATATGTACGATTTGGGTTCTGTGTTTCAGTAATGTTTTTAAATTGTTTGTTCGTTTGTTTGTATTTTAACGCCGCACTCAGCAAAATCCCCGCTATATGTCGGCTTTAAAGGCGACTATGCTTGTCGTAAGATGCGACTAACGGGATCGGGTGGTCAGGCTCGCTGACTTGGTTGATACATGTCATCGTATCCCAATTGCATGGATCGATGCTCATGATGTCAATCACTGGATTGTCAGGTCCAGACTCGATTATTTACAGACCGCCGTCAATAGGTGGAAAATTGCTGAGTGCGGCGTTAAACAACAAATTAACAAACAAACAAACAATTCATGTACGTACCTGAAACAAAGTATCCGATTCTTTCAAAATACGACAGTTAATCTGGCATAGTAATGAAAGAATCGGATTGTCCTTTACTTAGTTTGAGGAGGTATATACCGAAACACTATGAAAACGTAATTTTCAACTTCCATCGTCAAGTGTTTTCACAATAATGATCACTGTTCTGTGTTAGGAGTTATGTTGTCAAGGGTCATGTGCAGGTGGTGGTACTTTTCGTAGGCTGTGAATGGACGACACTCAGCATGACCTTTATTGGTTCTTCGTATCGAATTAAAACACTGGTTACAACGCGCCTCTTTCTCGACAACCTGTACTTTGTTTTTAAAGTAAAATAATCATATTGCTTTTGCCCAAATAAACATAGAGCAGGTGTACACATGGATCCTATGTTTTTCACATTCGTAATTAAGGACGTTAAGCGCATGTGACATAAATTTTATCACAGTATTTTGCCGCGCCATTTGGCTGAAATCTCTAAGCTAACTGCGCGAACTAACAGCGGAATCAGTTTACATTTTTGTCTCATATTGGTCGGACCCGTGAAGATTCCGGGGTAGAATAGGTCTTCAGCAACCCATGCTTGCAGTAAAAGAGACTATGCTTGTCGTAAAAGGCGACTAACTGGATCGGTGGTCAGGCACGCTGACTTGGTTGATGCATGTCACCGATCCAAATTGCGTGGATCGATGCTCATGATATTATTCACTGGATTGTCAGGTACAGACTCGATTATTTACAGACCGCCGTCATATAGCTGGAATAGTGCGGCGTTAAACAACAAACCAACCAACCAAATCATATTTGTCATATATCCATGCACATTGCCCTTACAATAAGAACATTAAGTATTTTGGAAACACCAAACGCAAAAGGAAATCCTCTTGATTAAGACTGAGCAGTCACGCCGTGATTGAAATGTTTTAGGTAGTTTCAACAGTTTTAAACTCACTCATCCCTCTAAAAAATCCTTTATTTTGTAAAACCATGTCATTATAGTGTTCCACTGCATTAACGTTTCATTTACACTCGTCGTACGTTGTAGTTAATGGTATTAAATTCAGGATTTCAGTTTTAAAGGGCCCATTGCCTCTGTATCAAAATGATGAATCGTTGAATTGTTCACGTGTTACATTTCTGCTGTACCTCATCTGAATGTATGTCTTTTTAATCACTTGAACCAGATTGAATGTTATTTATCATGACAGTCTCGAGTTTCTCAATATACGCTTCCATTAGCAATTATAGACCACGATTATTACAAAATGGGTTCGTTATTCTTTTCCGCCTGTAAATCTGGTGTTTTTTACAGTTTGAACAAAGTGCCAAATAGCTGCTCTTAAGCATATTAAATATCTCTCAGGTGAATGCGTGCAATTCTAAAGCCGTGAAATATAGAGATCAACGCGCAAGTAATTTAAATATACACCTAAGAGTTCCACACTATATCTGATTCCTGGCTTCACAGACGGAGACAGGCATGGTTAAAAACGTCCTACCAATATTGAAATCTTGACAGATATGAATGAGGTAAACCGAGAGGAGAAGCGCTATACAATAGCGACGTCAAAGTGAAGAATTAACAACATTACTCAAGGAAAATATATTAGACAAAAGCAAATAGCTCGGATTTGTAATCCGATTCGTCGAGAGTGGCATTCTTCAACCAATCATTCTTCTGTTGAAGGGCTGGTCTGGTAGCTGGGGTTTTACTAGTCAGGTCGTGATGGAATAGATCTTCGCCCGTAAAGTTTATGCAACTTTGATCATTGCATGAACTTCCCGAACTGACCTCCCCACATACATCTTTCTGGCGCCGGCTTTGGAAGCGTCCCTCCATTTCCCCTTTATCCCCTTCCGTTCGACATTGTGATATATTTCCCCCACATGGCAGCATTTCTACGTCTTAATTATCGAGGTTAAATATTAGTAAGTTTGAGTTAATAAATCAGCTTCTTTTCATAGGCTGTCATTTCAGGCTCGTAAAGAAATCGTCGAAAACGGCGTCGCTGGTGCTGATCTCAAGGCGGTGAATCTGAAACATTGATGAAGGGTTTGTAATTAGGATTTGTCCCAGATCTAGAATAATTCTGGATGTAGAACGTAATTCCGTGGAGTGAGTATGGATCATATAATTAACTCGGAAATAAGCCCAGTAGGCATGTACCTGTATAGTCTAATTCTACTTGGTAAAGAAGCTTATTTTGGGATGAAAACCTTGGCTTTCGTTTTTTTCATAATTTCGTTTGCTTCAAGTGTTTAGGAGATAAACATACCGCGTTTTCAGTAAAGAGCTAGGTTATAACCGCGCTAAATGGAATTGTGAGGTTTCAAATGTTACATTTACCTCAGTTACATTTGCAGGCAATCTAGATCTACATTGAAAAGTATCGTTATTTCAATTTCCATTTTACTATGACAAAATTAAATGCGATCACTTTAGCTCTAGGGAAGCTATTGAGTGAAGTCCAATGTCCATCGTTATACTCTACTCGCATATATACGGCAGGTATAATGTAACACAACATGAAATGAACACCCCAAAACACGAAAGTCTTGTTAATATTAGTGCACAATGTCCGTCACTATCACAATATCACGTTTTGTGGCGCAAAATATTAATACGGACGCCATAGGGGAATAAACAATGTTCAAACTCTCTCTTATAAATAACGTCTCTTGGTCGCCTTGTACGTGTTTTCTACCCGAATGTATTGGAACACATACTTTGAATATGTAAATGAGTGAACGGCATTGCAAATACAGCTTTATTTCAAAATGCTTTCCGAAAATAACTTAGAAGGAAGTTATCTTTGTATGAATATTAGCTTCTGCGATTATACAGCCCTCAGATCATCCATTTCAAGAAGAGTAACTGTGATTTGATGGATCAATCAGAATTCATGGTAATTAGTTTGTTTAGAATGGCGTGAAGTCTGATTTGTAGGTTAAAGGGTTTATTTGAAAGATATTTCACGGCATGGCATTAGATAACATTATCCTCAATACCAGTAAAAAGGCATTGGATATGAATCAGAATTTCTGTTCGGATTGGAAAAGTCAAAACAAGGTTGCAGTGATCGTTCAGATAGCCTCACCTTGAAAAAACTGTGTCTGGGTCGATTTGATATGTCACTTCGCTTGGCTGACACTCATTTATGTACTGTCCAGCAGTACAGAACCATCAATAAAATATTATTGTTATCATTATTTACAGATTAAAATAACAAAAATGCAGCAAAGAGGGTTTGGGTGATCCTGGCACAGTGAGGCTGGTAAGGCTCATCATCAGCTCAGGGTCCTTCCCCCCTCTACACGCAGCCCAGACGGCGAATGGGACTTCTCCCAGGAAGCGCTGCCTGGCCAAACCCACCCAGAGTGTGAAGACTCCCCAACACTGCAGCCCTCTGCGTTACCCAGATTGTCAGAAGGGCTGTATTCCTGGTAGCAAACCCGGGTACTCTCCCAATGTCAGTCAACAGATTGGGAGGTACCAAACCTAAGGCACCGAGAACAATGGGGAGTCGGACAACTTTTTACTTTGGATGCAAGCGTGACATTATTATTATTATTTTTTGAAAACAGCAATGGCATAACTAGCGTTTCTCTTGTATAAACATTCCTGCGTAATTTCTATGACGAGAGGGCTCATTTATGCCCCATTATCGATTGAGTGTTGGTTACCTCTTGGTTTCGGAGTGTTTGGATTTTTTACTGATTTATTGACATTTTTCTGAACGATTTCAAATATATATTTTTGTGATATATATTGACAGATATGTATCATTGTTGTCATTTTATCCTGTTAGGTATTCATTCTCCGGACAGAAGGACGATCGAATATCACCCATTTCTAGACCCCCTTCACTTCTTTGGGGAAGAGAAGCATTATTCACAGTGAAACATTTCATCATTTGATGCTAATCCGACAGCTAATGGAATTATGTTGTTTCAAGTAGTCCCAAGGGGAGATAATACCTTGTTGGACTTTTACTCAGAGCACCAAACACTCATACACGTTGACGCCATTAGCAAAATAGTCATACAAAGTACGCATTGTCACAAAGTACACATGGCAATGTTCATTACTTGGTTGCCGACTCTAGATGACATACCTTGGAGAAACACACACACTGACCCAAGTCTCTTACAGATGTGTTAATACATAAATACAACAATGCCGAATCTATCATAAGTTATAGCGTCCTCTATTATACATAGCAGATTCATATATTCATAGTTTTAAAAAAAAAGAAGCTCAAACCCTATCACACTCTGAAATGCATCTCTAATGTATTCCGTCATATCATTCATGCGTGCATATACAGTATGAGACACCAACAGCCCCAGTACTTTTACTTGAGGTTATGCTAAACCTCATCCATCCTTACCTCTACATTAAGACCAGTCATTGTTTTAATCACGAACACTCTCAAATATCCAGACAAGTAGCAATTCACAAATTGACACAAGATATATTTTGATAGTGCCAACGATAAATTATTCCCTTGACGTCGTTGAGGTAACATATTTGCTGTTGCAGTATTCACAGTACCAGTGCCATAATGATTATGATAAGGCGGTTGGATAGCCAAGTTATTAATCCATTCTCTCGTCATGCCAAAGACCCGGGTTCGATTCCCAACATGGGTAAACTGAGTGAAACCCATTTCTGGTGTCCCCCGACGTGATATTGCTGGAACAGTGCTTACACACCCATCATGATGATATCACTTTGCAATTGGACTGGTCCCAAAAAGTTGCAAGCTAGTCAGCGGCCTTTGCAATACCATCTTCCCGAGACAAGTGAGTTAACTTACTATAAAAGTCCAGTTTCCACCCTTGCCGAAAAAGGCTGGTATTATGGAGTTACATTTTGGCTGGGCTAACGAGTCTATGCATAGTCCAATCAAAATCGCGCACCGAAATCGAAATCCGGTTTGTAAAATGTCGTGCAGATTTCTGTCGATTGCAGGATTTGCAAAGCATGTGCACCGCCAACTCGTTGTCAACAGTCTTTTCATCTTTTTATGCAAGGTGCTCATGTGATTTGATGCACTTCGCTATGTAAGACCCGTTTTATCACGATCAGATCGTTTTGACTGGGCGCCACCATTTTGTTTGAAACAAATGCAGGTGATACGAGAGGTGGAATCTGATTGGTCCATAGGAGAGGCTTAGAAGGAACATAACTCGTAATAACCAGTGGTGGCGCTACGGTCGAGCCCAGGAATTTCAGCCTAGCTCGGCAAGGGTGGAAACTGGACTTTCATAGTCAGTTAACTCCCTTGCCTCGGGAAGATGTTGCAATACATGAACAACATCGATATCATAGATATTCCAAGAAGGTTGAAAACACGCACTGCCCTGTGCTTGGAATGAACGTCCGTCACCATGTCATGTAGACCCTTGCGATATCTATTGAAACTAGCTGGAAATGTTTAATTTACAGAATATAAGATGTATATTTGTACTCAAAGTGTATTTGAATCAAAACTGCAATATTGATTGCTAATTTTGAGTTTCATTTCCGAAACTTCACCGTCATAAAAATGGCTGCTGACGTCGGTCGTCCATGCATCATTCTATGCAATCCGAAATATGTTTTTGACGTAAGACTGTATTACTCTTCAACTCTGGGAAAAGCGTTTTTAAAAAAGGTCTTGTTCGTGTTCATATTGAAGGTCAGTGTGCATTAGTCATAGTCACGGAAATAATACTTACCCAGACAAACATGGAAAACCTCTTTTTTACGATAAGGCAGCGTTCAAAGTAACCCCAATAATAAACTAATCAGACAGCGAGGTCTACAACATTAACGCCCTACATCACAGTTCACAAGCCCACCTCAGACGTTGCTTTTAGTATATCGTCGCCAGTAACACAAATGTATGAGTGTGTGATGAGTAGAGTCGGAATAAGTAGTCCAACGCAATTTTATTCGTTATGTAACTGACTTTAATTCAGTATGTTTATTTTATAACAAAAACAATCGAAAATTTACAAGTTGTGAACGTAAAAAGATAATTTCTAAAAATAATTTATGTGATACGTTTGACATATATTTCCACATAGAGGCAAAGGAAGGTACATGTATACGGATTTTGTTTTTTATTTAATTGACGGTTTGCAACTTTTTGTAAAACGAAATCTATGGCAGGGTAAGTTAATGTAAAACTTAATTAGTTCAATACAGACTGGGGTAAGAAAAATATTTGCAACCACATGATTCCTACTATGTTTAAATGTTGTAAATTTGTGCCGAAAAATCAGATTCATTTATTTGCAAAGATAAGAGGTCTAACATAACAATCATCAGGTGTGCATTATGCGACTTTTTTATTTCTAAAAGGTTTACATCAAATTATATTAAAAAAATACTTTGTAGAAACATTCTTTGAGTGCTGTCTAAGCGCTAGTACAGTTTCTCGGATACAGTATCGCTAACTTAAGACATTTTCAATTAAAAATCAAACATGATAAATTAACTGAGAGGTAAAGTTTATATAGAACTTCAATTTAGACACTTAAAAATAACTCGCCCACCTATTCTATCCGACTTAATAATGGACATATTTGTTGGAACGCTCAAGTCTACGAAACCTAATAGCAGTCGTTGGT
Source organism: Haliotis cracherodii (assembly GCF_022045235.1). NCBI lineage: Eukaryota > Metazoa > Mollusca > Gastropoda > Lepetellida > Haliotidae > Haliotis > Haliotis cracherodii. The sequence continues at coordinate 32,150,909 of NW_027266341.1, forward strand.
CAACCAAAGTAATTATCCGGTTGAGAAATCAGTGGTGACACTTGTTAGATATACAGACGGAGTCAGTCCACTAGTAGAACTGACGCAAATGAATTGAGCAATCTTGACACTCTCAAGTCCCCCTTGTTTTCATCAACTTTGCAAATTGGTTCCGAATTAAAGACGATCCGGAAGTTTGATTGCTCTTCCAAACAGGGTACCAAACAATGACGAAAAACCATTAGTTGTGTACTGTTTTGTCAGTGCTCAGTTAGAATAGGTATCTGGTAACACTATGCATGCCGTAAGAGGCTTTGGACGTGCCCGTTATATCAGTGACTGGTTTGTCTGGCCCAGAATCATCGATAATGTACAGGCCGCAGTGATACCGCTGTGATACCGCTGTGATACCGCTGTGATATCGCTGAGATACTGTGATCAGATATCAACACATGAGAAACAAATTTTTAAGTATTGTTTTCCCGATAATACATAACGACACATGAGCAACAACTTTGAACAATGAACAACTTGACTTTTCTGTCTCCAATTTGTCTTTGCTTTTGCCAAGGTCGGTTTATGTATTCGATATAACTTTAATTTCATTTTTTCTTTAATTTCATTTTTCTGAATGACACCATTATGAGCTGTGTGTGTATCATGAGGTGAGGTGAGGTGAAATGGGATAACGTCGCGTTCAAGATTATTGCACTGATATAGCGACGTGCATGCATGTGTGTGCATGTGCATGTGTGTGTGTGTGTGTGTGTGTGTGCGTGCGCGTTTGTTTTTGTAATAGTCCTAGACTACCGTGATTCCATGCCACAGTTTAACATGGACCCCAACTCAGAACCAGTATATTGACTCCGAGCAAACCGATCCTTGTTTCATCCCCTTAATGCCGATCAGGCAGAGTGACAACAAGTATAATCTTTTCACGCCTTTAGGTATGAAGCGGCCGAGGAACAAACCATCGACATTTCGCTCTCCGAGCAGACATTCTATCCACTAGACTATGGAGGCGGTCCAAATTAACGGAAAACCCCAGACCATTGCAGTCAGGAAACCTGTATGCTTGAAGGCGTGGCAACGTTGCCAGACCAAGTGGTTCTTGCTAATAATATCAATCAGTCGTTTGTATGTTCCAGACGTACTTTTCCACAGCTGACAAACAAACAATTCTGTTCGAGTAATGTGGAAGGTCTACATACACACAACGAGCATTCCTCCATTCCGGCCGTTACTCAATGATTTGCTAGGCCGGAAGTCGTTTGAAAAGGTATGTTTCGAATTAACGAGGTTTAAAAGAGGGTGATACTACTCTTGCTTAATCAGGCTTGTTTCATCAGGGTTATAACATGCAAGGACCCAGTAAAGTTTCCAAATTTTATGGTAAACATGTGGAGGACATGTCCAAACTGCCGCATCAGAGACCAAAATGATGTCCGATGCAATTCCCTCTTTTGCCTTGTACTATTAGTAATGGCTCTTGTTTTTTTCCCGATGAAGAATTGACTTGCATTTGCGTGTGTTTTGACGGATGCCGCCAGTGGGGAAGGATAGACAAATCTTTTCTACAAAAAGCAGGTATCATCACTATTTGATCGTGATTCGTTAACACACATGCTTATGATGTAGTCGGAATCGTACAATGGACTCAGCTTTTAGTTTAGATTTCTTATCAACATTGAAATGGACTTTTGTCGCTTTTTATGTACATGAGGCATAGGAAATTTTTAATAATGATTTGCCAAAAATATTTTACTGTCTCTTTTACCTAGTGGTTAAAACGTTCGCTCATCACGCCGAAGACCCGGGTTCGATTCCCGAATTGGGTACAATGTGTGAAGTCCTTTTCTGGTGCTGTAATATTACTGGAATATTGCTAAAAGCGGCGTAAAACCATACTCACTCACTCACTTGGCTGGATACCATTTCCCACAAGCAATGGGGTAGGTTGATATTAAAAACAGTCATTCATTACAATCACTGTGGTTCTTCAGCGGCAGACAGCCTTCCCTTGCATTCTTAAAACACCAAATGTTAATTCAAACTGCCAATAACAATAGAAGCCGAATCTTCCATCAACACAATCCATCTCCACAGCTACTACCTCTCAAAACCCAATACCAAACTTATTTTTGACAATGTACCTTTAACAGAAAGCAGTGCTATCGTTCAACACTCGGCCCACAGTGTTCACCGCTAGTATTAGATTTGACTGGATCACCGTGAAGATGTCTCGGGCATGTGACAACCAAGACCTGTCCCCATCTCATGTTATCAGTCAGCTTGTCACCCCACTAACCACGTAATGAGTTCAGACGATGTAATCGGGGCAAATATCAAAGTTGAGAGACAGACAATTTCTTGTGTGACAATTGCGTGACACTCGCATGACCAAGTCGGAACCACGTGCCTTTGAGAAACAGGGAAGACGGGAAAGTCTGTAATAGAGTTTTGCCTGACCCAGACATGATGCTTTCGGTTTACAAAAAAATGGTAATCTTAGAAATTGGTGTTATCGTTTCTTTAGTTGATTAGACTGTACTCTAACATGTTTACCGAGCGTTGTATCAAAATATTGTGATGTGCTTTCACCCCAATATTCTGACTGCACGGCTGGATAAGTGGGCTTCGTGTTTTAAAAAGTGACTCCTTTGAATTTCTTATGAGAATTTCATTGAATTTTTATATCAATGGAATACTTGGAAATAGCCATCAGACTGAAAACATTGGTGTTAGAAGCTACAGTGACAGTTAAAAACTGAGTAAAGTTTCCGTTATCACTTCAAAAGTCTCGAAATCACCTCTGGATGAAGATCAAAATCAGCTCCCGGCGCCAGGAGTTGAACTCTTAAAGACAATCTATTTGATGAAGATAACGTGTTTTCATCATTACCCCAAACATAACACTCTCTTGTCAACGTTGTCCTTGAATAGAGCATTTTAATCCACTTTCTATGAATAACGATGCTGAAATCCTTTGGTAGAACATAAACATTTACAAGCAGCCTGCCTGCCCTGAGGGCACCCGATGGCAATGAACTTACTACCACCCAAACTAAATTAGCCGGCGAAGTGTTCAACTACCCCTCTAAAGAACGCTGTGGTATCCTCCGGGCGCTACGCTGCAGACAAATGTTGGTGAGAATACACATGGGTAAATTGAAATAATTGAATTGCTCGATGATTTCCGAATTGTCACGAATTAAGGATCTTTTCGGGGCGTTTGATCTCCACCGTTTATTTACATTGTAATTAGGAAAGATTCGATCAGTGGATCTAGCCCGGGTTTCAAGTGGATGATTTATCAAGTCCGTCCATTTGGTGGCGAAGTTGAGAGAGGTCGAGAGTGTTTAGTCCACAGGAAGATCAAAAATAAACAGCTACCTGCTTTGTGGTTAATCGTGGTTCACAAAAAGGTCATAATGGACTCTTTGAGGGACGATGATGTTTTTGCAGGAAATCGTCTGTTTACCCAGTCTTTCCCTTCGGTGTTGGGATAAGTTATTTTTATCATCCACCATGTCTACGAAGCTGATGAAGTCACTGACTTGTTTTAATCCTCGGCCCGAACTCGGTCACTCTAATACGAGTCAGGGGGCTATGGGGTAGCCTAGTGGTTAAAGTGTTCGCTCGACACGCCGAAGACCTGGGTTCGATTCCCTTCATGGGTACTAGGGGGGCACGGGTGGCCCAGTCCTCTAAGGCGCCGCGATTCGCTGTACAGAGTTGCGTCCCTTGGGCATGCCAGAAACCTATGATTGTGGGTTCGAATCCCGGTTCGCCCCGATTATGTTTCTAGGTTTGTCAGTACCATACCCGTGCTCGTGGGTTTCACCGAAGTGGTAAACGTCTGAGGCCTGCATCACTTCGGGCTTTCCTCCCACATTAAGCTGACACGCCCTGATATAACTGGAATACTTTTAAATCGGCGCAAAACCCAACTCACTCACTCATGGGTACAAGCCATTTCAGATGTCCCCCATCGTGTTAAATAGTGTTAAAAACGGCGTAAGAAATGCTCACTCAATCACTACTACGAATCAGATATGGTCAGGAATTTTCCCAATGTGACAGTAATAAATAAAGACCATCATTTCAGCATCGTCCTAACCTTATAAACATTTCATATCTTGAGGAGAGACAAACTGTGAAAACACATCTTAAAACAATACCATACAAAAATACATTAACCATACGTACATAAATTGAATTTGAAACGACACTGATAGCACTGACTTTGATCACTCAGTTAATTCTTCCAAGGTTCCAGGCCCCTTGCTCTCTTTGTTGGGATTTGGCCGGCGTTGTCACACACAATAAGTATCCTGTCTATGATGGCTTGCAAGAATGAGTGGTTCACACGCATCCGAAGGCTTTCAATTGAATTGCACATAAACAGTATAGCATCTATGGCAACTTCTTTGAAAATCAGTCACCAGGATGGGTTGCCTTGGTGATGTCTTCCATAATTCCCCTGGGTTTCGATTTATTCTTTGTAATTAAAACCAAATCACATGGAATTTGATAAATAGCTTTCATCACAATATGGCCGGCCGATATCGAGTTACTTTATTTCCCAGTCCTGTCTGAATGTGCAAAGATATATGTATCAGGAGAGTACATTCGATTAGACAGCTTTCATCAATATAGGAAGGTGACTTTTATAAGAAAATCTAATCTTGCCGCAGCTGGTTTGAAATCCGGAAAATTGCATCCAACCATTCAAACTTTTGAAAACAGATCCCTTGATGTAAGTTATTGGTATAAGTTAGAGATCTATATCCTATCTTTTTTCAAGCGGTATATTAAGTACAGATGTTTTATGTTGATAGAGAAATATTTGTCTACACGCTCAATTGGTTAAAGTGTGTATAAATCAACTAATCACGATATTACTGTTTCGTCATCCTCGATAATACATTTCCATACTCTTGATTCATTCGCCTAATAACTTCGAAATACACGACGCTATTAATAGTTGTCCAATCAATTACTTGAATAAGCGAGATGAAATATGCGCGAAGTTATTGATACGTCACTTCCTTAACGAAGCTATGGTAGGGAATGGGTCCATGTTATTTATCATATTAGAATATATGCATTTTAACTGAAAGTACGCCCGTGGGGTAAAAAATTAAATATTTGGGAATATTTTACACATAGAAAATAGAACTGAAAAGAAATTGTATCTTTCATGTTTAATAGCATTTACAGTTACAGCAAGTATGCATCACTATTGTATAGCACTCATGGTAAAACGGCAGTGCACATCAAGACAAAACGTAGACACACGATCAAACCTACTTATTTAGTTTCATTAGTTCCATCTACAGTTCCAAGTGTTATTATTTGCATTCTGAAATTATTAATCATTGACCATACATATATATTTATCGTAATGAAATTTTACGTTTTCTATAGTAATCTTTTTTATTAAACTTTGCAATAATTTTTTTTATTGAATGAAGATATTCCATAAAATGCGTGTTTAATAAGGCATTGATTCATACGATGAAATGTTTATACTTGTCTACCAGTCATGCGGATATATAAAATGTCTATTAGTGTGTCAATTCTGCTGCTTTGTAGTCTTTCTTTTGCGTGTACTATGTCCAGGCAGGGAGTACAAAACTGCCATCCTTTCTTGTCCAAGTAATGACTACTTGCGCTGACGAGGGGGCGCCAAGGCGTGAGATGCTCTCGAGACCATCGTGTCAAATGTAGACGCGTATATCACTCGAATGATGCCAATTTACCAATGCGAACATATTGATAAAATCATTATTTTGGCACCTAATACATGGCCGTGGTCGTAATTGGACACCTAGTTACGGAAATCTTGCATGTTTCTCCAATGAGGTATGATTAAAATATATCAGGCATAAAAGCTAATATGGTGATGCAAGGAAGGAGTGCATTACTAGTTCCCCAAAGTGCTTAGGATTCCGAAAACGACCTACACCTCTTTGTTACAACAGGATATTGGAAATCCTCTGTCCCGTCTTCCGTGGCTAATGTTCCTCCGATTTTTCATGGCGGAAATCAAATGGACATAATGGAATCCATTTTGTTCCTTCGTTCAGGATTATCCCTTGAACCGACCTTTTGTATACACTTTATGGCATCTTACTGAGTATTCAATTGTAGGGATAGTGTGTTGCAATACTGCTATGAGATTGTGCGTCGAATGTGTATTATGGCCAGCCTGTGAAGTGGTATGTAAATAGTTTAGTCCAATGTTATATCCATTGATTAGAATACCATGAAACAGGTTTTCACTGTATGGCATCCTGTACTGTTATTTTAGTTTGTAAAAGTTTTTACACAATGATGTTTTATTGTTATTTCCATATTTGACGCTTCAGTGACAAAATTGTTTCCGAAGCAATTCCCTGTTTTGACTTGTACCATACATTCCCGTTCTTTTTCAGATCGACACTTGGCTTGTGTTGGAGTGTGGTTGTGACGGTTGCCACCGGCGGGGCAGGTTCTAAAGGATCGCATATCTGCACTATAACTTGTGACGCTTTAAGTAGTTGACCGGACCACCTGTCCTGATGGAGAAACACCGCACACAGATTAGGTATCTGACATTTACCATTCTCCAGTCGTGTACCATACCATATTTCGAAGGTCACTGATTGTCCAGGCGTCCAAGCCACCGCGTTTTGTCCTGTAGTGAAGCGTCTCTTTCTCATTCAAGAAACTGCTGATCGTGGGTTCGAATCTCGGATTCAACCAGATGATGATCAGCATCATATCCTTGTACCAAAATGATGCACGTCAACGCCTACACTGAATTCGCACACCTTGACGTAAATTACTCTTCAAAGTAGCATTAACCCCAACGCATTCATTGTTTCTGCTTAGACAACAGTGGACAATGACACCAGATGGATGAGGGGCGGCCGGGTAGCCCAGTGGTTAAAGCGTTCGCTCGTCACGCCGAAGACCCGGGTTCGATTCCCGACATGGGTACAATGTGTGAAGCCCATTTCTGGTGTCCCCCGCAGTGATATTGCTGGAATATTGCTAAAAGCGGCGTAAATCCATACTCACTCACTCACTCCCAGATGGATGAACAGTTTCGTATATCTCTAATGCTAGATCACTGTCCAAATTTGACGTTTTGTATACTCAATATTCAACCTTTATTTTTTCAGTTCCATCCATTGTCATAATTATCCGTTGCTTACAGTATTAGGAAATCTATCATGTTCTGTCTGAGATTTGGAAACTGCCAGATCAGATATTTACAGACAGAATATGCAAGACTGATGCCATATTGAACACGCATACTGTTTCAGTTCTGTAACAGGTGCGCTCCAACTCTCTATTTTGGTACAAGATCGAAACATGTATGTTTGGAGTAAGACCCCCTCCCGCCACACACACACACACGAACACGCACGCGCGCACACACACACACACAAACACACATCCATGCACGTCACTATATAAGTGTCATAATCATGAATGCGAAAATATACCATATTTCACCTCACATCTTAGCAACGCAATCAATGTTGATTACAGGAGAGAGTAGTAGTCGGTATTATAACTGGTGCCATTATAACTATTGGGGTGAAAACCAGACCTACTGACATGACATATCGAAGATTAACTAAGAACCCAGACACATCCATTCAATCCAAGCTGTTTATTGAAACAGGAGTGCATTAAATACATTGCCAACCCTGGGGTCAAATGGAAACAATTTTAATTCAGATAAGTCTGCCTAGAGCCAGCTGATAATTGTGTCAGTGTGTCAATCAAGTATGAGCACTGTTCCAAAGCCCTAGCTTGTGGATTTGCTGGTGTCCCATCACCTCCATGATGTAGTGTTTGGTCGTAGACGTTGATGGTAGGGGCAGAGTCATCACATCATCTTCGTCAAACCTGAAACACATCTTGGGAAGAGTCATCTGTGTTGGTAACTGAGCGGATGATCTCTTCATCAGTCATGGTGTTGAGAAAGTGAATGATTCTCTATGTGAGGATTAGCAGTGAAAACAACTGAGATCAATGCAACTAGTTTGTTGATATCAAAGAAGGGAAATGGTCTCTAAAAGATTAACCACATTGCCAATTTCTTTATAAAAAATTACATTATTACCAGAGACTTGGAAAGTTTGTTCTGCAAAAAACATTGGCATTGACATTTTAACCATGGCGGCTCCATAGCCAGGGAAGTGTGCACTTCGGATATCCGTTCTGAGAACAACATGGCATTACACCTAGGGCGGCATTATAACAAGGGGGATTATACCCAGGAAGGACTCCGCTTTTATCAAAACACAGTTTTAAGACCACTTAAACAGAACACGATATATTGTATTGAGATGACTAAAAATAGATTATAATACACGTTCAGTTGCGAGAATTACAATGAATTATGAACATATTGTATTTTAATGTGGACAGAGACTTAGCATTGCCGCTGTCACGACTCGTATTCTCTGATGCAGTGTCCGTTAGATGGCAGGTTATAGGAAACGTTTGGAAAAGAGATATAGAAAGAGATTGTAAGGTATAATACACGTACGTGTATGCTAGAGCATGTGTGTGATATGCCTCTCTCTTCTCCAAGGTTACAAAAGTTACCACCAAAGTTTTCAGAAAAGACTACTCATAATAAGAATGTAAAGTCCAATCATTTTATGTCTTTTCCAAATATGTATATGAGATGAAGCCTTATCTGCAATGTCTGACACGAAGCAGGATGATGAAGGTCCTAGTGTGAGGTTGATAATTGGACATCTGTATCTCATAGTGATATAGAGCTACTTGTATATGGATATCTAACATGTAGCCCCCCAAAAAACAAAAATCAAAGTCGTCCTTTAAAAACAAGTGACTACAATGACCAGGTGCCATCAGTATTAACATCACCCACTTCAGGGAACTTCAGGAGCGGAGCGTATGACCGTTTGATGACGAAATGACATCTAATGACAAAGTCAATGAAAACAAAAGGATGAAGTAAGGTATCCCGTAGCCCCGAGTGTACTGAAGCTGACAAGAATAGTTATATATACAACAAAGAACAAGGCGGAAATCCAGACAACCCTGCCAATAACTAATCTACCATAGATAACTGTGAAGAAATTACCATTGTTCACTGAAAATGTCAAGCGTTTATCCCTTTCAAAAAGTCGCTTTCAACTGACTATATGGAATAAGGGTACGTTATTACGACTTAAATGTTTTCTACTATTGTCTCATGCACAAGCCAATCACATGTAAACGCTTGATATCCGCTTGACTAATATCAAACATGTCTTACCTCATTACCGGCAAAGCTAAGATCTTTTAAATCAACACTGTGTATATGTCTGTAAAAACCTTTTGTGTCTGACCGTTTCTTATTTCTTGATAGAGTACTTCGTCCTGTCAATGTCTATGTGACAAACATGTATAGAATGCATGAAGATCAAGACTCTTTGTATTTGGTTTTCTTGGAACAATATTACCATTTACCTGAATATATAGAGTATTAGAGCTTCAAAGTCGTTGTACCTACACACACACGACCTTTATAGATAGCTATCGTCACACAAATTAATGTTTTGTCTTCGAACTTATTACGAAAGTAAGAACACGAGTGATGCTTTTTCTATTTATGTGGATTAATAACACATGAAAGATGCTCATTTTACTTATTTCGTTATACTTAAGGTATGCACTGTCATATGCTGCAGATGGAAATATATATCATTATATTGAACAAATACTATCAATTATGCATCCATCCGATAACGCAAATAGTTCTTAATCGTGATTTTGTGTCATGTCTTCATCACGACTTAATAGTGATTCACAAACACATGCTTATGATCAGTTGGAATCATACGCTGATCATACGATTTCTTATGACCATGGAAAGAGTGTTGTCGCTTACATTTCCTCATCCTAATCCTAATCAGAAACAATTGGATATTTTTGCAGACGCTGCAACAGACATGGTATCTTTAACACAATTCTCATGTCGTATGTAAATCCGAGGTACGTTTATCATTAAACTGAGTAAGAATTATTGCTTTAGCTGACCATGAACAGTTTTATGTTATGTTCTTATATATCCATCAACTGCCATGGGTGTTACATACTTGCAATTAAGTGTCCAGTTAAGTGCTCCATCGCAAAACCGCATTTGCGATCAGCTTGGATATTCACATGAATATTCATTATATACTTCAATCTCCAAACACGGCGCTAGACTCGTTCATCTTCTGTGACTCAATCTGCTACTTTTCATGAATTTAGTCATCGTTTATTCGTAGTCTGGCATTTATTTTCACAGTTGAGACTTTGGCCGGATTTATCATGTCATGACAAAGCTTAGTTTAAAGATACAACTTAAGTCCCCACGGACCCTCGTTAACAGATTTGATTTCAGCCCGACAGAGCTCCCTCGTTCGTTACACAACTTGCTGAGGTCACTATAAAACAGCGTTGGTCAGGTTACCTTGAAACAATGGTTATCACACTGGTTACCTGAGGTGTTTGTTAGGAGACATGAGGGAAACATCTATTGGCATGAGGACCCTAAATGAGATACTTAGAGTAATCAGCGGTCGGAAAACTGAGCTATGCCTCATACGCAAATCCAGTTTGTCGCTGTTTTTTTCTCATTTATTTACAACGTTCCGTGAAGAAACAAAACGCAGCTACTGATCATTCAGTAGATTATTGAAGCACCCTTATGAATGAGACGATGTCCTTTGTTCAGATTGAAAGTATTATATTCTTAATTTCTGGGCAGGGTACGCTCACCTTTCGCGAACATCTGATATTAGCATTATTTGATAATGATTCAGAAACACATGCTCATGATGATAGTCGGAAGAGTACAACGGGCTGAGATGTCTTATGATAATGGAAATGATGCTTTTATTTATGGAGCCGAAAGTTAAGAAGTCACACCACCTGGTGCATGACTTGATAAACTCTGGTTTTATTGCGTATCTTCGGCTTTAAATGTTTAAAGTATCCTTTAAATGGTCGTGGCACCTCATGAGAGCCAAGAACAGAGATGGCGTCCTATAAACGTGTGGTGTGTTCCAAAGTTGGGAGTGTCGCTCAGACGGAAAATTAGCAATAACCAAATCGCTAGAGACTCTTGGCAACTGTCAGCATAGGGACTAGATGAAGATGAAGCCTTCTCAAGCCGACAGTGCTGGCATAACAATCCGCTTCACCAGACAGGGCACTTCATTCTCAATCTTTCCCTTTCATAACTTCGTTTAGAGCAATACTTCAAGTAGAACCCTTTCGTGCTCAGCATGAGATTTGCCTGCTTCTTAGGAGCGTCCTCCTTGGGAAGACTCTATTAAAAGCTTCTAATTGCAAGTCAAATACTAGTGGACATCATGTATGTAAAAGGCATATGTATAATGTATAGGCACGTACGTTTTATGGAAATTGTTAAAACATATAGTAATATCATATTCATATTTCGATAAAAGCGTATAATCAAATCACAATGGACGTTTATTTAAAGCCCTGCATTTGAATTGAAAACAGCGTCATTCAAAGACAAGGATATTCAAGAGAAGCCAAGAAAATTGACCTTTCCCTGTTGCGTTCTGTAATAGTGTAGATGCTAATAACAGTGATATTGTAATCAACCGCATTCTGTATATCACCCACAGGCATCGTAGGATGTGTTTTGGTCCAGTCGCAGTAATTACTTTCATTGTGTTGAAGAAGATGTAGTGATATTGCATGCATATACATGAAGACGGAATCCCAACTATGGTTCTTGGTGATCGTTTATCTAAACTGCCGGGTAAAAGAAAATATTCACATACGCTTTGGACTTGACCAACGTTGTTTGTTTGTGTGTTTGTTGTTCAACACCGCACTCGGCAATAGTCCAGCTATATGACCGCGATCTGTAAATAATCGAGTCTAGACCAGACAATCCAATAATCGACATCATAAGCATCGATCCACGCAATGGGATACAAAGACATGCATCAACCAAGTCAGCGAGCCTGACCACCCGATCCCGTTGGTCGCCTCTTACAACAAACATAGTCGCCTTTTACGGCAAGCATGGGGTGCTGAAGACCTATTCTACCTCTGAACTTTACGGGTCTTGACTAACATTGGTAAGCACTGACATGATGGACGTAACATCGTCTAGCATACCAGCGTTAGATATATCACCATCGAATAACCATTTATTGTTTGTTTCATTTTTAGCAACCATCAAACAAACGTGTGTATTTTTTCCAGGCAGTTTCATATACAGCAATAGTACAAAAGCAACACTGAACCCGCGTAAATCTGGACGATACTGTTCATGGTTAAACATGCCACACTTACACATGTTTGCAATAACGAACCCTTGTCATGAAGTAATGGCGTTTGTATATATGAAACCTTCCCAACAATAATCAGGACGATTGGTTTCACACTGTCAGGGTCCTGACTTAGTGGGTTCTATTATATAGGACAACTAATTCGTTATGCCCTCATAAACGCTGTTGTTCTCGTGTGTAAAGCAGTCAATTAGGAGATAAACTGTGTTTTGCAATGTAGTAGCGCTTTTAAAGCGAGGTTTCAATTGTATAAATAAGAGGTATCTAATCTACCGTAGGACGACATTAATTTTCAAAACAGTAGATTTATCTCCATTCTGCCATGTCGACAAGAACGGTTTCAAAACAGTAGTCTTTTGTAACGCATACTTACATATAGGTACATAGGTCAGCGAACACAGGTAGTCATAAAGTAACTCAAATTCCTTTGTCACATTCAAAATAATCGTTACAAAGTGCATATGTTTTCACAAATAGTTGATGAAATAACCGTCAATAGATATACTATAAATGTCATCGCAACATGTTGCATATTTGCACTGCTTTGACACAACCAAGCCATTTCTTGGAAATCGAAGGGACACGTGAAATACGACAAACCCTTTCCATATTCATATGATATCTTTGCCAAAAGCAGAGTCGATTGTACAATTCAGACTATATCATGAGCATGTGTTTAAGAACCACCGTGACCATCCACTTTTTGAAAATCAACATGATTTCTGGGGGTGACCGTTTGTAGAAATAGCAAAAAAGGCTGAATGAATCTATTTCTTCACAGGATTTTAGGAATTTGGAAGTTGTACTTATGTAACAGTTGGTTTGAAACATTTGTCTGACCGTAATACATAATACCAATGACGAGCTCTCCATCCGAAATTCGACCTGGCTACCCCTCACTACAAAAATAGTTGGTTGGTTGCTTGTTGTTTTACGCCGCACTCAGCAATATTCCAGCTATATGACGGCGGTCTGTAAATAATCGAGTCTGGACCAGACAAACCAGTGATTGATATCATGAGCATCGATCAACGCAATTGGGATCGATGACATGCTTCAGCCAAGTCAGCGACCCTGACCACCCGATCCCGTTAGTCGCCTCTTACGACAAGCATAGTTGTTTTTTACAGCAAGCATGGGTTTCTGAAGACCTATTCTAATCCGGATCTTCACGGGTCGTTCACGGTGGTAGTGCTATTTACAAACTACATGACCTCAGAGGACAATCCGGATCTGTAGTTATGTTCAACATTTACCCGATAATTTACTGGCAGAAACGAGACTACTTGCACAACCAATGCAAACACCCTGGCGCATTACTGAATACCGCCGTTTTTAGCTGCAGATGGCGACACTCGAGAGACTGCTTTTTTCATCATGTTTGATAAGCCGTTTCTCTGATATCGAACGTACACCGTATTGTGATGGAATAGGAAAAGGGGTACCTCTGTGTAACCAATCAGAATGATTCTTCAATGTCATGGAATAGGACACGGGTGGCCCAGTCGTCTAAGGCGCCGCGATTCGCTGTGCAGAGCTGCGTCCCTTGGACACGCCAGAAACATATGATTGTGGGTTCGTATCACGGTTCACCCCGATTATGTTTCTAGGTTTGTCAGCGCCATACCCGTGCTCCTGGGTTTCACCGAAGTGGTAAACGTCTGTATCACCTCGGGCTTTCCTCCCACATTAAGCTGACACGCCGCGATATAACTGTAATACTGTTACAAGCGGCGTTAAACCCAACTCACTCACTCACTCAGTGTCATGGAGATGAACGGCATGTCTGACCCGTAAATCATACCCCAGTAGCCGGGTGAAAGCTTCCTGCAATTTGATTCGCAGTTTGAACTCGATTTCGTAGAGCCTTGTTTCAGATCAGTTGATCCTGTACTCGTTGACTTGGGATCGTCACAATTTTGGGTTTGTTAGTACCTGTCCTCATCTGCCAATCACAAACTGTGAAACATCGAACGTATTGACCACCGCTCGCGGACGTTTGCCTAGTCCCAGCATGCCAATAGCCCGTAGGAGGTCAGCTCGTTGCAGACGCCGCGTCGCTAGTTCACAAACAAAAATGAATGAAATCAGTAAATCACAACTGTATGATGAGCAGACATATTAAGAATGACATAAAACAATGATCCGCAGAGATTAATCGACCTTCCTTGAAAGTGTCGAAATCAGGAATGACACTCCACGCACCTGTGTGGCACCACTGCGTGCGGAACGTGCAAACTATAGGGATTGTTTTGGTGTTAAGTTTTACAGACATAAACGTTCTTGTATATGAGGGGCGGTCGGGTAGTCTGGTGGTTAAAGCGTTCGCTCGTGACGCTGAAAACCCGGGTTCGATTCCCGACATGGGTACATTGTGTGAAGCCCATTTCTGGTGTCCCCCGCCGTGATATTGCTGGAATATTGCTAAAGCGGCGTAAAATCAAACTCACTCACTCACTCACTTGTATATGATGTTTGTTGTCAACACTTATCTTTGTTCTAATTGTATTAACATATATATTTCACGATCCCCTACAGTTTTAAGGGTACTTAATTAACAAGGGGATGTTAAATACTATTTGTATCAATGGCCAAAGAACAACTATCACGATGTAAATAAACTACCTGTGTGAAATCTTCAATAGTTTCCAAAGTATATGCCTTTATGACACTTGATTTATGATACCTTCGTGTACACTGGACACCCGAATATTTGCTTTGAAAACATGTTGTGTAGACTTATCCAAGCTGTACCAACAACTATGTGAGTATAAGAGACATGTTTTCGTGTGAAGGTCACTGTTTTGTTATGTTCAGATTACTGAATAATGTGCCCCACCACGCCCAATTAAGGAGGGAATATGACAAGGTGCGGCGATTCTCATTCGTCAGAGTCAATTAAAAAATTGGAATCAAAACCTGAGTCAAATAAAAGATATTCATTGAATATAAAAACGCATATCTTCTTCATGGACGTGTCAGTTAAGCTTTAAGCAGTCTGCGGTGTAATGTCCACATGGACAACGCCAAATGCCAAATAAAAGAACAGAATGTTAAATCGTGTAAATATATTCGGTCCCGATTACAAAAATGAATTTGATCAAATCACGAGCTATCTAATAATACAATACCACGTGCTAAGTTTAAATGACTTTTATTGACAACTCAGGTGTTTTTAAAATCACAAATGCCACGATGTGGACAGCCAGATTTCCTAATGAGACAAAACCGCGCCATGATGCAAATTACTACTGAAATGGCTTCCAAAAAGGACACACGAGTTGTGAAAATACCATTTGTAATGACAGCTGTAATTAGTTTCGTTATTGAATTCAATTATCTTGCCTGAAATAATTATACAACATTATCAAACTGTCTACTATAACGGAACTTCTTGTAACCGTCGACATAGCAACCGTCAACAGCAATACATTTAAAACTTATGCGGGCTTGTATGGTTTTTATCGTTATAGTTCTATATAACTATAACCAGCTTCTGACTACAACAACATATGTTTTGTTGTTGCATGATATAATTATTGAGCTTTTTCTGAGAATCGCCAACATTATCAGAGACTCATAATTCCTACGGATTTGTGTGAATTGCTTTACATGGTCGTGATATGTTGATAATACAGATTATAGTTTACGTTTCATATGTCATGGTTCTTGATATGATAAACACTATTTACCTAACTTAGGCTGTTCTCATATAGGGGCGGTCGGGTAGCCTAGTGGTTAAAGCGTTGGCTCGTCACGCCGAAGACCCGGGTTCGATTCCCGACATGGGCACAATGTGTGAAGCCCATTTCT
This sequence comes from Haliotis cracherodii, assembly GCF_022045235.1. Taxonomy (NCBI): domain Eukaryota; kingdom Metazoa; phylum Mollusca; class Gastropoda; order Lepetellida; family Haliotidae; genus Haliotis; species Haliotis cracherodii. The sequence continues at coordinate 32,167,039 of NW_027266341.1, forward strand.
GGTGCCCCCCCTTGATATTGCTGGAATATTGCTAAAAGCGGCGTAAAACCATACTCACTCACTGTTCTCATATAGGCTACAATTGGTCAATTATTGCTATCAGTTGTACACCGCCTGCAGTGCATTGTTTACAAAGATACAATCATTTATTGACAATAAAGTGTTTCTATTCCTGGCTAGAATATTCAAACACATTGAATATATCAATTATCCATGAGAATCTATGACATGTTTTCACTTACAAAATAAGTTCTGGAACACATAGATAAACCAGACTCTCCCTTAAGTAATCTAACGTGCGTCACTATCAGACGTGGATTCAACCGCGTACCATTTCCACAGAGAAAACCTCTGAGATGCACAATTTGAACTTTTTGAATATCATATCGATTAATTATAAAACATAGATAATTATGCATTAACGTTTCAATCTCAGTAATAAATCTCGCATTACCGTCGCATTTCTGGGTTCACCATTTATATTCCACTAAATTGGTTTGACACTTAGGATCAGGACAGGGCATCAGAAGGGCAACTATACGATAACCAAGATGTACTGATAAGATTTGTCATAGAATTAAAAAGCTTTTACAGCAGGCACACCACATAACGTCTCTAACTGGACCTATCACAACCGTCCCCTGTGTGCCTGGGCACTCCAGTTCATCTCTAAGCATTTACTTGCTGCCATAAGCCCAGTTTGCCAATTCATTTAATTCAATGAAATTGAATTACTAAATGTAACTGAAAACCAATTTCACGTATCTAACGGTTGGCACTGTGGGACGCCATGACTGATAGAGTGCATCGCAGCCTGGTCCCAAACGCACATACGTTTTGCTTTTGACTCAGTGGTAAGTTGTGGAGGATATTGTATTTCATATGGGATCTATTAACTCATATTACACGAACCTGTTTCACAAGCGTCGTCAAAAACAACTCGACAAGAACAATAACGTTGAACGTTGTCATAAAACGACGTGACGTTTAACAGTAGCGTGGATAAAAATCATCCCATTGCTCTTGCACTGCAACGATCATTAAGATACCAAATTGCGTTGAAGGAAGCAATGCGTTCAGTTTTATCATTGGAAAGATATTTCATATTGACCCATTTGGAGATTTTGATCCAATTCCGATCATAAACTTATTACAATATGAAGAAGCGTCTTCTCTCTTGGATATTATCCAAATGTGTAGGAAATGTATGGTTATTGTCCATTAATTCGTGCGTGGTACTACGTGTCAGGTGTATACACGGTCACATTATTGCTCACTTTCTGAAGGTTTACAGATCAAAATTAGATTAGTGAATTATTTTCCGTTTAAGCTTCCATACTGACAGCAGTTTCTTGATCTCGGCTAGGTTTTACGACAAAAGTAATTTAAACCTTCCTGCTTCTTTTTACAAATATCCCTAGCGGAAATGTGCACTTAAATACCACCGAGATCAGGCGAGTTACAATACCGTATGTCGATCAATATGTTTTTGAATTGACATTTTATGCGCTAATAAGGGCATATTAAACTAACTAATTTTCTAAGAGAAAACCTCTTGGGTGGAGCTGCTGCATTACATGTTTGAAGTGTTGCTAAGATACATTTGTGATGCTTTGAGATCACAGGCGGATTTCGCCGGGGGGAAGCTTACACATACTGGCGTTTTCACAGGGGAGGAGTGCACTTTATGATCCTATTACAAGTAACATTTCTTCAGCCCCAAAACGTCAATGTTAACACAGCGTTTATGAGGACACAACAAAGCAACGTTAACCCGTTAACGTCAGAGTCTATCGAAACTCACAAAACTTCCTTAATCACCCATAATGAAGATGACACGTACATAAGATATTAACCCACACTCAGTATAATATATATTTTCGCGGATGTAGCTCGTGTACTTGTTGACATGTTATTCTATACAGTAAAGTACGGTTATAACGAACTCAAAGGGACTACTAATTTCTGTTCGTTATAACCGTAGTTCGTTATAAGCATATATACAGTATAACTACAGCAAATAGTCGGGACAAAAAAGTAAGTTCGTTATATCCGTCAGTTCGTTATAAGCGTGTTCGTTATAACCGTAGTTTACTGTATATCTACAATTTAAAAAGACCTAGCTCGGCAATCTTGTACCTTGAGACGTAGCGCCATGTATTTTCTACTGAACGCTAAATATCGCACCAAGTTCGAATGCAGCTATTTCAACTTTGTTGTAGTAATGCAGACACTGTTGTTGACAGAGATATACCTGCTCGTTTATATACTTTGGATTGGATTTGGTTAAATTTTAGTCAGCGTCAAGTCAAAAATATTTTGAACATATTTTCCAGGAGTGAGTTAGTGAGTTGGGTTCAACGCCGCTCTTTAATAGTATTCCAGTTATATCGCGGCGTGTCAGCTTAATGTGGGAGGAAATCTCGAAGTGATGCAGGTCTCAGACGTTTACCACTTAAAATCCCAGGAGCACGGGTTCTGGTGCTGACAAACCTAGAAACATAATCAGAACGATACAAAAACGTGAACGAGAAAAGGGTACTATTAGAACACACACAGAATTAAATTAATCTGTTGTATATGTATTGTATACTTGAATATGTTTATGTTTTTGAATCTGTTCGTCCACAGATCACATAACTGACATCAGTGGCAACGTCAAAATATTTCAGTGATGTTAACACTTCCTCTTCTCCAGTGTCTGTAAGATATGCGATTTGTGAACTGCAATGGAACTGTTTGCTCGGATGTTATATTTACTACAGAGTGGTCATAGACCCGCTCAGAGCACGACTGGCATAGTCTGCAAAGCGGCGGCAATTCACTATGTCCAATTGCGTCCCTTAGTCGCTACAGGATCGTATGAATATGGGGTTAAATTCCAGATTCGCCAAAATAATTATTCTCCTGAGATGCACCAATTCGCTTTGCAGTGTTACGTAGCTTAGTCGTGCCCGAAACCTGTGGCCGTGTAACAGATTCGCACTAAAAATGTTTCAAGGTTTGTCAGTACCATACTTATACTCGTTGGTTTCACCAAAGAGTAACGAATTTATACATTATGCAAGTCTGTGTTTACGTTCATACCTCTATAAACGCATAATACTAATAAATAAATAAATAAATAAATAAATAAATAAATAAATAAATAAATAAATAAATAAATAAATAAATAAATAAATAAATAAATAAATAAATAAGAATTACTTCACAGACTTATGCTTATTTAATCATTAACATGAAAAACTATAAACTAACATACAGAGTAAGTGAAATCGATCTTCGCAATAATGTAGCGCAAACTTAAAAACATAAACGCAAAAACATTGCTCGGCTTGCCAATCAAATGTCATGAGATAAATTGCAACTAAATGTTGTCTCAAACATGACATTATGTTTAGCGAATGATTAATGTGGGCGGCTATTCACAATGCAAAAGCACGTACAAGGAGACAAATAAACATTCCCTTAATGAGTATGACTGATTATGGTACTGACACCTTTAGACATATGCCTTCTCATGTATCAGTACTTACCATCATTTACAGAACGCTGGTGTCAATATTCAAGACAAGTAACACATGTTATGCGACATTCATTTAGGATCATTACATCCCTCTATCTACATGCATGGGCATCTGTTAGTACCACTGCATGTTACGCAGTATCACACGTCTGAAAATATAAGCAACAAGAATATTTACATAATTTTAAGAAATCTGCTAAAGGATTGTACGACTCCGAGTATATCATAAATATGTTGCGCGCCAGAATACTTTGCATTCGTCATGCTCCAAAAGAACTATCACAAGACTTGAACCAATTTAAGATTTTAAATAGTAGCACTGTGTTATTTTTTGTTTAACGCCATATTTCAGCAATCAGACGGCGGTCTTAATGATCGATCTCCACCAGAAAACTATTGCTTAGCATCAGGATCATCGATCTAGGCAAATGGGATACGATGACTCGCATCAACCAAGCCAGCGTTAGTTGCCTCTCACGGCAAACATGGGTTACGGAAGACCAATTCTAACCCGGATCTGCAGGGGTATGTAGGACAGTGAAACCCGTTCGGGGTCGTTTCTACTGAAATTGTCCGGATGAAGAATTTCCTGATTACTGATTAGCAGTAATGTCCCGTCAGCTATATGTAGACGTCCCCAGCAGTATTTGTTCCAATGTTTCAGGATGAACAGTGCCTGGACTAAGGAAGCATGGCACATCATAGCTATATGGCTATCGGTAAATGAATGAACTATATTATTACTATCTAACAATGTGCAATTGTTTAATATTTCTATTCCTTAATATTGGTTTGTACCAAACCACACTGCACAACTGCTACATTGAACGAATATTTAAGGTTGACCTCGAGAGTCCATCTGTGTCATAAAGAAGTGTATATGAACCACTATCAAATCGTGATGATACCAGGTGCTCTCGAAAAGGCCACCGATGGCACGCGTCACAACCACATACACACTTGCATTGAACAAGATAATGTTAATTGCATAGAATTGTCTCTTAATACTTTCTACCTGTCTGTCGCTTGGTCGCGATAATTCACGACGTCATTCCTACTGACTCAGGGTGAAGACATCTAGTATCACCTTCTGCAGATACAAAGTGAAGACATCTAGTATCACCTTCTGTAGACGCAAAGTGAGGACATCTAGTATCACCTTCTGTAGACGCAAAGTGAAGCCATCTAGTATCACCTTCTGCAGACGCAAAGTGAAGCCATCTAGTATCACCCTCTGCAGACTCAAAGTGAGGACATCTAGTATCATCTTCTGCAGACGCAAAGTGAAAACATCTAGTATCATCTTCTGCAGACGCAAAGTAAACATCTAGTATCATCTTCTGCAGACGCAAAGTGAAAACATCTAGTATCACCTTCTGCAGACTCAAAGTGAAAACATCTAGTATCACCCTCTGCAGACGCAAAGTGAGGACATCTAGTATCACCTTCTGTAGACGCAAAGTGAAGCCATCTAGTATCATCTTCTGCAGACGCAAAGTGAAGCCATCTAGTATCACCCTCTGCAGACGCAAAGTGAGGACATCTAGTATCATCTTCTGCAGACGCAAAGTGAAAACATCTAGTATCATCTTCTGCAGATACAAAGTGAGGACATCTAGTATCACCTTCTGCAGATGCAAAGTGAGGACATCTAGTATCACCTTCTGCAGACTCAAAGTGAAGCCATCTAGTATCATCTTCTGCAGACACAAAGTGAAGCCATCTAGTATCACCTTCTGCAGACGCAAAGTGAGGACATCTAGTATCACCCTCTGCAGACGCAAAGTGAGGACATCTAGTATCACCTTCTGCAGACGCAAAGTGAGGACATCTAGTATCATCTTCTGCAGACGCAAAGTGAAACCATCTAGTATCACCTTCTGCAGACGCAAAGTGAGGACATCTAGTATCATCTTCTGCAGACGCAAAGTGAAGCCATCTAGTATCATCTTCTGCAGACGCAAAGTGAGGACATCTAGTATCACCTTCTGCAGACGCAGAGTGAGGACATCTAGTATCACCTTCTGCAGACGCAAAGTGAAGCCATCTAGTATCACCTTCTGCAGACGCAAAGTGAAGCCATCTAGTATCATCTTCTGCAGACGCAAAGTGAGGACATCTAGTATCACCTTCTGCAGACGCAAAGTGAAAACATCTAGTATCACCCTCTGCAGACGGAAAGTGAGGACATCTAGTATCATCTTCTGTAGACGCAAAGTGAAGCCATCTAGTATCATCTTCTGCAGACGCAAAGTGAAGCCATCTAGTATCACCCTCTGCAGACGCAAAGTGAGGACATCTAGTATCATCTTCTGCAGACGCAAAGTGAAAACATCTAGTATCATCTTCTGCAGATACAAAGTGAGGACATCTAGTATCACCTTCTGCAGATGCAAAGTGAGGACATCTAGTATCACCTTCTGCAGACTCAAAGTGAAGCCATCTAGTATCATCTTCTGCAGACACAAAGTGAAGCCATCTAGTATCATCTTCTGCAGACGCAAAGTGAGGACATCTAGTATCACCTTCTGCAGACGCAAAGTGAAAACATCTAGTATCACCCTCTGCAGACGGAAAGTGAGGACATCTAGTATCATCTTCTGTAGACGCAAAGTGAAGCCATCTAGTATCATCTTCTGCAGACGCAAAGTGAAGCCATCTAGTATCACCCTCTGCAGACGCAAAGTGAGGACATCTAGTATCATCTTCTGCAGACGCAAAGTGAAAACATCTAGTATCATCTTCTGCAGATACAAAGTGAGGACATCTAGTATCACCTTCTGCAGATGCAAAGTGAGGACATCTAGTATCACCTTCTGCAGACTCAAAGTGAAGCCATCTAGTATCATCTTCTGCAGACACAAAGTGAAGCCATCTAGTATCACCTTCTGCAGACGCAAAGTGAGGACATCTAGTATCACCTTCTGCAGACACAAAGTGAGGACATCTAGTATCACCTTCTGCAGACGCAAAGTGAGGACATCTAGTATCATCTTCTGCAGACACAAAGTGAAACCATCTAGTATCACCTTCTGCAGACGCAAAGTGAGGACATCTAGTATCATCTTCTGCAGACGCAAAGTGAGGACATCTAGTATCACCTTCTGCAGACGCAGAGTGAGGACATCTAGTATCACCTTCTGCAGACGCAAAGTGAAGCCATCTAGTATCATCTTCTGCAGACGCAAAGTGAGGACATCTAGTATCACCTTCTGCAGACGCAGAGTGAGGACATCTAGTATCACCTTCTGCAGACGCAAAGTGAAGCCATCTAGTATCACCTTCTGCAGACGCAAAGTGAAGCCATCTAGTATCACCCTCTGCAGACGCAAAGTGAGGACATCTAGTATCACCTTCTGCAGACGCAAAGTGAGGACATCTAGTATCACCTTCTGCAGACGCAAAGTGAAGCCATCTAGTATCACCCTCTGCAGACGCAAAGTGAAGCCATCTAGTATCACCTTCTGCAGACGCAAAGTGAGGACATCTAGTATCATCTTCTGCAGACTCAAAGTGAGGACATCTAGTATCACCTTCTGCAGACTCAAAGTGAAGCCTTCTAGTATCACCTTCTGCAGACGCAAAGTGAAGCCATCTAGTATCATCTTCTGCAGACTCAAAGTTAGGACACCTAGTATCACTTTCTGCAGACGCAAAGTGAAAACATCTAGTATCATCTTCTGCAGACGCAAAGTGAAGACATCTAGTATCACCTTCTGCTGAGTGACAATCATCGACGGAGAATGTTATCACTGATAGATTGAACTATTCCAATAAAAGTACATAATCATTTATATTAAGGGATAATTCATCCGTGCCTTCATACAACCGGAGCTTTCTAGTTATTTGTGTATCTTGCTGTTAACATGAACATTTATTGCTGTTCCGTCGATGTTTAATGGAAGACAATTATCAACAGCTAGTGATCTGTCTTGAACATCCTCATTGATCCTGTGCCGAAATGAATACGCACTGTTTCTTGCCAGCTTGCCACAATGCAACTTGCTTTAGCTGCTTATAAACACATGCATTGCGAAATCATGTTTTGTCAAAGCCAAACATTCATAGCCACACCATTTTTGTAGTGATAGCACAAACATAAATGAAAATAACATAAACGTTTATAACTGAGGATGGGCATTGCCAGGACATAAAAACCACTCAACAAAAAAACAAGCGTTTGAAGTGAAAGCTTTATCTTCTTATCTTCAGTAAGTAGATGTCTTTAATTATTATAGTATGTATCACGCAACATTAAAAAGCGCCAATAAGTTGGTACGGAACCATGATAGAATTAAGTAATTGACTTTCAGAGGGACGAAATGGTATTGACTTCACTTGAATGAAGGAGTCTTGCATTAAATTAAGAAAAGTGTCCGTCCATCTTTCCAACGCGCTCTGCTCAAATACTTACATTTTCCTTGTACTTCCACTACTGTATAATGTTTCATGCCACGAAGATCGGATATTACGTATTGCAATGGTGTATTCTCTTGGAAGGCAGATGAAAATTTAACCATCTAATTTTGCATTCACACTGACAGTGTGGTTTGAGTTGCATTTTACACCATCAAATTTGGTCGGCCATATCAAGAAGGTGGAAACCAGGAATGGCTTTGTACCCATGTGTGCAGTTAAACACCGTCGAATAGCGATAACTCCACCGCCTCTGACATTGTTGAAATATTGATGTTGCATGTATTTTCCGGTTGTAAAATGCAAACCATCTAAACATTTGTAACCAGGAAAGAAAACTTCAAACAAAATGCGTTGTCAGAAAAATACATTTGTTCGGCTCCTTTTTTTAAAAAAAATGTTTGTTTTAAAGCAGAGACCGACAAAATAATATCTCTCGCCCAAAATTCCCAGGGCACCCTATCCAGATTTGTTTATCCAAAGTCTGTTTACTGAGATGTTCCTGGCGTACTATGGTTGTTCTGAGTCTAACTACGAAGCATGCATGCAATGTCAACCTATAACAGTCGCGTGTATTAAGTACTGTACTTTCCATGCTTACATTTGAACCAAATACACAAGCATGCAGCAGAGTTCTGCAGTCATCAGACTAACTAACTTCTCTTTTGATAAAAATGGACAAACGTGGCTACATTGCTGACAAAAAGTATCTCAAGCTAAAAGGGATATATATATTTTTATATATCTATGTAATATATATTTACTGCTGCGGATGACTCTTTTAACCAACAGAAGGAAGCAAGTGGGATCCATGCATTCAAGCATTTTTGGAAGTCGTGTGTGGACCGCGGAGGGGAATGTGTTGAAACTGCCATGTCTTTTTGACAGGTTAACTGTAGTAGTATGAAATCGGGTGTTCTTTAACTTCTTTTGAGTAGTATATGTATGGTCTGGATACATTTACCTGCCTGTCAGCAGTGGTTAGGGTAAAATGACAAAAATGATAAGAGCAATGTGTATTTATTTGTACGTGATAATCCCTCAAACTAAATGTTATTTATCCTGCATTCATTTCCACATTAATCCCATGTACTGCCATCTTGCCTTTCGGATAAGTTCAACTACCAGACTTCAGATTTGACATAATAATCGCACTTGAGACTAACTCATTATTTATTTGTACGTTTGATACATTTACTGAATATATGTTATGGTTCACCTGAGTTGAAGTTATGCGTTGAGACTGAAAACGATGGTTGTGCTACTGTTTTATTTACTGGAAATTACATTTCGGTTTGTTTCTTCTCAAACGATCACATTCATTTCTAATCATTTTTAAGCTTTCTTTAAGCAAGTGGTTTCTCATTTTCCCGAGGCAAGTGAGCTAACTGTTTTTAAAAGTCCAATTTCCACCCTTGCCGAACTAGGCTGGTATTAAGGAGTTACGTTTTGGCTGGACTAACGAGTCTGTTCATAGTCCAATCAAAATCGCGCAACGAAATCGAAATCTGGTTCGTAAACTGTCGTACAGATTTCGGTCGATTGCAGAATTGGCAAAGCATGTGCACCGCCAACTCGTTGTCAACAGATATTTTCCAAACCTTTTCATGTTTTTAATCAATTTGCTCGCGTGATTTGATGCGCTTCGCGATGTAAGACCTGTTTTAGCACAATATAGATCTTGATTGTCGATCAGATCGTCTTGACTGGGCGCCGCCATTTTGTTTGAAACAAATGCACGTGATGGAATCGGATTGGTCCATAGGAGAGGCTCAGAAGGGACGTAACTCATAATAATTTCAGCCGAGTTCGGCAAGGGCGGAAACTGGACTTTTATAGTCAGTTAACTCTCTTGCCTCGGGAAGATGATGGTTTCTATTCCCATTTTCTTTTTAAAACATACACCGATTGCGCAGGATATAAATTACTTCGTCTTTTGTAGTTTATTCAATGTTTGTGGTAACAGACACACTAAACGTTCACAAAAGGCTTTTAAAAGGTGAAAAAGACAAACTCTCAATCACATGACATTTCCTTTTCATTTGATGAATTGCAGTGCTGAAGGTGATGGCATACTTTTGGTTTTTAGAATGCTGTTCTGCTGTTAAACATTTCGTCGGAACAAAAGTACTTCCAAAGGGTTAGTTACCCAAACAATGTTTTATGACACAAGCAACGTGTTATTTATCGTTATCACCACACTTACAAGTAAACGCGTTGCAGACAGTCAGTATGATATTTATGTAATACACAAGAGCAAAGACGTTTGGAGGCGATAACAAAATACGGCATGATATCCAAACATTACTGAAAGAGACTTTCACTGAGTGGTGTCTGTTTTTCACTTTAATTTAGTTGTTAAAGCGTTCGCTCTTCACGCCGAACACCCGGGTTCGATTCCCGAGATGGGTACAATGTGTGGAGCCCCGCGGTGATATTGCTGGAATATTGCTAAAAGCGGCGTAAAACAATACCCACTCACTCATTCATTCCCCGTGGGGATTCCGGGATAGAATTAGTCCTCAGGAACCTATGTCGTCGCGTATGAGGTGACTATATAGATTGGGTTGTTAGGTTGTTGGATGATTGCGTGCCATCGTACCCCGACGGAGTGGACCGTTGCTCAGTTCACACTGGATTGTCTTGCTCAGACTTCATAATTTACAGGCCACCGTCACATAACAAGAATATTGCTTAGTGCAGCGTCAAATAACAAACAAGCAAAAATAATTTCACCCTTCACGCTGGAAAATCTCGTATGACAATAATGTTTCCTTTTACCACAAGCCTGTCGTGTTCAAACACGTGGTGTAACGGTGACCGATTGTAACTGTGACAATGGGAACAACAGCGGAGAAAAAAGCACCAGTATAAAATTAGTCTTCAGCAACCGCTAGTCGCAAGAGGCGGTTACGGGATTCGGTGGTCAGACTGACTTGCTTGATGGATGTCATTGCATCTCAAGTTCGTAAATCGATGTTCTTGATGTCAATCACTGGATTGTCTGGTCCGGTGATTATTTACAGACCACCGTCATATAGCTTGAATATTGTTGAGTGCGGCTTAAACACAAAAAACATATTTCTTTTGTTGGCTTATCTATGGGAAAAGAAGAAGTTATTACATTCAATTTTACTCGACCCACAATAAACTATTTTCATAAGAACATTGCAAGGTTTGGATTCTTGTTTCACTTTGTGATCAAACAAATAAGTGAATGAATAAATTCATCAAACGTAGTACTTCAAGGGCAAAGTTTGCGTGTCAACCAATCCATTTCCGTGCAAGTGTTATTTATGACAGACGGGTGTGATGACAGTTATTATGATGTCTTTGAAAGGCAGTTATTATGATACACGTTTACGTAGTACTAATTGTGTGAAAAAGTTTGTAAAACATCGTCCGTAGCCACTCTACTTTTCTGAGACTATTGTAGTTGGAAGCAAATGAGAGAAGAATAGTCACGCTGTGTAGACCGGTGCTCGGCATGTCCCAAATACCTTAATGTTAATGTTTGTAATATCATGACAAAGACACAAATAACGTGTGTTTGTCTGGGGAGGAGCATGGCGAATGGAACACACCTATTTCACACATATAATCTATTGAACCTTCACGAACAACTGTGATTCGCTACTGTGTGTATTAGACTACTTGGTTCACCATGCTGTCGGCACACAAAGTAACAGATGCTTGTGGCGGATCCCCCAGACAGTGGAATAGTTGGAAGCTGGACGAAGAGAAACAGCGGGATCTCCTTGTCTAAATATGGCACGTCAGAACTCCCATGTCAGCATTCTGCTGTATTTAGTAGTAGACTACTAGGATATTAAAAAGAGAAATCGTAGAATTCCTATAGCCAATGGTTTATCATGCATTTCTTCATATGCATCTTAACGGAACTGATAACCATGTTCTAAAAAAGAGTGTACAGTAAGGCACACACGTTACTCGACAATCACATCTGTACGTTTTCCCACCTAGGTCTACATATAAAAAAGTGTCCTTTATTTATACCCGAGAATCTACCAGCCAGTCAGATATCTCTTCTTACTCAGCAAGTCGTAGGCCATTACCTTATAAGACTATGGGGTCAACAATGTTGATTGCAAACCTATTTACTCGGTAAACCGCATTACAAAACATTCATTTGTACATTGTTGTACTTTATCTTCCACAAATAGTTTCGAGGATGTTAGTCGAGATAGGGAAAGTCCACCTGGTGCATACTCCACTAGAGTATGTACCTAAATAAGGCAAATATGTGAAATGTGGAGGAAGAAAGACCACTGTTACGCTACCTCATTAATGCGCGGACTTATTTCTCACAAACACTAGTAGTCTCTCCAATTGAGTACACTGAAATAAAATATGTTCATATCTTTCGAACTAACACGATGTAACTGTTGTTTGAAGACAGCACAGAAGAACATGTCAAGTACTCTGCTTTGGCTTCACTTACTTTATTAATTGGTTTACATTTCCAGCGAACGTAAAAATCAAAAAAGAAGAAAAGATATAATTCTTAATTAAGAGGTTTGTTTTCTGAAACCCCCACTTAGCAATAAAGATTGTCACAAAATGTGTTCATGTCTATCCGGCCAAACGATTATCAGAATCTTGGCCATCATGACATTGAATAGGAACAGAATATAATAAATGAGTGGTTTTTTTTCAATGCCCACAGAGCATATGTTTTCACAAAAGACAAACAAACTTTAGACAAATCCGTAAACCAACTTATGAAAAGGCCTCACAGAGCTGATCATTGGGTACATTGCTTGACATGAAGAGACTCGTGGCAACTGTACGATTGAATTCACCCATTTTGTGTCTGTGTACAATATACGCTTTCTTGAATTCCTATGTATAAATGAATCGGTGAAACTGATGCATGATCAGACACCATCAACATTAGATAGTCACCACCCCGTCTGGAACTATACATTGTATTTTGGACTGAGTTCTTGTATTCAATATCCCACAGGCATTGGGGCCTGTCATAAAGCTTCGCATTGTCGGCACGTCTCTCTGTGCTATCATCTCTTCGGCACACCATCTGATTGAAACAATAAATCTTCTCAAGTATCTCCCACTTGACCAAGAATGGAAGATGCCCATGTCGATTCTAAATCTATACCAATCAATTGTAGTTAACAAGATCAGACCAACGAAACGTCCCGAATGGGACAAATTTATCTGACTATATATCCTTCGTTGAATGACTTCTGTCTTTCGTTTGTAGTGATGATACACTTTGTAAGTCACGGAGGGGTTTTTTCCACCATCGATTTTTTCTTAAAGGACTGAGAGGTCAAATGATCTTAAGTTTGTTTCGTGTACTGGTGCCTCTTGATTACTTCTGTTCACATTTTGACGACGTAAATGACTTTTCGGCCAATTTTGGGATGGAGAGACTAAACAGATCGATCGTTAAAAGAAATGTCAGATGCAGATGCATCAGGCTCAATCATGAGTCATTGCGATTACAACATTCAGGTGTTGAGGAACATCCCCGAGAAAGACCTAATTCCTGTACTTTCATAGTTGTAGACATGGTGACAACTGTGACCTCGATCTCCACACACGACAAGTGCTACTTATAGGAAAGGATCCACCTTCCCGAGGCAAGGGCGTATCCGACCATAAAAGTCCAGGCTCCACCCTTGCCGAACCAGGCTGGAATTCCGGAGTTACATTTTGACTGGACGAACGAGTCTATGCATAGTCCAATCAAAATCGCGTACACAACATGGATTTGAACGTGCAGATTTTGGTGGACTGCAGGGTCCACAAAGCATAAAAACCGTCATCTGGGCGTCGTCAGATGTTTTGCAAATCTTTACATGTTTGAAATCAAGGTGCTCAAGTGATTTGATGCACTTCGAGGGGTAAGACCCGTTTTATTACTCAATAGTTCTTGATTATCGATCAGATCGTTTTGACTGAGCGTCACTATTTTATTTGAAGCAAATGCAAGCGATATGAGAGATAGAATCTGATTAGTCAATGGGAGGGACACAGAAGGGACATAACTCGTAAAAGCCACTTGATACGATCGAGCATGAAAATTCCAACCTAGTTCGGCAAGGATGGAAACTGGACTTTATCAGTCAGTTAACGCCCTTGCCTCGGGAAGATGGACAGGATCATTCTGAGAACATGGTGTCACAATGTCACAATAATATGAGAAGTATTGTTTTTAAATCTGTTCATATGCTTGGAACCAAGAAATGGTTAAGGAAACCCTAAGACACTGACGTCTATTATTGATTTACATACATTCTATTTCTATAGGATCATCTATCGTGTATTAGTTGATGTTTGTGGCACGAAGTGCTCAATTATGTCACGAAAGCGATAGCCGGAGAAATGGTCCAAAGTTGAAACGATTCGAGATCTATCCATCATCAGACACGCAATATATGATGCTTTGAAACACATTTAGAACCCTATACATAGTTTTAAATAATGTGTTTTATAATAGCAAAGACATTATTCTTAGTTATCAAATATCTGGAAATTGACGGTTGGATATTTGTAATACTTTTGTTCATTGGGCAAGAGAGAAATGAAGGGTCTCTCTCTCATTTCTATTTCGTTCGTCTTACGAAAGGCACCCTGATTCTAAATCGAGATGAAACCGTTTTGTGTCTTGTTCAATATAACCATTGATGGAAAATATAGATTAAGCCTTCGAAATATGTCAGAGAAAAATATTTGATGATCCATAAGTGAGGGTCATTCACATCATGAAAGAGGAAAAAGTGAAAAATATTTTTAAAAAATCAGTTTAAGAATACATTTTATCCTAAGTACTGCAGGTTTTCCGTTAATGATCAAAAGTTAGTTTTATTTTAGATTCGCGAAAGGAATAACCCCAATATTACAATAATAAAAGAGGCCAAACTTTTTTCATGATTGCACGTATGATTATCGGATAAAAGAATCATTTTCTGTCATATTTATGTCGTTTCACGTAAACATAGTCCGGTTGGCGAGGTTTACGAATAAGTGGTGGAGATAAGTGGGTTCCAATGTATAATATATCTAAAAGCAGAGTCCATTGTACGATGTCGACTATATCCTAAGCACGCGTTTATGAATCACTATCAGATTGTGTTGATGTCAGGTTCAAGTGTTCATCCAAACACATGGGTTTTTGGAAAGCATGACTGAGGCCTGGGATCCCTGATCAAACAATATGGCATGACGCTCTTTGAAATCTCCATAGAAAGAGCACGCTTGTACCTCAAAAGGCGTGAAATGTAGACACAGAAAGGCCCCGACTAAGAGACATTACATTTTTCCAATGTATTTCAAAATGTTATCCTTATATAAAGATTTAAACACACTCTGATATGACACAGACCCATATGTACTTTTATTTACAGAATGCACTCCTTATAAGGGATTAATTATGCAGGTATTTTGCTGCCACTTAAAGGCTCCGGGAGTACGTGACATAGCTGTCACATTTCTGAGTCTAGGTGTGAGACAGCTACTCCCACATAACATCATAGACATATGGTCTGGGAACACTGTATTGTATAATTGACTTTAGGACTGCGAAACACTCAATTCTTGGCAAACGACAAGGTGAAATAATTGAGTTTCCATACATGTACATGTAGTGATCCTCAAAGGGAATACATAAAGGTATATGTGCGGGGGAACTCTTAGCTTAAGAAAATATCTTAACAAAAGTCATATAAAAATATTGTACCTGACAGATGAAAAAACGAATATCCACACTAAGGAATTCATGTTGGATCTTGAATGCACGCATATTTCAATGAAATGTACAAAAAAGTACATTTTCCAAAACTAATTGTGTTAAAAGAAATTACAATAAAAATAGTCACGACGGAAAATATGCAAATATAAATATTCTCGCCTCTACTTTTTGCTGTTAGACAGTCGGCTCACGGCCCGTGAAGATCCGGGGTAGAATAGGTCTTCAGCAACCCATGCTTTCCGTAAAAGGCGACTAACGGGATCGGGTGGTCAGGCTCGCTGACTTGGTTGAAGCATGTCATCGATCCAGATTGCGTTGACCGATGCTCATGATATTAATCCTTGGATTGTTTGGTCCAGACGCGATTATTTACAGACCGCCGTCATAGAGCTGTAATATTGCTGAGTGCGGCGTTAGTCAACAAACAATCTATAAAACTTTATTGTTTGATCTGCCACAAGGTTTTCCTTCCACACTAAAAGTGCGGCGTAAAACAAGAAACCAACCAACCAACGTCACGGCCATGCATGGAGCAAGTCTTAGCATGGCCACTACAAACTGACGGTGGGTAGGACTGGCAGTGTTGACATACATGCAAATGGGTTGTAGCAGGCGTCCGGTCACCGTGTATCGACGGGTGTAGGGTACCCTGGACGATAACGTCTGCAGAGCCGGTTACCGGGTTGTAGACTTCCTTACTGTGTAAAATTTTAGCGCTCGTACTTTGTTAAGTGAAGGTGGGTTCCTTCCATGACAACTCTATATCAATCCGTCAATTCGCAGTAGCCTGGTTAGGAAATGCCGTAACGGGTTGGTCGTGACGGTCCGACGGTCAATCAGTCAGTTACAAAGGCATATGCATATAAGAAAACATCTTAAGATATTTTTCCACAATCTTGAGGCATATATTGTTATCGAAATATGGAAACATTTTGGCAAGGGACCATTGTAATCAGCTCCCCTATTAATTCGTAACTGCATTTCATTTTCATAAGCACCATATATGAGTTGATGCATTAGCTGAAGTTATAAGTAGGTGTTTAATGCAGACGGACATTTGATAAATTTACGCGAAGCATACACAAACTGAATAAATCTCAATAAATCATAAAGGGTTTAACTGAAAGAAACATCCAGCTGTAGACCAATAACGGTTAGCAGTAAACACAATAGGTGTAAAAACTATGAACATTTTATGTTATTTGCTTTTTCTGTATTGTTTTTACATTGTGTGTCTCTTTTCAAAGTTACTTCAAACATTTATGTTTTAAATGTCTTAGGTTGTGTAAATTTAGATAACAATTTCATCGAGCTTTCATTTGACACCCATATTGTCTGCAAGAGACAGAGTCGTTTGTACAGGCCCACTGACCTGGAACATCGAAGTACATTGAGCTCTAGTACCGCTCTCCATCACCAGCGACACTCAAGATGCAGTCTCAGGAACATCAGCTATCAGGCTATTGCAAAATACAAACGGCAAATTGGTCAACGGTATAAGGATCTATAACGAAACGTCGTCATTACAGTAAAATAAAGAAGTTATTATCCATTAATCGTGTCTACTTTGTCATCTATCAACTTTTAAGAAATGCCTTTCAAACAATTCATCCGTCATCTACATGGAGACGTAGTGATCAACATCATCACAGGAAGCACTCGACTAGAGAAGAAGCACATCCAACAACGGTATAATATATATAACGGTATAAGGATCTAAGCCGAAACGTCGCCGTTAATATAAAGACGTTGTTACACATAAATTGTGTCTACTTCGTCATGAATCAAATTCAAAGAAATGCCTATCAAACAATAAAAAATTGAATCGGTCATAAAGCACTTAATAAAAGCTATCTCTTGTACTATTCACAGGGTAATCGAATATTTGGCATTCGACCTGCCCTGACAGTCTTGAGACAAATTTCCCGTTGATAACTGTAACTACTTTGATGAATGCTGACCATATTTAAACATTGACAGACTGTTATTAGTCAGTTGAATACCGATAAGATAAACCGCCAGGTCGGTACACTTCACGGTAGATTAAAGTCCCATAACATAACTTAAACTTTCAAATATTGACAGGCGCGGTCCAAATTCAAGTACTCGTGACTTCGATTGTAAATCCAGGTCAATTTCAATAGAGAGACAAGACTGAAGGAGGTTAAGAGTCACTAAACAGATTCGGGCTGTTTGCTGTCTGATAAGTTCAACATAATTTGATGGATGTAGATTAACTTCATTTTGTAAACATTGGTAATCGTAAGTCAGGAAAGATTATCGAATCCGTCAATATTAATGAGAACATCTGTCACCTGACCTTAAACCTCCTCACATGTTCAAGGCTTCAATCCATACAATCCATACACAACATATCATCAACGATTCGGCGTATAAAGAAAGGAAATATATATGTTTATATATATTACAACTTGAAGTATATATAACAAATTATATATTACAAACCAACCGATTCAAAGCAATACCTCAATTTCAATTCATGTCACCCTCGTCACATTAAAAACAGTGTCCCTTACTTATTAGCACGTAGAATCTGCGCGATAGTATCTAATTCAAATCGTGCACAATATAGACTCGATGAACTGAGGGAGTCACTATTAGAGATAAACTACCCTAAAAAATAGTAGAAGACGCAATAAACAAGGCTAAATCACAAAACCGCTGTGTTCTTTTAAAACCTAAAGATAAACCTAACGAGAGTGTTCTCCCTTTTGTTACAGCCTTTAATACCCAAAGTCCGGAAATATTTGGAAGTGCTCGGGAAACACTTAAATAAGTTCACACAAAAAATATCACAAAATAAACTTATTAAAACTAAAAGACTGGAATGGAAAATAAGAATGTAAAACAGTACAAAAGTGTAACAGACCAAATTGTAGTACTTGCCCTCATGTTTTACAATGTTGTTCTTTTACATTCAAAGACAGAAAAACTTTCTGTGTCTGTGAAAATATGAGTTGTGCTCAAAAAAACTTGATTTATGTCATACAATGTGCTGGATGCAAGGCCGAATACATTGGACAGACAGGGACACCCTAATACTGAGTGAGTGAGTATGGTTTTACGCCGCTTTTAGCAAATTCAAGCAATATCACGGCGGGGGACACCAGAAATTGGCTTCACACATTGTACCCACACCCTAATAGCAAGAGTGAGGGTCCACCGACAACAAATAAGGGACCCCTCTTGTCTGTGTATCCCACCCAGTCAACACATTGATCAGTGTGCCGGGAATAAAACAACACGTTTTATGATATTCCACAAATGTGACAATGATGAAAGATAAAAAAAGTTATTTTATTAATACTTTCAAACCAAAATTAAATGGCCTGAAATAATTGAATTATTTTATACAATTACATGTATTGTACATTTTAATGCCACTACACTTATTTCTGTATGTGTCGTACTCCTGCCCTACCGTCTTACGCTTGTCTTTTGTGACGTCACAAAGTTACATTTACGTCAGACTTGTTATGTCTTTTTTTTAAACGCCTGATTTTCACCGCTGCCTATTGCTCCCAAATATATATGTCCAACCTGACCTACCTCTATGCCCACACAAGAAGTGGTAAGTGCTAATAGAATATGCAAAACGTCAACGTTAGAGAATAACCAGTCTCGATTATCTGCCAGATCAGAATTCATTACGCGTAAAAAGCATTTGTTGTGAAAAATCAGTGTTGACACCAGGTGTTCAAGCCAAGCTTCAGGGGGGATCATGGGTGCCAACTAGTGGATAAAATGTTCGCTATTCACTCCGAGGTCACGGTTCGATTCCCCACATGAGCACAATACGTAAAGCCATTCTTGGTGCCTCATATCCCACTAGACCGAATACGTTGTGGACAGATGGCTGGCATCATATCAATATGAACTATCACTGATTGGACAGTATGGACAATATGGCGTTGTGTCATGTGTGTTTATATTTAACGTTATCCATTGTGTATGACGGTTCATATTTAAGTTACAACAACAAAATATATCCTTGGCTTCAGTGATGTTAGTGGTGTAAGCATTTTATACAATTTTCTTCTTTAATTTTCCTTTTTTTAAATGACATTAGGTATATTGAGTAAATGCGAGACAAATAACCCGTAATTAAAGTAGCTCTCTTATGCTTTACTTGTACTATTTACTGGAGCCTTGTCCATGGCCTAGCTCTTGAGGACTTTCTCTTCACATTGACGAGTTTGAAAACCCAAATGGGTGCTGTGTGTTAAGCATATTCTTGCTGTCATCGTCAAGATATTGTTGGAATAAAAACTGTGTGAAACCCAATTCACTCACTCGTCATATATGTAAATGTATAGAGAACACCCAAGAGAAGGACCCTGTGACCTAACGCTAAGTTCATATTTCCCATCAGAAATATATTTGCCCTAAAGACATATAATAGACTGTAGAATGTAGCTTCCTGTTACCTTTCAATTGTGGTACGGATGCCGGTCACGACTCGATGTGCTGACGTGGTCGATGCATGCCATCATATCGCAATTGTGTAGATCGATGCTCTTGATGTCGATCACTGGATTGTCTGGTCCAGTGTCGATTATTTACAGACCACCGTCATAAAGCTGTAATATTGCTGAGTGCGGCGTTAGTCAACAAACAATCTATAAAACTTTATTGTTTGATCTGCCACAAGGTTTTCCTTCCACACTAAAATGACACACTGCTATAGAACTACGTTCAAGATGCCTGCAAACTTGAAGTGCTTGTAACAGTAGTTTTGACACAATCATTCTGCCGAGGTCGTCTTAAACAATATATAGACCGCCTCCGTGGTAGGGCGTCCTCCCGGAGAGCGGAAGGCCGGGTGTGCGATCCCCAGTCGCGTCACACCAAAAGACATTTCACCTCACCTCAAGATTACGTGGTTACAAAACGCGGCGTTAATGCTAACTCATTTACCATAATTGGAAACGACGATCATATAATCTTGAAGTAAGGCTTATTAGTAGCATAACAATACATTATAACACAAATGGGTACACAGTGATCTGGTTTGTAGGACGATGCACCATTCAATTCAATCATCACTGATTAGTATTCAGTCAATGCAATTATTTTAGCTGTTATTTCGTCGATCATAGAATCTTTGACTCATTAGTATAGTATTCAGTCACTCTTTGTCTTTTTTCCCAATCTCGTGTTGAACGAGATGATGCCTATGTACCAGATCCCCTGTAAAATATGGTTCAGTAGCTCGATCCGCCGTTTGATGCTACTTTAGCATACCCATGTGGGCCATATAGAACGCGTCGCATGGAACTATCAAGAGTAAACCTAATTTGCTCACTGAAACATCGTGCCAGGAGTGCCACTGCGCGTATGTTGGCTTAGGTGCAGTTTTACTAATACGGATAAAGCTTGGTAATACTAATGATGCTTTTGTGTAGAACTGTGCAGGAATGTAATACAAGTTGTCTTGCATGTTCTGAGTAAACCAAACTAAACATAAACCAAGTAGACAGAGACCAAAAATATGCCAGAGCTCTTAATTGTTCCTCCACAATACATTTCTTCTATATTCATTTATTTTCATGTTTGTACGTAATTGTACCGTATTGATTTGTGGGACTATTTCTTGTGCAATAAATATACCGATGTCGGAGAGTATTGACTGCCTCTTTTTTCATGTAATGTCACCGGTTAACATATGTTATCTGCCCACAAAATGCTTTTGGAAAATGAAAAAAGGGACATGCTAAAAATCTCTGAATGAGTTAGTAGTTGTGACAAATGTACTTTAGTATTCCTCTTTTATTGTATAAATATTCTTCGTAGCAACACCAAACAGAACTAAACGACTTTGTTTTGTCACGAGCAACACATGATACCATTATCATCACACCTTCCACGAGAACAGATTTGACCAGTATCGACAGTTTGAAATAATTTTAAATAAAATCTCGTCTCAAGCTGCAAATGCTGAAGGCAGAGAGGTTACAAGGACAAGAGAACACGCCTTGATGTCCTACAATTACGGAAAGAGAAGCAACACTCCGCTTTCATCTCACTTTCACACTTAACACATGTGGAAAGGAGATGATATACAAGAAACACATATATGTACAATTCAGATAGTTTCCTTAATTAGAGCTGCACGCAATGTAACCTTGATATTTGGACACTTTCGAACCAGACATTTCACATGTTATTTTTCTAGAAAGATTGGGTAGAATATGCACATTTGTATGTTCCATTGCTTTAAGTTTTTCCACAAATATGGAAAAAAGGCCCTGTCTATTCTTAAGTAATTTTTAGGAATAGTTGGAACAAGATGGGGCCAGTGAAACGTCTCAAATGACAAATCAATCTGACCATCATTCCTCGTGAAATGACTTCCTAATACAACATTTTAAAGTCAAAGAGCATTTGAAAGTGAAACGTTGAAGCATCTATGGTGTGTTATGTGAACTGGTGCCTCGTGTTTAATCCGGTATTGGTGACAGAACAGTTGAAAACAAGTTGGATCTCCACACACGGAGATGTTAACAGTTGGGTTTTTTGAACACCTGGTGTCATCATTGGGGTGTTTCAATAATTTGTAAGCATTATTATGACAGCATTTCATTTTAAGTAACAGCGAAATGTTATCAGCACACCTGATGCACTAGTGTTCACAATTTCATAAAATGTATCAGATAGAGATGTATCTTGACTATCTTGTACTAGATTTCGGTTGCGGGCCCGAATTGGCATAGTTTGATCATTAGAGTGTTCTAATGTTAAAACGATATGGGACCGATCCATCACACAACACGCGATAGATCATGTCTAGAAGTACTATGACGACCCTCTATATAGCTTTGAATTATTATTTAATAATAGCAATGCCATTATTGTTAGTTATCCAATATCAAGGGAAATATGTCGATGGCCTATAAGAAATATTGGCAGTGCATGTGTTTCATGGGTAGAACAGTTTGTACGCCGACAAAAGAGACAACTACATTGCACATCGAAATTACAAATGTTACGTACTGCTAAAACAACAACCAGTATACTCAATCTAATTTGACCTCATGGCAGATCGAGAATACAATTAATAGCGACTTTGCTTCTGTCTAACGTTTTACATTTAAACGATGACGGATACATTTTTCCATTCACTTTTAAGGACCAGATATATTAATGTAAATTCAATAACAGGCCATCTAACCACACTTTAACATGGAATGTGTTGCATAATTCAGAGGTTTAAGGAACACATTTCACCCTGATTACTAAAGGTCTTCAGGGAATGATGAAAGTTCGGTTTTCTTAAGCAGATTATCTTCCAGAATGACCCCATGATCCCTATTCTACCAATATATTCGTTAAGGAGAATCCGCTTTATGATTTCATCATTTCTCAACGTTTCTAAATCGTATCCTTTTATGATTTAGACACACACTGCGATATGAAACAAAACTGCACGATGATGAATATTTTTTCAGTAACTTATGAAAAGTTTTGTTTCTCAGATTCGTTAAATGTATGGAATAGGTTGAAGAAAGTAAATCATATATTCAATTCTTCTACGACGTTTCTGGAATCTTATGCTTATATGTAGGTGTTTAACACAGCTGCAAACATGTATGTGTGTGTCCAGATTATGTGCCTGGTTTCCTGAAAGGCTCGGACCACCTTCGTGGTCTAGTGGTAGAGCGTCCTCCCGGAGAGCGGAAGGTAGGGTGTTCGATCCCCTGTCGCGTCACACTAAAGACGTTAAAAGCTGGTACTTGTCGTACCCTGCCTGGCGCTCGGCATTAAGGGGCTAAAACAAGGACTGGTCGGCTCAGAGTCAGTATTTCGTGTCTGAGATTGGTAGTAATGTTAAACTGCGGCATGGTAGGACTAGTCTGATTAGCACGTCTCTATATAAGTGCAATAATCTTGAACGCGACGTTAAACCCCATTTCACCTCACCTTATAGGCCCACGACAGTTATTTACTTCGCCAATCTAGGTGTCACACTTGGTGTCGGGTGTCTAGGTACTCCCATATAGCACTATCATCGTACACGATCTGATTTGTGTTTGCCGTATTCTTTAACTGAGGTTAGGGCAGTGAGGCACTCAAACTGCCAAGCTGCAATAAACTAAATTGTAAAAAATACCCTTTTGTTAAAACAACACCTGGCAACAATGCTTTTTTTTGTTGCACACAATCAAGTTTTCGACTGTCTGATGTAGCATTATTTTTGTTTCAAGCATTTTCTGTTTGTTTTTTATAAAACACCCCTTCCCCTGTTTCAAATGATCGGTCCCTAATTTTCAGTGGTCGGTGCATAGCATGAATATGATCAATGAGGAGTGTAGCACATCGATTTTCTTAGGTCAATATTAAATTATAGGAGTACTGTTTTGTATTAGAATAGCAGGATGGCTAGGATCTTTGTTCATGATTTCAGTCACCGTTGTGCTGGTGCTAACTAGATTATTTTATGACCACTTTCATATGGCGATATATTGCTCACTGCAGCGTTAACGAACCATTTTCTTATACCTATTCTGACATGGGAGCAAAAACCAATTGTGACATAGTGATACATCTGCACGCAATAACATGCATGCACCCAAGAGCACAATTATTTACAATGAAATGCATCATTAATAATATATATTTTGCGACGATATATATGAGATTCAATATATTAAGCAGAAGTAAATCGGAATGTACGTGGTCGATTTGTGTTATTTTATCTGTTGGTGTTGCCTTCAAAATGATAATGTGTCCAAATCAGATTTACCGATTCATGCTGTATTGCTCGACGTAATATTTCTCTTGCTAATACGTCTTGTTTCAATATATCCATTACTCAGAATGATACATGAAAAAACAAATGAAATTTACAACCATATGGACATGATAATGTATCTTTTACGTAGATTTATCCTGAATGTATTGGATTTGGGGTAGTTGTAAATGTGTGCTTGTCTGAGTCATGTGTGCATGGTGTTTACTGACCTTTTTCCACTATTGAAATACGACGTGCGTGAGCAACATCAAGATAGACTTTATTATGAATACATTCTTGTCGATAATTCATTCACTATCGTGGTAAAATAGAGTCGAACAATTTATTGAATTGTAAATAAAAGACTTGTAGAAGGTATTGTTTCTGTGAGAATGGATCACATATGTTTGCAGTTTCTTCGGAAGTTATCATTAGAAGAAGCTTTTGAACAATAGGAGATAATTTAGTAAGGCTCGAATGACACTGATAAAGAACAATTGCGTGCAGTGTTGTAATTTAAATGGTTTGATCTCAGCTGTAAGGCAGTATCGCCAGAATCATTTGCCTGTTGAGCATGATATAAGATACAGTGTTCTGCAATCCACTCAAAATAATAAATTTACATTTGCTGCTAAATGACAATGCTGTTGCTTCTGTTTGGAAATATAAAATAGTTTTTCAATGTATAGCGCAACACTGAGGCAGATCATTCATTATTTTCTTTCCCACATATTACACACGGCTGTGTCCTGAAATGAAAATCAACAAAAACCCTTTCTATAATCATAAGAAAATCTCTTTGTACGATTCCGACAATATCATGAGTATGTGTGTATGTGTGTATCAAATAGTGATGATAGCAGAAGGTCACGAAAAGTTAAGCGTATCATAAACACGCGCAAAGGCGAGTCAATTTTACACCTGAATAAAACATAGGAACATATGGTAAACGTAAAAAAAGGAATTGCAGTGCGCGTAATAATGTGTTGCAATCGCCAGGGGGAGAGAGTTTGTTTTACACAACATTTAGCTGACGAGGAACAGCAAGATAAGGCTTAATACATCCTATCCATTTATGCCTTCGAACCATCTTACAATGGCCTCAGACATAATTTTTGTAACTACATCACATTTGGAAATGTCGACCATAAGCCTGTTGAAGACTGTACTAAGATCTTGACTGCTCTAAGCCAGAGTAAACAACTTTTTTGGATTACCAGTAGGTCAGTACATGGTCACATATATCCCTCAAATACATATATCTGGTCAGTTCATGTTTGGACGTGATTTCCAGTTAATAAAAAGCGACAAACTCTTTCCATGTTCATTACAAATCTCTTAAAAAAACAGAGTCGATTGCACGATTCTGACTACATCATGAGCATGTATTTATAAATACCTATCAAATAATAATGATACCATGATATGTTTGCGAAACGGTGAGAGTATCCTGCCCCTCAGGTGGCACCCGTCACAAACACACGCAAAGGCAAGCCCATTGTTCACCTGAAAAATATGGTACAAGTCAAAATAGGGAATTGCATAGTCATCATTTTTGTCATAGATGCGTCAAATGTCCTCACATGTGTACCATAAAACCTTTTGAAAGCTAAACTGAGGCCTTGACCGTTGTAACTTTGATCAACAACTTCTGAGCGAGTCGTATGACGCTCCTTTAAATATTGATGGAATGTGCATGCCCGACTATTCACCAAGATCTGTCCAATGTAACACTGCAGTGCATACAAAATAACTGTACAGTATGTTTGAGCGAATGAATATTTCCCCCGAAATAAAAAAAGACATTACAATTGATTCATAACGTTTGCAGATCGATCACTGCTTGGAATACAATCCTATATTACTCCGTTCCCATGATTCATTGAGCTGGGAACATCTGTTTTCACTTGAAACGATATTTTTCCCTTCCCCACCACCCCCCAATTTGATACATCCAGCCTCAAATTTTCAATGGCGTAATAAGGATTTATTGAAGGATCAACTTTGCGAACGCGCTTTTGGAAAAAAGTGAAATATTGAGATACTTGAATAGATCTCAGAATAGATATATTTCGAAGTAAGTTAGTTTCACTTTCTAGAAATCGATGTCAGATTCATCTTGATGCCTCCAAAGAGTACATGGCCTTGTTCAGAATCCATTGTTTCACCTTTGACAGTTTGTTAGGTATTACTTTCAATAATAAAGTACATGCACACACATATGGGCATTTCGTTAATTGTTCTGCTACACAATCTAACAAGTTATACTGGTGTACAATCTTTTTATGTTATTGTGAAAGTTCCTGAACCGTATTCAATTGTGTTTCTAAGCAATGAAACACCAGCCATAGGTTGTTGTTTTTTATCAAAGGAACAGAAACGGGGTAACGAATGCTCTGTCTTAAAGGTTCGTGATGGGCATGCACAACCCCATTATGCACTACAGAAAAAAGGCATTCAGAGGTCTTTATAGTGTTTTAACCAAATGCAAGTTCTTCAAAGGGTCATGAATCCTGTTCGGGTTTAAAGTTGTATTTAATTGATATAAAACTATACAGTCTCCTATCAATACGGTAGAACACGTAGAACCCTGACAGCTTTTCAGGACAGGAACATCGGGCTTTCAATTACAACATCAGGAATGTCGCTGACAGACATCCTTGAACAATGTCAAACATTTAGATTTGGAGCACAGTCGTCTACACTCGCATTGTTTCTGTAGACAGATCAGTGTTACTTAGCCCATGGACCAAACAGACAGCTATGTAGTTATCTATATATCACACTTGATCCTTGTGTAAATACTTGTCTTTCAATGTGGGCAAGTATCGACATTGCATCTGTATTGAATAGTAATAGTAATTGCTAGTTGACATTAGGTAGACGGTTTGATGAATATCTCATGAGTTGCTTTGCTGATAGGCCTATACTCTTTGGAACATTTGACTGTATACCTTCAATTGAAGACGATGTTTTGCCTAGTTTATGTCAGCACAGATATTCTTCTTCCAGGTGTTAAGGTCGAATTGGAACAATGGCCAGATTCCACAACAACAGCAGGAGTATAATTAGTTATCAACCACGGCCTACAAATCTTGTGCTGTTGGCATTACTTGGTTATCTAAGTGATTTGTTGCATTAAAAATGCTACACAGACACGTTCTTGAGAGATTTCACACTTCGTGAAATGTTTTTCTGTTTTGCCAGCGTGATGTTGATGGAAAGCCCAAAGTGATGCAGGTCGTAGACGTGTACCATTTTAGTAAATCCTACGTAATAAAGACAGAGGGTTATAATTGAGATGCTTGCATGGATAGAGACGCAGGTCGGCAGAATGAGCGAGTGAGCGAGTGAATATTGCTTAACCCTGCATCAACAATATTGTGGCTATTTGTGGAGACCTCAAAGCCGTCGCGGCATCAACTAGACACAATTCTCATCCTGTGAAAGGGTAACAGTGTATTGTTTGCAACACGTACAAATTTGAATATATGGTAATGTTTTATTTGTCAGTGTGAAGAGATCAGCTGTCGATGAACGTTAGAGATTTGCTGGGGGCCGCTATTGAGGGTATGCTATCCATACATGATTACAGCCACATGTATTTCCGCCTATTACCTGGTCCTGACTACAACCAGCACAACGATGTATACTTAAAGGGCAGGCTATCTCAGTGATTTGATGTTAGATTTTGTCAATATTAACATGATTTTGCCAGACTGAAACACTGTTCATTTCATCGAAAGATAGCAAAAATAAAACTTTAAATGTAGTTTTGAAACTAACACAGTACCTGTGGATTCTGACCAGCATGACATCACTTAGCAGTGGTTTCATATGATTGTGGAAACGGTTTTGTCGCTTTTATGAACGTATGTGTTCTTGGAACGCATGTCATCTTCGTGAATATGAACGGTTGCAATGGTATATTTTAATATTTCCACAGGGACAACTGAACATGTTATTAATAAATGACATTCAAATGTGGATTAGTTTTCTATAGATAGACATCGTATGGGAGAGCAAGTAATTTACATGTTTCGGTGTTATTTCTGCATCTGTAAGTCTATAAGTCAAAACACAAAGCGATATCAGCACCATGAATACACAATTCAAAAATATATCAATTACAGGATTATGACTACGTGAACTTTCAATTCATATGCTTTAGAAAGAAAAAAAAATATATTTTGACTTTCGTCGACCGTTTTTATTAAATGATCATATATAATAAAGCATGATCGGGTGAATGTTCATGCAATATAAAATGTTCGTACTGTCAACAAGCCTTACTCTATATTCACTACTGACCAGAAGCTCCCCTTACACATATGTGTAATGTCTGAGGCAACCAGTCACCTATGCGTATTGGAAGGAACACACTTGGACAAAAGGTGTACGCTTGTTCACCTGAAAACGGAGGTATATACAAATGCTATTTCCCTGACTGAATTGTGATAAAAAATTGTGTTTTTTCTCTGTTATATTTGATATTGTTGCAAACTATGCGTACTGTTTTATCTGCATTGTGTTAACACTGACGTCTTCATCTAGCAATTGATATTAGTGTTCTAAATGCCGTGTTAGTATCTGAAAAAGTAAATCAAATTTCGTTTGGTTTCCTGGTAATACACCATCCAGCCTAAAAAATTCAATGGCGTAATAAGGATTTATTGAAATCAACTTTATTTTATTTTATTCAACTTTGAGAACGCGCTCTTGGAAGTGAAATATTTAGATATATTATATAACTAAGTTAGTTTCACTTTCTAGAAATCGATATCAGATTCATCTTGATACCTCCAAAGAGTAAATGGCCTTGTTCAGAATCCATATTTTCACCTTTGGCAGTTTGTTAGGTATTACTTTCAATAATAAAGTACATGCACACACATATGGGCATTTCGTTAATTGTTCTGCTACACAATTTAACAAGTTATACTGGTGTACAATCTTTTTATGTTATGTGAAAGTTCCTGAACCGTATTCAATTTTGTTTCCTAGCAATGAAACACCAGCCATAGGTTGTTTTTTTATCAAAGGAACAGAAACGGGGTAACGAATGTTCTGTCTTAAAGGTTCATGATGGGCATGCACAACCCCATTATGCACTTCAGAAAAAAAGACATTCAGAGGTCTTTATAGTGTTTTAACCAAATGCAAGTTCTTCAAAGGGTCATGAATCCTGTTCGGGTTTAAAGTTGTATTTAATTGATATAAAACTATAAAGTCTCCTATCAATACGGTGCAAGATATAACTGTAATTATGAGATTTAAATACAGTTTGGCATTGATAAATGTGAATGTCATAGAACAGTTACGAGATAGCAGTCACAACCCTATTACACACCAACAGAACGAAAAACACATTCAGCAGTATTTATACTGATCTAACCGAATGTATGTCTTGCAGTGTGTAATTCTACACGCTTTCACAGGTGGATTAAATCCATCTGAAATTAAGCTGTCTTGAATGTCTTACTGTGGTCGAAAATATAAATTTAACGATGAGAATAAGGTTTGATAACTGAATCTGAACGAGTGAAACAAACACGACGCTTGTCTAAAAGCATAGCATGTTTGGCCAAGCATCTGCCGAATTTTATTTTCAAAATTACAAATGAATCTGATTACAGGCAAAGCTGGATTTTCTCAAAAGCTATATAAAATGATTGAGTTTATCACGCGATGTGAAATGTATAAAACGGAAAGGTTGCTTGTTGACAGACTTCTTCCAGGGATTCCACAAATGTATGTATGTATAAAGATGTTCACACATGGATACAAATAAATGTGGCAGAAACGGTTGTTGTGGCGGAATTAGACGTGGCTGCATTTTTCCAAAGCATCATTTAAACTCAGATTAGATTGACTCTCTGATAAGACAAGGTCTCAAGAAGGGTTTCCGCCGAAGCGACGCCTGGCTTTTCTCTAAGAACATTTCCCGCGAACAGAAACAGCTGTTCTGTCTGGGGGGCTTGTGATCAGCCTCAACTACACAATTACAAGTTGACAGGAAACTACATTCTGTAGTCTCTTATGTGTCGTCAGGAAAATTACATTTTCTCGTAGACTTTACATGCCTTGCGTTTTGTCACGGTACCTTGTGTTAGATACATTCTGACACGACACAGAGTGCGAAATAATAAAGAAGGTCGGGTTTCATTCTTTATAATGTCTTTGCTAAATCACATCAAAAGGTAAGAAAGGTATTATATTTCATATTTCATAAATTCCGTGTAAGAAATTATACAGACATTATTACTACTTTTGTCTCTTTTGGAACAAACATATCTCGTGACCTTGCTGTCAGTGAACAATGCCATTTTATATTTTGCAAACATTCTTTGATATCATGTTATATAACTTATATTGAAACAGGCGGTGGGGTAGCCTTGTGGTCAAAGCGTTCACTCTTCACGCCGAATACCCGGGTTCGATTCCCGACATGGGTATAATGTGAAAAGCCCATTTCTGGTGTGCCATGCCGTGATATTGCTGGAATATTGCTAAAAGCGGCTTAAAACCATACTCACTCACCCAGTATATTGAAACAAGCTTTCATTTTTTTCTGAAGATTTCGGAGTGGGAAGCTATTCTTCAGTACTGTATACTGAATTAAGGCAGCGTCACATATCGCGAAAATGAAAGTAAGGGTTTTGAATAATATTTCTGTCATGTCGCGGCAGGTCGCTCTCAAACGGGAGGAATCCCATGGTGTCATAGGTACGTACATCTGTAGTCTTCGTTTACCACTTAAATGTAACCTATGAGCACGATAATAGTTCTTAAAAACGAGGTATCATAACACGTAGAACCCTGACAGTTTTTCAGGACAGGAACATCAGGCTTTCAATTACAACATCAAGAATGTCGCTGACAGACATCCTTGAACAATGTCAAACATTTAGATTTGGAGCACAGTCGTCTACACTCGCATTGTTTCTGTAGACAGATCAGTGTTACTTAGCCCATGGACCAAACAGACAGCTATGTAGTTATCTATATATCACACTTGATCCTTGTGTAAATACTTGTCTTTCAATGTGGGCAAGTATCGACATTGCATCTGTATTGAATAGTAATAGTAATTGCTAGTTGACATTAGGTAGACGGTTTGATGAATATCTCATGAGTTGCTTTGCTGATAGGCCTATACTCTTTGGAACATTTGGCTGTATACCTTCAATTGAAGACGATGTTTTGCCTAGTTTATGTCAGCACAGATATTCTTCTTCCAGGTGTTAAGGTCGAATTGGAACAATGGCCAGATTCCACAGCAACAGCAGGAGTATAATTAGTTATCAACCACGGCCTACAAATCTTGTGCTGTTGGCATTACTTGGTTATCTAAGTGATTTGTTCCATTAAAAATGCTACTCAGACACGTTCTTGAGAGATTTCACACTTCGTGAAATGTTTTTCTGTTTTGCCAGCGTGATGTTGATGGAAAGCCCAAAGTGATGCAGGTCGTAGACGTGTACCATTTTAGTAAATCCTACGTAATAAAGACAGAGGGTTATAATTGAGATGCTTGCATGGATAGAGACGGCAGAATGAGCGAGTGAGCGAGTGAGCGAGTGACCATTTAAAAAGAATAGGGGTGTATGTAATGTTTTTTTCCAGTTATATGTTATTTAGTATAATTAATACAAGAACACAATTATAGAGAATACACTCTATTATTTAGTATCTTTCTCCCGGACGCTCTCACCAGATACTCCCCGACGTTGCCCGGACGCTATAGTATCGGACGTTTTACACTCAGTGAGCCATCTGGGGCAACGCATGAACTTTTGAAAACGTCTATCCTTCAGTATTAGTTATGGAATAGTATACAGAATATGACACTATAAAAGAACATTATTTTTGTCCCATAAGCAAATTTAGATTGTATCCTTCAAAGCCCACGTTACGAATACCTCGTCAGTTCGAAGAAAATCAAATCGGATTTGCTTTGCAGAATCACCATTTAAAAAGAATAGGGGTGTATGTAATGTTTTTTCCAGCTATATGTTATATAGTATAATTAATACAAGAACACAATTATAAAGAATACACTCTATTATTTAGTATCATTCTCCCGGACGCTTCCGGACGCTACCGGACATTTCCGGACGCCCCCGGG
Organism: Haliotis cracherodii; assembly: GCF_022045235.1. Classification (NCBI taxonomy): domain Eukaryota; kingdom Metazoa; phylum Mollusca; class Gastropoda; order Lepetellida; family Haliotidae; genus Haliotis; species Haliotis cracherodii. Next base: position 32,199,599 of record NW_027266341.1, read on the forward strand.
CGTTATTTAGTATGACCGACAATATTGTGGCTATTTGTGGAGACCTCAAAGCCGTCGCGGCATCAACTAGACACATTTCTCATCCTGTGAAAGGATAACAGTGTATTGTTTGCAACACGTACAAATTTGAATATATGGTAATGTTTTATTTGTCAGTGTGAAGAGATCAGCTCTCTATGAACGTTAGAGATTTGCTGGGGGCCGCTATTGAGGGTATGCTATCCATACATGATTACAGCCACATGTATTTCCGCCTAATACCTGGTCCTGATGAATCTGACTACAACCAGCACAACAATGTATACTTAAAGGGCAGGCTATCTCAGTGATTTGATGTTAGAATTTGTCAATATTAACATGGTTTTGCCAGACTGAAACACTGTTCATTTCATCGAAAGATAGCAAAGATAAAACTTTAAATGTAGTTTTGAAACTAATACAGTACCTGTGGATTCTGACCAGCACGACATCACTTAGCAGAGGTTTCTTATGATTATGGAAACGGTTTTGTCGCTTTTATGAACGTATGTGTTCTTGGAACGCATGTCATCTTCGTGAATATGAACGGTTGCAATGGTATATTTCAATATTTCCACAGGGACAACTGAACATGTTATTATTAAATGACATTCAAATGTGGATTAGTTTTCTAAAGATAGACATCGTATGGGAGAGCAAGTAATTTACATGTTTCGGTGTTATTTCTGCATCTGTAAGTCTATAAGTCAAAACACAAAGCGATATCAGCACCATGAATACACAATTCAAAAATATATCAATAACATGATTATGACTACGTAAGCTTTCAATTCATATGCTTTAGAACGAAAAAAATATATTTTGGCTTTCGTCGATCGTTTTTATTAAATGATCATATATAATAAAGCATGATCGGGTGAATGTTCATGCAGATAAAATGTTCGTACTTTCAAAAAACTTTAATCTATATTCACTACTGACCAGAAGCTCCCCTTACACATATGTGTAATGTCTGAGGCAACCAGTCACCTATGCGTATTGGAAGGAACACACTTGGACAAAGGGTGTACGCTTGTTCACCTGAAAACGGAGATATAAACAAATGCTATTTCCCTGTCTGAATTGTGATAAAAAAATTGTGTTTTTTCTCTGTTATATTTGATATTGTTGCAAACTATGCGTACTGTTATATCTGCATTGTGTTAACACTGACGTCTTCATCTAGCAACTGATGTTAGTGTTGTAACTGCCCTGTTAGTATTCGTAACTGAAAAGTAAATCAAATTTCGTTTGGTTTCCTGGTAATGACATATAGGCATCTGTTAGGAGGACAAGCAGTAATTTATCTTCTGTCAATAAATGTTATGTTACATTTGTTACAGTATTATTGTTATCAATGTCTTGATATAATTCAAGGTTCGATTGTGGTTGATGGGTACATTACATTTAAATGAAATTTGAATGTAAGCAACTACTTTTCTCTTAACACATTTATCTCCATACCATTTGGTAGATGTGCCAAACGCAATGTCACTAGGGATACCGTACATGAACAATGTAGATTAACAAGTGTTGAACGATACATCACATTTCAGAAGGTACGCGCGGAATATCATCTCAAGAGCTTGTTTAAGTTCCTAGGGACTCGTGCCCTTGGCCTTTCCTCCCATATCAAGCTGACACGCCGTGATATAACTGGAATACTGTTCAAAGGGTCGTTGAACCCAACTCCCCCACTCACACTGATGTTACTCATGTCATATATAATGCGTCGTGATTACCACGTTCCCTTCAGGCTCTGATCAAATATACAGGTACAGTAGACTACCTTAGACTTTAGGCAAAACGCATGTCTTGTACCTACGGGAGAAAGTAACTTCTTCATATAAAGTTCAATAATAATAAATATATTATGAAATTATATAATGCAACTTTCAATGCATATTCATGAAAACGTTTCATTTCATGCACGGTACACAATTGGGAACTTTGCGCGTTTGTAGGAAGCATGGTGTTTTCTTTTAAATGTAATCAGCCCACAGTGATTGTTTAGGTTTTAGGTACTCGAAATACATTAGTGTAACCGCAAATAACGCTTATGCAATGCCATGGCTTCCTGAAATCAACGTGGGTATGCTGCAAACAGTAATGGCGCAAAACGAAGTTGCCAAGCATTTCTTCAAAACACAATTTCATCTCTTCTGAGATGACATCCCAGGCTGATTTCAATCAATGAACCGCCGCTGCCGCACTTGTATCAAGGCAAATGGTTATCACACCGTATATTAACATTGTTGCCAGTTATGGGTTTGGCAAATGAATGTGTTATGATAAAACATTGATCATACACATAATTTATATTTATGCTGTTTTCAGCAACACGACATTTACGCCACGTTATATGAAGCATAGTTACATTTTGGTATATGGGACACCAGTCAGACCCCATGTCCTGAATATAAACATGACATTTCTTGATGAGCGTACCTTGTACGCAAGTTCTTTTCTATACGCATCAATGTTTCTTCCTGGCCACCGTTCAACCATCAACACCAGATGGAAGTCCGAATGCGCCCTTGGCATCAGTAACCCCTTAAATGTGATGCCAGGAAAATATTCATTCGAAGTAACAATCGAGTGAACCTTTTACCGTAGATGCAGTCGCAAATCTAAATGATTTACACACGTAGCTTGGGTGCCACCGATTGGGCAGGAAACGGTCACCTTTTCGCGAACAGCTATTCATCATCATCACTATTTGACTGATAAATAACCACAAGCTTTCGATATATTTCCGATCTCGATTGCTGACATAAGGTTGAAAACATTAAACCAGCTCTGTGTCTCAATATAGAATGTGATGAGATAATAGTTATCTGATTTATGTTTTAAGTTTAGACGTTTCAAATGTTGTCATAATTCTTCACTTTAAATGCATGCCTTTTGGACATGGAAGTCATGGAAAACAATATTTTCAAATCTTCAATGGTTCGTATGTGTAGCATATATATTTGAGTTTGAATGCCAACGAGGCTCGTATTTGACAACCTTTCAAAATAATGTCTCATTAATAGACTTGACGAACAGCCCTTAGTGTCATTTCCCCATAAACCTGACAGAGGACTGTCTGCGTGTTAGTCTTGAATGCAATCAGACAATGTGTGTCCACATTCGTCATACATGAATGTAAACGTATGATTATATAATGGCGTGGCAGAAGGTTCACAAAGCCACTCGGCCATATATTGAATACATCGTCTTGGGGATTCTCGAAACCAATAACATACAAATTCATAACAAACTGTCATAAGAAATATTGCATTGAACAATTCCGACTTCATTTAGATTCCGATTGTATTTCAGCATGTGCTATTGAATCACTATCAAATGGTGATACCAGATGTTAGCAAAATATGAGTGTATCCCGCCCATCCAGTGGCACCGCCTCATCTAATTTATATTTAGATTTATGCGTAAAATAAGAATCCAGGGTGACAAAATTTATCTATCAAAAGACTGTATGACAATCTTTCCAATAGTCAACTTTCCCTTTATGTTGGACAAGTGAGTGAGTGAGTATGGTTTTACGCCGCTGTTGGGGCAGTCGGGTAGCCTAGAGGTTAAAGCGTTCGTTCGTCACGCCGAAGACCCGGGTTCGATTCCCGACATGGGTACAATGTGTTACGCCCATTTCTGGTGTCCCCCGCCGTGATATTGCTGGAATATTGCTAAAAGCGGCGTAAAACCATACTCACTCATTCACTGTAAATGTTTATGGACGTTACAGTTTGTGTACCTAATTAATAGCATGCACATGTTTTCTGGAGCATTTGTTTGACAGATCAGGAGTACATATAATTGTCTGCTTTAAGGAAACTGGAATATAACCATGATCGTTTTACTGTATCAAACCTATTTGCTGGCTGTAGTTTCCGTCAGGAAATCAGAATATTATTATTGAACCTGATCTACCAACATGTCAGACGACGGTCATAGATATCCCACAACTATCAAGTCAATTCCCGATTTTAGTGTGGCCGTATTTTTCAAGATAACATTGTAATACATGCAAAATAACGGTACAGTATTTTTTATCGAATGAATATCTATTCAGTAATCAAAAAGACATTACAGTCGATTCGTATACACTTTCCGATCCATCACTAATAGAATACAATCCTCTATTACTCCGTTCGCATTATTCTTGGAACATGTGTTTTCACTTTGCAAGGTATTTCTTTCATATGTTCTTCATATTTGTTAATTGTATAAATATTTGAATATTTTTTCGCTTGATAAAACAAACATCGCGAGACATTCAATGGCATCATATGGGGATTGATGAAAGCAACGTTATTGGTAATACACAGTTGTGCCAACATCAAATATTTTGATAACTTGGACAGATTTCAGATTAATTATTTTACATGGAATTTAGTTTCACTTTCTTGATAACACCAAATATCACACAATCCATGTCCTTGATCAGAATCCATTTTTAACTTCTTTGTGTGTACATGTACATAACAGACTTCTCTACTCCAGTATAACTATATCTACTCTACTGTATAAACATTGCCTCCTATTTGTATATGTACTTGGAAACCACACTCTGTACATCACATGCTTGATAAGGGTGTTAGAACCTACACCGAAACTTCGCTCTTAATTGTAATAAAGAAGTTGTTATCCATAAATTGTTATCCTTACTTATCCATTTTTACCTTTAACAGATTGTAAGGTGTCACCTTCGGTACAAATGTACATGCTTACACGCTCTGGCGTTTCGTTAACTATTCTTCAACTGAATGATACTGGTACAGGATACAGGTGATACTGGTGTGTGTACAATCCCTTTATAGTTATTTAGATATTTTCTGAACGATAAAACAAGGTATTCATCTAGGTTTCCTGGCAATGTGACACCAAACATATTTTTTTATGAAAGGAAAGAAACGGCGGAAATGAATATTCTATTTGAAAGTTGATGATTTTCAAATCTACAAATAAATGATAAAAGGCACAACTGGATATTCCCAAAATAAATACAAGGATTGAGTTATTGATGAGTTTATTGTTTATTGAGTTTGGGGATTGAGTGGCGGGTGCTACCGATAGTGCAGGATATATATACATACATACATACATACATACATACATACATACATACATACATACATACATACATACATACATACATACATACATACATACATACATACATACATACATACCTGTCATCGATGATTTTCAGCATACATTCATATATTTTTCACTGCTTCTTTACCTTTTACGCCCTGTTTCGTCGGATGTCGAGTCTGGTTATTCTCTAGTGTTGATGTTTTAAATTATCATGTGCTGTGGAATGATTAAAAGGGAAGTTTAATGTTTTGACTGTATACATAAATTCCACAAATATGATTACATTCGAAGTTAAAGCAAATGCTGGTGTTGATAATCACGTTGGAGTCGCAGGTTGTAATCTGTAACAGACAAGCATTTAAAATGTACAAAGCAAATGCTTTTCACATGACGGCCATGTATAGTTTCAAACCCTTGTTATCACATTGGAGACCCGTGAAGATCCGGGGTAGAATAGGCCTTCAGCAACATATGCTTGCCGTAAAAGGTGACCATGCTTGTCGTAAGAAGCGACTAACGGGATCGGTTGGTCAGGCTCGCTGACTTGGTTGAGGCATGTCATCGATACCAATGTATTGTCTGGTCCAGACTAGATTATTTACAGACCGCCGTTCTATAGCTGGAATATTGCTGAGTGCGACGTTAAACAAAAAAAACCCAAAATAAACACTTTGGAGATACAGGTTGTAATCTGCAACATTAATCGACGGTGTGTTTATATTAGTACATTTACTGTATTATAGACTACAGAATTCAGCTGAAAAGAGCAACCGTGGCGCATTGTAGATGAATGTCATTGGTGATGACAAAAACAAATTCCTTGTTTCATTGCCTCAAGAAACGATGCATGAAATGGTATTTTCGCGATATATACATATGTAAGTAGGTAAAGACAACAAAAAACAGCAAAGACAACAAAAAACAGCAAACTTGATAATCTTTTCAAATATAACAAAACGATGGCAAAGTAATGACTGACTTCAACACAAAATATAGCATAAAAACATCTTCTCTTGGTAATCCTCATCAAGTCCCATCGCAATCGAGTTGTGTCACAATAACCCTCGGGAATTCCAAGTAAGACTATAGATTCCCAGGATCCTGTGCTTGTCATCCGAGGCGAATGAATGGATTGGGTGGTCAGGTTCGGTGATTTGATTGATTAATTTGCATGTTATCGTTTTGTGTCAAGGTGGTTACTATTCTGTTATACCTTTTAAATATGAAACGTCAGCGCCAGATACTAACCATTCTCGACTATCTGCTGTAACAAATTACATAGGGGCGTAAAAGGCAAACTAGCGGTGAAAAATATTTGAACGGAATCTAAGTAATTTTTTACAACTGAACATTTTCACAATTAAAATGTTTTTTATCCCAAATTCAATCTCACAAAAAGACAAGAACAATACATTCTTTCATGTGATTCAATATCTATCATATTCACCCTTTCTTGCAATCCAACTCTTTCCTTTAAGGGTATCTAGTATGGCAATGGCATGTTCTTCCTCAGTTAAGTCTACTAACTACTTCCTCTCCAGCAGAAACACGGCCCAACTACAAATTAAAGTAAAAAGTTCAAAAGCATATTTAATGAATAATCACCACAACGTGAGTCTGTAAGGAAATAATCGGTCATTTGTTGATACACCATAAAATAAATTGTCTTTTGATAACATATCTTCCAACAGTGGCACTAATTCAAGTTTCCTGCTTGCTTTGGAGAAAATTATCCTCAAATCAAGGCCACACAACAACAAATTGCGCAGTGAGTAAAGACTTGACATTACAATGTTTCCAGGCGTATTGGCGCCGCTGTTTCTCCATGACCGCCCTCTACAAGCATCAACCAATGATTTCGCTGATGAACCAGCCACCAGCATCTGGAGCCATGTGATGAGAGACGATACGCCATAGAACTTAGACATGTCCTCATACATGAATACACATTTTATTTTTAATTAAATCACATTCATCATAATCACGTTAAGTTTCCACATCTAGCTTTTGAAATGAAAATTCAAATAATCAATTCAAGCGACAAAACTCCTTCTATAATCGAGAAATCTCAGCTTAAAGTAAAGCCAATGCTTCGACTCTGACTAGGTTATGAGGACGTGTTTGTGAATAATTATCAAATAGTAATGACACCAGGTGTTAGCGAAAAGGTTATCACATTCTGTATCCTGGTGACACCCGTCACAAACATATGAAGGAACGTCAAGTGTCCACCTGAACAAGCATAGGAATATACGGAACACGTCGAAAGAGGGAATTGCATCGGACATTATTTCAGTGCACAGGAAGATCGTATTTATATTTGAACACGAGCAGGTATTTGATCTAAGCTGATCATCTTTGGTCACGGTCTTATTCTTTGTTTGTGTTTATAGAGTTTCTGTTGAAGTTGGAAGCATCAGCATTTTTCGCACATCTTTAACATGCCACAAATAGAATAACTCTCAAGTGGAAGAAAGATGAAAGGCTGTTTTAGTCTGCTAAATTATTACAAAGTGTACAGTAACTTAACACGTGTCTTCAATAAACGTTTGGAACCTTTACTAAGGCCTTGGATGCCGATCAAACAAACAAAAGCTAGAGTTGTTGGAATATGGCTCGCCATGAAAGAAAAGCTGACTGTTAGAAAGTTGAAGTCATCCTGGCAAAATTGTGTTTCGTCACCCTTCTAATGTTTTCGTGTAGATCTAAATATGAAACTGGTCGATTAATCAGTGGAAGGCAATTGGCTATTTGACCATTATTGAACTATATCAGAGCATTGAGATTACTGAAACTGTAACTTCTTAGCCAAATTCCCTTACGTTAATTTTGCAAACAGAGCAGAAACTCTAATTTCCATCCGTACAGAAGCAGATCAGCAGGGTGATCCATTGACGTCCACGAGGATGCCTACATCGTACCTAAACGTCATATCCCCAAATTCCAAATAGATGTTATATTTCGAGAGGTCGAGCATTTGACATATTGTTTTCTCAGTAAGCTTCAGAAGATACGTGCTTTCATGTTTGACAAATTGTCCTAAACCTTTGAAGATAGAGATGCACTTATACCAATGGTCACTGTGTATTGTGACAATTTCCACATGGGTCAATCAATGAAGTTTCCCCAACAGTTGGTCGAGTGGGATAGTGGTCTAGAGAAATCAAAGTGGAACACATCACCCGTGAGTTGTATTGTCTACTGACGTGGACAGCGAAACGTATTCAGCATCAGCTATGTAATATGTGAAAACGCATGATCACATGAAAGATATTGCCGGCGAAAACGGCATCAATAAATTCATAAATGAAGGCTCTAACTAACAGGTTGAATACGATGAATGAACTGATAGTTCTGAAACGCGTTATAAAGAATAAAAGAAGTAACTATCCATAAAAAGTGTCATGTAGTCATGTTCTCACAACTTCTAAATGCCATTTCAAAGACTTAATTATACACTGCTATTTATATTAGTAATGTTTTTTTCTTCTGTCGGACACGTACGAAGAGTAGAGCATTACATAACAAGAAGTGGCAGGTGAGACAGATAAAAGTATATTCATATGCAAATATAAGCGACATAACCATTTCCTTATTCATAAGAAGTCACTGCTAAAAGCAGAGTCCCTTGTAAGATTCTGACTATATCATAAAGATGAATCACTATTGAATAGTGATGATGCCAGGTGTTCGCTAAATGGTGAGCGTATTCTGCCACACCATGAGAGTACCGGATCAGATTGATTTCCACGACCACCACCCTCACTAAATAGATATAAACATTCAGGATGCGTGACAGTGTTGTCAAAATAAGGGGTTTCGTATCAGTTGTAACGGTTGCTCATGCAGAAGCGATGAATGTATAATGTGTGTCCTGGCCTGGTATTGCTGAAATACTGCTGAGAGCGCATGGAAACGATACTCATTCGCTAAACTGGACGTTGGATTCCGTTAGCTTTTTACATTCCAATATCCTGATCAAATCTGTTCCAGAACCTTAGCCAAAATAAAATATCATACACGCATGTGCACATTTGGCCGCCGTGATATGGGCATTTCATAATAGAAATAAAAATGACAAAACCAGATAAACTTAATTATAATAATTACATAAAAGCTGGAAAACCCTTTCCACATTCAAACGAAACCTCGCAAAAGTCATGAGCATGTGTTTTAGAATCACTATGAAATGATCAATAATCCACTGTACGATTCCGACTACATCATAGGATAGGTTAATGGACACTATCAGTTATTGATGATACCAGGTGTTCAGGAAGAGGTGAGCGTATCCTGTCCACTGTCAATCATTATAACTACCACATACGGTATAAGTTAAAATAGGGAATTGTATCGAACATGATGTTCACTGAGACCTTGAATACTGCAATCCTGACCAAATAATTCACAAACCAGAGACGTATGAAGCTTCCTGAAATCTTCATAGAAAGAGCATAATTGATTTTACCAAATCCTGGATCACTGGACACTAGCCACCAGGCCACAACAAACAGAAAGGCTGACCAATGGCAAGCTAGAGTCATACGGTACCGTGGATAGATTTGAAAAGTCACAGATGAAGCTGTTCCACCGGTCTCTTTTACCTATAACTCAGGTGGGCAAATGTGTAGAAGGGAGTTGGCTACACACAACATCGTTGTACCTCAAGCTCAAGCTAGATTCCCCCGCTGATTTCCCAAGGTTTGACTTTGCCAATCCGACCATAAATTTCGATTCGCATGAATACACAAACAGATCAGCAATGAGGTGAGCACAATTGGTGCCCATGGGGATGCTGACCTCATGAACAAATGCCCCTCTTGCACAACATTTCATATTGATGCTATTAAGGAGGAGGTATAGGATTCACATACTATTTTCACTGTAAACATCAGCTATCATTTGCTTTCATTTTTGACCAAACATTTTTTGACAGACCGTTTTAGAAATCTGTCTTGACATTTCATATATACTGAACCAAATTTAAAACTTCACAATCCTAAAATTTTAACATTTTGACCAGTTATCATTGTGAGCCCTTATTGTGTATTTAAACAGTAATGGCCACGTATTGTCTTTAGATAACACGCGTTTTTGTGCAGGTAAACCGATCAAAATCATGTGCACAGCACTATAGTGGCAAAAGTGGTTTTTCACGTGCAACTGGTCACGTGGCCATAATACCACACGTGTTTTCAGCCATACTTGTTAGCAGTCATTAACAAAAAAAGAAAAACACAAGAAAACAAAAGTCTTTACTGCCATTTGTCATGCCACGCCTTTCAAATGTGCAACGTGAACGTGCCATCGGTAAGTTGCAGACGGGAACGTCCGTAGCTGAAGTCGCAAGGACGATGGGTTGTAGTCGATGGTGTGGGGTGCTTTCTGTGGCAATGCACGTTCCAGACTTCTTGTTATCCGTGGCAACCTCAACGCTGCTGCTTACCGCGACCAGGTACTGGCACCAGAACTTTTGCCTTTTATGGCAGCACATGGACCCGGTTTGATCTTCCAACACGACAATGCCAGACCCCACACAGCAATTTTGATAAGGAATTACCTTCAGAATGCGGGAGTCAACGTCATGGACTGGCCGTCAGGGTCAATCCCATCGAACACGTCTGGGGTGCTCTTGGCAGAAGTCTGCGCACTCTCCAGAACCAACCACAGAATTTGCAAGATCTTGGCACCAGTTTGCAGCAACAATGGCGTCGTCTTCCCAATCATGTGTTCACAAGCATCACAGGGTCCATGCGGAGGCGTTGTGTGGCAGTTGTCAACGCACATGGTGGCCATACACGCTACTGAACCGAATACCGTAGGTGCTTGGAACAAATTATGGTTACCGCCGTTAATTAAAATCCTTCTTTGGACATTAATGATTAAAAATTACCTTCTCTGATACATTTGTCCGTTGTATATCATATATGGGATTACTTTTAAAAATGTGAAGTTTTTAATTTGACTCAGTTTATTACTTTTTAAACGTTTCAGAAAAGAGTTTTGAATTAATGATTTGTTCATGGCGCTTGCACAAGCTTTCTTTATTTTTAATTAGTATTGCATGTCCTTGAAACACCAAAGTGTCATTTACGTTCATCAGGAAACTATTTTCGCTATGAACTCATGAAATATGCAATTGTTTTCATGTTAAAATGACTGCCACTCTGTTAAGCCTACTCAGGTCATTTTGACCGTATCTTACAACAACTCTCTAATTGAATCAAACAAAGTAAAAACATTTGTTTGCTGCCGCGTGATGCAATGTATGTAAGATTTACTCTTTCTTGTAAATGTATCTAATTGTAGCAAATGTACTTCTTTCAGGCACGGCACATCGGCTAATTAAAAAATAAAATTCAGAATCACCTTTGATGGCATTGTTAACAAATGTAATCGCCACAACGTGATGTTGTACGGATAACACATAAAGAGAATACCTATTAATGTCATATCTTCAACAAAACCTAATTCAAATTTACTTCTCGCTTTAGAGAAAACTATCCTCAAAAGAAGACCACACCACAGCAAATTGCCCAGTGAGTTAAGACACGACATTACGATGTTTCCAGGCGTATTGACGCTGTAGTTTCTCCATGACCGCCTTCTACAAGCATCAACTGATGATGATGAATCCACCAACAGCATCTGAACCCTGCTAAGTGATGACAGTCAATACATCAAGTAATTATCTGCTGCTTGCAAAGAAATAAGACGTGTCCCTTGAAATGAATGGACATGTTGGCTTACATTTAATCGCATTAATCTTAATCACGTTGCATGCATTTACGGCTTTAACCTTTTTTCAACATTTAGCTTTTTGAAATGAAGATACAAATATGGAACAAAACTTCAACAAAATGTAATAAAAGCTTCCAAAGTTTCGCCCTGAGAGTTTGTCATGGTGTTTCCTTAACTGTGAGGACACCAGGTCCTACAAAGCTACTATGCATGGAGTGAATTCCTGAGTTTTAGGAATGCAATGAGACATAATTACATGCAATACAGTGACGATAGCCCACATAAATGAAAACTGATCCCAATGAAACGCAAATCAGAGAATGTTCATATTGGGAGAGTCTCATGTGTCTAACTACGCTTAGAATAGTATTTCAGCCATGCTATGGAGTATCAGATTATTGTGTGAATAGGCCCAAACGTTGGACGGCCTATACTCTTTAAACATTGATGAATACAACGAGCACGGTATGACGCTGGCCAATCAAGGTTCATAAACGGGACGAATTAATAAACGACCAGCGAATCCTGACACGGCTGAAGTGAACACCACAGCCTGTCGGGACCTTGAACCACTGACGACTATAATAGGCATCCTTGAATAATGTCAAATATTTTGGACAGTCGTCTACACTCGCATTGTTTCTGTACTGTTACTTAGCCCATGAACCTAACAAACCTCTCCGTAGGTAGCCATATATCACACTTGATCCTTGTGTAAATAGTTGTCTTTCAGACTGGACACTTATCGACGCTGCATCTGTATTGAACGGTAATGGCTAGCTTACATTAGATAGACGGATCTGATGAATATCCGAAGCGTCGCCTTGAGGAAACCACATATATCCTCACTGTTAGTAACATTTGTCTGCATACCTATAGTTGATGATGTCGTTATACCAGTCTATACGTTTACGTGTTTAGGCAGAGAAGTGACAGCATCACACCCGTGCTCATTGGTATCTACGACCTGCTTAAGTTTAGATCCTATTGAATTGCAATGGATACGCTTTGGAAAAAAATCTGAATATATTTCGTTGAAACCGAAATTATTAGAATAAAACTACAAATTTAAGAACACACACATGTGAAATGACATCTTATGGGTCATCTTGTGTGTGAAAGAAAACGTTTTCTACTTATTGTCCACAAAAAGCTGCTCTCAACACGACGTTCGACAAGAGTTTTACTCTACAAACATTGACATACAATGTGTTAACTTTTGCCTCCTCAACGAACTCTTTTAACATTTTTGTTACTGTGCCATTCTATTCCGTCCGTTGACAAAGAAGCGTTGGCAACTGTCTTTGCTGAGGAAAGGGCAGGCAGAATCCATTGTGCAGTAGTTCACTTTCGTAATGGCATTTCACATACACAGACACACGTATTCACCCAAATGCATGTCAAGTTATGGGTAATGACAATGTGATTTTACTTTTGCATTAACAGTATGCACAGTTGTAACTGTAACTGAGATATATGTTTTTGCTATCCACATAGAAAAAGTGAAACTTCATTCTTTCTTAAATGGTATGCCCTTATGATTGACTTACCCACTGCGAAATGTTGGCGAGGAATTCTTACATATTAAAACCATGTATTGACAGTTATTCATCTATTCAACATAGAAGCCGTTATCGTGCCCCGTTTGGGCTGATATCAAATACTCAGATAGGTTCCCTGACTTTCAACGAAAGATATGTATTGTACCATCGATGAATCCCCCGTGATAGTTTGTTTAGATGTTCGAGATAGGAATACACATGCATGCAGTCATAGGTTACACCCACATATTGACGAAACAAAGAACTGTCTTGAAATAAAGATTTTATTATTATAGTTATACAACTATACATATATGTATTCTTAAATCTCTTCCGTGCTATACACAAGTTAAGTTTTTCAGGCTTTTTTTATATTTTTAAACATATTTGCGACAACCATGGTATGTTTATGAAAAGGAAATTCTTAAAGTATTTGTCGAAACACCATAACTGACTGTTATGATCGTTCAGAACCAGCCCGATATGCAAGTTTAAATTATTTCAGTGTGTTACATGAAGCAAACATTGTCATGCTGCCACGAATGGCAAAAATATTCTCATACTGTCACAGTCGTGTCACATTTAGAGCTGACGATTATCACAGCCTTATGTGTCTTAACTCAATGTTGACAGTTGTATGATACAACATTAGGTCTGTGATTAACAGCAATATTTTCAGAGAGCTGATGACAATCATGTAACTGCTATCCGTTTTCTTGTTCTACAGACCTGCATGTAATGAATGGAATCGATTGCTCAAGTGAACTTGGCGAATACATATAGTCCGAATACCGCAACAGACGTGAATATAGGGTAGGATCAAGTATGCGATCCACGCATATATATCATTCGCTTATGAAACTATCTGGATGGACAGTTTGCTTGAGATCCAACTAACAATTTAAAGACACAGAATCCTTTTTAAAATCACATGAAATCTCTGCTAGAAGCCCATAGTTCTATTCCGAGACCCGTGAAGATCCAGGGTAGAATGGGTTTTCAGCAACCCATGCTTGCCGTAAAAGGCGACTCTGCTTGTCGTAAGAGGCAACTAACGGGATCGGGTTGTTAGGTTCGCTGACTTGGTTGATACATGTCATCGATCCCAATTGCGTGGATCGATGCTCATGATATTTATCACTGGATTGTCTGGCCCAGACTCAATTAGTTGCAGACAGCCGTCATATAGCTGGAATATTGCTGAGTGCGGCGTCAAACAACAAACAAACCAAACCAACCACAAGCATGTGTTTATGTCTCACGATCAAATAGTGATAATACATCTCTGTAGTTATCTGTATATCCAACATGATCCTTGCATTAATACTTGTCTATCAGACCCGTGAAGAGTCCGGGGTAGAATAGGTCTTCAGCAACCCATGCTTGCCGTAAAAGGTGACTATGCTTGTCGTGAAAGGCGACTAACGGGATCGGGTGGTCAGGCTCGCTGACTTGGTTGATACATGTCATCGATCCCAATTGCGTGGATCGATGCTCATGTTGTCAATCACTGGATTGTCTGGTCCAGAATCAATTTATTTTACAGACCGCCGTCATAAAGCTGGAATATTGCTGAATGCGGCGTTAAACAACAATCAAACAAACAAACAAACTTGTCTATCAATGTGGACAAGTATCGACATCGCATCTGTATTGAATTGTAATGACTAATTGACATTCGGTAGTCTGTCTGTAGAATATCTCAAGAGTTGGGTTACTGATATGGTAAAGGTAACTTCATGTTCCCACACAGTTTGGAGCATTGGACTGTATGCCAACAATTGATTTCTTTATACCTTGTATATCTCAGCAGAGAAACTATTTTTCCATGTGTGAAGGTCTTGCTGGAACCATGGCCAGATTACACATCAACAGCATGGATATATGTATAATCAATCTACCGCGGCCTTTACATCTTACGCTGGTGGATTTACTTGGTTAACTGCATGATTTTTTCCATTTGCAATGCTACTAAGCTCTTGGCCACACGTTCCAGTGAGATTCTTAAACTTCTGGAATTTTGTTTCTGTTTTGTCAGTGTAATGTTGGAGGAAAGCCCCCAACGCGATGCATGTGGTATGCGTTTACCATTTTGGTGAAACGTGCATACTAAATACCGATGACTGCAGTCAACATGCTTGCATGAGAGAGACGTAGGGCTGCACAGTGAAAGAGTGAGTGAATATTGCTTAATTTTATATGAATGTTGATTAACGCCGTTCTCAGCAATATTACATATGACGGGGGTCTGTAAATAATCGAGTCTGGACCAGACAATCCAGTATTCGATATCACGAGCATCAATCCACGCAATTGGGATACGATGACATGCATCAACCAAGTCAGCGAACCAGACCACCTGATCCCATTAGTAGCCTCTTATGACGATTGCGTAGACCTTCATCAACAATATTGCGGATATGTATATACCAATCAAAATCAATTATCATCTCTCAAAGGGCATTTACAGTGTATTTTCCACAACATGTGCGATTGGAATATGTAACAACATGTTATCATTCAGGGTTGAACAGTTCAGCTGTCAGTTACCGTTGGGGACTTGATTACAGCTGCATGTATTTCCGTCCCATACCTGGCAATATATACCATCCTGATTAATCTGAATACAACCAGCACAACGATGTAGACTCAAAGGACTTGATATTCAACACATATATTTGACATTTGATTTTGTCAATAATTACATATTCACGGTTTTTCCAGACTGTAACTCCAATGTCCAGACTCGATTATTTTCAGACCACCGTCATATAGCTTGAGTCTATATGTTGTCTTAAACAACAAACACAAACAAACAAACAAATCTTATCATTCTAACATAACACATTATATGAAATTTTGAATCTAACAGAATTCATATGAACACGGTGTATTCTGTATAATCCGAAATCCGCAAACTTTTCAAATTAATGCAGACTTTGAAACCATGTGTTTATGAAAACAATTAAATTAAATTAATAAATGCAAACGTTAATTAAGATACACAATACATGTAGTTGAATTTCATTTCCATTTAATGATTTAAAGCCTTTATCGACATATATTTTGCACAGGCTTAATCCGTCCTTCCAAAACTCTGAGGAGAATCATGTTTCACGTCCAAGTCAGCAACAGTCAGCTACATATGTGTACGTTCGAACCAAGGCCAAGCAAACCAGTGGTGGAGAAAACGAAAACCAAAAACGTTTTGGGTTCAGTGACCCATAATCAGCCAGGTCACCTGATCCTCATTTAAGCAAGCATAGCACCCCACTGTGTCTTCTGAATTCAGCAAGCTACATAATTTTCAGTAACAATTTTAAAATATTTTTCAAACACCCTTTTGGTAGACTGCAACATGTAGATTTCAATAGATCGATTTTCCTGTTCTGACATAACTTTGTAAAAACTAAACAAGCCCAATGTCTCAATATAAATATAACAAAAAAATAGTTGAGATAATAATTATCTGATTCATGTTTTAAGTTTAGGCATTTCAAATTTTGTCATAATTCTTCTCTTTTAAAAACAAGCATCTTTGTCATGGACATCTTCAAATACCAAAAAAACCATAATTTATAATGCTTCAATAGTTCGTATGTGTAGGTAGAATATTAGAGAGAAACATGAATACAGACTTGAATTAGAATGGCAGCCTTTCAAAACAATGTCTCATTTATAGGCTTGACGAACAGCCCTATCCATTTGAAAGAGTCGTAACACTAGTCGCAGACAGCTTAGTGTCATTTCCCCATAAACCTGACAGAGGACTGTCTGCGTGTTAGTCTTGAACGCAATCAGACAATGTGTCTCCATTGCCTATATATCATGAAGTGGAGAACATGTCAGTTGGTGTTTAATATTAGATATTGTCTGATGAGTGTCTGACGAATTGCCCGTATTTTTTCATACATGAATGTAAACGTATTATCTTATAATGGCGTGGACAAATAGTTCACAGAGACACCTAGCTACATATCGAATACATTGTCTCATTGACTCGTGTCTCTGGAACACACAATTCATAAACAATAACAAATCATCCCCCATATTATGGTTCTATGTTTATGAGCACCAACCTGTGCTCGTTGGTTCAAGAGACGATTGTACAATTCCGACTACATCATACGCATGTATTTACGAATGACTATCAAATAGTGATGATACCAGGTATTCGCGAAAAGGTGAGCGTTAAGATGACACCGCCTCAGCTGTTTCAGATCTAGATTTATGTGTAAAACAGAACGAAGATGATATCCATCATAACACATTATGACAAGAGGGACTTCAATTTTCCAATGGTCAACTTCCCTTTCTGCTGAGCAATATGCCATTTCATCAGCTCATGCCTTTGGTGTCTACAATTCACAACTTTTGAGGTACAATCGAACATGTTTTTTCAATGGAGATTTCAAAGAACGTCGTACGCCTCCTGCTCAAAGTTGTTGTTTTTTGTTTTTTATTTGGCTTCAAAGCCTTAAAAAAAAACTTTTAAAAGGTTTCTGGTAAACATGTGGAGAACATTTCCAGATCAGCGACCAAAATAACTTTCTTTAGCAATTCCCTATTTTGACTTGTACCAAATATTCCCGTGTTTGTTCATGTGAACATTTGATTTGCCGTTGTATGTGTTTGTGATGGGTGCCAGCGGTTGAGCAGTTTTGCACTGACCGTTTCGCGAAATTGTTAGTGCCACCATAAATATAAAATGTCAACGCCGGAGAATAATCAGGTCTCGATTATCTGCCAAAATAGATTGTTTATATATATATATATATATATATATATATATATATATGTGTGTGTGTGTGTGTGTGTGTGTGTGTGTGTGTGTGTCTGTCATCTCATTTACGTTCATTGTAAGACAAAACTTTTGCAGAGAATCATATGCTTTTACGAGAGAACTTGTAAATTGTAACGTCGACGCAAGTGATTTTCAGTCTCAAGAATCTGCCCAAACAGATCCGATTTGGATTAATGGGCCAAATTGTGCTCCAAATAATATGAATGGATCCCTGAAATTGAATGATAACACCAGGTGTTCGCGAAAACGGTAAGCATGATAGCCCTGCCATACCGGTAGCACCTGGCACATATAAATACATCCTCATGATACAGTTGTAAATGTACAATGGACTCTGATTTAAGTATATGTTTCAATGTTGGCTCTCGAAAGGGTTTTGTCGCTTTTTGTTTCATCGCCTTTATTATTTATTCATTAATTATTATTTACAGATTCAAATTGAAAAAAAGCAGCAAAGAGGGTCTGGGTGATCCTGGCACAGTCAGGCTGCTTAGGCTCATCATCAGCTCAGGGCGCCGGCCCTTGCCCCCTCTACACTCAGCCCAGACAGCGAATGGGACTTCTCCCAGGAAGCGCTGCCTAGTCAAACCCATTCAGAACTCTTCGGAGAATGTACAGACTCCCCAACACTGCAGCCTTCTGCATATTACCCAGATTGTCAGAAGAGCTGTATTCCTGTATTCCTGTATTCCTGGTAGTCCTCTCCCGATGTCAATCAACAGATTGGGAGGTAACAAACCTAAGGCACCGAGAACAATGGGGGGTCGGACAACTTGGTACTTGGGATGCAAGCGTAACATTTCGAAAGGGAGGTCTGCATATTTGCCATGTTTTCCTAAGTTTTGTCAATGATATTGGTGTCAAAAAGTACAAAAAATTCAATTCATAATAGAAATGATTTCACTGGATTTATCAAAAAGGACTTGGTCAGGTTTGTTTGATGCTATTTTCGGGCCTATTCCAAAGAATTTTGTATTTATCATTTTTCATGACGCCCTCTAGATATTCCGGGTCGTACCATGGATGGACCTCTGGGTCAAAACCACAAGCATGTCGAAGACGATAATCAAAGGATGGAGCCAATGTCGCTTAAGATACTGTTTTTGTGCCAAAGCTGGGCATCCACTGACAATGTGTTGGACAGTCTCATTAAATTCTTTGCATAATCTACATTTCATGTTTACATTTTGATGCAACATCACACACTGACGGTTTCGAGTGGGAAGTGACGTCCTGAGCAGCAAACAGAAAGACCGTTTCACTTTTCAGGCCAGCTGACTTCATCCAAGCAAAGGTCTCTGCAGGGTTGCTGATCTTCTCAACACATTGTCCATATTATTATTATTATTATTATTATTATTATTATTATTATTGTTATGGAAAGAGCCGGGTGGCTTCTATTTGCAATCGGCTTTTTGGCAATGTTGATTTTGATCATGCAATCCCAGAGTGTAAGATTGAAAGTCAGGGGTGATCAATATCAAACATTTACGAACCATGCATTCGAAACAGGCGAGGAAAACTTTCTCCAGCCCCCTGCAATTACCTGAAAGTTTCTTTTGGAGATCCAGATGTTTATGGACGTTACAGTTTGTGTACCTAATTCTGTTTTCTGGAACCTTTAGTTCAATGATCAAGAGGCAATTTTCAAATTTAAGGACTTGCAAACTGGAATACATCCTCATGGTACTTGATGAAACTAATATACTGGAATACGAATATTACTAATATACCTGATCATCCTGCAGCAAGGTCTACTGACAGCTCAGTGCACGGTCACAGACATCCCCCAACCATCCGGCCAATTCCCGATTTGTGTCTGGCCGTAATTGTCAAGGTAACATTGTTATACATACAGAATAACTGTACAGGCACACGACGTTGTCTCAACGTTGACAGATGGCAGTAGCATTGTTCAACATTTAATCCAAAGACCAACGCAATTAATGTGAACTACGCGTCAAAACTTACAACATTGTTTCAACGTCGACTGGTACTGTTATGTCGTTGTCAAGACAAATAAGTGTGTTATTAAAACAGTCGATTGTACGATTCCGACTATATCATGAGCATGCATGTGTTGATGAATCACTATCAAATAGTAATCATGCCAGGTATTCGCAAAGGTGAGCGTATCTCGCCCCACCGATGGCACCCATCACAAAAACATGCAAAGGCAAGTCAACTTTTCATTGGAAAAAACACACACAGGAACATACAGAGAATTGCATCGGACATCATGTTTGTCACTGCTGATGCGGCAAAATTGGAAATGTCCTCCACATGCCTACCATAACACTTTTTGAAAACTGAGGCCTTGAATGTTGTAACCTTGATCAAACAACTTCTGAGCAAGAGTTGCATGACGCTCTCTCAAGGTAGATAGAGCATGCATGATTGGTTGGAACTAAAGGAATATTGCTCGACATAAAGGGGAAGTAGAGAGTATTGTGGAGAGTGTTTTGTCACTCTAAATCCTTATGCATAGATATAAATATGAAACAGATGATGCGGTCTCACTATTTCTAGTTCTGGTAAGTAAAATAGTGGAAGGGAATTGGCTATTTGATCATTTAATTAGTCTGCTTTTATTCTGCGCAACCTTACCCGATGAAAAACGACAATTGTTCATTCAGAACAACCAAAATGGGTAGAAAATATTCTGCAAATTGAAACATTACGTCCACAAAGGGGAACGACACGGTGGACTGAAGCTAAGCGGAATAGTACGCGGACAATCGTCACACAGTGACACTGCTGACACAATGTATCATACAGTTGGTTGTGATCGTGAAGACAAGTTATTGTTGACCGATGTGCGCCGAGCAGCTGATTTGAAGTTGAAGTGTCGATCTGAGTTCTAACAGTGTGATGGGAGGTCATTGTACAGCGAGCTACCTAAAAAGACTGAATGTGGTATTTTAAAATGATTATTGTTAATTTTCGCGCTTCTTTGAAAATGAAAAACAAACTCACATTTGAAGGATCACATCGCTTTTGCTTCTGACAGCGTCAAAAATGAATAATTAGCAAACAAAGTGAACAAGAACGATGTATTCGGTGCACATGATAATTAAAAACAGGCGACGTTTGCGATTACCCAACAGTAGATGTAGGATCGATTTGGTTGCTATTTGAGAGGGGTTGGTGACATGGTCGCTTGCAATTATTTGTATGAAGTAAAGTGGGTACGAAATGGTTATGAAATGCTCTGTTTTAGCTGCTCGACTTTATCTGATACTATCTGAGATATTTCATTTTTATGTATTTCCCCAACATTATTATCATTGTAAATGTTACAAAATATAACATATAACAGTAATACAGAATATATGAACATCAGTATGTATTAATGTGAAATAATCAGATATTCTAATCGGATCATCCAAATGCTATACATTTTTATCACTTATTAAAAGATCAATTCATAATCATATTCAACATTCATGCTTTCAGGGAATGTAATGACTTGAAACATAAAAGGTCTTGTGATTGTGTACCCAAGTGTTTGCACTTGTTTATAAATTATACGTTTATTCCAGTATCCCAAATTTACTTTTAACTTTCAAATACTATCACTTTCCTATCAAAGCAGATAGTGCAGAAAAGTGTTGAGCTCAGTACTTATATAGTGCTTTATCCTTGTGACTTACTTTATATAAAAACAATAGGTTCCTTTGCACAATAGTAATTAAAAGTAAAAATATCAAAGTGATGAAATGTTTCATCATATGTTTTGCTCATTGACAACATAAATGGAAAATAGATATAATTATATAAACGCACTGAAATATATGTTTAACTATTTTCCCGGGCACAATTTACCTTCGATTTGGAGAACAAAATCATATACATTCTCTTACAAAGGGGGATCGCGTTCACTGAATTATTTATATATTTGGCAAAATTAATTTTTTCATTTAGTTAATTATTACATCAGTTTTTAGAAACGCAGCCAGCTTGGGCGATTTTTGCACTAATACATCTATACTGATTTCTTTGAGAATATGATACCTTGTGGTTTCTGTTTTTTTCTTGCAGGTGGTGTTAGCAGTGTTGTTGCATATGTTTTGCTAAAGTACAACACTGAGTGTGTAGGAAATGTATGCATGGTGCAATATTAACTACAACCATCTCCAAGAATTAAAATTGAAAGATATATCCTGCTTCTTTTCAATTGAGTGTTTAAAACTTGTCTCTCTATGGTCTATCACGGACATCATGACTATTAACACCACCATCCCAGTATTAATAATTTGACTATAAATACTTGGGAGGGTTCGGGGTCTAAGTTATTTTGTTAAAGAATATCTTTTCTTAAATGAAGAGGCAACCAATATTTAAAAAAAGATCCATAGCCATGTGATGAGATTATACTCACTCATTTCAAGAAAAATATGTTCTGTCTTGTCATGTAACAAATAAATAAAGGTTACCTCAACCAGACTTATCTATTGTCATTTGGTTACTGTTATATTCACCTTCATTTTATACATACATATGTAATTGGATCAAAGATCATGGGGCATAAGATGCATGGACTATTTTGCTGGTCTTAATCTTACTCTCAATGCTGAATGTAATAGGTTATGCCCAGAAAATGTCAAATGTTTAACATTATATGGTGGGGCTTATTGTAAGTCTGATGGTCTTAAATTTGCAAATTCTTTAGAAAAAATCAAGTGCCTTCTAAATGCATTTAAACATTTGTGTAC
This sequence comes from Haliotis cracherodii, assembly GCF_022045235.1. NCBI lineage: Eukaryota > Metazoa > Mollusca > Gastropoda > Lepetellida > Haliotidae > Haliotis > Haliotis cracherodii. The sequence goes on from NW_027266341.1 coordinate 32,222,521, forward strand.
ATAGTCTTGAAAAGTGTTTTGTAAAATATATAACGTAAAACCTACTTGTGAAAAAACAACTTTTAAATTGTTTTCGGGCCCTACATCATGCTATCCAGAGTTCCATAGTGATGATGCATTTCAAAGTAAATACGGCTTGCAGCCGGTATTTTGTGTATAGTTTTGTTTTTGTACACGCCTTGTTTTAGCAAATGACGTGTCTCTTCCACTCTTTTCAAGCACATCATTCAGTTTCTCTTCCATTACAACCCAGATCAGGGTTTCGAGTTTCAGCACAATCATCTTCGCACTGCTGAAGATCTGATGATGATGATGAGGAGGAGGAGGAGGAGAAATGACAAATGATGTCATGACAAATGATGCACGATGTGAAATATACATAGATGTAAACATTAGTTTGCAATGTCTGACGTCCACGTTGAATCAACGTCAGATTTCAACGTCATTTCATCTCCCATTTTCAACCAAACGTCATTTTAAACGTTGATACATCGTTGTTGTGCCTGCTGGGGTACAATGTTTGATCGAATGAATATCTAGTCAGTAATCAAAAAGACATTACAATTGATTCGTATACGCTTTCAGATCCATCACTAATTGGAAAACAATCTTTTATTACTCCGTTCGCATGATGAATTGATCTGGGGATATGTGTTTTCACTTGAAACGGTGTTTTTTTCATATTTTTTCATTGTATGAATATTTGGATAGTTTTCCATTCGATAAACCAACCAGCATAATACTTTCAATGACATCATGAACGGATTCATGAAGGAATAAATATTGCTAACACGATCACTTATCTAGATCTCAGAATAAATATTTTACATGGAAGTTAGTTTCACTTTCTGCTTTGTGAATGTCCAATTGATGTTGATACCTCCAAATATCAGAGAATCTATGTCCTTGATCAGAATCCATTGTTACCTTTAACAGATTGTGAAGTGATACTGTCGGCACTAAAGTACATGCATTCATGCTTTGACATTTCGTTAATTAGTCTGCGACTCAAGCGAAGTACTGTTGTACAGGCCTTTAATTGTTATTTGGAAATTTTCTGAACAATAAAACACGGTATTCCACTTGGTTTTCTAGCAATGAGACACCAGCTGTTTTTATCAAAGGAAAGAAACATCGTAACGAATGTTCTGTCTGAAAGTTTCGGGCATTCACAACCCCATTTCACAACAACAGAAAGACACATCCAGTAGTTATACTGACGTAACACAATACATATCTTGCAGTGGGTAATTCTACTCGTTTGTTAAAGTTGCACTACATTTATCTTTACATTGTCTTCATTCTGACTTAACCAAATGCAAGTCCCGCAATGAGTCATTAATCGTACACGTTTTAATTTATATTTCATTGATATAACTAATATGTCTCGAATTAATACGGTGCAAAATATATATGTGATGGTGAGATTAAAATAGATTTTGTCATTAATATATCTTGGACTTACGGAGAAGAAAGATAATCAAAACCCGTGAAACAAACACATTGCCTGTCTGAAGTCAAAAGCATGTAAGGTCCGACATGGACCGAATCTACTTGCAACAAGACAAATGATTCTGATAAAAGGCAAAGCTGAATATTCCCCAAATAGTCACTTGGGGCTAAGTCTGGGCTGTAGGGTGGGTTATTTAACTGTACAGCCCAGACTTTGCCCCCAGTAACTATTTCCTGTTCCGGAAAATGAAATCTGCCCTACGTGAAAGACGCTTCCAAAATGTAGAGGACATAAAGGCTGCCACAGAGGCGTGCGGATTTCTATAAAAGTGGTATTAACAGCTTGAAGGACTGAATGGAGATTATATTGAAAAGTAAAAGTGCGAAAGATATTTTGCGACTTGGTCTTATATTGAAGTTGCAAAACTTATTCAACGCCCCTCGTACATGCATGCCAAAGGTCATGGAATATTTGTAAATCCTATAAAAGAACTATAACCAAAACATGTTCCTTTGTTCCCTGGCCTCCATTTTCATGTCAATTTACGCGATATATACAAAACCAATAGATTAGATACAACTGATTCAGTGTAAGTTTATAACAGTACTCTCTATATATACTAAATAAGCAAATCATCCCACCAAAACAGGTTGATTTTCCACCCACGAACTAAATAACGATTACAAAAACAAAAATTATCGCACAGTAACGACTGCCTTGACATCCAAACACATACCGTGTATGGAAAAAGACTCACCAAGTCTCATTGTGTAATAATAAATAAGAATTTAGGTCCCCGGGTGACCACATTGAATTGGTGGTGAGGTTCGGTGATTGGGTTGGTTGCATCGCATTGGAATTCCATGGATCGGTGCGTATGTCAATTACTGGATGGTCTGATTAAATCATTTACAGATCTTCTTGAATTAAATTAGAAATAAATTTAACTTATATTCCACTCAGTTGATACACACAACGGAACCAGTGACTGAACTAACACATCACAGGCACGTGTTGGACCCAGATACCATTGGTTACATGTCACTGTGATAGAGAGGTATAATAATATTAACTCACTCAAATTACATGTGTTCAAAAGGTTTATGTGTTGCCCTTTTTATGTTTTTCATAGAAATTAGTAAATATTTACCCAGAATCTTGAATTAGAGACTTAAGACGCTTGCAAAAGCTTTAATTTTTTTGTTTATTGCAAGTTTCTGAAACATATTTCACTCAAATCTGTCATTTGCTGTCATAAGGGAAATATTTCCCAAGATAGTTATGCAGATAGTTTTTTGACGTTTTCGTGTCAAAGTGGGAACCATTCTGTTATACCTGCTAAATATAAAATAGAGAATAACCATTCTCGAGTATCCGCGGAAACAGATTCCACAGGGTTTAAAAGGCAAAATAGCGGGGAAAGTATATGAATACAATCTCAGTAATTTTTACCATAACTGTTTTGCACAATTAAAATGTATTTTGATATCTGATTTTATCTCACAAATACCAAAAGAATAATTCCATATTCACCCTTGCAATCAAACTGTTTCCTTTAAGGATATGGCAATGGCATGTTCATCCTCAATATAGTCTTAAGAACTACTTTTGCTCCAGCTGGAACAAGGCCAAACTACAAATTAAACTTAAACATTCAATAGCATATGGGAAGAATAATCACCATAAAGTGTACCTGTAAGGAAACACCTATCATTTGTTGACATCTCAGAACATGATTTGTCTACTGATTTAAGACGTCATGACGTCCTTTCTGGAGATTCGAATATTCGCTCGCAATTTGACGTCATATATCAGACGATGTTATTTTTTAGAGGGAAGTGTCGAGTAAGTTGTTCCCTATAGATGTAGCTGGTCTACGGAGTTAAACGCAAAGGCCGAACGATCGCATCCAAAGGTGGAAGAGATATGACATTCGGTATTTGGAGACTACATGTAGGTACAAATATCGACGTGAGGATTGTGAGAGTATGTGGGAAATACCAAACTTACCACCTGTTCGTAAAATGCACTTGTCCGACATTGCCGAGGTCGGAGTCATCATTATTTAAAAGAGGGTCAATATTTTCAAACCTTGTACATTTTATTAACATCCTTAAGGATGCTGTACATAATATTGATATCTTATATAAAAAGTAATCGACTCGTGGTCATTGTTTATCGTACAATAAAACACTGCAGAGAGAATGAACCACTCGGGCTACGCCCCTCATGCTTTATTCTCCCTGCAGTGTTTTATTGCACGATTGACAACTCCCACTCGTCGTTTATTTCTTAAAAAACATGTCTTCCAACAAAAATAATAATTCCAGCTTACTTCTTGCATTAGAGAAGATTATCCTCAATACAAGGCCATACCTAAACAAATTGTCCAGTGAGTTACGACACGACAATAGGATGTTGCTAGGCGTATTGACGCCGCTGTTTCTCCATGAACGCCTTCTAGCGGCACCGACCAATGATGATGCATCAGCCACCAGCATCTAGAACCCTGTCTTGTAATGACAGAAAATACGCCAAATAAGATTCAGCCCCATGTAAAGAAATTAAACATGTCCTTATAATGAATAGTATTTTATCTTTAATTAAATCGCATTCATCATAATCACGTTACGTTTCAACATTTAGCTCTTTGAAATAGATTTAAATATCAAATAAAAGCGACAAAACACTTTCCGTAATCATTTGAAATCTCAGCTTAAAGTAGAGTCCATGCTACAATTCCGACTATATCATAAGCATATATTTGTGAATCATAAAAAAGTGATGATATCAGTTCTAGTTTTTCGAGAAAAAGTGAGTGTATTCTGTCAAACTGATGATACCCTCCACAACTACATACAAAGGCATGTTAAATGTTCACGTGAACAAACATGTGAACATATGGTACACGTCAAAAGAGGGAATTTAATCGGACGTCATTCATGTTTTCGGCAAGGCCGTCTTCATATCTGAACACGAACAGGTCTTTGATCTGAGCTGATCATCTTTTGTCACGGTCTTACTCTTTGAGCGTGTTTATAGAGTTTCTATTGAAGCTTGAAATAACCATTCTCGCACCTTTTAGCCATTTGGGGGTCTTGGGCATGCCGCAAATAGAATAACTGTCAAGTGTAAGAACGACAAAAGGTTGTTTTAGTAAGCTAAATTTTAAACCATTATTACAAAGTTTACTGTAACTTGACATGTTCTCTATGCGTCTCCAATAAACGTTTTTGAAGCTTTACGAAGGTCTTGGCCGCTGATCAAGCAGCATTGTCGCAAGATGCTCTTTGAAATGAAGACACAAAAAGCTGCAGCTGTTTGAAAATGGCCCACCCTGACTTACTATGTCTACATGTAGATCTAAATATGAAACAGGTAGACAAATCAGTGGAAGGGAATTTGCTGTTTGACCATTATTGAACTATGTCAGATCATGGATGTAACTGAAGATTAACCTCAAGGCACAAATTCCCTTGCTTACATTTTGCAGGAACAGGAGTTTCATTCGTGTCCATGGTGATGCCTTAATGGTCTATCCCCAAATTCCACATAGCTGTTATCTCCCAGGAAGTCTAGCATTGCACATATGGTCTTCTCGGTAAGCTTCAGAAGTCACATGCTTTCATTTGTGACAGGTTGTCCTGAAGGATGGAGATGTAAGTATATCTATGTGACAACTTCCACATTTATCAAGGAATGAAGGGTTCCCTTCAGCTGGTCGTGTGAGATAGTGGTGTAGAGAAATAAAAGGGAATACATCAAAGTGGAACACATCACCTATGAGTTGCATAGTCTACCGAAGCGGACAGCTAAATGTGTTCTGGATCAATTACGAAGTACGCGGATACGCTATCTTCCCTCAAACAATCATATTTCCTGTGGATTATAAATTCTCCGAAAGAGCCATTTAATAACATAGCTTGTTTTGAAAGTGATCACATGAAAGATACATCAATAAGTTCATAATTGAAGGCTGTAGCTTACACGTGGGTAAATACTAGTGAATGAACTGCGAATGTATGATAAGATTTAACAATTGAAATATTAAATTAGGGTCTTGCCTGTAAGTAAGAGAGGATTGGGTCATTATCTGCTGTAAGCTATCATGCATGCTCCATGACTTCAACCCGAATGTCTATCAGTTTTTGAGAATGTTTACTCCATATTTACTATAAACAAAGGGAATAGAGAGTATTAAGACATGCATGATGATCATTCAGAAAAAAACCCTTTCGATCTGCTCTCTAAACGAATATCAAATAACACATAGACACGCAACATTTAGATCTTGATAGGTCTCAATGTGGTGGTAGTTTAATTTGGGTTCATGTCTTAATTGTTTTAGAATTGTCAAAGGAATCCCCAAAGTAACCGTTCTGCTTTAAATAGTTTATAGAGTAATGTTTTTTTGCGGATGATGTTATAGCGCGCCACGGTCGCAACCTAATTGCAAAGGTTAAACACACTTACTTAAGATCGAGCTCACGTTGATTCGTGAAACTTCAGACAAGTAACTGAGGAAGAAGTTAGGCAAGGGTGTTAGGTGAGGGTGACCTTTGTCGACAACAGTGTCTACCTGCAGAAAAGGGCAGGGTCACCCACATCCCACAAATATATGTTTGTTTGTTGTTTACCGCCGCACTCAACACTAATTCAGCTATATGACGGCTGTCTGTAAATAATCGAGTCTGGACCAGCCATTTCAGTGACTGATATCATGAGCATCGATCCATCGATCAACGCAACTGGGATCGATGACAGGCATCAACTGAGCCATCGAGCCTCTTATAAGCAAAGTACTTTTACGGCAAGCATGGGTTGTTGAAGACCTATTCTATCCGGATCTTTACGGGTCACAAATCGTATCTGGTCTGATTTGAGGTTATACCACGCGTTCATGATGATTACACTCATATGCAGTGACATGCATGCGTGTGTGTGTTGGTTTGTTGTTGAAGGGAAAATGCAAGTACCATCTATTAACGTCTTTTAGTATGAGATGGAGATAGAACCACCGACCTTCCAATCTCGCTTGGTCAAGGAAAACGTATCAAAATGCAACAGAATTTTGTTTCAATCACTGCTGTATGGATTCCCCGAGTTTGCTTGATAAATCCAAATAAAGAAAGACCACCTGTCCTTGATAGGAATCAATTTGCACCTTTAACAGACAGTAAAACCGTTCTACATTACTGCAGTACATGCAAACACCTTAATGTATTTCGATAATTATACTGCGACAATTTATACCGGTGTACAAGTCATTTTATTGTTATTTCCTGACTAGTAAAATATTGCATTCCACTTGTTTTCCCAGCAGTGAAATACCAGTGGGTGTGATTATCAAAGGAAAGGGAAAGCATTAACGACGGTTTTGTCTGAAAGTTTAGAAAAACACAACCCACACCAACAGCAACGACACGTCCAGTAGTCTTCATACTGACGTAACATAATACATGTCTTGCAGTGGGTAATTCTACACGTTTGTTCAAGTTGCATTACATCTATCTAGATCTGAATGCTATTCTACGGTGGATAATTTAACGATGCTATTTCAGTTTGAAAAATCAATACCTTTTTCATAAGAAAGATAATCTAAAACCCGTGAAAGTTTTTATTGTCTGAATTATGCGAAATACCAATGTATCTGATTAAAAACCAAAGCTGCCTTTTCGCAAAATAAAATGAATTTTGCTTTTAGAATACGCTTTGAAACGTTGGCAATTCTGATTCATTACATTCAGAGAGTACATGTTGAAGCAACTACCAGTCATGTATCGTTTATCACTTAAGAGATCTAGGATTCTTACAGATGACTGGTATCAAACATATGTGTAAGATCAAATTCCAGGCCAGTGATTGGCTACTCCATGGCGATGACCTGAGGTCAGATTATGACGGACTACTTTACAGATCGTAAAGTTGCTCGTGCTTCAGTCGAATGTCCACCTACGTCTGTGTTGAACCTAATGGTTATAGAGTATAAATAGATATATTCCCGTGTTATGGGTTTTCGGAAGCTTAAGAAACATTCGCTAATCACAAGAACCGAAAAACATCTCATTCACTTATCAAAGACAGCTTTATCTAAACATCAAGCCATCATCGGAGTATTTACAATGTCTGTTGACACCACAACCCTCGTTATAGCGGGAGATATTCGCGATAAAAATCGTCTGAAAACGTTTGATGTCCGAAAACATATAACCCGACGATATATATGTCTCTCCTCTTCAACCCTCACTTCGAAGTCGACTAAAATTCGAAATACATCACGCACACTAAAAGCTTTGAATTCTGTTGGAAATTCCCTCTTCTGTAATAAATATCATCCATTGGCAAAGCAAAATTACCGTGTGTTTAGAAATCTAAATATCGGATATTTAGTCGAAGGAATGAATTTCAAAAATAGCACATTACTGATCACGGGAATCTGTTTTTTACCAAACCACCAATGATAATTCTGGAACGTCGCCGAGGAACATGGAATCGTTTCGAATGTTATGGAATATCCCTAAACACGAACGCCGAAGTGCACTTTCCGCCATTTTGGATAGTATTGACAAAAATCACGTTTCACGTATGCGGGTTATGAAACGCACATTAGATCACGTTCATTTCAAACTCAGCTGCGATACATGCATCCCTGACTTCGTCCTACATTTTAGAATCAAGTGACAAATGGTCTTTGTTGCAAACACAAATTATCGCGATGACATCAAGCGAAATAAACTAGGTGTGGAAACGAAAACTGTGCTCGGAAAACTGTACAGATTTTACACACTCCCATTTTGAGAGATCACTTCGTCTAATTGTTGCGTACATTTGCTGACGCGTTTGAGAATATCCGTGGACAGAGTATCGTAGCACGAATTATATAATTAGAATATATATATACATTACAATGATCAGGGAAATTCAACAGAAATCGTAAACGTTTCCGTCCTGTGTGACGCCATGACTGACGCAAAGTCACGCACAACGACGACGGTAGTTATCTGCAAATTCTTTTGGTTACATTAGAAATTGCTTCTGATTACTTACATGACACATTTACGTATATAACATCCCTCAATCAACGAAAATCCTCCTTTGAAAATCCCGCGTACTGTTAGGTAGAAGTCGGTCACCGGCCCTTGATGTCATACTGTAGTAAACATTGTTGTACATATTTGGTAATTTCTTTGAGGTGAATTTTTTTTAACTTGGCATCATGCGGATTCTTTGGTCTTATCTAGTTTGCACTATCATCATCACCTTCGTAATCCACAGATGGCGGAAACGTTTAGGTTTAGGTGTAGGGTCACATTATTTATGAATAGTAAGCAGTACGTCGGATTACGTCACTTATGACAGTTGTGTTATGTATTAATGCGCCACTGCCATTATGAGAACAGACCAAATGCATCGATTCGATGCTAAGAAACAGATTACTGCACTCGTGCCTGTCAGATACCATTGTTCTCACAACTGGTTGTTACAAAGCGTATCTAACTCGCTTTCGCTCGTTATAGATACGTCTTGAAACAACTCGTTGTAAGATAAATTGTATTTGACAGGCACTCGTGCAGTAATCTCTATTTACTACATGTCATTTTGATCGTGTGTAATATGTGCATCTAATAGGTGATTTTACAGTGACATAGTCTCTATTAACGACATATGGAACGTTCTTTCCTATATGTACCACTCTAATATACTAGATGCAACTGACAAATAATATTCTTCACATATGTTCACATGCGCATACAATAATTATAGTAATAATAAATATAAGAAGATGAATGTCAAGACGCATGGTGAAAACAAGGCATTCCGCAGTTTTCTTTAACGAGCCAAGGGTATAGGATATAATCTCAAAGGTCAAAGTTGATTTCGTTGATGGTTCTGTGCTGATGGAAGTGAGTGTCAACCAAGCAAAGTGCCAGATCAAATCGGCACAGGTTCAGTTTCTCCCGGGAAGGCTTTCTGAACTACCAGACACGTGAAAATCAGGGTTAAGAAATGGTCTTCAGCAACCCATGCTTGCCATAAAAGGCGATTATGTGCGTCGTAAGAGGCGACTAACGGGATCGCATGGTGAATGGCTGACTTGGTTGATTCATGTCAAAGTATCCCAATTGCGTGGAAACGATGCGCATGATGTCAATCCCTTCCCTTCCCTTCCTTATTATTACAGACCGCCGTCAGTGCGGTGTTAAACAACAACCAACCAACCAACTGAACGACCACTGCATCGAGTTTAAGTGCAGTGTGTGGAGAAGAACAGCAACATTCCGAAGTCCTTTGCTTGGAAGAAGTCGACTGGCCTGAAAAGTTAAACAGAAGGCTTTCTGTTCGCTGCTCAGGACCAGTCACTTCCACTCGAAATTATCAGTGTGTGATTGTGCATCCAAACGTAAATATGAAATGTAGATTATGCAATGAATTTAAAGAGACTGTCAAACAAACTGTCAGTGGATGCCCAGCTTTGGCAGAAACACAGTATCTTAAGCGATATGATTGCGTGGCTCGATCCTTTTATTACCATCTTCGCCATACTTGTGGTTTTAACCGGGAGGTCCAACCATGGTACGACCCGGAATATGTACAGGGCGTCATGGAAAATGATAACTATAACATTCTTAGGAATAGGCCCGTATACAGCCTCAGACCTATCAAGGCCATCAACATCTTGATCAAATGAAATCATTTATATCCTCTGAATTCCCTGTCCCTTTGTACACAATTGTAATTGACAAAATTCAGGAAAACATATATATGAGGACCTCGCTGTCGAAATATGATAATAATAATAATAATAATAATAATAATAATAATAATAATAGGGGTGTAAAACGCCTAAATCCACGCGCAAAGTCGCTTGAAAACCACAGTAAAGATTAAGTCAAGTCAACAAAGGCAATCTTGAAAAGGTGAGTCTTTAATCGGCGCTTAAAGATCTGGAAGGTCATAAAGATCTGACAACTCAACGTTCGATTTGGCGATCGATACACACAGTTGCATCAGTGAAGGAAAAGTAGCCAGGACCATACCTGAAGTCTTCACTTGAGGAAGTTAGAGGAGAATCAGAGTGCACATGATGGTGTGTACCACTAAAGTAAGTCACGTGAGTCCAATGGGCATTACCTAACGAGAACTAGCAGGTAAGGCAGATAAGTTTATTCAAACGCAAATCATCATACCCAAACAGACTTGTTTCCACTACCACCACCCCAAATTAATGAATACATACATACATAATGCGTGATGTGTTGGCTATAAAAAGGATTATCATAGCTGTTGTGGTTGTTCATGCAGAAGAGAGGGAATCAATTCCATACATGTACGTGTACCCGGACCTGATATTGCTGAAATATTGCTGAAAGCCAGCTGAAGTGATCCTTTCTATTGAAGTCGGCTTCCAATATTCTGATGAACTCTTTTACAAAACCTTTGACAGAATAACATATCATACACGTATGTGTCTCTTAGGCATTTCAGAATATAAATAAAAACGCCCAAACCATCAGATAATCATCATAATAAACAAAAGCGACAAAGCCCTTTCAATAATTCAAAGAAATCTCGAAATTGTCGAGCATGTGTTCATGAATCACTGTCCAATAATTATCATTTGTTTAATTTTTAACGCCGCACTAAATATTCCAGCTATATGACAGTGGTCTGTAAATAATCGAGTCTTGGCCAGACAATCCAGTGATTGACATCATGATCATCGATCCACGCAATTGGGATACGATGACATGCATCAACCAAGTCAGCGAGCCTGACCACTCCCATAAAAAAGCAGGTCTTCAAAAACAGAAACGCACAGGTAGTTTTCTAGTAAGTTTATTGTACCTAATAAGTCGATATATATATAATTTAATATCATAGATACAAACATTAAATTTTGGAGCTCGATAGTTACATGTTGTCGTTGAACAAAGGCATTGAAAACTGTTCATTGTCATGTCACAGAAGGCAACACGGTTGCGCTTAACTAAGCGTCTTGTGTGAACGCCCCGGGCAGCAATCACGGCTCTGCATCTCCTTGGTAATGACTGGATAAGTGTACAGCGGAATTTCTATGCAGTTCTGCTTGTAACGCATTGGCCAGTTATGTGAGTGTCTACGGCGTGTCTGCGACGTTGACGTACACGTCGATCGAGTTCACCCCAGAGGTGTTCGATTGGGTTGAGATCTTGAGATCTCGACGGCCAGGGTAAGGCGTTGATGTTGGCATTATGAAGATAGTCTACTGTGAGACGAGCTGTGTGCGGTGGAGCCTTGTCCTGTTGAAACAGCTCCCTCTGGCGGTCAATGATAGGAAGAGTGTGAGGTTGAAGAATTTGATCCATGTAGCGATTTGCTGTAAAATTTCCCTGAACCACAACCAAGTCAGATCCCCCCCCCCCCCCCCCCACACACACACACACCGAATGAAACCGAATTTGTCAAATTCACGTACACAATGTGGGGCAAAATGCTTATTTCGACGACGATAAACACGTTGTCTTCCATCTCGCGTGTGAAAAAGAGATAGTGATTCATCGCTAAACCACACTCGTCTCAAGGTTTTTCAAATTCCAAGGCTGTAGGGTGTGGCACCAACGCAAACGTCGCTGTCGATGGATCTGTTGCACAACAGGGACGATAAATGGTCTTCTTAGTCGGATTCCAGCCTCGCGAAGATGGTTCCTGACAGTCTGGTCCGATATCATCCTCAAACCATTGATGTGTCCTGCAGTCTCCGTAGCTGTGGCATTGCGATGACGTAGGTGGAACAGTCGCATGTAGCGATCCTGTGCATGGGGTGGTAACTCTTGGTCGGCCGGATCTCGGACGGTCATCAGTGGAATTGAACTGTGTGTATCGGTCACAAAGGCGGCAAATGATGCTGTGGTTGACGTTGAAGTGGCGTGCAACACAAGACTAGGATTCCCCTCTTTTGATACGTCCTATGGCGATTTTCCGATCGGCAGCGCTGAGTCTCGGCATTTTCGAACTTGAAAAATGTTGACAATTGATTGACAAATTATTGGCTTAAGCTTGCCTTTTTATGGCCAATATCACGAGTTACGAATACCATAACTTGCACGTACATTTTGCTTTACTGTTTTACTCCGTGACATTTTTTAACAAGTGTGAAATCAATGCCGTTTAAGACATTGCACATCGACAATTGCTGCGTTTTGACGCACCGTTTGTCGAATATCAGGCCAGTGACACTTTCCAATAACATATATACAATTTATATACCTGCTTTTGCGTTGTCAGGTTCCATGATCTACATACTACCTGTGCGTTTCTTTTTATGAAGAGTGTATATCAGACAGACAGTTTATTTTGCATGGAGGCCATCAGACCCATAGTACAAAAAGGTTTTACACGTACGATCTAACCGTGTGTTTTTACTGTGAAGATATAATTCAGGATCCTGGGAACCTTTAAAAAGACATTAACATATGTTGACTGACAAATTCTTTGTATAAAAATTATCATTTTCAGTTTAGGGAATTAAATATTTCCGCTCACTATGGTAAAGCACACAATGGTATATACAGAGACAAAACCCTTTCCACATCAAATAGAAATGTCTGCTTATGGCAGAGTTGTTTGTACAATTCCGACTATATCATGAGCATGACTGTGTTTATGAATCACTTTCAAATAGTAATGATTCCAGGTGTTCGCAAAAAGGTGAGCGTTTCATGCCACACTGGTGCAAAGGCAAGCCAATTGCTCCTCTACGAAGCAACTGGATATCAAGGGTGTTATGACCACTTCTAAAGTTAGTTAGCAGTCTTTTATACCCACAAATATTAATATTTAAAAGATAATGTTCACAAGTTACATTAAGTTTATGAGACAGAAAATCCAAGTGATGTATTCCAATATGCACCGTCATAAACTCTTTCACATCTTGTGCAAACCTGACGCAGACAAAACCATAAAGGAATTACAAAGATTTTACATAAGTTGGGCGTTTTCTGTGGGCCGTTAACAATTACATTTTATAACATTTAGATGGATATCTACTTGGGTGTAATTGTAATATTTTTAGCTTGGCTTAATACATTAAATATGATAAATAATATGCAATGGAAATCAACCTCATTCTCCTTAGGCATCTGCATTGTCTGCCCTCTACCCTGCAGGTAGCAAAATTTACAAACCTTTCGGTGTACTGTTACGATACTTACTGTTTTCTCAAAACCCCAGATTTCTGCTCTATATTGAAGAGGGTACAATATTGGTACTCTTCTTATCAAATATATATAAACCACTCGCTTCTTATCAAATATATTTAAACCATCTCATGACATCTTATGAAAGACCTAACGGGCTAAAGAGCTTAACTGGCTTTCTCAGATAAAGTTTTACAAGCTCTTGTCCATACCAATTTGGTCGTAACCGTATGCCCTAGATATTTATATGCGTTTGCAGTTTCCATAATTTCATCATTACATTTTTCTTCTTCATATTTTGATAATGGACCTCCCATTTTGAAAATAATACTTTGACTGTTATCAATATTAATGTCCATGCCCCACTAATAAGAATATAAATACAATGTGTATCATAAGATGGATAAATGAACACCACCATGTATTGATGATACCAGGTACTCGTGAAGAGTTAAGGATATGCTGCCCACTGTAAATCACGATTACTATCACATTGGTCATAAGTAAAAATAGGTGATAACATCGCACATCATGTTGGTTACTTATGTGAAAAAGATGAAATTGTCCTCAACATTTCTGCCATAAAGATTTTTGAAAACTTTACTAAGACCTTACATGCTGTAACCCTGATGAAATAATTCACTAGGAAGATCTAGAGACGTTTGACGCTCGCTGAAATCTTCACTGAAAGAGCATTATTGATTGTACGAAATCCCAATGCTGGAAATGCCGGAATAACACTTGACACAGAGGAAAAGTTGACCATTGGCAACTCTGCTGTCACACAGCCCCGTGGATAGACTTTTGTCACATGTGAATCAGTGGAAACGGTTTCACCGGTCTATTTCACCTCCAGCTCAGGTGGGCAAATTGGTAGAAGTTGAGTGTTAAGGAGGTGGCCATCCGACCACCATCGAATAACATCAGATATCGATATACCCTAAGCTCAGGCTGGACTTCCAAGCCAGTTACCGAGCTTTGACTTTGCCAATCCGAACAGATATTCCGATTCGCATGCATACACTAACAGATCGGCAATGAGGTGAGCATTATTTGTGCCCATGGGGATGCCTATCTCCTGCCTAAATGCCCGTCTTGCACCACATTTCACATTAACGTCATCTGTGAGGAAGTATTGCATTCACATTTTCTCAGTAACTATCCGCTATTATTTGCTTTCACTTATGACAAACCGTTCTAAGCTCACTCAAATTACATGAGTTTTAGAAATTTGTCTTGACATTTAATACACTTCTTTTTCAAACGTTTCCGAAAACAAGAAAGTGTTTACTCAGAATCTTGAATTAGTTCTTGGCGCTAGCAAACCGTTTTGTATTTTTAGTTGTTATTGCATGTCTTTGAAACATATTTCAATCCAATGTGTCATTCATTTACTGTCATAAGGGAACTATTTTGGTTTTAAACTCATGCAAAATGTTATTGTTTTCGCGTAAGAATAGTTGCCATTCTGTTCCGCCTCTTAAGGTCATTTTGACCGTATCTAACAACTCAGCATTTTTCACACCAATCAATAAAAATAGAAAACTCAGTAGCACCTTTGATAGCATTGTTAACAAAATATATTGACCATAATGTGATGTGAGGAGATCATCGGTCATGTGCTGATACCCCATAAAAGGTAGAACGTATTGAGAACAGATCTTATAACCAAACATTTTGAATTTTGAATCACCAGTTTGTTCATTATGTAATGAACTATCTGAAACAATCACTCATGTTTTATGTAATTGTCTCTGTGTTGTTGATATATGAAGAACCTTTTCAGATTGGCTTGGAAAGTATACAGAAGGCAAAGTTTATTTTAGTAACGAACACGTATTTTGGGGATTTAAAGAGATGAATAACAATTCAATCAAAATAGTAATTATGGTGACATAATCTATGCTTTACGCATTTAAATATTAAAAGTAATGCCATGTTTTACGAAGTCGGAAATAAATACCTAGACATTATTCAATTCAAATTTATTGCATATTGAAACTTATTAAGCAAGTTTCCATGACTTCTGGTCCTCTTTAATAAATATTTAGAGCTCTGTGTAACTATGGTATTGAAAATGTAGGGAAATAAAATATATATAATGTTAACTGTAATAACATATATACAAATCTTTAAAAAAACACTAATTTAATCTTACATCTCGCTTTAGAGAAAACTATCCTCAATAGAAGACCATGCCGCAGCAAATTGCCCAGTGAGATAAGACACGACATTACGATGTTTCCAGGCGTATTGACGCCGCTGTTTCTCCATGACCGCCTTCTACAAGCATCAACTGATGATGATGAATTCACCACCAGCATCTGAACCCTGCTAAGTGATGACAGTAAATACATCAAGTAATTATCTGTTGCTTACAAAGAAATAAGACGTGTCTTTATAAATGAATGGACATTTTAACTTATATGAAATCTCATTAATCTTAATCGCGTTGAATGCATTTATGCATTGGCCATGTTTTCAACATTTAGCTTTTGGAAATGCAAATATAGAACGTCATTTAAACATGCAATTGAAGATTTCAAAGTTTGGGGGCCTTAGAATTTGTTACCATATGTTCTAAACTATGATGACACCAGGTCATAAAAAAACTACGATACAGCCACATTAGCCGTGTTTTCAACATTTAGTTTTCTTAAATGAAAATGCAAATATAAAACACTATTTAAACAACATGTCAATACGTTTTTCGCCCTTAGAAGTTGTAATTATACGTTTTAAACTGTGATAACACCTGGCCATGAAGGATTACTATACAATTAACGCAGATTATTCCGAATTGGAGGTTTGCAATAATACATTATCGCATGCAATACAGTAACGAAATCCTATAATAACACAAATCAGAGAATGTAATTATTTTGGGACTCCCATTCGTCTAACGGCACTTTGAACAGTATTTCAGCCATGCCATGGAGAACGAGCTGAATGTGGTAAACAGCCTACATGTTGAGAGGCGAAGACACTTAAAACATTGCTGAAATCAATCAGCACGGGTATGACGCTGCCTGATCAAGGTTAATAATCGGGACGAATTGACCAAGGACCAGCGAATCCTGGCACACCATTGCCCCCAGACCTTGAATCACTGAGCGTCCTTTAGAACATCAGGAAGTACGATAATAGGCATCCTTCAATAATGTCAAACATTTAGATTTGGAGCACAGTCCTCAACACTCGTATTATTGCTGTAGACAGATCAGTGTTATTTTGCCAACCAACCCAACAGACATCTTCTAGTTGTCTATATATCCCACATGATCCTTGCGTAAATATTTGTCTTTCAATGTCGACAAGTATCGACACTGCATCACGATTGAACGGTAATGGCTAGCTGACATGAGAGAGACGGTCTGGTGAATATCTGATGAGTCGCCTTGCTCAGACAGCAGAGGTAGACACATATACGTTCACTGTTTTTAACTTTTGCCAGTACACCTACAATTTATTATGTCGTTAAACCCAGTCTATACTTCCACGTGTTTAGGACGAGCAGTGACAGCATCACACAAGTGCTCATTGGTCTCTACGGCGTGCTTGAACCAAGATACCGGTGAATGGCTATGCTTTAGATAAAACGGAATATATTTCGTTTAACTCGATTCATTTGAATAAAACGAAAAGCTAAGAACACACAAAACATGTTATGGGTTAACGTCTGTGTGAATAAGAGCCACAAAACCTTTCCCATATTCATAACAATAAGAGGCATGTGTTTTTGAATCACTATCAAATAGTGACGATACTAGGTGTTTGCGAAACATTTTTCATCAAGAGTTGTATACTGCCCTTTGAAATCTTGGTTGAAAGAACAAGCTCGATTGTACCTCAAATGTGAAAACTTTAAACGTAAACACCATAGGATTGAGATGATGGAATATTGCACGACATATAGAAACACTTGACTATTGGAAAATTGAAGTCATCCCATATGTAATGCAGTCTTGTGGAGAGTGGTTTGTCACTTTATCTTCATGCATAGCGAGTGAGTTTGATTTTTAGCGCCGCTTTTCCAAACACGAAGCAGACGAGGTGGTCTAACTGGTCTCCTTTATTTTTAGTTTAGGTTGGTAAATCAGTGGAAGGGAATTAGCTATTTGATGGCTATTGAACGCGTTCCGATCATCGATATACCTGAAGCTGACGTTAAACTTCTTGGATAAAGTACCTGATTTTGACTTTGATTGTTTTGCTAATCAGAGCAGAAATACCGATATATGTGCATAAATAAACAGATCCGCAAGAAGGGGAAAACAGTTGGTGCCGATGGGGATGCCCACTTCTTGTCTAAATGTCTTACAGCGACATTTTACAGAGATGTTATCAATAAGGAAGTCCAGCATTTCACATATTGTTTTCTCAGTAAACGTCACATGACATTTGCTTTCATTTTGGACAAATTGTCCTGAACCTCTAAAGATAGATATGTATCTGCATCTTTGGTCACCACAATTTGTAACAAAAGCCTCATGGACCAGGAAACGAAGTGTTACCTTTGCGTCCTCAACGAGCAACTGTTCAAATCTTTGTGTTACTTGTGTCATTCTGTTTGGTTCACGGACCAAAAAACATAGGCAGCTGCCTTTGATTAGGAAGAGACAGGCTGCAACTTATTTTCAGTAATGAACATTTGCAATGGCTTTTCACACCAACCAACAAACGCATCTATATGCATGCACGTCTCGTAATGAGTAATTATTAATGGGATATTACATTTGCATTGTGTCTCGCATTAATAGTATGCACGGTTGTAACTGTAACTGTAACTGAGATGTATGTTTAAGATATCCTCATAGAAAAGAGAGAACCTTAACACTATGCTAAAAGTTATGCCTATAATTGACTTAGCCACTGCGAATTGTTGGCAAAGAATTCTTACATACAATTTTTAAAACGCTTGATAAGAAGTTATTCATCTATTCTACATGCGTAGACGTTATCATGGCCCCGTTGAGGCTCGTATCAAATAGCCAGAGAAGTTCTCTGTCTTTTGACGAAATATGTCCTGTAAAATTCATAAATCCCACGTTTATATTTGTATGGTGGAATCGATGCACGGATGAACATACATGTATATACATGCCGGTATTACTTATACCTGCAAATAGCCCAAAACAAAGAAGTGTCTGAAATATTATACTGATACAACAATACATATATGTATTCTTGTATTAATAATTAATGTCGTGTTGTACACAAGTTAAGTTTTCAGGCTATTTATGTTTTTGAACATATTTGCAATAACCATGTTTTGTTCAATAAAGGGAATTCTTAACGTATTTGTTGAAACACCATAACTGACTGTGATTATTTTTGTGAACCAGCTATGTCATGTCAAATGTTTCAGTGTTACATAACGCAAGCTTATTTATACTGCGACTATAACAAGAATATTATGATATTGTCAATGGTGTGACATATGTAACTAAAGCGACAAAACCCTTTCCATAACCAATAGAAATCTCTGCATTTCAGTCGATTGTTCGATTCCGACTATATCATGGGCATGTGTTTATGAATCACTGTCGAATAGTAATGATACCAGGAGTTCGCGAAAAGATGAGCGTATCCTGTCCCACCGGTTGCACCCGTCACAAACACATGCAAAGGCAAGTTAATTGTTCAACCACGGGAACATATGGTACAATTCAAAATAGAAAATTGCACCGACATGATGTTTGTCACTAATGCGTCACATTTGGAAATGTCCTCCTCATCTCTACCATAAAATATTGTTAAAGCTTTCCTGGGGCCGTGGATCATGTAACCTTGATCAAACAACTTCTAAGCATGAGTCGTATGATGCTCTTTGAAATCTTGGTAGCAGGAGCTTGCTAAATTATCAATTTTCCATGTGTCTATACACGGCGTTGACAGTTGTTTAAGACATTATTAGTTCTTTGATGAACATACATATTTTCAGAGTGCTAATGGCGCTCATTTCCCTAAAAGACAACTTCTTTGAGAGGCATTTAGAATTTGGAGTACTGAATAAGGAATAGGGTATATGGATGAACAACTTCTATATTACAATTAGGAGCGACGTTTCGGTGTAGGTTCTAACACCGTTATCAAGCAAGTCATCACTTGAAGTTGTTCATCCATATATCTTATCTTTACTTACTCTCTGATACATGTTTGTTTCCTCTGCAGACTAGCCAACTGTAATGAGGGAATCCATTGCTAAAGCAACTAAAACCTTTCCAAAATGATATGAAATCTCTAAATCTCTATGGAAAGTCAACAGTACTATACCGACTATATCACAAGCCTGTTGTTATGACTCACGACTGACTCAAATAGTGATGATACCAGGTGTTTGCGTAAAGGTGAGCATATCCTGCCCCACCAGTGGCACCCGTCACAACAACAAGCCACACCCACACACCAAAATACACCAACCAATACAAGCCCACATAATGACTACACACATCTCACCAACCAACTCAAGCTCCATCCACACACCCAAACACTATACCTAATGACACTCGCACGCTCAAATCACCATCATCAACCCCATCACCCCAATCAAGCCATACTCAAACACCAATCCCCATTCCCCTCACACTTAAACACTGTACCAAGCCACACATACACCTGAACACACCATAACAAGCCACACTCACAAGCCAAACACCCCACTAACCCACGCACCTAATCTCCACACCAACCCAGTCAAGTCATACCCACACTCCAAGACACACGTGCATCTAAACTCATTGTAAATTGCATGAATGTATCACTACAAATCAGTGGTGACACCAGTGCCCTAATGCCTCCAACAAACATACCTTGTAGGCATAACATTTTCGTTGGAGGGGCATCGATGTTTCTCCATGACCGCCAGTCTACCTGCACCATCAGATTTATTGTCTGTATCCGCCATCAGCGTCTGTAACCCTGTTATGTGATGTCAGGAAAATGCATCAAGTAATCTACTGCTGTTTGTAAAGAAACCACATGTGTCCCTGTAAACGAATGAACCTTTTACCATAAATTCAATCACAGGCGTATCTTAATCATGTGAGACACGTTTACTGCACTGCACACTATGTAAACACTTAGCGCTTTGCATTGTCAGTGCACACACGTGAAAACATGTCTTTTTCATTGTTTTAAGGTTGATAACACAATGCCATTTCGGCGTATTTCAAGCTATTGGATTTCAACTCATTTGAAACAAACTAGTTTAAAATGTAACAGAGGTGTATTACTGTTCCCTCTGGTCGTCACAGTGCTAAATCCATCATTCGAAATTGGTTTCATGTGAATCATTTCGTGCATGTTTTTTAAGAAAAACGCTTTTGCACCTAATGTATGAAAAAAGAACGTATCAATAGTATCATATTGGGATTCCAAATTCAAAAAAGAAATCCAGAACAGGTCACATATAATAGGGATCGGGTGTTTACTATATGTGATAAATTGTTGTTGGTTCTGTCCTATATATCGACCGTATTGACATCAGGGAAATTATCTTCCTTTGTTTGAAACAAACAGTAATTTTTACACTTGACAATGGCTGCAGATTGATAAAAAATAAAAGCGAAAAAGAAATTCCATAATCATACGAACGATTGAACGATTCCGGTTATATCACAAGTAGGTGTTAATGAATCACTTTCAAATAGTGATGATACAGTTGTTCCCTAGAATGTGACCATATCATTCCCCATCGATGGCACCCGTCGCAAACACATGCAAAGGCGAATCAACAGTTGATCTAAAAAAAACATGTAATTGTATGGTAAAAGTCAAAATAGGGAATTGCATCGGACATGTCTTTCATAAAATTGTCTAAAAGCTTTGCTGAAGTCTTGAAGGTTGTAACCCTGATCAAACAACTTCTGAGAGAATCGTCGTATGACGCTCGTTGGACACCAAACTGTTGAAAAAAAATATTGCTTGACAGGGCAAGTTGACAGTTGGAAAGTTGAAGGTACCCTCTTGTCATACAGGATTTTTTGTCACTCGGAATCTTTATGCATAGTGAGTGAGTGAGTTTGGTGAGTGGCTTTTAGCAATAGTACAGTTATATCATGGCGTGTAAGCTTAATGTGAGAGGAAAGCTCGACGTGATGTAGGTCTCGGGGCGAACCGGGATTCGGACCCGCAATCACAGGTTTCTTGTGTGTCCAAAGGATGCAACTCTGCAAAGTACACTTAGACAACTGGGTCAGCCGTGCTCACTTATGCAGAGATCTAATAATGAAACAAAGGAGGTGGTTGCAGTGGTCTCTATTATTTCTAGATCAGATGTGGAAATCAGTGGAAGCGAGTGGGCTGTTTGACTATTATTGAACGATATCAGATCATCAATATACCTTAAGCTTAAATCAAATTTCTTGACCAAATTCTCTATTTTTGATTGTGCCAATCCTAGCAGAAATTCCGATTCATATGCATAAAGAAACAGATCAGCAGGGAAGGGAGCACAGTTGGTATCCGTGAGGACCTCATGGTCCTTGCAATGAAAGTAGCCACATAAAGAAACTGTGCACGGAGAAAATATATTCTGGATTGAAATACAACACAGCAAGAATAAAATCATGCAGACGCGGTAGCAGCTGAATGATCGGACCATAAGAAATTGTCAACGGGACCTGAACAACATCTGTTACGATGACGTCAGAAGATCAAAATGGAGTAGGGGGTCAAACGACAAAGTCACAAAGTCAATAACGGGTATGACCACCCTGTGCGTGAATCACAGCAGAGCATCAGCGACGCATGGAGTATACCAAATGGGCATGGAAGGCCTGGGGAATGGCCTGCCATATCCTCCTCAAACCCTGTGCCAAGTCACGGACGTTATCTGGAGGATGTGGAAGACGACGCAGACGGCGCCCCATTTCATTCCACACATGCTCTATTGGGAAGAGATATGGAGAATATGCAGGCCATGGCAGTAACATGACATTGTTATGGTGAAGGAAATCCATTGCGACCCTATCCGTGTGAGGACGAGCGTTGTCCTGTTGAAATGTCAATCCCGGGCCATGACGTTGCAGGAAAGGAATGACCACCGGCCTCAGAATATGATCTCTGTAGCCAACAGCGGTGAGATTGCCCTGAACAACCACCAAAGGGGTTCGGTGCCGTGCTGTTATCCCACCCCAAATCATCACAGAGCCACCTCCAAAACGATTCCTCTCCACAATACAGTTGCGTGCATAACGTTCTCCCAAACGCCGGTAGACACATTGGCGCCCGTCACTGTGGGAAATGTTGAACCTCGATTCATCTGTAAAGACAACATTTCTCCACCATATTCGAGGTTGGCGAACACG
Source organism: Haliotis cracherodii (assembly GCF_022045235.1). Lineage (NCBI taxonomy): Eukaryota > Metazoa > Mollusca > Gastropoda > Lepetellida > Haliotidae > Haliotis > Haliotis cracherodii. Next base: position 32,245,461 of record NW_027266341.1, read on the forward strand.
ATTTCGACACCATCTTAGACGGTTGACTCGATGACGGTGTGTCAGGATGGGACGTATGGCAGGGCGTCGTGGTCGAATCTCGTACTGACGTAAACGATTCCTGACAGTGTTGGGATGGATACGTCCAGGAATTGTCTGGGACGTCGTTACTGCTGTTTGGAACTTGTGTCGGAGATGTGTAACTCGAATCCATCTGTCCTGTCTTGGCGTCGTTACTCGGGGACGTCCTGAACGTGGGTGGTCGGCAACGTCATTTGTGTTCTGATAACGCCTCACCAATGCCGATATCGTGTTACGATGGCATTGGAAATGTGTTGCCACCTGTTGTTGCCTCATTCCCGCTCGGATCATTCCAATGGATTCATGACGCTGTGCAGCTGTCAATCTTGGCATGACTTGCTTGTGATATGCTTGTGTCTGCGCCCGAGAAGTTTTGAATTTTGGAATGACCACAGATCATGCTTTCCAAAGTGACAGCGAATTTTGAGTTGCACATGCTGTGTACAGCTGCACAGGGTGCACGTGCAGTAACACATTGCACGTCCATAGGCCCCCATCAATGACGTCATATCGCATGGCCCGTGCATGAGCGTTTGAATGTCTCCAATAATTGCTGTGTTCAAACCTATATTTCATATATGGACGGTGTGCCCTTATATCTATATTTTCTCCGTGCACAGTTTCTTTATGTGGCTAGTATACTTCTACCACATCACAAACCCTATGCATCGAGCATAGATGTTTGGAGCACATCTTTAGTGATATAACATAGATTGTCTGATGATTATGTCTGTAAAATTGACCATATATTTTATCATACGTGTACGTACGGCAGATTTCAAAATGCCTTAGGGGTATTCATATTCGTATCCCTGTCGTATGACAAGACACCAAACTGATTCAGAGATACGAGTTCATAGAGATCTACGCCTCATACAAAAACGTGATGACATAAGGCACGATAAAGAGTTTAAACGGGAAATATAGTAGGTGAGGTGAGGTGTTTGTGTGCGTGCGTGCGTGCGTGCGTGTGTGTGTGTGTGATCAAACCCCCGACCCTTCGCTTTCCGAGCAGGCGCTCTCACCGCTGGGACACGGGGCGGTCTGACTAAATGTATGAACAGACGGAGGATTCATTTTCACTGCTGATAACTTTCAAATTAAGCTAATGTAACCAATCCATGGGCCAGGGTACAAGGTAACCTCATTTTCTTAAACAAAATGATGTACGTGCACAGAGAAATATCAAATACTTACATGGAAGGGATCCCATACTCGTATCTAATACGAAAAAAAAAAACAAATTAAAGAAAATAAAAAAAGAACTCATGAATCATTGTAAACTTACAATTGTGGTACCAGATGTTCCGGAAATGAGTGAGCATGTCTTGCCCTGCTGGACTCGTCCGCTGCAAGTGAAGGGTATGTGCATCTTCTTTCGTGATGACGATCTGACATTTCAATGTTTTTTCTTGGCTTAAATTGGTAGTATTACCCTTTGGCACGTTGTTGGTACTCATGTAGGATGTTGTGGACGACATTACAAAGGGACCATCCGAATGAATTGACAGTCACTGTTGACGGTCTTCCAATTTCCAACTGCCTATCCAAAACTTCATAGTGGACGACAATGGAGAAATGTCAATATTGTTTTACTAAACACGTATGACAGGTAAATCTTCAGATTTGAAAATCGGTGTCCAATTAGTTTGCAAACTGCTTTTAGTTCATCTCATAAACCCCAGAATATAAGACATTATGTCAAAAACTAGATTGTTGGTGTCTTTGGACCGGATGGAATAAATGCGTTTGACCTTTTTCCGGAAATAAAATTTGGAAGAACCGTTTTTTTAGACGGACGTTGCTGTTACAATTATTTGCACGTATTTATACATCACGATCTCAGGACCATGTTTTATTGCACATGATCAAGGGGACTTCCTTTTTGTCATCCAAAAGGGCTTGCAATGTAATTGGAATGTTGCCATTCGCATTCTAATTGATCAGAACTATTAATTGACGTTTCTGATGCTAGATCCCTTTTTATGACCGATTAAATCCGATTAGTGGACGTGACCTTTATCCACAACAATGTCTACCATCAGGTCAACAACACAAATATCTGGCCATATTGTATTTTGTTTTCAAATCGCCCGTGTAAAGTTCAGTGTTGATTGTTTCTAATGCACAGTACGACATTGATATAAATTAGGTTACATTGTTATATCTACAATTTAACTGTAAATGTTTTTTTATGAATAGATATCTACCCCTTAATCAAAGGGCCTATAAACATTAATTTGTTATGGTTACTGAACTATGATTGGAAGTTTATATAAAACAGCGAGAAAATCGTTTCTATAGCCAAAAGAAATCTCTGCTAAAAGCAGAGGTCGATTGTACGTTTCCGACTATATAATAAGCATGCGTTTATGGATCACTATCAAATAGGTGAGCGCATTCTTCCCCATCAGAGGCATCGATTAAAACATCTCCATTCTCACGATTCTTTAATCCGGTCATATGTCAGTCAAAACTAATAGTATTTCACCGGGGCCGTTATCCCACAGATAGTGGTTTCTTCACAGCACAGTGCACATTAACATTTGGTAAACAACTAGCCTCTTCTAGTGCTAGCACCATGTAGAGATTTTGGTTTTGATCATTTGTCTGGAATTAAGAATAAACGTTTGACGAAGGTATTCAGTTTCTCAATGGGCTCTGTGGTTGTCCTGCTTTATCCGAATACTTCAAGATATAGCCGAAGGTACATGTATGTCCAGAGTCAGGATGTTAAATGTAAGCTGTAACAATCTGTAAACATGTTGTTTAAAGCACCGCATTACATATACACGTTATGACTTTACTGTATGTGCATTTGGAATTTTTCTGCGACTAAATTTAATTATAGAATATTATACTCAATGAGCTTCATTTAATATCAAGTCTATGCCCCTCGTGAAATATGTTTTACTTTGTCCGATGATTACTGGGGGCAGGGCGAAAATTATTTTACGAGGGACATACACTTGATATAAAATTGAACCGATTGTAGAGTTGCATATATTTTCACTGTTGTAATTTGAAGAGGAATCAACAAACAGTTGCAGTGCCGTCAATATAACAAATGAGTGAAAGGTCAAGGTTAAAGTGTTTGTTGACCAATGTCATCACTTTTAAGGTTTCAAACCGCCTTTCAAGCGCAAAATAGGCCAGTACACACCACCACAGAATACAATGTCGGAAATGTTTCGGACAGTTCAGTGGATGTACCAATGTATACCGCGTTTATTAGTCTTGTTTAGTTCTAGCTGAACTGACGCTGTTCAAAATGTCTGACGCTCCCAACGTTGCCGTCTTTCCCGTTGTATGGCCGGCTATAATGCTAGCTGAAAACGTCCATGTATCAAGGACTACGTGATGTAGTTTATCGTACAGGTAACTGACATTCTGTGTTTAATGTTCTAACATTCCTTAACGACCATGTATCAAGGACTACGTGATGTAGTTTATCGTACAGGTAACTTACATTCTGTGTTTAATGTTCTAACATTCCTTAACGACCATGTATCATGGACAACGTGATGTAGTTTATCGTACAGGTAACTTACATTCTGTGTTTAATGTTCTAACATTCCTTAACGACCATGTATCATGGACAACGTGATGTAGTTTATCGTACAGGTAACTGACATTCAGTGTTTAATGTTCTAACATTCCTTAACGACCACGTATTATGGACTACGTGATGTAGTTTATCGTACAGGTAACTGACATTCAGTGTTTAATGTTCTAACATTCCTTAACGACCATGTATAAAGGACTACGTGATGTAGTTTATCGTACAGGTAACTGACATTCAGTGTTTAATGTTCTAACATTCCTTAACGACCATGTATAAAGGACTACGTGATGTAGTTTATCGTACAGGTAACTGCCATTGTGTGTTAAATGGTCTAACATTCCATTATGACCACGTATCATGGACAACGTGATGTAGTTTATCGTACAGGTAACTGACATTCTGTGTTAAATAGTCTAACATTCCATAATGACCATGTATCATGGACAACGTGATGTAGTTTATCGTACAGGTAACTTACATTCTGTGTTTAATGTTCTAACATTCCATAATGACCACGTATCATGGACAACGTGATGTTGTTTATCGTACAGGTAACTGCCATTGTGTGTTTAATGTTCTAACATTCCTTAACGACCATGTATCAAGGACTACGTGAAGTAGTTTATCGTACAGCTAACTTACATTCTGTGTTAAATGGTCTAACATTCCATTATGACCACGTATCATGGACAACGTGATGTAGTTTATCGTACAGGTAACTGACATTCTGTGTTAAATAGTCTAACATTCCATAATGACCATGTATCATGGACAACGTGATGTAGTTTATCGTACAGGTAACTTACATTCTGTGTTTAATGTTCTAACATTCCTTAACGACCATGTATCATGTACAACGTGATGTAGTTTATCGTACAGGTAACTGACATTCAGTGTTTAATGTTCTAACATTCCTTAACGACCACGTATTATGGACTACGTGATGTAGTTTATCGTACAGGTAACTGCCATTCTGTGTTTAATGTTCTAACATTCCTTAACGACCACGTATTATGGACAACGTGATGTAGTTTATCGTACAGGTAACTGCCATTGTGTGTTTAATGTTCTAACATTCCTTAACGACCATGTATAAAGCACTACGTGATGTAGTTTATCGTACAGGTAACTGACATTCTGTGTTTAATGTTCTAACATTCCATAATGACCACGTATCATGGACAACGTGATGTTGTTTATCGTACAGGTAACTGACATTCTGTGTTTAATGTTCTAACATTCCTTAACGACCATGTATCAAGGACTACGTGAAGTAGTTTATCGTACAGCTAACTTACATTCTGTGTTAAATGGTCTAACATTCCATTATGACCACGTATCATGGACAACGTGATGTAGTTTATCGTACAGGTAACTGACATTCTGTGTTAAATAGTCTAACATTCCATAATGACCACGTATCATGGACAACGTGATGTTGTTTATCGTACAGGTAACTTACATTCTGTGTTTAATGTTCTAACATTCCTTAATGACCATGCACATGTAAAAATACGTTGAGTGAAGCTAGCGGCGTATTACCGGTGTCCTTCCCAGCACGGCTGTATAAGAAACTATGTCAAACAGCACTTGTGGCTCTTTGGTGCTCTTCAGCACATTTTTATGAATCTTGTTATGTGATTAGTAATTTGTATTATGTCAGTTAAGGGCAAATAGTCCTTCCGTGTAGCCTCATCCCAAAAACACGTTGGTCATGCTGAACCGACACACGTTAGTTCAGCGAAATATATAATCAGCTTCATTTTCAAACAAAATGAGATAGTTTTTGTGGGAAAGTACGTCAACATTTGATAATAAAATTGCAAATCAAACGTTCATCAGTTTGCATTCCTGTGTTGTGGTGGCATTTCCAACGGAAACAAACATGGTGTTCCTGTGATCGAAATATTAACGAATGAATGTAGCGAAAGTAGTTCCATAAAGGTCAGTGTTCACTATCAGCCACGTAAATGCCTAGAAATACTGAAAAGTGATATCAGTGAGCGAGTGAGTGAGTTGGGTTTAACGCCGCTTTTAACAGTATTCCAGTTATATCACGACGTGTTAGCTTAATGTGGGAGGAAAGCCCGAAGTCTCAGACGTTTACCATTCGGTGAAACCCACGAGCACGGGTATGGTGCTGACAAACCTAGAAACATAATCGGGGCGAACCGGGATTCGAACCCACAATCATAGTTTCTGGCGTGGCCAAGGGACGCAACTCTGCACAGCGAATCGCGGCTTCTTAGACGACTAGGCCACCCGTACCCCCGAAAAGTGATATCAGAAATGCGCAGATATCTGAAACATGTTTTGTTTGTTTAATACTCAACAATATTCCAGCTATATGACGGTTGTATGTATTGTTATTGCTATTGTTGTTCAATGAATTGTCTAAAAGCGATAACATGGTATTTCACTTGGTTGCCAAGCAATAACTCACCCGTTTTTATCAAAGGAAATGAAAAACAATAAGAACGAATATTCTGTCAGCAAGTTTATCGTGATGGGCATTCACAACCCAATTACACAGCAACAAAAAACAAACAGTTGTCTTTGTAACCAGCTTCATGGACTGATATGGGTCACTTTTCCTTTATATTAATCTTCATCTTGAATTAATGAGGTTAAATATTATCATATTCATACATTTTGCCAGTGATAAATTTACGATCTTAGAAACGATCAGAAAAAGATAATCTCAACTAGTGAGGTAAACATTTTTCCTATCGAAAAAGTGAAGTTTCCCGTCTTATAAACAAATGAACTCTTACTTAATAAATACAAGTGACGTGGTTAAGTGCAAAGCTGGCTTTTCACAGCATACCAAAAGAAAGGATTATATTTTATTATGGACGGTGAAACGTTGGCATGGGAAATGTAATACTTCACATATACTGAACTGCAAAAGAAACGTCACTTCATGAACATTTCCTATGAGAGTGTCGTCGATGTTTCACGGTGATTCATGGACGCTCGATTTTCTTGTGATTTAGAAAGTTTCGCTTTGAAGAAGAATGTCACTCAATATCTTTCTTAAGAAAACAAATTAGCAATAACTTACAAGTTGGACTTCGTGACTATTTCAAAACACTTAAAAACCGTCAAATATATTTGTTGTTGCATGCCTTCAACACATATTTCATTCCAGTGCATCGCTTGAGGACGTTAATGGAGTTTTTTCCTTAAAATGGTAAAGCTGATATTTAATTTGTTTTCGTGCAGAACTGGGGGCGTAGTAAACATGGCATGTCTGCAGAGGTCATTTTCACCGCATCCCTGACAGAATAAACAAATTTCGAACACGTATGTAAACAAACTTGTTATCCATTCGAAAATATGATCGTAGAAAATGTATTTAACCTCTAATTCAATACACTATAAGTAGCTGCATATGTATAAGCATGTTTTAGTATGATTCAGTTTGTTTCGTATCAACTATTTCTGGAAATGTAACTATTTGGGTACTGATAGTGACATTAACCAAGGAAGGTTCACCTGATATTTAAACTTGATCAGTAGTACCTTAAATTATGGTACAGAAATGTTATACTTTTTGTCCTAAAAACACAATCAATCACTGTTTAAGGCCAGGTTCACACAGTGCCGATTATGGCTCCCGCTTGAGATCAGATAACGCTACGACACGAAAAGTGAAAAAGTCGGATTACTATCGTCAATGATCTGGAATGTCCTATCATTGTCTGAACGCAGTCGTATACGTTCGTAACAGAGTCCTACGGATCGGGAAAGGTCTAGAGAGGTCGGCCAAGCACTCCCGACAGTATGGTGCGTCCCGTAACATTCGGGAAACTCAGCCGATTTTGTCTAGTCGGATTACAATCGTCACTATGTCGTGACAGATTCTGCTGTATCGGACCAAAATCGTAACAATGTCCCGTCTTGTTTGGACGGTGTCCTGTGGATCGGGACACTGTCGTAATAAACGGGCATGAATTGTTCATTGCCGTTTCTTGTCGATTGAGTCCAGATTGCGTCCAGATTTTGCTGAATGCGAACCGTCTTTGTCGGTTCACTGTCCGGTCACTCTCTGATCTCCGTCGGATAACATTCGGGAGAATCGGGACGCTGTCGGGACAGATTCGGTCGTTTTTTTAAGATGGGGAAGATACAAATCGGATCAGATTCGGACGAATTCGGCTGGAAAAGACTGAATCGGGACGCTTCCTGAACAATCTCTGACCGTTTGTGAATTTCCCGCCACAAATCACAGGATCTTGATCAGACTTTTGCCAAACTTTAATCGGGAATGGTCCTCTGAAATATGGCAGTAAAAATCCTGAATGTGTTACTGAGTCCTTGTTTTACTGAAAAGAATGACATATGGCTCGCATTGCAGGAAAAGGAATAGTGTACCCTTTGCAGACAAATGTCCAAAGCATATAGTTCGTGATTTGTATATACATGTATAAAGGTTGGGAAAAAATATTTGAGCTCCTATTAGTAAAGAAAATCTTCATCTCAACCCCCAGCCCCGAAAATAATATGTGTTGAAATTTTACCGGTTTGTGGGAAGTGTGTTTCTAATGTTTGAACACAACGACTATTTTTATCACAGCTGATTTTCTATGGAGATGTAGATACAGACAAGTATAAACATGTTGTATAAGTATAATTTTTGTCAAAGAATTGCTGATAAAATAACCCTGTTCATTCCATTTAGCCGTACTCATGTATTTGGTCATGTGAGAACATGACTGGTGAGATACGAAACTCAAGTGCTAAGTTTTCCTTTAAAATTTGATATTTTCAGTGGACCAGAATATGCCCATATTCTACCTATAGTCCGTCCTTTCTTCAAGGTTATTTACTTGGACAATATATTTTAGGGATACAACTTTAGGCAGAATTTTTTCTTCCCTTATTTCCTGGAACAACTCATATTTTAAAGAAACATCCCAGATTAATGATTAACAAGGTATTAAATATGTGTTCCTACCAGAGTATCATTTTATTCAAATTGTCAGAGTGACGGGTGCAACGTGTGGAGCGGGACACTTAAACTTTTCGCGAACACCTGGCGTCATCATTGAATTTTAGTGATCCATTTATATAATTGTCATCACCATTTTGCCTTCTACACCCAATGGAATCTGATAATCGAGACTGGCTATTCTCTGGCGTTGACGTTGAGGTTTTATAGTTGGAAACAGCAGGATAGAACACATCTTCTGTGTGATGGGCATGCATCATTTTTGCAAGAATGTACAACATTGACTTGTACCACATGTTCCCGTGTTGTTTTTTTTGTCAATTGACTTGCCTTTGCACGCGTTTGTGACGGGTTTCATCCGTTGGGGCAGTATACCCACACCTTTTCGTGAACACCTGGTATCATCACTATTTGCAATTTATTCCTAAACATGTCTTTCAAAGGTGTCACATCAATTTCATTATCTCAGTTACTTGAAATATCAAACAACAACAAACTAACATAACAAATGTTATATTTGGCATAACACTTTCTTAGTAAAGTACAAAGTCTAGTAGTTTTTTTGGTTGAGTCGGGATTCGAACCCACACTCTCAGAGAGAGGCACCCCATCGCCAGCACACGCTGATCTAAACCACTTAGTCACTTAGTCACCACAAAAGTGGAAGTCCGACAACTGGTAGTCAAGATCACGTACTTTGTATACCCCTCAGAAAAGTGTAGAATGGTTCGGCTCCCATGGCCGGAATCTATGAATACACATTATCATTTTGAAAGTGGTCAAATGTAACAAATGTACGTGTGGGTTCGAATCCCGGATAGGAAGGACTCAACCCCCAAAAGTACAAGCATTTGTTCTTTACCCAAAATATCGATCGTTATATCATATATAACACTTGTTGCATTTGCCATTATGTATTCATAACAATAAACTTAACTAAGCGGCAAAAGAAAATAGAGGTTGGCAATTCGTAATTTTCCTAAAGACAGCGATAACTAGTGGAAGGTGGTATTGGGAATATGACTACCCAGGAACAGGTACCAAAAAACATCTCACCCGAACGCGCCTCCTGTGACGGCGCTCGTGCGGTGACAAAAAAATGGTGAAACAGGTTTCCCGCCTATGGCATAAACTGTACGTGCATGTTAGCTGTATAAATGCGCTCGTCTGCAGGGTAACCACACGTGATGAGAGCACACAAAAGAAATGCCACGAGTGTCACAGGAGCAGAGAGAGAGAGCCATCAGGATGGCCGAAATGGGGGCAACACAGGTCCAAATTGCCAGAAGGTAGCCAGGCTGATTCAACGGTACAGGCAGACAGGGAGGACACAGGACAGGCCTAGAACCTGATGACCCCGACTGACAACACCACTGGAAGACGGTCAGATACGGCTCATTCACCAACGAAACAGATTCGTAACGGCGACGGCGACGGCAGCTACAGCGTTGGGACATCCCATTAGCCAACGTACAGTACTACGACTACTTCGTGCTGCTGGAATCCGAGCGTATCGTCCTTTCCGAAGAATGGCACTGACTGCTCAACATCGACGCCTGAGACTGCGATGGGCGAGGCAGAATCGACGCTGGCAAGTGAGAAATTGGCGTCTAGTGCTGTTTACTGATGAAAGTCGGTTTAACTTGTTTCGAAATGACGGCAGAGAACGAGTTTATCGACGCAGAGGGGAACGTTTGGCCCCGGCGTGTATTCGAGAGGTCCATCCATTCGGCGGGGGAGGTTTCATGGTGTGGGGCGGTATACGTATTTGTGGACATCAGAAGACTGATTTGGTGATTATACAGGGAAACCTGAACGCTGTGCAGTACAGAGACCAAGTGTTGCAGCCAGTTGTGATTCCTTTCTTACAAAACCAACAGCAGGGGACATTGTTTCAACACGACAATACCAGGCCCCATACTGCAAGACTGACTCGGAACTTTCTAAACCAGCAGAACGTTGACGTTTTGTACTGGCCGGCCCACTCACCCGATATGAATCCTATTGAACATCTATGGGACCATCTTGACAGACAGATTAGAGCACGCCATCAGCCTCCCGTCAACAGACAAGAATTGCAGCAGGCCCTGGGAGACGAGTGGCAACGGATTCCAGTGCAGGTCATCAGAAGACTGACGTCATCGATGAGGCGGCGTATCACAGCATGCATTGAGGCAGCTGGAGGACATACACGCTATTGATGGCAACTGTGTCGACAATGAACTTGTACTGTGTCTGACAACTTTTTGGTGACATTTCAGACTACTTTTGAAAATGAAATTTCTTACCCCACCATTGTTTACCTTGAGCTTACATTACCTGTGATTGCACAATTTCATTTAAACTGTGGTTGATCAATCATTTTTTACCCCTCCCTAGATTATATTATAATTCACAACAAAACCTCATGGAACTCGACCTATACTTTCTTTTGCCGCCCAGTTTAGTTTCACAAACAAACTCGTCGCTGTTCTGGCTCAGCGTTTCACAAAGGTGGAAACATCCTTTAATTATTATCAAACATATAGATCCGAAGCACAATACTGTGTATTCTTATAGCTTCTGTACACCAGTAGTAGACAGCTTAGAGTCATCTCTACCATAAACCTGACACATATCTCAATGCTATGTCTACGTGTGAGATTTGATCCTTTTTCCAATAATTACTTTTCTATTAGACCATGTACTGATATTGCATATGTATGAGGAAATGATGAACCCATCACTGTCAACGTCTGATTGACATAAGGTAGACTCTCATTAATGTTTCAAATTGCACATGAAACTTTGCACAGATGACAGGGATATAATTACCAATAACTTACCAATTTAACATGACCTATGAGAGCAAATCATTTGTTCTCAGACCCATAAAGATCCGGGATGGAATACGTCTCCATTAACCCATGTTTGCCATAAAATGCGACTATGCTTGTCGTAAGACGCGATTAACGGGATCGATGGTCAGGCTCGCTTATTTGGTTCATGCATGTCATCGATCCCTATTGCATGGGACCCGTGAGGATCCGGGGTAGAATAGGTCTTCAGCAACCAATGCATGCCGCAAAAGGCGACTATGTTTGTCATAAGAGGCGACTAACGGGATTGGGTGGTCAGGCTCGCTGACTTGGTGAAAGCGTGTCATCGATCGATCCCAATTGCGTGGATCGATGCTCATGATATTAATCACTGGATTGTCTGATCCAGACTCGATTAATTACAGACCGTCTTCATAAACCTGTAATATTGCTGAATGCAGCGTTAAACAACACACCAACCAACCAATCTAATCAAGGTGCTAAAATATCAAAGATTTCCATTGTGATGTATTTCGGCTATGCGTTACTGTAATTATTCCAACAATGATTCGATGACTGTCGTTTATGTAGAATCATGAGCATGAGGTTAGGATCACCTTATATAATATAATGTTTATGTGATAAAAAAAGGTTGAAACACTCACAAATAAAGCGACAATCATAAGAAATCCATTGTACGATTCCGACAAAATCATTTATATAGCATGATCAAATAATGAATGAGTTGGGGCTTGACCCCGCTTTGAACAGTATTCCGGTTATTTTCACAGCACATTGCTGTACCTTAGACGACTGGGCCACCCTATCCAGTACAAAATATAATGATGCTAGGTTTTAGGGACTAAAGTTTTTATAATCATATGAATTTAGTATTAACTGCTGGTTTTGATATGACATGGACTGTATGTGTGAGTGGCGGTGCTACCGGTCTTGAAGGGCGTACTTACCTCTTACTTCATATAGTTTTCACCTCTATTTTGCCCTTCACGCCCAATGGAACCTGTTTTGTTTGATAATCGAGACTGGTTATTCTCACGTGTTGACTTTTTATACACTCTTCAACAAAAGAAACGCATGGGTGTTTTGAGAATTATAATTTAATTATTTTCCTTGCAATCGTCATAAAGACAATTCTTATGTTTGATTCCCGTCAATCATGGCATGTTTGTTGTGCATTGCGCGCAAACACATCTCAAAACGTTGTTTTTTTTGTAAACGTTTATCAGCAAAATGCAAAGGATGCACTGAAATTGCTTTCAGAAAAAAGTTTTCAGCACCTGCAAAATGTTGGAATCAAGAGTATGGTATGCCTGGTATGCGAAGAATTTCCGACCAAACCATCAGAAATCGTCCGAGGGAAGTAGGAATTCGAGCGACAGTTGCGACGTCTACACCGTCAACGATGTGTCCGGTGGTGCAACAGAGTACAGGCATGGGATCACAGGAACTGGCGACGCGTTTGGTTCAGCGATGAGTCACCTCATCCTCACCTCCTCCCAACTTTGGACCGCCAGAGGGAGCTGTTCCAACATGACAACGCTTGGCCCCACACAGCACGTGCATCAGTTAATTTCCTTGTTGATGAGAACATCGATGTCCTTCCATGGCCGTCCAAATCGCCTGATCTCAACCCGATTGAACATTTGTGGGACGATTTTGATCGACGCGTCCGTCAACGTCACCAGCGTCCCCACACACTGGCACAACTCGCCAACGCCTTACAGGAGGAATGGCGAAGAATTCCCCATGAAACAATCCGACGACTTGTGCAATCTGTGCGAAGGAGGTGTCGAGCAGTGACGGCTGCAAGAGGTGGTGTGACCAGATACTGACCATGACGCCCCCTTGTTGCTACACATGTGCAATGACTGAACTGAGTTAATGCTGACAATGACGACAATGCTTTTGTCGATCACTGTGTCTAATTTCATTTGATAGTGTTCACGCATATTCTGTGTAGATACGTTTACATCCGCTTAATAAATATGCTTATTTTTTAACTATGCGTTTCTTTTTTTGAAGAGTGTATTTACAAATTAACAAATACAAACCACAGACAAGAGTACTGTAACTTTATGCCGTTTCTAAACCAAACATTTTACAACAACTTTTGAAAGAACAAATAACTCGATTACCAGAATTTAAAATTTAAAATTTGTTTAAATATTAGTTTTTAAAAATCAAACAATTCAGAATGCATATTTCGCCCATCTTCAGGTAATTGAGTTATGTGTTTCTAAAACAATAAGGACATCTTCAAAGTAATTTTACATTGTTTTACAGCCGCGGAGCCATGAGCTGAAATGCCATGTCTGTCCAGGTCTCAAGAAATCCTCATGTTATTTAACAATGAATTAAATTTGCTATTCATTATGTATTGTCTGAAGAACATACCGCCATCGAGGCTAACTGAGAGGATCGCGGTATTAATCCAACCCGTATTAACTTGTCCCCGGTAAATTTGTATAGGTACAGACTCGCCATCGGAGTGTAGATGACAGAATGAAATCTCGGACATCAGACGTATTTAAAGCGTCAACTGGTTCACAGTCGTCACCGCATCTTGCATTTTTTTGCTTATTCACTGGGTGAAAATTGAGATTTGAATCCTCAGATGAATATATTATTTCATCGCGAAATATTTATCAATATATTATATATATTTTATACGTCCAAAAGATATGACCCGTGAAAATTACTTTCTCACACAACTCTTTTATGTACAATGTAATGTGCATGACATGTTTGCACATTACATTCGCACACAACTCTTTTATGTACAATGCAATGTGCATGACATGTTTGCACATTACTTTCTCAGACAACTCTTTTATGTACAATGTAATGTGTATGACATGTTTGGACATTACTTTCTCAGACAACTCTTTTATGTACAATGTAATGTGCATGACATGTTTGCATACACATCGCATCCAAAATGTATAAGAAAACATGCTTTCTGTGAGTATTAATTATCAAGTCCCATATCACGTATATGTGATATAGATTATGTTTACATGTTTTTATTATGTGTGTTTGATAATACAGTTTCTAGCACCTGCCCGTGACATGGGGCCCGAAGAAACAATTTTATACGTTGTTGTTGATTGTTGTTTAACGCCGAACTCAGCAATATTCCAGCTATATTACGGCGGTCTGTACATAATCGAGTCTGGACCAGAAAATCCAGTGATTGACACCATGAACATCAATCTACGCAATTGGGATACGACCTATTCTAACCCGGATCTTCACGGGTCCCATTTTAAATGTAAACGTATTTGCTGTTAGAATGCGTCACTAGATTTCATGTCCAATAAAAGACAGGAAACATCATATTAGAAATTCAAAACATATTAGTTTTAATATGTGGACACACAATCGAGGAATGCTCTTGAAATTGATCCAAAGTCTAAAATAATATAATTAAAAATGAGCCATACTTTTCCGAATGTACAATTGGTTCAATTCATATCTTCGAAACATGATCCCTAAAATGACTGTAAACTGGAATTGTTTGCATAACTTGCTGTACAGTAAACTACGTTTATAACGAACTCAAAGGTACCACTATTCTTAGTTCGTTATACCCGTAGTTCGTCATAAGCATCGATACAGCATATGTGCAACACATGGCCAGGACTAAAATATCAGTTCGGTCAGTTCGTTAAAAGCATATTCGTTATAAACGTAGTTTACTGTATATACACTACAAGTAGGCTATCCGTCCACAGTGACGATTATGATTTCTTCATTTCCATTCCGAATTCGAATTTGATGTGAGTGAATGAGTTTGGTTTGACACCGCTTTGAACAGTGTTTCAGTTATATCACGACATGTCAGCTCAATGTGAACGGAAATCCCGCAGTAATGTTTTGTTTTGTTTGTTGTTTAAAGCCGCACACTGCATGCATCAACCAAGTCAGCGAGTCTGACCACCCGATACCGTTAGTCGCCTCTCATAAGCATTGTGACCTAGACGGCAATCATTGGTTGCTGAAAACCTTCGCGGTAATGGTTTTCTTCAATGTTATATTTTCTATCTATTTTTTTGAAACGCCATAGCACGGGTTTGATGCTGACAAACCAATGATCACAGGTTTGATCAATAATCAGTGGCCTAAGGGACGCAATTCCGCACGGCGAATAAAAACCACTATGGAATAGTGAGGATACCAGGTGTTCGCGAAAAGGTGAGCGTATCCTGCCCCTGGATGGCAACCGTCACACAAACATACGAAGGCAAGTCACTTTGGTCACCTGTGCAGGAACATAAGGTACAAGGAATTGCATTGGACGTCATTTTTGTCACTGATGCATCAAATTTGGAAATGTCTCCCAAATGTCTCCCATAACTCTATTTGAAAGTTTTGAAAGTTTACTGAGGCCATAAATGTTGATCAAAGAACTTCTGAGCAAGAGTCGTATGACCCTCTTTGAAATCTTGGTATAAAGAACATGCTTGATAGTATTGTGAAATGTAAACACCAAAGGCTTGAGCAGCTGGAATTATTTCTCCACATGAAGGAACCACCGAAGACGACTGGGAATCTCTTGCCGCCTTAAGTTTGTACAATGTGACGTTCGACAATAGAATCTTCTCGTATGTTCTGCCAGCATCTATTAACAAATTGACAAATAGTATATTGGCAATTATGATGACAATGGCTAGCGCTTGTATTATATTTATTTATACGCATACTTTTTGTACATGGTTGTCTGTCATCCCGTCCTTTCCTTCTTACAAACAACATCAAAAGATGTATGCTGGAGTATCACGTTTCAAGGATGCTACTTCCTGGTCCAACTACTCATGGCTAAATAGCTTAAATAGCCATAATTGAATCAGTAATACTATAGCCTCGTAGCTAGTTTCATTAACCCATCTCAAAGCCTCGTGGATGGCTATAATTGACAAATTATCTTGACGAAGAAACATCCTAACTGCAGTTAACTTTGGTATCCAAGATGCCCGAAGGTGCAGTTACTGGAGACAGGCTCAGAATGTATGTGTTTGATCTGAATAGTTATTAGAGACATGGGCTGCCAATTTTTACAGAATTTGGACATCTTTCGTTTACGATGTTGTTTAGCTCCGAGCATGGTCCTAGATTTAGAGATTGGGCAGGGGAGATAGGACCCATTACGCTTTGCATGTCTTGGGATATTTATTCCATAAGGGATTTTAGCATGTTTCAATTCACAACGACGATATTCGCCCCCTCAGTTGTTAGCATTAATTATGTAGATTTCAACCTGGGGATAATACAGGCAGAACAATTGAGAATGAGAAAATGTGCAATGATGTCTTACACATCATGGGATACATACACACAGATTACAGGCCACATACATACATTGGATACATACACACCAACTTCATGAAGCCATAGATTATAGGCCACAAACATACATGGGATACATACACACTGACTACATGAAGCCATAGATTACAGGCCACAAACATACATTGGATACATACACACTGACTACATGAAGCCATAGATTACAGGCCACATACATACATTGGATACATACACACTGACTACATGAAGCCATAGATTACAGGCCACAAACATACATGGGATACATACATACTGACTACATGAAGCCATAGATTATAGGCCACATACATACATGGGATACATACACACTGACTACATGAAGCCATAGATTACAGGCCACAAACATACATGGGATACATACACACATATTACAGGCCACATACATGGGTTACATACACACAGATTACAGGCCACATACATACATGGGTTACATACACACAGATTACAGGCCACATGCATACATGGGATACATACACACAGATTACAGGACTCATTACATACATGGGATACATACACACAGATTACAGGCCACATGCATACATGTGATACGTATACACAGATTACAGGCCACATACATACATGGGATACATACACACAGATTACAGGCCACATACATACATGGGTTACATACACACAGATTACAGGCCACATGCATACATGGGATACATACACACAGATTACAGGACTCATTACATACATGGGATACATACACACAGATTACAGGCCACATGCATACATGTGATACGTATACACAGATTACAGGCCACATGCATACATGGGATACATACACACAGATTACAGGCCACATGCATACATGTGATACATACACACAGATTACAGGCCACATGCATACATGGGATACATACACACAGATTACAGGCAACATACATACATGGGATACATACACACATATTACAGGCCACATACATACATGGGATACATACACACAGATTACAGGCCACATGCATACATGGGATACATACACACTGACTACATGAAGCCACATGCATACATGGGATACATACACACAGATTACAGGCCACATGCATACATGGGATACATACACACAGATTACAGGCCACATGCATACATGTGATATACACACAGATTACAGGCCACATGCATACATGGGATACATACACACAGATTACAGTCCACATACATACATGGGATACATACACACAGATTACAGGCCACATGCATACATGGGATACATACACACTGACTACATGAAGCCACATGCATACATGGGATACATACACACTGATTACAGGCCACATGCATACATGTGATATACACACAGATTACAGGCCACATGCATACATGGGATACATACACACAGATTACAGGCCACATGCATACATGTGATATACACACAGATTACAGGACTCATTACATACATGGGATACATACACACTGACTAAATACACACTGTCTACACAACAAACACAAACTACACACTGACATACATAAACACATGAAATACATACACACTGGCTATATATTCGCACACACACACACACACACGCAAGCACGCACGCACGCACGCACGCACGCGCGCGCATATGTATATTATAATAAAACAGGACTGTCTCCGTGGTCTAGAGGTAGAGCGTCCACCCGGAAAGCGGAATACCAAAAGAAATTAAAAGATGGTACTTGTTACCCTGTCTGGCGCTCGGCATTAAAGGGCAAAACAAGGACTGGTCGGCTCGGAGTTAGTATACTGTGTCTGAATGGGGCATTGTATCTCAGCGAGCTAGCGCTATAAATCGGCATTAGTCCGGACTATTACAAGCAGCCACACACACACACACACACACACACACACACACACACACACACACACACACACACACACACACACACACACACACACACACACACACACACACACACACACACACACACACGACAAACAAGAGATACCACCATATATGGCAGCAGACGAAGTAAAGTAGCGACATATTAAAATCTTCTTAAACATTCAAGTAATATATCAAATTATACACGGAAACATAAAAAATGACCTTTTCTGTAGAGGCACTCTGATATTTTGCACGTCGCTATATAAGTGCAATAATCTTGGACGCAATTTAACCCAATTTCACTTCACCTCACCTTATATCAAAACAGAAAGGCAAAAGTAGTAAAATCGTATCTGACAAAGTGTTGCCGACATCCATAGTCATTTCTGCGTGGATTGGGATTGGTTTGTGTGGAAATAATGGTGCACTGCAGAACTTTGGTAAGATGGTAAGAAATCTCAAAAACACAGCCACGTTAAAGCATGGCGCTGAAACGCTGAAACACACCAACATTCCCCAGGCAATTCGGGATCTGGTAGTTTCGACGTGACGTACGATGCCAGTCAGTTTTGAACTCTTAATGGTTTCAAGACAAGATATGAAGAACAGATGACCTTCACCTTGAAACTATGCTGGGTCAATGACAATGACAATGACGTATGTCACTTTTGAAAGCTCGATTAATTAGATGATATTTATTTATGACATATGAAATATACATCGAAAAATCACTTTTGCGTTTCCTTTTTGTAGAGGAAAGCCTATTCTTGTCATTTTTCAATGTATAAATATCACTTTAGTTGGCATTTTAAAATTGACGAACATGACGTTTAAATAATTTAATACTATTTAACATACCAGTCTCATTCCACCACATATTTTAGAGCATATTCGTCCAGGCGTTTTCACTGTCGGTATTTCTGTTATACCACATATTCGCAAATGTTATGTTTTCATTGGAAATAGCGATGTCGTCATAATTCACTGCGTAAAATAGAAATGTATGTTAGTCTAACTTCACGCAGCGTGTACATTTGGCAGACTTTAAGCGTCCCCTTAGGGCTTAAGTGATACTTAAATTTAAGGAATATGTTACATTTCTGTGGAAATAGTTTCTTTGAACAACTCAAAGAGCTTCTCAAATCTCATTCTCTACTCGTTGAGGGTCTTGAAGACAAACACATTATGAATCGGTTGGTGAGATTCGTGGACCTGGTTGAATCCATATCATCGTGTGTGGATCGTTGCTCACATTGTCACTCACTGAATTGCCTGGTCGCAAAGAAGACGCCCAAACGTTAGGGGTATGTTGAATAGTGAGCAAAGTCTTGGTCTCAAACATGCCTTGGTGGTAGTTGAATAGCTGACAGATAACTGTATATATTGTGTTACCGCCAGCGTTTTAGAAGTAAGTAAAGATGTGAGTAGTCATTAATTGAAAATGCCATAAAATATACAAAAAGTGTTTTATAAGTTTTTTGCCTAAACAGTTAGGCCCTGAACTTTATCGTTGGCGGCCATTTGTGGAATGTACCTGTCTGTAGGAAGTTTAGATATGTTGGTCACAGAAACTGTAAGAACGGATGTTGTCTCCTGCATAATCACTTGTGTCATAAACACGTGCTCGTGATATATTTGGAATCGTATAATGGACTCTGTCGTTAGCAGATAATTCTTATGATTGAGGAAAACTTTTTGTCGCTTTTATTTGCTGCTCCAGGTCCTCTTCACGTGACAGGGTTATGTCCCTAGGACCTTGTGAACGTTCTAATATATGTTAAGTAAGGATAAGAATTTATGGAGGAACAACTTCTTTATTACAATTAAGAGCGACGTTTTGGTGTAGGTTCTGACATCGTTATCACTTGCTTGATAACGGTGTTAGAACCTACACTGAAACGTCGCGGTAATAAAGAAGTTGTTCATCCATAAATTCTTATCCTCACTTAGTACTCCAACTTCTAAATGCCTATCAAAGAAGCTAATATATGTTATACATTGGTAGGGTGTTTGGAATTTAGGAACTGGGTTATTTGCAACGTTTGGGTTTCCGAAGGTGTATGTCTTCATGTTCTGTGTGAGTAGTTTATACATGTTTTGTTTGTTTGTTGTTTAACGCCGCATTCAGCAGTTTTCCAGCTATATGACGGCGGTCTATAAATAATCGAGTTACATATTAAAATGTATTACTTAATATGTACCGTTAACGCCAATCCAATCCGTCTGCATTATCTACCGACAAGGATGTCACTGGACGGAAAAGGCAAAATAGTGGTGAACATAATAGGAATGGATAATATGGATTAGTGAAAATCAGTGATGGCGCCAAGTGTTCGCGAAAAGGATAAGCATGTTCATGTTTAGTGACACCTTGAAGGATCATACTGATAAAAAGATCATTTCAGAGTCACGAATGCTGTCCAACATTCAATGATGATGATTTGACACAGCCTGTGTTGAACAACGACAACCACAATGACCCGAATGAAAGAGGTCTTACTGTATTCCCAAACTGACCTACTTCTGTCTCCGACTAAACCTAATTCTAGATAATAATATTACTACAATTTCCAAACGATTCAGGACATGCCATGATTTCAAGCAAAGAGAAGATGATGTTTCTCCCTGACGGTCTTTCAGTCATCAAACGCAGTTGTTCTGGCTAATGAATCAGCCACCAGCATCTGTCACACTTCTTTACGCCGTCAGGGAAATGCATCCGACAGTCCACTGCTGCTTCTGAACACACCTCACGTGTCCTTGAAGCTTCTGCAATTAATGGGTGACGAAGGCTAGCTTCCTTGACAATGGCGGTTAATGGTATTATGTCCAATGTATGGAAAATGCCATATAATGTCTGCTACGTCGTGAATATAAGATTGATCGATGATACAAGCCTCCTTGTGACTTTTCATTCGTCTTATGTTATATTCATATTTCAAATAAGCCCGTTTCTCAAAGCAAGGATATTACTGGAATATTGCTACATGCGACGTCGACGTAAAACCCTATTCACTCCCTTCAACCTTTCAACTTGCATTTAACTTTAAAGATGAATATATACTTCTAAATACTGATATAATTGTTTAATTATTCCTTGATGGGCAAAACTGAGTACTGTTCGTATATAGAGAATACTACACTCATTCTCGTTAGATACCATTTTTACGAAACGAGTGGACTTTCTATGGTATCTGACCGAACGAAATGAGTGTGGTATTATATTTATTACCCACGTTAAATATGTATGTAAGTGTAAATACATATCAACTTTTGTCCGTTGACAGACCAAACGGAAACCGGTTGCAAAATCTGGTTGCGCATGAATATTGATATATGCCCCAAAATAGGCATTGTTGACATTCCTATGCATACGCATTAACAACATGCGCCTGCAGTTGTGTTTGAAAATAAAACAGCACCGACGCTCAAGATCCTTTTGGAAGAATTTCTTCAACTTATGAGAATTCAAGCGCCATGTTGTTAGTACGCAGGACACCTATAAGATAATTTGAAAAGTCACATTTGCGCCGCGCTTTGAATATCGGACCAACAGTCGGTCACTAGCACTGCCGGGGTCCCGTCTGTGCATTCAAAATGGTTCGGTTTCCTTGATCTATCAGCTGAATTTATATCATGTCCGTACCTTTTTGGAAGATGGAAATCAGAGTGTTCGCCAAAGACATTCATGTTTACTGTACCACCCTTTACTGAAGACTTAAAAATCAATACGCTCAAGTCTGCTTGCATGTCAGCTTTGAACGAAGGGCAAGGTCACCACCGGAATAAGAAAAGACAACCGTGATCTACTCAGCGTTTTACGCTAGAGATAGGGAATGTTATTGTTCACCTTTGGGATATTTTGGGCCACATAATCAGAAATCAGGCATACTTCTACGGAGTTTTCGAATGATTTGTACCGGAAATGATCACTTTGAGTGATCTGGTTGTGCAGTCGTGAACAAACAACTCCAGAAACAGTGCCACAAAATACGCTTCGAAGAGGACACTGATTGCACAACCGGATCATCCCAAGTAAGTCTAGATATCTGTCCAGATAGTTTTAACTGACTTCATTTCACCACGCTTATCCTTTTACGTTAAATCAAATTGGAAGTTGCGAAAGTAGTCGGGTGCGTCACGCTCATTGGGACCCTCGATCTATTAATCGGTAATCGTACATTGTAAATGGATATAGCTCGATTATATAATGTCTTTGGAAGCTCAATGCATAACTTATATAGGATGCAAACCGAATTTGATACGTGTGACAATCTTGTTTGGTTTGATAGAATCTTTGTTAATATCGCTCGCTCACATGAGATTGCTTCAGTTCTGCCTTGTAGTTGCAAAATGAATGACGTCTCGCGATTTTGTATGAATGAAAAAAGTAGTCCCGGTGTGACAGAGGTCACGGTTATCGAATCAAAACGAATAAAACAAGGTCAACCTTGTACGACACACGTGTGACGTACGGATTTAGTGTCTCACCACC
The DNA here is from genome assembly GCF_022045235.1 of Haliotis cracherodii. Taxonomy (NCBI): domain Eukaryota; kingdom Metazoa; phylum Mollusca; class Gastropoda; order Lepetellida; family Haliotidae; genus Haliotis; species Haliotis cracherodii. The sequence continues at coordinate 32,268,508 of NW_027266341.1, forward strand.
TGTATCTTCACCACGTGGGTAATAATTGCAAATACAGGAGTACTGCTGTGCGGTGTCTAGCAATAAAATTTAATACTCACTTAATTGTGTGAATGGCGGGTGCTACCGGTAGGACAGGACATGCTTACTCTTTTCGCGAACACCAGGTGTCATCACTGATTTTAAGTTTTACATGGATGCCCCACTGATACATAGAGTGCTGACCTGTCCTTGTTCGTTACCCTAAATGCCGAACGTCAGCCAGGGTAACAACATATACCATATTTTAACGTATTTATGTATGACGTGGCCGGGGATCGAACCACTGATCTTCCGCTCTCCGGCTAGCCGCCTTATTCACTGGACCAAGGCGTTCGATTAAGGCAAGGGCGAATGGTGGTCAAAGGTGCTGCGCTATCTAAACTAGTTCAACCGTAGAGCAAGCGCTTTTAGCCAACAGACTGGTGCCAATAAATGTGGTTCAAATCTATACTATTTCCGGTTACAGATGTGCTTGTGAAGCTTCCTTAATTACAAATTAGAGTAACCATGGAGACATGTCTACACTCGAATATTTGTTTTGAGCTCTGCTGACGTTATATTTGGCGAGAGCAATTTTTCTCCACAAACAAACTTCACAAGGTCCGCCAATTGTTTCATTTGAAACCAAGGACCAATCAATGCTGCGTTTAGTTTCACCCTATCTCTGCCTACGAGACATACTCGTTTAGGTAGCCAGAGCCCAGTCAATGCGATGTGTTGTGTCATGTCCGTTTATGTTCTGTATCACTAAAGGTTTGTTTCGCACATTGAACTAATACGCCGTGATAAAGCTGACATATTGCTTCAAACGCAGTTAAACCGCCACACACGTAGGTCAACATGTCCATTGACGTATTGTTTTGATTTTATTATAATTGAGCTACTTGCAAGGCACTCAAAATATGGTCAGCACATTGCATTGATTACTAAAGGGTTGGACATTCTAACAAGAAGTAAGCTAAAAAATGAAAACAATTCATTTGAGTAAACGTCTTTTTAACAAACGAAACGACAACACCATTACCATAACCATAAGAATTCTCTGCTGTCCATTTTACGATTCATGTTAGCATATGCTTGAGATACCATAACGTGTTACCTTCACGAAGGCAAATAATTGGTCACTTAAACAATCAACATGGGGACGTATAGTAAAAATCAGACATCATTTATATCACTGATGCGTCAAATATGTAAGTGTCCACATATCTACCATAAACTCTTTTGAAAGCTATACTTAGCGACAGTCATTTGACAATCTTTGGAATCTTTGTAGAAAGAACATGCTCGATTGAACCTAAAAAGCAATAAAATGTAGACACTATAAGGTTGGCGGTGCTGGAATATTGCTCTGAATTTCAATATGAGTCAGATGAAGCGATTTTATGGGTTTTACAGTCTTGTGTAGACTGTTTTGTCACGCTGGATTGTTATGCATAGATCTAAATATGAAACAGGTGCAGCGGACTCACTGTCACTGTCAGATTCGGTCATGTCGGCCAGTTATGATCGATTTTAGCTCACGATAACGTAAGTAAGAACTATACTTCATAATTTTATACACAGATCAGCCAATATTTGAAACAGAGAAAAGTCCATACACATATTTATTGAGGTGAAAACCGTAACACAAACAATAAGCGCAATGGACGAAATAGCGTGTTTCACGCACATATATTCTCACCGAGTATTGATCTAAATTTGTGATAAAAATGGCCTTTGTCACATTTCCAATTGAAAGAAAGAGTGTTTTTTTATTTTAATGTAGGCCCGATATGGAAAACACTATGTGATGTTACTTGTCAATTCCTAATTTGAAACAATATGTTAACCCAGAAATATGTACGTTAAATAACTTAATGTGAAACCAAGAAACAACCAACAAATAGTATACAAAGAACAATTGTTTTACAACGTTAACTAGGTTTAAATTAAGTATATAATATGACGACAGTGGTCAGTATCAAATACAAAAATACAGTGGTGATAGCAAAAGTCAGTGATAATAGTATATTAATCGGCGACAGTGCTCAAGTTTCCGAGATGGGCGTAGACAGGGATCTCTTGGGTGATCTTCACATGAAAGCTGGTCTTGATGTACACATAGATGGAAATATGTGATGAAATATGTAAGAGATACGTAAACACGCTATTGTCCCCTAATATAATCTAACCAGATATTGGAAAGCTTCACATGTTTCTATAAGATACTTTCATGGTCCACGGCATACCGGACCGGACGTTTACACACCATACTAACATCTACATATAGTAACTTCCCGACGACTGATCACTGATCATTCCACACACAATGTAATGATCGCCTACCGAATCTCAATAGAAACAGTGTACAAAGTTACAATCACTGTTCAACAACACAATACTGTGTCATATAACAGCGCATGTATCATACCAGAACTGTAATTGTTCTTACAACACTGCAGAATGTAGTGTCATGTCAGGTTGTTATTTTTTAATTGAGGTTGATCATTTCAGGTGAGGTTTCTTATGATTATGAAAAGAGTGTGTCGCTTTATATAATTCACTATTTCGCTTTCAATGTCCAAGTTATATAATGTGAACACGAATTACTCGAAGATGTGATATAAACAAATAGATTTTTGGATTGATGGCTAGTTAGCAAGAAAGATTAGATGGACTCTCTGATAAGTCAAGGTCTTAACAAATCTGGGGCGTCCGTCGGCGCGACGCCTGACTCTAAGAGCATTTCCCGCGAACAGCAACAGCTGTTCTGTCTGAGGGGCTCTTGATCAACCTCGACTAAACAACTACAAGCTGACAGGAAACTACAATCTGCAGTCTATTAAGTGTCGTCTTGACAATTACATTTCTGGGATGAAATATGTACTTAGTGTTATATCCTTTCCCATATCACGACTACATAAAATAAAAGTGTCCCTTTCTGAAACATAAGATGTACGAAATAGCTGCTGAAGGCAGAGTCCATTGAACTATTCCAACTATATCATAAGTGTGGTGATAAATCACTATCAAATAGTGATGACACCAGGCGTTCGTAAACAGCTCAGCTTATCCTGCCCCATAGGTGGCACCAGTTACAAACACATGCAAAGGTAAGTAAATTGTTCCCCAGTGAATACACATGAACACGTGGTACAAGTCAAAATAGGACTTGCATTGGACATAATAGTGTGTTAATGAATCACTATTAAATTGTGATGACAGTAACTAAGACAAATGATCGCCAGAGACATTAGCACTATTGCCGCCATATACTGACGAGGGACAGTGGAATAAGGCTTAATACATCGCACCCATGTGTGTATTCGAACCCCCACCACCATCCAATACGAAGTAAATGGCTTTCGCTGGGCGACCGAGGGCTTTAAAGGCACATAGAAACTATTGCTTCAAACTGTAATGAGAATATAACGAACATGCTTCGAGGACATGTGTCTTCCTTGCATTGAATCACAGGGAACAATGTATCCGTCCTTCTTAGTTTACAAGAGATTTATCTATATGTCCCTGAAAAACAAACATGGTAGAACAATAGACGACTGGGCCACCCGTTTCACTGGCTTCTTACGATGTTTATTCTGGTTGATATTGTGGGTCATGGTGTCAGAATGTATTTACAGACCTGTGATTACCTATGACAACTTTACAAAATGAATTCTATAAAAATACATCACCATTTTCCAGCCAGTAAGCGGGTTAGTTACCCTTGACCTCGTTAATACTGGTCGATTTGACTGGCTATCGAAACGACTTGGTTATATATGAGTGAATGAGTAAAGTGTTCCGTGTGCCTTTCGCAAGTGCACAACAATTATTATGGGAACAAATATCACATGCTTATTAATCACCTGAAAAATGCGTGCCCATGCTGAGAAGCGGTTAGCCTGTTGTGACTTAACATAGTTCTGATCAATGAAAGCTAAGTTTCTTTCAATCTTTTTGTTTCTTTAACGCGATCAAATCACAAGACAATTGGATGCAACACCCTGAAAAAAACAAAAAAGATCCACATCCAAAAAGGTTTTGTCTCGTCACTGATTGTTAATTTCACAGCATTTCCGCGACGTGTCAAAAGACTACATGCGGTAAACTTCGGTTCGAATCCCGCTGGTGACACGAGTTCTTCTTCAAATGATGGATAAAAGTTCAGGAATTGCATTCCGAATAATGATATTTAACTAACAATTCAGTAAGTTAAAGTCTTGACCAAAGAAAATGAGCAATGGTTTAAGAAGAGTTTAAGATTGTTTGTTTCTTGTTTAACGCCGCACTCAGCAATATTCCAGCTATATGACGGCGGTCTGTAAATAAGCGAGTCTGGACCAGCCAATCCAGTGATTGACAGCATGAGCATCGATCCACGTAATTGATGACAAGTCAACTAGCCTCACCACCCGATCCCGTTATTCGCCTCTTACGACAATCATAGTCGCCTTTCGCAAGCGTGGGTTGCTGAAGACTGCTATTCTACCCCGGATCTTCACGGGTCAAGAGATTAAGAGCCGTTAATACCAGAAAACAATATTTCCCATCAAAGGTTGTTACTGAATTGCTTATTTGTAGGAAATACATCAGATTTTCGTCTAGTTAGTTTGGAGAATCGGGGTGGAGGGGGCAACATTTTAACACATATCTATAACACCAACTCTCATGTTTTCATAGTCTTCATTGCACAGGATTCATATTCAGGTAAATGTGGCGAAAGCATGTAGAACTATTTACCCCATTGAGCACAATGGCTCGAAGACAGGCAAGTCGCCCAAACTAATCACACGATCAGTCATACATACGCATTGATTACACCTGATCAGATGTGTAACGGTATTCACAAAATATGACTTTATAAGCTGTTAAAAACGGACATGTGACAATACTGAGAACTCGCTATGTTTTTCTGTAACGTTTCTGATTTTCTTGTTGAAAATATATAGGTTCCTCTGAAAGGCTTACTTGTAAGATTTCTATAGGATTATGCCGAAAAGGTAAATATGTCTTATGCAAAGCTCTCTATCTTCTGGATAGTTCATCTTCAATCTGAATTAGATAAGCCACTTTCATCGTACATGAGTGGTCAATAGGTGCAGGCAACAGGCAACACACAGCCGTCAGCAGAATATACACAAACATAAAGAAAGTAAATAAACGTTTCCCCCCTATACATTCAGTACAAGATTACTGCGAGCACCAGTCAGACGCACAAAATTAAATTACTATATATTTACGTTAGATAATTCAATTTCATTTCATAAAAGAATCGTTGGATTGGACTTTTGCCAGCAGTTGGATACCGCACGAGACGAAATGGTGCTAAACATAAGGTGTCTGATCTGTTTATTTGAAAGTGACCTGGACGTAATTATATGAACACTTTATTTAAAACCTACCGTGTTGGTTACTACCCAGTTAATAATGAAAAGTGTGTTTGCTACAGCGAGTAAGGTATTCCATTTGACATATGTGTACGTGGAAACCTAAACGGATCTTCCGACCAGAGGTGCCCTCATTCCCTGGATTTTATGTCAATCTTGTTTATACTTATATCCCCAAATAGAAAAAAAAATACCCAAAATTTAATGAAGGTGGTCGAAAAAATATATAATAATTTAAAACTAATACTGCTTTTAATGAATGAAAAACAAAAAAAAGTTTTAAAATGACCAAAAGATAATGCTGGCAGGACATACTTACCCTTTTCGCGAACACCTGGTGTCATCAAGTGATTTTCATATATTTTTATATCATTCAGCGGATGGTCGAGACTGGTCGTTCCCTGGCTTTGACGTTATTTTTTCAGGTAGAGCGGTAATAAAATCTCGTGTGTTAGGCAAAAAATATTTTTCCCATCTCAGGTATCTGTTTTTTGGTTGGTCAGTCTCGTAAATAAATAAAATATAAGGCCTAATTTATTCTTGTGTAACATATATGGGAGAGCATGAGGGGTTACTAAGAACATGTACAGTTGATTCTATAGTCACATTCACTGATACCGGCAAGGAATAATTCCCATGTAAGTGTTCCCAAACATTTGCACTCAAGGAATATACATGCTGAAAGCATGTTAGGATCTTGTCGCCAATGCACTGCAATGTAACGGAACAGAATGATGAGAACGTGCAACTTTGTGACTGGGGTCATCACGGCGAGACAATACATGGTAGTAGCACCAAAGGCAATTAATAGCGATGATGGGGTTGGGGAAGGCACGACGAAAGGTTGCTAATGGTCTATACAAACCAATTAGGTTGATTTCATTGTTAAACAATTTATATAGGCTAAACCTGATCTGAAAACACGGCATGGCCGCGCTGAACATAAGACTGTAGACTGACTGAGAGGCGGGTCAAATAAGACTGACAGTATTCAGGAATTCACAGGATTCACAGTATTAAGTTCATCGTCAAGCATAACCTCATGGGTCAGTGTCATCATCTACAGGCAATTAAGTGATCGGGCTGTGTACAGCTGGTTGACACCTGGAGGATTACAGAGTCGGTTCCATGTTATTGACATCAAGATTATTTCAAATCACAAACGTTTTGGAATAGAATGGATACGGCATTATAGAGGTCAGTGACGAATTGAGGTTCCTTCTCGACTTTACAGGCAGCTTGCCCATGGGTGATGCATGAAGTGTACAGCGCATATGTTGCATCAGTTTGTCCGTCATATATAGGTACTGCATCTCCGTGTGTCTATCAGTTTGTTACCTGTGTGGAGCCAGCGTTGAATTGGTCTTCAACAGCCCATACGCGTCGTAAGAGGCGACTGACGGGATCGGGTGGTCAGGCTCGCTGACTTGGTTGATGCATGTCATCGTATCCTAATAGCGTGGATCGATGCTCATGATATCAATCACTGGATTGTCTGGTCCAGATTCGATTATTTACATACCGCTTTCATATAGCTGGGAATATTACAGAGTATGGCGTTTAACAACAAACAAACAAACAATCTGTTTGGTAACTACTTATCTGGGGTTACAGGTCGCCCACTCCAAAATTATTTTGTCCCAGTTCGCTGAGTCTCATGCCATTAGCTATAATTCGCTGGTTCAAGTCCCAAAGAGCCTATTTTTTTCATCAGTTTTTCGTCATCTCGCCGTCCAATCACGCTTACACGAACGCTGTGGTAAAACTGAAATACACCTCAAAAGAATCATACACAACAACCAACTCGCTTAATTACTGAAGCTATTTATTTATCTAGAAACATGTATTTGCATGGTGACATTCTTCGTTAAATGGGCGCGGGTGGCCCAGTCGTCTAAGGTGCAGGCATTCTCTGATCATGGGTTCGTACAGTAAGCTGACACGTCGTGATACAACAGGAATACTGTTCAAAGCGGCGTAAACGCAGCTGACTCACTCTTTGTTGAAGCCTCATAGGTAATTCTGATCTTTAATTTTCCTCATGCATGTATCGGTCCATATATTTGACTGCCTTTGTGGTCTGGAGGATAGAAGTCTTCCCGGAGAGCAGAAGGTAGGTGGTTCGAAACTATTATCGTAAAACGTAAAAAGATGGTACTTGTTACCCTACCTGGCGTTCAGCATTTAGGCGACAAAACAAGGACTGGAGTCAGTGCAGTGTATCTGTGTAAGGTATCCATGTTTAACTGCGGCATGGTATCTCCGTGAGTTAGCACCATAAACCGGCTTTAGTCCGGACTAGTACCAGCAGCCACACACACACGCACGTCACTAAATAAATGAAATTATCTTGAAGGCGAAGTTGAACCAAATGTCACCTGACACACCTATTCATATTTTAATATATCGACGTGCATAGCGTCGTATCTATCCAGCTCTCTGCATTGCAACGAATTGTATCCAAAACAAAATGAATATTCTAATATTACGATCAAGTATTATTTCTTCCAGTGCAGAAACCATGTCTCACGTTCTCACTGAAAATACCCATCAATTGTGACGTTCCTATTGATTACTTTTACCGTGCATTGAATTCACATCTGGGCGTCTTTAATTTCCCCTCGTTCAACGGCGACACGATCTGTCCCTCATGGATGCGCATTTTCAAACATCTTTAATCTTTCCATTGTCAGAGGCACTGATGCCGTTTAAAAAAGTTAGGGAATCAAACAAGCGAATCTTCATTTCTCACGTTAACCCACTGTTAAATTCCCATGTCATCCCTGATCTGTTAAAACTAAGTGGTGTGACTTTTTGTAAGTCACGGAGCTAATTATTTTCTATTGATTTTTTGCCTACACGTAATGGAGACAAACGGCAAAAAGTGGAAAGTTTCGGGACTTGGAATTCGTTACGTGTGCTGACGTTTTGTCAGAGTCTCTTGATTGCAAGCGTTGATTTTTGACGGTGTTGCGAGTTTTTATCTCACGCGTGGCCACAGAAAAAGCAACTGATTGTCATGCAACAAATTGGATTAATTTAAAGCAAAGATGTCATGCGTCGGATGTAGAAGATTTGTGTTCACTTTGGAAATTAACCTTGTACTTCTACAACCATGATTAACAGAAAAGAAAAGTTGGGAAACTCAGTGATTAGTTTTAACACGAGGCAGTGGTAGTGATAGGACGTAAAGGAATGGTCGTTCAGGATGTTTAAGAGTAACGAGTATTAATTAATACCAAGTTAATTAATACCATGTGGCTTCTAAAAAACACAAAAGATATGCCTGAATGTTTGCAATCTCAGAACAAAACCAATTTCAATTATTTCAAAACAGTATGTTTTTTTCATTTTGTACACGACAAACTTCATTTCTTGATCCATAGGTACATCCATAGTCACATCTCTTTCTTCGAAAGTTCACGCGCAGTTTGTCAAAAAATGAAAGCGAATGTCGTTTGAAGTAATCATTTAATAGAAGACATGTGGAGAATATTTCCACATTTGATGTATCAGTGAGCAATATTTCGTCCAATGCAATTCCCTATGTTAGCTTCCACAATATTTTTTTTAGGTGAACATTTGACTTGCCTTTGCATATGTTTGTGACGGATGCCACCGGTGGGGCAGGATATGCTCACCGTTTCGCGAACATCTTGTGTATCATAATGTGACTGTGATTAAACACATTCTATACCCGTAATCGTACAATGGACTTTGATTTTAACAGCGTTATCTTATGATTATGGAAATGATTTTGTCGCTTTTATTTTATCTTGCTACATGTACGCGTCACACACTGTCAAAAGGTCTGATATCAAAGCTGTTGAAAGCTGTTATTGCACAACAAAACGTACTCCCGTACATTCCTAAACATATACAAGACACCTAACGCATCGTAGATCACGAGCGCTCTGTCCTGATCGTGAGTTATGCTGCATAATGTGATACGGCCAGATGATCGGTGGATCTACGACAGTCGTCGCGCTAATTATCAGAGCGCTTAGTGAAACTGAGGCCATCTGAAAGTTTGGCTGAATGTCATCAGTTCTCGAGGTTGTATTCCATGTGTTACACATCCCATTTGCTACTGGAGAAGCAGGACATGCTTACCCTTTTCGCGAACACCTGGTGTCATCACGGAGTTTCAGTTGTAACAGCTTACAGTTTTCAGCAGCTATTCATATAATCTCACCAATATTTTGCGTTTGACACCCAATGGAATCCGTGCATAATTGAGGCTGATTATTCGCTGGCGTTGACATTTCATAGCATACAGATGAGAAGGGATAAGACCTATTCTCTGTTTAAATACTTTGATATGGTAGATGTTTCAACCATTTAGAACCCAGTTCCAGATTTCATTCAACGACTTTATTCCTTAAATTGCATACCCCCCAATCTCCCCAAAATCACGTATTTGCAAAAATGTTGACATCCTCAAATCTTTTGTTAAGCGAATATCCCTTTTAACTCAACTTGTGTTTATAACTACCATGGAGCTGTACGAGTAGAGACATGTGTAGACTTGAGCTGTAAACCCCCTGAAGCGTTCATATTGTCAGATGGAAAAGTTGAGGATCGTACACTAAGAATTAGGATTTTTATGCTAGTTTAAACTGTGCGTGTTCTCTAACATGTTGCTAAAACCAAATAAATTCTCTACCAGTTGGTGAATTGGTTTCACGCGGGCGCCACATGTGACCCTTGCTCTAAAAACACCGAGACTGTCAAGTACAAACCTATGATTAAGCCAGACTACAAATGTTTCTCTGGCGTAAAGAAAATACAACAAAAATAATAATTTGAAACAACAATAAAAAGTGTTTTATGTTACGAGTGGGTTTATGCATTTAGAACACTCCAGGGACGAAGAAAAACGTAATATCTCGGATACATTTTTTGTTTTAACATTTTCTTGCTTCTTACAGGTCTATCTATGCGTTACTGTTCTCATTTTGTTACAAGCAGATCAAATATAGATTGAAGTGTACATGTATGGATCACGCTTTGTTTAGTTTGGGTTTAGTGGATAGTGCGTCTGAGCGGAAGATCGATGGTTCGAATCCCGTGTGTGTCATTAGAAGAACGTTGAAGGATGATATTTGTTGTTTCCCTGCCTGACGCCCGGCAATGAGGGGATATAACAAGGTATTGGTTGGCACAGAGTGGGGTATCCATGTTAGGCTGCTGCATGTTGTCAGAGTGGGCTAGCACTGTAATAGAAAAAGCGAAAAAAACTTTCCATGTCCATAAAAAAATCTCTTACCAAAGCAGACTTTTCGATTCCGACTATATCATGAGCATGTGTTTATGAATCACTATCAAATAAAGATGATACCAGGAGTGCGCGACAAGGTTACCGTATCCTGTCATATAAAACCGGCATTGGTCCAGACGAGTACAAGCAGACACCAAAATGTCAATCACACACACACATGCACGCATGCAAAAGTGCAAAAATCTTGAAATCGACGTTAAACACCACTTCAGTTAAGCTCACCTTAGTTTGGGACTTCCGTGATGTGGGGCATAGTCGAATTTGGCTTCGATCTATTAACAAGGGAAACGGAAACATAGCATGAAACATCACTTAGAATCCATTCTCTAAAAAATACTCAAGTACATTGGTGCGTTTGAGCTCTTATGTAAAGCTCCTTCTGACATTGAAATATGAAACTGAATTATAAAATGCAATTCGTGGGTATTGTGTAGTATGTGTTTGGCACAATCATCACTGAAGCATCATCTATTGCCCCAGTGATCACATAGTACCCAATCAGTGATCGTGTTGATTTGGGACACGACAGGCGCTGAGGAGTCTCAAACAGCTTTTAACAAGAACGGAAACCAGTCCAAAAACCTTCCCTCACTTTTATCACTGTCGTGTTCAACACGTCAACCATTTCCTCCAGATTCTATATTCAGCAATCTCTTAGTCACCATGCATTAAGAAAACAATCTATCATGGAAGAGAAGTGTTTTATACAATTCTATTACATTTCTTTGCAATATTTTAAAAACATCACATCGGTGTCAATCATACAGAATCAAATTCAAGATATATCAATGTCAATTTATAAAATTGAAGTAGCAATATTTGTATAACACTGGTTTCATAAAATCCATAAAGGTTTAAGACAGAGTGGTTATGGTGGAAGCCGGACGGATTATGTCCCGCATGAGTGTCTAAGACCTAGTTTTAGTTTTTATTTGTCCCTGTAAAAGTAGTGGGCGGTGTGAAACTACCTATTTTGGCATGCCGGAGAAGAATACATGTTGGTCCTGAGGATCCCATGCTTGTCGTAAGAGGGTCGGGTGGTCAGCATCGTTGACTTAACTGATTGCGTTTTATCCCTGTGGCAATCTGTGTGTATGTGTCTATGTCTGTGTTAACTATCGTGTCGCTGTATTGTCTGGTCAAGACTCGATTGGTTGCAGGTCGAGTGCTGTGGTTATGGCACAGGTAGTGTTGTGCTGCGTAAGGCAACAAACTAACACAGTGACTTACCTTGCTATACAAATGTGTGAGTTGCTTACCCGTTTTTCGCACACCAGATTACCAATATAGTTATATTGTTGTAATCAGGTCTTCGATCACACGTATTGACCTCAGATTTATATACTTATAGTCGGGTCTTAAAGGTCTATTTTCCTATTAGTTTGGTTTCAATGTTACTCAAAAGGGACATGACCGTTTTACCCATGCGTGTTAATGGAGTGAAAAGATAAAACTTACATCATCATATCATTGTGACATACAAAATCAAATAAAGAGAATCGGTCAAACCCTTTTACTGTCGTAAATTGTCGGAATTATATAACAAGGAAATATAAATTGTCCATGCAAGAGAATATTCAATCTGGATTATCCGCCGAAACAGATTCCATTTGCCGTACAGTGCAAATTACTGTGACAATTAAATGAATGGAACACACAAATTCAGTGATGACACCAAGTGTTTGAGAAAAGGGCAAGCATGTCCCTCCCTGCTGGTTCAATGTTTGAGAGTAACAGTCTATATGAGCGTTCCTGGCATGTGAAATATACCATGTCACCCGACGGGGTTCAAAAGCAAGTTCACACAGTCAGACCACCTTGTGCTTTATTGCAGGCCGAACTCTGTCGCCTCCTAAATGTTGGAAAAAGGCTAGGGAAATGGCATGCTATATCTGAGGAAGGATAAGACGGAGATCATGAAATGTTGTCGTTCCATTTCATCTTAAATATTGCTCGATTGAGGATCTGGGTTCTTGCAGATGAGGATAACAAGAAAACATTGTTCTGACTCAAATACTGCTGCACAACCCCAGCAACATGTGGTTCTTCTCCACTAATGTGCTGCAAGTGTTGATCTGTTGTCATTGTTGGCACAAATGCTGTAGATGCGTAGTCGTCGTACTGTCCTCGAAGATACGCATCTAGATCTGTTACGAGTGATGGTACGGGCTGTGAGAATTGCTGTCTGGAACCTGTGTCCCAGTTGCGTGGTTCTAATCCTTATGTCTTTCGATTGGCTGTCACGGGTGGATGTCCACTACTCTGGCAAGGTGTTTTGTTGATAACGTCAAATATGTGCCATATGTTTCTGTGGACGTTGAACTGATGTGCGACGTCACACTGCGAGGTACCGGATTTTTAAAACATTCCTGTGGCTCGTCAAATGTCATTTACATTTGTGCCGTCCAACTCAGTTAACGTAGATAACTGTGTAATACTACTTTTAGACATTTCAGTTTGCTTGAGGTATCACGGTCCATACATTAATGCAACATGTGTAGAAACGGTTGCAAATAGCATACTCAAAGAAACCCTGCTTACATCTATTTTGATATTCAGTTAGTAACTTTCTGAAATCAATGATAAGTTGTATAATGGAATTATCCCACCAGTGACCGTGATTGTCTTCATTGAAACAGGACTTGGTTCAACAGATTGCCATTCTACATTATTTACTATTGTTGCAAGTTAATGTAAAAATGGCATTTTGTTCTGAATCAAAAATGCGGTGTCTCGGTTACGGCACGTTGCCATCACATGGGTTCACTTTTCAGAGCAACAAACGTAAAATAAAATCTATCATATTCATTTTGATTGATGTGCTGCAAGCGATCGACGAACTCAATGTATCTCAAGTGCAGAGAATCTCAGTAAAATCCATGTAATAAGGACAGTAGAAATATTTCCTAAGTAATGACCAATAGCTTAAACAATTATCTATATTTAGCATAATTGACAATAAGTCATGTTAACTATCATCGTCATTGAACATTTTTCTGCCTTACATGAGAAATCGGTCTATATTCAAGTAATAAATATGTTTAATAAAATACTGTATTCTATGATTCAGAACATGAAATGATATTCCAGCTTGGGTCTGTAGAACAGATTTTCATGCATACATCTAGAATGATAGACAGATATACCTTTTGTAATAATTAGACCACCGACCACCGCCCTCTTCGCTCAAAAGCTGCAATCAGTTTTCAGAATAACTTGAACAAAGTACTTGATCTCATGAAACAACAATCAGTTTTAAACAATCAGTCTGCGCGCTATCCAGTCATTGGATTGTCTGGTCCACTATCACTTGATTGTCTTCAATCTTCGCGTTTACATGCCGCTGTCGTACTGCTGTGCCGCTTAAGGCAACAAACTAACACTTACTTGATTGTGCAACTGTGGGAGTGGCTTACCCTTTTCGCCAACACATGGTGTCAATTGAGGAATCTGTTTCGACAGATAATCAATATAATTTTCTCTTTTTGACGTTTGATATATATTATGTTGAGTCTCATCAAATCTTTTTACATGAGATTAATGCCGCCTGTACATTATCTCAACTGTATCACGGCGTGTCAGCTTGATGTGAGAGGAAACCCGCAAGGGGTGCAGGTCTAGACGCTTATCACTTTAATGAAACACATCATGGAAGACTGCTGAACATCCAAGAAACATGTGCAGGCTAATATGGGATTCGAACCCACTATCATATGCTTCTACATAGCTAATTGAGGCGCCTTGGGCGCCTAGGTCTCACCCGCACCTTCTGTTAAGGAGTATTCATGAGAGGAAATACACGCACTGAATGATATTAACTCTGATAGATTACTGCTTTTACCTGTATTGTTTAAACAATACATTTTCAGCACATGTGCATACAGGCCACAAATACCTAATACAAGCACGTTTATATTCATGATGCGTTAAACCCAACTCACTCGAAAGTTTCCATTATGAACTTGCGGTATGTACGAATTTTGAATACCGGTTCCTGCTGTTGAACATATGGGAGCACAACGAAAGCGATTTGCTTTGAAACGATTTAATACGGAAATGTTGCAGTTAAAAGACGTATTCCTTCTTATGCAGTGGTAGCGTACATCATTCCCGGAGCAGTAAACACCAGGAAAGTTATATCACGTTCACATAAAGCTCCGACAGCCGGTGGATTGTTGTTAACTAAATGCCCATGGTATGCCATTATGGACAAATGTGATGATGGGATACCATTTGTAACAGACTGTCTATATTGGTTCTCGAAAACTAAACAGAACTAATCGTTCCATGCAAATGTGGAGACGTTTAAACACTTTGATGACGCTGTTGTAGCAAATGAAACAACGATTCAAAGGGCAACCGAGAAATAATGATCATCCAAAGTTTTTGGTCTAATTTGCGTAAAATGTCAACTATGTAGAAATGTAACATTTCAAAATACCCGATTGATGGTGTAGACACAAAATAATTTTCATAGAAACAATAGAGAATAACATCCTTTAGTCAGTGATCCCATTTTGACATTTTCTTATCATGGCCAGAACATAGTCTGGTAAAGAGTCATCATGACACTATTCACAAGCAATACATGTAGCCTGGTTATTTTTATTCAAAAGAGGGAATTATAATGTCAGTAACAATTCCAGTTAAGATAATTTTGTTTACACTATTATGGTGGTGATATTTCAAGGTCTGAATTGGAAACGTTTGTTTCCAAATGCCAAACAATATTCGATTTGAGTCTCTTTTCTTCTTCCAATTATGTATATAGATACTTCTACTGATGTTAATTTACCGGATAACAACATCAGGCAGCATCGGATTTCAACGACGTGTGGGAAGGGATTCAGTTTGTGTTTCATAAATTTGACATCTGACCTTCAGCTTCTTAATATCTACAAAGGCAATGATGCTTACTAACACATTGTTCTAAATTATAGGGGCAGTGTTCGAGGCCATCTTTAATCCTTGGTGAGATCTAAAGTGAAAAGAAAGGTATCTAGATGTGTTTCACATTTCCTGTGCAAATCGTGAACCTATTTTTCTGTAAATGTATTCAGTCCACAGGAAAAGGGAAAGATGAAACAGACCCACTATAAGGAACATAAAAGGAAAAGTCAGAGGTTAGTGTGTCGCTGATATACATACACGTGCCTGACATTATGTGGTCAGCATAGTCTTAATAAGCACAATCACAAAGTTACTTTACCTCGATATTTACGACATGAAGCTGTACAAAAGAGCATACACATTCACATGCGTTGTATCAAGATTTTTATCTTTATTTGCCAGTGAATTAGTATCCACGAGAACAATTCTGCTGTAGAAGAAGGGAAATAATTGGATATCTCGGGTTATATGATAAAGATAATTAAACGGTAGAATTTATAATTCGAATCTTATTACCAGTCTTTCCCCTTTTAGAGATATTTTGCAGCACAGATTGTCTGAAAATTACAACTTGTGTTTTCCCTGGAGCTCTGTAGTGCGATCATTGATCATAATTGCTTCCAAAGATTGCATATCTGTAAATGTCAGAGTTGACAACCTCAAATCCGAACCAGCTCGTTTTTCGCGAAATAATTTTTAAAATCGAGATAGTTTGGGTAATTTGTAGCTAATGGTCGTTATGTTGTTGTTATTCTCGTTTGTGCAAATATCCGGTTTGTTCGAGTCTTTATAAATGCAATTATGAATCAAAGAAAATATTTTTAAGGTAACGTTGGATTCCGCATTAGTTTATGGAAGGTTGCCACTGCAATTTCGCATAAAACATCTACATGTGCATGATTGAGCTATTCCAAATGAACATATTTTGTATTAACAAAGGCATCAATCGAATATAAGGAGACACTGACGATTTCTGATTTTCTATTTCAGCGAACCATTTGCACACCATTCAAACAACGCAAACGGCCTTGCAGAATGTGTTTAATGCAACATACATTTAATGTTCAAGCTACCAGTGCTAAAAAGGATTTGTTTTGTTTACAGTTGTATTTGATTTGACGTTGTGTTTATACTCCAAAACAATAATTAAGGTTATCATATACATATATATGAAGTTATAAATAACTGAAATACTATTTATATGGGTATATTTCCTTACAGATTGATCAGTTCTTTTATCAGAGTACATAACACAAACCACTTGTTCAGACATGCCGCACTTGTTTGATGCCGTTTAGATGCCTCTCTGGGTAAACTAGTAGTCTACTCCTCAAATTCATTTTTACCACATAGTTTGAAAAAACCCTAAAAATGATTGCTAGCATTTTAATTTAAAATGTGATATTTCTTCAAAGGACAAAGATCCCCAAAAGAGCATCTTGCTGTCGTACTTGCCGAAATCAAAATACGTACTCCTTTGATATTAGCATCAATCGTGTAACACTTTATGGAATGCAAATATTGTATAACTACGGTGGGAAGGTTGAAAATAGATATGCACATTGCGATGTTCTTCTGTTTCAAAGATTTAACTATCTTTTCCCATCCAGAAGATCTACTTTTCCAGCGACATTTGCATAATTGTCACAATTCTCGTACACCTATAGCCTTCGTTTGATGATGTTTGTGCAACAGAAAAAAATAGTAATAAAAATGTTCATTGAGGATTTCTTTCCTTCAGAAGCGATGATTATCTGGCCATCTCGAAGTGAACTCGACGCAATGGGATTACAGTCCTGATCCAAGCTGTAACTTCAGGAATCCTATTGTAATCATGTGTGCATTTTGACAAAAAATAACAGTAGCTGCTGAGAATGAGATACATCAGACATTTAATGCTTGATTTACTTTCCTGCGATGTTGCGCGCCTCTGATGTTAACATAACGAGAAACAGAGCGCGGAGGGATACCATTTATGCTGACCTTAATATCCTTTTCACCTCCATCGTTAGTGGATTTACGCCTCACCGCGGAAGGATAACAACGTTATGTTATTCGCAAATCTCGTCTGGCCCTTGAGACAAAATGTTTATGGACTATAAGCGCTGGAATTCTATTCTAGACAGGGTATGTTACAAACCCTATTTATAATGGTTCAGCGGGTTCGAAAATAGCATGATTGGGTGTCATTTGCATGTATCTCATCTCTTGCCTACGTAAAGAGAAAATGATTCCGTGACAGCAATAGTCTCGTAGGTAATATACTGTTCGTTGCACTTTCTATATTTCTATCAAAGGCACAAACCGTTTACTCATGGGAGAAAGTAAGTGTTTTAAGTAGACTGTGGACAATGTATATAATAAACTTTGAGACACTTGAGCTTCAGCTTTGATGAGGTAAAAACAAGTTTTCTCACATGTTAAGTTTTTTTTCTACTGTTTTAGGTGTGTGTGTGTATATATATATAATATTAAGATCTTTGCCCCGTGGGGTTTCCAAGTGAGCATAATTTACAGTAACCTATGATAGCACGAGTATATGGATCCGGAAGTGAGACTCATTGACTTGGGTTATTGCCGGTCATCGTGTCCCGACGGCGCGAGACGTTGCTCATGATATCAATCACATGTGTGTCTGGTCCAGATAATATTAGTTTGTCAATATAATCATATAGAACTCTTCATTGGACACTATTGTTTTCGCCCACTCCAATCCTAACTTTATCTATACATCTTACCTCCATGTCGTCACGATATGGCTGAAATATTGCCGATGTAACGTAACGCATGAACTCACTCACTCACTCACTCACTCTCTTTTAACGACTTCTCTCGTGCACACTCTGAAGCTCCTCCTTTGAACCTGCACCAAACAGACGAGTCAACGTGTTACAGCTTCAGTATTGCTGAGAGTGGCGTTAAAGAACCTTATCTCTCTCTTGTGATGTGATATCTATATTCAGCGAGACATATCTCAATGATTGACATTCAATATAGGTTTCTATATCGAATTTAAATTTCTAACTTTGCAACATAGCGAATGAAGCTCTTACTCGTGTGTAGATTTATATTCATTTTATTTTATCTGAACGTGAATCTTTTCGTAATTTTCACCGCTATTATTTATTTTACGACTAATGGAATCCGTTTCATCTTATTTTGTAACATATCGAATGAATGTCTTACTCGTGTATAGTTTTATATTCATTTCTTTTATCTTAACGTGAATCTTTTCGTAATTGTCACCGCTTTTTGCCTTTTACGGCCATGGAATCCGTTTCGTCGGATAATCTAGACTGGTTATTCGTTGGTGTTGACGTTTGATATTCAATAGTAAGTAAGCACATCGACTGAACATTTTTTGATTGCCACTCTAAAGTAGCAAGTTATTGAACCATACTATCATTGTTGGAAACAGGGCGGTGGGACGCCGAAGACCTGGGTTCGAGTGGTTAAAGCGTTCGCTCTTCACGCCGAAGACCTGTGTTCGATACCCCACATGGGTACAATGTGTGAAGCCCATTTCTGGTGTACACCGCCGTGATGTTGCTGGAATATTGCAAAAGGCGGCGTAAAACAAAACGCACTCACTTATTGTTGGAAAGAGATAATTTGACATTACTGGCACTGAAGGTATTACCATTTAATTGTTCTCCTTTATGGAATTCAAAAATAAATATATATATTTATAAGGTTTATCATCGGAAAAAAAACTATCGCTAAAGAACGTTTATAGCTTGGAAAACGTCAACGCTAAAGAGGAATCAGTTTCGAGCATCTGGCGAAACAGATTCCATTGGGCGTAAAAGACAAAATAGGAATGAAAATTACATGACTGGAAAACGTATACCACAGACTGTCACCTTAAACTGAACAAGATTTATTTCATTCATGTCATTTAAAATAGTTACAGTCGCTATTATATAAGACTCATATAGCTTATCTTCAGAGGCTCAGGACAATTTGTTTCCAATATTAGCTAATGTCATTTGAATATACAATATGTGTGAAATGCTAGACTTTCTTTTAGGTAAGGACCGACCATTTGTTATTTGAGAGGGGGGAGGTGCTATCCGCCCAAATTAAATTTTCCCCGATAGTGGTTGAAAAATCTAATTATGCTTCAGACTGTTGAAAAAACCCAGAAAGTATCTGCCACAAAAGATGCATTGCTGTGAAATGTTTTCAAAAATATAATTCGACCCGTAACTTTAAAAAATGTCTGGTTTTGCAGATGTTGCTAAAAAATATCCATACATACAAAATCATAGACCCTCCACGCTGTCCACAATGCTGAATGACAAAAGGGATCACTTCAAGTTTTCCTCAAACGTTTTGTGTTATAATTTCACAACTTTTGAGGTACCCTCGAGCATGCCCTTTCTACAAAACTTTCAAAGAGCATCGCACGAATCTTGCTCAAAAGTTGTTTCATCACGGTTACGACATTTAAAGGCCTCAGTAATTAAACCTTTCAAACTGTTTTATGATACATGTTGAGGACATTTGCAAATTTGACGCATACGAAGACTTCAAAGAGCACCAAAAGTTGTTTGATCAAGATTACAACAATCAAGGCCTCAGTAAAGCTTGTAACAAGTGTTGTGGTAGACATGTGAAGGGAATTTCCAAATTTGACGCATTAGTGTAGTAGCATTTGACTTGTACCATATGTTCCCGTGTTTTTAGGTGAATCATTGACTTGCCTTTGCATGTATTTTGTTGTCAAGATAGGCTCACCCTTTCACATGAAATCACACATGTTTATAATGTAGTCTGACACCCACACAATGGAGATTTCTTATCACAGAAAGAGTTTTGTCTGTTTTATTGATATTATCATTATGTCGAACCTTAAAAGATGCCATCCAAAGATAATGCTTGTACAACAATAGGTTCACAAGGTACTCTAATCTATAGATTGCGCAAAGAAGCAGTGATGCCCCAAATAACACAGATATAAAATGCATGAACTCACTTTCTCTCATTCACCACACACACGCCACAAAGGGAAGAAAGACGGAAGGGTTAAATCAATTCTCCAATATTATTAACAAATATACGAATACCCTTGTTAATATGTAAATATTTAATCATTATCAAATTTACTCAATTTAAATAGCCATTCCACTGGCTGAAAATAAGTGAAAATTCAAAAGAGATGTAGATATATTTTGTTAGGTCTTCATCGATACATCAATATTTTGGTGATATTCATATTATGTATTTGTACATGAGCGCATATTAATAACTTCATTATGTATTCCTGTTTTACAACATCGTTATGTAGCTTCTTATAAATCCTGGGTGCACGGGTGACCTAGTCGTTTCTGGTACCCCAATTCGATGTGCAGAATTGCGTCCCTTGGGCACTCCAGATACCTATGATTGTGTGTTTGAATCCCGGTTCGCCCCGATTATGTTTCTAAGTTTGTCAGCACAATACTCGTGCTTGCGGGGGTCACCAAAGTGGTAAACGTCTGAGACCTGCATCAGGTCGGGCTTCCCGCCCACATTAAAATGACACGTCGTAATAACACTGGAATACTGTTCAAAGCGGTGTTATGTCAAACTCACTCACTTTTATACGTCCTCGTGTGCATCTGCTCATCAGTAATATATTCAAACAGCCATAGTGCCACACAAGTATTTCAATATTAACGTTTAAATATACTAAAAGTAGTTTGCAACAGTAGGAAACAGTACATTCACCGTGATAGTTTAAAACTCTATAAATATCCTTCTTGAAAGGCAGTCTGTGTGTTTAAGCTGCATTACGTATAGATTGTCAATCAACCAGACAAGATATTTGCTCACATGTTGTTCTCCAGATAAATGTATCTCCACTTACGTATTGACCATGTCCTCTGGCTGGATAAAGGGGGCTCCCATTGTTCCCCCAACTCGTCAGTTTCAATGCCAGGGAAATGTGATATTGACCACGTAACGTGCTTGTACATTTCATAAAAGGTCAGATTGATTGACCTCACTTTAGACAACCTTGACCTTTTAAAGAAATCGACGACGTTTTTTCAAGTGGTAATTTTGCATGTGAAACTCGATAGCGGGAGTGTATTGGCAATTTCATTTCCACGTCTGGTTTTATAATTGAAAAACGCAGGCTCAATATCAATCTATTTGGAATGTATTATTTCACGTTTCTTTAGATGTTCGAGTAAAGGATCTGTTCATTGGAAATATATCTTCTGTCGGTGGGATCTCGTGCGGCGGTTTTCTGTAATGAACTCAGAAAGTGTTATGTCGTTTTCACCTTCGCCAGCTGAGATGAATAAAAGTAGATTTTATTACCATTAAAGGACTCTCATTGACTTTTTTGTGGGATGGAATTACAGCGTATTCCTTACAACACATTCGGAAATCAATTTTAGCAAAACGTTTAACCGAATCATATCACACTTAATGAAAATACGAGTACTTAAAACTAACCAACCATCGCACATGAAAGATTAACACTGAACGAAAGGTTGAAGCGGACTGAAAAGTCCGAATGTAATAAACAACTATTCATTATCTTGACTTGTATCATAGTAACGTCGATCAAAATGTGAATGTTACAAATACAACTGCTTTATCATGGTGGGCTGTAATTAATTGACTATCGATAAGACCCGTCAAGATCCGGGGTAGTATTGGCCTTCAACAACCTATGCTGACTTGGTTGATGCATGTCATCGATCCCAATTGCGTGGATCGATGCTCATGATGTCAATCACTGGATTGCCTGCTCCAGACTCTCCTGTATTACATGCTGTGCTAATGGAATGTAACTGAATATAAGTTGTGCTCCGCTATTGTCCTTGACAAAGAGGGGCGTATGTTACTATAAGACCAACTCTGTTGACACCTACACCTTCACTCAAGACCATTTTATCGGTAAAGCTCGACATGCTTGGTGTCATCACTGAAATGATTCGGGGTTGAAGGTTCTTGGATTTGTCGAGTTTAAGCTTTGTTTTGATTCTATCAAATGTTATAATACTGGGTGTTCGCGAAAAGGTGAGCACGTCACAAACACATGCAAAGGCAAGCCAATTGTTCAACAAACACGGAACCATAAGGTACAAGTGAAAAACGGGAATTACATCGGATATAATTTTTGTCAAATTTGGAAATGTACTCCACATGTCTACCACAAAACGTTTTGGAAGCTTTACCAAGACTTCCAGTGCTATAAGCTAACACACAAGAGCAAGAGTTGTATGACGCTCTTTGAAATCTTAGTGGAAAGAACATTCTCAAATTTTCAAAGGCTGGAGCTGCTGGAATATTATTCGAAAATGGAAGTCATCCCTCTTGTCATACAGTGTTTTCGACACTGTGATATTCTGAATCTTTATGCACACGTCTCGTGAAAAGAGCAATTTCACTGCTTTAGTTTTTGTCGAGCCCTAGTGGGTAAACCAGTGGAAGGGAACTGGCTATTGGACCATAATTAAACGATAAATGATCAAATGTCCCTTGTTTTGATTTTGCTACTGCAATCAGATATTCCGATTCATATCATGAAGAAACAAATTGACAAGTGGGGAAAGACAGTTGGTGCCCACGCGATGCCTACGTCATGCCTAAATGTCTTATCCTAAAATTACAAATATGTAGTCAAAGAAGAAGTGCAACTTTTCACATTTTGTATTCTCAGTTAACTTTCAGTGAAAGCAAATTCTTGATTGATTGAACACTGGAAAGGATGTATAAAACATCGTTATCGAGCTGTCTCAGTCGAATAATAATAATACTATGGTCCATATGTCCAAAATACAAAGGTCAGTGTTTCCAGTGTTATAAGAACATATTCGGGTGATTATGATGAGTGTTCTGACTTTGAAACAAACGTCTCTAGAAGTTGAAAGGATAGAAAAAGCATAGGTAAAGGAAGTTAGATCGGTGTCTTGACAACACTGTATTATATTTTAAAAAATCGGCCGCATATTCGTACCTCCCAGTAATGATGAGAGTTAATCAAAACAAAGCTTAAACGTTACAAATCCAAGGACCTTCAACCCCGAATCATTTCAGTGATGACACCAGGCATGTCGAGCTTTAGCGATAAAATGGTCTTGAGTGAAGGCGTAGGTGTCAATAGAGTCTTATAGCAACCTACGCCCCTCTTTGTCAAGGACAATAGCGGGAGCACAACTAACATTCAGTTACATTCGATTAGCACAGCATGTAATACAGGAGAGTCTGGACCAGACAATCCAGTGATTGACATCATGAGCATCGATCCACGCAATTGGGATCGATGACATGCGTCAACCAAATAAGCGAGCCTGACCATCCGACCCCGTTAGTCGCCTCTTACGACAAGCATAGTGGCCTTTAATGGCAAGCATGGGTTGCTGAAGATCTTTTCCACCCCGAATCTTCACGGGTCCGAATTACATTGACATCGTCAGATGACTTATCGATTGAAATCATCAGATGACGTATCGTAAACAAACTGGTAACGCCATTGACTTGTAATGGATGAACATCGCCATGGTTGTATCACGCCGTCACGGTGACAGTAAGATGTCGAATTATCAAATATTAGCAGTGAGAACATTATGAAACTCAAATTTAGTATTATCGCTTCTATTAATTTAGAGATCGTCATCAACTCGAGTGCACTAATACCAAGCTATTCAGACTGTTGTTCGCAGAGCCTATCATTTTCCTCTATGGCATCTCAATTACGCTTGCTTCAAAAATGAAATAAAACTGGTCGTGTACATTTCAAAAAAGAATCCATCACTCTGAGCTTTTGACATATAAACAAGATTGCATTACAGAGTAAGACACAAGTGATACATCTTCTAGCATGTCTATATATATACATCCCAGCCTCGAGACGAAAAACTATACGAAAACAAATGAAGTCGTATTCAGAAAAAAAGATTAACATCGAAAGAAATCTAATGCGCAACTCAACTACACATGCCAGTGCAAGAAATAGATTCGTTTGGTTACAATGTAATTGAATTACGCACTGATTTGTTGAGCAATATGACGGACTTCACGGACTTCATGTCTCCAAAATTCTTTCAAACTCGTCAACGACGAGATTTACATTGGTTTAAGTGAAATTGTGTCTTGACCTGGGTTGAACATTTATATTTTCTTGTTTTGTTTTGACAGCTGTGGTTGTTAGTTTTCTCACGTTGTGTAATTTATTGTAATGCATACACAAATATTCATACATCGACAAAGTAGCTGCCATATATACATATATTAAAATTGACGGTGTCAATATGGGTTCCACCAAACGACGCCTCACTTTGCTGCGGATGCTAAGCCCATGGCTGGAGTTTGAACCACGCACACTCTGGTCAGTGAGTTTAACCCCTTCAGATGCTGAAATGGTATCTGTTTGGAGGTTTCCACATAAACTGCCGGACAAAAGAAAGTGTACACCTGTGTTTGATGGTGGCTAAAATGAGACCAACATGAGAAAGTGATGTATTTGATACGGGTATCATAGTTGTGTCGGCGACTGTTTCAATAACGTTTGTAATTATTATTGTCAAATCCAATTTTCAAACGTATACTTTCTTTTGCCCAGGATTTTATATACAAGCTGCAAGTATAAACGTATGAATTTAAGCTTGTATCCTGGAATGATTATCTTTGCTTTTGACACTTTTACCTGCTTTTGCCTTTTACGGCAAGCATGGATTGTTGAAGGCCCCGGATATTCACGAGTGGAGTAATTGTATGTACAATATTATTGGTTGTGAAATGCAGAGTTGCAGTTTCGACAATATTCAGAGTATGTGTGACAAAACATTTCGGGCAGAAAGCAAGATAGAAATCGACAACGTTTTAAGTTTGACTAAGTCACGTTTTGAAGGCGACCGCGATCTTGAGATTTGATGCTTTCTTGAAACCGACTTAGATGTTATTGCTCTTTGAAATTGAGGTAGCCTTCAGCCGGAGGTTTTAAATGTATAAATCAAAGGTATCAAATACCATTATAAAACACTTTGTTTCTTCTAATTACCACCTGGACGTTGAGTTATTTTTCAAACGCACATTTATGTAAGTTGTGGAAAGTGAACATTTTGTAAGAGTTGTGATCGCATTTGGCCGACCACTGATTATAGAATTCTCTACTTATGTGGAGGATTAATTTTCCTATTCATAGGTGTAAAGTTAACTGAAAATCAAAGATTGGTTGGAAAACATTTGATATGCGTATAAAAATCAATGCATCTTTAGGTCTCATGATAATTCACAGATATGATTAAATCGTAATAATTAATTTTTTGTTGTGTTCATTGATATTTCTGCATTCTGATTAGCTGAATTGGTCACTTGTTATTGCATTCATTTCCCAATGAATGTAAAAAATTAAGCCACGCCAACCGAGGCGGACTACTTTCGTTACTACGGAATGTCGGGGAATCCCAAAATTACAGTCGAGGGAATTCCCTTTCTGCTTAAGAGTATCGATAGTCATGCACAGGACATTTAGAGATATTCATGCATATTCATTGTCCAAACAACCCTTTGAGACAAAAGGCCGTGAAGGAATGAAACAGCAAACGTGCAGGCTCGCTCGCCTGTTTTTCCCCCTCTCGCCTCGCTTCCACAACTTTCATGTCTTCGGGTTTCATTTCTAACTAGAGATCTAGCATTTTTCCAACTGTGTCTACCCGTTCTCTGGGAAATAATGTTTGAATCTGGCGGTAACTGACCATGTCATTTGAACCAGCCGCCTTCTCCCGGTTCGTTATAGTCTGACTCTTGCACTTGCGTTGATTGGCAGGTCTTATGAACATTGTTTTGTTCCTACTCTCCGTTGATTGGCTGCTGACTTTGTAGGCGTGTCAAGTTATGTGCATAAATTAAACAATCACCTGATTCATGTCACGCCACAGTATGTATTCCTACACCTGGAATGTTTATAAATGTCGTCATTTTGTCGGCTTTGATATATACACCTGTTTTTGGTTAATCGACTGTCGATAAAACATGTTTTCGTTGTCGAATCTAATTATATGCATTGACTGTGTATTTTTTTCGGTTCATTGAGGTATGAATAGAAAAACCGATGTGCAAACGTTTGGATTCATACAGTGTGCACATCGTTTTCTCCATTCATACCTCAATGAATCGAAAACAATTACACAGTCAATCCTTCAATACATAAAAAGATCCTATTCATCAGATCTCCGCATTTTGCATGTTCATGTCTCATTCGTGACCAACTCGTGTTATTCCGAGAGAAGCCGAATAGCGACACGTGCCCCTCTCATGGCCATTTTTGCGACCGGGTTCCGTCTTAGCGCAAACAATTGTCAACTCGTTGCGTAATGGTTCACATATATTTCCCCATATATTATATATGTTTCAGATGCAATTTAAAGCACATCTGGACATGCGGAATTATACAGTATGATTGAGCACATTTAATTGTGTCTTGGGTGTATTTCTAGATGCATGACATGTGTAAAATCAAAAAATATTTCTGAGGGATTCTTTGACGAAGACCTTGAAATCATACGCGCTTTCTGATTGGTTTGTCGTATTTTTGCACATAACATTCATCGATATGGGGACGAGTCTTCTTGCTGGTTACGGAAAGGGGCGAGTGGTGACGAATGGTTCATGACTTAGACGACGTCGGAGGAAGACGATATTGGTGAATTGTTTAATATAAATCTCTGCTAAGCTTTACTCAAACTATGTAAACACAAAAGAATAATACGTTATTAAGACATATTTTAAAACATATAAAATATATAAAGTAAACGCCAGTGATTTACAGTCTCAGGTATCGGCCGAAACAGATTCTTTAAGGCTTAAAAGGGAAAACAATGATGAAAATAAGATGAATGGCACACTGAACATAATACCTTGCATTGATAGAAAATATGAGAGTTTGATCATGCATCTTCACCGGACAAGACGCGCACATGTGTTTTTTTCTGAGAATAAATGAGTTTGAGTTTGTTAGGTATCAATTTTAGATATTTACATCAAATACTCAAAAGAGCATTTCTGAACAAACACATTTTATAATATTGGACATTTATCTGCTTCATTATAGTGATGGTTGTTTCTCTTCATTTTATTTTAGAATTATACAGTAATATCAAGAATACAAGATGCAATATCTCAAGTGTCCCTTGAGGATACAATTATTTGAATAAATTGTATAAGATTCAACAATCATGTCAGTTTTGTTGTTCTTTTTCTTTATATAATTCTTATAGAAATAAATCGACAGTTTGATATCCTCTCATTACAATATTGAAAACAGGGTGAAACAATTAATTAGATTATATGAAACGAGAGGATTAATTCCTCAAATCGCTGGTGGCTCAACGTGCACCTGGTGAACCTTGTGACATCAATGTTCTGTCAATGAAACGACACCAAAACACAATTTTAAATAATGCTTTTAAGATGTGTGCATATATCAAAATTTCAAAGAACGTCTCGACTCTTTCCCTAAACTTGTCTTATATCGCACTACAAAGGGATGCGTACATTTTCCACTTATACTTCATCTACTAACATGTGTCAAAAGGTATACCACACTAAATTAGTCAATGTATTGTGTTAATATAAGCTACACAAGCCTTTCCATAATCATAAAACATATCTGCTAAAAGCAGCTTAAGTTAAACCTTTTGCCCACAACCCCTTTTGTTATTTTGACAATCTGTGCGAAAGTTCCGATTCATATGCAGATCAGCAAGGAGAGGATCACAATTGGTGTCCATGGGGATTTCCACTTCTTAAATCTAAATGTCTGATCCAAAAATCTCTCTTTGATGAGTAAATCTAGCATTTCACATTTTGTTTCCTCGGTAAATCTTAGATGATATTTGCTTTCATTTTTGACAAATTGTCCTGTACCAATGAAGATTGAGATATAATTATATCTATTGTCCCGCGTTTAGTGACAAATTCCTCTTGGATCAAGGAATCAACTTTGTCCCCAAGTCTGTCAAATGGGATAGAAGAGTACAATGTTGAAAAATGAAATGTTTTGTCATTATTGAACTTAGTTCTTTTCTGGGATTGCAAAAAGCAAATCCTTTGAGGTTTTGCGAATCCACTTGGTATTAATTCCACTTGTCTCAAATACTTTCTGTGAATACAAAGTTCTTCCTTGATTGTATTAAGGATTATGTTTAATCTGAGACAGGGGTTTGGTGGTACATTTGCTTGACACGGAGCTTTCTGGAGCTTTGGAATCCAGAACAATATGGACTGGACATGTCTTCAGGTTGTTCAGTCTCACAAAACTTGATAGTACTGATGCGTGGTTTTAGCCGAATTCTTCCTCAGCTAATATAGTGGCCGAATATTGGGCATGGTTTGATATGTCACTTATACCAAGTTCTTTATCTCTGAAGTTGTTTGATCAATACTCACGGCCTCTGTAAAGCTTATAACATGGGAAGGGTTTTGTCGCTTTATTTATTCAAACAATTAATGCAGTGATGGTTACATATAATGGTTATGTTATTTGAGACACTTTCAGTGGGAACAGCAACAAACGTTTCATGCAGGGCAGACTTTGGATAGCACCTGGCTGGGACAGAAGGGGTTTATTCCAATTCTGTTTCGTCTGTTTTAGATTGTGCACTCTACCATTCACAACACCACACATTGGCATAATCCACTCTTAACCTACGGGTTCATCTTCTCTTCTTATCATTTCGACAGCATCCATAATTATTTTAAAGCTGTGATCCCAACTGATAGCAGACTGTTCGCGAGATTTTTATTTTTCCTGAGCAATATATTCAATCAAACACGAGATTATCAAAATTTCATAAATTCAAAATCTAGATCTACAATGTATAATATATATGGCATTGAACATTAATACATAACAATAGTATACTTCATTACGTGACAAAATCTAAATAGCGGGATAGAATGAGTGTGTGTACTTTTATTCAACCGATCCCCACCTAAAACAAATTACCAAATATGTACAACAATATGTAAGCATAAAGTCATTATCGATGACCTCCCTTTACAAAATGTCATGTTCCCTGATATCAGTACACTGGATTTTCAGAGGACTTTCGTTGTAAACAATTATTCCTGAGGGATTCTTTGACCGAAGTACTTGCAGTCATACGCGCATTCTGATTGGTTTGTCGTATTTTCGCACATAACATTCATCGATAGGGTGACGAGTCTTTTGGCATGTTACGGAAAGGGGCGACTGGTGCCAAATGCACTTCTTCGACACCGCCTGAGTGTAAAGGTCGGATTAATTCAATCTCATGTCAGGACTTGGCGTAATTATTAGTGCAAATAGACATACAGACCGACGAACGGAAAATGGACAGATGAATAGACAGCCAACCAGACACATCAGGAACGAGGCGGGCAGACAGACATATAAACAGACATTTTATTAAGGAATAAAGCATAACGACCATCCCAAAATTAAAGTACTGAAAATAATGGTGTTGAGAATTCCAGTCAAGACGTGAAGTCGTGTATCTTGTTATGAAGATATGAAGGAGGCACCTTGTAAGGTTTAACATGATATTGACATTTGTGGAATGACATTGCCTTGATATTGTATTCTCGTGAGAATTTTCGCTCTCTGGCATAAAACTTATAATAATAATCTTTCCGAATTAAATTTAACTGAGAGAACAACTTTCAACTGGTTTCTGTTTTACATTCCACACTTGACTCAAACTCCACTGACAAGAATTTCAATCTTGAATAAAGTATTGAAAAATATTAAAATCGGAATGGAGTCCAGCTATTGCACCGCGATACTAAGGTAAATCTCATTCACAATTACCACATAATTATCCCAATATCCATTTTTTGACAAATATATTCAATGGTCTTGTCAAGAAAGTGATGTAAAATCTTATTCTCTTCAACCTTGATAGCCTATCTCAATACATGTATACCCGTGCATAGATTGTCTGTGAGTGTGTCTTGAATACTCTTTCAACAATAGCAGTGAGGGTGTATTCATGTGTTGAATATACCCCGGGTCTTCGACGTGACGAGCGAACGCCACGTAAAAGTTATAGGCTGTGCTACCGCACGCCATGTAGGAGTGAATGACATTATTATAATTATTATCATTTACAGATTAAATACAAAATGCAGTAAAGAGGCTTTAGGTGATCCTGGCACAGACAGGCTGGTTAGGCTCATCATCAGCTCAGGGCCCTTGCTCCCTCCCCCAAATTGGGAGGTACCAAACCTAAGGCACCATGAACAATGGGGAGTCGGACAACCTGGTACTTGGGATGCAAGCGTGCCATTTCAAAAGCGAGGTCCGTATATTTGCCATGTTTTTCCTCATTCTTGTCAATCACATTAGTGTCAAAGGGGACAGAAAACTCAATGATATAAATGCTTACATTGGATTTTATCAAAAAGGACAAGATCAGGTTTGTTGGCCTGGATACATCTAAGGCTGTAAATGGGCCTATTCCAAAGAATGTTGTATTTATCATTTTCCATGACGCCCTCTACATATTCCGGGTCGAACCGTGGGTGGACCTCTTTGTCAAAACCACAAGCATGTCGAAGACGATAATAAAATGATCGAGTTACACCATAATGTCGTTTAAGACACTGTGTTTGTGCCAAAGCTGGGCATCCACTGACAATGTGTGGGACAGTCTCCTTAAATTCATTACACAATCTACATTTCAGATTTACCTTCTTTTTTTTAATTATTATTATTATTATTATTATTATTATTACAGCAATGACATTCACACATCTGTTTTAAAAGCACTCACTTGAATGTGGACATTTCTGGAAACGTTATATTTTTATGAGATTCATTGAACAAATGAACAAAGGATAAAATCAAAAGGTAAATTTAAAATTTAAAACCACGTTTTTATTACCCCAGTTGCACTCGTTACAATAAACAAGTCGGTCCTGCTGTGTTGCATGTGGCGGTTTGTATGCCGCGCGTGTCGGCGTTTGTATGCTCTCACAATATAGTTTAAAGTGATTGGGGTCATCCATAGCAACTTTTATGACTATTCATATTAAGCAAACAGTGACAATTAAAAATATACCGTTAATTTAACCAACAAAATCCATTTGAGGGATTAGATTTTCACGACACAACACTGAGTGACAGTTCTCGGTGGACATAAGGCGATGTAAGGATGATGTTCAATGTCAACATCGCGCAAGAGGACAAAAACCGGCAGTTGATCCATGTCGCCTTGACACTGGCCCGGAAATCAATTCCAGCATCACGAACATGAATACTGTCGACAACCCTCAACATTCAAGCATGTTTATGGAAATTTCCTTTCACTTAAATCAACAAACACTTAAATTACAAATTATATTTATGTTTGTGAAAAATATGAACTGTAATAATCTTTTAAAGCGAAAAAGTTTCTCATGCAATGTCCTCCGTGGATTACACCCGTGGGAACCCAGATTAACAAAAGTTCTTAGGTGCTGCTCAATAATGGGGGAATACATCCAGTCCCTGACACAGCATCACCATTACACTGATGAATGAGTTACTTCACTACTAGACCTCACAGCACCATTTTTATATATGTCGGAAATTAGGGAACAAACAAAAAACATGAGTATAATGCTTGTCTTTAGCCACGACAAATTTGGATTGGGTGGTCAGGAATATTAAATTTCGTTTCATAACAACCCGATGGCGTGGGACGATGCTCATAATAAAGTGAATGTTAATTACTTGTTTGTCTGGCTCAAACTCCATTCTTTACAGGCCATTATATGCAGACCAACGTGATATAACAGAGCTATTGCCGACCAGGGCGAAGAGCACCAATCAAGCAAAACCTATATAGGTTACCGAAGGCATGTGCTTTCCTGTTCACGATATCTGCAGTGGTAGCACATGGTCCTATGCACAGCCCACAGGGCGACGTAAAGCTTTGGACGTCGCTGAGATGGATGACCGTGTTCGGCAGCTTGGCTCCGGGAGTTATTCAGGGCTTCGGTCCTTCCCTACATTGAAGCACATGTAGCACATGTGGCTCCTTGAGCGAGTGATTTTGTTAGGAACATACCTTTGTTCCGCTGCTGGGTTCCCGGAAGGATTAGCCGTCTAGCTCCTCACAGGATGCTTGGAATATATACTCCCCATGGAGCTGAGAATGAAACATCGAGTGCACACTGATACATTGACCGGGGTTATGATAATGAAGCGCTTCAAACGTACATTGCGTATGGCTTTATGCTGTGGTTTTTTTTCTTATTGTTGTTATGTAAAGTTTTTTTTAATGCAGCAAAGAGGGTTTGGGTGATCCTGGCACAGTTAGGCTGGTTAGGCTCATCATCAGCTCAGGGCCTTTGCCCACTCTACATAGAGCCCAGACGACAGCGAATGGGACTTCACTCTGGAAGCGCTGCCTCGTCACACCCACCTAGAACGTTTCGTAAAATTTTACCAACACTGCTGCCTTCTGCATTACCCAGGTCTGTATTCCTGGAAGCAAATCCGGGTACTCTCCCAATGTCAGTCAACAGATTGGGAGGTATCAAACCTAAGGCGCCGAGAACAATAGGGAGTCGGACACCTTGGTACTTGGGATGCAAGCGTGACATTTCGAATGCGAGGTCCGCATATTTGCCATGTTTTTCCTCATTCTTGTCTTTCAAATTAGTGTCAAAAGGGACAAAAATATAACTGATTTCATTGGATTAATAAAAAAGGACAAGGTCAGGTTTGTTGGCCTGGATACTTCTGAAGCTATATACAGGCCTATTCCAAAGTTTCATGACGTCCTCCACATATTCTGGATCATACCATGGATTGACCTCTGTGTCAAAACCACAAGCATGTCGAGGAAGGTAATAAAATGATCGAGCAATTCAATCACGTCGCTTAAGGTACTGTGTTTGTGCCAAAGTTGGGCATCCACAGACAATGTGTTGAACAGTCTCATTAAATTCATTGCATAATCTACATTTCATGTTCACATGTTGATGCAAAATCACACATTGACGGTTTCGAGTGGGAAGTGACTGGTCTTGACCAGCAAACAGAAAGCCTTCTGTTTCACGTTTTATTGTCTGACATGATTTTTCGTGTGAGTTTGTCAGTACGCGGAATGTCTTGTTTCAACAACACAAACAGAATACGAAAGGACGAGTACAGCACAAGTATTTGTGGCTTTGATTTTATTTCGAGCGTACAGCCCTGAACTGCAGATTTTAGTAAGTCATTATGTGTACATTTTTCCTTGATATGGAAATTCTGGAGTTTGTCCCTAACCTGCATCCCTAAGTACGTATAGGCCTGACCACGAGATGGTCAATAACTCCTCCCCCAAATATACTGACTGACACCCCCCCCCCCCCCCCCCCCACACACACTTTTCAGATGAAGAATCTATTTTAAAGTGTGGATCCTCCATTGGCAATAAGTTCAAATGAGGTGAGTAAGGGACGTTAGGGGTCTGTGAAGGTGAGGTCCAGGATGATAACCTGCAAGAACAGCTTGCCCGTGCCCCATCAAAACGCAGACCAGACAGACCTTATCTGACAGAGAGTTCTACGTTGAATGTATATGACGAGCACGAGTGAAGTAGTGTCTCCTTCACACCCTAAACTCGCACCATTTAAGCATCGAGTCATATTCTGCCCATTCCTACGATCACAGTGTCTCCGTAATACAACACACAACAGTCAGGTGTGGCGTCATTCCGCTTTCTGCTCACTGCTAATGCCTAATGTGACACTCCATGATAACAGATTCAGCCAAAACTGTGTACTTTCAAAGCGATGGTTATTATGCAAACTAGATAAGTCAACGAACATGTATTAAACATGTATAAAGAATAAGTTTGGGTAGAGACGTGGGTGAATATCGACTGAATCACGAGAAACTTTTCAATGAATTGCAAGCAGGAAAGTAGTCCCTCACACTGTGACCTTATGCCCTCACCGTGGAGTTGCCAATCATGGACCAGGAATTCGATCGCTTTGACCAATGTCCCTTGTAGAGTGGCTGAAAGCATAAGATGACTACGCGTAGCGCTGTGTAGTATCGATGTTAAGTAGTACTAAGTCACATCTGTAAACCACTTGTAGACGTGGGAGGCGACTGAATGGATCGTGGGGTCTGGCTCAAGGACTGGTTTCATTGCGTGTCGACAGCCTCCGTGGTATAGTGGAATGAGCGTCTGCCCGGAGAACAGAAGGTCGTGGGTTCGATACCCTGCCGCCTTATACAAAAGAGGTTACAAGATGGTACTTGTATTTACCCTGTCTGGTGCTTGGCATAAAGGGGCTAAAACAAGGACTGGTTGGCTCGTCAGTATACTGCGTCTGATTTTGGTATTCTTGTTACACCACGGTGTGGTATCTCAATGGGATAGCACTATATAATCGGCATTAGTCCGGACCAGTACAAACACACACACACACACACACACACACACACACACACACACACACACACACACACACACACACACACACACACACACACAAAAACGACAAACAAAGTTAAATTAATGTACAAAACGCTGAAGAGACTAGACATAGGTTATTACACTGTCGTTCCAGTTGTTTGCCAGATTGCAGCAATATTTGATCGGTATGAATTCAAGATACCACCATATATGGTAGCAGACGAAGTAAAGTAGCGACATATTATAATCTTCTTAAACATTCAAGTAATATATCAAATTATACACGGAAACATAAAAAATGACATTTTCTGTAGAGGCACTCTGATATTTTAAAGATCAGACATTCCTTGAGACAATTAATTTATGGTACGTGTTGGATATCGGACTCGACATTCCTAAAAAACAATGTTCAGAGTGTATTAAAATCAAGTAAGAAATATCTGAGAGACATTTATACAAACAGCGTGGTCGTATTGAGGTACATGGTAATCTAAAGCGGGATACGTAAACATTAAAACCTAAAAGGGAAATAAAGCCAAACACCGCTGTGTCGAACTTTGATGTGTCGAACTTGCCGTTGTCTCGAAGTAAAAGTTTGATCTCTGCGTATTCCTTTTTTATTGTATAGAACCTTGGATAACGTAAAGTATTGCCGTAGGTCCTTCAACTTCAACACAACGGTGTTTGACCGTGTCTGATTTAGATTACACATAGATCGCCCTTATGGCATGTCAAAATTCTAAATGATGCATGAAAAAAAGGACATAATTTGTCTTCATTCAAATTTGATTAAACCCTGTGTCTATGAGACCACTACACACAAAAAATAGTTTATCTTGTTTTAAAATTTAATCAAATGGTATAATTATTTCAATTAACCTTATTAATTTTAGAGATGGTTAAGGTGAACTAACAACCATGTTATGATAATTTTGGATACTGCATAATCACTGTAAGGGTAAATCAAAACGACAAAACCTTTCCATAATCCATATTCATTCACTGTATCATTGCACGATTCTGACAATATCATAATTCTGTATCTATGAATTACTATCAAATAGTGATGATACAAGGTGTTCGTGAAAGGTGAGCGTATCCTGCACCACCAGTGGCACCGACTCAACACTTGCACAGATAAGTCACTTGTTCACATAAAACCAAACAGGGGAACATGTGGTACAAGTCAAAATATGGAATCGCATCGGGCATACTTTTTGTCACTGATGCGTCAGATTTGCAAATAACCTTCACATGTCTACCATAACACTTGTTACAAGCTTAACTGAGGCCTTGATTGTTGCAGTCTTGATCAAACAACTGTTGGTGCTCTTTGAAGTCTTCGTATAAAGAGCATGCTTTATTGTACCTCAAAGGTTGTGAAATGTGAAAACCAAAGGCTGGAGCAGCTGGAATATTGTTCGAAAAGGGAAAGCGGACTTCCTGTAGGTTGAAGTAATCTCTCTCACCACACAGTCGTATGGAGAGTTTTGTCACTCTGAATCTTTATGCATATATCTTGATATGAAACAGACGAAGCGATCTCACTGGTCTCCTTTAATTTTAGTTCAAGTGGGTAAGTCGGTGCAAGGGAATTGCCTATTTGATGGTTGTTTAACGACATCAGATCATCGCTATACCTGAAGCTTATGTTAAACCTCTTAGTAAAATTAAATTGTTTTGACTTTGCCTATCTCTGCATAGCGAAACAGATCGGCCTGAAGCGGATGCCTTCTTCTTGTCTAAATGTCTTACCCAATGTCTTATATAGATTCTATTCAGGAGTTCAGCATTTCACATAAAGTCTACTCAGTAAACAACAGATAATATTTGCTTTGATGTTTGAAAACTTGTCCTGAACCTCTGAAGAAAGATATGTAACTATATCTATTGTCACAAGCTAAATCACAAATGCAACATTAATCAATGAATTGTGGTATGTGTTTTGTAGGATAGTGGGTGTACAATGTCTTGACCTGGTTCTCTTCTGAGATTGCAAAAAGTCAAGCAAATCTTTGGAGATTTTGAGAATCAACTTGGTATTAATTCACCTTCTGTCAAATACTTTCTGCTACTATAAAAAAAGTCATTCCTTGATTGATTAAGGTTTATGGTTAATCTTTGAGACAGGGGTTTGGTGGTACATTTGCTCGAACCTGCAATATATCTCTCTTTGTAGGGATTTTTATGGAGCAGTCCAATACAAAAGAGGAATGGACATTTTGTTTTTTTGGTCAAGAAGCAAAAGTTGATAGTACTGATGCATGGTTTTGTAAGATTTCTTCCTCAGTTCACATACTGGCCTTATACATGACAATATTTGATATGTCCCTTACACCAAGTACATTAATTTAAGTCTATAAAGAATTTAAAATTTAAAATTGTTAACTTTACTTTCAAAATAAAAAAACTTTCATTTTTCTTTCATTTTAAAGTACATGTATATATCCTTTGACACCAAAATTTGTTTCAACATCACACTGAACAGCTTCTTTCATTCTAAGCAGACACTGACTCGACGGGTACATATTTCCGGTGTCAATTGAAATAGTTCCTCTCACGCGTCCCCCATAACGGCGCCAATTTCATCCCTCTCAACACGAACAACCCTTCTACATTGTAAATTACTGCAATCACCTACGACCTGTAGTCGGCCCCTTGAGCTCCAGTACATTACACGTTACGTCTTCAAATATTCGGAGTGAAATGTCTTCCGTTGGAAACACATTTCCTCGCACCAAATACCAGTGCCAAACAGGATGCGTCTGACGAAATTCCAGAGCCGTCTTTACAGATCTCTCCCAGAAGACACATAATATCTTTGAGGTAAATCTCATGTCAGCACATACCAACCGATAAAATCCGGAATACCCAATAGACCACACACAGTTTGATTGCAAGCAATTGATTGAAACCAATAGCTCATTATTGTGGAGATTATGTGACATAACTTTACAGTATTCCGCTCCGTGATTGACAGCTGAATGACTTAATAGGTCACGTGATCCCCTCTGAGTGACTTTCGTGATTCTCGTATTGTCTCGCGTGATTTGGAGTTTGAAAGCTTCAGAAGCTTTTCAGTTGAACGATGTTCTATTTTGAAAGCAACGTGATGTAGCTTTGACAGATTAATCAGCAATGTACACACAATCATAAGCACCGAAGCCAAAAAGTAATTCAAATTGCTCCGTGCGTGTTAGAGGATTGCAGAGTTAAATAAACGCATGTGATTGCAGAGAAACATGAGCATGTATCAACAATGTAGCCTTTGCTTGGTTTTCAGCAAAGTTCACACCTTTTAACATGTCTGGCGTATCAATCTGGACACATGTTTGCTCGAGGAAATCTGTTATGTTCATCCAAAGGTGACCCGTCCTGGTACATATGCATTGATTTAAACACTCACCTCACGATCAGAGTTCATACATAGCTACAAGAATCACATTTTAGTCAAATTAACGCTGAAAGTTAGAAATATTTGCAAACAATCTATTAAATTTAATTAGTATAGGGAATAATATTGTAATATTTAACGTATCTTTTTATTATAGGTTTAGTTTTTATCACTGTTTTCTTTCAAAGTTGTACTAAGTATGCATATAATTATAGAACACGTTTCATAAGAAACTCAAATAATTTGTTAATAAAAGTCATAATCCTTGGAAAACATTCACTTTTGTTATTGTACATATATGGTTATCTATATTTCTGAGGTATGGGTATTCGAAGTCAGGATATCGTCACGATATGGCTGAAATACTGCCTATGTGACGTTAAATCTTAACTCACTCACTCACTCAAGGTCAGGATAAGTCTATATTTCTTGAGGACATTTCCAAATCTGACAGTGTCAAAACAAGATGTCCGATGCAAGTCTCTATTTCGACTTGTATTCCACGTTCCCGTAATTTTTCAGTGAATATTTGACTTTCCTTTGCATGTGTTTGTGTCCTGTGATCCCTGTGGAGCAGGATACGCTCACCTTTTCAAGAACACCTCGTATCATCATCATGTTTCTGGTATGGAAAATATTGCTGACTATTGGCGTTAAACAACATTTGCATGCTCACTGATATGCCAAGTATTTATATGTCGTATACTGATTATCAATGTTATAAAAAAGACCAGGTTGCACTAATGTCTACATAACGGTTTACATTTTATTTTGTTCATGTACGTATATACATTGCTTATTTATAAATGTAGTAAGGCAAAGAACATGTTACAAGGACACGAAGGGAGTATTACATTTTGCAACATTCCGGAGATATCACGACTTAAAAATAATGTTCATACATTTATCGTAACCACGTGATGAACGAACCCTCTGGTAATCAAAACATATTTTATTGTTCAAAAAGACAATGGGATTGAGCACAAATGCTACACGTATTACCAGCCTTCATCCCTCTATACAGTTAAACATAATGTTCAATATATTACACCTGACGTTTCGGGGAAGTCGGCCCGCAAGACACTTTCCAACCTAAAGCTAGTTATTCATTGTACATTATTAGTTGTCCACTGGTCTCGATGTAACTTTTGTGTTAGTGTATTTTCTATGTTAGTTTGTGTTCCTTTCGCCCTTCGGGTCCTTCGGTCTCGGGAACAGAAAATAACACGAAGGCTACTTCAATCGGTGTCCCCCGAGGGACCGGTGGACAACTAATTATATTGCAGGTATGTCTTATGCATGCATGATTTGGTCCAAATCGGTAAGAATACCACCGTTAGGCATTTATCCACTGAGTGGTGGCAGATAAAAACTAAGCGTTATTCCCAATGATCTATCTCATTCGGAAAATATCGTAAATATCCAGACTATAACTTACATAGTCAATTCGAGTGTACAACAGTTCGGCAATTCGAGCGGGGAACTTAAGAAATGTGATGTACCTTACACTTTAGATTAAAAAAATAGAATGCGTCACAGTCAGTCAGAATCCGACATTCGTATGTAAGGTAGGATAAGTGTCCATGTTCCATTTGTGATTTCGAGAAAAGTGATATTTGCATTTTATATGAGGTTTGCCCATTATATCAAATTTGCATATTGTACACGACAAGATTATTTCAAAATACGGTATGCCTAATCGCATATCAGCCAAGTACTAAGTTCTTGTACTCATGTGAAAGATATGAGCTTATAAGAAATTATTTAACGTATATGAGGAATGTCAGCCGAACAAGGATGCATATCTCGCATGGCTACCTGTCCAATTACTAATGGTTTACACTTCGGAATCTAAAAGAGTCTAAACCTCAAACCTCTGTATAATTATACACCTAGTCAGATGAAGCCAGTGTTAAGAGACGTAGAGTAACGCCCAAGGCTGTAAGTAAGTTGTAGCCTGTCGGGCCATAGTTGCCAGTCACAGCTGATTTGAATGTTTTCCATCGAGGGCTTGCTGAAAGCTTTCTTCTCGTCTTCAGACTGTCTACCGGACATTACTTTCGTCGAACCAATATACCAAACCGAGGTACCTCTCGTTAATGGCATAACTAAAATGGATCTTTGAAGCAGAACACCTTTGAAATGTAATAAAATGCACATGTCAGTCTGCCTCTTACAGCAGATCTAATGGAGGAGCCTGTCCCTTACAAGCTGTAGTGTGTCATACATACTAAACCAAAGGTGATCTTAAACACAAACGACCGGGGACGTTTTCACTTTTATGAGGGCATACACGAAAGGAACCGATTCTGCAACACCTACTTATGTTAGTTCGTCTTCTTCTTCTTCGGCTACAGTTGCTAATACTATCACTGATACTGTTACTTTGAGTGCTTTTATTACTGCTTTCGTAAAATACATGTAATTGGTCTTCTTAGAATGAGAAGTAACACACATTTGTTGTGCACTTGAGTAATGAGTAAACAGGACAAGAATGGACAAATATCCAGCTGAAGACATCTGACAGTAACAGATTTTAGTCATCTGTTCACAACGTCTATAATGTACATGTACGACGTTTCGGGGTTTCTTGTCCCTTCATTGCTTTAAATGTCTGAGCTTGTGAAAGTCCCATTGTATACATGATTGTTTCAGGGTGTGAACGTTATATTTCCATCTGGAAATAAGTATAGGCCATTTGAAGAACACGGTAGCTTCTGTTGTATGTGTGCGGCTAGACGCAGACCTTCGACATAAGAGCCCCAGTGAGGACTAGCCTAACCAGAGATGTGAGGACAAGTCTACTCTCATCAACCTTTCAGTATCAATCCGTCATCTGTTACTGAATCACGACGCCATCTATGAAACTCCACAATGTGATCTGCACCACTCATTCCATAACCACAAGAGACCGTCTCTGTGGTCTAGAGGTAGAGCGTCCGCCCGGAGAGCGGAAGGTCCTGGGTTCGATCCCCGGCCGCGTCATACCAAAAGACGTTAAAAGGTGGTACTTGTTGTCTGGCATTAAGGGGCTAAAACAAGGACTGGTCGGCTCGGAGTCAGTATACTGTGTCTGAGTGGGGTATTCGTGTTAAACTGCGGCACGGTATCTGAGTGGGCCAGCACTATAAATCAGCATCAGTCCGGATAAGAACAAGCAGCCATACACACGTGCATGCACGTCGCTTTATAAGTGCAATAATCTTGGACGCTAAGTTAAACCCAATTTCACCTCACCATAATTAACCATAAGGAATCTCTGTTAAAATAGGTTTCCATTGTACGATTCCGATTATATCATAAGCATGTGTTTATGAATCACTCTCAAATAGCGATGATATCAGGCGTTCGAGAAAAGATGAGCGTAACTTCGATTATTCTGGTTTCAATCGAATTTCTTTATTTCACATACTGAAGAGGCCACAGGCCTATAGTACAAGTTGAAGAATATACAGTTTTATACAATTTATGTACATATCTCACCAGATCACCTCACGTCATTCAACCTCGCATTTCAACGCAGTCACTTAATTTCGCACATTCAGTACAATACCATGCCCTGTAATTTTATAATTTCTATATTACCATATCACATCTTGTTATATCATACAACATATTCTATAACATCATATCATATTGTATCATTATTATGAGATCATATTATATAGTATTATTTCATATAACATTATCATAACATACTATACATACCATCGTACCATATATCACAACTATATTGTATCACATTTCAACATGTCATCTCACACAACACATTAGCAATGTCATAGCTTGTCCCATCTTATCTTATCATATCATACCATATAATGCCATGTCATTCCATGCCAATTTATTTCATATCAATCAATCAATATTTTTTCAACACTGGAAGACCGCAAGCCATATAATATGTACACTAAAAAAACAGTATTTACACAATTTCTATAATACATATAATATATTGCATAATGTACTGGTTTCAATCGTTCGACGAAGTTGTTTTGATCTGCATCAGTTTGTCGCAACATGACTTTGCACACGCACACGCACACGCACACGCACACGCACACGCACACGCACACGTTTGAGTTATGCAGTAATTTCATATTTAAGTTTGGGATCTGATAAGCATATGCATTTTTCCAACATTGGAACCAAATGACAGCTTATATTGCTTTGCATATTGGTAATATATTAATAATGTCTTTCATACATGATATCAATAATACTTATGCGGGAGCGCTGGAAGTGTATGTGTTGCACCATGGGTGGTCATAACTCGCTGTGCAGAGTCAGGTCAGTCTGCTGGTCATCGGGTTAAATCCCAGATTTGTTTTGGTTAAGAGTGATGGTCAGTCTGCGCCATAGCAACTCCCGTGGGTTTCACCAAAGTGTTAAACGTCTACGAGCTGCGCAACTACATGCATACTTTTGTAGAAGCGACAAGTTATTTGGACATGAAAGGAGACTGTTTGTAATGTTGAAAACATTCGGAAGCAATTATTTTATAGATTGTATGATGTGTCTGTTCATACATACAATCCCCACGTGAAGATCTGGGCTAAAACTGACCTTCAAGCACCGGTGGGCACAGTGTTAAATCATATTTCCTGACTGAAAACACCACGTAAGTCAGAGGTACCTTCTACCAGCAGACTTCGGAAGTCCAAACTAATGACGACATGGTATATGTAGATGGTTCGAGGTATGACATTTTATGTTTACAAATGCGAATACAAAACATATAAGCAGCACACTTTGTGCACGAGCTATGAAGAAAGACATTGAATGCAATGACGTCAGCATAGAACAACTAGCTTCATCTGTTTCCATCACAACCGAAAAGCCCCGTTACGACCTGGGTCGGAATTGGTCTTCAGCAACTGATGCTACTCGAAAGTTGCGACTAAGGATATCAGGCTCACTGACTTGGTTGATGCATGTTATTGTATCTAAACTGCGTTGATTGATGCTCATTATGTCAACCACTAAATGTTCTGATCCAGACTCGATTACTTACAGACCACCGTCATATGGCTTGAATAACGTGTGACGTTAAACAAAAAAATCATGCATACTTACGACGATACATAACATATAGCAGCAGCATGGATGAGTATGATTTTACGCCGCTGTTAGCAATATTCCAGCGATATCGAAGCGAGGGACACCAGAAATGGGCTTCACACATTGTGCCCATGGAATCGAACCCAGGACATCGGTGTGACGAGCAAATGCTCTCTCCACAAAACTGTACAATTTACTCCGACAATAATAATATATAAAGATGTATTTTAGGTCGTAATGTTTAAAGCAGCTATACTTTTAAGAACATAAGTAATTATCGCAGGTGGAGCAGTATTCGCTATTGGCAAATAAGTAGTGCCATGATCGTGACCTTCTACTTTTTGATAAACTAATTGTATAATGTTACGAGTTGATCTCAAAGCGGAAACGCGAAGGCTAACCCAGAGATCGGTACTACAGAACTAAATTGTTAAACACATAACCACACAAAATTAATAAATAATTAACCAAACATATGGAAGCACAGTCTTATGGTGATTGCAATGATAAAAGGCAATACAATAGGTTACAATATTGGCAACGGCAATACAAAACAGGCCCATTTACACAAGTCAGTGCACTCACTTATGTCCAGAATTTATCACAGTTGAATCTCTTTGCATGTGTTTGTGATGGGAGATACCGGTCGGGAAGGTTACGCCCAACTTTAGCAAACTCCTGGTATGATCACTATTTGATACTGATTCATAAACACACGTCCATGAAAAAGTCGGAATCGTACAATGGACTCCCCATTAAGTATTAGTGAGTGAGTGAGTTGGGTTTAACGCCGCTTTTCACATTATTCCAGTTATATCACGGCGTGTCAGCTTAATGTGGGAGGAAAGCCCGAAGTGATACAGGTCTCAGACGTTAACCACTTCTGTGAAACCCACGAGCACGGGTATGGTGCTGACAAACCTAGAAACATAATAGGGGTGAACCGGGATTCGAACCCACAATCATAGGTGCACAGCGAATCGTGGCCCCTTAGACGACAGGGCCACCCGTGGTCCATCTTGGGTGAGGCACGTGCTCCGTTCTTGAGTCCAGAAAAAGGTGTTAGGAGCAAGTCAGATCACAGAAGGCCTCGAATCGCTCTCGTCCTAGATAGGTACAGTCAGCTTTCATAATAGTTATAACACTTTCACCCTATAATCGTAACTAACAATGGACAAGTTTCTACAGCGATATTCAAACAACGACATTATTTATTTGGTACCAAATGATATCATATTCATGCTTAATATATTCTGAATAAGCAAATGAGGCGGTGGAGTGGCTTAGTGGTTAAAGCGTTCGCTCGTCACGCCGAAGATCCGGGTTCAATTCAAAACAAAGGAACAATGTGTGAAGCCCATTACTGGTGTGCCCGACGTGATATTGCTGGAATATTGAAAAAGGCGGCGTAAAACAATACAAATTCACTCACTCAATATGCAAATAATGTCCTTCATACACATATCTCGATAACAAATATACGGTGGAGA
The DNA here is from genome assembly GCF_022045235.1 of Haliotis cracherodii. Taxonomy (NCBI): domain Eukaryota; kingdom Metazoa; phylum Mollusca; class Gastropoda; order Lepetellida; family Haliotidae; genus Haliotis; species Haliotis cracherodii. The sequence continues at coordinate 32,313,399 of NW_027266341.1, forward strand.
ATACGTTGGCACTTTGGTGTAATGTGTTTCAACTCGCTGTGCAAAGCCGTGTCAGGATCTTCTGGTCTTGAGTTCAAATCCCAGATTTGTCTTGGTTGACATACATGAATTTCTGCAACATAGGCACGGCCTCAGTATCAAAAACATTTACAATTTCATGGTTTACATCTTTTACTTAACGCCGCTTTTATCCTGCTTCTAATCGTGTTCCCTCGTTTGTGGTCAGGGCTCTTCAGTGAGATAACCTTTTAATCCCATAGTCATAATGTTTCTTTTATGTTGAATGGTTTTATCCTTTTTAACGCGAAACTGTTATCCCAAGAGGCATCTATGAACACAGCTTGAATGTGAATTTATTTCGCTTTGCACATGACCCGTCGTGGGATCTACAAATCGATAAAAAAAACATTGTTTTCTAAAAAAGAAACTCGTTATTGAATTGACGAGATAGCTGTTTTTCTCTAAATTGGATTATGACAAATGTTCCTGTACACCCGATGACATCGTGGTGTGTTTACTTTATTACAATGCGTTCTGTCGTAGACGATACTACATCTCAATAATAATCTCGTAATCTCGAATGTCATGGGAAAGTTGTTGTTTTTAATCTTAGAACGTCAAAATGAATAAAATATGTTCCCTTGTAACAATTCGCCTAGCAACGAAGTGCAATTATCAGTTAATGCTCGTTGCGGACACTTCACAACTGACAACTGATCTAAATATGAATGTCAAAGTCATACTTATGTGACATGATAAGACCTTGATTTAACGGTAAGAGGTAAGAAAAAATATTGACAAACAGGAGCAATGAACTCATGCTTACATTTCCCAATAGGAAATGGTTCACGATAAACTAGATGCTTCTGACCTCATTCACAAGGCGATCTTAGCGCTACGACAGTCGTCCCTCATACTTCGCACATACTTATGGCGTTCGAAGGACAAAGATAGATTTTTGTAGATCGAGGCCCTGTCGTATTTTCGTTTGTCACCTTTACACCTCAGGCACTATGATATAACAATACGTTTGAGGCAACTTTTACAAGTATGTGTGTGCGTGTCCAAGTGCCTGGGTGGTATTTTAGTGCGTGTGTAAAGTACTAACATATATTCGTCCATGTTTAAGATATGCATGCCAAAACGTCCATAATCTACTTCAATGTAAATCCTTACAAGAACAACAAAGGGATTTCTTCTTTTTTTACAAATTTATAAAATCCTCCCGGGAAACTTTAATGTACTCTGTATTTTTGTAATATATTTTTTGTCATATTGACTGTTAATGTGGTCGAAAAAACACACGCATATTTACTGCCTACAGTACGATCTTCAGAACAGGTTGTCTCTAGAGGAATCTGAAGAAATTCTTAAAAGTTTTTTTTATCAAGGTTAGATCATTCAAGGCCTCAGTAAAGCTTTCAAAAGGTTTTGTGGTAAGCACCTGGAGGATATTTCCAAATATTACGCATCAATTACAAAAGTTATGTCCGATGCAGTTCCCTATTTGGACTTGTACTATATGTTCCCGGTTCTTTTAGGGGAACACCACTGGAACAGGATACGCTCACCGTATCGCGAACACCTGGTGTCATCTTTATTTGATGGTGATTCATTAACACATGCTCATGATATACATGTGGTTGGAATCGTACAATCGACTCTGCAAAAGTTACATGTACTAATAATTGTTTAAGACTATAACTTAGCAGATAACAATGGTCGAAGCCTGTTTACGAGCTTAGACCAAAAACATAACTCGTCTCCATGTTGTCAATGAGTATTTAGGTCGCGTGGGGAAATGAACCTAAGTCTTCAGTGTGATACACGAAAAGCTTTAAAATGACCACAAGTCATCAGTATTATGATGAACGAAGGGAAGCGACGATGCAGGCCCCAGTACGTGGAATTAGTACTTCTTTTAGGCAATATAAGACACCTGGAGATGACAGCTGTGGATGACAGCTTCTATTTGACACTTAAATCGCTTCTGTAGCTCACAACATTAACACGGACGCACGAAACCTCTCCTGACCTGTCATATTACTTACGAAAGAATGTTTCGAAACTTGAATTTGTATAAAGACACCGTTACTTCATACGGTGAAACTCACAGTAGTGTCAATATAAGCGGCTAATACATCAGCGATATCAACACGCACATTATGTCCTCATTCAGTTTCCATATTAATGCCTCAGGAGAAACTGATGACATTGCATCAAGACGAGGGTTTTACTGAAATGAAGAATAGGAACGATCAAACGAATGTTGGAAGACACAGATGTCTTGTGAGCAGCAGTATTAACAAAGAAGCACATTAAGTAGTGTTATGTGCAAGTATAAAAAAAATAATCAACTATTCACAGTTACCTTTATGTGAGACAGGCGAGTTAATTTGTTGAACACACTCGGGAATCAATGAAATATTCAACTTCAATTTTACCATTGGCGTAATTACAGGGGATGCGTCAGTATTCTGTTATGGTGGTAGAGAAGGTGGTACACAATGGCAATGGGTCATTATTCAACTATAGATAGTTGGGAAGGCAAATGTATAAAGGTTAATTTGTGCTTTGTGAAGCCGAGTGACACCTCAGTAGCTAACGTCTAGACCGTGTGAATGTGTAATTGTATTGGGGTAATTTCCTTGTTACGTTCTGTTGTAGTTAATTTGAGCCACGTGGCTCTGTTGTTAATCTATGTATACCTGATCCTACCAAGTCGATGACGTCTTTGAACAGTTTTCGTAATTTGTTATAATTGATCCCGTGGATCTTTCTTTCCTTTTTTGAAAGAAATTCCTAATGATGAAATGAACTTATTTCCGGTTTTCAAGTAGGAACGAGACGAATAACTTTCCTTGGAAAACGTTAACGTATATTCAGATGACAGTGTTACAGTGAATAGTGTCAATCAGAAGAAACTACACATTGCATATAGAACAGGGTAGTATTCCCCAACGATTGATAGTAAGATGTGTAGAAGCCTATTCTGAGAGTGCATAAACACAATACATATAATTATAATAAATATATTTAAATTTTCTAAAAATATTTAAAACAATATTTTTCTTCGTAGACACAAAATGATTCCTTGGATGTCCCGTAAAGTGAGGTGTGGAACTTGTATATATAGGAGCCGTGACTGAAAAAAACATATTCTGTATAAAAACACGCCGGTCTTGGCAACCAATAACGACAACTCTTCACAAATTTGGCGACTCGGACAAAGAGTCATTCTCACCTCCACCGGAGGATTAAAACTTGAGTCGCAAACATTTTCAAATTTGCACATATTTTGGTTTCAAATTATGCATCGCCTGCACTGTACACAGAAAACACGTGCAGGACGATGCACGTTGCTCTGACGATTTCAGAGGGCATGGGTGGCCAAGTCGTCTAATGCGCCGCGATTCGTTGTACAAAGTTGTGTCCCTTGGGCACGCCATAAACCTATGATTGTGGGTTCGAATCCCGGTTCACCCCAATTATGTTTCTAAGTTTGTCAGCACCATACCCGTGCTCGTGGGTTTCAGTAAACGTCTGAGTTCTGCATCACTTCGGACCTTCCTCCCACATTAAGCTGACACGCGGCGATATAACTGTAATACTGTTAAAAGCGGCGTTAAACCCAATTCACTCACTCACTCTGACGATTTCCGATATCAGTACAATTCCCCGACTCTATCATCCGATACAAGAGGCCATGGCCTTATTAAATGAGCTGAATATGTGACTGATTGACGTTAACAAGTCCTCACTACAAGTTGGTGCTGTTGTGTCAAGGATCAGCGAGATAGGAAGAGTCGACATAAAGATGTTATATGGAGAAATTGTATTTACTGGTCCGTGAGTTATTGTTGCGATCGACATTGGAATGGCATAAAGACAAACCCGATTTACACTTAAATAACCAGTACATCAATTCGTAGGAGCGTATTTCGAGTATAAAGATGTAAGATTAAAGAAAACGTCATGTCGAGATAATTCAAACTTCGAGGTTACGACCTGCATAAAATCGGGCGAACATTGAGATCATATGTGTGATCTGTATATGGCAAACAGGCTAAGGTCCTGGCATGGTAGGTATAATGAAATTCCCCGCATGAGGTCCATTTAGCAAGTGGCAGTCATAAAGAGGTGAATTGGGCGATTAGATGTCTTTGATTGAGCCTGCCCGCCAACTAGTCGCCGGCACATCTCAAGCGATGTTCACAGCTAAAAATACAAACCGAGGAATCCCTCTACTACAAAACTATGTCAGGTTAGTCGTAAGGACCCTGTTTTACTGTTTTGACGTAGAGGCATTTCACGTTTCAAACGATGCCTATGGAAAATAATTTTCCATAGCCCCTTCGGAGGTTCTTAATCACGTCTCAATTTTTGGTCCGCGTGGAATGAAAGGATACATCGTGTCAGTAAATATAGATGGTTCCTCTGTTCTTACTATGCTTTGTATGGGCATAGAAGGATTTGAGACCTCTACTAACTATATTTGCATTTTGATTGGTAGCACGTGACCTTTGAACCTAGGTCGAACACCACTTCGGTGTGCTTGCTTTGAAGCCCGCTTGAGTGACAACCAATCAGATTCCAATTTGGACAGACCGTCTTCTTTCAGAAATCAAGAATTGATTGATATGTATCATATTTATGTGGACTGATTATGAAAGACAACGAACAAAACACAGGGATTAGAAGGATACAAGGGGCTAGTAACTGGATAAACGACCTATAATTGGCCCATCTAGGAATGATAACTTCTTTATCGGGCTTTACAGTAATCCTTACAGGAGTTATCAGCCCAAAGGCTTAGAAGCTCTGGAACTGTCTGTCACGGGACCATGCAGGCACATGATGCCAGATTTACTTGCAGCTCGACGATTTTATCTGGTGAATGGGCAAAAACCAGCGCGGAATGCTTGTGATAGGAATACGAAAACAAGGAGGTATCAATAAAGTTCCATGTCGTCCTGTCGTAGCAAGTACTAAATGTCTGTTCAAAGACTTCATTAGCAACGCTTGGACGACTTTATCAGGAGACTGGGAAGAAACGGTCGATGATTTGTGTGATGATATATTTGTTACATCCATAAAGGTTCATGTAGTCCTTTCATAACAACTTCTAAATTACAATCAAGACGTCTCTACGTGCGTCTATATGTTCCATCGTCTATATGGCGATGTGCAAAGGTGATATGGATCAGTCTTGTTTTGTTTATATTCCTCCTTTGGATTGCACGATTATGATTTGATCTGTTTTTAAATGTCCAATTCAATAACCAACTCACATTGAATACAGATATTGATCTCGCTTTAATGATCCTTCTCTTTAAAGTGCATGGCTGTGTAATGTTGCGGGGTAAAAAGTTTCTCAATTTCTTTATAACAAGTTTTGTTCATATCGCCTTGTTTACGACCTGCCGACCAAACATTTCAAAAAGCTGGAAGACCATTACAAACATTAATTTTTGGTGAACTTGTCAAACAAATCCAGACAACACTTATCAAATTTCATGACCTGTTTTATAAGAGATCGCTCATAAAAAAATGTTTGTCATTTTTTATAACATAATCTATTGGCTTGAAACAAACATTAACAAAACATGAATACATATAGAACAATATTATTGAATATTAACTTTTCCTAACGACCATGACGGCAGTGTTTTTGTATCAAGTCTTTATTAAACCTTAAATCCAGAAAGGCAACACCAACTTAATCTCTGTATTAAGATACATTAAAAAATATCTAGATGGCCTGTATACCAAAAAAGTACTGGTGTACTTACTGAGATAATAATAATAACATCGATCTTCACCGTCTAGGTCCCGATGACCCTCATATATACCCATATGTATAGATTTTATTTTTAAAGCGTTGACACTGATGATCTATCATGGGCTGCCCTGATTCGGCCCCACAAACAGGGTCTACCTAACATGACTTATTACTTTTTTTGTAAAATTGTAAAATATCTTAATCGTATTATTGTATAACTAAGTATTGTGAATTTATATTTTACAATGGTGTCTAGTATGTTGTTGTCTTCAAGTGACGCGTCATATCATCATACATGTTTGTAAATAAAACTGTTTCTGCTGAAACAAATATTGATTATTCATCGATAGCTCATATCTGAAGTGAGGGCAGGGGTGGCCAAGTCGTCTAAGGCACCATAATTCGCTGAGTTGCGTCCCTCAGGTATGCCAGAAACCTATGCTCGTCGGTTAGAATCCCGGTTCGATCCGATTATGTTCCCCAAAGTGAAAACATTCGGGCTTTCCACCAAAAACACCAAAATACAGTTAAGCCTAAAATCACTCGCTCCTATATTCATGCAACTACACAGCTGTCGTGTTAATGACATAATAATCTTCTTCGTCCGCCAGGGGGTACAGGTGGTCCAGTCGTCTAAGGCGCCGCGATTCGCTATGCAGAGTTGCGTCCCTTGGGCACGCCAGAAACCTATGATTGTGGGTTCGAATCCCGGTTCGCCCCGATTTTGTTTCTTGGTTTGTCAGCACCATACCCGTGCTCGTGCTTTGGACCTTCCTCCCACATTAAGCTGAAAATCTTATTCGACTTGTTTGTTTGTTTGTTGTTTAACGCTGCATTCAGCAATATTCCAGCTATATGACGGCGGCCTGTTAATAATCCAGTCTCCAAGTGTTAGGTAAATTACAGTAAACAGCATCAAGATAGCAGATGAGATTTTGATTTTGAAATGGTTTGACATTTAACTACAATCAGATTTATGTCAATTACAATGACCTTCATTTTCACATATATAAATGATGATGTGGTCTAGACAGACCCTCCGCACACCTACTATCATTTCAAATGTTAAGACGAAAGTGATAAATGAATCACAGGTAATGTCACAAATTACCTTCCCAAGAATGTCTGTCATCTTAACCAACACCACTTCCTGCCACAGTGGGAGACGACACCACTGGTAACTTGATCACGGCGAAACATAGCCATATGATGAACTGTCCTGAGTAGGCCCTTCGTCTTGTCTTGAAACTGTTAAACTGGCAATATCTTTAAAGTTTAAAGGATCCAAATAAGGTTGTGTAATTTCCTTAGGGACTTCTTCGTTGGTGATTATCGTAGATGCTGAAGCAATGGGATTGAGATGAGTTTAAAAAAACACTTGTGCAGTGCATCTTTTCTGTTGTTATTACTGACATTGATTGATTAGGATAATTAAAGCGTGTGCTGAAATATATGAAGGTTTGTTTTCGTTACGGAAAATTATAGACTTGTTAACAAGAGACATGATACCTTCACGCTATTTAATATCATCAAATGTTGCGCATTAAGGAGGGTGCACGGTTGGCCCAGTCGTCTAAGGCGCCGCGATTTGCTTTGCAGAGTTGCGTCCCTTGAGCCCGAAACCTATGGCCGCGGGTTCGAATCTCGGTTCGCCCCGTTCATGGTTCTTGATTTGTCAGCACCATACGCGTGCCAAGGGGATTCTGAAACCTGCATCACTTCGGGTTTTCCTCCCACAAAATGCTGACACGTGATATAACTTGGAATACCGTTCAAGGCGGCGTTAAACCAAATTCACTCACGCACTTACAACACAGGGAATATTGGATTAAGGAATATATATGTTAACGAACAGAAATTATTTGCGTTACGTATCTTTATATATTACCAGGCGGTGGGGTAGCTCAGTGGGTTAGGTTGTTCATCAAAACGAAGACCGGGTTCGATACCGCCCATGAATACAATAACGTTTTGTTGATATTAACGGGTTAAAATTGGTGTTACATTCTCCTCGACTATGGAGGCGACTAACGGGATCGGGGCGTCAGGCTCACTGATTTGGTTGATACATGTCATCGTTTCCCGATTGCCTAGATCGATGCTCATGATATAAAACACTGGATTGTCTGGACCAGACTCGATTTCTTTACAGACCGCCGTCATATAGCTGGAATATTGCTGAGTGCGGCGTTAAACAACAAACCAACCAACCAACATTCTCCTTACTTTCCTAGCTATAGTTATTCATCGGTTATGGGTGGCATGAGAAGAGACACTGTGGACATTGTGTGTGGTGCATGAGATTGGTATTGATTCATTATGTGTTGGTTTGAATTTTTAAAATTGTTTGCAGTCTACTTTCCTGCGGGAATTCCATACTAGTTCATATGAGTACAGAATAACTAGCTTGCCACAATTGCAAACAATATTACATGAACTCCTTCGAACGAACCTATTCCAAGCCGGATCAGCAAATTATTTTTCGGCTATCATAATTAACATGATTGTTGATAAGAGCAAATATAGTACCATGATTGGCATCTATATTGGGAAACTCGGAAACTATAAAGTGAATCTTTACAATCAAATATCGCAATACCGTCTAATCGAAGGCCTCAATACAGAAGTTCATTTATCTTTTCCAGAGAGTCAAAACCCCAGTAAACCTGTCTGACATCATGGTCCTAACGAATTCACCAACAATATCCTTAATCAGTGTATTCCCCTGACAGCTCAGGATCCAACGCTACAGCTTGACAGAACGACCAAGACCATTTGGCCTTGGATGCCAATTTCACTACTCAAGGTCCCACAGCCATGCTGGAACCGTCAAAATATACAGATGAATAACCACTGGCGGAATAGGCTCTTCTCCAGAAATACCTCATTGAAAAAAGTAGAGGAATTAAGCTCATTACCGCTTGTTGTCAATTTGGAAAAGGGGATTTGCTAGATTGGGTATTTGGCGAAGTGTTCCTTTAACCCTTGCTCTTATCATTAGGGTCTGTGGATCAATGACAAGAAGTCTCATGGAAATGCACAATGTACAGATGGATCCTCCTGAGAAATCAAGTCGAAATTGGTGACAGGAATGGACTGCCTCGACTACCCCACACAATGAAAGTTGGAGATTTACTTCGCATTTGTTTGAAAAGAATTCCTTAATTTGACTCACCAGTGAAAGAGGCTGGAGTGTATTAATGACATAAACATTTTCTAGACGACATTTCTAGTAGTCCCACCTGAGCTGAAATGTGGTGGTAACATGTTAATGCGATGACGTGTCCCCAGAAAAACAAGTCCTAAGTTGTGAACATTGTGTTTATTTACAAGACATGTCTTTTATTGCATAATACATCAACCTTCCTTCTATACAACGTTGCCTTTTAAGCTGTTTCACTTTTCACCCAAAATGTGAAATTACAAGCAAAATAGAACAGAAAGAAAAGTTTTAAATATGTTCAAGATTTGTAATGCCATGCATTCAGTAAACACTAACGGAGGGGACATTAGATGCCAGATAATAACATAACGACAAAGGTAACGAACTAGCAACCAACTTTTTGAAACAAGAGAAAAGTGAAAATCGTCAGCTTTCCATCAAGTAAAGATATCCTATCCAATATAGAGAGTTTAAAATAATAAATGATCCTGGAAACATTATCCTAGCTGTCTTGTCTATACGGTTCACGTTGGTCCCGGGTTCGTAATCATTTAGTTCGCACTTTGCTGGTCTATAGTTACTGCTGCCAATCAAACAACGCCAGGAACTTGCGCAGCAACTGTTGTTGTACCGAGACGTCTCCATTTCGATGTATTCGTCCCCCTCTATCAGAATCTCCCTTTCCCGTTCATCCGTCTCGTTCACGTAGATAGCTTTTCTTTGAGGTGGCGGCGGCACCTGAAATTATGAGACAAAGGTGAGTGTGTGCTGAAATGTGATTGGTTAAATAAAATCGGATACGGGGATCTGAGGTCTTCTTGACTTTTTGTCACAGCTCATAAATACCTCAGTGCCAACTATCCATTGTTTCGCTGTTTATATTGGAGAAAGGTTGCAATTCGGCGATACGATTCTCGTATTCGTGTAAAAGATATCTTGAAAATTTAATTGGCTTTTAGTGAAAAATTTGGGTTTGGCTAATTCTAGTAGCTGAAGACAAATTCTTCACTTTTTTTCAGTGAGTGAGTGAGTATGGTTTTACGCCGCTTTTAGCAATATTCCAGCAATATCACGGCCAGGGACACCAGAAATGAGCTTCACACATTGTACCCATGTCAGAAATCGAACGAACCCGGGGCTTCGACGTGACGAGCGAACGCTTTAACCATCAGGCTACCAGACCGGCCCTTTTCAGTTGTGAAACAAATGAAGTAAGCCATTCTACGATTATGTCATTGTATTGTAGATAAATAAAAGCCTCAAAACCCTTTCCATATTCAATAGAAATCTATGCACACAAAGGCAAGTCACTTGTTCACCTGAAATAACACGGGAACATATGGTACATGTAAACAACATTGCATCGGACATTTGTTTGTCATTGATGCGTCAAATTTGGAAGTGTCCTCAACATGTCTACCATAAAACGTTTTGAAAGCTTTACTGAGCTCTTGTATCTTGTAACCTTGATCAAACAACTTCTGAGTAAGAGTCGTATGACGCTCTTGGAAATCTTGGTTGAAAGAGCATGTTCGATTATGAAATGTAAACACCAAATGCTGGACTTGCTGGAATATTGCCATCTTCCCGAGGCAAGGGAGTTCACTGCCTATAAAAGTCCAGAACAAGGCTGGTATTTATGGAGTTACATTTTGGCGAAACTAATGAGTCTATGCATAGTCCAATCAAAATCGCGTACCGAAATCAACTTCCGGTTCATAAACTGACGTGCAGAATTCGGTCGATTGCAGGATTTACAAAGCATGTGTACCGTCAACTTAGCGTCAACAGATATCTTCCAAACCTTTTCATGTTTTTAATCAAGGTGCTCAAGTGATTTGATGCACTTCGCGAAGTAAGGCCCGTCATATTACATCACAGATCAATCAGAGACTGCCTCCGTGGTCTAATGGTAGAGCGTCCGCCCGGAAAGCGGAAGGTCCGGGTTTCGATCCGGTACCAAAAGACGTTAAAAGATGGTAGTTGTTGTTACCCTGTCTGGCGCTAGGCATTAAGGGGCTAAAACAAGGACTGGTCGGCTCGGAGTCAGTATACTGTGTCTGAGTCACGTATTCATGTTAAACTGCAGCATGATATCTCAGTGAGCTAGCACTATAAATAGGCAGCAGTCCGGACTAGTACAAGCAGCCACACAAACACACACACGTACATACACGTCGCTATATAAGTGCAATAATCTTGGACGCGACGTTAAACCCCATTTCACCTGACCTGACCTCACCTTATCGATCAGATCTGGCGCCACCTTATTGTTTGAAGCAAATGCAAGTGATATCAGAGGTTGAATATGATTGGTCAATAGGAGGGACATAGCAGGGACATAACTCCTTATAGCCACTATTGGCGCTACTAGAAATTTCAGCCTAGTTTGGCAAGGGTGGAAACTGGACTTTACAGTCAGTTAACTCCCTTGCATCGGGAAGATGAAATAATGCTCGAAATGAAAGGAAACTTGACTATATGAAAGTTGAAGTCACCCCTCTTATCAAACGGTCTTGTATAGAGTGTTTTGTCATTCTTTATGCATAGATTTAAATCTGAATCTTTATGCATCTAAAAATGAGCGAGAGTAACGTCATATTCCTTTTCATAGCCGTGCGAGTTTTTTTATTCGTTGTTGAACTTGCATTAGCTGTAACCATAAATATGATACTTTCAAGCTTCTTCTACATACAGTGTACACTATTTCTTCATTAGATTAGACTTCTGCTGGCAGACGGCACACCTTTTTCAGGTCGTGTTTCCCAATCCGATTAACTGTGCCAAAAGTAACAATATCACACTTGCACCTTCTAAATCATGAGTGTCATCGATGACTGTTGGAGAATGAATGAAAAAAACATCATAAAATCAGGATATGATGTGGGATGTGCAAAAGGGATGAGTGGATGTTTCGTTGTTCGGTGAATGCAAATACTAATGACTGTGTGAGTTAATGCTTTACGTCACATCGGCAATATTTCAGCCATATCGTGACGAGAAATACAAATACAAGCATGTATTATATTTATAATAAAATTATGTATACTCTCAGGTCGCAATACATTAAAGCAAAATTCTACATTTCTTATATTAATATAAATGTCTATGAAATGAACTTCAAGTCGTTTTCCTCTAAACATTTTCCGAATGCATTTGTGAGACTCTCATGAAAGCAATTTGAAACCAAATAGTGTCATGAGTGAAATATATAATGTATCACCCTTTCCTTTAGCATTTTTATCAAAGTATCCAGAGACATAAACAGACCAGGGACGTTTTGCTACACCTCTTAGTCCATCTTCATCGTTGAAGAGCCGATATCAAACTTTTTGTAATACTCCATCATATTTCATCAGAAGCATATTCAGACATCCACAGTAAATGGTCTGTAGTGTCCCGTAGCAGACATTGTCATTATGAGATCATCATTCTGAGAGCCCTTCGTCTGAAGTAGTGGAGAATGAGTTTACTAGACACATACATATTGCTTTTTCACACTGGAATTGCTCCACCAAATCTTCACTGCGATAATAACACCTCGGATTGAAGATTTGTGGAAACAATCGATACCGGTGACCAGTTTAGCAGACAAACGGCAAGGGCAATAAAGCACATTACATGCTGTTTGTAAAACTGGTTCCTTGCATGCACTGTGGGTGGTGTATCTTAGACAACGCTTATTCGAATCATCTGATATTTGATCCTATCATAGACGAACGAACAGATAAAACACATTGTCTAATACTTAAATTTGTGTTTAACTTTCATGGTCTGCTAATCTCCTCCAGTTTGAAAAGTGATTGTTCTGTACACATTTGTAGCTTTCAAGAATCGAAAGTTTCTATCAAAATATATCTGCATTTCTACTGGTCGGAGTTTTCAAATATGCGGTACCCATATCTCTATATGCAGCTGTTAATATAAGGCATATGCCTATGGTACCACACTCCTCCAGATATCCTCATAAAGAATTCAAAGTTCCATAACGTCTTGTTATATCTCTTAATGCCTATCAAATAATTCGTCTAGTTACATATGTTTCTATGTCACCCCAAGTCGAGTGTAGGTACGGAGGAAGGAGTCTAGTTTAATTTTCCATCTTTAAAAGATCCACTTCCATTAATGCAACCACAAGAGTATGCTTATGCCAAATATTCAGGCCTTCAAGTTGACTCATCTGTCGTCATGCGTTACACGTCCCAAAGAAAATGGTCCAATTAAATTCGCCCTCGTTAGAATGTTTTGGTTTGTCAGCATGATTCCAGTGATGTCCTCACAGTGTCCATCAAAGACAAGAGTTGACTCAAAGAATAAGGACGTTGGATGGATGCTTCTATTGAACCTTGTCGTCATTGAAACTATAGCTTCTAAATGCTTAACGATAAAGTATAAAACGTCTAAGACCTTCTTTACTTCGTGTTGACACGTTTGATCAAACTGAAATACGGTTCTAAACGTCGTTGAAACCAACTCGCTCTCTCAGTCAAATGACAATGACAATGTACACTATAGACATGTAAGAGCCTTACTTATCGAGATCAACAGCAGTAAGTTCTGAAACGTCTAACTCAGGACGACGCCCTTACCAAGATCGTATGAGCTCCCCTGACTCGTGTGCTTCCAAACAACCAAATGTGATAGAAGCTACGACCTAAACTCTTATATTTTGTTCCAAGGGAATTGTGGTACATGTCATGTTTGACATAATGGATAAATTGGTTGACTGCAACGAACTCGATCCACGTATGTGGCTTGTGTTCGCATCTGTTTGCATGGAAAATTGATAAAAAGCTGTCCCAATTTTCTGTGATGCAAAAATTACATTACGTCGCATGATTGCATTGACAATGATGGAACCCAGAGAATTCCAATATTTCCTTTTAACAAAATTGGTGATATCGTTCTGTGTCATGCTGTTTCCAATAGTTAGTGAAGGAATTTTATATGTTTGACAAGTCTGTTATTTCACTTGTAAGCATACACGAGGAACGGGATGAGTTACGTCCTTTCAATCCCATAAAAAACTTAACCAACATCGCATTCCTTTCGTGTGGACAAAATCGATAATTATGTTACCACTAGGTATGGCGAGACACTTCTCTCCCAGCTGAAATTTCATAGATATGATTTCCTCGCGTGCCCGGACAAAAAAGGGAACTGCACTTATTCGAAGAGTTTCTAAGAATTATGAAACCTTAACCCCCGCTCTAGTGAGTGAGTTTGTTTATCGCAAATTTGAAACGTTACAAAATTTCAGTGATATAACGGCAAGTAAGGTATAAGATATATGGATCAACAACTTCTTTATCACAATTAGGAGCTCCTAAGTTGTTCATTCATATATCTTATCCTTTTTTACTTAGAATCCCAACTTCTAAATGCCTCTCAAAGAAGTTATATAACGGCGTTTCAGCTGGATGTGGATGCAAAGGCTGCTAAGATGCACGCTTTAAATACGGGCACGGGTATGGTGCTGACAAACCTAGAATCATAATCAGGGCGAATATGGGTTTGAACCGACGGGCATAGGCTACTGGTACGCTTAAGGAACGCAACTCTGCAAAGATAATTGCGACGCTTAGGCGGCTGAACAACCCGCACCCTATCATTGTGTTCTAACACGTTATGATCAATTTCTCACGGTTAACCTATCCTGATGAAAACCTTCAACATGCTGATGGAGAAAGTTGGTGTCTCAGTGGGATTTACACCAGCGTAACGTTGCGAGTGCAATTGTTTAACTTCGGCATGTGAGAAACAATTAATTAGTTAAATCTAAGTCGCCGCGATTCGCTGTGCAGAGTTGCGTCCATTGGGTAAGCCAGACACCTAAGATTGTGGGTTCGACTCCCGGTTCGCCAAAATTACGTTTCTTGGTTTGTCAACACCATATCCATGTTCGTTGGTTTCACTGAAATGGTAAACGTCTGAGACCTGTATCACTTCGGGCCTTCCTCCCACATTAAGCTCACACGCCGCGATATAACAGGAATACTGTTAAAGCGGCGTTAAACCCAACTCACTCACTCGACTATCTTTATAAGAGTCGTTTGGATGTTTTGGTCGGCTGACTCGCTGATTGCGTGTCATCGTGTCCCATGTCGTGGATACTTGCCCCTGCTTTCACCAACCTTATTAAAATCAGATGTAAACTCACGGGCAAAAGAAACGCTGGCTTCTAATATTCGCATCTAATAAAGACATATGAAAAATTCAGACAGATATCATTTTATTTTACAGAAACAACAATAGACATCAGGTTTACGAACTCTGACAGCCACATGATGATATATTCAGGAATTATGAGCATTTTTGGAAGAGATGTTTGAATGTCCATAATTCGATCATGTTCTTTTTCTTGTTGTCAAACAATAACACACCTGAAAATCACATTTAATCGTCAATATCGAGTGTGTCCACCTCTAGCACGTATGCACTCCCTGACACGACGTCGTACTGATGTTACCAGTCTCCTCACAATAGCTGGAGGGATGAGATGCCACTCTTCTTGCAGTGCCTGCGTCAAGGTCTGTCTGTTATGTTGGGGATGCTGACGTTGCCGAATACGTCTCCCAAGATGGTCCCAGAGGTGTTCTATTGGATTCATGTCAGGGGATCGGGCTGGCCACGGGAGAACTTGTATGTTGCTTGCATTCAAAAAGTCTCTTGTAACACGTGCAGAATGTGGAGTGGCGTTATCCTGTTGCAACACCGTTCTGGGATTATTCTGCAGGAATGGAAGTACGGCTGGTGTAAGGACCTGGTTGATATAGCCGTTAGCGTTGAGGTTACCATTTATAACCACCAGGTCGGTCTTGGTGTCACCGCAAATACCGCCCCAGATCATCACACTGCCAACGCCATGGGGGTGCACTTCCTGAACGCAGCAACGTGACGTACGTTCGACTCTACGCCGGTAAACTCGCAATCGGCCGTCAGCACTGAAAACCTGGAACCTACTCTCATCGGTAAACAGCACTCTGTCCCAATGTCGTCTTTGCCAGCGTTGCACTGTACGAGCCCAACTCAATCTGTTGAGTCCATGTTGTCGGGTCAAGGTCATTCCCCTCAAAGGTCGATAAGCTCTCAAACCAACATGGTGGAGACGTCGGGCTACAGTCCTTCTGCTGACGGTGTGTTGGAAAGTATTTTGTGCTGATGACGTCACAGTGAGGAATCTGATACGTAGGTGCAACATACGCAAATAGCGGTCTTCGTTGGGCGTGGTTACTCGTGGTCTTCCACTTCGTGGTTTGTCTGATGTCCGGCCAGTATCTCTAAAACGTTTCACCAGTCTCTCGATGGTGGTTTTGTGACAGTTCATGATTTCTGCAACTCTGGTCTGAGTTTCATCCATCTGCCACATTCCTATTGCTCTCTCTCGCTGCTCAGACGTCAAACGTGGCATTCTTGTTGGTGAAACCTAAACGATTCAATGCTACAGAAGGTTTCTGTGCACAAAAAGAGGGAAAAAACGTATTTCTCCGAAAATCACGCGCTGCAGATTCGCCACGACCCCTAGGAAATAATTGGTGCGTTTGGCAGAATGTTTTCATATGGTATCGAATCATGGTTTTAGGTTTTGATCAAAACTGTGTCTACGTTTATAGAACCAGCGTTTCTTTTGCCCGTGAGTTTATATGTCCCCTACCGCTGCACAAAGATCTGAGGACATCCCATTACAGGTCACGTCAGAACGACCTGTCCTCCGACCAACCGTCGCTTATGATATCGCAAAAGTACAGGTGCGCATGTGCATTTTATTCGTTCAACCTCGAAAAGGTTAACACGGGGCATTCCGAACGACAGCTACGGGCTGTACGACTGATTCCGAATGCAAGACATCGTCTCTCTCTCGCTACAATGGAATAAACATTTGTAACGGAAGAGAATTTTCATAGCCTATGGGAAGTACTGCCTTACAATCTGGGCCATCCATTAGTCATTCCAGAATTTTCCAGAACTACACGATAGATAAGGATTCAAACACGTAATAAAAAATATTAAATAGATATAAATAAGATTGAGGTAATCTAAGCATGTGATTTATCCTGGTTTCTTTATTTAAAGCATTTATTGCTTATTGTTAAGCAAGTTTATCTCTGCAGCCATTGTAATATGCAGCTACCAGCCGATTCGTCTCGCATCCAAACACGGGCTGTGTACTCGCGGGCAGATTCATTTCATTTTAATGTTAGTCAAATTCGAGAAAGGTCTTTCTGACGTGATATGTAGTGGTATGTCCTCAGATCTTTGGCGTACCAGTTCCGAACACTATCTGACTTTAATGCGATTGTACTGTGCTTCTCTCACTGGTTGCCCGATTGTAACTCTATTCAACGCCACGATTTAGTCGGACTATTGCTGAATACGGCGTTTGACAAAATTATGTTCACTCCCCTCCGAATAAGAGACCCGAGAAGATTCGGAATAGTAAAGGTCTTGAGCAACGCATGTTTGTCGTAAAAGGCGACTATGCCTGTCGTAAGAGGCGACTAACGGGATCGGGTGGACAGGCCCGCTGAAGGTGGTTGACGCATGTCATCGTATCCCTTTTGCGTGGATCGAGGCTCATGATGTCAATTATTGGATTGTCTGGTCCAGACTCGATATTTACAGGCCGCCGTCATATAGAATGCAATATTGCTGAGTGCGACGTTAAGAAATAAACATGCTGAGTGTGATGACTGCATTTCTAACCACCTGTTGGTTCAACGGACCTTCTTCTTTCCTCGCTGACCCACGAATACACGAGCCGGCGCAACCTTATGGTTTGCAAGACTCAAATTACTGAAGGGTCTGTGTGTTTTGTTACACACCGCAATCATTAAAAGTACAGCTATATAATCGAGTCTGTATTAGATAATGAAATGATTGATATTATCAGCAACGACCCACGCCGTCGGGGTAAGATGACACGCAAACAACTAAGTCAGAGGCCTAACCACCCGATCCACTGTGTCGCCTCTCACTACCAGCACAGGTTGCTAGGGACCCGGAATCCCGGAATCCCCACGTGGGGTCTCGATGCAACAGTAATTAGTGTGTCTCGATAACAATTAAGTTTCCATTTTATTTGCTAACTGTGTCATTTCTCGTGACAGAGTACCAAGTATATAGCCCCTTAAGGCAATGGCGTTGTTTTTATATACGTCAAACGAGACAATCAGCCGATGGGTATCTTGAACATTTTATTGAACACACAGGGAACATGAAACAGCTTACTTCACAAAAAAACCCAAAATAACAGTATACATAAATCTTTGGCAGTTTGGAGATTTGCATGTTTCAATGTCAAGAAACGTCTGAATATAGATATTATAAACTTCTCTGGTTCTCATATCCCATGAGCTGGGATGACGTCACTATTCGGATCAGCCGTTTTATCAGGGAATTGACCAAAGTCACTTGCGTCCTATAAGTTTACCATTTTGATGAAACCTTACAACTCGGATGTGCCCGTACAGACTAAGGATCATACCCCTGGTGTATATTGGATTCGAAGCACAAGCCAGCGGCAACTGACAGATCTGGGAGTTGCTCAGTAGAAAAATGGCAAGAAAATTATGTACCTAGAAATCTGGTCTGTAATCTTCTGTTCTATGCTTTCTTACTGCAGCATCTGGTTGTCATAATATGACGACTCAAACATGGCATGGAATATCAAATGTCAAATAAAGGACTAGAAGTAAAATAGTAAAAAAGGAAATGTATAAAGCATGCCATCTACATTGACACAAATCCAAAGTATATGTGTATCTACGTACAAAAAAGGCTATGGAACTGATTTTATTCACTTACAATTTCCTCTTCGTCTTCTTCGGGCGGTGCATTAAGTTTGGAGCATATTGTAATGAAGTAGTTGACCGCTGCATACTCGATCAGGGCTGCCATCTCATACACTAGGCATACGTTGAGGAAAATGTCTAAAGCCGTGGCATATGGCACTCTGGGCAACCCTTCCCTAACAGTCATTCCAATAGCGGCGGTGCTCAGGATCGTTGTCACCCCTGGAAAAAGATCCGGTATATATGTCACGCTCTGGCAAATAAAGGATTGTGATTTGTGGATGTAGACATCTTGTCTATAAGAACTGTGTGATATCTTCCATGTGGAAGAGAAGCCCTACATGCCAAATGTCGAAATTGGGATTCAAACCCGTGAATTTAGCGGATCGTGGCAAGACTAATGGACGCACATGTACAGACCGTGCAACGCAAATATGGCATCTAGGTCTGATATTTTTCAATTCGAAAGCTAACATATTTGTATTTGACATACTGCACTGAGAAAGTCAAAACGTTTTGACGAAAGGATAACACTTACTGGAACCTACCATACGATTATACATTTCAGTTACAACATAATAATAAATACATTTCATGGAAATAACAAACGTTAAACAAGTGACATTTACGTAAAGGACGTATGTATACAAGAATCTTTAAATCTTTAAATCTTCTTTGCCTTATTACCTCGATGTAAGCCATTGCGATTTATTCGTGAATGTATGGGCATGCTGAAATATTTAGTTACACCACAACCCTCCCCCCATACACATATTCAAGCAATATCGCGGGGAACGCCAAAAATGGTCGTTACACATAATACCCCTGTAGGAAATCGAACCCGGTCCTTCGGCATGACGAACTAACGCTTTAACCAGTAGGATACCATACCGCCCTAATTATCTAATGGTATATAGACATAGGAACACACTGTTGTAATGATACATCTTCTTACCGAGCAAGACTCTCGCTGGTGCAGCGTCACTATTGATCCAAAATGATATCCACGAAAGGGAGGTAATCAGGTAGCAAGGGAGGTAAGTCTGAAGGATGTAAAATCCAATATGGCGATGCATATGTATGTCAACTCCCAGAATAGAAAATTTCCCTGAAATGAAAATGTGTTAATGTGACTTTCTAAGTTGGTACAGTTAATTTCCTACGAGAAGAATGATATCATGGAGAGTGCAAGTATATCCAGCTGGTTTCGGAAATATGTGTAGCATTCAACTTCCGAGCCGCTTTTAGCACAAGAGCGTCACGATAATGGCCCCTATACTTCAAAAATGCTTCTTTTACTAATTTCATTTTAATACCGGAAAACTATTCTATTGAATGCAGATGTACAGCGAAACCCCGATAATACAGACATACCTTTTCAATGACATCATCTAAGTTTACAAATGACCTGATTAACAGAGATTTGTCCCTTGTATCTATTTGTTTATATATTTCTAGCATTAATCACCCGGAAAGCGGAAATTCCAGAATATCAAGGTTTCATTGTCTACACATCGCCTATACCACCGTAGGGATTAGAATAGGTCCCCAGTAATCAATGCCGATCGTAAGAGGCGACTAAATGACTTACAATGTAGGTGGTCAGACTCGATGACTTGGTTGATAGCGTGTCACCGTACCCCGACGACGTGGATCTTTGCTCGCAATATCAATCAATGGATTGTTTAGCCCAGATGCGGATATTTACAGGTCGGCGTTATGTTACTGGACAATTGCCAAGTGCGGCGTTAAACAGCAAACACACACAGAGACGCGCACGCACGCATACGCACTCGAATACTCACACTCACCATTGTCATAGTTTTACTCCATTTGTGGGCGATATCATAATCTAATAGTTTACATATTTCGTGTTCCTCTTTTAAGTATTGTTTATCTCCGTAGTGTAAAACTAGGATCAGTATACACCCCCATAATGGTTAACTTGATAAACATATATACTATTACGATTGAAAACTGTCACGTTTTTTTTGTTGTTGTTGTTGTTTTTTACGAAATTCAATTTTAAATTCTATCAACATTAGTCATTGTTTAATAATGTAAACTACGTCATAGTGGAAATTGATAGAACATGTTCAAGTGAGTGAGTGAGTGAGTTTAACGCCGCTTTTAACAGTATTCCAGTTATATCACGGCGTGTCAGCTTAATGTGGGAGGAAACCCCGAAATGATGCAGGTCTCAGACGTTTACCACTTCGGTGAAACCCACGAACACGGGTACGGTGCTGACAAACCTAGAAACATAATCAGGGTGAACCGGGATTCGAACCCACAATCATAGGTTTCTGGCGTGCCCAAGGGACGCAACTCTGCACAACGAATGACGGCGCCTTAGACGACTGCCCCCAAAACATGTTCAAAAAAAAAATATATTAGTTCTGGAGGCACAATTAAATGCCCTTAGATTACCGTTTTGACCTTATCACGCTCCCACATATATGACTTGATTCAATTTGTAGGTCTCCGCTCGACTTCATAAATAATATCGTTGGAAGTAAGTAACCTGACTAGACACGAAATGAAAATTATGAGCCAATCTACTGTTTAACCAAAGGCAAGCATATGTTATTTTGTTCAATTTCCCCCATGATGGCTCTGTTTCCGTATTATCATCAATATTTCATGAAGCCCGTTTAAGCTATCTTACATGTATCTGTGAAATACAATGATCGAAGTATTCCTTCTTCGTGGAACAGACAGTGTATATCACAATGCTGTTTGCTGTCTGTCTGGCTCGACGTGGTAATGAAATATTGTCTGATTGATTACATTGTTTCCAGAAAGTGTGATCTGATTAAAAGACCTAATACTCGTTCTTTTTCTGCGTAATGATTATGTGAAACAACTTCTACATTCAGCCATTGAAGAGAAGAGGAATGTACTCTTTCGGCTTGCTTCATGTTTATGTAATAAAATATTGCAATATTCAGTGTCTGATTTGAACACGTACATGTACAAGTACAAGCATTCCTTTTGATACATTCATATATACATGTGAGAGGAGTTTCGTGGATGTTTAGTGACATAGCTAGGTTAGAAATGACATATATGTATTTACGATTTCGACCGTATGATAATCATGTGTTTATGCATTACCATGAAATAGGGAGTGATGACCAAATTGATATGCAAGAACGAATATATATATTATCATATTATATTGACATCAGTCCCTATTCTACATCACTAGATAGCTATTTCATGATGATGCATAAACACATGCTTATCATACGGTCGAAATCGTATCGTGCTTTCAGCAGGGGCTTCTGATGATAATGGTTTGGTCGCTTTTATTTACAGTTTTAATTAAACTATTGTTGCGCCCTTTGAACACAAACGTAAAATTACACGATATCAATTGTAACAATGATCAATCTTAGTCATGTCGGGAAAAGAGGATCTCGAATTGCAGGTCTAGCAAGTACACATCGGCGAAACCGTTAACCCATCTGCATGTGCAAGCTCGATTCTTACCAATCAAGCCTCTATTTGATACTGACATGAAACAGGTTTAAGAACTGATGTATAGAAAAGGTGACAAAACCTCCCTTTTGGTAAAAAGCGACAAAATCATTTCATAATCAAAAGAAATACTAAACGTGGAATCCATTGTACGATTCCGACTATATCATAAGAATGTCTTAATGAATCACAATCAAATATTGATGGTAACAAGTGTTCGCGAAAAAGCGAGCGTATCCCGCCCCATGCCACTGACGACAACCGTTAAACACATGCAAAGGCAAGTCAATTGTTTACCTAAAAAAACCACGGGAACACAAAGTACAAGTCAAAATAGGCGGATTGGCACATTAGAAGAAAGAGAAATTATTTCATGGGTTCTTTAGCGTGTAATCTCGCGAATAATAAGCTATATCAAACTGTAGAGTTCTCGACATTCGAATGATATATTTACCTAAAGTATTGCTCGACGTTGTGTTGTATGTTTCGATTATTCCCAGCTCAAACGTGGACATGGTCAGGCCTTCATACGTATCGACCGACGTGTGCCCAGACTTCCAGAAGTACTGCATGTCATCCGTAGTATAGCCAACTGAAACAATGAGATATGGAGTTAAGTCCAGGTTGTGTGTCTGTTTGTTTCTTGTTTAACACCGCACTACAGCAATTTTTCAGCTATATGGCGCCGGTCTGTAAATAATCGAGTCTGGGACAGACAATCCAGTGATTGACATCATGAGCATCGATCCACGCAATTGGGACACGATGACATGCATCAAACAAGTCAGCGAGCCGGACCACCCGATCCCGTTAGTCCAAAGTCCAGGTCAAACCTCTGTAGGTACACCATGGCATCCATGGTTCAGCCAAGTCAAACAATACAATATTGGGGACCAGGTAAACCTTCCAGAAGTATACAATGTCATCCGTGGTTTTGCCAACTGAAACAATATGATATTAGGGTCCAGGTCACGATTGAGTGAGTGAGTATGGTTTTACGCCGCCTTTAGCAATATTCCAGCCATATCACGGCGGGGGACACCAGAATACAGCCCGGGTTCGAACCCGGGTCTTCGGCGCGACGAGCGAACGCTTTAACCACTAGGCTACCCCACCGCCCCTTAAGCATAACGAAGTACACCATGTCATCCGTGGTACAGCCAACTAAAACAATACGATGTTGGGGTATAATCAGTCCCGGTCAAAGTTCAAGTCGTCCGTGCTTGAGCCAGCTGAAACTATGATATATGGAAGTAAGTCAAGGTCAAACGCCTAGAAGTATACCAAAGTGTCAGAGCAATATCATGTGAGAACTAAACAAACGTGACGTGCATATGGATTGTAGGTGTTTCTCAACGTTTGTGAAACCCATAAGAATAGGAATGGTACTGACAAAAGAACACTGTCAAGGCGAATCTAGGACTCAAGAGTCTCAAAGCGAATCCTTGAACAACTAAGGGGGATAACTCTGGGCATCGAATTCCAGTAGTAATATATGAATGGTACTGACAAACATTGGATCATTATCATGGCGAACCTAGGACTCAAGCATCTACTGGCGAATCCTTGAACAAGTAAGGGGGATAACTCTCCACAGCTAATTACCCTGAGACACCAGTTACTCAGACAAAATCCTAATAATTTTTGGTTGATGCAAGTGCCTTAAATATATACTGTAGAATATTATTATTACATCGTAATGTACAATTTCTTCCTTCATAATGTTGATATCACGTTATTGTTTCCCTTCAAAGTTAAAGATTAAATTTTTTTTAAATCTCACAATAATTTACTTCTACGACAGAATACGATTATTCGAAACAATTTTGGTTTGTTTAATGTCTATCGCTTTTCTAACATCGGAATGAGTGAGTGAAATTGATCGATATCCCAATTTCAGAAAGACTGAGAGGAGCCAATGTATTTGTTTTTAAATTAGTGTTGTTTTCTAAGCGATCGAGGGAGTTATATTTCAGAGGTGGTTACCGCTCAAAATCGCATTTCATGTGTTTTTGTGTGTTTGCATTTCATTACTGCCCCATCAAGAAGTTGCCGGAGCGATCATATCTCCACATGGATCACAGACGCGGTATTTGTTATGGGTTGAAGGTCCCTGGTCGGGGAGAACATGGAACTTATTTCATCGTGGCTGAGATATTTGCCTGACAAACGGTAATCTATTTCCAATTAAAACATTCAGAAATAATGTTGGGTTTCGAACACATTTGAATAAGCACTTGCGTTTCATCGATGTTCCATAAATCTGAGACACATGTCAGGTTACAAGGTGTAGATGGTGGACTCCGGGCCCCGGATGTTAATAAAATGTATTTATTGTGAGAAATATATCAAAATACAATCCTGTTCTGCTTGTGCAGGAAAAAAAGCGTAATGGAAATTCTACTGGCGTCATAAGTTTAATAATATAGGGCAAATAACAAATGGGAAGGAAGTTGTATCTCAAGTTGGCACACTCGCGTCCGTAACTTATTTGCAGAAGTCATTTTACAACATTACCTATACATTATAAATAGAAATGACGAAACCCCTTCCATATTCAAAACTAAACTGATACTAAATGGGGGGCACGGGAGGCACTGTGCAGAGTTGCGTCCCTTGGACACGCCAGATACTTATGATTGTGGGTTCGAATCCCGGTTCGCGCCGATAATGTTTCTAGGTTTGTCAGCACGATACCCATGTTCGTGGGTTTCACCGAAGTGGTAAACGTCTGAGACCTGCCTCACTTAGGGCTGTCCTCCCACATTCAGCCTACACGCCATGATATAACTGGAATACTGTTAAAAGCCAACTCACTCACTCACTCACTAATACTAAATGGGGCGTCCATTGTACGATTCCGACTTTTTCATGAGTATGTCTATATGAATCGGTATTAAATAGTGATCATACCAGGAGTGTGCTAAACGTTGGGCGTAACCTTCCCGACCGGTATCTCCCATCACAAACACATGCAAAGGCAAGTTAATAACACCTTACTAAACGGAAGATATGGTACCACTTAAAATAGGGAATTGCTAGGATCAACTTTGGAAATGTTCTTGAATGTTGAGACATTGATCAAACAACTTATGAGCAAGCGGCGTATGCCTATTTGCATTTATTTTGCTTCACATTATTGTAGTAGTGCTTGTAGGATCATTTATCAGTGTCTCTGTATTGAGGGAGATAGACTGCAGAGTTATGTCCGTTAGCTTTGTCAGGATCCGCTAAAGATTCGCCCCGATTGGTATATGGTCATGGCGTCAGTCACTGGTTGTCTGGTCACTGCTTCACTAATATCAGTGATGATAGCATCAATGTGTGTTATTAGTCACCATTGAATGACTCACAAGAGAAATAAAGCATCTATCATGCTTGAAATTAGTGAGTGAGTGAACAAGGTTTACGCCTGGTTACAGAGAATATCAAAAATGGGTTTATCACATTTTACCCATGCGGGGATTAGAGCTAGATTGTGACTGTTACTACAAGTTCGGACTTATGCCGATTTTATAGTGTTCACCAGCTGAGATACCATGCCGCAGGTTAACATTTATACCCCTCTCAGACACAGTATACTGACTTCAAGTCGACCTTTCATTGTTTTAGCCTCTTAATGCCGAGCGCCAGGCAGAGTAACAACAAGTACCATCTTTTAACGTTCGAACCACCGACCTTCCCCTCTCCGGTCAGACGCTCTACCCGCGAGACCACAGAGGCGGTTTCGTCGAATGTGGATTACAGAACCGTGATACTGAACTGCATTTTCTCTTGGTGAATTCACGCTACAACATGCATATACATGTTATACACTATCTGTTACGTATTGTGTAATAACGCCTCATTTCACCCCCAACTATGATATAATTCAGAGAATGCCTCTCAGAAACTGCAACATATGAATACAGAAGTTATCCACGAAGAGTTACAGAGACAATAGATCGGCACAACATGACAACTGTAGCAACTCGTCTTTACCGGAAGTGACGTAATCGGAGGATTTAGAATAAGCCCTCTGGATACACAGCCTGCATATAAATTGGTCCACCTCCCCATAGAGAATCAATGATAATGTCTCCAGTACGTGGCAAGATACAACCTGCATCACAATGGAAGTCATCCAATGTTCTTCGTCGACCAATGGAGCCGACGGTAATGTCGTATAAGCATGAACGAGTAACAAGAAAACCAGTGAATGCGTAATATAATTTCCTATCGGGTATAGGGTTGATCCACGGTATTAAAGGATCAGAGAGTAACGCCATGGGATATCTGCCCGATCGTTGTCCTTTATGGAGATATACCATTGAGTGTAGCACCTTGGTACACTGCTACTCTCTCTCTCTCTCTCTCTCTCTCTCTCTCTCTCTCTCATTTTATATATATCTCTCTCTCTTTCTCTCACTCAATCTCTCATTTTATATCTCTCCCATCTATCTCCCACCTCTCTGTATACCCCACTCATATCTTCTCTCCTTTCTTCATCTTCATTTCTCTATTTTAGCTCCTTCCTTCCCACCCTCCCTTCTCTACCTTTGAAACCTATATCTTCCTCACTATCTCCCCATACTCTTACAATTCAACATTTTCACCCCTCTCCAAGCTTTCTCCATCTCTGACCACCAATCTCTCCTCCTTATCTCTCATTTTCTTTCTCCTTTCTCATGACATGTCTCTGTCTTGAAAGTCCGATTCCCTATCTCATTCTCCATTCCTATTATCACCTGCTCTCTATCCCCCTATCCCATACATATCGTTCTCAACCCTGCCCTTGTCCTTTTGTTCTTATCACTGACACAAACACTAGAATATAATGACACTATAACTTAAAGAATAGAATATAGAATAAATACAATGACATACTTACAACTTCCGAGTTTCAGAGGACATTTGATTTTACCCATAGGGTAACTGTGAAGATGCATGGGACATTTAGCATTCACTGTCAATCTGGAATGATAAAGATATGCATCCGTCGTACATTTATTTGTATTTGCAAATTGGGTTCATTTTCGTATATCAAGTCAAATGCTGACGTGAACGCTTGTTGGCAAACCACCATTTTTAAAGCTAAGATTAAAGCAGCGTAAAGCAAGAAAAAACAGGATACTGCTGAAAGAACGATGGTTAAAGATTAAGGTCTAAACAGCAGGATCATTTAGCGTTCTTATCTGAATGACTTCATCATGAACACACTTTTCGCGAACACCAGGTGTCATCTAATGTTCTTCAGTGATCCATTCATAAGGATTCACTATTATTTTGCCTTTTACGCCCATTTGAATTTGTTTCGGCAGATAATCGAGGTTGATTATGCCCAGGGGTTGACGTTATATATTATGTCCATAACGGTATAATCTTTGTAATCGAATGTAATGTTGATCAAATGAGACCCTTGAAGCAAAGACGTATTTGGTTTAATATTACCTACCTCTATTACGGAGACGCTAGAGGATACACTTATCTACAAATCGCTGTTATCAGATATATCTGATCATAAAGCTTTGGATATACATTTATACCAGAATCAGTCGTGAAATGAAATTCCTTCCGTCCCTGAAAACGAGCCTATGCATCTTCTATCAAAGGTTAAAGTCGCATTTTGAAATGTGACAATGAATAAAAATGAATACTTTTAGACATAACGTGCACAATCTACATTTTAGCATAACAGCAATTTCTGGAATGGGATCCCATAGTAACATTTTTTAAGTTTTACCAGACGTCATTGTTTTGTGCAAAACAGTACACTAATAGTTTTGTTGAACAATAATTCTAAAATACACCTGCTATTTTTCGATATTTCTCAAAGATCCATTATCGCGTAATGTCTTTTTTTCCGAAAACAGCTGTGGTGTTGTTTTCCTAAGACATGCATCCATTGTGAATGTTCTTGTTTTCTCCTATTGAAGTGTTTTTGTTTTTCATAAAACTTCAAAATGTATTTTAATGTAAAAGTTCCTTTTGCATTGAGTCACAGCGAGCTGCAAGTATGTTTCCTACTTGTAAGTCGATCAGGATTCCAGACAAGTGTTACGTATCTTGATGACCAAATGCAATACCTAAGCATGCTACATTGTAATTCTGATCATACTCCCGGGAAATATCTGACCGTATATAACTCAGGTTAGACAGGTTCTACTGACTCCTTAAGCCCTTTTCGAGCACACGTAGCGTTGTATTCTCATCGGACTTCCGGTCGTCTAACTTGGACTTACGGTAACCGTGCCTTGTCAGTGAGAATGCATGGGATTAATTTCGTTATCTAATGTGAAATCATAAGACTGACATTACTAGGGAGAACCTTGCGTGTGTCAGGAGATCGTATTCTCATTTAATATCAGATATAAACCAACTACTGCCCTGAAGAGAATTAGTCTGGAACTGTAACTGTTTCCCAACTTCAAACCTTGGAACATCACGTATGCCCTCTGTAGATGACTCGTCAATATTTGATAGTCTAATTTAATTTTTGGAAAAATCCCAACAAAAACATTTTTTTATATACATATACATATTCATGACCTACAATCTATGATTATCTTAAATAATATAATTATTTCAATCGTGTTCCAACATACGAAAATGTACTGTTTCCCTGATCAATATCATACTATTATGGACTGAAGAAATATTCGTATTAGAAGGACAAAGATAATCTCTCTTACATATGTAAATGTTAGAGGAAAATACTGCTTATTTTATCACCTTAAACTACCATACTCAGTTTGAAACGACACTTAATGAGATCATTACTGCCACGGGTTGATTCTCGAGAAGGGAATAAATGATTTGAATTCTGAAACTCGGTTTCTACATTAGCTTGTAATCAGCTTGTCAACCACGGGGAGATTTATAAAATAGCTATAATTCTGTATCAGAATGAGTTACCAAAATTTGAATATTGAGTTTAGAACGTGACTGTGATGTGACGATCAAAATTGCCTTGTCTCCTTTATCCCATCTCAGAGATGCTATGAGAATTTCTGGCACATTAAGTCTTACTTAAGTCTCTGTTTATTAATCATATGAACATTGTCAGAGTGTATGAATGATCTATTCTTTATGGGAACAGGTCGTTACTTTCGGCCCCTTCTGATCAGGAGGAGTCAATGGAAGGTAAAAGCTTCCTCAAATTTGAAGTTGTGAAAGGTTTATGTGAAATCAATCTGGTACTAAATCTTACCTCTAGGTGTATTAAGCTTCAATGTTTAAAGAATTAAGATCGTTTCGCTCTTTCATCGAATTCGGAAGAAAAGTGTCCGACTACAAAGCAAAACGCTTCATCAAAGCTGCATAAAAAGATCGAGTTGAGCTCGGAGAAGTTTCAAATGGACTCATGTTTTTATAGTAAGCTGGGGAAGTTTTGGGTCGACAGGTTAACAACGAGATTTGGCTACGGTTAAGAAACGGTTCCGTTTTAACGAGCGAACCATCAGGAACTTCATGTCGCTATTTCACTGCTGAGAAATCCGATCAATTGGAACTTGGTGGCATTTTACTGGTAGCAGCTGACACCATGCGCAATTAAATCCCATCTTTTCAAAAAGCGTGCCATTAAAACCAATACATCATTTGTCTCCTGCTTTGCAAAAACGATCTTTCTCTGGCGTGCGAAGAGATCACGATTTCCAACCGCGAGAAATCAGTCCACGGCCACTGATTTCTCTATATCATTCTACTTCAAAATAAAGGAGTTACACATCCGTTGATTGGGTGAGTTTGTCGAACTATCCTCAGGGTAAAGAAATCGAAAAATTTATCTTGAATGACACTTCCTTCACGGGGCATACTTATATCATTGATCTATCATCTTTCAATAACCGCACTGAGGGGTTCGCTTATCAGGCTGCGACGGTTGGTGAAATATGATTGAGAGGGTTCTGATCTATAGAACTTTCAATTCCGGGGGAGCAGGACGGTCGGATCACATCAATGGAGGTAATGCCACTCCGAAGTCTATTTTCTTGACAAGGACTTTCTGCTTTCGGTTTAAAGGGCAGGAACATTGGCTGGTTCATTTATAGAAGTGCACAGTACACTGGAATATGCCGGTGATGGCATGGTGTCCTTCATTTCATCCAGGATTGCTTCTTAGGAGAAGTAATACGACATCAGCCCTCAACTTCAAACATCAATCGCTTGACTACCTTTTAACGTGTCCCTGTGATATTCTTCAGCTTTCACACACATACAACCCTGCGGGGGTGCCAGTGGCAGTATTGGTCCCCAATTCGCGATGCTTCTTGTAAAATCCGAACGAAACGAGGATCGGGTGGTTACAATGTTCGACATATTTGATGGCGTCATCGATCCATCGACATGTCCCGTTGTTCATGCTATCAACTGCTTTGCCTGGTCGAGACTCGATTTTTTACAGACTCTGGTATATGTTGTAATATTGCTGGCCTTAAACAACATTTAAACTCTCAACCTTATATAGTTTCTTCTTCTTGTCTCTTTTCACTTCTTGTCTTAACCAACATCCTTCGTGGTCTTGTGGGAGAAGGTCCGCCCGGAGAGCGGAAAGTCCGAGGTTCGATCCCTGGTCACGACATACCAAAAGACGTTGACAGATGGTACTTGTTGTTACCAGGCATTAAGAGGCTAAAAAAAGAACTGGTCGGCTAGGAGTCAGTATACTGTGTCTAATTTTGGGTATTCATGTTAAACAGCGGCATGGTTTCTCAGTGGGCTAGCACTATAAAATCGGCATTAGTCCGGACTAGTACAAGCAGCCATACAAACACTTGTGCATGCACGTCGCATTATAAATGCAATAATCTTGGAAGTAACGTTAAACTCCAGTACACTTCACCTATTGTCTTAACCAAATACTCTCTCTGTGTGGCCCCATTGATCCCCTTTCCCCCGATCCAATCATCGGTATTTTCACCTATTGTGTTTATTCGTAAATCCCATATTCTTCACTTCGTGATTCAATCTGAGACGATCGTTCCCGAATCCCTGACGCGAGGCGAGTTAATTATACAGATAAGATCATACATATATATTGAAATCGCAAGATGATGATTGAGTGTGTCTACGGTTCTAGTTGCGGGGTATATATCACCTTGACAACTCCGACATGCAACTAGTGAATTGGGAAATGATTTCAGATGACTTCAAATTCCATACTGGCTTTTTAGAATTCGTCGACAGATTTACCTTTTGTGTCTATATTCAGCGCAAATGAAGGAAACATGCAATAAAGTTGAAAAAAACAAGCCTATTTCAAGAGCATACAATATATCAAATCACTGTTTCTTCGCTTGGGAAGATCATGGAAATATCATAGCAGGGTCGACTGGCCCTGAAGAGCCAAAGTAGGAGATAAAAATATCCGTTCGTCAATGGCATGCATGTCACTGTGCCCTGGTGTACTTTGACATCAATGTTAGCTTGATGGACACCAGTGCAATAGAAGTCAAGTACTTGTTTTTTTTAGTAACTCTAAGCACACGTCTTCACTATGCACGATGGCCATTGAATGAATACGATTCTGGTGTCAAAGCAGACAGATTTGAAACCCTTCAACGCGTCAGTTTCAACATGTACAAGTGTTTTTGTAAGATGTAGTTGACATAAATGTTCAACAGGCGCGATTGAAAAGCGCATCCAAGCTCGTGGTTTCTTTTACTTAAATTCCAAATAATGAAATATAAAGTAAGTCTTTAAATAACGTCTTACGCCCACCAGTGACAAACATACGATGTTCAATGACTGATCATGACTAAATTGGAAACGAAATGACAAAAACGTAAGAATTCTTTAGGTAGTGTTCATTTAATATCATGTAATTTTAATGTAGTAATGTTAATTTAATGAGATGCAACGTAATACATTTAAATTGCAGATGAACAAAAAAGAGCCATTTAATAGATTGGCCGTAGCGTTAACATCTGGCAGGCGATTTCAATCCGATGAGAAGCAACTAAAAACATTTGTATTGCAGATGGCAAACAAAAATCTAAATTTTTTTTAAATGGTTGCAATGTTAGCAAGCGAATGCCTTTGACATTGCTGACTTCTTTATGAAACTGAATTTACCGTTTGAAGTTGGTTTTTTTGTTCAGTGAAAGTGAAGGATATCCTCACTAAGATTGGAATTTAGAGTAATTATATTTAGGACGGAATCTCTATCAGATTATATCTACTTGCTTGAGGAACACCAATTTCATAACAAAAGGGTTTACATTAAATACAATGTGTTATAGGTAGCTCCAACTCGCATCACGAAATGAATCCCTATAGCCACAAACAGTAAATGAAACTTCACTCACGTAAACTAGAACGATTACATCCCATGTTTAGCAGTAAACCTGTACATGTACTACACAACATACGCACTTGTGATACAACAATCAATTTCTCAGGTAAATTCTGCAAAGGTTTTTTCAGAATACATTGAGGTCTATCAGATTATATCTACTTGCTTGAGGAACACCAATTTCATAACAAAAGGGTTTAGCAGTAAACCTTGAGTTTTATCTTGCCTGAAAAAGATACTTTTTCATTATGCTTGAATCCAAATTAATATCTGTTAAGTCCAACAGTTGGTTAATGGATGTACACCACAAACATCCGCAAGAACCAGGGAAGCGTGGCCCAATCTACAATGAGTTAAATTACTTACACAAGCCAATTTACGATGTTACTCTTGTATTTGGCTGGGCGACAGAATGACCCAAGAGAGAACAGAGTCTCCGAAATTTAATTACATTTCAATCTGTTATTTCCAAAGAAGAAATGGACACCGGTGCGTCTCGCATATGGCAGACAATGTCTGCACGTTTCATTGCTAGGGGCACAGCAGCTTTGTTCAATTCCGCTCCTTTGTCACGCTTCCTTGTTCCCCAAACTCGACAGAGAGACACCGGATATCCGGTTTGCGGGATTTGCTTCCGGGCACCGGATATTAGACTCACCTTCGAGACATATACAGATGCCCGTCGTTTCGAATCCGAACAAATGCGTTGGGAACGGTGATGTTGTGCGCTTTGGAATTTTTGCCATTCAGGAAATAGGTGTTTGGTTTCCAAATATACTGAAGAAAGCGATTGCTCAGGGTGAATTCAGTGACGTTGTCCATATGGAATTTGAGACGATCGTCGTGCCATCTCTGTCGGAGGTAACACTGGAAGGAATAATCCTGTGGAGAAAATTATAGATAAATATAAGATGGATTAGCTCTCTGTTTTTACGTTCTCTGAAGTGTTTGGATAGACAACTGACGCCCATGTGTAATTTGCGATGACCGAAATAGGGCTTATGGTAGGGTGTATTATTACTATACTCAAGATTTCAGTAAAGGATAAGTTTGTCGCCCTTCCAGTGGCTGCTATTTTAAGGGAAGGCAGTTTAGCCTTAACGTCCAATGAGTACAGATGATTTTTCTCACATTCACCTTGCCCAGATGTTATGTTTATCACGAGTTGTTATAATACATTTAATAGTTAACTTCTTATTGATTTATCAGTTCCGATGATTATTATTATTACGTACGATTTTGCATTCACGTGACATGCAAGAGTGATTAATGCTACGGGAAAAGACGGCGCCGATGATTATCTTTTGTTATAGGTTGTGAATGAAATGTTAGTCCCGACGTGTTTTATCGCGGTTACATTCATATATTTTCCCCGCTGTTTTCACTTTTATTTGTTTCGGATTATCGTGATTTCTTATTCTCTGGCCGTAACGTTATGTATTTAAATCGTAGTATAAGAAATATTTGAACATTTAGATTTAGCTTGATAGTGCCATTATCATCACATTCATTGACACACGGTTTATCACTATCAATGATTCTCCCCCTGGTAATAATCAATAATAAGGCGAAACATAATTATTCAGCAGAGTTGCTATACATTTTAGCACCATACATGCTACGTGAGGTATAGATTTGGGTCTGATAGGATCAGCTGGTCTTGGTATGAAAACCAGATTATGAACCTTCGATTACCAGCGACATATGGTTAGGTTAAACGTTTAGTACTTGTGTCATTTTTAGACTCCCTGCAACATTAAGTTCAAAGACCATAATCTTAACTGGGTCTAACTCTGGATTCGAACCCACTACCAGCGGATCCTGGTACGATGAAGGGACACAACACAACAAAGGTGCAATACCACTGAATACAGGTTCTACCTTTCCCCTTTTTACTGTTGGACATTATAATAAATGTTGAGATGACATCATTGACAACATAGTTAATTTAGGTTAAATATTTTTAGATGACGCTTGTGATTTAACGCTTAAGACAGACATACATACATACACATACAGACACACGGACGTGATTAATCAGTATTTCGGCCAAGTGGCCCAGATATATGTTATGTGTCATGTCAAGACAAGGGAGTATTATTTTGTGTCACGTTGCCTCCACGCCGTACTCAATCCACGGTTCGGGTGTGGGTTGTGGGTGGGCGGGTGGTTATGGGTAGCTTAGAGGTTAAAGCGTTGTTATGCCGAAGGCCCGGGTTCGATTCCCCACATGTGTAAAATGTGTGAGCCTCTGATATTGCTGAAATATTGCTAAAACGGCGTAAAGCCATACTCACTCACTCACTCACTCCACGGTCCAGGGGCCCGTTCTACAAAGCGTTTCTAACGTTACGATTATCCTAAGCTGATGATAACAAATGGTAGTTACGATCATTTCTGCATAATATCGCTTTGTGTAACGAGGCCTAAGTCTTTTTCCTACACGGCAAATGCGTTAATTATATCTTAACTCGAAGCATATTTCGATGGAATTTTAACATAATCTCACAAACGACAAGAAAAGGATTGAACAAAAGTCATTTCAAACCATTGAAACATATTAATCGATGAGGGCACATATTATCATCAATACTTGACTATAAATATTCAAACCTAAGTCTAGGAACGGTCTACTTACCCAGCCGTTCCAGACGCTCCCAATTTAATTAATATGCCACGTAATGACTGAAAGGAGAGACGGTAACGCTCACCTCAGATAATAAATAATTGTGAAATGTGTACATTATTACTTGAAATTGCCGCGACTGGTTACATGACAAATACACTCAACGAATTACGTGATACCGATATCCAAGTAACTCTATCGTATTAAATCAAGCTACGACATATATAGTTGCTTTTATAACCCAATGCACTTGCTCACTCAAGGACATATCAGTGGCAAGCAACCAAGCGAAAACGTTCTGCGTCAATCTCTGGAACAACATACATGTTAATTTTCAAAAAGTGCAGTGCACGCGATTTACCCCTCTTTTGTATCCACTAGCTGGCAACTCCATCTCTGGTTTACACTCAGCCTCAAAGCTTTACAAAGTTTTACTCAAAAGTTTACGCTCAGCCTCAAAGAAATAGTCTGTAGCAGGTACATCGAGCCTACCCGTGCGTACCTCCTCCAACTGGTTTCTATAAATGAATGAGGTGACGTATCAAGTTCACATGTTGTATGGGGGCACGGGTGGCCCAGCCGTCT
The DNA here is from genome assembly GCF_022045235.1 of Haliotis cracherodii. Taxonomy (NCBI): domain Eukaryota; kingdom Metazoa; phylum Mollusca; class Gastropoda; order Lepetellida; family Haliotidae; genus Haliotis; species Haliotis cracherodii. Next base: position 32,349,102 of record NW_027266341.1, read on the forward strand.
AAGGCGCAGCGATTCGCTGTGCAGAGTTCCGTCCCTTGGGCACACCAGAAACTTATGATTGTGGGTTCGAATCCCGGTTCGTCCCGATTATGTTTCTAGGTCTGTCAGCACCATACCCGTGCTCGTGGGATTCACCGTAGTGGTAAACGTCTGAGACCTGCATCACTTCGGGCGTACCTCCCACATTAAGCTGACACGCCGTGATATAACTGGAATACTGTTAAAAGCGGCGTTAAGCCCAACTCACTCATTCACTCACTCACATTTCTATTGTACGAGTCCGGATAGAAGTCATATTTGCAGTTCATCTATGGGTGGTTTGTCTTGTAGTTCATATTTCGGAGAAATGAAATTAACATCTGTGATGAAAGGTGTTTATGTTTTAAAAATGTACATCCATCTAGTAATTAAAACTAAGTACGTATTTCAATATTTAATGCTATTGTTTTTAACACGATGACTTATCATGAATTTGACCACATATATTTTTAAAGCAGGTGACATTTGGTGGGGAACTGGGGCTTGTGTGTTTAGCTTCCTATACTCGGAAACGGAAATGGTTAAGCTAGCTATTTTTGTTTATATTGCTGCTTTAAGACCAGACAGTGCATACATATACATGCAATAGCTGTTGGGTGCCTAGTTATTTAAACATGTATACAGAGTTACTATAGAAGTCAATGGGGAAAATGATTTTAATTGATATAAATAAATACGCCTGCTAATGGCAACCGTGGACAGAGATAACATTGTGTTCATTCCTTGTAGTATTTCACGACGCTGACACGTTTTACACCCCATCAACTCTATCTGGACTGCAATTAGAACAAACCAACGATGCCACACTGGTTAGGAATGATCGTCGCCTCCTTGTACAGGGGCAATAACTATATTTTATCGGTAATCTGATATTGGGTTGTCAAATTATATTTTGACCTCGGATGACCATGTCTGTTGGTTTGATTGATGATGATTTCGATTCCTGTAATATATCACCGCAATTGACAAGCATCAAGAAGCTTCTGCGCTAACTTATTACATAGAAACTACCGTGGTAATGTTAACATGTGATATTGAACCTAATTGATGGGCGCATCAGGCTTTGATGTTGAATCTGTGAAAGGAGATTATTACTCGATGACCTCATTGTGAAAGTAGAATTACATTTCTGACAACTCGAAAGCTTTCAGAAAATGGTGCATAAAAGGTTAAACAGGATTGCAACATATCGTATGTGAATGATTAATTGCAGCAATTAACACTATTTAATTGGAAATTGCATTTTGTTTGTCCTTTTACATTCATAACGGGGTTTCATATTACATCTCAATAAGAACAGCGAGATATATCGTGTATGAGACATTATCAAGTTCAGGAACTGTATAGTTCGTAGACAAAATCAAATAAAAAAAAGGCTTGAACAGTTCCCGTCTCAAGATAACATGTTATCATGAAACCAGTGTCTCATATTGACTACAATAAAATCTACAATGATCGCTAAATTAATTAGTTACCGTTAACTAATATGATATTTTTTTGTGTATAAATAAAACAAAATTTAGCGAGATCCCAAACAACTGCTGACGATGCATTACACTGAATAACAAAAACGACAGTAGGATGTTTGAGAAAGCGTTATCACAAGCGCCGATGCTTCAGTAGGCGATGGAAGGAACTTGACCAAATAATGACCACATACACATGTAGTGACCACGCGTTGGCGATATGCATGACAATGTAATTACCGGACGCCTGCCAACACGATGATCACATATGCCTTCCAAGCGATAAGCACATGTGATAGCCCTGATGACCGTATGATGAACAAATGAACACATGATGAGATATGCTCATCAACATAATTACGACATACTTAATAAAATGCTTATTACATAATGACCACACGCTTACCAGATGTTGCTGACAAGGTTATAACATTATGAACACATGGTGCCCAGATAAAGACCATATGATAAGAACATGCTTATGACATGATGAACACACGCTGACCAGATGTTGCTTACAAGGCTATAACATGATGAACACATGGTGCCCAGATAAAGACCATATGATGAGAACATGCTTATAACATGATGAACACACGCTGACCAGATGTTGCTAACAAGGTTATAACATGATGAACATAAGGTGCCCACATGATGAAAACATGTATATAACATGATGGACACATGATGCCCACGTTTATAACATGCTTATAACATAATGATCAAATAGCGATCACATAAAGATAACATGCTTATAAGACGATTGACACTTGGTGGTCACAAGATGGTGACATGCTTATAAGACGATGGACACTTGGTAGTCACAAGATGGTGACATGCTTATAAGATGATTGACACTTGGTGGTCACAAGATGGTGACATGCTTACAAGACGATGAACACATGGTGACCGCAAGATGGACACAAGATGATAATGTTGGGACCACTCGATGATCACATGCTGAGCACAGAACAGCACGCTTGACCACATAACGATGATAACGATCACATGCTAACCATGTGATGACCACGTGATGAGTATAACCTATAATAGCAAACGCGGCATTTTTGAAAATTAACATTAGTTTAGGATCTCATGGAAAATTCCCACAAAAAACGTGAGTAGTATACAAAAGTTCATATTTTTGACAACAGTATATATTGCCAAATAAGGCGTCAAAGATGTCTCACCATTTCCATTTCAGAAATCTTTCCAAAACTTCTTATAGATACGTGGGTCTCGATTAGTACAGGCTGATCTGAAATGAAAGCAAGAGCTATGAAAATGTGTAACTAATGATTAATCATATTTTATACGTTCCATGCAATGTGATATGATTACGTCGTATACGTTCAAGCGGTATTTGCCGAAGTGCAGAATGGCATCCTGAATATTCGATTTACAAAAACCATTCTCAATGAAGCTGAAGTAAATATTTGATCAGCGTTATAACGTGAAATAAATTCAGCTACGGCTGTTTCAAAGCCATACGCTCTGTTCTAAAAACACTGTTCTTTAACACGGGGATGTTAAAAGAAAAAAGAAAAACAAACAGAAGAGAAGGCTGCTGTCACTCAAGGCTGTTTACCCGACGCCCAAAAGCCTCAAGGCGCTTTCACTTGCCACCAGGTCTTCGCTACGAGACTTTCATTTTCACTATTTTTTACATTTTCATACTTTGTTTTTAGACAATGTTATTTAGAAGCTCATTGTGACGTAACATTGGCGGACGCCGTCACGGGTCTAAATACGTTTGACGTATTGGACGTGCTTTGGGATTCAATGTTCATGATATCAGTCTTAACTAGCTTTAACTACGACATTTGGAATATCGCAATAGGACTGCTTGTCTGTTGACAAATGCCAGATTTAAAGAATCGAGCATGCGGATGAATTTATTTGAACGACCTTAAACAACTCTTAAAACCCTCATCTGAAAACAAATATATTCCCTGAGTCCGATGCTCTAATAGTCTGTGGCACATTCTGGTGTCATTCTATACTTTTTTATTATTAGTTTTTTTTTCATTTTGTTGATGTGTTGTTGTTTTTTAATTCCATAATCGTACAAATGTACATTAATATTTGTGCAATATATAGTTTGTGCTCGTATCTGCAGCCTCTTATTCCTGTGTGATGTCCAACTAGATCTTGTGTCACTACTTCATCCACGTCATCTCAATATAGATTTTGAGAGATTTATGTAAATATTATCTCTCTTCGACAAAACATAAATATACCTGTTTGTCCTTTCATATTTACAATTTCATATAATATAACACTGATTCTTACAGAAAGGGATTAACTTATTACATTAATGAATAAGTAATCCAGTGCATTTTCTTCTTTAATTACAAGGGCGTCACATAAACACGATCGTGACGTTTCCGTGTCATTAGCAAGGTTACGAGTACCCACTCAGAGATAATTCATCACCACGTTTAAAGCACCATCATCTTCTCTGGCAGTCTAGACGGTGAGACAAGGCTTCATTGAGCCACGCGACCATCCACAGTGACCGTTACTGTGATACCCCTAATAACATTACTTTAGATTTGTTTTATGTGAGCGAAAGGTGACGCGAAGTGCACACGTCAACACTAAACATAGGATAATTAATCTCGATAAGATCTACTTTCTACAATACCTCCTATCTATGGACAGGCGATCTTATCGCTTTGTTTATATCACTTTGATCCTTGCCCAGGAATAAACATCGTACAGTTGCTGTAATTTACGTTTCTATGTTTCAAACACTGTGATGGAACTTTCCCCTTATTTCTTTGCACTTTACGGTTGAATATTACTGATACGATGCCCTATCTTACATTTTATACAGAACATAATAAAATAGGCGGGATACAAGCAATAACCAATATTTATCAGATTCCTTGTGAACGTAACTCTGATTTCGTTAAAACGATGTACATCATTGTCATGGACTTTTTCAAGTGTTCTGAAAATTAAGAGTTTCATCATTCAAATACCCTTCTAAAATCAATAAAACAAACCTCTCTGCACTGTCCAGCTATGGTGTTGCATAAACTTTGACTCTATGCACTCAAAGATAAACACTGCGTTTGGTCTTCGTCCAGATAAAACACGGCATGGTGTATTAACTGGCTGCTTTTCACACATTAGCTTAATGAAAAGCGATGCCCAGAATAGCATAACATAAATCTTAGCTGGGACACGCAGGCAGACAAAACAGTCTCCGATAAGAAGCGCTGTGTGCTGATGCTGGCTGTACTCAGACCTTGCATCCTCCCAGTCTCTGCATGTAGTGATCAGGAGCGTCAAAACCATGCGAATAGTCCAACTCGTGTCTTTGGCAGTGGACTTGTATGACGTTTGACCCGTGAAAGACACATCAGATATGTATTTTAACACGGTGGGGATCCCCTTTAATTTTGTTCTGGTTGTTTTACGCCCAGTCAGCAAATTTCCAGCTGTCGGGGCTATCTGTAAAAACTGACTCTGGACCAGTCACTCAGTCTGTCCACCTAGCCTAATGTATAATATGGGATATTTGGCACTTATTCTGTCCCTGAATCCTTCAGGGTACTATCGTCAAGTCCTTGAAGGTAGTTCAAATAAAGGCGACACTATTCATAAGAAATCTCTACCAGAAGCAGATTCCAGTGTACGCTTCCGACGATATCATGAGCATGTGTTTCTACGAAGATTCCAAAGAGCGTCATACGACTCTTTCTCAAGAGTTGTCTGATCAAGGTTACAACATTCAAGGCCCCAGCAAGAGTTTGGAGGACAAATGTGGAGGACATTTCCTAATTTGAGGCCAGAACCATGTATGATGCAGGTGAACAGGTGAACAATTGACTTGCCTTTGCATGTGTTTGTGACGTGCCACCTGTTGGGCACGATACGCTGTGCTTTTCGCGAACACCTGGTATCATCACTATTTGATAGTGCTTCATGAACACATGCTTATGCTATAGTCGGAATCGTACAATCGTCTTTGCTTTTAGCAACGATTTCTTTTACATATTGAAAGGGCTTTATCGCTTATATTTATGAATCAAAATCAAATAGTGATAAATAGGTATTCACAAAAAGGTGAGCGTATGTTACCGGTGGCCCCCGTCACAAACCCATGGAAAGGTACGTTAAATGATCACCTGATAAGAACACATGTGGTACAAGTCAAAATAGTGAATTGTATCGGGAGTCAGTTTTGTCACACCAGTCAATACATGAAGACAAAACAATAAAAGACAATCCAATATTTCGGTACAGGTGCTAGAACACGTTTTTTATTTGAAGACTGTTAAAATCTCTAAATCAGCTCTGACTAAATTGACACTGCAGCCTCTAAACAGTCTAGGACATAGGTAGGAGGTACGTAACAACATACCTACGGCATATCAAATATGTCAATCAACATTGAACAGTTGATTTATTGTTGCCACGTGGTCGGACCCATTTCAAATAAAGCATACTTTTACATACAATATATATTACATGAATTATAATCATATGAAGTAATAAGATCGGATGTACAGAAGCTGTGGTGAAGCAATGCCTCATCCCTGAGCTGCACGTATATCGGTATTGCGTTGTGTCATGAACGTTTTAACAGTCTCATAAGAGTCCACTATGTCTAGAATATATTGCCAAATACGTGAAGACCTGGTACAAGCACAGTTTCTTACTGATTCATAAACATGCTCACGATGCAGTCGGAATCGTAGAGTCTACGATTTCCAGAGAATGACTAAGGAAAAGATTATGTCGCATTATAAAAATATGAAATCAAATGTAAAAAACACTTTAAGTGGGCATTTTGGAAGGTAGGGTACACCACTAAGGATACAGAAATATACCACTTAGTATGTTATAAATCAAAGTATCATTTTGACAGTCTTTTTAAGAAACAGAAATTGGCCTGCGTCAACAGACCTTGACAACACAAAGTAGTCCTGCACAGATGAGTATTTTTCATGGCAGTACCAGGCGAAAAAAAGAAACCATTGAGAACATAAGTGGTTTCCCTGAGAGGAAGCTTGCGAAGGCAATTCATCGTGGCGTCACATTTGGTCTTCTGTAGCAAGAAATATAACCACTTAACGCTGAAATTGCATTCTCTTGGCTCCAATAGTGTAGATAAAGGGTTGTGTTCCGCGGGTCAGAGGCAGTGACTAGCACCGTGTAAATATCCACCACTGTGATCGATGGGACAAGAGTGTTGATAGCATGCTACTCGATAATGTGTATGTTTCACAAAAGCCCCAGACTTGCTCATTGCAGCCTTTTCTGACACGCCTATGAGATTGCTGTCAACCTTGGCAGCCACATGTTTATTATTGCCAATAGAGTCATGTCCATTTCAAGAAGTGCGATGACAAATGAAATCAAGAGTGAAACACATCAAAGACTGGCCAAGAAGTACTTAATGACAAGTGTGTTATAAGGCTACCTTCTGATTTGCTTTCTTTTTGTAAATGTTTGCATTTGTGTATATAAGCATGTCCACTTAAGAATATGCGGTAACAAACTGTATGAATGGTACTATATATGAAGATTGACCAACAATACTTAATAACAATGCCTTTGTATAAAATTTAAATTATGTCCGATGCAGTTCCTTATTTTGACTTGTACCACATGTTCCCGTGTTTTTCAGGTAAACAAATTAATTGACTTTGCATGTGTTTGTGACGGGTACCACCTGTGGGGCAGGATACGCTAACATTTTCGAGAACACCATACCATCCCGCTCTGAGATTGATTAATAAACGCATGCTCATGATAAAGTCGGAATCGTACAATCGAGTCTGCTTACGGCAGAGATTTCTTATGAAAATAAGGGTTTTGTCGCTTTTATGTATACTCAGCATTTAATTGTAAATTCGTTAGTTTTTGGGAGAATATAGGGATGTCGAATAACAAAATAAACAAGCATGTGTATGTACTTAGAAACTTTTGTTAGTTCTAAGGCCATATGACCTGACATTGTATACATTTTTTGACTACTGTCATTGCCATACTTCCATTTTACAATGTGTAAAACTTTAATAAATTACTTTTCTTCTTTTTCTTCTTTTACACTGTTACACTTTGATAGACCGGAATCTATAGGATACGACCATGGGGTCATTCATCAAAAACAAATGCACACCTTGCAGGTGTTTCCATTTCTATTTTAGGAAAATCCACACTACTCCTTTGATAGACCCTCGAGATATTAACAACCCTACTTCACAGTCTGGCGTGAAATATTTATCTCACATACCAGACAACGTTGAGAACATAACATGGAATGATAGGTGTGATTTTGGATCGACAAAATATGACCAATTAAGTCATTTACATATATTTTGCTCCTTTATACATACTGCCAAACTAACAGGACAGCTCGGCGCAAAAACAACTTAATTGATTCACGGATCCGGACTTATCGCCCTCAGAGCCACCGATTATACATCGTTATATGGAACTGTCATAAGTCATTACCGAATGTCTGCCCATACTTCACATGGCTCCTTTGTAAACTTATACTTTTTACAATCAAAGCAATAAATCTTTCCTGACTGAAATGTACATACACGTCTGAAATACATTTTATCATCAATTTCACATATACTCCTTTGATATCGACAAACACACCATTAAGATTTCACATTTGCTCTGGAAGACAATAATTCAATTTATAGACTGGTAACCTTTTCAAAAACGTCTGCTAATCTGATGATGTACTGTTACTATATAAACATTTTTCTTCCCCTTTTCTACTCGATCTGTGCCCATCCCAACAGATTGATCGCTGAATAATAAAATGGGAAGAGAAAAATCGAATGAAAATAAAAGGCAGTAGTGAATAATGAGATTGTCGAGAATTTCATTACTTGCTATATGCTGTGGCGGATGAGATTTTAATTGCACTTCTTTTCCAGACTGTATTTTCACCCCCAAAGTTCACACTTTCTGTGGGTCATGGTAACTTGTTAGCACCTTACTTTGATGATGGCTTCTTATGCAATGGGACGCGGTGCATTAGAAAGTACATGACTGTTAATTGTTTAAGTGTTGCATTGTCCATCACATATGTTTAAGTGCTATTCACACTATATCCCAATTTTTATAATCACAAAAAATATATAGATTCATATTAATTGTGGTAAATTACATATACACACTTAGGAAATTGATAATGGCAAAAGACGTTATTGGGTGTATAACGACCGTCTTAAAACTTTTGCTGATGAATAATGGGATTTTAGGGGGAAAATAAATACGAAATTTTAGAGGGGGAATTCCACAAAAATTACTTCAAAAGCAAAAGTACCCAAGGGTAAAATAACGGTTTCAGGTCCAAACACAAATATATTTAATCAAGATTATTTGAGATCGAGAGTTAGTACTCATACATTTGGCTGTAACTATGAAAATCAAAATTTTCCCAAAAGACTCCAAAAATGAACAACATTTACATCGACTTAAACATCAATATCATATTTCAATGTCAATGTTTACTTTCCCGTAATGCGTATGGAATTACATTACATGTGTGTGTAATAAGAATCGCGTTCCATTACACCAACATGTTCAATTATGCACGTTCGTCAAAGTTCATGGAGAGGCGAGAAGATCTATATGGATGTGTGTTTGTCTGCTGAAGCATCCTGTTATCGACAAGCCCCTTCACATTCGATATTTTCTTCAAATCCCCTGTTGCCCATTGCATTTAGTTACAAGTGAAGATCTGTACCCTGGTGATAAACACGTCTAGGCTTTATGGCATAGTCGCCGACCGTGGTGTGACACATCATAGAGATTTCATTTGCAGACAACTCCTATTGTCTGAGCGCACAAGATAAATGCATCCTTGCATCCCCAGTAGCACACATTATCATCGTTTCTCTTATTTATGTTGTCCTGAATGTGATTTGAAATCAAATAAATATGACTGCACCATTAAACTCTCCTTGTATTCAATGGAACACATTTCGTTGTCGGTGCTTATGTGAGAGGAAATCAAAGCTGTACACACAGATCGACTTGATGAGACAAGTACAGTCCAAGCATCAATACCATGCTTCATCGTCTAATAATATAGTTAAAACTTATAGAGGGAATGTTGTTTTAATAAATGAATCCTACTACCAAATTAATGTGGCTTGAATGGTCTACAAATATAAATGTCGGAGATATGAACAAGAAACACAGGTAAATATGGACTCAAGGGTTTCATTTCACACATGCCACCTATCAAACTACACAGAGGCTTGGTGGTAAAGGTGAGGTGAGGTGAGGTGAAATAGGTTAACGTCGCGTCCAAGATTATTGCACTTATATAGCGACGTGCATGCACGTGTATGTGTGTGTATGTTTTACTACCAATTGAAATTTAAGTACATATCAATCAAGCCCTTAACGATTGTCCTAATGACACAGAGACACTGTCAGAGTTAGTTTTCACACACATAATATATTTAAAAGTGTAGAGGTGTCTTTTAATGAAGCGTGGACTCCCACTGCTACTATAGATACTACGTCGCAGTTTGACATCGAAACCCCACCCCGAGCTAGTCCTTAGTCCAACTACCATCTTTTAACGTATTTTGGTATGATTCGGCCAGGGATCGAACAACCAAACTACCACTCTCCAGGCAGACTTACTATCATTTACACCACGGAGATGGATACATCATATAAGCCTTAGATGGCAATGACATCATGATGACGCTATCTCAAAGTTTGTCGGAAACGACAAGCACGTCACAGATGACCTATTCTCTCTTTGCGTCAGCAACTCCAACACAATGAATCCTGCAAAGTGTCGTAATGAGGTATAATCAGTTTCATTTATACTGTCAACCGAAAACTGGCAATATCAAAACGTTTAAACTTTCAATCTGGATTGGTCAATTAAAGATATCCAGCTAGAAGCACGTTTGGGAAGATTGAATTGATTAGGCCATAATAAATAATATGTCAGAAAGGAAGCATCTGCTGTGTGAATGGAGAATGGACCACTGAGTGGCTGCATTGTTGCTCTCGCAAGATGAACGGATATTTATTTTATTCATTCGTAGCGTTATTGTTCTCGTATATTAATTCATCCATAAATCATAGATGAAAGCTATTGAAGAGTATTTGTTAATCTAATCTAGTGAAGTAACAGTTACATTACCCGATGATGTAATCAAGTCCAAAGAATAAAATGGGTAAAAAGGCACTGAAATTTACTTAAACTCTTTCATCGAAAAGGATTCCGTGCAAGTTTTAAGATGCCTTAGGGCTTTTTCAGCCAATCCAATTAGTGTCCAAGAGCCTAAGTAAAGAAGGGTTTAAATTTAATTTCCCTTTTCAACACGGGCCCAATAAAATAAGGCTTAACACAATTTCAAAACTATGACACTTTTTAAAAATATAGTTATTTTGATGCCAAGTGTGGTTGATTAGTTTCTGCGAGTGTGTACGTAGCCATAATAATGACACAACTTTCTTGTGAACTCTTCGACATCAAAGCAACATTTGATCAGTAGTATTTTTAGTTGTAATTTCTGCTCTTCCGAATAATGCAATTTGACTCTATGTATATCATCTGTTCTTGAAACAGTCTACTCCGTATCATGACATGGGGGGGGGGGGGGGGGGGGGGATTTCCAGCTGCACACATTTCGTCATCTGACATTTTAGATGTCAGATATTTGTGACAAGGAGCCCTGTTTCATACATCTCATTAGTCGTCTACCATGTAGAGTTCTCTACCTTAGATGTACCAGAAACCTATGATTGTAGGTTCGAATCCCAGATTTATTCTGATTTACTGGTTTGCCAGCACTGTTAGACGAGGTAAACGTCTAACGCCTGCATCACTTTGGACTTTTTTTAAGCTCACATGTCGTTATATAACCAAACTCTATCACTCACTCACTGAAATATAATTTGCTGGTCGGAAACACAAATGCCTCCTTTAAACCGTAAACAATTGTGTGTGTTTTGCAACAATTTGGCTTGAAGAGTCGCATTTAGTAAAAATGTCGACACAAATCATCACTCTTAATGTATGGTTTCATAATTATTTATGCTTACTATATGTTGGATCAGTTACCGACTTGCAAAATATAGTATTTCAATTATATCACGGCGTAGATAGATGACAAGGCCGTTGGCAACATATCAGGATGATTCACCACTGATATGTGGAAATGTCTTTCCAACTGTGTAATAACTGAGGGAACAGAGCACCCATGCCCAAGTTTAATGTAACTACTGGTACCTTAAGTGCCACGCTTGGAGTCCTAACGCATTTACTGTGACCGTGGAGAATCAGTCGTCACCTCAGTACGTCTTTCCAGACATGTTAAGTATGTTGTCTACGTTATTAAATTCAACATGGGTGAATGGGTATGGTTACATCAATATTCAAGCAATACCACATCGGGTGATACAGATAGCAAGAAGCCAAATCTATCATCCAAAGTCTGGCTGCCCTGGATGTAAAATTGTAGATGTGTAGTTGTTCCCACTAATAAGGCCTCAAATAACATATGCATTATATGTAAGAATCATTACAATGATTGTTTGATTAAAGAACTTGGCATAGGTGACATATCAAATAATGTCACATGTTAATTGAGGAAGAAATCTGCCAAAACCAAGTTCTATCAAGTTTGGGAATGTCCATACTCCATAAAAATCCGTAAAAAGAGAGATACACTCCAAGGCACAGCAAACGTCCACCAAATCCGTGTCTCAAAGTTTAACTATAATCCTTAATACAATCAAGGAAGGGATTTCTTTATATTCACATAAAGTATTTGAAACAAAAACGACGAAAATGAATTGCTTTCTATTTGCAATCTTAGAAAGGAACCAAATTTAATTTTGTCAAAATATGTTTTTACTTTTCTACACTGACTACCATACACCACATGAAAACCGTCAGGAACTTCATTCCTTGATCCATGGTGAACTTGTCACTAAATGTCACTGGGGGAAATAGTAACATTTCCAAGTTTCGAAAGTGAGTGAGTGAGTGAGGGAGTTTGGTTTTGTGCTCTTAGCAATAATCCAGCCATATCGCGGCGGGGGACACCAGAAATGGGCTTTACACATTGTACCCATGTCGGGAATCGAACCCGGGTCTTCGGCGTGACGAGCGAATGCTTTAACCACTAGGCTACCGACCGCCCCAGTCTCGAAAGAATTCTCATTCCAAAAATTGTGGATTTAAGGGTAGATTGAGGGCTTTTATCCAATGTTATTTCCAAAATTGGAAATCTATGGAAAGCCTTGGAAAGTAAGAAACCATTGAAAGGCATTGGGAAGCTATGAACTGCTTTGAAAGAAACAGTGCATTGTAGAATTTGAATGGACATGTTGACATACCCGGGGTACTCATTATATCGTAAATATAGTATGACATGCTTCAGCCTTCTAACCACCCGTATAATTATTATGATACAAACCAGAATTAGAACCAAACGTTTCGTAAATATATTATGATGTAGACCAGAGTTATACCTATCCGTATCATAAATATAGTATGATATAAACTAGAATTAGAACCAAACGTATCGTAAATATATTATGATGTAGACCAGAATTATAACTATCCGTATCATAAATATAGTATGATATAAACTAGAATTAGAACCAAACGTACCTTACATATATGACATAGACCGGAATTGTGACAATGCGTATCATAATATGAATTCAAAGTAAAGGAGACCTGTGAGACAGCATCGTCTGTTTTATATTTAGATCTATGCATAACATTTCAGATTGACAAAAACTCTCCAAACGCCTGTATGACAAGAGAGATGACTTTTAACTTTCCAATAGTCAAACGTCCAGTATTCTAGCAGCTCCGTCCTTGATGACTAAATTTCACAACTGTTGAGGTGCTCTCGACCATGCTCTTTCTACTACGATTTCAAAGAGTGTCATTCGAATCCTGCTCAAAAGTGATATGATCAAGGTTACAACATTCAAGGCCTTAGTAAAGCTTTTAAGTTAAATTTCTGTTCTAAATTATACTTGGTAAGTACATCAGTGGAAGGGAAGTAGCTATTTGACCATGATTGAAAGATAGATCATCGATATACCTGAAGCTGAAGTTCTTGAACATATTCCCTTGTTTTTACTTTGCCAGTCCAAGCAGAAATTGCGATAAATATGCATAAAGAAACAGATCAGCATGAAGGGGAGCACAGTTTGTGCCAATGGGGATGCCTGCTTCTTGCTTATATGTATTATCCCCAAATTCCATGTACATGTTGTTGACGAGGGATTCCAGCATTTCACCTGTTGATTTCTCAGTAAACGTCAGAAGACACATGCTTTAACAGATGTTGCACACCGCTGTTTGTTGTAGATTTCATACAACACATTGACAAGACGTTAAGTACACCTCTGTTTGGCGCTAGATTGAAGCCAGTGGTCCGTCAACATGGCACTTTGAATACAGGAATGCGTTTCAATAGTTATTAAGGCGTCGGTGAAATTGATCGGAGAGGATTACTGACGGACATTATAATGACAATCATGAGACGCTTTCTTGGATTCTACGCCTTTTGCCAATCAATATGGTGATTGTTTTGACATTGTTGTTCGGCTCCGATGTACTCTGTGGCATGGGCTGATAACTTCTGTGAGATTTTCAACAACTGAACCTCGTGATGTGTATAACAACTTGGTATTCAGAAAGAAATAACTTCAAAGCCTCTGATATTCAATATGGGAAGACAACAATCTTAATTAGTGTACCAGGGGCCTTTAAAAGATCAGTGAAGCTAAAACCGTCCGTTAGATGATTTTTTGTGCAATTTACATATTTTACAAGCGCCATGACTGTGATCAGAATGCGACTGGAACTGATATTCCTAAGGAGGAAGTATAACGGTGTTGGCGTGGTTTGCTCAAACTCTTGCTCAAAATTTGTTTAATCAGGGTTACAACATTCAAGGCCTCAATAAAGCTTTCAAAATGTTTTATGATAGACAAGTTGATGATATTTCCATCAGTTACTAAAGTGGTTTCTGATGTAACTCCTTAATTTGACGTTTCCCGTATGTTTCCGTGTCTTTTGATTTTGCCATAGTGAATATTGTTTAACACAGCAGTCAGCAATATTCTGTCTATAACACGACGTAAATATTCTAGTCTTTGCCAGACAAACCACCTGTATGTGACACGCTTTTAGGTTACGGTTGCAGCAATCATCAAAGTTACCAAGCCTGACCATCTGATCTACCTAATCTCTTCATAGGACCAGCACCAGTGCCGGGGACCTATTCTAGTCAGGTTCTCCACAGAGGTAAATTCTCCTACACCACAGTCGGGAACACTTACAGTATAACTGTATGGTGGAATACTTATAGGTCCACCGTACTACGTCATTCTCGTAGCTACAGACAAAATTGGGGATTGGCGGTTGCATTTGGTGACGTTTCCGTCTGTTAACTAATGTATACTGATGGCAAGGTTCGCTGCTAATGCTATCGGTCATTGATTTAACAGATCTTCTATAAGAACTGAATTCTAAGGCTAAGAATCCTGGATTATTTTCTTGCAAGGATAATATTTCCCTCGGGAATAAAGTCTGTCTTATCTTATCTTATAATATATCTCAATATTGACAGTGGATATAAAAAAAATCACTCACTCACTAATTGCCTGGGCTGAAAATACAGATAGCGATCATTAATAATTCACACAACTTTGAATAGTCTTGATGGATAAAAAAATTCTTGGTATCACTAAACCTTCTACTTCTATGTTGCTGTTTTAAATGCACTTGATGTCGCCAAGCACAAACTATGTGTACAAAAAAATTGGAATCATTTCAACCGGTAATATTACTTTAAATGTTAACAGCAAATGCACGTCCATGTCAGGATGCGAAAAATCAGTATTTTCCATTTACTTGACTAACACACACACGCTACTAATGCAGTCTCTTTGATGGAGAAGGCGTTTTGTGAGCATCAACTTATTCTCAAAACGGTACTTGATCTCAAGTTAACGAATGCAGTGAGGTAGTTTCGAGAAGAATAAAAAACATTCCCTGCATTCAGCTGATTGGATGTTTTTATCAAAGAACCTCACGACGATATTTTCCAGTCTCGCCTAACAACTTGCAAACAGCTTCCGTGAGGTTTCAAGGAATAAAATTTGTTTGGCCACAAGCAAAATTCACAAAAAAATGAACTCTTCAAAAGGAAGAGGGAGGGGAGAAAGACAGATTCGATCACGGTGTTTGCATCCTTGCAGGTATGTTTCCAGCGCATTAGCTCACAAAGGCAGTGAATAAAAAAGCTGTAGTAATTGTCAATTCAATCCACCTTGGGGCTATTAGTGCCCAATTACTAGACAGGACCAACAAACTTCTGCCAAACAGTATGCTGAGGTTTAAAAATTAGGAGCCATGAATCGACCGAACCTCGAGGAACAAGACGATGAATAAATCAAGAGAGGGGGGTCATTCACAACCACGTAACGTCATAAATCTAGGTCCACCTTGGACCAAACTGGACAATCTCTGGTCAAACAGCCTTTGATTCGGACGAGTGTAAGTCAGCAGTAGTTAACGCTGGGGAATTCTATTACACAGAAATACTCGCTGCGAGTTATTGATGAGCCGTTATTCCTTTTCATGGTAAGCATAGATCAGCGAATCCGTGGTCGCTTTTCGCCAGGGGTTACGTCGCGATCACATTGAGTCCGTCAATAGAAGTCCTGAGCATCTCCATTGCCTTTTTCAATGGTTGTTTGCTTTTGAAAATTCCATTGATTTTGAACGCATTGGCTGTGGTTATGTTTGTCGAGAATGAAGAGTCTCATTTGGTAACAATCTCTCTCCCATTTCTGTTTGGTTTTCCGTAATGGAGCACAGGAATAGCTCTTTACTTCGCAGAAAATTACCACTCTCAAAACCCAATTCTAACTTGATCAAACAGTAAACGATGCCACAAGATTTCACAAAATTCAAAGCTTAATTTAGACTTTTTCGACTATTTGAAAAGGGTACTGGTGGCCATTATCTCCAGAATTGCGAAGTTATACAGTCCTACATCCTATTACTCAAACACCACACATGCTGGTTAAAGAGTTACATCCTTATCGGGTCCGCACACACCACTGAATAATGAAGCCGAGTTGGCCAATAATGCCGGTGAACATTTCGCAAGGCATCAGTCGTCAAAGGATCCTGCTCTGGGAGTTTGACAACCATTCAAATTGGAAGAAATGCTAAGCACTAAATTGTTATGAGATAATTGACAATTTCATCGGGCTTTGTATAAATTCATTACCGATAGGATGTATATTATGGGCCAACTTGGACTCAAACTTGCATGAAAATATCCTAATTAGAGTACTTGGGGATGTCATGATTGAGTGATAGAGCGTTGTATGTTTATGTCATTTCACCCTATTCTACCATATTGCAGCTGATCATGTTAAACAATTCCCACAAAAAATATATCTCAAAAGGTTGTACACAAAATCCTAATGTTTTGTGGATGAGTGAGTGAGTTGGGTTTAAGGCCGCTTTTAACAGTATTCCAGTTATATCGCGGCGTGTCAGCTTAATGTGGGAGGAAAGCCTGAAGTGATGCAGGTCTCAGACGTTTACCACTTCGGTGAAACCCATGAGCACGGGTATGGTGCTGACAAACCTAGAAACATAACCGGAGCGAACCGGGATTCGAACCCCAAGGGACGCAACTCTGCACAGCGAATCGCAGCGCCTTAGAAGACTGGGCCACCCGTACCCCCTTTTGTGGATGAACTGGACTTTGGTATACATGTAAGTACACCGTGAGTATTGTATGATATAATGTTATAGCTGATCAAAATGCGAAATACTGTGGAACTCCGTTAATCAGAGTGGTGTGATCCAACTAATTGTCATATTTTCGGATTAACAAATGTCCTTTTCTTTCCCGTAGCGGGATTTCCGGAATAACGGGGTTTTGCGAACACCTGGTGTCATCACTGATTTTCAGTGATCGATTCACATATTTTTCACCGCTAAACTGATTCTGTTTCGGCGGATAATCGAGACTGTTTTTTCTCTGGTTTGGGCGGTCTATATTTCATTGCATTATGGCTACCTCTCTGAAAGAGTAATGCGTATTGCTATCATTAAAGAGACAATCCCGACTTTTGTTAATACAGATATATAACATATAGAGAAATCCCTTGATGCATTAATAGTGGAATCACACCATTCAATATGATGGCATTTATAAAATATCTTCATATTTGTCTGGTGCTCTTTACCATCGATGGAGTAAATAGCTGGCTTCATAAGATCACCATACATCACTAAGTCACGTCGGTGTTATTCTTTCCATAGCCATTTCCAAGACATTCCAAACCTAGACAACCTTCATGGTTCTGACATTTACCGTTTCACAATGAAGCAGAACCCGAGCTACCGTCTCTGCATGACCCCGGTAAGTAGCGGTCAATATTACAGTGGCCGTATATGACTCTGAGGAGTATAAACTGGGCAATTCCTTAAGGCCTTTGTTTACTGAGGATCATTAAAATTGATCGACCATTCCCTATACATTGCACTTGACGTGCCTATAATTGAATTATCCTATATATAAAACATACCATATTGTCACACAGGGACATGAGTAATCTATTAAGCGAGGCCAAATGTCAGATCTACATTCAACGAGAACCCACTTGTCCAGAACTGGTGGTAGAATTGGAATTAATTTTAAATATTTCATAGCGTCAGGCTTCTTTAAGCTCATATTCGGTAAGCCCTTATGCTATGATACTTTATAGTACTTGTCTTAGACAATCTATATCTATCGGTCTGTGGCCTAGTTTGTCGCGAGGAGAGTAGTGATTAATGAATTAATATACAATGGACTTTTTTAGACAATTAAATGCACAGGCCGCCTTATATATATGCAAAGTAGGCTTATGTTGTCAATTTCTTTCCAACCCAACAAGATGAATAAAACTGCATAAAATGCATTGATATATCGACCCGTGTAGATCCGGTTTAGAATGGATCTTCAGCAACCCATGCTTATCGTAAGAGGCGACTAACGGGATCGGGTGGTCAGGCTCGTTGACTTGGTTGATACATGTCATCGTATTCCATTTGCGTGACTCGATGCTCATGATATCAGTCACTGGATTGTCTGGTCCAGCCTCGATTATTTACCAACCTCCGTCAAAAAGCTAAATATTGCTTAGTGCGGCGTGAAACAACAAACAAACAAACAAAAGCATTGGTATATCTCGCTATTGTTAACATATAATGTCAACGCCAGGAACCTGTCGCCCTTATCTGCTGAAACAGATCCCCTTGAACGCAAATGGCAAAAGAGCGGCGAAACTTATATCAATGGACCACCGCAAATCAGGGATGACACCAGGTGTTCGCGAAAAGGGTTAGCTTGTCCTGCCCTACCAGTAGCACTAGCCACTCACACAATTTTCATTAAAAAAACGTAAGTGTTTGTTTGTTGCCTGACGCCGTAAAGCAGCACTCCTGCCACTTGTAATATGAAGTGATTTTTTTCTACTTGAATCATAATTTTGTATTGAGGTAGCACCGTGGCAGGAAGGTTGTACAACGTGAAGGTATTAAGGTAGCACGTAGCGGTAAAGTGGTATTACGTTTAAGTATTGAGGAAGCAACGTTGTAGGTTGTAGGTAGTGACAGTATTGAGGAAGCACTGTAGCAGTAAGGTTGTATTACGTGAAAGTATTGACGTAGCACTGTAGCAGTAAGGTTGTGTTACGTGAAAGTATTGACGTAGCACTGTAGCAGTAAGGTTGTGTTACGTGAAAGTATTGAGGAAGCACTGTAGCAGTAAGGTTGTGTTACGTGAAAGTATTGACGTAACACTGTAGCAGTAAGGTTGTGTTAGGTGAAAGTATTGACGTAGCGCTGTAGCAGTTAGGTTGTATTACGTGAAAGTATTGCGGAAGCAGTAAGATTTTGTATTACGTGAAAGTATTGATGTAACGTGGTATCACTAAGGTTGTATTACGTGAAAGTATTTCGGAAGCAATAAGGTTATATAACGCGAAAGTGCTGTGGTAGCACTATGACAGTATCGTTGTATTACGTGAAAGCGTTGTCGTCGCCATGTAGCGGTATCGTTGTATTCGTGAAAGTATTGTTGTAGTACCGTATTGTTATATCCCAGCCATACCGCGGTATTACTGTGAAACGATCACTGCTGTTATACCATCCCGGAATAAAGCGATACGTCCATGTAGTTTGCGGTATCGTATCGTATCGTATTGTATTGCGGAGTGTCCAGGTATGTAATGAGTGAGTGAGTGAGTGAGTGAATGAGTGAGTTGGGTTTAACGCCGCTTTTAGCAGTATTCCAGTTATATCACGGCGTGTCAGCATGATTTGGGAGGAAAGCCCGAAGTGATGCAGGTCTCAGACGTTTACCACTTCGGTGAAACCCACGAGCACGGTTATGGTGCTGACAAACCTAGAAGCATAATTCGGGCGAACTGGGATTCGAACCAACAATCTAAGGTTTCTGGCGTGCCCAAGGGACGCAACTCTGCACAACGAATCGCGGCGCCTTAGACGACTGGGCCACCCGTGTTCCCGGTATGTAACGCTGAGGACGTCTAGCAACATAGGACTTACCCCCAAGTCCCGGGCGAACATCTTTGTTGTAATTGTCCAGAAGCTTGTCCAGCACAGCGGAGACCTCATCCGTCAGAGAAGCATAGGCCCCCAACACATATCTGAAATAATAATATAGAAGCGATAATTTGTTTGATTATCTAAAATATAAAATATCGTATGAATTTACACACGCTTTTTGTTGCTAGTGATAGAATACTATATGTGTAAGTCGAAAGGGGCAGATTTTCATTTGTGCGATTTATACACTGCATGAAAAATCAGATTTCCGTTTATGGAAACCTTACGGATACCTTCCACTTTGAACCCGGCAATGTAACCTTCAGGATACCTTTAGCAATCTTTTTGGTTATAGTCAGATATGTATGTGTGTATTTTACACTTAAATGAAAAAATGCACCCCAAACTGTTTACAATTTCGGGCGAAGGTTTCAGGGTCGGATTCAAAGTGAGAAGGTGTCCAGAAGATTTCGAGATACGGAAACCTGACTTTTTATGCTGATAGTATATACACTCACATTCACAATACTGATCGCGTCATATATACAGAGAAGAACTATTGGGGGTCGCCGACATAACATGCTGTTGTAAGAACACATGGGTACTGGCGAGTGGGGGAGTGAGTTTGGTTTACCGCCGCTTTGAAGATAAGCTCAGTTATATCACTGCGTTTTGTCCTTATACGGGAGGACAGCCCGACGTGATGCATGCTTAGACGAGCACAGTCCTCAAAAACCTGAAAATAATCGGTGAGAATCTGGGATTCTGACACGTTTAAGGGACGCGACTCTACACAAGGACGACAATTTCATATAGGACATATAAGACGGTAACTGAACCAAATTTATTTGTATCAACATAAATTATGTATAGAACAAATTAACTGCTCTGCAAAATTTAAAATTTAAATATTTTATATTTCACTTTTACAAATCTGGAGAAATCAAATTAGATATATTTTCAATGCAATTGCATACCTTTATTTTTTGAGAAAATAGTGTTTAGCTATGGGCTTGTAAATTACAATAAGAAAACACAAATATGAACACATATACCAGTGTCCTTTAGTATAGTACGATATCGAAGATTTCTGTAATTGTGTTGTGAATAGGTATGACACTCTGATGTATGTCGTGATATGGACTGGACGAAAACGTCACTTTTAGCATACTTACACTGTTGTAAATTTAGACATAAAATTATATACATGTGTAAATGTATGTGAATTGATGTCAACTTTGGAAATATTCTCCACATGTCTGGCATTTAACTTTCTGAAGGCTTTGCTGGGGCCAGGTAAAGGTATCAATTACTTCCATTGATGAGAGGAGGCTAAGGGGTGTTCACCACTACGTTGTAAGAGACAATGTGATGATATTTTAGCATCAAAACTTTGAACAAACCCTTTCCCAAGTCAACACATCCTGAACATAAGCATTTTTTATATCGCTTATCTAACCAATTACGTCATCAATAGACACAGAAATTCAGAAAACTGTATCTACATTGAGGGATGCAGAGTCTCATGACAAACATCGTTCATGATCTTCCAACGCGACGGGAGACACTGTCGGAGCAGAATGATTTCGCCCTTCCTTCCCAGTATCGCCCTTATCTTAAATGATTCGTTTAGGAAGGCGTGTGGATCTGTAGGTCTATTGCTGGCTTGACTTGCTGCATATTTGATGTGACAGACGTACGCGAGGCCCGAGAGCATTGGAGTTTAGAACTACTGTCAACTCCGGAAATAGGGAACACCAAGGGGTCTGTGGTTCGTCATGTGGGATGAACTTATTCACCCTTAACGTTAAACACAACTCGTAGGCAGGTGATTATTCGTACGACTTATTATATACTACTCGACAAAGGTAAAGTGAGTGAGTGCGTGAATATGGTTTTACGCCGCTTTTAGCAATATTCCAGCAATATCACGACGGGGGACACCAGAAATGGGCTTCACACATTGTATCCATGTCGGGAATCGAACCCGGGTCTTCGGCGTGACGAGCGAACACTTTAACCACTAGGCTACCCGACCGCCCCGACAAAGGTAAAGGACCACCTGATTCTTACCTGATAGGCTTAATCTGTCATGCCATATCGTAGTATGAACGAATTGTTAGTAGTATATTAAGAACAGTTTCCGCTGTATTGCTATACAGTCATCGTTGTGAGGGGCGGCAAGCTGGCCCGTTGGTTAAAGCGTTCGCCGACATACTGATGGCATATACATAGAATACTAAACGTGTATTACCAATTTTATGAAACGAGTGAATAGTTCTGGTTTCTGACGAGCGAAAGACAGAAAGGTGATATTGCATTTAAAGAAGCGGTTGCCAAATCAAAGACCATATGGCCGAGAAAGACATACAATTTAAATCGCTGTTCATGTTTAGGGCGACTGGTTTGTTTGGCCCAGACTCGATTATTAACAGTTCGTCGTAATATAGCTTGAATATGTCAGTGGAGTTAAATACTCACTCACTCTGTTCCCACCACGCATTATTCTCATTCATTCTTAATGAATCGCTGTAAACATTAATGCCCCCTTTAGCTACGACCACGAACATCCCGAATCGGAAACTTTCGCAATTCGTGATAATTCGGGCCAATAATGCAAACTTTCGTGGCTGATCGGGTTGAAAAATATGAAGAATGCCAGAAATGGGTTTAAGAAACATGTACCAATTACAAGATTCATGTACGGATCATGCACGAATTGTAAGAATCACCTACGACTAAGTCACCGAGTCTTGTTCTTACTCCTCTTTGATACATGATTCGCAGTTGACTCGGGACATGCGTGGCTGTTTCGGGATGTTTTCGGGTTGAGGAAAAGAAATTTTGGGAGCCCCGAATCGCTAAGAATAGCCAAGAATGCAAAAGAATCGAATACGAAGCTGTTACGGAACATAAGAATTAATTACGAATGGATTACGATACAGCCACGAAATTGCAATTCGGGGACCCTTCCACGAACGTTTTTGACAAACAAAAACTTTCTCGCTGATTCGACGAACTCCCGCGAACTGTACGAATGTTTGGGAATCAAATAAGATTCATTTAAGAACTTCCAAGAAATTATTGAGATTTATCTACTGACATGAAAAATTTCCCATTCGGGGTGATTCGGGATATTCGTGGTCGCAGTGAAATGGGGGCATAAGTCATTAATTGTCATAAGTCATGGTGTCATGTTTGAGCACCAAGGAAACAATGGCACTTCAAGTAAAATGACAACCGTTGAACGTACATCCTTACACCATATATCCACGGCTACTCTGTGTGGAGCTTGACACGTGCAGTTATAAGCAGTTCTGCACCAGGGAGACATAACACTCAATCGTTATTCCGGTGAACTGAAGAATCGACATTTATAACAGTTAACACCAAACGCCCTCAGAACAATTTCCTGCTTCGGTTATCAAGACAATAACGTTGCAAAAGCCAACAGCATCATTATTAAAAGATAAGAAACAACTGTCCGGTCACACACACGAACGGAAACAATTGGTATACTTTTACAGTGAAGTGTTATTTATAACCTGATTATGTTTGGTCATGAGCTCTCACACAAATTGGACCGTCAAAGTTGTAAATTTATAAAGTATATGTATGCTGATATAGAGTATAACCATTAACGGAACTTGCGCTTGGAGACCATACATGATTACAGCTCTTAGAGAATAGACAACGCATGATCAAAGGATTCCTGGAAGTAACGGGACAGTGGTACAAGGTGTCAGTTCCTGCATCATTGTGGGATGTACAATAATATACAATTACAAATTGCTTCTGTCCATAGGTTGTGATTAACTGCGAGCATCTTTTCACAATTAGAGTCAAAACACAGGAAGTGCTTAAGCCGCTGCTGCACAGAGAAATGCTGTAGGCTCTGATTAAAGTGGGATTGCCACTTATAAGTGGTATTAATTGAAGGAGCTTCAATTGTGATGGGATCTCACGTTTCGGATGCAGACAATGCTCTTCGGGCGCAGGTGTCCCATCAGTTGGCAAACTAAAATTTCGAACTACTTAAGTATTCTATTTTGTTAGAATCAGATACTTGTACACTGAAACAGAATCCACCATAAAGTGCGCCTTTTCAGAAAAATACAACGGCTGTTTTCGGGTTTGGTTCCATTCAAACTAGCCAAACCTTTCCGTCTACTTTGTGTAAATAGACATCGTGCCATTTTCATGATTGTTTCAATTGTGTTCATAATTCAAAGTGCACACTCTCATTACTTTTATTTGAGGTGTCGAAATTTAAAATGGTGTAATTACTGTTTAATTATGAAAGGTATAACAATATGGGCCTCATACGACAGCAGGGTTACATTATTCGAGACCTTACTAAAGCTTTCAAAAAGGTTTATGGTAGACATGTAGATGATATTTCCAAATTTGAGTCAATAAAATGATGTCCGATGCATTTCCTGTTTTGACTTGTACCACATGTTCCCGTCTTTCTTTCATGCAAATACTTTACTCGCCCTCGCATGTGTTTGTGACGGTGAAACCGAACGTTTTCGCGAACACCTGTTGTCATGACTATTTCATAGTGATTCATAAACACAATCGTACAACTTACTGCAAATATTTAAAACTGAGGTGAGGTGAGGTGAAATTGGGTTTAACGTCGCGTCCAAGATTATTGCACCTATATAGCGACGTGCATGCACTGTGTGTGTGTGTGTGTGTGTGTGTGTGTGTGTGGCTGCTTGTACTAGTCAGGACTAATGCCGATTTATAGTGCTAGCTCACTGAGATACCATGCCACAGTTTAACATGAATACCCCACTCAGACACAGTATACTCCGTTCGTGTGTGTGACCGGACTCCGAGCCGACGAGTCCTTGTTTTAGTCCCTTAATGCCGAGCGCCAGACAAGATAACAACAAGTACCATATTTTAACGTCTTTTGGTATGACACGGCCGGGAATCGAACCCCGGACCTTCCGCTCGCCGGGCGGACGCTCTACCACTAGACCCTGGAGGCGGTCTTTTAAAACTGAAACATTCCATGAATAACAGAAGAGATTTGTTATACTTATGGAAAGGGGGCTGCCTCCGCACGTGCATGCACTTCGCTATAAAAGTGCAATAATCTTGGACGCAACGTGAAACCCAATTTCACCCCACCTTGTGGAAAGGGTCTTGTCGCTTTTAGCTTATTGATTGAGTTTTGTACTACCAAGCTGGTGTAGATCGTGTCACAAACATGTCACGAACACCTAATGTCTTCACTGTTGCTTTGTCTTTTTCATACTGTGTTGAATCCGTTTCCTTTCTTTATATCTTCGAAGGTTATCTAAGCCTCACACAGAAGGGAGTGTGTAATAATGAAATATCTTAGCTGGAGGTTATCCACAAGACAAATAAGCAAAGTGTTTCGCTGTGACAAGTTCTGTGACCTTGGAGAATGGACAAACTTGAGGAACGTGCAGTGATCGAATACATTCAGAAAAAGGGCTTAACACCAAAAGCTATCCATGAAGATAAGAGTACAGCACTCGGGAAAGATGGCCCTTCCCAAGTCACCGTAAACTGGTGGTACAGGTCATCTCTGTATCATCCCCTTGGATAGTGGGTGAGTAGTTGTGGAGCTGTTTCCACGCTGTTTAGATCAGCGTTTCTGTAACATCACAGCGTCTCAGTTGAATCGTGATTACGGTGTTGACGGACCAAGATTGATAATCATTGCTTATCTGGGACTCGAACTACTCCCCCCCCCCCCCCCCCCCCCTCCCAAGGATGCCAATACTTCGACTATATCCCCAGTTCTCCTGAGATAACAACTGCATGTTGCATAGTCCATCATGTATTTCCATGTATTCAAATAACCATTGGATGAACGTGGAAAGACGTTCCATGAAGGTCAACTTTATTCATTATCTGATATAACCATATTCTTCTCTTTCCCACTGCCCAAATGGCTAGTAAGTAAGAACAATACAACGC
Organism: Haliotis cracherodii; assembly: GCF_022045235.1. Classification (NCBI taxonomy): domain Eukaryota; kingdom Metazoa; phylum Mollusca; class Gastropoda; order Lepetellida; family Haliotidae; genus Haliotis; species Haliotis cracherodii. Next base: position 32,375,199 of record NW_027266341.1, read on the forward strand.
ATAGTTGTTTAATCGATATAACCTCCCCAGGGGCCTAATGTGCAGCTCAGTCCCACTTACTACAAAGCAGAGGCAGTGAAGACGTAACAAGATTTCTGATTTATTCTCTTCGTGGCCAGGGAATTGAGTCCACATGTTTCCCCCGTGGACAGACTTGATGACAAGTAGTACGATGTTTTTAGTTCTCAATATTGCTGCGATAAATCAAACATATTCAATTCCGTATGGGACATGACTTTGAAGGATTATTCTTTTGTCAATGTATGATAAAAGTAGTAGGAGGTTCTTTTCAAAAAGGGAAATGAGAAGAGATGATTGATGCCAGATGAAGATGTTCTTGCATGTTTCTTTGTGTTGTCAGAATGAAGATAAATACATATAGTTGAAAGAGAAGATGTAAATAAAGCAATGAGATGTATTGTTTGTAGTCTCCGAAATCGAATATCATGAATAAATTTGAAACACTTGCCATTTGGGGCAAAACGTTAACTAATTTAATATTTAAAGTGCAGAAACTTGCAAGTAAGATAAGAAAGGTTTGGTACAGAAACAAAGTATGAAGAGGACTTGGAATTAATCATGATATGCACACCGCTATCAAAATGCTTCAATATAAAATGTCCAGATTTTTAAACAGATCTGGTATAAATTTTCTGACCGAACCCAATTTTTGAGCAGACTCAACTTATACTTGAAGGTGTACTGCTTGTATGAAGAGGTATACAAACAACACCTAGAAAGAAAGTAAGCATGACTACTTTCTCTTCATACTGGGGACATAGGGGTCCTTGTCGTCTAAATTCGTTATTCGTAGAACTTTGCGTCCCTTGGGCACATAGAGACCTATGATTGTTGGTTCGAATCCATGTTCGCCCCGGTTGTGTTTCTAGGTTTGTCAGCACCATACCCATGCTCGTGGATTTCACCAAAGTGGTAAACGTCTGAGACCTGCGTCACTACGGGTGTTCCTCCAACATCAAGCTGACACGCCGTGATATAACTGCAATACTGTTCAAGGCCGCGTTAAACCCACCCACTCACTTACATTCTTGGTCCATACATGTAAATACTAGATTGAATCATCGAATGGCGCTTTTCTGAATAAAAAGTTTATCTGCTGAAGTTCTTTTATTCATCATCAACGACTCAAATGCACAGAACGTTCAGACATTATTCCTTGCCATCTGATGCCTGTCATTTATGGCATATCCAGGTCAACGTTATAATGCTATCCCTTTAATTTGGATATCGTTTTATAGCAGCTTTTCCCCAGTATGGTTGTTGAATAATGCAATAATGCATAATGGTAACATTACTAAGACGAATGTGACTTTAACTCCCACCATAATACGAACGTATGGCAATAGAAAACTGACACGTTGAACATATTTCACGATGCACTTGTACAACAGAATCATACAGGCAAATATCAAACTTCACATTAGCAACTTTTTACCATTAGGCATCGTAAACTAACACCAAAACGGTAATGTTGTAAATATATTAAAACTTAAAGTATTTCTGACAACTGTTTTGGCTGCTTGGAAACTTATATTGTTTGACATACAAGCATAATATTTGACATGCAGTGATATATTTTAACAAAGTAATGTTTGACATACATGTATAAGCAGGATCAATGTTGGATACACGAAGATGTATGTCTCAGTCATCTATGCTGTGCAGAACTGCGTTCCTTGGGCACGCCAGAACCCTATGTTTGTGAGTTCGAATCCGGTTTGCCCCAATTATGTTTCTAGGTTTGTCAGCAGCATATCCATGCTCGTGGTTTCTCCAAAGTGGTAAACGTCTAAGACCTGCATCACCTCCGACCTCCCTCCCACATTAAGCTTACACGCCTTGTTATAACTGGAATACTGTTCAAAGCGGCAAAAAAATCAGGTCCCAAATTTTCTTATGCTTGTTGAATTAAAATAAAGCGACGAAACCCTTTCCTTATCCAATTGAAATGTCTGCATAAAGCAGAGTCGATAGAACGATTCCGTCTATATCATAAGAATGTGTTTATAAATCACTATCATATAGGGATGATACCAGGTGTTCACGAAAAGGTGAGCGTATCTTGCCGTCACTACCACATGCAAGGGCAAGTCAATTGTTCACCTGAAAAACACATGTCTACCATATAGGCGCGTTTAAATTGGACGGGGTGGGTAATCACGGTGATATCTTACACTGACTACATGTAATGTTCAACTACTGGTATGTTTGGTAAAGACTCCATTACCAAAAGGTCGCCGTGACCTAGCTTGACAATTGCTGACGACGGCGTAAGGACATCAAACAAATAAATATCCATAAACTAAGTTATCATTAGTGCATTCATGGTTTGCATAAGTTCACACTTTCCAGCTTGCATCACCATATTGCTCCGCGCGTTGAAAAAGAAGGGGATTTTTTAGACTTTGCCACGGATTACTTTGTGCAATATTCGCCTAAAGGCTAACACACACTGCTATTAATGCGAATGCTTAGAAGCATCGAAATATTGCTTTCCAGCGTATAACAAACCGAAACGTCCTGTGAAATACAAATACTTCAGAAAACCTGACAAAACGTACAACCACTTGATAGCACGATCATGCAAATGTGCAAATAAGCATCAAAAGGATTTGGAAAAGATTGAAGCATCAAAACTTTTTGCCTTTTGCACAAATGTGCTGATTGTATGAATATATGACAGTTCAGCTTTATAAATGTGAGTGATTTGGTCCAAAACCGCTTTTCTTGAAAATACCCCAAAGGTTACCATAAATGATAAATCAAAATAACTGCTAACGGCATATCAAATCGCTTCTTATTTTGATTGCATACCGCTCCCAAATTACCCTCCAAACACCAAATCTGTTTCTAATCCTATTTGGCCACTAAAGTCACAGTGATAAGCCACTGCAATCGATTTACTACATGCAACGAATGCCAATTGCAAATAAACGAATCGTGCTTATGGGGACCTGATAAGGTCTGCTACACTTGTGATGTTCTCCCTTGTGTGGTTTATGACCCACAGAAGGAAACCCTTGCAGAAGGATGTGTGCACAGAAAGATCTGGTCAAACATATGCAGCTAAAATGCAAATAAACTCAACATCTCTGATTGCAACTGTTTGTGGTTTATTGTTTTTAGAAGAGTACCGAATGCATTTGAAATAACGACACGCGCCGTTGGCATCTTTTATAAAACATTTTAGAAAAGTAAAACAATTTCGTAGTGGAATCACGTTCTCAATCTTTAATTTTTGCTCATAAAATATTGACAGATTTTTCATCTTTTGAAAACAACTGCTGACGTCCTCAATGTCTTTGTGAACATTTTCCTGATCTTTGTGGCATTTCCCCGTAGGCTATGTCTATGCAGAGATATTCACTTGATCATGGCATATAGAATGTACATTAGAATATTCTCACTGAATTAAGACTCAACGTTTCTTGTCTAATGAGTGACAGTGGAGGATTATGGTTGATTGGATGCTCCTTAAGAGAAGCTCTAGACAAGGCTGCAATTACTAGCACCAGAGCAGGATACCAGACAGTCAAGTTCTCTAGTCGACAAAAACACAATTCAATTTCATTCAAGAGGTTCAGAAACCTTAAAGCTAGACGAATTTGCACTTAAATTCACACCAAGTGTAGTGCAAATAATTTTAGAATTAATCACAGGTTGAACTGTTATTGGAATTAGTGGACGATTGATGGTGGAGCTCTCACAAGATGGCCTCAAGCAAAAAACCCGTAATACCCCTTCGATTGGAAGGGCAATACTAATGCATATAGGTCCTTGTCGCGGAAGATCAGATCAAGTTTACGGTGAAGTCAAGACATTTAACTTTGTCGGGAAAAGTTTAGAATGGTAGCTGCCAATTTGAGTGATACCAAATTCAATATATCTCGATGCAATACGATCTGGAACGTGTGCTGAATACATGTACCGACTTTACACAGGACATATATATGTCCATGCATCACCTGGTAAAAGAGTTTTAGTAAAATTAAAATATCACATCAAATGCCAACTGGAAATGCGTAGGGATATTGAGCCTGGTGAAGATTAAGGTCAAGAATGTTCATCCGATTTCTACTCAGATCTGATTGTGTTGTTATGAGTTCTAGAATGGACGTCGTTTCATTAATAACATCCACTGTGCATTCATGGACGCGAAATATTGGACAAGATGCCGATTGTGACAATTTTCAATCTAAATGAAGAAATTTATGACTGTGCGCAATCCTGCTGAATCAAACAACATTAAATCAACATAAAAGTATTCAACCTTTGCATCAACGACCACCATAAACTTACACCATTACCGATAAACTGTCATATTTTAGAGGCATAGAGATAATCACCTTTTCTGAACTAATAGCAAACCTAGAGCAAAATGCTAATACGGTCCCCAACCAATCTTTCACATCACGAACACGGTCCTTTATGTTTGATTTAACCGTCATAATAACACACATTGTCTTCCTATCACCGTAAAGAATATTGATGGGGACGAAGTTTATAAGGTACGTACTTTATGAATTGTCGGCTTCACATGATAACGTACTTCCTATCGAAAGGCATAACTCTCGTAGATGTTACTGTTCTAATTGAAAGACATGTTTGTTTGTGTCGACACGTTCCAAGTATTAATTGGGCTACATCTCACATCCCTCAGACATTGGGTTCGTGAAAGGTGATTTTCAATGGGTATATGTCGTGCAGAAACGTCGATGAGAGCTCACAATTCATTCACACTTGTATCAATTAGCTTGACTGACAGACAGTGACAATAACTTCATTATCAGATCTGGATACGTTACAATGTCTTGAGGTGTCAGCTTCTCATACGAAATGTAAATACATTTCCGGATAGAATATATTCAAAAACCTCACATATTAGGTTCTTGTACAACGTCATTTGCTAACGATTCTAAGGATACCAAACAAGACGTCTCCACTTTTCTTGCTTCAATTGGTTGGATAACATATGAGATGGTTGATCCGAGATATCGCAGTGTATGACCTAGGTCCACTTGCACAAAGCGATCTTAGCGCTAAGATGATCGTAACTCCCATACTTTAACATTGACTTACAATAACCGTAGCGCTTAGATCGCTTTGTGCAAGTGGGCCCTGGTCATATCTGAAGATGACTCGAGTTAGTGAGATAGGTTAAACGTCGCTCTAATAGACTAACGTTACACGGCATGTCAGTTTAATGAAGAGAATAGTGCAAAGTTGCACAGGTCTTTGTGGAGTGGAGAGTGGTGCTGACAAACCAACAGTTTTTTACGATTCGAACGAATGATGAGACCAGTGGATTCCTCCACGGATAATGGTCCAACTCACAAACTCATCGCGATGCCTATCTAAGCCGTGCATCCAAGTAGACTGGAAAAGGATACGATACAAAAACTAAGCATCCCCACAACCACATCCTGTGCACTAGGGTGTTGCCAAAAAACGTCATTTCCCAAGGCATGATTCATAATCTGATCCCTGATACATGCAGCGCTACCTTGTGACAAAATCAATACCGCCTAACAAAAAAATTATCACTTTTGCAAAAGTTGTTCTCAAAGGTGGGCGTTTGCGGCTAACCAGAAGTATTTGTACAAAGTTCATGATCATTTTTCAAAATTCACATTTCGCTGAGTGTCTCATTTAACCAACACGCGCCACATATAGCTGGGAATTATAGGTACAATGGTTAATGGGTGGACAGCCAAGGGAATGAAATCAGAGCCTCGTTTGAGTTACATCTGAAACGTTTAACGCCACAGAATACTTAGTCCCGAGTATCAGCCGAAACAGATTCCACTGTGTGTAAAAGGCAAAATAGTGACGTACCTTCTATACCACATAATATATTTGAAATTTAACTCAATATCTGAATAAAACAGGTTATGCAATTCTCTCTCCGTTATTCAAGTCTCACGCTCCTTCACACGCTCACCCACCTCATTCTCTCACTCCCTTTAAAAACTACCAGAGGCAAAAACAAATACTGCAAACTTTTCAGAGTGAAACAAGGAGTTATTGATTTGACTCCATCTAAGTGCATATTTCTTCTTTAAAAAATGGGTATTTCTACATACATGGCTGATATCCGCGGCGCGGTTGACCCTGAGGCCGTATAGTATGTGTATATACAACTGCGGCTAATGCTTCTGGCAGTTCTGTTTACACGGGGTGTAATTTATTGTAGTTGGTTATGCAAGTGAAATGAATTCTTTACCTTGGGAGTACACTTTGATTTTCCGAGTTATAACTTACGTTTATGAATGTCATCTTCCTTGGAAATACGTCACGAAGAATCGCGAGTTAGAAGAAATATTGATATTTGAAACGTAGTCCGATTTACATATTGCTATTTCGGGACACCATAAGTCCTCTTGTGGAACATGTTACTTATTTGCTTTTACCACAAGCCAGAAAAACAGTCAAAGGAAACGAGCATCCTTCGTGCATTCAGGACAACCTAGAGATGATTCATCAGCCATACTGGAAATTAATTTCCGAACCTAGTTAGGAGCGAAGGCTTAATTACCTGGCCTGACTTGTACGCCTGGCGTTCAAAGATCACATACCAAATATAGTCAAGAGGCACTCTATAAATTATTTACACTTCATTCGGTAATTAGTACTTAGGCGTCAGCGTTTTAATTAATTTATCACTGACTTCCGGGAACACTGAAGGATACACATTATATATCAGGGAGCTTGAGATGAGTCAAACTTAATAGTGTACTGTGTAATTTGTACACCTCTAACAACTTGTCTTGTTCATATATCCCTGCTGTCATATTTGAGTAAATCAACAAAATAAATGACAATATATTTGATTTACCATACTCACGAACATTGGGGGAAAAAGGACCAAAAGAATTCCTAAAGCGAAATTACATTCAATAATTATTTCTTTAGGAAGAATTACGATCATATTTCCCTTCAAAGAGTAGAACAGTGTATGCGTTTTCTACTTCATCAATCGACCCAGACTTCGACCTGGTGGTTAAAGGCAATCATGTAAATCCGGGAAGTTTGGGCAATTCTGTAAGCCCAGAATGCCCTAATCTCAATCCCCTTTAATAAGACTGTTTATTGCGGACCTAACAATCCGACGCAGGTTAATTAAGATGTCCTCTTGCCTCATCCAACTTTTTGGCGTGCAGCAAATCAAAATAATTGGTGTAAACTACCAAGACTTCCCCTTAAATACCGTCTGGGTCGATTTCAAGCGCTGCCTTGGACTCTACAAGGTGTTGTTAGGGCTGGCAAAGCACTCTAGATGCCTCAAGCTGGCAGAAGGCAAAATCGTTTCTAGTCAGGTGCGTCTTGTGAACAGCAGTGGTTAGAAGATGGACGTGTACGAACATCTTATGTATTGCAGTAAAAGGCCACGTTTACAGCCACTGGGTTAGGTTAAAGAATTGTACTTAGATTAGCACAGGCAGGAACATATGGTTAAGTAGGTTGGTCTACCAAGACAATTCTCCTGGGGCCTCGAGTGATTCGACTTTAATTAAATTTGCATTTTTTCCCCCAAGTAAATAAACATTAAGGGTCTCATGGAAATTGAATTATTTTGTAGGTAGATACCATCGAGTAGGTTATATCCTCTGGTTAAAGTAATCATGTTGATTAATTTCTGATTCTTTTGTGTTAAGTATTTTAAACATATACAGTAAACATATACAGTCACCATCCATATGTTGATCTTTCTAACAACGGGTATTTGAAAACAAGGTTTAGTTTAATAGCAACTGTTCTGCACATAAACTGCTGGACAAAAGAAAGCATACAAATTACAAACGTTATCAAAACGTTTCCATCTTTTCAGATCTGTTCCAAAATGTTCCAAATGAACATCGGTTAAACGAGGGTTTCGTCTTGTCTTTGTGATCAACACCATCATACAAGGAATACGTTTAAGATCCTTTGATCTAGTTAGGATCTTTATAATGAGCTGGAAACTGTAATAGTATGCTCCGTTACAAAGCCAAACGTCGTGAAAGACGTCCGTTTCCGATGTGGAAATCACTCCTAATGCAGTTATCCCTTTGGAATGTCATCAGCAGGTTTTTTGCTGTAATAACGACACCGAACCACAGCTCTGATAAGCTAAGCCGTTTGAAGCCACTCGTTTATTACTGGCCTTCTCCAAAGCGCATCCTATGAATATTTGATCCCTCTTTCTGAGTTAGGGAATTTGAATGATTGAAGGTATTTTAAACGTAAAGGTTCGGATGGAACCAAGTCCGGTGTCCGTCTACATTCCTATTGCTGTGTGGGTGTATCGGGCACATTGGACTCTTTTGCCGAAGAAAGGATAGAATACCAAGACCATATACTTAGATGTCTGAAAATGTATTTGCATGCCTCAAGATTGTCATTGTGATGTGAATGCTTATTATCTTCACTGCTGATCGGAGATACGCATGTGAATTTGCACTGAAGTTTCTAAACCCAACGAAACTCTAAAGACATATTCCTCTAGCAGTGATATTTTTTTTCAATCTTGTGGAGCTTTTCTTTCACTATGTCAACTGCACGTCAGGATTGGTGGGGTAGCCCGGTGGTTGATGCGTTAGTTCGACCCGCCTTAGATATTGGTTTGATTCTCACACATGGGTAAAATGTGCGTAGCCTTTCCTTGATGTCTTCCATCGCGATGATGCAAGACTGACTGATTGACTGATTGACTCACTCACTCAACCACTCACTCACTCAACCAACCAACCACTTACTCACTCACTCACCCACTCACCCAATCAATCAACCAATCAACCAATCAACCAATCCTCCCCACTGCCAACTGCCACGCCACTCCACTTCTTTCGACTACCCCTAACTGCCACCATCAACACCGCTCCAATCTCATCCGCACTCTCCCAGTCACGTCACTCCTCTGCGTATGCGTTCTTGTACAGCTATTACCTGCATCGGCTTCCATAAAACCATCAACCTCACATACGTATCTACGATCAACCAGCTAGCAATGCGTTATACAATCTAAAATTATATATGTATCCAAGAAAAGAAAAAAGCAAACCGACGCAGTTTCTCGTCCGACTATGATATCATCTCTTCTTACAGTACTCTCACAAGCTAGTATGATCCTGATTTGAAATGACTCAGTCTGAATGCTTCTTATATGGATGCTAACAGAAACGCGTTTAACACAGAAATCCATCATCAGAGTTAGTATACTTGATACCATGTATAACGAACGTTAATAACATATTTGTTTGAGAAAAACATTCACGTAAGTCACGACATCAGACAAGCAACACAAATGATGACCATGAATGGCTATTATTCACGTGTTCCATGTTCCAACACGAGCTGCAGCCCTATTACAAAACGCAACCGTACTATTTTGCGGCAAAATAATAAATTTACTAAAGGTGGTCCTACGGGGAATGAAAAGACGTTAGTTTTCTCTCTCGAGGTGGAAAAAGTGTGCATCACGCAACTTGATGATCCTCTTCATAATGAAAGTGAAATAGCATCTCGGAAGCATAGCATTCTTCAGACAATTATGACATGTCTCATAAATATCACAACGTGCTCGCTACGGCCATTGTGTTGAGAATTAATGGGCGTGGAGAATAAACGCTTCGATATAAAAATGATCTAGAATTGAATGTCAAAAGTGATAAAACTTATAATGATCTATAGTTTTGAAACCCTTATTCACACTTGCCTCAATATTCGGACGTACATTCATGTATTTGTTGGGGCGGTCGGGTACCCTAGTGGTTAGCTCGTCACGCCGAAGACCCAGGTTCGATTCCCGACATGGGTACAACGTGTGGAGCCCATTCCTGGTGTCCCCCGCCGTTATATTACGAATATTGCTAAAAGCGAGGTAAAACCATACTCACTAACTCACTCATGTATTTGTTCTGAAACCATTGGACAACGGACGTTTGAAGGTTTCCGTTACACAAATACATGTACGTGGTTACGTCTGTTTGTCTGTTTCTTTTATATTTCAATATTTTTGATATAGTGTAGCTTTGTTTTAACAGATATATAAAAGAAGAGCATCAAATGTAATGCCATGTCCTGAATTAGCACCCACTCATTCATTCACTCACACACTCACTCCACGTTTCCTTGTTTATGGCTAGATTGTAAGCAAAATATCAGGAAATATGGATATAAACTGTAATTTTGTGATAATAATATTAAAATTGCTTCCAGTCAGTGAGTCTTTAGAAACCCATGCATTGCGAAGTCAGATGGTGATCTGAAGAAAAGATCTAAGAATCGTTATTCACTATTTCAGAAATGGCATGGCTTTCTCCCACAAAGACAAACAGTTCGACATTTTATATGCACAGATCTACAGTTACCATAATCCAAACGTCAAAAAACCTAGATTTTATTAGATGTCTATGGCGCTGAGCATGCAAACGATATAAGTATATAGTTATATTTTCTTTCTGGAGGAACACAGTCATCATATGATACACTAACACTGTTCAAATGATTTACTGGAACTATATGATCAGGTGCATAAAAGATTTCGCAAACATATAATTACCTGTTACTTTTATAGCAAATTGATGTCAATTCGGAAAAGTAAACTTACCAAAGAATAAGTTTGGGATTATTCCTGAAATGAGAGTGAGTTTAACGCCGCTTTGAACAGTATTCCAGTTATATAACGGCGTGTCAGCTTAATGTGGGAAAAAAGTCCGATGTGATGCAGATCTCAGATGTTTACCACTTTGGTGAAACCAACGAGCACGGTATGGTGTGACAAACCTAGAATCACAATCGGGGTGAACCGGGATTCGAACCCACGGGTTTAGGTCTGTGGCGTGCCTTGGGGACGTAACCCTACGCAGCGAATTGCCGCATCGTAGACGACTGGGCCACCCGTGCCCCTTTCTGAAATGTGTTTCACTGTATACGTACTTACAGGAAATGCAAAAGAATTAAAACATAAGGTAGTTAGAACAGTAGCTTCGATTGTATAGCAATACATAAAAGAATCGTGTTCGATTCCTCTCATGGATACAATTAACCATTTTCTGGTGTTCCCCGTCGTGATATGTTCGAAAGCGGCGTAAAACACCACTCTCCTTCTCGTCTTAACGTACGTTCTGTGATGGAATAGGTCCATATGCACCATATGGCCCAAGAACACACGTGGCGTCCTGCAAGGTCGTTCTTTGGGACTAAGTGATTTATAGAGTGAACGTGATCAACCGTACGCGCAGCGTCAGCCGTGCCAGCGGGATGCCTAGACGGGAGAAGTTAAAGACAAATAAATGTCTTAGGTGATTCAATTGCATCCTCGCCGTCTGAAAAACAGAACGACTAACCACAACAGTATGACACTAACCAAATTGTGTGCTTTGCCCTATTCACCATGTACTGTCACAAGTCATGTAGTTCAAGAAATACATTTGTCTAGCAATGCCCTTTAATCCTTACGCCGATAGTTTGGACAATCTGCTTTCCGGACCATGAGTGTAAAGAACGGCTACATGCACGTACACTGTATATTCAAAGGAGAATTCTCAATAACAATGTCCTGAACTTCATTACTGCGGGCGATTTCAATGCGAGCGGTATCTTACGGTTTCACGCCGATATAAAATCTGATTCATAAGATCTCATATTAATGCATGTTTTTTCATCACATGAAGATGGATTACTCATATTTTTGCAGTATAGAGGTTACACTCATCTTGAAACATAAAAAGGAAGCAGCACGGGTATAGGGATCATCTCAAAGCTGAAGTAAAATCAATATCTCAGTGTGAGGGTTATAAATAAAATGAAGCACCTCCTTTATCACATTAGCCAATGCGGAACATACACCTATACATTAAATACACAAAAACGTTAAACTCAGCTGCCAAAATGTTTTTGTAGTGTTCTTATGACAACGTATGGGGTCACGGCAGAGTGAAATACCCTATACGACCTTACGTCACGTGATGCTGAAGACAACGTAACGGAAGTGAAAGGGGAAATGAGTGATTAGAAGGCTCAACAGAAAATTTCCGTTTGAACAATGGAATGTCAGTAAACAGCTTCACACAGGTCACGGCCAGAGGCCAGACGCTTCCTCAACATATTCCCTCATCATATCATGATTCACACTCGCAACACAGCTCTAGTTAATATGCCAAAAGAAGAATTAATGTGACACATCGAATTCGCTTATCTAGAGTAATTTCAGTGATTGGAAAATTGAGTTATTATCTCCTGAAATACACATTATACAGCGAAGATTTGTCTGTGTGACAGTTGTGATATATCTTGAAAGAAGAAGTGGTAGTAGCAGCAGAAGTGATAGCAGTAGTAGTAGTAGCAGCAATAGTAGAAGTAGCAGTTGTACAATGTAGTAGTAGCAGTAATGAAAGCTGTAGTGGTTGCAGTAGTAGGGGAAGCTGCTGACAGCAAAAGTAGATACTGGTAGCAGTAACAGCAGCAGCAGTAAGAGTAGTAGTAGTAGTAGTAGTAGTAGTAGCAGTAGCAGTAGAAGCAGTAGTACAATGTAGCCGTAGTAGTAGTAGTAGTAGTAGTAGTAGTAGTAGTAGTAGTAGTAGCAGCAGCAGCAGAAATAGTTGTAGTATTAGTAGCAGGAGCAGCCGTAGTAAGAGTAGCAGCAGCAGTAGTAGGTAAATAGTATTAGTAGTAGTGGCAGTGGTAATAGTAGTAGAAGTAGTAGTAGTAGGAGGAGGAGGAGGAGGAGTGTAGTAGTAGTACTTATTGCAGTAGCAGTCGTCGTCGTCGTGGTAGTAGAAGTAGTAGTAGCAGCAGTAGCAGCACGTATGGCAGACGTACAATGCAGCTATGTAGTAGTAGAAGTAGTAGTACATTGTAGTAGTTGTAGAAGAGAAGTAGCAGCTACGTAGTAGTAGCATCAGCAACAGTAGTAATAGCAGTGGTAACAGTAGTAGTAGTAGTAGTAGTAGTAGTAGTAGTAGTAGTAGTAGTAGTAGTAGTAGTAGAAATAGTATCGCACAGCAATCAACAAAATCACAAAGCCAGACCACCCGAACCAATAAAACTACCTCACATAACAGGCATCAGATAACTGGGTCGCCACCGCAGCACAACTACGTCATATACTAATGACTAAAAGAAACAGTAAGAACAGTGGCAGATGCAGTCGTAGATGTAGACCCTGTCGTCATCGTAGTACTAGCAGTAGGAGCAAATATAAAAACACCAGAGAATGACCAGTCTCGATTATCCACTGACCCATTGGGCGTTAATGGCAAAATAGCGGTGAAACTTATATGAATTGATCATTGAAATCCAATGATGACACCAAGTGTTCGAGAAAAGGATCCTGTCCTCCCCGTAGCACACGCGACTCAAACAATATGCATAAAAAAGTAAGTGATTGCTGCCTGACACTACCTGGCAGTAGTCCTGAAGTAAGAGTGAGTGAGTGAGTATGGTTTTACGCCGCTTCACACATTGTACCCACGTCGGAAATCGAACCCGGGTCTTCGGTGTGACGAGCGAACGCATTAACCACTAGGCTACCCGACCGCCCCCCTGAAGTAAGAAGAAGAATTATACTTACACCATCCATCACTCGCAGTACAGAATGGTAACTCCTTCTGCTACTTGTAGGAGCGAATTCCAATTCGATTAACATCCTCGGTCAGAGATTACGTCACTTTATATGGAATACTGTAAGGTAAATTCGAACGTTGTTGCGTTCTTGCGATCTCGATCTTTGTAAACCAACTCCTTATGTCGAGAACGCAAGAATGTCCCCCACAGTATTTCATAACTTTCGGAATGCAAACTAAACCGAAAATACCGTTATATTACCGAAATACCGTTAAAAACGGTGTTAAACCAAACGTTATTCACTCGCTCCCAAATCGCCGAGCTTGGCCACCCAATCAACTTGAAAACTGATAGGTCAGACTTAATATACTTATATCGTTATGAAAGAGCATTGCATATTGACATCGTCTGACTATCTACTCTGAAAGATACTTGAATGGCTGCCCTGTCAATCAAATCGCTCGACCTCAAGATACAGTTTTTAGACCTAAAACTAACATTTCTTTTCTATTTGTGATCGTAAATGTAGATTAACACATAGTTTTACGCCAACAACAAAATGCCATATGCCCTGGACCAAGTTTTTCTGATTTCTTGAATCGATTTTATGAACAGGCTATTGTGGAAAAGGACGGATCCTCCTCATATCGACAAACGAGCTTGGTGGCTATATCCCACAGCCAAGCGCAGATAGCACGATCTTTTTATAGGGCGAAAATGCGCAATTTCCTGTGATTGGCAGAAAGAAAATAGTGAAGCAATAGAGTTCTTCTACAACTGGTTTCTTATCAGGAATTGGGCACATTCCAAACTGTTTTGCATTTTTTTTGTATTTTTTGCGATATCCTGAATTAGAGGAGACTTTTCAGTGCTCAGGAATGTCTTCCCTACCATTTACGTTTTTTGGCAGTAAAAAGATAGTACATTGGGTTTACAGCTTTATAAAGTCGATCTAAATTGCATTTTCCAATTTTATTGTGAGTAGAAGACATATGCAAATACGTCCCCCTGTCCAAAATAGAATTAAGTATGAAAGGTTGTGTAATAAAATGCCTCCCAGTAATCAATGCTCAGGTTATTAGCCAATTAATGAAGTGAATTTATTAGTCAAGTATGATTATTGCTTTTATCACCTCAATATTAAACCTCGGTGCAAAAGAGGTATTCATCTCTGCCACTCTCGCAGTCATAAAGTGTCATTATCAATGGCAGCGACATAGTTTCCTACGTCACAGACTGTGCGTGTCATTGAATTGGTAGAATTCACCCTTAGCTTTACAAACATACTTTAAACTTTAAAACTTTAATTACTTTTTCATAAAGAAGACCGCCTTCGTTGTCTAATGGATAGTGCGGTAGATCGATGGTTCGACCCCCGGCCGAGTCGTACCAAAAACGTTGAACCATAATTGTACTTGTTACCCTACCTGACGTTCGGCATTAAGAGCATAAAAAGGCCTGGTCGGTAAGGAGTCCGTATGCTGTGTCTGCGTGGGGCATCCATGTTAAACAGCGGCATTGTATCTCTGTGCGCTAGCACTATACATCCGGCTTTAGTCCTGACTAGTATAGGAAGCCATGCACACACGTCTCTATATAAGTGCAATAGACCCATTTCACTTCACCAAGGACTATGTAGGTACGACCTGTTTTGTTTTACAGATTTTCTCTTTTAACCGAACCACTCTATGTCGAGTGAGTGAGTGGGTATGGTTTTACGCCGCTTTTCGCAATATTCCAGCAATATCACGGCGGGGGACCCCAGAAATGGGCTTCACACATTGTACCCATGTCGGGAATCGAACCTGGGTCTTCGGCGTGACGAGCGAACGCTTTAACCACTAGGCTACCCGGCCGCCCCCACTCTATGTCGAAGTAACAATATATAATTTATACACAACAATCAGTATCCCTAAAGATCAATGTCTAAATCTCGCAGTTATCTCAAACATCTCGTCTTTCCTTACACATGTTATCTAACGTGTCTCCCTTTTGTACACTGTATGGCACTATAACGATGCATATTTATAACGGACCATTTTGCTCTAAGGTCAAATGTTTCACACACAATGCGTTCATTGTGGCGCTCCTCCGTGCATATTGATTTAAAAGCATACGTTCAGTTTAAGGAAAAAAGCAACCTGATTCAACGGTTTATTTTGTAAAACATACAAAAACCAAAAGTAATTATATTTCAGGATTAAAATTGCATGAATAAAACTGCTGCAAATGTATTTTCTGTCGCATGCGTCATCCAAGTCCCTTCATCAAAGTTATGTTATACTTCCTCCAATGGCAAGATGTCCTCTTACCTTCCGTATCATCCGTGAGGAATTATATCCATCGGTTTAATATCCTCGAGGCGGGAAACCTGGGGATCATTCAGCTCCAATAATCTAATTTCGTAATCCATATTCTACAAAAATACTTGTTACCAAAGATTCATTTTACACAGTTTTGATCGACATTGAATATTCATTTTTGTTGATTACTCATGCTTTTATAGAATTAATCAGCCCAGTGAAGAAAATTGCTCGAAATTGCCCGTAGTCATCTTATTCAAATTGCGAAAACAGTTTCTCTACCATGAGCAGATTACTCCCGATACGTGGCACTAGGTAACAGTTCAAGCATAATCATTTCACAGAGTTAACAATTTATTTACTCATTCCACAACAGAAATACGCCGACTTCTCCTTGGATCACTGACTTTGTTTCCGTATTGTGCTTTCAACGACTGAGCAGTTCCACTGGTAATTCAAGCTAATTATTGGGAAAGACAACGTTGATACGCTTCGTACGTTGTTTGTCTGTAACGAGCCATCGACTAGTTAACTTATCATTATATGATGTTTAACAACTTTATACTAGAATTGGCTTCTTGAAGCATGTAATCTTTTAATTAACAGGGGATACTAACGCCAAACCAAAGAGATGATTTGAAGATTTTTTTAAGATCAGATGTAACTACTTTCTGCAGAAATGATTTGACGTTCGGTCTTAATTATAGGTCCATGTTGTCTAGTCTGCGAACGTTAATTTTCTATGTTATCTGGTGTCTTTCCATGAGTTAACGTTAAGGGTAGATCTCATCAGTGACCTACTTATATCTGCGTGAGTGAGGATGGTGGGTTTAGTCCCACTTTGAACAATAATTCAGTTATATCTAAGTGTGAGGAAAGCCCAAAACGGGGTAGGTTATAGACGCTAAGCACTCGGCAATATTCCATCTGCAAGACGGGGCCTCTAAATACTCGCGCCTGGACCTGGCAAACCAGTGATTGACATCATGAGCAACAACCCATGTCATCGGGATACGATGGTACGCAAATCAACAAGCCACCGAGTCTGACTTCCCATTCGACTGAGTCGCCTCGTACGATAAGCTTAAGTTACTGGGTATCTATAATAACCCTGCGAACCCACGTGTTTAAGAGACCACGAATCATAATCAGGGTGAATATTAGAATCGAACCCTCAAACAGCAGATCCTGTGACGGCTAAACGACGCAACTCTTCTCGGAGACCTGAAACGCCTTGACCACCAGGCGCTGTTGCGATACGACCCTTGATGTTTATTACCTACACGAATGTCATACTTGACGACATACAAACGAATAATTGACGAGAAGAACGTTGGCCATGTGAAAGTGTATCATTTACTTGAACGACCCCATCTTACTGAAAATGAATAATCAGTATCGTGCATCAGGCATTAACTTACTTTGATGAAGTATTTGACTATTTGGCATCTGTCAACCGTATTTCATATTGCCACTCTAATGAATTATTTCAATGTGACTCTCATAAAATCAAAGCGTGCATTTGGGTCTCATATCCTAAACGTTCAAAGTGCGAATAAGCTGATCTCAAGAGTGATCACATTCGGATCTTAATAATTGAACATAGTACTAGTTCATATGACAAAATACGTACTGTCGACATAGATATGATTGTCATAAGGGATATTGTAGATAGGTATCCTTGTTTATATGACCTTCAGGTCACCTTTCTGAACCTATGTACCTTTACCTACCTCCTCACCGTTGTCACAACGTCACGAACGCAAGAACGTTACGACGATATGTCGACGTCGCCTGTGCCAACGCTACATATATGTGTGAGCAAACTTTGTTTCGATTTCCAAATTTCCAGCATGGGATCATTTTAATCATAGTCCTCTTTGACTTCTGATTTGTGAACTCATGACATACTGACACTGAACAAAATAACAGACATATATCTTAGTATTTGCTTTAACTCTGTGCACTAATAGACACAAGGAAACCTGTTTGTTACATATTTAAAAGAAATATGAACAAAATACTAACCATTGTCACTAATGTAACAATACTAGGTAAACTTAAGCCACTTAACCCTTTCAAATGGAATAGTGAGTGAGTGAGTGAGTTGGGTTTAACGCCGCTTTTAACAGTATCCCCGTTATATCACGGCGTGTCAGCTTAAAGTGGGAGGAAAGCCCGAAGTGATGCAGGTCAAAGACGTTTACCACTTCGGTGAAACCCACGAGCACGGGTATGGTGCTGACAAACCTAGAAGCATAATTGGTGCGAAAACGGGATTCGAACCCACAATCATCAGTTTCTGGCGTTCCCAAGGGACGGAACTCTGCACAGCAAATCGCGGCGCCTCAGACGACTGGGCCACCCGTGCCCCTTCAAGGGGAATATGAACCACTGACACATAGTACAAAAAACCCATTGTCACTTGTATGACAAAACGTACACTAAGTACTTATCGGAAAGCCCTTTTGATAGAATACGCCTCTAATTTCACTGATTCTGTAATTTTCTTCTAAATTGATTATTTTTTCAAAGCTTTTACTAAATAATGAAATGATGAGTGTCCCCAATCTCTGGTTGATGAATGTGTGTCCATTACAATCAAGCGTATTCTATCTTCACTACGTGTTACAACAACGTGATGCATGTTCCTATGTTTCTTAACTGAACATTACAGCTCGCTTCTCGATAAACCCCTTTTACTCATTCTACCCTCAAGCAGTAAGCCATTCTTCACAAAGGCAACAAATAGAAAACGTCAATTTAATTGATATTTCACCGAAGCGCGTACCCATATTTTCCAACCATCCTACTTTAATTTTGTGATTGGCAAAGAAGAGCTGTAAGGGATAAATAAAGTCCAATGGAGCGGTAAGTGATCACAGACAATGCACCAGGACGTGTTGCAAGCACCTATAATGGCTTAGAGACACATCGAATGTCATGCCTCGCAGATGAGTGGCTCGGGAGCCAGTGCTCAGGTCCTATCTACCGACAGACTATAAACGATTCTGTACGTGTTTGGGAATTGTCTGCAAAAGACTTCATGATTGCATTGGAGAGGCAGGTTTCTGATAAGATCTGGAGGAATATAAGCTGGCTCATGACGGTAGAGGCCAATGCTAGTTTCTGAAGGATCTAGATTCTTTGGTTGAAATGTTTTTTTGGCAGAACCATCACGCGAGGCGTGCCCAAGAAACCAGCGAGGCGATAAGTGATTGTTTTGAAGCGCGGCCCTATCAGTTGCTTCAATTAACGCCCAGAATATTGCATGACCTTATGATTGGTGTTTGTGTTATCTTTGTCCGAACGTAAATAACTAGACAACGTTTCTTGATTGAAATCCTCACCTTTCATAAAATGAAAACAAGTTCATCGAATTGGCTCTGGTGACTGTGTAATTTCCATCGAAAAAAGTGGTCATCGATTGGTTTTACTGGGTGGGAAACAATATGTAAGGATCTGCTTTGGCCATGGAAAAGAAATCAGCTCTCTTGGATTAGGATTCTAGGTTAGTTGTTGAAAGTGTACACTGTTTCAAGGGATCTATTGGAAAGTAGTGCACCTCCCCAGGGAAATTCTTAAACGTCTTCTCATCAGGTGTGAATGCGAAAAACGGAATAAAAAAAGAAATTCGGAGAAATGATATCATTGTCACATGCATCAAATGGAAATTGGAAAAATATGAAACGCAATTATTCACGAATCACTAGCGGTTTACTGCGTTTGATGTTCGCAGAGTTAATGAGTTAGTGACTGAATGATTTAGCCACTTGATATTTGACGTTTCTGTCAACATTGATGATACAATGACTGTGTTCGTAGTTAGTAAGTTATTGACTTAATGATTTAGCCGCTCGGTGTTTGACTTTCAGTTAACATTGATGATATAATCACTGAGTTAGTGAGTTAGTGACTGAATGATTTAGCTAGTTGACACGTGATGTTTCTGTAAACATTAATGATATAATCACCTAATTAGTGAGTGAGTGAGTGAGTTGGGTTTAACGCCACTTTTAACAGTATTCCCGTTATATCACGGCGTGTAAGCTTAAAGTGGGAGGAAAGCCCAAAGTGATGCAGGACTCAGACGTTTACCACTTCGGTGAAACCAACGAGCACGGGTATGGTTCTGACAAACCTAGAAGCATAATCGGGGCGAATCGGGATTCGAACCCACAATCATAGATTTCTGGCGTGCCCAAGGGACGCAACTCTGCACAGCGAATCGCTTCGCCTCAGACGACTGGGCCACCCGTACCCACGTGCGTGAAGTAACTTACGCCAAAGCGTGTTCGCGAAGAGCATGTCTAATCTAACTGGCAATATACATGTTTACGCGCGTGTACGTAGTTACCGACGTCTCGTGGCGTTCACAAAAAGTATGTCCATTCAATCGGTACAATGTACGTGGGTTAGTTAGTTAGTTGTAACAAATTACTGAACAATAATTCAATATAGTCACAGACTAATTTGACGGAGCATGGGGCATTAATGACGTTGTGTCTGTATCATATATACACATGGGTGTTATAAAATGATAATTAGTATTCGCATGACACATAATTATGTTACGTTCAAGTTCTACGGCTGATCTGAATCTGTGCATGCATAATATGAAGACGTGTATGGCGCTAATTTGATTACATAACGCATGTAAAGTATTGCACAAAAATACTTACATTGCTTAAGGTGAAATCGGGTTTAACGACGTGTTTAAAATTATTACGCTTACACAGTGACCTGTATGCACGTGTGTGTTTGTGCGACTACTTATGCTAGTACGGTCTTATGTTGCTTGCCCATTGACATACCATGCCTCGGTTTAACATGGCTACCCCACTCAGATACAATATACTGACTTATTTTATCCCCTTAATGCAAGGCGCCAGGGTAACAGGAAGTACCACATTAACGTCTTTCTGACGAGGTCAGGGGATCGAACCACCGACCTACCAGTCTCCAGGCAGACGCTCTATCCACCACACACAAGGGGGACGCTTACAGTAAAGTGGACTGTGTAATCCTTGCCTCATTCATACAAACCATGGTAATACCGAATATCAATATGAAATTGCGTCCCGGTCGATGGTACGAAACGAATTCTCCGAAATTTAGATCCCGGACGCTACGAGTAACATTTTTTTCCACACTAGTGGCCGCTGAAATCGATTCGATTAAGAATTAATTAACACAAATTAAACGTTTCTGTGGACTGGATATTTTTAGTCTACCATATGTAGTTTTTAGACGTTTTGAATTAATGGGCAGTCTCTGAATTAGGTTTTAGTCTTAAAAGTAGCACGTAGTGCCTCTCCTATTTGTTGAAATGACGCACGTTGTGATGCTCGTACACATTTGACCCTCTTTCATGACCGTCATCATACAACACTCCTTCTGTTCTTGTGTGTGTACTAGTATGTCATTGCCGATCTATCATTAAACCGTTAACAGGCCTGTTGGTGGAGATTCATGTGTGGGACTGTTTGTGTCAAGGCAAAATTGCCATTTTGGCATGCATGGCTATTTACAGCTTTTACAGTTACCTAAATAACTGTGTCACGACGGTATCATGCTATAAACCAGCCGCCGGAGACTTTGTACCGGGACAGATTAATCCTTGGAGAGCATATACCGGAATGACATCTCCTGATGTGGGAGTGGGTTGTATTTGCAATTATATGTGTGAGGAAATTTAAACTTGAGGAGATTTCGTGATCCAAATAATACACTGTATGTCATCATTCTGAACGTTTGATACGCGTGGTTTTGCTGTCATTTATTTGTCGTGAAACTCCTTCTTGAATTTGGAGCGTATATTTTTGTTAGATACTCTTTTATCATATGGCCAAGATACAAATATGTGTGAGTGAGTGTGTTGGGTTGAAGCCGCTTTAATTATTGCAGTTATATCACGGCAAGTCAGCCGAATGTGGTTGGAATGCCTGACGTGATGCAGGTTACCTCTTTGGTGAAACCTGCGAGCTCGGGTATGGTGCTGAAAAACCTGGAAACATGATCTGACCGTACCTGGGCTTCGAACATTTGATAATAGGGTTCTCGCAAGCCTGAGGGTCGCCATTCCACATAGCGAATTGTTGAGCCTTAGACGACTGGGCCACCCCGGTCCGAATTTACGAACATGAATAACCCCCCGGAACGAAAGTTACAGTACTAGTCGCAGCCCAAATTCGTTATGTGCATACGGACGCTTCCATTAGTCTTAAATACAAATTGTCACTTGGGCATACAAAATGCACCTCATGCGTAGTCATTGCTTAATTTTTTCCATTGCAATCATAATAAGCATGATAATTTTTCCTTATCTCTGTAGGAAAAAAAGAACAGTCATTACAAGGTATATTTGATTCATTCGTGTCTTATCACTCTCTCTGTGCTACCCTCGGTCTCCAGCAAAAATGACGCAAGGTGATATGTATGTTGCAAGTCCTGCTCAAATTTTGTGTTAGTATTGTGATTACATTCTCATAATACGAGAAGGTTCGAAAACAAATATCTCTTTTCTATTTCCTCTAACAGTAATTTGGTTTAATTTCATCGTGTCACATATTCCCTGGATGACCTTTGACCTTCAGTTTGCATTAAATCGGGTCATATTTGTCTGAAAGGCCCTCCCTAATGTGTGCAAGCCACCAACATATTCTGTCGCGTATTCATGCCGTTATTAGATGTTGAAGAAATATTATCCTGTCCTATCGCAATCCTCTCGGGAGCGAAAAATAAATCTCATGATATCATGCAAGTCATCCTAAACTACAGCATCAAGCAAACATCCCCGTATCATTTGGAGCATCATGCCTCCACAACCATGTTATAAAGTCTTCCGTTATCGCTGGCAAATGATTCCTTTATCGGGCATCATTTGTGCCTTAGGGAAGAAGGCTTTCAGTCTTGTAGATACTCATCGGGAATGAGAGGAAGACCAGTTTGATGGCTATATTACATACATGAGTGTGAATAAGACATGCATGCCATGTCAGTGTATGTCATATTGGGTTACGTGTATTAACAATCAATCAGATATATGGTGTATAATTTGCACTGATGGGTCAGCGGAACTGGAGTATTTATCACCGGATTTCACGAATGATAAGAACAGCGTAATAAGTTCTCCATGCTACTGAACCAACGGACAAAAGGTCAAATAATTCTTACTGAGCTTGATACAGCATATTTATGCTTTATGCTGATTCTTCCATAGTTTTCATTGTTTGCGAAGCGTTTCATTGCAATTTTGCATCATATGAACTGATCACAAATACTATGATGGCGTCATCCATAATTGTTGTTCATGACGTCACATACGACTAAATTTTCCAACATAGCTGATGTTTTCACATGGGATCAGGAAACATTTGGGTTATATTCTCTACTGAGAGATAGGATTATCTTGCCCCCGTGAATTAAAGTTGAAAGTTCCTTGCCAAGACCCAAATTATCTCGGGAAAACCTATAAGCTTAGTTCGAATTCGTAGGTTATTCTCTAAATATAGGTACTATCACTGGTGTATTTTAATACTCTTACAAGCAGGAATATTTGTGGCAGTGACATGATAGCTCTTGTAATAAAGTGATAATAATTTGTTTGTTAGTTTGTTTATTTGTTTGTTGTTTAACGCTGCACTCAGCAATATTCCAGCTATATGACGGCGGTCTGTAAATAATCGAGTCTGGACGAGACAATCCAGTGATTGATATAATGAGCATCGATCCACGCAATGGGGTTACGATGACATGCATCAACCAAGTCAGCGAGCCTGACAACCCGATCCCGTTAGTCGCCCCTCACGACAAGCATAATCGCCTTTTATGGCAAGCATGGGTTGCTAAAGACCTATTCTACCCCGGATCTTCACGGGTTAGAAGTGTTAATAACCTCGGTAACAAAGTAAAACCTGCTAGTGACTAAAATAGGCTTGCTTATGACAGTGAAATGGACGTGACTTATCCAAACCAATATAACTACACCTGCATAACATACACTCGTAGATATGGAACCATGTCGCTGACATTAATACAATATGTTTTGAAAAGGCTGTTCTGGTATTGACTTTTGAGAAGATTGAAACAGCTCTCTTCATACATGGGTTGAACATCACTGGTTGCATTTAAACCAAACCTTTACTTCTATTTACTTTTCACTGTAGATGTGGTCCCCATATTTTCATTTTAGACTATATGTAATGACTCAGAATAAAAAACACACACCCTCTCCTTTGTTGTAGTTTGTACCTCCATCGTGTATTGTTTTAGCTTTTTTTAAATAACATGTTTTGATCACGCGACCTTATCAACTTTGGTCCATCCCTTTGACTTTGATAGGTTGTTGTAAAAATGAATGTGGTGATAACAAAGAATATCAACATAATATACAGAAAAAATTCAATGTGTCATCATACTTTGTAAAACCTTTTTGAAAACGTTTCTTGTCTCCATTCTCTTTAATGAAAGCATTCACTTTCTAGTCAAAAAACCTTGAGAAAAAATATAAACGCACTTAGTGACATTCACAAAAGACTGATACCTTTCTCGAAGAAGCATTGACAGCGTCAACACCAAAGCTGCTTGTCATGCAATTCAGCTGGAATGATTTAGTGGA
Source organism: Haliotis cracherodii (assembly GCF_022045235.1). Taxonomy (NCBI): domain Eukaryota; kingdom Metazoa; phylum Mollusca; class Gastropoda; order Lepetellida; family Haliotidae; genus Haliotis; species Haliotis cracherodii. The sequence continues at coordinate 32,399,688 of NW_027266341.1, forward strand.
TAAGTCAGCTCCTCAGTCACGATATCAGAAGGGATGTGCAAACATCAATCCGGCAGTCTCCTGGTGCTGAGCCAGCGCGGTTAGAACTCATGTACAGAGCCGTGGTGCCTTAAATGGAGCAGCCATTGAACGTAGACGCGAAAGGGTTAATCGCGTTACTTCAAGTAATGACTGACGGAATGTAAACCTTAGAGAAAGATGACAAGCCTGAGAGGCAGATAGAGAGGAGATGATCGTCATTTGTTGTCAGGGCAATGACATCTGTCATCCCTATTAAAGGATAACTTATTTAAGATGGTAAAAACCTTAAACGACAATGGATGCCTGTGAGGGCAATGCTGTATAACAAAGTTAATTTGTCAGTTAAATATAAACTATATGTACTGGCGAAGGGGGATGTCGTATCCGCTTAATTTTCCATTATATAAGATACTCAACAGTACTCCAGCTACACTACCGGGCAAAAGAAGATACACACTTGAGAATTGGATTTGGCCAAAAAATAAAAAAACCGCTTTCACAACTTTAGTCTTGGCTGAAAACAGTTGCTGAAACACTGCAAACAACTGTGGTACTCGTATCAAATGCATCACCATCGACAAACCATTTCTTGTTTGTTTGGGAAGCTTCAAACGTGTGTATTCTTTCTTTTGTCCGGTAGTTTAATTACACAGGCCTGTTAATACTCGAGTCAAGACCAGACAACCCAACGATTGATATCATGAACAACGATCTAATGCGTCAGGATACGATGACCTGTGACCAACCTAGCCATCGATCCTGACTACCCCATCCATTTTGGGGACCAATTCTATCCTGAGATACTCACATGGGTCGCTATAACAGAGGAATGATGGGGGCCTCGTTGCGTGTTTCATCGCCCTCAGAGGCTATCCTTTTACTTCGGATTGAGATCCTGTTTGTTTGATCACCTTCCATTGATTTCCTTGTACTATTTGGGGGGCGCGTACTTTTTGCACCAAGTTATCAATTACATAGTGTACTTCAGCTTGAGTCCGAGAAGTGAGAACCATAAACATAAGTATAACGAAGTTTAAAAGACATTAACGTTCAATAACACAAATGTATATTATCTTTTATTATCTTTGATGATTGTTAATCATTTTTAATGAAAGTGTAATACAATATAGCATACGATTTGTACCATCTGCACTGTGTACTTCTAAAATGGACTTCGCCACAAATGGTTGTTCTGAAATGTCTGTCCATTACAGTGCAATCTTATAAACACCAACACCATTGTCAGTGTACCGATAATAGAGACTTTCTACTGCGTTTCGTAAAGGTTAACCACGTTGGTTGCATGTAGAACCACGTCGACAACGTTTACATGGCATTCTTAAGAAAAGTAATTCTCTGACCAGCGTACATCATGGGTCACTTTATGCCGTTGGTACTTGCTGCTGTCGTTCTAATCAGCCCTCACACAGAGTTGGACGTCATCTCATAACCTCCTTGTTGCAGGTGCCAGAACACGCCAAATCACCAGCCACCATCATGGCAATAACGTCCGCAGCCACGATTAAACCTATGAAACCACAGACAGTCGCGTGGTGACATTTTCTGCATGAACAAGCACCCCATGTCTCCCGACAAGATGTTTCGTACTTTCTATGGCGCTGAGAAAACGATTAACATCACAGCGACTTCAAATATCATGTTCCTTTTACGAGATCCTGCAATGAAGCTAAAACGCGTGGAACTGCAGCTGTTATTTGGTCATTTCCAAGATACATCACTCATTTCGAAAAGGTGACCTTCAAGTACATTTGCATCCGGGCATAAAACCGAGCCTATGTATGTCTTCGTTAAATCGAGTATCATATCAACATAACGTAGGACGGCACAGACGGTTTGTAATCAACAGTTAGTGCTACCGCCGCCATGGAAGGAGTACTGATATTAGTTCGTTCGGGGTTTGGGGCTAGGGTGACTCATGGGATACTTATATAAAAAAAGCGAAACAATCCTTCCAATAACCACAGTAAATCTCTTCTAAAAGCGTAGAAGTCCATAGCACGATTCTGACTTTATCATCAGCATGAACGTGTTTATGACTCACTATCCAATAGTAATCACACCATGTGTTCGCGAAGGGTGAGGGTATCCTGCCATACCGGTGGCACTCGTCACAAACACATGCACATGCAAGTCAAATGTTTATCTGAATAACTACACGGGAACACGGACATGACACGTGGTGCATTTTGAGGAATGTAGGTCAGTCTATGACTCCCCAAACATGAATATCAATGTGACACTCCCACGTGTCATATAACGTGTTGATCACCTCTACAGACAACAGAGAAATATAATTGCCTTTGCACTTACTGCATCGAAAGAGTACCCGGTAGGATAATGGTGATGATTTGAATTCAAAGCTTGTGGAAGGTTGTGTTGTATATTCTCCATGGAGATGAGACTGAGATTGTTTTTATCATCATCATCATCATCATCGTCATATTTGGATGAGATTTGCAGAATCGTTACACGCTTATCAGTGTGGTTCTGTCAAGAACAATAGTCACAATTGCATGTGTGAATATAATTATATATTTGACCAATATTGCTCTTCTCAGTCAATATCATTCAAAACCACAGGCGTATCGCATCGCTGTATCAATCCAGACCAGCACAAATGAAACCCGATTTTGAACTCTTTGATGTTCCTTGTAGAATAATCAATGACATTTCAGTTAGAATAGGCTTAATGTAAACCGTCTGTCAACTGTTTCGAGTGCCTTCACATGAACAGATATGACGGGAACTAAACCATGCGCAGTAGAACCAGGAACATATCCAGGTTGATCTTCCTCAACTACAATAAATGTTCAAGAGTGTGTATTCGAAAACTTCCAACAAACACATACATCAGTACATCGGCTGCTGGTTCCAAATAATCCGTTTCATTGTTGCTGACATCTGTTCAATCTGTTTCTGTGTGATAAATGGCTTAATATAGACGCGATGGTTCTTTCAGACAAAAAACTCGTTCTTTTTATAAATGTCCCCGATGAATTCTATTTACCGACGTGATGAACAGCAAATTAATTGCAAGCATTTATCAGATATATCAATAGAAAACCTAGTGGGCTGTTGTTCTTTTTCAGTGTCTCGCCGGCAATATATACCAATTTAGAAACAAGTAAAAATGTATAACTGTCAGGATTTCGACATCGTATATTGAGTTAGGAAAGGTATTAGGGATGGTAAATTAATTACTTAAATAAACGAGGGTTTGCGTGTTCAGTCAAAGAGAACGTATTGAGACGTAGTTTGCTTTGAAAAATGTGTTAACTTGGTTACTAGTCATTCGGTTCCAGCAATAACTGTGCCTTTCACCCTATGTATTTTGTGGCCGCACAGACTCTAAAGTTTATGACCAGACAACGTTTATTACACTGCTACGCCCACACTGCCTTCATAGTTTATGACTAGACAACATTTATAACGTTACTGCAGCCTACAGTCGGACAGCCTTCATAGTTTCAGACTAGAAGACGTTCATAACACTGTTACAGCCTACACAAACACTGCGTTTTTTAGTTTATGACTAGACAACGTTTATAACACTGCTAGCCTACACAAAAACTAGCTTTAAAGTTTATGACTGGACGACGTTTTTAACACTACTATAGCCTACACAAATACTGCCTTTTCCAGTTTATCACTAAACAACGTTTATAAAACTGCTAGCCTACACAAACACTGCCTTTATACTTTATCACTAGACAACGTTTATAACACAGCTATAGCCTACACAAACATAGTCTTTATAGTTTATCACAAGACAACATTTATAACATAGCTAGCCTACACACACACTGCCTCTTCCAGTTTATCTCCAGACAACGTTTATAACACTATAATGTATCACAAGACAAGGTTTAAAATACCGCTATGGCCTACAAAAACACTGCCTTTAAAGTGTATCACAAGACAACGTTTTTAACACAACTAGCCTACACAAACACTGCCTTTATCAAGTATCACAAGGCAAGGTTTATATCACTGCTAGCCTACACAAAAACTAGCTTTAAAGTTTATGACTGGACGACGTTTTTAACACTACTATAGCCTACACAAATACTGCCTTTTCCAGTTTATCACTAAACAACGTTTATAAAACTGCTAGCCTACACAAACACTGCCTTTATACTTTATCACTAGACAACGTTTATAACACAGCTATAGCCTACACAAACATAGTCTTTATAGTTTATCACAAGACAACATTTATAACATAGCTAGCCTACACACACACTGCCTCTTCCAGTTTATCTCCAGACAACGTTTATAACACTATAATGTATCACAAGACAAGGTTTAAAATACCGCTATGGCCTACAAAAACACTGCCTTTAAAGTGTATCACAAGACAACGTTTTTAACACAACTAGCCTACACAAACACTGCCTTTATCAAGTATCACAAGGCAAGGTTTATATCACTGCTATAGCCTACACAAACAATGCCTTTATAATGTATCACAAGACAAGGTTTATAACACCGCTATGGCCTACACAAACACTGCCTTTATAGTGCATCACTAGACAACGTTTATAACACTGCTAGCCTACACAAACACTGCCTTTATCGTGTATCACAAGACAAGGTTTATATCACTGCTATAGCCTACACAAACACTGCCTTTATAATGTATCACAAGACAAGGTTTTAAACACCGCTATGGCCTACACAAACACTGCCTTTATAGTGCATCACTAGACAACGTTTATAACACTAATAGCCTACACAAACACTGCCTTTATAGTGTATCACAAGACAAGGTTTATATCACCGCTATGGCCTACACAAACACTGCCTTTAAAGTGCTCCACTAGACAACGTTTACAACACTGCTAGCCTACACAAACACTGCCTTTATAGTGTATCACAAGACAAGATTTATATCACTGCTATATCAACACTGCCTTTATAGTGTCACAACATTTATCACAACGCTTATAACACTGCTATAGCCCACACAAACACTGCCTTTATAGTGTATCACTGGACAACGTTTATAACACTGCTAGCCTACACAAACACTGCCTTTATAGTGTATCATAAGACAAGGTTTATATCACCTCTATATAAATACTGCCTTTATAGTGTGTCACAACATTTATCGGGGCGGTCGGGTAGCCTAGTGGTTAAAGCGTTCGCTCGTCACGCCGAAGACCCGGGTTCGATTCCCGACATGGGTACAATGTGTGAAGCCCATTTCTGGTGTCCCCCGCCGTGATATTGCTGGAATATTGCTAAAAGCGGCGTAAAACCATACTCACTCACTCACTCACTCACAACATTTATCACAACGCTTATTACACTGCTATAGCCTACACAAACACTGCCTTTATAGTGTATCACTGGACACAGTTATAACACTGCTACCGCCAGACTGCTTTCAAAGTTTATGACCAGAGGAGTTTATAGTACTGCTACAGCCTACAACATTACTGCCTTTATAGTTGGTGACAAGAAGACGTTTATATCACCGTGTTTCGGACACAGCAAATGTCCACTGTCTCATTCAAAACGGTATGATAATAATTATATTTCAGTCAAATAATTGTCATTTTGTGATGCATTTGCCTTCCAAAATATTGTCTGTTTAATTAAAGGAACAAAGCGTGAAACATTTTTTTTAAATTTCCAACCTCTCGCTTTAGGATCGCTATATCATGACATTTAGTAGTCGTTCCAACTACTGACATTTCACAAATATTAGTTTTCCTTGCTTTAACCCAGGCTCTCGGTACACTACTAGCCTCAGAATCTGCTATCTCCTTATCTTTAATAACTGGTCGATTTATTTCGGCTATAAATGCAGTATTTAATGTTCGGTGGAATCTTTTGGCTATAAAAAATTCGAAGCATCCAATTAACGGTGCCTTTGATTTTATCCCTCTAACCCTAATGTGCTGAGCAATCTGATAAGATTTATATTTATCGTTGAAGCTAATGAATCAAACACAATCAATATGGCGCTATGGTTATATTGATGTGGACATAAACATTGACGGACGAGATTGTTATAACAAGATTCCATGCGTGTTATGCCCCGACAATCAGAGGACTGCTACCTACTACCTTTATATACTTCCTCAATATCATGCTCTCAATAAATAAGAGTGACAAAATCCTTACCTTAGCCACTAGAAATCTCGGCGGAAGCCCTAGAATTGTTGAGACCTTGACTTATCAGCGGGTCAATCTAATCTTTCTGATCTAGCTGTCTGGACCTCTGTATCTATCCATCCACCTATTAATTTATATCTTCGGGTAACTTGCCCTTTTCTAAGCATTATGGAACTTTAACATTGAAAGTGAAATATTGTAATAAATAAAAGTGACAAAACCCTCGCCATAATCATAAACATCTTTGCTAAAAGCAGAGTTAATGTACGTTTGCGACAATATATCACAGTCATGTGTGTTCGCGAAAGAGTGAGCGTATCCTACCCTGTCGGTGCACCCGTCAGAGACACATGTTTGAAATGCAAATGTGAATTGGAGTTTAACGTCACGTCCAAGATTATAGCACTTATATAGTGCGTGTGTGTGTGTGTGTGTGTGTGTGTGTGTGTGTGTGTGTGTGTGTGTGTGTGTGTGTGTGTGTGTGTGTGTGTGTGTGTGCTTGTCCGGATTGATGCAGATTTTATAGTGCTAGCCCACTGAGATACCATGTCGCAGTTGAACATGAATACCCTACTCAGACACAGTATACTGACTCCGAGCCGACCAGGCCTTGTGTGAGCCCTTAAATCCCGAGCGCCAGGCAGGGTAACAATAAATACCCTATGTTAACGTCTTCTGGTATGATGCAGATCCCCTCTCCGGGCAGAAGCTCTACCACTAGACCACAGAGGCAGCCGCTTTGACAGGCAGGACATGTAGGCGAACCGCAGTCAGATTTATTACTGCACATCAACACCTGGATATAATGGAGTCTTGGCCATACAAACAAGTGTTTGATAGAATGAACACCACTCAAGTCGTCAGTCCTGTAACAAACTACACACACATTGCAACAACCCGATCTAGACTTAAGTCGCTCTTACGACAAGTATTGGCTACTGGGGACCTATTCGTCACTTTTATCCCCAATGGGGACACAAAGAGAGTTGATCGAAAGAACGGCAGAGGTGATTTGTCAACCTGATACTGATGGCGATGGTGCAATGATGGGAGTTTGAGTATCGGAAAACAACAAAAAACTTGACGCTTGGATAATGTCTTCTTTAAAACTTTTTTATTCATTATACTTTTGGGACTCAGGCTTAAAGTTCACCGAGTTACAAAAAGTAGTAAGATGAGAGTGGATAATGGAAAATATTTAACGTTGCAAGAATAACGTACTCTTGCGTCAGATTTTCAGAGGACCCGCATGATCTGAGAAAGATGTCGAAACTGTCCTTCAGTTCGTAATACCTTTCTTTCAGAATTTATTTTCTCTTTCTGTTTTTTCCTTTAAGGTTAAAATCATAAAACGTCAAAGAAAAAGCATAACTAGTCTCCGTTATCCACCGAAACATATTCCATTTGGCGTACAAGGCACAACCGTGGTGAAAATTATGTGAATGGATCACTGAAACAAAGTGATGACACCAGGTGCTCGCGAAAAGGGTAAGCATGTCCTACCCTAGAGGTAGCATCCGCCACTCACACAGTTTCCATCAAAAAGTAAGTGATTGTTTCCTGACGCCCCACAGCATCACTTTCACATGAACATCACCAGCATGATAACCAGAATCCATTAAATATAGTATTACAGCATAGCAGATCTAACCTGGTATAGACATATACCTTTCATAAAAACTGCTGGCTAAGCACATTAGGAGTTGATTCATAGCAACTTCATAATCGCTAGTAATATTCCAGAGATCCGATGACAACATAAATCACATTCTCCTACGTGACATATCATTAAGACCAAGTACTATGTAATTGAATGGGTGCGTGGATGGATGACAAATGCCCATATTAAGATTTAAGCAATTGTATATGTGTCTAGCCCATTGAATACGTTAGTATATACCACAAGGTGTAAATGACTGGTGATAAATGCGATATGTTGCCCTAGTGCTGTGAGACTAGACGTCGATATTCTATGTGATCGCATACAGCATAAATGCATACCAAGTAGTGGCATATTTCGGAGATTGATTTTATAAATAAAAAATGAACACATTTGGAAATGCAGCAATTTTGTGAATTAACGAAGCACATGGCTAAAATTTGGCTGTGTGGTTGTCCTCAAGGGCGCGGCGAACCCATGCATTCAATGGCACTGATGGCCTATGTGCAACCGATGACCCGCTATGGATGGTATTATGTCGACACATTGACCCAAAAGTGATGGTTTATGAATAACCATTGACCGAAATGTTATTAGTGAAACTGTTATAAATCGAAAGAGTTAGTTCAACTTTCAGCGGTATGGCATCACCTTTTTCTGTACATAGTCCTTAAGATCAGGATTTGATTACATTGACTCGGGATAAATGTATTCGAGACACAAGGAGTTCCTCAGGCGATGTGAAAATAATATGAACGCGAATTACTGGAAAGGTGTATTATTGATTATTTAATAAACGACTTACATTTTTATTCTTCAAGGAGATAGAGACGTCGTTTTTAAGTAACTATCCTGTAGGAGCAAGCACCTCTGCAACCACGACTGTCTCTCATTCTACTTCTAAACACTTGGAAGATAAATGTTTTCATGAAAAATCGATACAATTTCTAAGTATGTAGAGTGAATACACCACGTTAATATTCTTGACATCGAATATATTGTGCAGTCATAGACAAGACCATAATTTTATACGGAATTCCGAACGGTCGATATTGACTATTTACATCCGAATTAGTACATTTTAATCTGAATAAAACGTCCGCATACGTTCTCCTCACGCCTCGACATAAAACCAGCCGCAGACGGGCGACCTGTGTTTGTTCATAATAAAAAATTTTTTATCATACTCGAAAAGTAAACAAAAAAATCCAGCTTGAAATATAAATGTTTTGAAATCGGACCATCCTGTACTGTAATTCAAATTGAATTCAAATGGCTACAGCGGTGGCAGTTTGAAATACGGTTTCCAGCTAGCACGGGTCCAGCTAACCGCCATATATTTGACATATGATGGCGTATGTTGGAACATAGGCGCTAGTATGGCATGCAAATATCACAGGGGCTGTATCCATCGACATTGGACATTGTATGACACACAAGCAAAATGGATATTAGTCTAGACCGTTCATTGCTTACTCATAAATACTTACGAACACTGCCTAGTACTGGTAAATGATCGCCTGACATATTCCTATGTGGATAATGATACGTGTTTATTCTATGAATATCGTTTACAATATCAAACACCATCATTGTCTATATTCAATTATTAATGAATTGCTGTGCAGAATATCATTATCATGTCAACATTGTATTTTTAATGATATTTATTTTTTTATCGTATTTACAGAATTGCAATGTTATTGCCATGTATTGAAACTGGACCCGTTTCACAACGAAGTCGTGGTGTTACATTGTTGAACAACAACAACAACGACATTCGTCCGAAGGAGCAAAGAAAACCTCTACTTTTTATTTGATTTCATCATATGGTGGATTTTGAATTGAAAACATCTTAAGTCAGCGATATCATTAAGAAATAAACTAAATTTGCATTTATTCCGCCTTCAATGAATACTACCACATTGCTTTTGCTTTTTTAAACATTGAAAACATGTCGCATAACTTCTGATTGATGTCTAAGCGATCTTATCTTTGAAAATCAATACAATTCTTTTCTCGGCACAAATTTACATTTTTAACATATTAGGATCATGTGGTTGCAATTCAATTCTTAACCCAGTCATTGAACCAATAAATTTTTGCACAAAATTACCTAGCCACAGATAACTTTTCACAAACAGTTGCAGGAATGAGTGATGGTTAAATAGACATAATTAATTTTAACAACAGTTCTCAAATTTTCAATTACATCAAAAACAAACTCGGTATACTTTCTTTGACTCCTCAGTTTATGAAACTGGAGCCTGGGCAGAATCGGACTGAAACTATTGAAGGCATTTGTCTTTCCAAATACCCCAGTAACTGCAACATTGACGACATGTGTGGCGAGGCTGCAGTATACCGGATACCTTCCGCCATTTTGGAAAAGGATGTGCTCGAACTCCTTCCTTAGTAACGGTTTCTAAGTTTTTTAGCCTCTACTTTAGTCTCGCTAAATTAACAAGGGGTTTGGGGGCTTGCCTCCATACACGTCCTTGTGATGAAACCTTTCGTAAGTAACTGCCATTTTCAGTTACCGAAGTTAATGAAAAATACCTCATGTGGCCCCGACGCATGTAACAAATGAGGTTGCCGCACGCTATTATAGAATTTCTATTTTCCAGTAATTTTTCAAAGTTTTTATGTCTGATTTTCGATGCTTATGCATTGCTTTGATATTCAGTTTCGTGCTTTAATCATATTAAACCATCCACATGCAAGCGGGGTCTTGTTTTCTGCTTGTTTTGAGTCCCCCTTTTTTCAAATAGCTTCGCTATCGCGTGTCGTTTTATTACAATCATCAACCAGATATGGCCGACAGGTACACGTCATAATGCAAGTGTACCACATATCCAATGTCTGTGTATAAATCATGAATAATACGATGAAACCTCGAATGCCTCGGGAACATATTGAGTTAAACGTAGAAGCGGAGAGCCGATGTTGGTTCATGGGATTAATAAGAACGTTCCATGGAGCCTACCATAACAACAATGAGTTAACATTGTACCATATTTCCCTCATGTTTCAGGTGAAGTTGACTTGCCTTTGCATGTGTTTGTGACAAGTGCCATCGGTGGGACAGGTTACGCTCACAATTTCGCGAACACGATATCATCACTTTTTTGGTGATTCATAAGCACATGGTTATTATATAGTCGGAATCGTACAATGAACTCTGCCTACAGCAGAGATTGCTAATAATTATGGAAACTGTTTTGTCGCTTTTATTACCTCTACGTGGGTGTTTTTGTAAAGACATCACTGGTTGAAAATCCAATCGTTGTAACAGTCATGGGGTAAAGTAGCCACAGACATTGGTAAAAAGGCTACTGTTTTGTCAACAATGTGACACTGTTTACTGAATCGCTCGCGAAAAGATACACGTTGTCATTTTCTTCAAACTAGCCGTTCGTGCCCATAATTATTGCGCTACTATAGTCCTGGCATTCTGTAAAACGTACTTCCCACTGCAACCATAAAGGACCCATACGTTGCTTTAAGGAGAAAGTTGGCCAATTAGGGCAGACACCCACTGTGCCTCAGATTACACGTCTTGGACCAAGAACGACCATGCTTGAATCCAGATCGGCACTTGATAAGTAATTGTGTCTAGACTCCCAAAACAGAAAGTCCTTTTAATGCATTTAAGACTTATCAAACATATCACGTCGACACTACGAATTGCATCCATGGCACTTTGTGAAAGTGTTGTGCACAAAAAGCCATCAGATTCTCCGAATTCAGGCCATTTCATTATGGACGTATCCAGAAAAAGCATCCACCTTAAAATCATAATTAGTCGTATGAGTAGAAGGTAAAAGCACTTTCCACAGTAAATGCGCCAGCACTATGTGATGGTCTATACCCTTAATATCGAACTCTTTCGTTCACCATATGTTAAAAGACCAACATTTACATTGTAATTGAGGTTTTAGGAATATTCACAGCGACACTAAGGGTCTAGGGTCTCACACACTGTAGCAAAGTGGGGCGGTCGGGTAACCTAGTAGGTAAAGCGCTAGCTTGTCACGCCGTAGACCCGGGTTCGATTCCCGACATGGCTACAAGTAGTGAATCGAACACTTGTTTTCGGCATCACAAGCACTGACATGGTTAGGTAAACACCCTGCATTAACCGACTGAGAGTTGAATTTGAAAATACAAACCATTCGTCTGTATCCAATACATAAATAAAAAATAGACAAAGTCTTTCTCACGTTATCTAACTATCAAACGTCAGTGACAAGGAATGACCATTCTCCAATGCGATTTGGCGTAAAAGGCAAAATAGCTGTGAAAATTATATGAATTGATCACAGAAAACATATTGATGACACCAGGTGTTCGCGAAAGACGTGTTATCCTTGGTACTGGGTGATGATTGATCAATTTTCTGTTTGTATGTGATATAAGGCGTGTGTATATGTGTCTGTGTGTGTCTGCGTGTGCCGGTGTGGTGGTGGATGTTGCGTCAGAAGATTGTATATTTCGACAGTTTACATGCATCAAAGGAGAAATCTCCCCTGTGATCCTTTGATGTTAGTGATCATTTTAAGTTTTCAATCTTCGTCTTTCTCGTGAGGCCTGTTTTTCGCGCCCACTCTTTCTTCCATGCATAACATTGCATAATGCTGCCAGCGAACAGGGACGCTTTTTCACAGCATATGAGTTGAGGTAAAATTGGCTTGGACGAGCGTTCAAGAATATTTCACTTGTACGGCGACGCGCTGTACTACCGACTTTCCGCGCTCCGGGCATACGCTTTATCCACTAGACCACAGGGACGGTCCTAATGGATATAGCACAATATGAATTTTCACAACAAAACAAAAATGAACTTGATCAATGTATAATTATGTTTTTAAAATCCTGCAGCGACATGTTTTCTTTCAATAAAATAATTACACATTATAATTAGTATTACAAATACTTATACGAAGTCATATCTCATTCTTAAAATAATTTCGAAACCATTCCAAATATATCATACCCACAGTCTTTATGTTAATTAACATGATTTTAAACAATCATATCCAAGTTCCCAAAAGAATCTATGAAGGATAATTTCATAACGTGGGATTACGTGAATTAGATAGTCAGCCAGTCATCCAAGGCTCACGTCCAGACCATCCAGTGTGATACTAGATCAATATTAGGTGTATGAACCGTCCAGACTACATGTGTAACTCCGATCCATCTCAAACACAGTCTACCAGCTTCGCGTCATAACCCCGATTTCATGTTCTTTTGTTGAAGGAAGATCACAGAGCAGAGGCAAGGCAAGAGGAAAGCAAACGGACGCTATCCCTCCAGAATCTGGTCGTGTCAGCGGATGGCTAGACATATTTACCCAGAAACATAGGAGTCTATCCTAGTTATTGTTTTGTCATGGACTACCCCCAGCAGCACGTGTAGATGTGCCTGCTGGAAGATATGTGGGAGATCTCAGATGGGGAGCTGCATAATTAGACGCGTCCCTTGAAGGGTATTATCATTCTGATGCCGATTCAAGAGAGACCTCCACCACTGATGTTTTCCTGAAACCACTAATACCGCGGTTCCTTTGATGTGAATGCTTTGTTCGAAAAGTTCAAATACTCCTAAACGTTTAAGTATGGAGGTTACGACCAAACAAGGTGCAGACAGATTACCCAGGCGACTGTGCAGTACTTTGTCTGAGCCTTCTAGCAACTGATTGAAATTGTACTGCAAATACTAAATTAAATCTTTTTCGCAACACAGCAAATGGAACCAACGACATTAAGAAAAGAACCAAACATCATCCAACCAATTTAACTTTCCATGCTTGGTAGTTTGCTTGTCTAGAGTGAAAAAATGTTTCAATGCCATTCGTTATAAGACCGACATATATCTGCTCAAGACCTAAGTTTGACAATTGATCCCGATTTTGGGATAATGGAAATTTAGGCATCATAACGCATCTATGAAATTCGACGGCTAGGGCGTCATTGATTTCGATCTGCTGACAGATGAGGTTGCAGGGATCGATGCCCTGTTAATATTAGATTCAAAGTCAATTTCTCTTACACAAGCGAATGCATACTGGGTGCTTCAGGTGTGTCTTCGTGTTGGCCCAACAGAGAAACAAAAAAACAGAGATCTGAAACCGTTCTACTTGCTTCGTAACAAAATACATTTACCTTCGAGGGTAGGCATAGCGGGGCTCATAAATATTGTAAAAAAAATACAATTACACTGGCATCAAATCGCGTGTAAGGAGAGAACGGGGTTGCTGAGCAACATAACAACTTCTCAGTGTTGATTCACCAAAGTTAAGATGTAGACAGCAAGAAGCGTTGTTCATCCTTTCTTTCATGTCACTAATTGGAGAAAAAAATCATTGGTCAAAGCATAGCCTGTCCCATCCATATTCATATACTCATATTTAAGAAACTATCTGGTATTTCCCATCCTCTCAGGAAATATTGTAACTTTTTCAGTATGTTATCAAGGTACCGTGATTAATATCCTATATTATTAATAAAAGCGAGACAACGCTTTCCATAATCATCAGACATATCTCTCTGCTAAAATCAGAGTCCATTGTCCGATTCAGACAAGATCATAACCATGTGTTGAATCACTTTCAGATATGGGGATATCAAAAACGCAATCTCATTCACCAATATATCCAGTTAACACTGTTCTTGCATCTAATGAAAGCAGCTCTCCATATGTTACACCTCATCTAAACAGATGGTTTTGTTTTGAAAACAGACACGTTATACTAAAACCGTGCGAAAGAAAGTATCCACTTGAAAACTAGAAAAAAATTTGCAAACGTTATCAGAATGAAACTCTGTAGACAGTCTCCGAAAGACAGCAAACTGAAGGTCCAAACTACAACTGTGATACCCATGATACCTATGATACCCATGATACCTATGATACCTATGATACCATGATACCAATGGGGGCGGTCGGTTAGCCCAGTGTTTAAAGCGTTCGCTCGTCACGCCGAATACCCGGGTTCGATTCCCGACATGGGTACAATGTGTGAAACCCATTTCTGGTGTCCCCCGCAGTGATATTGCTGGAATATTGCTAAAAGCGGCGTAAAACAATACTCACTCACTCACTGATACCCATGATACCTATGATACCTATGATACCAATGATACCGATGATACCTATGATACCATGATACCCATGATACCTATGATACCATGATACCCACGATACCTATGATACCTATGATACCCATGATACCTATGATACCTATGATACCCATGATACCTATGATACCTATGATACCCATGATACCTATGATACCTATGATACCCATGATACCTATGATACCCATGATACCATGATACCTATGATACCCATGATACCCACGATACCTATGATACCTATGATACCTATGATACCTATGATACCCATGATACCTATGATACCCATGATACCTATGATACCCATGATACCATGATACCTATGATACCTATGATACCTATGATACCTATGATACCATTGACACCTATGATACCCATGATACCTATGATGTCCATGATACCTATGATACCATGATACCCATGATACCTATGATACCCATGATACCTATGATACCATGATACCCATGATACCATGATACCTATAATACCATGATACCCATGATACCTATGATACCTATGATACCCATGATACCCATGATACCTATGATACCATGATACCTATGATACCCATGATACCCATGATACCTATGATACCTCTGATACCCATGATACCTATGATACCCATGATACCTATGATACCTATGATACCTATGATACCCATGATACCCATGATAGCCATGATACCTATGATACCTATGATACCCACGATACCTATGATACCTATGATACCCATGATACCCATGATAGCCATGATACCTATGATACCTATGATACCAATGATACCGATGATACCTATGATACCTATGATACCCACGATACCTATGATACCCATGATACCCATGACACCTATGATACCTATGATATCTATGATACCCACGATACCTATGATACCCATGATACCATTGACACCTATGATACCCATGATACCTATGATGTCCATGATACCTATGATACCATGATACCCATGATACCTATGATACCCATGATACCTATGATACCATGATACCCATGATACCTATGATACCCATGATACCCATGATACCTATAATACCATGATACCCATGATACCTATGATACCTATGATACCATGATACCCATGATACCTATGATACCTATGATACCCATGATACCCATGATACCTATGATACCTCTGATACCCATGACACCTATGATACCCATGATACCTATGATACCTATGATACCCATGATACCCATGATAGCCATGATACCTATGATACCTATGATACCCACGATACCTATGATACCTATGATACCTATGATACCCATGATACCCATGATAGCCATGATACCTATGATACCTATGATACCAATGATACCGATGATACCCATGATACCTATGATACCCACGATACCTATGATACCCATGATACCCATGACACCTATGATACCTATGATATCTATGATACCTATGATACCTATGATACCCATGATACCAATGATACCTATGATACCTATGACACCTATGATACATCATCATCCAATATCATATCCATTTTGTTTTGTTTTTATGGCAGATTATGACGGAGAGTAAACGCTTTAATCCCAAGATGTTTCTGGATTTGTGAGATCTGATCTTATGCGCTTCTAGGTGCTAGTAGCCCAGTAGTTAAGTTTTCGCTCCTTATACTGAAGGTCTGAGTTTGATTACCCACATGTGTGAAACGTGTGAAACCAATTTCTGATGTCACCAATTGTGACACTACAAGTTTATTTCGCTGCTTTGAATTGCAACAAAACATTAATAGTCAATTTTGAGTTTATATGTCCGATAATACACCTGCTCTCTGGAACGCAGAATACTATTTGTCCTCCACCTCATGGTATGATAACTTACTTTGTTGTAAATCTACCAGTAAGAGCATAATTTGTAATTCTGCTATGTTGCCACACAATTCACTCATATATCAATGTCAAATAAGATCTATAAAGTGCCCAATCTTTGTCACATAATTTGACATAAACCTAATACTAAAAAGCCAATCGACAACACTGATGGTAGGTGCTGACGATCATGGAATCATTGTGGGAGCGATACCAATGTGCCTTTTCAAGAGAGCGAACATGCCATCATTTATACATATACATATATATATAAGATCGATCATACCAGGTCCATAACAGTTATGTTCAACTATTTGATCATGTATTAGTATATTGGCACATTCGACCTATTCCGTTTCATCGTAACCAATTTACAACATGATCAACAATGGTGTCCTTTCTAAGCCAAAAGAATATAAAAGTGAAGGATAACGACCATTTGACAAGGAATATATTATCTTCGACCATATAAGCATGGCTTGCTGTAAAATCCTTAATGCGAAAATGTCATAACATACATGAAATATGATCTATGTCGGGATGTTCTGAATAAAATGAGTATATTTGTTTTGTGTAAATCACAAAGACAAGCTGCAAATGTATTATATTTACATCCAGATGATGATGTATTGAACTTTATCAGTATGTATATAGACTTCCAGAATAGCATCCTTTGGGGCAATGTAAGGAGTTGGGTTTCTCAGTTGTTTTATCATAGCACTGGCGGTGTTGTCGACCATATAGAGGCACGTCGATCGTACTTAAGTACAGATACCCAAGATTCGATTTTGCAATAAAAATGCATATTATTGTCGCTATTATTAGACCAGTGGAGTTTAATCAATAATTATTCTACGTTATTTCAGATGCCGTTTAATCATTCTTGAAAACCGTAATCGGGCAAGACAGTGTCCGGAATATTAAAGAATAGATGACTGATTGAATTTATAAGAAATCAGCATCAATTTCTGAGAGATACATTTTTTCTTGTTTTCACAACGATTTGATCATTGACTTCACATTAATCACTTACGTGCCATCTAATAGCATTTAATACCCTGCATTTATGTAGCTTCCCGTCGATCCTATCACTCTCGTGAGAGCAATGTTGATCAAAACAGAATACATGGATAGCAGCTGTACAGCTATCTCGGGACGGGGATGTCACAGAGATACAGAAACTCATTAACCGCTAACCTGAGGTCAATGAACAATAAAAGATAATTGTTTGACCTTGTACCAAGTGAATTGATCATCATGTTTTAACTCTTTGTTCTCTGCTAACGGGACTGTCCTTAATGAATAAAATATACAATTATTCCGTTACGATTAATATGTTGTTTCTATTTGATAAGTATGGACATGGGAATATTAATTGTATGATGTTTATTTGATCATCGTTCGTCAGAAATAAAATAAATTGCATCAACATTATAAGAATTAAAATAATAATAACCTGGGAGTAGTCATTCGTGAACAGTTGCATTGTCTACGCTGATGGGAGAACGGAGATACTTAAATGGTGACCCAGATTATGCTACTGTTAATATACATGAATGTCAACACATTACTTTGAAAACCTATTTGACAGATGTTAGTGTCATATCAACTGCTACATGATACCCGATAGATGACATCGCAAGCAACATTTTAATGTCATGCCAAGATAACTATCATACTTTGTTATATTGTTTCCGTTGTATAGAAAACTGGTATCATATCGTTTCTAGTTTTAACAAAATCAGTAAATACGCTATCGTGTCACTGGATATTGTTGTCCATCACTTGATTGTCTGGTTTGTTTACAGACCGCTGTCGCGTGGCAGGAGTACTCCTGTGCGGTGTCAGGAAACAAACACTTATCACATTAAAATCGACTTTATTGTGCAAATTGTGTGAGTGGCGAGTGCTACCATTTGACGAACACCTGGTGTCATCAATCCAATGTGTTTTCCATTCATATATTTCACAGCTATTTTGCCTTTTTACCCATTGAAATTTGTTTCGGCAGATAATTCTCTGGCGTGGACGTTTTAAATATATTTTTACGATGTATGGAAGATAAGTGAATATTCTTGCAGTCAGCAATATGGAAACGATATCAGGACTGCCTGTAAATAATGGTTGATTTGGTTGCCGGCATAAGCAACGGGCCATAACTTCACAATACAATGACCCAGAACAGAACACTGTAACAACATGATCCTCACCGCACTCGGCTGTTACGACAAGCATGGGGTATTTTGCTGCCCCTGAAGCCTCACGGTGACGCAGAAAGGGCAGGGTGTCATTTATAAGGGGTACATAACCCACAGTGAAATGATTCTTGATGAAACTTCAATCTGACAATACAGAAGATGCAATCTCCTCGCATTAAATTGTTGTTTTTTACGTACGACTGATATGTTTAGGATTCTGAAAAGGACAAAGGTCTGAACCAGTCTTTTGAACTTCAAAAAACTGTGACATTAAGAACAATATATGTGATTTATCTATTAGCATAGGCAGGCAATCATGCCTGCAGCAATTGGAAGGAAGCACCGGTCTAGCCATTCTCTTTTCAAAAAAGAGTTTCGTTCTTTCAGTTGAAGGCAATTTGCAGGAACCTTGATGAAATTCCTACTGGAATGAAAAGTAAGCCTCACTCGATATCTCTATATTGATTAAAGAAACACCAAATTAACGACCGTCTTTCTACTAAGAACCTCTGAACGGCCTTCACTATCATTCCGTGACCTGTGTGGCACAATCGAACTAAACTTCGATTATGCCTTTAATTCAAATGTTGACTTGTCAAATACAGTGCCATGTTGTAACGTAATCAGATGTCAAACGTCATTGAGGGACTTAACCAAGGTGTTGCTGGTACACTGACCTAAATGAATAGCCTACAGCTTCTTTAATATCAGATTATGTACATTCTATATAATATTCGGCGCACATTAAACCATAATCGTAAACAAAAAATCTAATGGTAAAAAAACATGACTTAAATATCCAATCAGTGGCTACTTCATTAAATACAAAACGTCAACGCTAGATAATAACCAGTCTCGATTATCCACCGAAACCGATTCCATTGAGTGTACACGACAAAGTAGCGGTGAAAAGTGTTTATACATTGATCACAGAAAAGCAGTGATGACACCAGGTGTTCGCGAAAAGGGTAAGCATGTCCTACCCCACCGTTAGCACCCGCCACTCACATTATAATCAGACATCAAACTGGGGCTGTGTTTACATGATCGTTTCGTTTAGTTCAGTTGTAATGTGAGTGAGTGAGTTAGATTAAACGCCGCTCTGAACAGTTTTTAAGTAGATCACGCAGGTTGATTCTAAGAGGAAACCACGAAAAGTTGCTGGTCGGCTCTTTGACCACATTAGTGTAACCGACGTGTATGGTGAAGCCAAATCAAGAATTATTATCATGGCGAATCTTGGAGTCGAACCCCCATCATAGGATCTTGACACTGATGTAACTCTCCAAAATGAACCCCGGTCCCCAAGAAAGTGTATTGCTGGAGATATAAAAGTCAATAACGTTGGATAACGGAATTTAACATTCCAAACTGGCTTCCGCTGGGATACCGCTGCAATAAATTGCATCACAATGCTTAGCAGACTTCATCAGTTGCCATGGCGTCATAATCAAATGACATCACTTACGTTTCTGACCCTAAAGCTGGTTAGCTATACATTCTATACCCAAGATGCCGGTCATTTCTGTCTTTAGATATGTCAACAAGAGTCTATGCAAGTTTATAACTTTTACGTCGGCAAACCTCGGAGTTTTAAACTTTATCGGCTCCTGTAATATACTTGATATGAAAAGACACACGGTGGGATTCTCTGTATGCGGCCACCCAAGATATTCCTTAAATTGCAGGATTTTGATAGTCAACTAAAGCAAGCTCCGTCACCATATATTACTACTTTCTAAAGTCTTGAAAGGGGGTATTTCTGATTGCGTGTGTGAACATACATACATGCGTGTGTGCGTGTGTGGAATACGCTTCCATGTTTTATTGATGCATTTAATAAGTCACGTGATGACGAAGCTCTTCCGGGACCTGGCATAAAAAAACTCTCATCCCGAGATGAGTCATGCTTGACATATACATTTACCGTATTCACACTGATGACGAACATGACTTAGCTGACACCTAATGAAATGGGAGCCATCCATTTATATGTGGTGAAATGCAAACCGTACACGATACAACTAGGACTCATGATTGTTTTTCCCGCAACAAATGACCTATTGCCTTCACATGCATAAATTCCTAGAATACAAACATTAAAGACTTTTCCTCTTTTCATTTGCATGCCGGAGTCCTCATATCCTCGGTTCGAATCCCAGATTAGCCACGATTATGATTCTAGGTTTGTCAGCACTATAGCCGGGTTTAACCAAAGTGGTAAGCGTAAGACCTGCATCACTTCAGATTCCCTCCGAAAAAATGCCGACACGTACCTGGTGTAACCGAAATTCTGTACAAAGCTGTGTTAAACCAAACTCGAGCTCACTCACTCTCCAACGTTATGTAACGTTATCTGCCCAGAGCAATGTGTAAATTCTGACAGAATAACAATTTGTAAAATGAAGAAGTGTAACAATATGTTACAGAAAATGGTTATACTCTATGAGAAAATGTTGTTCCAGATTGTCAGGACAATGCTACGTAATTCAGAAGATTATTTAATTTATATATAACTTAATGATAGTTAACAACTTGAAAAAGAAATAAGTAACATATATGCATGAAGAGTTATAATATTATATTACATATTGTCAGATAATTGCAACATATTTAATATTGTAAAAACAATATGTTATACACGATCAGATAATTTATACATGATGCATTAAAATATCATAACCTTATGTTACATTTTTTCAGCACAATTGTGCATTTGGTAGGAATAAAAACTATAAATTAAAGTGTCAACACAAGTATGTTATTTTGTCAGATATTTGATAATTATCACATAAATTGTCAGTACAAATTGTAACAAAATGTAATTTGATCAAATATTACCAACGTTATCTAGGCTGAAAACAGTCGCCGAAACACTACAAACAACTATGATACCCGTATCAAATACATCACCATCGAACAACCATTTCTAGTTTAATTCATTTAACAAACATCAAACACGGGTGTATTCTTTCTTTTTCCTGGCATTTTATAGTACAAGAAGATTGTAATATTCTCGAAACAGGTTACAAAGGTCCACAAAGGTTTGTGTTTATAATGGTACATTGCATTTGTAAACCGTTTATTCATTAGCAGACATGTCACATATTGACAATCAGTGGTCGTAAATGCTTTCCATTCACGTATGAGCGAGAAAGGACCAGACGCTCTTAAAGTTTGAAGCCAATTACTCCAATCTGAACGTGGCACTGTCCCCGCCAGTGCTTTTAACAACCATCGCTGTGCCTGTATATTTTGACAAGGCCAGAGC
This sequence comes from Haliotis cracherodii, assembly GCF_022045235.1. Taxonomy (NCBI): domain Eukaryota; kingdom Metazoa; phylum Mollusca; class Gastropoda; order Lepetellida; family Haliotidae; genus Haliotis; species Haliotis cracherodii. The sequence continues at coordinate 32,421,963 of NW_027266341.1, forward strand.
CTAAAATCCAACACTTAGACACTACTCGACAGGTAATATCGTTAACATTCACAAATCTAATTGCCCAGAACCAGAATTGAGGCTGAACTCTCTGGAGAGCCAGTGTCTTTTAACGCTAAGGAACATCCCTTCGTCATAAAGTTAAACAACTTGCGTTCACAGTCAATTGGTATTTTTTTTAATGAAGAGTTCCTTTTAGAACGTTTTAAAAAAGTTTGTTTCAAAAGGGTTTTCTAACTTTTACACCGGTGTTAATAGGAATAGCTGTCAACATTTAAGCAATGAAGATGAAAGGGTAGTGACAGTGTGCTGGAGTTATTTCACCGAAACACGACACATAGATTATACTTTACTTTAAACAATATTGCCACTTTAGATGGGTTTTTTTTACGTGATCCATCTATAAATACCAATAAAAAGAGTAACTCTTCATTAGCTGTCCGATAAGAAGGACATATAACAAGATTACTGGCAAAAGACAAATTTGTCATTTTCAAAACAGCTTGTTTGCATAGAGCCTTTCCAAACTGAAATCCGGTTACTATTCTTTTCAGGTGCATATTCATTTTTTGTGTTATTAAAGCGAAACGCTTCCCCGAGCCTTTTGAAAATATCCTACTTGACAAATAGGATTCATCAATCATATTTACTGGTTTTCTGTCAGTAGGCCAATGCAATCACTTATGCCACCGAACGTATATTTTTATTGTAAATACCATTGACGTGTCCACTGTTTCAGGTCAATGTATTCATTTCTTACCTTCATTTTAATTTCTTATACTAAGCTATTTAGTGGAATCAAGTCAGCATAGGTAACTGAGGTATACATACTAAGTTGTGTAGTTATTACTTAATGACAACACGTATCTCAACAGTTAACTGAAGTTAAATAGTGTCAAATAGTTGGAAAACTTTCTTTCCCCTCTAAAGTTAAAACGCTTATGATGAACGTATTTATAGCAATACTTTACGCCCAACGCCATTCCTTCAGATCAGAACATGTTCGATAAGCCCTTTCCTCTACATAAAAAGTACGGTTGAAATGTTCATTACCAAGGTGCTTAATGCTAATTTCATGCATACACACCCTTAAGTTCATGATCCCTACTTGTACTTTACATATGTGGTAATCAATACCTGCAATCCAATGCTTTCGGAAGGCTCTAACCAATATTCTTCCACTCCATTGCCCTAATATTGACCATGCCAATGTCACGGGAGACCTAAATTCACCAGACTCTCTGTAAACCATGCCAAGTGCTTCAGATTGAGACAGCTGGCCGCTGTGACCTGTGCCGAGAGATATTATAGTACATGAGGCACGAGCAGAATCGACCATAGTCGCCACATCAACATCTCTTTGGCCTCAAATGCTTCTCTCCTTATTTCTACTGTAGAACTTGCAAATCACATTTCAAAAAATGTTTTTATTAAAAAAATACGTTATCGATCACAACAGATCAATGTTCCGTTCCGGACTCTGTGATTAGCTCGACATTTGTCATTCTTCAAAACAGATATTAAGTACGCCTTCTTTATTGTCTGGCTGTGACACAAGATGAAGCCTACTGTTGCTGACAATACTGTGTTGACTGTTAATATTCACTGACAAGGCAAGCTGTTTGATATACGATGCCACGGAGACAGGTCATTGGTCGAATTCCGTTATTGTTGGGGAGATAATGACTATTTAGTTCTTGACCTGATTCCACATGTGTTTGGGTGTCCGTATTTACTGTTGGTTATCAGCTCCGGAAGCTCAGGAACTGGGTTCCAGCTCCACGAGACCAATTACACACCAAACTAATTTGATTAGTTATCAGCTATGACTTAAGTACCACCATAACATCAACGGTCAAGGATGTACGATGTTTAATAATTAAGGCATTTGTTCCTGTTGTAACAAGGATCTAACGCCCTATTATCGATATCCTATTTAAATCATATTTAGAACACTTGACTGGTTATTCTCTTGCATTGACAATATACATTGTCATCATTGCCAGTTAACCGGCCAATACAATGGATAATGGTGATCATGCATTCTTTTGTAATCGTGAAAAATTAAAGTTATTTATCCTCATTTTCAATATTACCTACCGATATTTCAATTCGATTCAACATGCAGATCCTGCTATAGTACATTGCAGGTAATAATATAAATCACGCCGCTGGGACACTGCAATGGACTGCTACATGGGGAAGATATTAAGCAGTCTAGGCATGTGTAAGAGTTGTCAGAGAGGCCGGGACATGTGTTCCCCTGGTGTTTGCTTAAGTCAGGGAGCAACAGAGACATGGAACAATTGATTTTCTTCGTTCTCACTGTAAGGGATTGCCGTGTAGACGTTAAGTTAGACCAGCCTACGATAGTATTCTGAGTTAAAACACGACACTGCCTTGTCCGTATGGAATGAACACGTGGGCATTTCAAGCGCTGAGAAACTGACTAATGTCAATTAATCATATATAACGAACCTATAATCACCAGGTTTCTATTATGATTGATGTCTCGGAATGAAACGTGTGAGAGATACGCTTGCAATGAGGTAGTAAGGTTAAGAATAACAGTGATGGCTTACCTGAAATGAATGCAGAGAGAAACCACTGACAACAGGAGGTCCATTATCGTTGATGAAATCAATTGGGATGTATCTGGAGTCCTGTGTTACAATTGTGCCGTGTAGGCGCTATGCTTGACTACTAGACTTGTTCTTCCCAGCTGAGCAAGCGATGGTGCAACTGACAGGTTGTATTGGATGTATATAGCAGTCACTCGGCTAGGGGGAGCACTGATTCAGGCGGCGTGACTCGTACTCTTTTATTGTTGTTAGCTTGTCAATAACATCGGCGGTTGATTCCGTTGACTTGGTGAGGGTAATTGCCAAAGAAGGCCTTGAGGCAAGTCTTTGGTTCCAGAATAGGAAGGAACCATGAGGAGACTAGAAGCATGTAGCACGCGGCACGTGCTTAAATACAACATGGATCCTCATTGGTTCTAACTCTATAGCTGTGACCACGTGACGCGGAAGTGGAGCGCTCTGACATCAATCACGTGTGTTGGCACTTTCCCATCAATCTTGCCTCTCCGATCAACCAATTGTCAACACAGAACTGCAAAGGGAAGCAATGCAAGCTCATGACTTGGGCGAGCTCATAGTCCGAATCCTACAGGGGAGAACATAACCGATTGACTGCTTTTGAAAAGCTCTGCCCGTCCCGACAAATCAAGATATTTGATCAAAGTTCCAATTAATTTGAAGAGGTTCACCATGAGGAATATTAAAAGTTTGAGGTAAATTTGATTTATGGCTGAATAGTATTGCCAAACGAAGATTCGAATAGTGAGGGTAACCGTTTTTGCTTTAGCGGAGTTTTTCTTTTACCAAATTAATTATTCTATATTATATTCCATTGACAGTTCTTCCTCGGATACACTTCTCAGATGCTTCGACCCATAGAAAACAGCGACCAGTTAATGGTACCAAGCCTTTTATAGACATCGTCATGAAACAGGGGCTTACTGGTGCTAAAGAAATCGTTTTTAAGCCAAGACTTGGCGCCTTCCCTGCAAAAAGGAGTTAATTTTATAATTATTGGAATTTCTAATCGCCGTTTTGCCGCATGTTCAATACAAATACTGGTAATGATACGTGAAGTTATGGAAAATTAGATATATTGATTTGATGAGAGGTACTGATAAATGTAGCCATGGGATAAATAGGTGTCAGGGCGAGGATGGAGAGAGTTGCGAAGTGAGTCAGAAGAGAAATCTGGAAACTTTAAAAGAAAACTTTCATTATCTTCAAAACAACGTTGCAGGATGGTGAAGCAAAAACAACCGATCACATAATGGCGAAAGTATGACAATAATATAATAGTTTGGCCTAAAAACCATAACTTATGAGAAAGTAAAATGGAAATGTATTTTACACAAATTGGAAGTTGACAGTTTTCTATCCCCGTTTTTGCCTGAATTTGAAGTGGATTGTGAACTACATTATCATATATTTCCAGTTGAGAAGTTTGCAATATTAAAGAAACAAAGTTAATATAGGCCATACATGAATATACTCCGACTGTTTTCTTTATTTTAAGATAATCGTTTTTCTTAATTGGAAATTGCAAAAACTATACGTAATCCCATAAACGTATGAACAAATGTAATGATGTGTCTTCCCGCTTCTATAATCTATCTGCAGCATGCGCTTTCTATGACAAACTTTAACTTTTCAAACTGAAGAAACTCGAAAGCAAATTCAAATGTTGATATTTTTAAAACTGGTAAACATACATTCTTACATTGAAATATCTTTTCACCAGCTTTTACAATTTTTGTGAAGATATTTTCAACGTTTGCAAGACGTTTTGAGTATTTATCAGACTCTCAGACGCCATCTTAAAAACTTGTATTCATATCTGTTCATTTTGCCATTACGAAATTCATTCCAAACTAATCTCATTTGTTAGTTCGTATTTTTCGTTTAATAAAATCAGTATCAAATTATTATGTTTTAAATTGAGAAGCAAATCAGAAGAACTGACTTTTGATCCAATCCTTTCCAGATCCACATCAAAACTTTCTCCATCCCACTTGCATATTTTTCAAAATATACAGAAAAAAAATAAAAAATAAAAGCAATTCGAAAATTGTTTCGATGAGATGCATTTTGGAAAAAACAGGAAATGTATTCACCATGAAATTAGATTTGCTTCTATGATTCCTTGGGTGGATTGGGAAAGATTTCAAAAGGGATTGACACTGGTATTGGATTTTACTGCTTATAGAGACAGAAAACCCTTCGCCGTTGGGCAAAATCCATTGCTGATTCAATGCCCCTTTAATGAAGAGCACTCCCCGAACCTTATAATCTGTCAGCGAAGCTGTTTGGTATAGAATATGTCCTGAATACACCTTTGTTTGTATAACCTATAACAGAATACTAATGCCTTGATATTTGATCAAACACTTATGACGCTAGACCCTTAAGCTAAGCCACCTCCTGCCATCCTAGCAATGGACTTGTGTGTGATTGTAATTATCGCTGTAGTGCTCTAACATCTTCCAAACATAGCTTATTTACAGGCTTGGTTTCGACCGTTACTGACGAAGTTGTAGCCATAAACATGTCAAATGCATTGAACATTAGTGACAGACAGTAACAAGAGAGGTCTTGGTAGAGTTATCAGGCAGTGTGAAACCACAAACACTGTAATACTGTCCTCCGCTGGAGAAGACTTGATACGACCCTTGCGTTTTCCTTAACTCGCAATTACTGTCAGGAGGGAGGGCATAAATGGAATTGTCGATGAGTACAGGAATGTCCTCCGTAGTGTTCTACTTAATGTGTGGTTGTGAAATAGAGTATATACCACAATCAAAGATCTTCTATTTTTTATGTAGTTAATTCGTTTCATGGCCTGCACATGTCCAACGCATTGCAGATGCATTTCCTTAGGTACATGGTTGTAACCGTGACGTTTGTAACATGTTACATGCTCTAAAATATGCATGCACAAATGATTGAATTTATGACATTCGTCAGGTTGTAATAGAAAGAGCCAAAACCCTTTCCACAATCATCAAACATGTCTTCTTATAGCAGAGTTCATTGTACGATTTCGGCTATACCATGTGTATATATTTCTAAATAACTATCAAATTGTTATTATTCCAGGTGTTCGAGAAGGGTATCCTGTCCCACTGATGGCATCCGTCACAAACATATCCAAAGCAAGTCAACCGTTCACATGAAAAAAAACCGGTAACACATACCAAACGAAGTTTTCAAGAACATTTCCATATAATGTAGAAAATGGTTTCTGTATAAAAAGATGAGATACCCTCAAGAACACATATGCAGATCCACAGCTACAACTTACAGGATGAATACTCAGACTGGTCATCACTGAACGAAGCAAATAGATGGTGTACTGATGGATTTATTACTGAGTACACCTCGGCTTATGTCTGTCTAAAGTACATAACTCACCAAGTTAGGACAGTCGGGGTAAAAGCTTCTTGTCTCTATACACTGGGGCGTCGTTCATTCATGTTACAGTGGAGCGCCCGAATCAGTGCCTGGCAATAATTCTCTTAAGTTGATAAATGTATGTATTTCATATTGTTCAATGTATCTTACGTGTGCTCCCTTCGTATGCATGATCCACCATGTTTCCGGAATTGGGTTAGACGTTGGGGTGAACCATATTTCTGTTGGATCATGGTCTGTCAGTTTAGAGTTGAGGTAAAGCCAAACACTATAGACATTGTAGATGTTTCAGTATTGGCCTTCCCTGGTCCAGACAAACCAAGGTTGACAATCGAGACGGAATTGGGATTCGAACCAACGAAAGGCGGATCCTGGAATATACGTTTTACATTCCTCAATAGACGGATCATAAACATAGAAATGTGTATATCGCTTATTGTTATTTATGAAGGGCATAGTTGACCAGTCGTCTGAAGCGCTGCAAGTCGATGTGCTTCCCTGAGTAACCTGGGACCTGCGAGAAACGTATGATCGAGGTTTCGAATTCTCACTGTGTTTCTGTGTGGTCAGGTTCGCTGACTTTGATGCATGTTATCGTATTCCAATTGCGTAGATTGATGCTCATGATGCCAATCACTGGAATGTCTGGTCCAGACTCGATTATTTACAGACCGCCGTCATATAGCTGGAATGACGAGTACGGTTTTAAACAACAAACACACAAGCAGCCAGACTTTATTAAATTAGGCTGATGTATCGTGATTTAATTGAAATACTATCCAAAGCGACGTTAAACAAACTGATTATTCCTGAGCAAATGCCATTTCTGCATAGACATTCTTTTTAAGTTAATCTAAAGCCGATGATCTTTCAGAATTGTAATCGCTCATTGCACGAAACCATCCTAACCTTCATGAATAGTTTCATGATGAGAACTGAGCGGACAGCTGAGTGAGAAACACGTCTACCTATGTTCCCTCGGGTTAAATCTGCCATGATGTCGTGTGCTGTTGCTGTCGACGTTAATGCGAACTACAGCCGCACAGTGGAAGCCTGACAAGGGCTACATTTACCTCAGCAAATGTTGATGTCGGTAAGATATCATAAACCCCATGGGCACAAAGTGTCTGTTTAAATGTCACATAGTCTCCAGACTGTATATTAAACTAAACTTTGCTTTATCCTAGGAATTCAGTTTCTCCAGCATGTTGTTATGTGTACTTTATATTTCATTTTTTTATTCATTGTTTTAATTTTTTTAAACACAACGTTTTAGCGAGCACGGAGGGCTTAATGCACTCAAGCTACCTTTGCAGATCGGACAGGACCCGCTAATCGTTAGTTCCAATCCCAAATTCATCGCAATTATGAATTTGGTGTATCAACACCATAAACACCTGTCATTCTAGACGTAAAATTCTAGTTTTGCATACTCACACACATCTTTACTGTTCCATCACTCAGTTCAGTAATAATTACTTTAACCGTCCATGTTTACTAGCAATAACTGCGATGCAAGTCCGACATGGGTGCTGGTCATGTCGGCGTTAGAAAGACACTCATTGTCCCTCTTCCCTTGAAAGATGTCATTACTGTCAAAATATTGATTTATGATACAGGAACAGGGAAATGAAAGCATTGTTATTCTCATAATGTTCCTGCATCGATATTATTTTTAGACGTATAAAATAAAGTATCGGTAAATACATTGCAAATATTCCCTATGTGCAGTGGTTTGGAAAAAGTTACTTTTATGTTTGAGGACAGCCCTGACAATTCCTTTCTTGTTGTGTATTACAGAGTACATATGTACAGATAGCTGTAAATAAAAATATTGATTTAATAACCTAAAACCGAATTCAAGTAAACGAGTACAAAACCCCACCTTACAATACTGCAGAGATGCAGTTCTTGTTGGGAAAGTAGATGTTCCAGAGTGAGTTGGTGAGCTTGGTTTAACGCCTTTGTAAACAGTTTTCATTTATATTCCTCAGTGTCAGTTTAGGAATACTTGATGTGATGTAGATATCAGACGTTACCATTTTGGTGAAATACCCGAGCACGGTAATGGTGCTGACAAATCTGGAAACATAATAAGGGCGAAATGGTATTCGAACCAGTTACCATAGGTTTCTAGCACACTTAAGGGACGCTACTTTGCACAACGAACTGCTGCGCCTTAGGCGACTGGGCCAACCATGCCCCAAATATATTCCAGATGAAGTGATGTTTCTTAGACGACTGGGCCAACCATGCCCCAAATATATTCAAGATGAAGTGATGTTTCTTAGACGACTGGGCCAACCATGCCCCAAATATATTCCAGATGAAGTGATGTTTCTTAGACGACTGGGCCAACCATGCCCCCGATATATTCCAGAAGAAGTGATGTTTCTTAGACGACTGGGCCAACCATGCCCCCGATATATTCCAGAAGAAGTGATGTTTCTTAGACGACTGGGCCAACCATGCCCCAAATATATTCCAGAAGAAGTGATGTTTCTTAGTGGCCTTCTGTAGAAGCTTCGAAGCTTGTTCATTTTCTATCACCATTTTATATAGGCAAAGATGTCTTTCTTGAGGGAATTGAGAAAGTATAAGAGCCAACAGACACCATAAGAAAGGGATCGATTTTATATTACACACAACTATATATTTCTGCCTGACGAGACACTGCCCAGATATGTTGTTTGAAAAAAGCATGTATATCTAAAATCGTCTTAGAGGTACCCATGGCCGTTAAGCAATAACTTATGCAAACAAGTCGTCGGTGACATCGTTGTAATAGACAGTTATTGTGTATGAAGAATGGCAGACTTTACAAAAAGGAATTAATATATAATAATACGAATACTGAAAGACTACACATGGCTTCACAACGTTCTCTTTGTATTTAAATTACTCGCGATATATTTATCATGTTGCAAATTGAAAAGTTAGAATTGTTTTTGGTGAATTGCAGCGTTAATAATCAGTACTTGCAGAATTTCTGCACAACGGTTTTCTGTGCGCCAGCGCATTATTCCGTTTCGAGGTGTCGCGTTAAAAAGCAAGCTCATTTATACATTTAATAGAGTCATTTGTAGAGGACTAATGTCTTTCTCAAATAATTGAGGTTCCGCTGGAAACATGACGCCTAATCTAACGAATTATGAACTATCAGTTCCGGTGAAAATAATGTACCAAGTTTGAAGTAATTACACAGTATCCTTAGTTATCGAATGTGAAGAGGAAACACGACACCAGCTAGTTTAAGCTAAAATAAAACAGGGCAGTGTGTATTAAGTGTTCAGCGTAACCATAGTTTCAAAGTGTAGGGATTCACTCAAAGGGAAGTGTGTAGTGAGGGTAGAGATGAATGACTAAACATAGAAAAATGTTGTTTTCTGATTCTGTTTATTTGTTGTTTAACGCCACACTCAGCAATATGCCAGCTATATGACGCCGGTCTGTAAAAAATAAGTCTGAACCAGACAATCCAGTGATTGACAACATGATCGTCGACCAACGGAAATGGGATAAGATGATATGCATCAACCGAGTCAGCGATCCCGACCACCCACCCGATGCCGTTAGTCGCCTCTTACGACAAGCATGGGTTGCTGAGTCAGAACATGGTATCTGAGTGTGTGTGTGTGGGGGGGGGGGGGGGGGGGGGAGGGGGGTGTGTGTATTAGTCCGCCCTAGTAAAAGCAGATGCACACGCACGCACACAAACTCACACGTACGTGCACGTCGCAATATAAGTGCAACAATCTTGGTCAAGTTGAACCCCATTTAACCTCACCTAATAATACGCCCACTTTTCAGTGACCAATCTTGAAGCAGTTTCATTGCAAATCTGGTTGGTGCAAGCATCTTTAACGCCCATTTCAAATTGAATAAAATGTAATTGCCTATCTATAGCGGAAAACTTCGTAGACTTTGAACATTTCAAGGCCAAACTGGTAATTCCACATTCGGTATAAAGTCTTCTTTTTAATGAATCAAGCCGTGGTGATCAAACAAAACGACAGAGGAGTTATCTACCCTTAACACAACCGCCTCCAGTAAGATAAAAAGAGTGATTGCAAGGTAATCAGAGCCTCCGGCCACTGAGTCTCTCTGACGCAATACAGTTTGGCTAGACCCAGAAAATAATATTGTAACTTAACTTAGAATGTTTATCCCATACGTTAGACTATCCAATAATATCGTTTAAACTCTTCTGATGTAGAAAACATAGAACAATTTTTTTTCCAAATTGTTTGAAAAAAACACAAAGTGTATAATTAATCTATCACCTCGAGGAAAATTATACTTTTGTGCTATTCTGCGTGTTTCTGAATATTATAAAGCAAATCCACAAAAGGCTTGTTTCATCAGCTTAAACATAATTATAAAGACATGAAACGGAACTGTTCAATATTAGGGTAGTCATAAACACATGCTAAGGCAAGTCAACTGCTCACCTAAAAAGAGTGGGAACATGTGGTAAGTAAAAAAATGGGAATCATTTTTGTCACTGAAAATAACCCTGTCCCCGACTTTCCATACTCGAATCTCCTATTGGGACATAATGACAATAACATCCCACAAAAATAACTCCTGCCACACAGCAGTGAATTCTGATTGCTTTTTATCACATTATTGTGGCTGATTCAGATTTATGCAGTGCATTTCAGTATAATAGTCCTGATTTAGATATTGCAAATTAATTCTCACTTAACCGTTTCCCTTTAAATGGTTTGTGATATGTGTTCTCTCTTGGCCTATGTTTTACATGAAAGCTTTGACAAACTGTGTGATCTGATCTAGTTCAATATAACCTTCTTATACACACATTTAGTATTCCCCCTCCACATCATCAATGCTAAACGGAGTTTTTACCTTTCTAAATAATGTTGCCACCATTTAAGGCCGACTCTTCCGAAATATTAACATATTATTAAACCGCCAATATGTTCCATTCACATATAAAACGACACTAAATAGATATATTAGTCATACAATACCAATAATGTAAGGTTTTGATAATAAAATGGAAATATCATCTTTATCTGAAACCCCCTCAAGTGTGGAAATTCGTACATTGCAACGCTTAATGATTCACATCTGCATCAGAAAACCATTTGCAAGTTACAATATTTCGCATTAAATGCTAACGACCGCCATATGAAGACAGTTTAAGACCTTAATACATTGAACAGTTTTACTCTTCGGTCTTTATTGGCGGGTCCTACTCACAGAGAGAGACCACTTGTGTCGATGACGTCCTGAACCCAACCGTCAAACATCCGATTGCGAGGGTGAAACGCGTAGTAATACTACCATGCCGACTAACGGTACCACGACTGTGCAATAGCACTTTCAGGCACTACGTTTTCAGTGAATGCTAAATACCGGTAATAGAGGCATTCTTTTGTTAAATTATTCCTCACTACCATGGTGAGCCCCTGTACAGTTCCATCCTTTCACTGGCTCGGTGCTCTCCCGCATCTTCCGGGCTGATCTAATCAAAGACGAAATTCATGAAGTGATTTAATAATGTCTAGAAATCTCCAGCGAATTGAAGTCACAAGGAAATTGCGTTTCAAGTTAGGGACTGGAAGTCTGTCGCCACAGTATGTTATTTGAACCGTCAACGGTTGTGCTGGGGAAGAAATCAGGGGAGGCAACTCATGCCGGGTTAATTGCCTTCTTTACCAAACATCAAGTATTTTTCAAACTCCTGATATTGGTGCTCTGTTATCATTATCATAGGTTATCCTCGGTGAATACAAGACCATTCAGGAGGGTGTGAGTTGGATTGAAGATTTAAAGCGAACAAATATTAGGAAGAACTATCGCACTATGTTTCAGCTGAACGATTTTACTGTGAGCTGTTTTGAGCACGGGCTGTGCTGCTGAGATACCGTTAACTTTGAAGTAACATTTCATCTATAAAAATTAAATATTCTTTCATCGTCTATTGAATACATAAACCTATTAAACGCATCAATATTTCTGTTTCAGATTACGAACAAATATAACATATGGCGTTTCGTAGTTGAAAAGATATTTCTGAATGGAATTTTTTTTCCGTTCCGCATTCACACCGTAAGGCAAAATAAGTTGAAATGCAGTGCATGATATTGTGTCCAGATATTCTGAGCGTAGAGTCTACAGTAATATTACTTAGATATGCATGTGTAGATGCACCACAGCTGAAGTAACGTTGTTTTGATTAATATCAAGCAAACATGCAGGTCAATTTTACCGTCCCAATCATCTGGTATTCATGGAATAAACCTTGCATGTCTAACATTCAATTTGGTATGCGTACGTTTTTCTATTAGCATACATTGTTCTCATTAATAACGCAGTTGGATTTTGGGAATACTTATTTGATATGCTACATTAATGCAAAGTTGATAACATAGGTTTCGGTAAGCTTAATCCATTCATGAACGGCACAACACATTGGGATTGAATACACACGCGAATGGAATCGTATTATTTAGCTTGTGGTAGGCAGTTTGAATAATTATGCTAGAGCTCCAGCATCAGTACTATACGGGAGTGCCTGAAAACTTTTTAGACTCACGACGAAAACTGTATAGTGCATCCATAACAGTTTGCATGGATTAAGTACAATACTTTTCTGCTTACATGAAGCATTTGAACCAAATACACAACCAGCCAGCATATTACTGCAGTTGGCTAGGTATTCTTTGTTGATGTAAATAAACAATAATTTGCTACCTCGCTCTTCTGAAACATCTCCAAATGAAAAGGATAACCCACAATGTCATCCATGCGGACAAAGTGTCAACGTTAAGGCATGCTCGTCCTTCCTTTGCCTCTGTTAAGAGGTTGGCAAGAGGGGAGGAGAGAGACTCAAAGATGATCCAAGATCAGGAAGATCTTCAATTGCCACCAATTAGAGAAATGTTGATAAAATACATGATATGATTATGGATGATCGACGACGCACAGCACGTCATATAGCCAATACAGTAGGCACAACTGCAGTCCATCATAGTCAGGCTCAAAAAATTTCAACCACCCCTTGGACCATTTTCTTGGAATGTAGCCACTTAAAATTTCGATCACAAGACATAACGACTCACGAGGACCAGTCTCTACACTTGAGCAAGACATCTTTCAAAAGCGTGAGAATATAAACGTATGCGAAACAATACAGTCGTTTTGGGGTAATCTTTCCAAAAGATGGGGACCCGATATCAATAGATAACCATTAATACTAGCTGTGTATAAAAACATGAAAGCTTCGATTTCACGATCATCTTTCCGCGACACCATCTTGTTTGATCATTCAACTTTGTAAACCAGACAGTAAATCTGACGGGTGTTCGATGACAAAACAAAGCACAAATAGCATTGCCCACCGTGTTGGAAATGTGGTAGTTCACTTCACGTCTGGGTGCTATGATTGTAAAGGTGTCTGGGAATGACCGCTCCTTTGTGGATAGATGCAAGGCTTCTAACGCCACGTTATCACAATTAAACACCGCTGGGTAGAAACCATTGCCGCGGATCATGAATGACACTATGACTAACTTTTATTAAAATTCTTTGTGGAATTGTCGCATTGGTGAGCGTATTATTCATTGCACGTTGTTATAGCAATGTCCTTCAAGGAGCGTTGTTTGGTGTTATCTTGAAAATATTTTACATGTTGAAAATTAACTTTGAAATACTACCTCATGGGCACCATGATCAAGGCTAGACGTGCTCAATGTCAGGAATCATAAAATGCTCTTGTTGTAATCGGAGTAATCGCATTATATAAAACAAACTCACGGTAATCATAAAAGGCTGGAATTGTTATTCTGTTTGATAATGTACAACGATGATGTTGGGTAATGTACACATGTGGTTCTTTGATGTGATGGAATTGATTTCAGAAACGCGTTAGCCATGCACACGGGCTATTCAGTAGTTTTGGTTATGTTAATCATACGGAAAGATTCTAAATTAAATTCAAAAGATGAGTTTCAGAGGATATAAGCCACAACGAACGTCAATTTACATTGTAATTAAAGTCTGAAATAGCTTTATGTTCACCGCCTCGTAACGAATTCCTTTAAAACATTCATCTATACACATTTGTTGATTTCGCCAATAATGTTACACGCGAACCTTTTGGTTTGCTGAAGATGTTAAGTGATCTAACACATTCTATATTCTTTAAGAGAAAATAAGCCAACGCATCACTGCAATGCATAAACGTTCAGGATCTGTAAAAACATGTCTTCCTTTCTACAAGTTATAGCAAATGGGATTATAATGGAATGAACCTGAAGTTTCAATATGGACATGTTAAGAAGATGCATTAGGTACTAAAAGCAATTTAGCCATATTTAAATAACGTAAAAAAATTAAACTCAAATACTGCGAGGACTGAAATGCATGTCAAGTCATTATACGCCCAAGTGTAGAAACTTTCGACCACAACATCATTACCGTTGTCTCGAAACAGCATGGTTCAAGTCAATACTGACTTGGCGATGGCAGCGAAACCGAAAAATGATTTTTTTTCCGAAAACACTTTCTTCTTTTGATAACATATATTTCGATAGATCACTGACACATGCGCATATGTAATGTGCTATATACTCTGCGGAACTAGGAGAACCATTTTTTGCGAAACACTTTGTTCATTAAAGGGTTTTGTAATTCTCCCTTTGATATAGATATGATGAAAGGACCCTGCCTTCCTTGCATTTATTTTGGGAAGTGGGCAAAACGTAACCGTTTAATCTAGAGGAGGTCAATCTGCATGTAACGTAACTTATTGCGAGCCCCCATCCCCTCGCATCTGCTCATCCCTAAAGCCTGAAGGAAATTGAAATCTGTGATGGTCTTTTAAATCGTGGATCAGTAAAAGAGCCAATCTCTTTCAGCGGACAAGAAATTAGCAAAGGGTAGTATATCTCTTACGCCTCAATTGACAAATTAGACTACATTTTTTTCAACAAGAATTGAATGACCTCAGACAACTGAGGTCGAGTATTCAATTTGTGTCGCGTAGTGAAGAAGAAGGAAAATTAATCTTAAGTTGAACCTCTACGTGTGCTAAGAAATTAGGATCCTCTGGATTTCGTTACAATGCCATTAAGCATGATTGATGGACCGAATCTGAATATGTAATACAGTTCAAACGCTAGTAGGTGTTTTTGTACGGCGAAGGATGCCATTGAAAACAAATACATTCCTTGTCCAGACATCAATCTTGGGATATTCCAGACAATCGCTGACTAGCTTTATCAAATCAAATGAAAATTCCAAACATGTCTATTACTCAATCGTAATTCTTCAGACAAGGAGGTAACAGACTTGCGTTTGATTGTATTTTCGGTGTTTATATACGCGAGAGCATATCTTGCTTCTGATCTAGAGTGGAGTTATCTTACCCTTTACTGACACCGTGTGCAGCACTGGCACCATAGCCATCAAATAGTTAAACCATAGAGTACCAGTGGAATGTCATTAACCCAGACAGTACCGTTACATGTGAAGTAGTTGGCATTTATTTATTGCCGGATAAACGAATCATTGCATTGTGTAATGCATAATGCCTTTTGTGCAATTTATAGGGACCAATATATGGGCGGATAGATGATAGGAATTAGAGTATGTTGACCCGTACACGAATACCTGGTGTCAACTATACTTCTCTCTCTCTCTCTCTCTCTCTCTCTCTCTCTCTCTCTCTCTCTCTCTCTCTCTCTCTCTCTCTCTCTCTCTCTTGTAGGGCTAGCCCACTGATATACAATGCCACAGTTTAACGACTAGTGATACGACTAGAATAACTCTAAATCGTTATTGTTTTTAAAAAAAACCAGGTTTTTATCTGTTGTTTAATGGACTCAAGCTTGTAATGATCGAATGTGAATCACACAAACCTGTGATTGATAGCATAAGCAAAGTGCTACACAGTCGGGGTAGCCTGACACACAATCAGCCAAGTTAAAGATCTTTACCACCCGACCCATATTGTCGCCTCCTAACGTCAAGCATACATTACTATGGACCTATTCTATTACGGAATTCCTACGGGGGGGTTGATCGAACTAAGTCACCGCTTAGGTCATATGTGAAATGGCATGATTTATCAGAAGAACGCTATAAATGTAGAACGGACAATAAGAACAACACTATATGGTTGTAAGAATGTCCCCGATGACTATCGCAGGTGTTGATTGTTGGGCTGATGACACGTTTTATAACATGGTTCACTTCAGATTAACACTAAAGGGTCATCTGACTATGAATAATGCAGGCATGCCTATAGGACCAAGGTAGAATGTGGTTTGGAAGTCCTAAGACAGATCATATGCTGACCGAACAGTCCACCGTTTTAGGACTTCCTTTATTGAATTGAGATCAGCTGGGGCAAGCGTCTGGCAAATCACTAAATGCCAACATCTCGCACTTTAACCCAATGGGATGTTCGCTGATGGAGCGCATTGACCTTATCAAGTGTATTACACTAATCGCATGCAGCAATCGATGTTTTGGTGCACTTTTGTTGCTACTGTTTTGTGAAGTTTATACTCACACCCAGAAGAGGTCTCTTTTCTAATTTCAACTTAACACAAAATCTGACATGATATGTCCCTTTCATCAGTATTCATGTCATGTTATGAGTTTTGACTTCTACCATTTGTTCCCATGTGACAACTGGACTTGCATTTGTATGCGTTTGAGCCATGATGGAGAGGGATATGTGCTTATGATATAGTCCGATCATACAATAGTCTCTGCTTTTAGGGGAGATTTCTTATGACTAGGGAAAGGATTTTGTCGCTTTCTCATTGAAGCGTATCGTTTCGATGCAGCGCGTAAGCTTGTTTTCATTACCACCATTAAAACACCTTGGACACGCTCCACGTATTTCGTCATAGCCAAAAATAGCAAAAGCGCCTTCACAGGTGAGGTGAGGTGGAGTGAAATGGGCTTTAACGTCGAGTTCACAGCGTATATAGCGAGGTGCATGCACGTGTGTGTGTGTGTGTGTGTGTGTGTGTGTGTGGATGCTTGTACTGGTCCGGACTTAAACCCAATTCACTCACTGACTTACAGGGTTAGCCCATTTAGATAGCATGCCGCAATTTAACATGAATACCCCACGCATACGCACTATACCGACTCCAGTACCTTTCTCAGTCCCTTAACGCCGAGCGGCAGGCAACAAGAAGTACCATTTATTAACGTCTTTTGGCATGACATGGCAGGGGATCGACCCCCATCCTTCCTCTTTCTGGACACACACTCTACCGCTAAACCACGGAGAAGGTCAATAATATGGTTACAAAACATTGTACAACAATGTACTTTTTACACAGAATAAAAACGATGACACTTTGGCGCAGAAAAAGATCATTTGATTAGTTATATCACAGATGCACCTGCACCTTTCCATTTCAGCAGATACATAATGTCATGTATCGAGTGCAGTGTTGTTTAACCAGCTCTATCACAGCGGGGGGCACGGGTGGCCCAGTCGTCTTAGGCGCCGCGATTCCGATTCCAATTCTAATCGGGTTTCTAAACAAGAATGAGATGCGGGACATCTATTCGGACACTGATTGCCACATTTAAGTGCAATGAAGTTCTTACCTCCACTATCACACCTTGTATTCAGGTATTCGGGCCATGTTGTAAACAATTGATTTTCTGACATGTATGTCAAGTGAGTTGGTTTTTAAGCCACCTTGTGTCAGCTTAATCGTGGTGTGTCAGCTTAATATGACAGAAAAGACGGATGTGATGCGTGTCTTAGTCGCCAAACCCACGTGTGAGTATGGTTTTACTCCACTTTAAGAAATATTCCAGCAATATCACGGCGGGGGAAATGGGCTTCACACATTGTACCCATGTGGGGAATCGAACCCGGGCCTTCAGCGTGACGAGCGACGCGTTAACCACAAGGCTACCCCACCGCCCCGTCAAGCCCACGAGCACGAGTATAGTGCTACACAACTACATGTAGATTGACCCACGGTCACGGGTTTCATTCACACCAAAGGGACGCAACTCTGCACCTGGAATTGCGGCGCCTCAGACGAATGTATTCCACCTACGTGACGCTGTCTGAAAGTCATCAAGTCTAGACCAGACAATCCAGTTATAGACATCATGAGCGCCGATCTACGCAATTGGGATATGATGACTTTTATCAGCCACCCGATCCCTTTGGTTGGCTCTCACGACAATCAGGGGCTGTTGAAGACCAATTCTTTTTCTAACCCGGATCTTCACGGGTCATGTTGGTGTTGAGTTCAGGTGCATAGTTGGATCTATGTGTTCACACATGTTTAAAAGCATGGTTTTACCTCGACTTGGGGGATCCACAAAATCTAATTTCATGGGTCCTCACAGGAAATATGTGGATCCTGTGAATTATTGAAATGATATAGTGGTTTTTTATAATAATTAACCTTTATATTTCTTGTCAAGAATATTATTGTGCGTTCCTCGCGATGCAACTTTTGTCGTGTGTCTATTCTATACATTTGTGCGTACTTAACGCACATGTCTGCGTCGTGTAAAACCCCGAAAAAGGAATACATGCAGGTGCTATTGACAATCAACTCGCGATCCCTATGCATGTATCAGATCGCTGTTAATCTGAGCACGACATAAATCAGCCAGCTCAGCAATAATCCGGACTAGGGTGACGTTGGGGCTGATTTATGTCCCCCTTCTGAAACATCGACTCTGTGATACACAAACATGTATGCCCCATCTGCCTCATGAATTATTTAGAAAGTATCATATATGTATCGTCTATTGGGTAACTCCCCATTTACAGTGGCAGTTGCTGTAGCCTTACATGAAACTATCGGGAAAAACTGAGCAATAGCTCTATTTGTAATTCCACAATTCAGGTACTCTTGTATCATTCGAAAGCCCGACGTTATCTAACCTGTAAATAATGAGAGTAATCTAGGGATATTTTCCATAAATGGGCTATATTTTAAAGAATTGTCAACCCATAGTCAGATATGGTTCTCTGTAACCAAAGTTCGTTCAACAAGCCGTCGCATTTAAAGTCATGGTATACCATATTCATTTACATGTCATACCATCCCTATTGTCGTGCCATACTGCCCTCATGTACTGTCATACCATTTCTATAGTCATGCCATACCACCCTTATTTATATATCATACCATCCCTGCCACACCTCCCTCATGTACATGTCATACCATCCCAATTGTCGTGCCACACAACCCTCATGTACATGCCATACCATCCCTATTGTCGTGCCACGCCGCCCTCATGTACATGCCATACCGCCCTCATGTACAAGCCATACCATCCCTATTGTCGTGCCACGCCGCCCTCATGTACATGCCATACCATCCCTATTGTTGTGCCACACCGCCCTCATGTACATATCATACCGCCCTCATGTACAAGCCATACCATCCCTATTGTCGTGCCATACCGCCCTCATGTAGATGTCATACCATCCCTATTGTCGTGCCATACCGCCCTAATGTACATCTTATACCATCCCGATTGTCGTGCCACACCGCCCTCATGTACATGTCATACCATCCCTATTGTCGGGCCATACCGCCCTCATGTAGATGTCTTATGTTTCTAGGTTTGTCAGCACCATACCCGTGCTCGTGGGTTTCACCGAAGTGGTAAACGTCTGAGACCTGCATCACTTCGGGCTTTACTCCCACATTAAGCTGACACGCCACGATATAACTGGAATAATGTTAAAAGCGGCGTTAAACCCAACTCACTCACTCACTCACTCATGTAGATGTCATACCATCCCTATTGTCGTGCCATACCGCCCTCATGTACATGCCATACCATCCCTATTGTCGTGCCACACCGCCCTCATGTACATGTCATACCATCCCTATTGTCGTGCCATACCGCCCTCATGTACATGTACATGTCATACCATCCCTATTGTCGTGCCACACAGCCCTCATGTACATGTCATACCGCCCTCATGTACATGCCATACCATCCCTATTGTCGTGCCACACCGCCCTCATGTACATGTCATACCATCCCTTTTGTCGTGCCATACCACCCTCATGTACATGTCATACTATCCCTATTGTCGTGCCATACCACCCTCATGTAGATGTCATACCATCCATATTATCATGCCACACAGCGCTCATGTACATGCCATACCATCCCAATTGTCGTGCCACACCGCCCTCATGTACATGTCATACCATCCCTATTGTCGTGACATACCGCCCTCATGTACATGTACATGTCATACCATCCTATTGTCGTGCCACACAGCCCTCATGTACATGTCATACCGCCCTCATGTACATGCCATACAATCCCTATTGTCGTGCCACACCACCCTCATGTACATGCCATACCATCCCTATTGTCGTGCCACACCACCCTCATGTACATGCCATACCATCCCTATTGTCGTGCCACACCGCCCTCATGTACATGTCATACCATCCCTTTTGTCGTGCCACACCGCCCTCATGTACATGCCATACCATCCCTATTGTCGTGCCACACCGCCCTCATGTACATGTCATACCATCCCTATTGTCGTGCCACACCACCCTCATGTACATGCCATACCATCCCTATTGTCGTGCCACACCGCCCTCATGTAGATGTCATACCATCCCTATTGTCGTGCCACAGCGCCCTCATGTACATGTCATACCATCCCTATTGTCGTGCCACAGCGCCCTCATGTACATGTCATACCATCCCTTTTGTCGTGCCACAGCGCCCTCATGTACATGCCATACAATCCCTATTGTTGTGCCATACTGCCCTCATGTACATGCAATACAATCCCCATTGTCGTGCCATACCGCCCTCATGTACATGTCATACCATCCCTATTGTCGTCAATCCACCCTCATGTACACGTCATACCATCCTTATTGTGCCATACCCCCCTAATTACCGTGTCATATCACCCCTTTTGTCGTGTCAAATCGTCCCTATCGTCATGGATCCCAAGAGACGATAAAAGATTGTACTTGTTACCCTGCCTGGCGCCCGGCATTGAGGGGCTAAAACAAGGACTGGTCGTCTCGGAGTCAGTATACTGTTTCTGATTGGGGTACTCATGGTAAACTGCGGCGTGGCATCTCAGTGAGCTCGCACAATCAATTCGGCATTAGTCCGGACAAGTACAAGCACACACACACGCACGCACGCACACACACACATAAACGTCGCTATTTAAGTGCAATAATTTTATAATTTTGGACAGGACGTTAAACCCCATTTCACCTCGCCTCACCTTGTTTTAGCAAGGAACTAAATTGGATATTTTATTGTTCTTTCCATGAATGCAGCAAAAACATATTACATGTAGTCCGTCCTTGTGTGTGTCAAATACAAATAAGAATCTTGTTTACTTCATAATATGACAAGATAGATGAATTGGGAAAATGAGACATTGTTCACAACTCAGTACGCAAAATGATCATTGCTGATGCTTTCAACGTTAGACCATCAGGAAGTTCTCCGGGAGAGCAATATACTCAGTACACATCTGTCAGGGAGGGAACCACCCCTTCAGTAAACTCTTCTCCCATTCTGTCATGAGTATCTGCATAGTGAGAAATTATATGAATATATGGTATTACCAAAAATCCAGACATGGTTGTCAAGATATCTGGCTGGAATCGTGATATATTCGTATATAGGTATATATACTTCTCCCTAAAGACAACGCTGAAACATGTAGAACAATCCGTGTCGTGAGATTATTTTGTACATATGTGCTACTGTACACTAGTGTATCTCACACACACACACACACACACACACACGCGCGCGCGCGCACACACACACGCACACACACACACACACACACACACACACACACACATACATATTTATATGGTTCCGGTAAATTAAATCCTTCTTTTGTAACATCCACCTCTTCTGGGCTCTATGGTAGTTAACATTTGTACATGACCATATTCGTGATTTTCAACTGATTTTCAAATTATGTTCATAACCCAACCAAGATGTTATATTCTTTAGAAAACTTGGGTGACAATTGTATTTAATGCATCCACTTACTATCTTCAGGTCTTCTTATAGTAGGAATATCAAAATCCATAAAATTATATACATAAATATTTTACTGCTACAAGAACGTACATTTTTTAAATTTATCAGCTGCACCTTGCCCTAATTTAGCAATGTCTGAACTTCTGACCTTGTGGTTTTCAATTTTGTTGTAGCGTTCTAAACTAAAATGCATTAGGAATTCCTTTCCAAATCCAAATTCTATTGCTCGAAGTATTGGACGCTCGACAGCTGACTTCATTAGTGCTCTACATTTTTCACCCTTGGTGGTCAAAATTGTTCAAAGAAAATGTAAATATTTTATTTGCATCACATTTAACTGTCAGCCGGATTGCATTAAGTCAAATTGACGGCCAAACCTAGCACGAGAGGAAATAATTCTTACACCTGGACTACCACGCCAGGTCGAGATGTCGTAAATGAAAAAGAATGGAGTGAAATAACTGATGCTACCGGGAGTAATTACAGCAACACCATCGACTTTTTGTCACCCAGACGTTGCAGGTAAATTACTGCGGCTTCTTCACGCCGATGTAGCAAATTGTGACATTTGAAGCAAAGATCACTTCGTCGCCAAAAAGTATTAAATTAGTCTTATTTTTAAAAGCTTAGAATCAATTTTCTGTCGTTAGCCCCCAAAGAAATACAGCATTGCAGCCGTCATTTCTCTACTTGTAGTTGTTTCCTGCAAGCGATTGACCTTTGAAAAAACGTCGAAGAAACTTCGTTACTGTTAAAAGTCACAACAGGAACAAAGAAACGAACAAAGCTTGGTTACGGAAAAAGAAAGATATTTTTTCAACACCGCAGTTTGTCTATCATGACGGAAGAATGAAACAATATCAACACGCTTTAACACTGAGTTAATAATATTTGTGGAATATTAGCGACATTGTTGATGTTCATGGCAATTTGGTCTCAACGAATTTCTTCACGAACAATATGAGATAGAGACGGTGAATGAGTGAATTGAATATATAGACGCTTGTACAATATTTCAGCTACCCCAACTCGCAGACAGACCACAGATTATTAAATAGGACGAGGTTATGATTCGAACTCAAATGTTGACCCTGACACCACTCACACACATTACCAGCACAACAAACTAAGATTCCTGTGACTAGTATATTCTTTCCAACGGCTTCTAACTGTGACTCTGTAAGGCTTCGAACGTAAGACCAGCGGATCCTGTTACGACTAAGGCACGTAATTCTGACCAGCTGACTTTGGCGCCTGAGACAGCTGAGCTACCCCTTCCCCTGACTTGGTAAACTAAACAAGCTGATAAGAAAGGCCGTCTGGAGACACATGCGTAAACACCACCAGTGCCACATACACATCTTTAACCACATTAACTGAAATCGTTTTCAGTCTGTCTATTGCGTGATGGCAGACGTGCTGAGTGTATTGCGATAGTAAACCTCCAGCCCCATCGTAACATGATTCCCTCTCGTGCAGCACGCACAGTTAACGTAGTAAGGAGCACCAGTCGCTCGTTGTGGACAATGATAAACCACAGAAGGCCTCTGGCTTGGCGCTACCACAGCTCATGGACCTCTGGCAATGCCAGGTCATATAACAGAGCGTGTGCGGAACGATGGTAAAACGTAAGGGCGACCTTTTGGCGAAAGACTCCAGTTCCGATCCAATATGTGTCACTTATTCCAATGAAACCTACACGTCCTTCCTGGGAGGTCAGTGCATTGTGCTGTGTACATATTAGAGTCTTCACTGGCAAAGAGTCTGTCTGTGTATTTCATAAAGAATAATATTCTTACGCGAGGCAGTTAGAAACTCCTATTTGAAAAGAGCTAAGTGACATGAATATAGGGGTTCTTCTTTTGGGATCAGTGAGTTATATTTGGCATGCAACATGATGGGGTATTTATGAGGGGAGTTTTCTGTCCAGATAATACACTTTAATACTCTTAAATGAAGCAGTTAGTGACATCTTGTCGAAAAGAGACCCTTTCTGCTGTGAGTGACTGAGTGCGTACGATGTATTTTATTTCGCTGTTTGCAATATTTTAGCGATATCACGACAGGGGTCATTAGAAAAGGGCTATACATAAAATCGGTATGCAGATGGGGACCAGCCAACGCTATATTCAGACTAATCCGCGTGTTCACATTGAAACAGTGAAGTAGTCTGCATGTTTGTAAGAGGATATGGGTTTCGTCTTTATTTTTATTTTTAGGACGTTTTTATACCCACCTTTTCGAAAAGAACTTCTTGTAAATATGGACATTGGGATCCTCCTGTTCGAATCTTGGAGTTCATTCTGACATAAAGCACACTATGGTCCTTTTTCTAGTTAAACATACCATTCTGTTCATGTAGCTTTTCTCAATCAACCTTTTTTTTGGCAATATGGCAATATCGTTAGATGGGATATCGTTAAGTGGGAAAACATTTTATCAATTCGGCAAGGTTTTTTTTCATGATAACGTGATATAAAAAAAACCTGAAAACAATTCCAAAGCTGCATGAACTCAACCCATTCATTTATGACGAGCATTGGGGAAGTCTGGATGTTCAAGCATTAGCTCATCAGACAGAAAAATTGGTTTCGGTTTCAGTTTCCCCAGTGTTTAGAAGTCGGAACCCCTTCTTGGTGTTTCTTTCGTGATAATCTAGAACACTACTGAAAGTGACGTAAACCATCATTCGTTCACCCACCATCAAAATCGGTAATTGTATAGGATATCATTTTGGTCACTGATGCGTCACATTTGAAATTCCTCCATACATATATATTTGTCTACCATAAAACCTATTGAAAGCTTCACTAAGTTGTGCATGCTGTAACCTCGATCAAACAACTTTTGAGCAAGAGTCGTGTGGCGCTCTTTGAAATCCTCGAAGAAAGGGCATGCTCGATTGTTTCGACTGTTTCAAACGTTTAGACTGTGTAGACAGGGGGAAGACTGGTACTGCTGGAATATTGCTCGACATGAAGGAGAAAGTTAATTATTGGAAACTTAAAGTCATTCCTCTTCTCATACCGTGCTGTAAATAGTTTTTTGTCACACTGAATGTTTATGCATAGATCTCAAATTTAGACGTTTTTGCCTGTTTCTATTATTTCAAGTTCACGTGGGTGAATCAGTGGATGGGTATAGTCTGTTTGACCATTATTGAATTATATCAGATTATCGATATACCTGATACCTGTATTAATATTTTGGACCAAGTTCCCGTGTTTTGACTTTGCCAGTCTCAGCAGACATTCCGATTCATATGTATATATAAATAAATCAGTAATGAGGGTAGGACACTGTCGTGGATGTCTGCTTCTTGCCTAGATGTCCTAAAGGATGAATTGCTTGATAGGCATCACTTAGAAGTTGACGGATGACAAAGTAGACACAATTTATGGATAACAACTTCTTTAAAACTGTAAAGGCGACGTTTCGGAATAGATACTTATACCGTTTTCAAATATACGGATCTATACCGAAACGTCGCCTTTACAGTATTAAAGAAGTTGTTATCAATAAATTGTGTCTGCTCTGTCCAAAGGATGTTTCTTAAAGATGAATATTTCAATGGACATTGTGTCAGTCTAATAACATCCAACGCGTCCTATCATCTTATTTTTAAATTTCTAAATGGGTTTATTTACAACAACACAATGACTTCTAACAGATAAATCTGCGAACTATGTTACTTACCTTGCATACATCGTTTTTCAAATTATCCTGTCATTTTAATAAAAATATATAATATTTCTAGAAACAAATACCTTCAACGCTGCATTATCAATAATTATGTCATTGTCAAGAAATGATGCATTATAATTTTTCATTTGTACATCATCAATCAGCTGAATATAACAGTACTAGAAATAAAGTATCTAATATAGTGCGTATATATACACTGTGACATTGATATTGTGTTTCGGAGTTGTTAAAATGTCATACGCCGTTTTGCATTACAAATTTCATTAATGGTATTAATACACACCTATCAACGATGACACAAAAGAACAAACGAGAAGCAATTAGCTCAAGACATTGTATGTTTGTTTGTTTAACGTCAGAATAATTAGTGTCACGGACGTCTGTTTTGAAGAATAAAGACCTGATGCATTCGCATCGCGATGTTGGGCGTCTGGTTTCCAGTCAGAACTCTGATCCGAGAACCTCTTTCAGCCAGCATCTGAAGTGTCCTTGCCTGTTATTAATGTGTGTCATTGTAGATGTGGCATATGACAGTTGGAAAGAGAGGGAGAAAACACCTGAAATAGTTATTTTTATTCTATCTAGCCCATGAGCATATTTTAGGAACAATTAGACTTGATAAAGATAAATTACCAAGATAAATCGTGTTACCGAAGAAATTATATTGCTTTGAGTGATGACTTTCGAGTTGCCAATAATTGTCACTGGTAATTAGAAAGCATCGATCTGAAAGTATGCGTATATAAATAGGAGAGCTTACGATATTACATTTTAATTGCATTGACTCATAACCGTAAATGGAAGCAGGACACACTGCCAGTTTAAATCCCTTTCCTAAAAATAAATATTTCTTCAAAGCTACATTACATCATAAACAATATCATTGTCTTCGCTTTGTGACAGAAATGCTTGTTCATTATTGTGTTCATTTGTACGTCGCCCATCAGCTTAATATGAGGAAACTATAAATATAATCCAATATAATGCGTACATACATACCTTATGACATTGATATTGGGTTTCGTATTTGCACAGCAAATCTCATTAATAATATTAATATACACGTATCTACGATGATACAAAAGAGAGGGGGCACGCGTGTCCCAGTCGTCTAAGGCGAAGCGATTCGCTGTGCAGAGTTGTGTCCTTTGGGTGCGCCAGAAACCTATGATTGTGGGTTCGAATCCCGGTTCGCCCCGATTAAGTTTCTAGGTTTGTCAGCACCATACCCGTGCTCGTGGGATTCACCGAAGTGGTAAACGTCTGAGACCTGCATCATTTGGGGTTTTCCTCCCACATTAAGCTGACACGCCGCGATATAACCGGAATACTGTTATAAGCGGCGTTAAACTCATTCACTCACTCACTACAAAAGAGAGGCAATTGGTTCTAGATATTGTTTGTTGGTTTGCGCCACACGCAAAATTCCAGTTATTCAACTGGTGATTGATATTATGAACAACACCACAGGGATACGATTACACGCAATGTAGCAATGCAGTAGTCGGTGTGAAGGTGTATCCCGTATATTATATTATTTAGCTACTTGTGGTTTCGTTTCAGAATAAGCACACGCCATCTAGTTCTTGTCGTAAGCGACGACTAAATGGTGGTCGCAATGTGTGACTGGCGCATCATGTTAATATCACCTCGATGTTGATCCTTTTTTCATCCCATCAACCACTAGTTTGTTTAGACTTTAAATGTTGATGCGGCATTATACAATATTCATTCGTACATTCTTGAATTATTAAGATGTTTGGATGTGTCCATGGACACTTCATTAAATTATCAGAGGATGTGCCGGTTAGGAGTGAAACACGCAGCAGTAATTATCCGAAACCTGATTACAGAATACACTGAAGAAGATGTTTTACTCCCAGCAGAGTATGACTTAGGTGTCATTAATTAAACCTTTATGACGTGGTAGTGTCTCGCACCTAATGGTTTTGAGACACGGACTGAGTGCGTTCGAATGTTTCCCTTCATCAATGAAGTGTTAATGCAATGACAGTATGTGTAAACGGCCGAGCAAAGACAGTGTACAACCATTGTTTGATGGTGGCTAAAAATAAAAGAACAAAGAAATGGTTATTCGATGGAGATGTATTTGATACATCATATCAGTGAGTATCTCACAGCAGTTGACGTCCATATGACGTCTCAAGGGACAGAGGAGTTACAGTTGCACAGTGTACAAGAGTATACTTTCTTTTGTCCGGCACTTTAGCAACAGTTATACTTCTTATTTTTATGTATTAAAGAATGTTATTCACGCCACAACCATTATTTTCAGCGTAAGCGTAATCTAACGCGTTGTCAGGATACACAATGGGACAATCATGGGGTTATTCTTTGGCTTACGCGTGCCAAAAGCAAATTTAAACAATTTTTCACATTAACGTTACTCGTGTATTCTATTTCTTTTATCGATGCACATCTGATCCCGCGACAAACATCCTAACTCAGCTAAACTGTCGACATATCATCAACCATAATTGTGAAAGATAGCTTGGCGCGTCGATTTGTTCCTTGAACCTGACACATGACGTTCTTTAACAACTATAGTGTTAATTGTCTGACCGGCATCTACAAAAGTACTGACTTACAAAAGTACATTATTAATATTGGCGTACCAACGTATATTGTTCTACTCAACTACATAAACCCCCGTATATCATACCATTCACTTACCAAAGTTTGTCATCCTATTGGCACACCAACGCGTATAGTATTGAACTATCAAAGAAATACTATCAACTGACATAGTCACAAACGTTTACGTATTGTCTTATCAACATATACTTATATAAAAATAATAATAATAATAATAATAATGATAATTTATGCATTTTTATAGCGCAGCATTCACTGTGCATAAGTGTTCTGTGCGCTATAATGAAACTTATAGTCAGTGGGGGTGTTTTTTGAACAGGTGGGTCTTGATGGGTTTTTTTTAATTATATAAGCAGGAGAGTGATGAGGAAGTCTTTATGGAGAGAGGGAGTTCATTCCACTTGGAGCTTGCTGTGTAGGCGAAGGATAGCATGCCGAATGATAATGTGCTCACAGGTGGCACTGTCAGAAGGAGCTGGTTTGGGCAATACATAAGGTAAGATATGTGGAGGACATTTCCAAAGTTGCCGCTTCAGTGACACAAATTATGTCCGATGCAGATCCCAATTTTGACTTGTACAGTACTAAGCGTGTGGTGATATTTTTCAGGAGAAGATTTAACTTGTCTTTGAATGTGTTTGTGACTGTTGTCAACGGTGGGGCTGGATACGCTCACCTTTTCGCGAACACCTGGTATCATCACTATTCCAAAGTGATTCATAAACACATACCCCTGATATAGTCGGAATCGCACAATCGACTCTGCTTTCAGCAGAGATTTCTTATGAATATGGAAAAGGGTTTTGCTGTTTTTATTTATATACTATCAACGTTTCTATACTTAGTCTATTGACCTTTTTCATATTTTCATATACTTAAAGATTGACTTACAAACGTATACCATATTATTGACCTATATGTACATGTACCAACGTATACTAAACTACTGACTTGACAACATACATAGAAATTAATAGTCAACAGTGTTTTGGTATCGTAAATATCATATATTAGGAATAAAATGGTAATATTAAAGCCCGAGGCGAGCATTATATATATTATATTTCCTGATCTATAATCTTCACAATACGGAAACACACCAGGGTCACTCGACAATGCGCTTTCCACATTCAAAGATATATCTGCTGAAAGCAGAAGGTTAAGGTATATTTGCATTTGCTAGAGTAACTTTAGAAACCGCATATGATGCAATGATAGAGGTTTACACTTCCCCATTTATTATATCATGCCAAATGATTTGGAGATCATGATAATAATTAAGAATTGCATATCGGGTTGGTGGTATTGTCTCGATAACACCATCAAATATATGGTAGAACATAATATTGCTCTACTAACGTTATCCGCTTGAAGTATGATGTTAATAGCTCCTGTTTTATTGTGCTGTTGATGGTTACTCTTAAATTATGTTGTTGATAGATAATCTTATACATGTACTATGCTGTTGATTCTTCCTCCCAAACCTTGCTGTCGATTCTTCCTCTTATCATCTAAAATTTGCTCCCACGGGGGATATCGTTTGGCTGAGTTCAAGCGATATCTACATATCAAAAGATGATTGTTACTCTCAGACTATGTTGCTGATAGTTCCTCTGATGATAATCCTTTTTATACAATGTTGTTGATAGTTCCTCTTATACTGTACTGCTCATTTTATGCAAATGGTATGATCTTGATAGCTCCGTTTAAACTATGCTGTTGACCCACGAAGGTCCTGGATAGAAGTGGTCTTCAGCAACCCATGCTTTTTGTGTGAAACAACCAACGTGATCGGGTAGTCAGACTCGCTGACTTGGTTGATACATGTTGGATGATGGTTGATGAATTGTGTGGATCGATGCTCATGATGTAAATCACTGGATTGTCTAGTCCAGAACGCCGTCAGTTAGCTGGAATTTTGCCGAGTACAAAAAAAACTATGTTGTTGATTGTACCTATCATACTTTGCTGTTGTTGATCTCAGATTACACAAATAGTATGTTGTTCACAGCTCCTCTTATGCATCGTATGCATTTTGCAAGAGGCGACTATCGAGCTTTGGTGGTAAGGCTCGCTCAGGATGTCAATCACTGGATTTTATGGTCATAAATCGCAGTCATATATTTGGAATGTTTGTTAAACAACAAACAAACAAACAACTATGCTGTTTACTGTTCCTCCCACAGTGATGTTGATAGTTCCTCTTATAATATGCTATTGATAGCTCCTCTAATATTATGTCGTCGATATCTCCTGTTATACAATGCAGTTGATATCTCCTCTTATAATAAAAAATTATGCTATTGATAGCTCCTCTGACAATATGCTGTCGATAGCTCCTCTTATACAATGCTGTTGAAAGGTCCTCTTATAACATGCTGTTGATAGCTCCTCTTACAATATGCTGTTGATAGCTCCTCTTACACAATAATGTTGAATAACTCCTCTTCAACAATGCTGTTGATAGCTCCTCTCATAATATGCTGTTGATAGCTCCTCTTATACTATGCTGTTGATAGCTCCTCTCATAATATACTGTTGATAGCTCCTCTTATAATATGCCGTTGATAGCTCCTTTTTATACAATGCTGTTGATAGTTCCTCTAACACAATGCTGTTGATAGCTCCTCTTATACAATGCTGTTGATAGCTCCTCTTATAATACGTTGTTGATAGCTCCTCTTATACAATGCTGTTGATAGCTCCTCTTATACAATGCTGTTGATAGCTCCTCTTATAATATGCCGTTGATAGCTCCTTTTATACAATGATGTTTGACAACTCCTCTTATAATACGCTGTTGATAGCTCCTCTTATACAATGATGTTTTATAACTCATCTTATAATGTGCCGTTGATAACTCCTCTTATATAATGCTGTTGATAGTTCCTCTTATACAATGCTGTTGATAGCTCCTCCTATACAATGCTGTTGATTGCTCCTCTTATAATATGCTGTTGATAGCTCCTCTTATACAATGCTGTTGGTTGCTCCTCTTACAATATGCTGTTGATAGCTCCTCTTACAATATTCTGCTGATAGCTCCTCTTATACAATGATGTTGATAGCTCCTCTTATGATAATTATGCTGTTGATAGCTCCTCTTATACAATGATGTTTGATAACTCCTTTTATGATATGCCATTGATAGCTTTTCTTATATAATGCTGTTGATAGTTCCTCTTATAATATGCTGATGATTGTTCATCTTACACAATGATGTCAATTTATCCTATGTTTGTTGTTATTTATCTTATATTCTTTGATTCTGTTGATAGTTCATCTGATACAAGGCTGTTGATAGCTCCTCTTTTACTATGATGTTCACAGTAAATACTGTGTTCTGGTTATTGTTTATCTTTTAATATGCTGTTGAAAGCTCCTCTCATACAGTGTTTATTGTTTTTCGTCTTAATATAATTTCCGGATGATTTGTCTTCTATATAGACTAATAGTATATATAGTGTTTGGTGTCACACTTGCAATATGCTGGTGATAGGTCGTCTTAAGTGCGCACTTTTACGGTAATGTTAAGTGCCCCGGACGTGATATGTTGCTATGCTGTTGGGTATATATACATGTACAGACTATGTTTACTTACCAACATGTTCTCTTGACTTGGAATTCAGCACAGATCATGCTGTTTACCAAAATTTTAATGTTTGTTCTTTGTTTGTCTAACGCCGCACTCACCAATGTTCCAACTACATGAGGGATGGTCGGGTAGCCTAGTGGTTAAAGCGTTCGCTCGACACGCCGAATACCCGGGTTCGATTCCCGACATGGGTACAATGTGTGAAGCCCATTTCTGGTGTCCCCGTCGTGATATTGCTGGAATATTCCTAAAAGCGGCGTAAAATCAAACTCACTCACTCACTCCAACTACATGACGACGGTCTGTAAATAGTCTGGGCCAAACATTCCATCATCAAAATCAATCTACGTAGTTCGAATACGATGACATGCAGTCAGTGAGCCTGACCACCCGATACCGTTAGCCTCTTACGACAAGCATGGGTTGCTGAAGATCAATAAATTCTAAACCGGATCTATTTACGGGAGCTTACCAAAGAAGTCATCCAATGCACACCTATTTGAATTTCAAACAAGATTTCCAGCAGTCAGTAGATTGTTTTATAGCATGATTTTAATAGTGATCGCATTGATCTGTCAGACCTAATGTACACATTGCACTCTCATTATTTCTTTTTTTCTGCGTTTACGTGACCTTGGTTTTATATCGTTATTAACTTCAGTCCTTTTTAAATCAGAACTGTCGAGCTGACTTTTACAGTTACGTTATCATTTTCGCTTGGATTCACTGATTAGGTTCTCTGGGGCCAATTTTCGTCATCAGCAACATCAAAAACGTCACAGCTCTGAGGCATTCCTTGCAATTAAGGATTTTATAGAAGGGCAGTGCTTGGCATACAGAGCGCCAGTGTAAAGGGCGCTTAGTGTATGATTGATATCTATTGTCTGGACGTGGCAGTAGACACATGTGTAGCATATTCATATTTCCCGAAAAGTCACCATCGCCAGTGCTTACCCGAATAGTAACTATCTAACTTGATAAAAGATTCATACGAAATGATTTTATCAATTGTCTTGATATTATACTACTACGCGAGTCATGCGTATTTCTACAGTTGTAATCATCCATATATAGTTATATTTATATATATGTAGGGTTGTAGAAGTATGAGTGAGTGAGTAGGGTACGTTTTATGCCGCTTTCAGCGATTGTCTAGTAATATCACGGAAAGGGACACTAGAGTGAGTTGGATGTAACGCTGCTTTTAACATTATTCCAGTTATATCATGGCGTGAGAGCTTAATGTAGGAGGAAAGCCCGAAGTAATGCAGGTCACAGAAGTTTATCACTTCGGTGAAACCCACGAGCACGGGTATGGTGCTGACAAACCAAGAAATATAATCGGGGCGAACTGGGATTCGAACCCACAATCATAGGATTCTGGCGTGCCCAAGGGACGCAACTCTGCACAGCGAATCGCTTCGCCTTAGACAACTGTCAGTAATATAGTGTACGTCGGAAGGTCAATAGACGCATGTGGATTGTGGATTGTGTGAAAAACGTTAGAGTTCATTCGTATTGTATACGATGGTAAATTAATAGTCAGTAGTAAGAACAATAGTATGGTATACGATGGTAGGTCAATAGTATGGTATACGTTGGTAGGTCAATAGTATAGTATACGATGGTAGGTCAATAGTGTAGTATACGATGGTAGGTCAATAGTATAGTATACGTTGGTAGTTTAATAGTATAGTATACGTTGCCCATGTCACAACGTGATCTCCTTCACAACAGGCCAGGCGTCCACTTCTGCGTACCACACAACGTGCTCTCATCTTCGTAAGACACCATGTGCCTTCACATAGACCCATCTCGTATCACTGAAGTAGTACTACGTCAACGGGTACATTGAAGGTCCATTATTGAAATGCCTCCTATCAATATTACAATTGTGTATTTTTTTTTTAAAATGCGACATAAACCCTTTTCATTATCATCAGAAATCTCAGCTAAAAGTCAAATGTTCACACGTGAATATATACATGTATGGTACAAGTCAAAATAGGGAATTGCATCGGACATCATTTAGTAACCAATACCTCAAATTTGGAAATGGCCCCTACATGTCTACCATAAGTGCTTTTCAAAGCTTTACCGAGGCTTTCAATGCCGTAACCCTAATCAAACAACGTACATCTACCATTAAACACTGATATATCATTCAGTATATAATTGATCATAACATTAATTTGAAATTGCGGTTACTTTCCTCGCTTCTTTTTGTGACATATATTTAAGTATGAAGAGCCTTCTGTATCTAAGCATTTTGATGAGCATTTTGTGTCTAATATTCATAAGAGTTTGCTAAATTAGCCAACATAAGAGCTGAATTTAAAAGGAACTATTAATAATACTAATCACAATAATGTTTAATGCGATTGTGAATGTTTCTCTTAATAGCTTGAGGACCCAATCTCTTACATTTCATATTCAACAATACATTATGAATAATAAGTGTTAAATAAAAATTGTTATCATTTAAATACAGCGATGAGTTCATGAGGTGTTCCTGAGATAAAGGATTTGGATTTTTCTTCACCTCATAAATGTTGAAATTACTTCCTGTTAAAAGGAATGAATGAAATAAAAATATTATTTATTGAGAGAAGTTATTTTAAATGTCAATGAATTCAGTCGTAAAATTAGCATCAGCGGATTTAGGGATTTGCCTTAAATCAATGAGGTGTGTGATGGTTTAATTTTCTTTGGCAATTAGATATATAATGTCATGTTGCTTTCATGAGTCCAGTCAAAAACAACGTCACCCACACTATACAACTTTTGAACTTTTTATGAAGAGCAAAACATAAAGTGCCAACTCCTCAAAATTCCGTGAGATCTTTTTGTGTATCAGGTCTGTGTTTTTTTCACTCTAATGAATGCAAATGTTAGAATAATTTACATGTCTGACGTCACGGTTGCAACATTAAAAAAACTATGACGTCAAAGTGTTAACATGATGTTTCATAAACATGTGCAACTGATTTAAGGGAAACATTAGACTGTTATATTGTAATTTCATTGTTCATAGTAGAATGGAGGAATTTACTGAATATGAAACGAGCTTGTCAATATGATGCGCGATGCCATCCTATATTTTCATGGATCGGGTGGTCAGGCCCACTGACGTAGTAAAAAAAATACTTCGTGTGGAGTGTTATCTCCGCAGCGTGAATCATTGTTCAAAATATTAATTGCTTGATATTGTCTGGTCCAGACTCAATTGTTTACAGACCACCAACATGGGGCAGGAAAATTGCTGAGTGCGGCTTTCCTCAACAAACAAACAATCAAAACTTGAATGTTTTTGCGTTTTGCAAACACCTGGTGTCATCACTGATTTGACAGTGATTCATTCACATTTGGTAACCAAATGGAATTTTACAACATTATGCTCTCAACCAATGGAATTATTATTAAGATAATAATGTCCACATATGCGTGGAGGCATAAAATAATCTCAAACCAAAGAAACGGATAGGTCATAACAATATTTAGTCAATTAAATTTCTTGGATGAGTGAGTATGGTCTTACGCCGCTTTTAGCAATATTACAGCAATATCACGGCAGGGGACACCAGAAATGGGCTTTACACATTGTACCCATGTCGGGAATCGAACCCGGGTCTTCAGCGTGACGAGCAAACGCTTTAACCACCAGGCTACCCGACCGGCCCTTTCTTGGATGAAAGGTATTCAAAGTTGAACAGCTACATGAAAATAAAGACTACATATTCTTTTTTACTGATAAAGTGTCATAAAATGGCGTGAAACAGCAGAACAGGTTCGCTACCCCCATGTGCATTCAGCTCGTAGCAGGATACATACTTCAACGTTCACGGCAACACAAACATCTGGTTCACGTCCCATATCTGCGCAGACTGGCCGTAACGGTTTACGAGCTGCCGGACTCCGAGCAAGTAGGACCTACGTACCGGCGTTGTCGTTATTCTACCGCAACGTAATAGACTTCAGCGACATCATCGTTTGCGAAACTTTTGGTTCAGTGGTGAATCCTGATTTCCTTCTTCAAGAAGACTTTGGCGGATCCGTGTGTATCGGCAACGGAATGAGCGTCGGAAGTGTCACGATTCTTGGAGCCCTCTCTTGTTGGCGAACCCAGGCAATGTGTACGTGTACGAGATCTTACGTGCTCACGTTGTCCCGACTCTCCAAGCACCAGAGAGAAAGCTTGTCCCCACACAGCACTAATCTGTGCTGATCTTCTGAGCTCAGAACATAAACGCACTTCCGTGCCCTTCTAGGTCACCGGACTGTGCACAATTGAGCATCTGTGTGATGAGCGGCGCAGACGTTTACGTCAATGTCAACCAGAGTCACAGAATCTGCAGCAATTACGCCAAGCTCGTCAGGACAAATAGGCGGCCATTCCATAAGGTGTCAGCCGCAGGCTTCTTTTGTCCATAGGCAGGTGTCACCCAGGTCAATAATTGATACACACAGTACTACACGCAGTACTACTCACAGTACTGGGCCTAGCGCCTGCCCTGCTTGAGACGTAACCAACACATGCAAGATCTTCACCATTAACGTTCAATGAACTATAATCTTCCAAGCACACATGTTCAACATGTTGCCTCTAATCCTTGTAAAAGTCACAGAATTTATCTCTTATGCGTTTACGTTTGAGGTAAGTATATGATAGATTGAAACGCATATGTCTAGGCATCGTTTGGCATGTATTAGATAATCGTTACGACAGATAGTTTAATTAACATTATGGCGATGTGATCAGGAGGCCTATGACCAATTTCCTTTTACATAGACCATGTGTAAAATTATTATATTTACATGGGACGATTCACGGTACCTCAACCATTGGACACTTGCCTCAGATTTCACATTAATACCTTGCTTTGTTTAATCGGTTCATTACTCTGATATAGACCTTTGTGATGTTAGAAATACCAAAGCTGACGAGGATTAAGAATTAACGGGCTGGTTGACTTTTCAGAACAAACGACGTATGATGTGGTTACAAGCATTTGAGTAAATGCAAATTAGGGAATGAAAAATAGACGAAATCGGCACATATAACAATCCTTAACAAATTGTGTCACAGTTTGAATAGATTTTGAGTACAGTCGTCACAGTTCAATACAATGTAAGCAGGGAGGAAGGCGGCATCTGCATAATAGAAGACATCCATGTCAGAAGTCTGCACCCTGTGCTTAAGTAGATTCAGGATTCTATTAATGTCTGTTTATTTATTTCTTTTGGGGCAATTTTTGAACTCACATCACATACCTGTAGTTGAATTCACTTAACCTCACTTGAGCTTAAACTCAAATAATGTAATCTCTATTTGAATCATTTCTTTCGGAATACAGTTACGATCTTCAACTAAGCCAGTGTTTTAATCCCTTTTAACAACATCACATTGCATGCAGGCAACATCAAAGCACTTTTCACTGTAATGACAAAGGTCGATTACCCGGTAAGACACCGCTTGATGATATCAGATATTATTTCATGTCTACCCAAAATTCAAAAATACGTTCCGCTCTGTGCTATATACATTATTTGAATTTGACAAAGAAAGATTACATTCAGGAAAAGTAAGGAAGTCATTTATCTGATCTATTCTTCGTTAATAAACAGCAAACTGTTATTTATATTTTTATATTTAAATGGTTGTAATTCCGGGATAATACGTTTTGTTAAACAAACAGTATCTGTCGGGAACATATAAAACGTCAAGTTTTGATTTCCAATTATACAGACAGACAGGAACATTAGATTTTCCTTCAAATGATAGACATATTACCAGGCATTTATTATATTATAACATCTCCATTTCAAGTTAATAATAGTAAGTTAAATAAGTCTGGGCATCACTTTAAGACCAGACTTGCATAAATGTTGATATTGTTAACTGCCGGTACCGTCACCAAGGTATATTTTGTAGTTAAAAGATTAGATCATTTAAAGTCACATTTTGTAACAAATATAAGCAAACAAAACAGCATCAAAATAATGTTTGTTTTCACAAATACGCATCTTCCTCAAAGTACTATAGACGTTGTATTACTAGGCCTCATCCTAATCCCGAAGAGAAGGCAATGGCTAACGACAAAGTGACTGTGGCTGTGTACAATTGTGTGCATATTTCGCGCATTACTCTGTTCCTCGCAGCATCAGCCGCAATCAGCTGGCCTTCACCAGCAGCGGTTGAGCTTGGTAGGGACGGAGGACTATAAAAGCTTGGAACTGGTCTCCATCCAGATTAATTTTTCGAGCTCATTACAGAGGGAGCAAATTCTGAGGGATGCCCTTGGTTAAACATGGACTCGCCTCCAACCTAGAACGGTAGAAACGTCTATTACAGAATGGCCCGGCGGTCGATGGGTTTACTTGGCCCACAGTATTGATCTCGCCCAACACTTGTTCAGAATCAATCTCGAATTCCACTGGTATATCCGCCACCTAGCGGCAGCAAGATGAACTACTGGAGAGACGCGGAGCATGCGCGCTTGGGGACACAGTTTTCTCGCAACGTGTGATCTATTTATTTCAAACACATGTTGTAGTGAAATGATAATTGCTCGTACCTCTGCCAAACAATGGCCTTTCTGACGGATTTTTGGGCGATATTTTTCATCGCCTTTCACATTTCTGGGTAAGTACAGCTGATACGTCCCCTCTCATTCATGTAAGGCTCAGTGTTTATGTGTGGCAATACCACAAGGTTTTCGTTGTGATTGCTGTGTATTCTTTATTTCAGAGCGTCCAAAACGGGGGAACGGTTCCAAAATGTCACGGATACAATCAAGGGGCTCCTAGAAGGTTATGACGTTCGTCTTCGACCAAGTTTCGGAGGTAAGGTTTTTCCCTTCTCTCCCATATCCTATATTCTAACCATACTAGCTGTATTTCGGCAG
The DNA here is from genome assembly GCF_022045235.1 of Haliotis cracherodii. NCBI lineage: Eukaryota > Metazoa > Mollusca > Gastropoda > Lepetellida > Haliotidae > Haliotis > Haliotis cracherodii. The sequence goes on from NW_027266341.1 coordinate 32,460,821, forward strand.
CATCGATCGCTAGAGAGACGGTATTAGGCTCACGGACATTTGATAGCGGCAACCTGTCACTACACTGTTGCGTCTGTACGATTGATAAGTCAGAACATGCAACATTGACACTTGTGTCACAACCAGCCTCCTGTCAAATCATCTAGTACATAATATCAGCACAGTCAAGCTTCTATGAACACCGTTCATTTGTATGTATGTTTACCTTAAGCTAAACGACTGTTACTAACTGTTCTGCATACATTGGTATGTCCTATGTACATATGATTCAATCTGTCAATATTCTGGAATAGTTTGTTTCCTGACTAAAGAAATCATTTAAGTGTAAATGTTTAATATATACGTTCAGTCAGTCAGTTTTGAGGTATACAGAGAGCCGATTAAAAAGAAAATCTGATACTAAATCAAATAATTCAGTTCCATCATAAAATCATGACAGTGAAAACACATTGTCATGTTCCTGAACGAACATTTAGAATGTATATTGTTATATATGAACCTTTAGTGTTTATTCTTTTCTCCAAAATCACCTGGTTTTATTAATAACGAATAGGAGATAAGGCATGCACGATATGCATGTGTCGACATTAGTAAATACAAAGTTATCTTTGTAATGATTGACAATGATAATTGTCATTTACCACAGCATGGGAAAACAGGAACGTGCATTTCTTAAACATTGATTAAACGACATATGAGTGTCTGTCATACCAGAGTCTGTCCAAGATTACAATCAAGACAGTGTCAGTATCGAATCAGTGAAATAACATAACATTGTATTACGTTATCAACGTCTCCTTCATTTAAAATGAGTTCCGCAAACCGACGACTAAGTGTTCCTAAGTGTAAGTTACATTGGAGAATCATTAGCATTACAAAAAGACATTATCAGACCATGGAGACAAGGCATTGAATGGTATCTCCATATATGCTTCTCATTGCTACGCCATAAAATATGACTTTCAAAAATATTCAAATAAACAAATATTTTCTTTTAAATTTCTGAAATGGGTTGTGGTAGCTCGTTCATTTGCATTCGTAATGGGGTTTGGCTCTGTAGCTAATCTATTCACACGCGACGCTGAAATCAAGAGGAATCCACGTTTATTCAATTACAAGGCTATGCTGTTTGAAGCTGTGTGGTATGTCTTGATGGATGGGTATTTGATGCACGTTGATTACCGCTCATTTGAGCAATGTGTTTATACACACTCACAAATAGAGAACTATTCTATAAAGTGACTGCACTAACAAACGGAAACATAGGCAAGAAATTCTAGTACCGCATCATGTTTCTCAACGGTATTGAACAACGCCATCCGTTTCGGAATAACATCTCATTAGCTATTTTTCTGAAGACTTTTTCTGCTTAAGAAACGTACCAATTCAACACGAATATCGTTTCAATCTTGTTTAACTATTTAGATTGACGACGTGGCAATGTGTTTATATAAATATTCTAAAAAGTTCTTCCGTTTTCACGGATATCAAAATTATTTTCAAAATGCACCTTTACAAAAATATGGATATAGAAATAGAAGATAAAGAAATATATCTGAATTCATTTAAGTGGAGATATGAATAAAGTAATATAACATTTCAATCCTTTTCATATTTTATCTTTTATGGCAACTTATTGGATCTATATTTCTCCACTCAGAATGCCATGCTATTGCTTTCTCCGTCACGCTATTATGATTAGCATATCGTCTCATCTGCGTGACTACCATTCGATTTCCAGCATGTAACCTGACATTAATGTTGCCATCCAGCTCTGCAATGCAGTTAGTCTTCAATAAATCCTATGAGAATGACATCGTCTGACTAGCTCAGCTAGTCTCAGTCAGTAAAGACCGATACCTCAAAAGACCCTGTCAACTCCGTCTATCGACATGACTGATCATTCTCCTGAGCTTCTAATACAAGTAACACCAATTGCTCTGAGCTCATCAAAGATCTTTCTCAGTCGCCGACAACTATCTGTGAAATTGACAACTCCGTGTATTGCCCAATTTCAGGAGTAGCATCAGGAATACCTGATATTTACATCATTTCAAATGATTGGCATTATTTATATTGCTTCATATTCTGTCGTTGATAAATCAAAGATGCTGGATGTCACGATGCCCTGTATCAAACGAACATGGTACCGCAGTTAATTGATATGTTGAGTGCATGATAAAGTAGAACTGAGGATGTATATTGACTCGGAGTAAGACTCTGGTAAAGTATTGAACAACTTCAGCTGGAAATCAGTTGAGCCACCATGTTGCATGATGGTCTTCGGAGATTTGATCAATAATGTTGAGATACAAGTGCAATCGTATGTACCATGTACATGCTTACATTTAAAGACACAACGCAAATGAGTGAATCAAGTCTAACGTTTGTTAGATCTGCAAGTATGCAGTTTTAAGAAAGAAAACAGACAATCAGATGAACACACGGTGCCATTTAGAAAGTGATCAGATGTAACAAATGTTCTATTATGGGAACACTTTCTTAGTATAGTACAGATTCTCGTACAACCAGATGTTGTTTGTCATTCTGATACTAACCATCGATGACAGCCATATTTTCAACAAACATGAAAACGTCAAAGACCTGTTAGGGGTCATACTTCAAATAGTCTGTTTGCTTTTACTGAATTTGTGCGGAATCTTTCTAAAAACCTAAAAACCTAAAAATAAACTTGTCAATTTAGATGACGCCAGGTCTTTGAGAAAGTAGCTGCGACATGAGAAATAAGACAAACATTGATATAATGTACCGAGTGAGATAGTGTACATTCAGAAACAACTTTCTTTCACTGAGTGTTGTGATTATTATAAAACACGGCTACCAGTACCTCACTAAATTCATCATCATCAGCAGCATCAGCATCAGCATCATCATCATCATCATCATCATCATGCATGTGCATATTCACAAATCATTTCCATCACTGTATCAAACTCAATGTCTTGATAACTTCATTTGATCACCTGTGCTCAAACATAAGCACTTCAAATATTTACATATTCCCCGCTATGTATTCCATGACACAAGAGACATATCAGAGCGAAATATATTTCTAGCAAAGTAACAAACGTGTGCGAGGTTTTCCTGGCCCAACACTGAAATCAAATTGGTTTCTATTTTTGCTTCCACGGCCCTATACTACAATGTGAATTCCCTGCAAATTATATTATTGATTTTTACAACAGCGAAAATTTCATTAGAACATCGGAGAAATTAGAAACTGGTATTTTTTTCACACTTCTCTGTATTTAAGGAGGAAGTGGTCTCTGCTCTTGACCTTTCGCACCAAAGACGGGGATATCGCCTCAGTGTGACGCATAAACCATTAATTCGTGATTTACTGCTTCGCTACATGACAGCATGGCTTACAGCAAACAGTTTATCTGTTGATAGCAAGACACGATTTTAAGAGACGTTAGCAGACACGTTTTCTGTTGGTTGTGTTACCAAGTAGTAGGATTCAATACGAAATATGTTCCTTAAACAATGGCATTCAGGATACACGCCGACGAGTTATGGGACAGGGTGACTCGCAGTCTGCCATGGTCTGACACTGCCCTGTTAATAAATAAGCTTGTGTCGTGTGCCTTTATGTTTCATGTATTCCCTTCTGAAACCATAGGATATACATTCCCCTCCCACTGACAAAGATAATATCCGACAAGGACATGCATGTATTTCTTTTGACAATGACATGGTCGACCGGAATACACATTTCCTGCAGACTGATGTGAACAGGATTGACAAGATCACTCATTTCCTGACGTGGATGTGGTTCACAGGAACACACATTTCCTTCATACTGACGTGGACACGGTTGACAAGAACACACAATTCCTGCATTTTGATGTGGACAGGGTTGACAGGAACACACATTTCCTGAATACTGACGTGGACAGGGTACACAGGAAAACACATTTCCTTCATATTGACGTGGACAGGGTTGACAAGAACACTCATTTCCTGAATACTGACATGGACAGGGTTCACAGGAACACACAATTCCTGCAATTTGACGTGGACAGGGTTGTTGACAGGAACACACATTTCCTGAATACTGACGTGGACAGGGTTGACAAGAACACTCATTTCATGAATACTTACGTAGACAGGATAACAAGAACACACATTTGCTGAATAATGACTTGGATGTGGTTGACAAGAACACACATTTCCTGAATACTGACATGGACAGAGTTTACAAGAACATCCATTTCCTTCCCACATGCAAGAACAGGACCCATAAGGACACTTCCTTCCTTCATATTACCCGGACATAACTTCATATCACGATTAGGTCCCACAAGGATACACCTCTCTTTTCACTGACAAGGATATGAAAGCAATAAACACATTAACTACTTGATGATAAGGACACACATTCTCTTCCCACTGACAAGAATACGATCTTATCAAGATAAACTTTCACTTCTCACGGACATTGACAAGATCCTATCGGGATTCATTTGAACAAAGCAAACGACAACCAAACTGCAATACTTCAACACAGACGTATGATAATCGTGGTGCAAGTGGGCCCTGATACACATTCCCCTTCCCACCAACAAGGATAATATATCTAACTAGGATACACATTCAACTTCCCACCAACAAGGATAATATATCTTACTAGGATACACATTCAACTTCCCACCAACAAGGATAATATATCTAACTAGGATACACATTCAACTTCCCACCAACAAGGATAATATATCTTACTAGGATACACATTCAACTTCCCACCAACAAGGATAATATATCTTACTAGGATACACATTCAACTTCCCACCAACAAGGATAATATATCTTACTAGGATACACATTCAACTTCCCACCAACAAGGATAATATATCTTACTAGGATACACATTCAACTTCCCACCAACAAGGATAATATATCTTACTAGGATACACATTCAACTTCCCACCAACAAGGATAATATATCTTACTAGGATACACATTCAACTTCCCACCAACGAGGATAATATATCTTACTAGGATACACATTCAACTTCCCACCAACAAGGATAATATATCTTACTAGGATACACATTCAACTTCCCACCAACAAGGATAATATATCTAACTAGGATACACATTCAACTTCCAACCAACAAGGATCATATATCTATCTAGGATACACATTCAACTTCCCACCAACAAGGATAATATATCTTACTAGGATACACATTCAACTTCCCACCAACGAGGATAATATATCTTACTAGGATACACATTCAACTTCCCACCAACAAGGATAATATATCTTACTAGGATACACATTCAACTTCCCACCAACAAGGATAATATATCTAACTAGGATACACATTCAACTTCCAACCAACAAGGATCATATATCTATCTAGGATACACATTCAACTTCCCACCAACAAGGATAATATATCTTACTAGGATACACATTCAACTTCCCACCAACAAGGATAATATATCTAACTAGGATACACATTCAACTTCCCACCAACAAGGATAATATATCTTACTAAGATACACATTCAACTTCCCACCAACAAGGATAATATCTTACTAGGATCTTATCCCCCTTCCCACCAACAAGGGTAATATCTTAATAGGATACACATTCCCCTTCCAACCAACAAGGGTAATATCTTGCTAAGATACACATTCCCCTTCTAACCAACAAGGAAAAGATGTAACCAGGATAAACACCACATTCCCAGCGACAAGGATAATAGCCTTGAAGAATGCACATACACTAGTGAGTCTTCTTCGACCATTAATAAGGGGCGGTGGGGTAGCCTAGTGTTTTAAGCATTCGCTCGTCACGCCAAAGACCCGGGTTCCTTTCCCCACATGGGTACAATGTGTGAAGCCTTTTTCTGGTGTTCCCCGCCGTGATATTACGGGAATATTGCTAAAAGCTGCGAAAAACTTCAATCACTCTACCATTAATAATGGAAGCAAGAATTGGCATTCAATTAATTCACGATTTGTTTGGTTAGATATATATTCTAGATAAGATGATTGTTTCGCTGAACCAGTCCAATATGCCGAATGGCAAAGAATAATATAACCCTTGTGGTGTCTAATTATGTCTGTCAACAACAACACTCAACTTAGCGTATGACCATAATTCCAATCTATATGTGTAATTGTGGAATTAATTCAAATTTCCCACAAACATATTTTCTAGAGCGTGCAAATTCATACAGGGACGGAACAAGGGTTAAATCAAAAGTGTGTTCCATCAGCTGTCACCAGGTTCCGTTATGGAATATATAGGCGCTATTTACTCTGATGTTCGTGCTGATAGTTTGGAATGGATAAACGTAAACGGTAATGAAAAATACGATATGTGAAACACGACACCGTCCATGAGTACAAGTCGATATTAGACACAGCAACGTGGCGATTTTACTGATATCATCTCTATATTGATGACAATGTTGTAGCCTGTCGAGGTGTTTTGTATTACTATTGGCAAGATCATCAAGTGCAACAATCCTTAGAGTGAGTCTGGTTTAACGCCCATTTACACAGTATTTCAGCTGTTATACAACGCTTCAGCTTCATGTGGGAGGAAAGTGATGCAAGACGTTTACCACTTCATTGAAACCCACTAGCACGGATGTGATGCTGACAACCTAGATACATAATCAGGGCGAATGTGGGATTCGAATATTTTTAGAACGACGCATTGCAGCATATAAAATGAATACTTAACTCGAATATATCAATTATTAAACTTAGCTTCATGAAACTGTTGCATTGTATATTTATCAGTTATATGTTAGTTAATACATTATATGCGTCAGTATCAGTGGTCGTTTTAATTAAATTTCGAGAACAATACAATTAGTATATAGTATCAAAAATCGCATTAAATTACAAACATTATTGCATTGGGGATAATCATATTTGCATTTCACAAGATAGTGAGTGTATTGGGTGTAACACCGCTTTCTCTCACTAGGGAAGGAACATGCCGAAATATGTGTATGGTCAAAGCGATAATGACTGAGGGGCAAACCGAATACTTTGTACTCCAAGAAATGAAGAACTCTCACACGTCCGAGGCCACGTCCGAGGCCACGTCCTTCACACATCGCTCTGCCTTCACTGTACTGTGGTGAATGTAGAACAATGTTTACTATACTTAAATGGGTTAATAGGCGTCAGCGACCAGCATCCTACAAAGAGCCTTACAATAAACAGAAGCTTTACCTCTGGATTAGAATGCCAGTGCTATGTTTACAGAACGCAGGCAAGTTATTGTAGGATTCATAATTACTTCTCTACAGTACATCCATGTCCATCTATCATTTTCCCAATGTCTCCAAAGGATACGGACGGACCCACATTTGTATTGATTATGGACTATTTTTTTAGAGGAGCACTCACATGTGAAAACATTATCAAATGAAAAAGTGAATTTTCTCATTTACTTTGCCTACTGGAGAAAATCACATATATTCTGATTTCCTCACGGAATCAGGAAGTGGTCTTATGCCATACCCTCTGAATCTTATGAAGGATGACGCTTAAAATATACGTAACCCTAATTCAAATATATCAAATGGCCCATAAGAAGATTGAGCCATCCTGGAATTTGCCAGATAGCATCGTAAAAATGAATCTTTAATCTTTGGGGGAATATGCTTATAGACCTTTTGGAGGCATTTTATATTCTTTGAGACGACTTAATCCACTATTTAAGTCAGGGAAAATAGCACTGCCATCGCTTCGTGTGGCACACATATCACTGGAAAAGTATCTTAATACTCAAAAGACGAGCTCCCTTTTATTTGCTGCCAAAAATACTCTATATGAAGATCACACCATCAATTCATGTCTACTGAAGTGACAATGACGGGCTTCAAACTATAATTTTCACAAATATCGTGTCCGGTTGACCACTCTTTTCATGGTAGCCATGGATGATTCACGTCGCGGTCATTTACAATGAACAGCAATCAATCACCGTCGAACTCCTCGAAGATATAATGCGCAATGGACAGATGAAAGACTATGATTCATATTCCGTATTACCATTGAGATCCCTCAGAAACAAGATATGGAGAAATCACATCCGTGCCAATGATCAAGTATATATCATATTCCAGGCGTCGAAACTTGCAATAGCTGTGTCGAAGCCGTGTTTTATAGGCTTGTGCAGCCGATGATACATAGATTTAATACATTTAGTAAAGTCTAGATGTATATATACCATAGACTTCAGATATCATATTTTATTGTGTGACGTATTCTAACCTTTTAACAAATGTTTCGATTTTTTCTCTTCTTTGAAAAGGCTTCGTCTTATTTTATTCTCTGAAAAGAAAGTATTTCAGATACTCAACTAAACTGCCAAGCCAAAGAAAGTATGAATCCATGTTTGATGGTGGCTAAAAATGAAACCAACAAGAAATGGTTACTCGATGGTGATGTATTTGATAAAGGTATCAACTGTAAAAGACCCTAAGTTTGCAGTGTTTCAGCCGAGTAACCTTTGTAATGTTTTGGTCAAATCCGATTTTTAAGTCTGTACTTTGTTTTGCCCTGCAGTAAATTAAAAGGTGAAAGACTTGCTCATATCTGAGTCCAATAGAAAGGAAGATGCCAAATCGTCAAAGAACCACGCATTCGAATTGCCAGTATCAACCGCCGTAGACTCATAATGGAATCGACGTTAACAACCCTATACTCACAACTGTGGGGTAAGGTTTACAGTTGGCGTGAAGAAAACCTCTATGGCCGTCGACGTCCAGGAATGTTATTTGAGGATGATACATTTGCGAAGTGTGGCAAGTCTTTAGGTTGAATTGGCAATTATATCCCTGTTACTTTGGTTAAATGTGAATAGCACGCAGATATCCCCCCAGACAGTACTCTTGATCTCTATCGCTTAGACAGAACAAAATCGATGGTTAGGGGTATTCATATTCGTGTATCTGTCACATAAGAATGAGCTGAGCTTCACAAAATGAATGGGATAAATCGAAAAGACTTACAGTCATGAATGATTGTGAATAAAAGGCCAAAGTCTTCAATCACTCTTAGTCAGGCTAGGTGTTTCATACCAACTGGTCATTTCAAAGCCTTTCCATATCTTTTTGTCTCATAAAAATTGTTTGTGGTATCATTTTTCACATTTTGTAAATTGATTGATTTAATACTCTGTTAATAAGGATATGATTACAAATAAGAAAACGAATTCTTACTTTTATGAAGTTATAAGGTTCCAGATAAGTCGAAGATGCTCTAAAATATGTCACTGGATCTCTTATTCTAATATATACTCGCGGGCAAAGGTTGGAAAATGTTATTTGACCAAAACATTACAAACGTTTCAAAATGTTACAAGACTGACAGCAGGCGATGAAACCTGCAAACTTGAGGTCGAACACACAACTATGATACCAAGTACAATTCTATCAAGTACATCGCCATCGAATAACCATTTCTTGTGTGTTTCAGTTTTAGTCACAATCAAACATGGGTGTATACTTTCTTTTGCCCGACAGTTTACTTGTATCAATTCTTACAGACCCCTTATTACCCCGGTACCTACACAGTGCATCCATGGCATGCATTTTACATGTCGATATAATCTCGCCAGGCGGAACGGCATGCAATAGACCTTCGCAAGGAGGTCTTCTGACACAGCCGTTTTTTGCTATTAATTTGGCCACGGTCTCAGGGCTCATCACCTGTCTACTGTATCAAGTATTGATATGTAATTAATCCAATACAGTGATTGGAATAAGGCAATGCCGTGATGATATGTTCCCATGTGGCAAAATGTTTGCGAATATCACATACTTATTTGTTCGTATTACCACGCAACACTATTTCAATTGCATAAAACAAGGTCACAATTGTTTTATATAGAACATGACGAGACGGTCTAATGTTTTTTCATTGTGTGACGGTTTCTCATGGTCGACATTTCTGTTCATTTGCGGCTCCATAAGAAAGAAAGAAATTAATTAAATCAGCTTTTATCGAACAGATTCAACTTTGAAGAAGTCGGTTTTTGCTTTACTGTCGTTATTTTGGAAGACGGTGCAGTGGTACAGACATAATTTGTTTGCCTGTGAGTGTCTGGCACTGAAGGTCATGGGCTCAGGGCTCACCGCTAGCGTATTATACAAGACCCACAAGCGAGAACTACCATGAGATGGGTTGTAGCAATAGATGCCTGGAGCGAGATGGTAGCTGGAATTGTTGATCCCAGCGGGGTTGCAGCTTGATCAAGCCCGAACATTGATTCGCTGACCACTTCGAGATTTCGTACTGCACCCGCTTTGTGAATAACGGTCCCATAGAGGCGGCAGTACATCACATTAACGTTAGGACAACTTAACTGTTCAGTATACTTCACATAAGAAAACAACTTGTTGAAATGCATGCCTACATGGTTTGGGAATTACAAATCAGCTAGAACATTAAGTCATCAAAGTCAATGCCAGCATCAGCAAAAGTATGGCAGCCTAGTTTGTTTGTTGTTTAACACCACACTCAGCAGTATTCCAGCTATAAGACACTTATATAGCAGTGACCCATGTTTGGTAATATGACTATATGGTCTAAAATGACATGAGACACATACGTAGGTAATACTAATGATAACACTACTGTAGGCCTCTGTCATCAGACTGAAGTATATTTTGTTTTTTTAAGACGATAACATTATTACTAATACGAAATGCAGTATGGAAATGTATAGAACTCTGACTTAGAAATATATGCCGCAGACACACTGTACCGAGGCCCTATAATCTGTCCTTGGGCAAAATGTTTGCGTGCCAATGACGTTATCGACAGATAGCGCTTTAATTATTAACTACATCTTGTCTGCTACTCCACCTAATGATGCTATGGTCTGTTTCTGATTTTTAGAGTCATTTTTCTTTGACGGAATATGATACTTTCCGAGAAATACAGAGTACATATCCACAGTCAAAATAATAATTGCATGGAGTATTACAATCTATATATACATTTATCATCCAAAACTTGCCCCCACAGGAGATATCTCTTGGATTAGATCAAGCGATATCTACACTGTAGATATCGCTGCAATGAAATTACGTTACAATGCTTTGTAGACCATTGTGACGTCACAATCAAATGGCATCACTAATGTCTTTGCTACTGAGGCTGTTAGCAGTACTTTTTACACTGAAGCCACTGCTAATTACTGTCTACAGATTTAAAAAGTTGGAGTGAATGATGTTGGATGATAGATAAAATCTCACCCTCGTTGATAAAAGTGGCAAAAATCCTCGGCAAGCCTCGGAATTTTTCCGCTTTTATCAACTCGTGTTGATATATTTGATATCAAAAGACACTCGGGTGAGATTCTCTATGTGTGAGATTATAGGTCGTGGTTGTTATCCGTCGTCGTAAAAGAGACCTGTTTTTCAGGATCGGATATATTGAATTGTCGTGAGATACTGGTGTATGTCGTACAACATCTAGTTTCACATCCGCGGTAGTCACAGCAGTATGAGCGAAGTGCTTGACGCTGAAGTTAATCAGCTTTGTTACACATGCAATGGGATTGTCACTTAATATCTCAGTAAAGCTTTCTTTCAAAACGCTTTTTGGTATACATGTTGAGGTCAATTCTAAATTTGACGCATCAGTGACAAACATGTCCGATGAAACTTCCTATTTTGACTTGTGTCATGTGTTCCCGTGCTGTTTCAGGTAAACGATTGACTTGCCTTTACATGTGTTTGTGACTAGTGCCACCGGTGGGACAGGATTCGCTCACCTTTTCGGGGCCACCTGGTATCATGACTGTCTGAAGGTGATTCATAAGCAATTGCTCATGATATAGTCGGAATCATACAATCGACTCTGCTGTTGGCAGAAATTTCTTATGATTATGGAATGGATTTGACGCTTTAATTTACACATCCCACTGACACAGAAAGAGGCATATAGATATCACAGTCTTTGTTCAGTAGAACGTTAAAAGATGGTACTTTTTGTTACCCTGTCTAGCGCTCGGTATTAAGGGGTTAAAACAAGGACTGGTCAGCTCGGAGTCAGTATTCAGTGTCTGAGTAGGGTATTCATGTTCAACTGCGGCATGGTACCTCAGTGGGCTAGCACTATAAATCGGCATCAGTCCGGACTAATACAAGCAGACACACACACACACACACACACACACACACACACACACGCACGCACGCACACACGCAAGTACGCACGCTATATAAGTGCTATAATCTTGGACGCGACGTTAAACCCCTTTTCACCTCACCTCAACCTATTCAGTAGAAATAAACATCGTCCTACGTCACAGCTGGAGTCTATTATACATTCTGCATGTACAGAAACAGGAAGCCTTACCATCAACAGCTCAGACGGATATATCTACCTCCGTCATACGTTCGGTTCAGCATTCAATGTCATTCCCAAATGCAAATCTACATTCTATTTCTGGCAGCAAGCTATTACACTGTGAGCCTGCATCTTCAAACCTTGTAAAAAGCACCGACTTAATCTATCCCTCTTGGACGCTTGGCTCCGACCGAGACGACCTCATCACTTTCACCCAAAGGTAAACGTAACGCTGAAAGGTTACCTTATACTTGCGACACAATTCATATTTGCTTATGCCGTATCTGAGAGGTTTCATACAATGAGTATGAGTACATGCACATATGATGGTTATGTCCGAATGGGCGAGCCATTAGTGTACATCTGAAGTGGTTCTGAATGAAGGACACAATTAAGGAACTGATGTTAGTTTACCGTTGTGTCGACTAAGTGTGTTAGTGAGGTTTTACAGCGCTTTTAGCAATATTCCAACAATGCCACGGTAGGGGGAGGGGTTGGGATAATGGGCACCCATATTGGGTTTTCGGTGTGACAGGCGAATGCTTAACCAACAAGGATCCACCAGCGCCACCCCTTATTAAACGCGATCAGGGGAGGTCGGGTAGGCTAGTGGTTAACGCGTTCGCTCGTCACGCCGAAGACCCAGGTTTGAATCCCGACATGGGCACAATGTGTGAAGCCCATTTCTGGTGTCCCCCGCCGTGATATTGGTGGCGGTGTAAAACCATACTCGCTCACTCACTCACACTGGGTGTAACCTCATAATGATCTAAGGGTTTGCAAGCATGTACCTCTGCGAGTAACCAGTGTCTACTGCCTGTTTGGCCTATCTGTACAGAAACATGACAGCCGAGTCAGGACTGTAGGAGCCATATGACAGGAAACCCAACATTTATTGTTAAAGGGTTGTAATTCACGGTGTGTCAGTATAATTATGGAGGAAATCCCAACGTGCACTAAGTTGAAAACAAAGATTTCAATACGTAAAAATCAGCGTATCCTGGCACGAATAAGGGCATCAACTCCGCAAAGTAACTTCTGGAGCTTTGGACTTCGGGTGTCATTTCTCTTTTCCTTTTTAAAACCTCATCCCGATGAGAATAATGGTTCTGAATGATAGACTATTCCACATAACGTTAATCTGATAATCGTAACAATTGATGGGATTAGTTCATTTAGGTTCCACTGTATTTCAAGGAAACTAGTATTCTGAAACCAAAGTCGTTTAGATGGCGATGGCATACTGCGAGTAAGACACACGTCTGTAGACAACCTATGGAACTTCTTCCATTAGTTATTGGTCATCTGCATCAGGGGCCATTAAGGATGATAAAGACAAGAAATGATTACAGCACCTCGCCGTCAAATAGCCGTAATGTAAATTCTCCCATTCAGCCTCACACGCAATGTGGCACGTTCATGCAACTGATAACCATATTCAGATGGATAACATTACCCATACTCATACTTACTTGCCGTTATAATTGTGATACTGAGTGTGATCAGTGATATAACAACGTATTGATAACACAAGTGGGTGTCTCCAAATGTACAAGAAGTTGACAAACTTAAATGAAACGTATATCTTATTAATATTCTGTAGTTAAAGTTCAGATCAGTTATATGCACCTGGGTGCCGTTGCACAAAACAAGCTCAACGCTAGGAATGTCATAAGTCTATGTTAAGGTATGGGAGTTTTGATCACCTTAGTGTTATGTTCGTTATGTACAACGGCGCCCTGTAAATAGACGTTAGGAATAACCCTTATTTGTCGTATATTCCCATGTATTCCCACATTTTCATAAATGTCTAACATACCACTCACACCCGATGACACGTTGGCATATGGACATAGGGAACATAATGCTGTTCCAGATGGTGGCAAGGGCTGGCTGTATCCTATGATACGAAGAAGCAGAGGAAGCATTTGAAAGTTAAGTCAAATAACTCTTGTCATGGAATAGTTACAAAACACGTCATCACAAAATTAAGGCTTCTGAATTTCAATAGGTGTATGTCACTTTCTAATCCAAAGCAAATATGTTTCGTGAGAAAAAAATACAGAATGCAATTCTTTAAATGTTATTTCACACATATATACATAGTTAGGGTGCGTGATTATTTTCCAGCTGTATATACAGCTTATTTGAATGTGTCAGCTGGCACGTGTTAGTCATTTGTTCTCGTCAAGGACATAAAACATCTGTTGAAAATTGCCATTATTAACTTATATTGGTGGGCGTTAAAAACGAGCACACGCCCTCCTCTTCTCTGCAAAGTGTTGCATTTCCGTGTGAATACCGATACAGATGGTGCTTGATCTTCAAATATGATATTCATTCCATCGCTGAATAGATATACCCATTGATCCTGCTAAACGCAGTCATTACAAGTCCGACATACAAAGGGCATCACTTTGTCACTGAAGCTCCCAAATCCAATGTCATTAAGAATTAGTTTGGGTCATGGCTACAATAATAGTGTAAGTGTGAGAGGTCCAATTCTGCTGGTGGCAACAGTGAGCGGTTTAAATTACACACCCTCTAACTTGAAAGGATGATTACAGCTCTGGACCACTGTGGTCAAACAATCAATACAAGATCCTAATCTGTTACCCGTACCAGTGACTATGTGAAAACGGTCCCATTCGCACGATGTCACTATTGGTCTGACAACAATTGATTCTGTATCAAGGTCTTGGTACACACTGGTATAACGTGTGCTCGAGCCAAGGCCTCTGCAAGGGTCTTATTTCACATGTGGATGTTGTATTGGTGATTTGTTCTTTGGGGCCATGAACTTGCATGAACCTGGTATTGATGGTGCATTCATCAACATTGACACATGTCTCGGTACATTTAACGGTTGCGCTTGATCAATATATCTTTTGTATCTTCATATAACACACATGTAGGTTCTAATATCGACATTATGTGGTTTATCTAAGCAGATTCCAATTACAAGGAACATTATACAGAGTTGCATTGTACGTCGAGTTTTCCCCGATTGCTGTTCGTGGCACTGTTTTCTATGTTGCAACACGCTGATTTACAAATGAATAGACTTCCCGAGCAGTATTGACATATGTAAATAGTATTTGAAGTGACTGACACTTTTCACCAACTACGGGGACACTTGAGAAGAGGCTTCGCTAATTCAATCTGAACAATTTGGTTACTAAGGACCACCACTGTCCTTTACAGAGACTCCATGTTAAGTGTCCTAACGTGCCAAGAATTCCTATTTTATTGTCAACAAAGGGCACATTCATTGAGTTCTCCTGTCTTGTTCGGCTTTCCAAATAAATCAAAATGTGTTCAACGATTGGGGTTAATAACTGCAGAGAGTATCTTAAGCATTAAGTAGGTGAGTGAATATTGCTGAACGCCAATCTTGCAGCTATTTCTTATATGTCCTGATTTCTTATAGAGATTTCGTAGGATGAATATGGTTCGTAATCACGTCTTCTAGGTGTATATCAATCTTGATATACTTTCCGAAAATTAGCTAGGAGGAATAAATTAAAACATGTTTAAGTAAGATATTTATTTGTATGATTTAAATACAATTTACCCTTTGATCATATCAATGTAAGCACTGTCTCCATATTAAATGCCCTAAAGTAACAGCCTTGTTGTTCTTAACTGATGAGCCCGATCAGTCCCGGTTACTCAGTCTTAATGAAGGGCTTATCCCTTGATGGCTACTCAAAGGCAACCTAAGGGTCAGGAAGATATAGTGCTCCCAAGAACAGACACCAGGAACCAAGCTCTGATTCCTAGACCATCCCTGACTCATTTGCTATCCAGAATCTCGTTAAAGAATATATTCTCATCTTTCAGAAAGCATAGTGTCTTCACACTTGGGATCGGAAAAGCTCCTATTAAGTCATCTAGATCAGAAATGGCAGTACTTGGTAGGGTAGTCATTGATCTAGGGCGGTGCGGTTGTTTACTTCCATAATTACATTGTATAAACGAATCAGACAGCTGTCTGCCTGTTGTAGCAGACATCGGCTAGAGAATTCCTCTTCTGTCAAATCGAGTACAGGCGACTTCTCACTTGAATCACATCTACTAATCACGACATAATTGCACCTTGTTGATGTGACATCATCAAATGGTGGTACAAATAGGGCACTCTTTGAAGAAAGAGAAGAAAGCTTGTGCGTGATTTTTATATTTCGCAAGGGTATCTTAGAGTAGTACGTGAATCTGTGTACAAATTGTGTCATGTTATACAAAGACGCAGTGATGAGTAGGATTAATGAACAACGACAAAGAACCAAGAGTGATTGCACCTCATTCATCAGAGATACGTCCCTCTGTTATCTCTTGTATATCCCAGTCTCCTTTCTGTAACGTGCTGTCTTTCTCTCCATCTGACTTGTTTTTTTCTGCTTGAGATCATAAAGAAATGTTTTGTTTGTTTAGTTCTTAAACACATTTTTAATAAAAGGTTCCTTAAGGAGATGATTACCCTTTTCTATTGTTTCAGAAGTGTTGAATACTGGTAACTATATATTTACATCGTTTTAGTTTCAACAAAATCATTAAATACGTTATCGTGTCACTGATTCTGTGGGGCGGTCGGGTAGCCTAGTGGTTAAATATATATTGCTAAAAGCGGCGTTAAACCGTACTCAATCACTCACTCACTGAATATTCTGGTCCATCACTTGATTGTCTGGTTCGTTTAAAGGCCACCGTGGTGGCATGGCAGGAGTACTGCTGTGCGGCGTCAGGATACAAACAATTATCACCTTATCATTGCCGGATTAACATATCTGCCAGTGCAATACAGACCTACTGCCTTCCTGTAACAAACACTCACTTTGTTTGCACATTGCATGAATTGCGGATGTTACTGGTTGGGCAGGACATGTTTACACATTTAATCGAACACCTGATGTCATCACTCATTGTCAGAGCCATACACATTGTCACCGCTATTTAGCCTTTTACACCCATTGGAATCGGATAATCGAGACTGGTTATTCTCTGGCGATGACGTTTTATATTTACATGTATGTCACACATACATTTTCACATATGTTTATGGAAGAATATTTGTCGTGATAAGACCATCACTGATTTGTTTTTTAAACAGGAATACGTTTTACAAATTACGTAAGCTAGTAAGCTCGCTGGTTTCAGCCTTCGCTCGGCCTACACAAGTCATGGCCTCAATGCCCTTCCACAGAAAAATTGGAATGGTTATTATAATGACGGAAAGTTCAGTTGCTTCACCTTGGATTAATACTTATATTCATCAGCTGACAGCAGAACCATCGTATCCAATCGTTAATGTTCACAAGGGAAACACGTTCTGGAACAGCAGAAAGCTCACGTAAGATACAATTTGGATTACGGGCTAGATTCGAGACAGAAACCATTTCAATGTCACGAGAAATAATTTTCATTGCTCATGATTATTTTTTCATTAAAATAAATGTTTTATCTCGAAGCTGGAAATGTGTCTCTTTATTCACGTCGGATTCTGATAGTCTGAAGCAAAATGTAAATGAATCATACATATTCATTTATCTAGAAATGTCAGCTCCCTCACGATCAGGGTATATTGCTGCAAAGTTGTAATTCTATTATAAGTCAAAAAATATCTTTCATTCCGTAAGTATACTTCGTGCCTTGACAATAACTCTGAAAGCCGGTTCGATAAATTGGTGCACACCATGATAAGGAGAAGGTATTCAAACCAGAATAGACTTAATAAAAGTCCAATAAGGGGATTGTGTCCCTGGCTTTCCCACCTGGGTAGAATCACTCCATTTTCATTTTGCACATAGCTGTTCAACCAGCAGCCTCACTGAAGATGGATGCCCGTCCAAGGTGAAATAATAGTGTATCTCGTACCTCCCTTTATGTGCCAGCGCTGAAAACACAAGGCCTTTCAACGCAGGCGTTTTCACTAAAAACACTATAAAGTCTTTTTATGGAACCCCATTTTCAAGCAATCACGGCAAAAGGACACTTTTAAGAGATATGTTGTGATTGAAAACAGAAGCAATAGGCTCGCATTAGTGCATCTAAATCCGCATGCCAGTAAAATGCAATGCCCTGGTTTCCAAGACCTGCTTGGCAACATTATCTACTGCCGGGAAGGCGCCTCTGTATTGATCCTGTGAGGGTGATATTTTAAATTACAAGGCAAACAAACCCTGCTAAATTAACGATACAATGTAAGGGTTTCAAGCTCATTCAGCTCCTAAACTTCCCCATCACTGAAAGGAAGTTGCGGCCAAGACAAATAAAAGTCAATGTCGTCATAGTAATGGGAAGGTTTTGTTCCCATTTTACAATTGACCGTTTCAATGAACTTTTCCCACCCCGATGTTAATGACGGACAAGCAAAGAGGCTCTTTATTTGATTAAATGTCTGAACTAGCTGCCATCGATGATGATGTAAATACACGTCAGTGGAGACTTGGAAAAGTAAACATATATATACAACCAGGAGCTTGCTTTTAACTTTAGTGGATATGATCATCTTCTTGAAAATTGGCTTTTTTCTCAAGGGAAAGTGGAAACACAAACTGCAGTCACGTGTAGAATTAAAACAAGACGTGATATGGACCCACATGGTTATATATATGGCATACCCAGACAAATATGCAGTTTAAAGTGATATATGCGTGTACTATGTATGCAATAATATCACACGCCAACCTGCTTCATAGCTTGTGCATATCAAAAAATAACAGACACGAATGCAGTTTCTGTAATACAAAGCCTCTCTCCGTATCAATATCAAAGGAATACTATAGATTTATTGTGATAATAAAACCCAATCATATTAATATCACGAAATAAACAACCGCATGTATACTAGTTTTCATTGTCGTTTTTATGTAATGACCATAGCTTTGTGTGTAAATACACGCCTGTGAGCAATATACAAGGTTAATCGCACTGTAAGTCTTTTCCTTACGTTTTCATGTCACTTTCTTGAACTGAAGTAAAACTAGAAAATAGTGTCCCACGGGAGCTCACTGTTTGATCACATAATGTAATAATATCCCGATACTGTTCATCATGTATTTCTTTTGAGCGATGTGGTCTTCACGTGCGTTATGTGAATTTTTTGGTTTTGACTGTTACTTAAGTAAGATAGAGAATACGTCACTCACTAATTCTTTCACTCACTCACTCACTCACTCACTCACTCACTCACTCACACACTCTCCCGATGACGTCACGTGCTAAATATCACAGACGAGCTTAGTGGAGACGACTTTATACATCTTTCACTAACTTCCCTTAGAGACAGTTTTACATTGTACTCTGGACGTGTTGTCATTATGTAAGATTGTTATCAGGGTTTGTAAATAATCGTGAATGGCATTGTGATTGCGAGAAGATATATTTCATCGTATACAGGATCATCCCAAGTTGTTATCAAAACATGTACGTGTCCTGCTTGCATAATGATAATAAAAGCGACAAAACCCATTCCATGACAATAAGAAATCTCTGCTAACAGAGACCATTGTACGATTCCGACTATATCATGAGTATGGGTTTATGAATCACAACCAAATGGTGATGATACCAGGCGTTTGCAAAACGGTGACCGTATCCTTCTCCACCAGTGGCACCCGTCACAAACACATGCAAAGGCAAATCAATTATTCACCTGAAAGGGGAACATTTGTCCAAAAATCTTTTTTGAAGCTTCGCTACGGCCTTAAATGTTCTGACCATGGTCAAACAACTTTGACACTCTTTTAAATGTTCGAAGAAAGAGCATGCTTGATTGTACCTCATTATGGAATATTGCTCGACATAAAGGGAACACTATTGGGTAGTCATCCCCCTTGTCATACAGCCATGTGGATAGTTGTTGGGTTTTTTAAGTGATCACAGCACGACCACTTTTATACCTCTTGTGATATAACGTAGACGTATAGTAGATTTCCTTGTGCAAGTGGACCCTCCCCATGGTTCTAGATAACGTTGTGGCTCCGATGCCAATGTCCCATCCTGACTTATCTACAAAAGACTAATATACCTCTCTCAGACGCCAATCATCAACTGAGAAAAAATCGGAATATTTTATTAAATAAAGACGTTGTCAGATGTCAGCAGTTTTTTCAACTCCAAATAAATTTGAAATAGCGCATCTGTCACTAATGCTCAGCCTATAAAGGTGCGTGTCTTGCGGAAACAAATTGACAGAAAGAAACCAATCTCGTTAACTCCCCTCAGTCTCCCACCCCCATCCATCCCTAAATACCATTACGAGAATAAGACACTCGGTCTCTAGGATGTAGACACCAAAATGTTAAGAGTTCAGAAGTAAAATCCATTCGACACCTACATCTGCAGCACAGTCGTGAACCTACGTTATGTGAGCGGAGTTAGTCGTCGGTCTGGCACCGTTCTGTCCCCAAGAGAACAAGTTGACAGAGACCTGGACTAAAACGGTTGTCTATCATATTGCAAGAAACAGATTCATTTACCTTTAAATGTCTCGCTGTCACATCCGTCTCAAATTGAATGTAAATATACGTATATGTCTAGACGACATTTCAATGATGTCTCTACAGTAGTACCATAGCTTCTGCCACGAAATAAATGAAACAAACGTTAATCCTTTCTAGCAGGTTGGCACTATCAGGAATTGCCCGTTGGCATGGACTGACTAAAGGCTTAGGGGTTCTATAGTAAATGTTCCATGATCCAGACGCATGAACTATGGGCTATCTCATAGAATCAGCCCGCCGCTATGAAACTCTCATGAGGTAGAATTCTTTAATGTACAATATGGTGTTCGGTTATATCGAGGACATGGATATTTTCAAGACACTTCCTTTGGCAAACGAATACTGGCTATCGTTAGCGCTTATATTCAAGATGTAGAATTTAATAGACGCGCCGGTGGAAAAGGTTACACTAAGAATTAAAATGTGAGGAAACAGTCCTGTACTTGTACTGATGGTCGATCTGTCGCTATAGTTCGGATTGATCATCGAATGGCGTGTTTTGAACATTGTCTTAATGTTTTAGGTCGTTGGACGAAAACACAGTTTCCTTGTCGCTGCCATCTAAGCTTGACTGGCTCGACTCGGGAAATTGAACGGGAACTGAGTTTTACAACACCTCTGATTTGGAATTTGAATGAATAATATGCTCTAAGTGCAAAAATGTCGATTTAGATTTGTGTTAACCATCGATTACCTCTTTGATTCCTATAACAACATAAGCGATTTATATTCATTTCATAAACGATTTGATTATTTCATAAGAGAACAGAACGCTTTCTTCATGTTTTGTATCTTTTTTAACGTCAGGCAATTAATGTTTAAGCAAACGTCATTATGGATTCGTGTACAAATGATTAGAAAAGGATATAAAAGACATCACGCCACTGTAGAAGAACCCAGTCCACGGAAACTCGGTGTCATCATTATAATGCTACAATAATACTAGGATTTTTTAAATTTGTCGTTTTTCTTTTTCTTTTTGTCATGGATGTATAGCAGTGATACGATTACGAATATTTCTTCGGCGCTGACTTTAATATTTGTTATTTTAAACAGTATAATATAAATAAACATTACTGTAATCATCAATAAACATCTGCTCTGCGTTCTTTTTTACTAAAAACGTATTTCCTTTACAAATTGCTAAGCAAAATTAAATTGTCATTCAGAGTCTAAATTTGATGAATCTCTATTTCATATACCATATATCTTCATTCAATAGGTTCTGGTTTAATGTTGATTGGAATACTATCGATTCTCACACAGGGATATTACACACTCTCTGACATTTCATCAATTAGCTTCTATAGAACCGTCGTTTTACGTGTTCCAAAACCAAAAATGTCTGAAATTTTAGGAGGGTCTTCGAGAACTGAAGAACCTAAGTGCTGTTCAGAAACCTGAATATCCTCAGAAACCCACAAACATTTTCATTACATTTCCTGACTATGAATGTGCTTAACTATGGTTTGAAAGAACATGTATACGACTTGATGTCTGCTGATGCATTAAAGTCAATCGAAGTTGGTACGTAACGTAACTGGTTGTGTTCTTTTAAAACATGAACAACCTGCTTACAATGCAAAAGTGTATATATATATATACATTGGTTCTTCTAATCATGTACGGGTGGCCCATGTACTAAGTTGCCGCTGTCCGCTGTGCAGAGTTGAGTTACGTTCCTTGGGCACGCCGGAAACCTATGATTGTGGGATCGAATCCCGGTTCGCTATGGTTTGTCAGCACCATACCCGTGCTCGTGGTCTGAGATCACTCCCGGCTTTCCTCCCAAATTAAGCTAGCACGCCGTGATGTAACTGAACCACTGTTAAAATCGACGTTAAACCCAACTCACTCACACACTGCACTGACATTGGCGATGCTGCAGTCTGCATGCATTCTGTGAAATTGTCATCCATGTTATATGTAGGGAAGTCATCGCACAATTGGATAGAAAACAGATGCAAGAGACTCTCAAAATATGCACCAGCATAACAAGCAAAACAATGGACTGGTTTTATACCTACTGCTACATACTATATGATGATTAATACTAACATCTGTCATTTATCTTAGTAACTGGTAGATATATCTCATGATCAAATTAGATTTCGATGTCTATATACATATGTATATGTTTGAAAACGGCTTTATGATGTATGGTGATGCACGAAAACGTATGGCGATGTGCAGCAATGGTTGTCAGTTTATAATAATCTGTGGCAAGGAATACTGACGTATGCCAATGTATAATGCTAAAAGCGGCGTAATACCATACTCACTGAGTTTACTTTATCTTGATAAAACCTCATGTGGAGACTTTCAAAGATCTTAAAGAATATGACATGCGAAGATAGAAAGATTTGTTATGAAAAACATACCAAGTTGATATGACAGATCTGTGACCGGACGCTGGAGCGAATTCTTTCCTTGTGGCAAAAGTGTATAAAAAAGGATTTTCTAAATATTTCTGTCATTGTATTTCCAAGGTTTCCTTCTTAATATGAGCATGTGCGGTGTGCGTCTCATCGATGTTGCCTTTCAATTATAGAGTATGTGTCAGTGGCATTTCTGAACTGTTCTTTTGGAACTACTCTCTGTCGCCCCTAGGTTTGATATGTCACGTCCATATTGTATAACTTGTTTATGTGTGACAGACATACCAATATGAACACATTGCCGTTTAGGGACCGACCATATGATATTATGAAGGGGCCTAGGATTTTGTATTGAGACTAGATATTTTTTCACCTACAGCTGCAAAACCAGGTATTTTGTAATGTAAAACTATGAGCCTTCAATATGTTTTTGAAACAAGAATGTAATTATTTTAGCTATCAATCTTTTTTCTATGGTCTGAAGAATACATTTTTTAAGCAAAAAATGGGACAGTTTATTTTTTCGACAAAATACCAGCCGCCCCATCCCCACATACACCCCGCACACCGATATCAAATGGTCGGTGCCTTACAAATAAACGATAAATCCTGAGTATTTGCATAAATATGCTTAATGTTTCTATATCTTTATTTTATTTCAGAATCACCTCTTATCATAGGAATAGCAGTAATTATAGCCAGTTTTGACAGTATTTCAGAAGTCAACATGGTAAGTCCACATTTTGTGTATTCATTTATTTCAAAGTCTAATGCAACAAAATAGTGTATATGAATATTGAGCCCAGATAGCCCCTGCATTAAAAGTGCCAAACACTTGTGCGGGTGTCTGAGGAGAACGTTATACGTTCAGCGCATTATCTCATAACAGCTACATTTCAATTACTTATCAGTGTATACGTATAGGGGTCGGGTGTTAAGATTCCCTGAGACGCGTCAATCCGTCGCCTCATTTCAACCTTACCAAAGGGCAGATATATTTCCAAGTCCACAAAAGCAAACTCCATTACGTGAAAATAGTATTGATCTCCTCACAGAATCGTAACGTAAAATAACGTTTACAGCACATCTTGAGCCCCAATAACTTCATTATGCCCGCCGACAACGTCGTATAAACGTTGCTAACTAGGTATAAACGTTGCTGCCAGTTTTCACCGATCGTCTCCAACATAGCTGGTAGCTGTGAGGGAGCGGTGTCTGGTGGAGTTATCAATCAACACTAGTTCACTGCTCTATATTGATCAATGGCCAAACTGATGCATTCTTGTCTCCAGTCGGACATCAAGAATTCCAAATTGCCAAGAACATTTTTAATTGCCCGTTGGCCATTTTCTGGATATTGGTCAATATTTTGGCCAAAGGCTAAAGAACTACAGTGACCAGTGGCTTTGGCCGAACATTTCTTTCTTCCGTGTTTGGATTTGCCCAGAGGCATGGTGACCATAGATGCGTAGCATAGGTGGATGTTTGTAGGTTAATGAAGATGTACCATTGATTGTAGAGAACGTGCTATGAATATCGACTTCATATATGACATTTGACACAGCCAGTTTTATCAGAATATCACGAGGTTTCACCAACGTCATGGGCTTAATACCCGAAGTCTATGCCCAGAGTACAACCTACCACTAATGATCAGCCAGAAATAAACTCCAAATGGACACTTGCGGATGAAATCCAACGCTTAATCATCATGCTGGTTGATCTGTTGTCATCAGGTCTACAATTTCGTAAGATTAGCATCGTAAGAAGATAAGTTTAAAGAAAATCCCACTTCACGTAATCAATCATTCTAGACTTAACGCTACCGGTGTAAATTACAGTTGAACCCGCCCACATCTTCAGACAGGTAATCGCCTAATATACTACATACACATTCGAATAACGACAAAGGAAAACATATAACAACGTAGGTAAACACAAGGGAAAAGCATAAATATTGACTTGGTATCATCCGACGACTACTTTTTTACTAACAGTTAATACATATGTTTATGTCAATGCTCTGGTCCTGTCACTATACCGGAACCCAGACAGAGACCTATCAACAAAATTGCGTTATCGACCTTCCTCGTTTTGTGGCCCGTCGAGCACGTCTCAAGACCCACAACTTAACCTTTGTCGCGTGATGGTGTTTTCCACAGCTAACAGCATGTTGGCGACCAATATCGGACCTGCCACGACCCCAAAAAATCTTTTTGGGATCAATGTTCTTCAGCGCTTCTAGCCTTCCTTGGATCCAACGTATATCTGTGGAATCAGACAGTTTATGCTCACTGGGTGTCCCTTCGGACGCCGTTTGACGTTATTCCTCCATACAACTCAGTTGTAATTCATGTTGAAACTGTGCCCAGCAAAGGTTGAAGACGTCGATTAGATTTGAAGAACACATGTAGAATTGTTCTGTTCTTACTTATCCCGTTTCTGTGTATACATGTAAAATTTGATAAACATATTTACATTTCTGCTGACAGCTATCTCTCTTGAGACGTTATTGTAGAGTGTATGGCGACTGTGTGTTACGAGAGTGCTGTGATTTGGTTTTGCCGCGCCGACTGGTAGCTTCCAGTAATGATTACACATTGGGAGTATTCATCATCTTACTGGCATAAACTCAGAAGATTTCTGGCTCGAAGAAGGAATTAGGATACGAACAGATGATGGTGCATGAGACACAATTTGGGTAATTACTTCAACCCGTAACATCTTAGTACAGTAAATTTCGAAATAATGATGACGGTTATGGCCTGAAGGCACTTTGTGTCTGAATGTAATTCTCCTTCTTTGAAAGCGCCTTTGCAATGCCATCTGCGATGTACTGGGTGTACCTAGTGGCTGTATATAGGGATACAAGGCTACACATTCTACAAAATCTTTTAAGCCAAGTAGTGACCAAGTCAATATTGGTCTTCTTTGCAATCAGCAATATTACAGCATCCCTATTTGTGTCGTTTCTTACCTTAAGCTGGAGGTACTAAGGACCCATTCTGTTTCTATTATCAACAGAGTTCTGCCAAATGAGGTTTTACCAACCCTCCAGTCCTATTACGGCACCACGAATTGGCTTTACATAATTGACTTACCAATTTGGGAATCAAAACCAGGGCTTCAGCTTGACGAGTCATCACATTAGCTAATTGGCTACTCCGTCGCCTCAATTCATACACGATCATGTACAATGTGATTATGCATTATTGTCTCAAGACAAATTCGTTTATTTCGAAGCTTTTCGAAATATCTTTGCATACAGACTGATTTGGCATTTAAACGGCTTTACTTTGGCTCTAAATGTGATCATAAATTTAATTACAAAGCGAATACGTTATCTTATGAATAATTCACTTATATGTTAAGTCATAGTATTTACATTATAAAATGAGATTACAAAACTTTTAAATCTGCTTTACATCACCAAAAATAGTTGGTAATATCAGTTCACAATTGGCTTTGGTGATTTCAAAACTACATCCGGTTTTGAAGAAAACCCCAGTAACCCATGCTGGAGATCGGATACGAAGGTCAAACTCGGTGACTTAGTTGACTGAATGTCATCGTACACTGTCGCCCTGGGTCGATGCTCATAAGACTGATCACTGGATTGTCTGGTCATACGCCTGGCTAATATTTATGGGCCGCCGTCTTGTAACTTAAATATAACTGTGTGCGGCGTTTAACAAACAATTACTCCGAAATTAACTCCAGTGACAAAAGAAACCAGTACGTCACATGCGGAAGTTGCTAGTATTCAAATGATAGAAAACCTATAATACCCGGACTACTGCTGAGCGGACACCAGCTACTATTTTGCTATTACTTGTCCTATCTCAGGTTGAGAAAAGATGGCTTGGCGTATTTCGCGACTGTAATTTCAATTATTCCAGACATTTTTAAACAAAAGGAAAAGTCTGGCATTAGTTACATACAGTGAAACCCCGTTTATCCGGAAACCTCATCTTTTGGCCGAGTACTGTGGGGACTTCAACTTTAAATTAAAGGGACTTCACTTTATACCTATGATTCTATGTATCTGCCGACAGCATACCGTGTTGATTAACAATATACAAAAAACTCGTGTATTTCCTACGTTCTACTATTTCTGCAAGGGTAGTCAGAATCATCATAGGTTTTGTAGACAATGTTTGTTCGGGCACTCGTTAATGCAAGGGTAGCCACTGAATGTTAGTTCAGGCACTCATTACTGTAAGGGAGCCACTGAATGTTAGTTCAACCACTCATTACTGTAATGGTAGCCACTGAATGTTAGTTCAGGCACTCATTACTGTAAGGGTAGCCACTGAATGTTAGTTCAACCACTCATTACTGTAAGGGTAGCCACTGAATGTTAGTTCAACCACTCATTACTGTAAGGGAGCCACTGAATGTTAGTTCAGGCACCCATTACTGTAAGGGTAGCCACTGAATGTTAGTTCAACCACTCATTACTGTAAGGGAGCCACTGAATGTTAGTTCAACCACTCATTACTGTAAGGGAGCCACTGAATGTTAGTTCAGGCACTCATTACTGTAAGGGTAGCCACTGAATGTTAGTTCAACCACTCATTACTGTAAGGGTAGCCACTGAATATTAGTTCAGGCACTCATTACTGTAAGGGTAGCCTGTGAATGTTAGTTCAACCACTCATTACTGTAAGGGAGCCACTGAATGTTAGTTCAACCACTCATTACTGCAAGGGTAGTCACTATCATCATGAGCTGTGTATATAATGTTTGTTCAGCCACACATTACTGCCGGGGTAGCCACTACCATCATGAACTATGTAGACAATGTTTATTCAGCCACTAATAACTGCAAGGGTAGCCACTATCATCATGAGATGTGGAGACAATGTTAGTTCAACCACTCATTACTGCCAGGGTTGCCACTATCACCATGAGTTGTGTAGACACTGTTAGTTCAGCCACACATTACCGCAAGGGTAGCCACTATCATCATCAACTGAAGAAACACTGTTAGTTCAGCCACACATTACCGCCAGGGTTGCCACTATCATCATGAGTTGTGTAGATACTGTTTGTTCAACCACTCATTATTGCAAGGGTTGCCACTATCATCATGAGTTGTGTAGACAATGTTTGTTCAGCCACCCATTGACAGGATAACATAATAGTTCCTCACGATAAGGTTGCCATTGTTCAAAGAACTGTGGTTTGTTTTGAAGTATCTGGTGATAATGATTTATTTCAACATCTCGTGGAGCGAGATAAATCGAAAGTGATGTGTATCACAGCTCTCGGTAAAACCATTGAAAGGTCAACATTGATAAACCTCCCTCACACTACAGGGATTTGCAAACAGTGGAGATCTAATGTTCTCATAACCATGCCACGATACAGAATTAATGTCTGTGCAGCCATCTCATATCCGCTGAGATTTCAGAGCAAAATAGGCCCACAGTACCCTACACTTGATGCAAGAGACGTCGGAGTTCGCGTGGTTACAATGCGCGACCTGGTTGATTGTGTCATCATGACCCGACTGAGTGGGTCGTTTGCAAATTCTATTGTGCACAGGACTGTATGCTCCAGACTGTTTTATGTACAAGATTTTATTATATGGCAGTAATACCTGCAACATAAGACAACATCTTCTCTCTCACCATCTTTCATCAAACCATTCTTAGCTTCACTCTCTCACTCAGTAAGAGTACAATACAGTTCTTGCATTCTAAAGACAAATATTCCTTCTTAGTAATAAAATGATGTAAATAAAATATGGCAGTTTTGATAACAATAAGATCATTTCGTTCAGATTACATTATTCGTAACCATTGGTTCAAGTTTTATTTATGTTGGTAAAATGTCTCTATCCTACAGTAAAGGTGTTTGCCCAGTTTATCATCTCTATGCAGGCGCATGTTTAATGCATGTTCGCCTGATTCGTGTTCGCTATTCTCGTTGTCAGTCATGTATTCTCATGGTGACTGATGTGGGCGTATCAAGCATGCATCGTTGATGAAGGCAAAGACTAGGCCACTGACCTTACGCGTAATGCGGAGGTGCCATGACCTCATCCCACAGCATTTACATCCACGTTCTGCAGCCAGAATTACGTGTTTGTTCAGCTAATAGTAGCAATTACCCAACAATAGTCTTGGAATTTGATCCCAAATGGTAGAAAAATATCCACTTTTAGAACATTCTAATTACTATTCCTTTCTTCCTATCAAATTGGCTAAAGGTTTGGCAGCTCTACTGATTTGGTACAAACTGTTGGAGACCTTAAGGACTCAGTGGGCATATGAACACAGGATCAACATTTTCCGCACACATGCAAAGGTTCGTGTCGGGTGAGAAGTAGGTCTTGAGAGACTGTCACCGAGCCCCTCACATCCCATGAAGGGCAATGGCCGTAGATGGGAGAAGTCCCTATTTGATTTCGTTAATTCAAGCCCGGTCTGTAGAGCTGAATCTAATATCAGATATCGCCCAGGACAATTTACAGAATAGGGCAAGACAATTATATTTGTGCAGTAGTGTTGTAATGCACCAGTCGCTTCCCGTCTAGACTTCTGGGTATTATTGAGAGAAAACATGGCACGCATGAGAGTATCCCAATGAAGATGGCGTTGCATATCTAGTGTTGTCTTGTTAGGTCTTTCCGGAAGTCGACCGAAAACGGGCGTCGGTTGTCATGACAGTGGATGCTTATTTTACACCCATTGGCTAGGGTTCTGATGTGAATATCAGTTTCTGGATGGGTGAGACAAGGATCTGTACCATGTGCACAAATCTGACTTAATCTGATTTAGTTATTATTGGCGAATATCAGTTGACTGATATCCTGATGATTGCTTGGACAAAGACATACTATTTCTTCCTCATTATCTCCAACCGGTGAACACACACAGTAAAAATACCGTTGCGAGGTTACCTTAATACTAAAACTGACGTATGCTGCTAATAATGGGTTGAACGGGTTTTGTGCGTGTTTGCTTGTATTTATTCTTTTATAACGAAATCATGTGTCGATATCGGTATGTGTGGCATATATGATCTTCGTTATTATTTAATATGGAACAGGTTGTAAAGTGGTTTGGAGTTGGTTCCTCACAACGATGAACTTCCCCTAAAGGATGCCAGCTAAAAAGCTTCATCAACATTTTATTCCTCTAGTACGTCGGGACCGCCTTCATGTTCTAGTGCTAGAGCGTCCGCCCGGGGTTCGATTCCCGGCCGCCTTCTGCCAAAAGACGTTAAAAGATGGTACTTGTTGCTCGGCATAACGGGGTTAAAACAAGGACTCGTCGGACTAGTATATGTATAAGTGCAATAATCTTTGACGCGACGTTAAACCCCATTTCACCTCTCCTCACCTCACCTCTAGTACGTCGGCATAATCACGTACTCACTCAGCATTTATATATATATATATATATATATATATATATATATATATATATATATATATATATATACACACACACACTCACACATAAACAGGCTTATTTCTAGGTTTATATATAAGCATTTACAAACATGCACCTTCATAAATAATACAAAAGAATATCAGACTTGATTGTGAAATAATTTTCCAATTAGGGTTATTTGTCAATGATGATTCGTAACGAACGATGACAAGGTGATTAAGACGTCAGTCAACTTAACCGGAAGCTTCAGACCATAAAGACATTATAATAGTTCTATTCACAGCAAGCAATCAATACCTTATCAAACATAATCCATTCCACGTGTTCCAGGGTTACGTATAGACCACATTTATCACAAGGATAAGTACAAATTACCGCGGATGACCACTTTTATCCTGAAAATCACGATGACCCAGAGACTTGTGGAGTATCAACCATCCGTGTCTCGCATAGCCGCCTCGAGGGACGAAAGGAATCTGATTGATCCATATATATGTTCTAAGGAAGGGCTGCCTGGAGCTACTAATTATCCCATCCCGTCGGTGGACTACCGAATCGATGGACCCTTGACCACTGGTCAGTGTTCATTTACAAGATATCGAAGACAATCTCGGAGTTAGGATCAGGAGATTTTCTCAAATTATTTTGTTCATCTCTCTGAGACGATGTAACCTTATGTAGTAAATGCGGATATGCTTGCTCCCTAACGCGGTATCGTGAAGGCGAAAATAGTTGCTTAAGCTCCCACAACGGTCATAAATCCCGTCTCCCTTGTTGACAAAAAGAGTTCATTCAGACGTTAGCACATTCCAGTGTTATTGGTAGACCACTAAATCAGGCAACGAGTGTTTAATCTGAGAGGTTTGATGGCAAACCAATCTTGCATTCTTGGGACTCGCATATTCTCAGAAGTGTCTGGAAATTGATTCAAATTGACATGGCAAATTTAAACATGTATGGAATGTAAACTGCTTGTGAAAAGGTTTGAGGTTTCTTAATATTCTTATAGTTTGTTAAAAGATGCATTCGATTATGAGAAAAAACTGTTTGTTGGTAGCAGTTTGAGAACAAGCTTTATTGGAAATGCCCAGAAAACGGATGTCAGGGGCATTTAACCATTCGTCCCAACATAGTCGTTACCGCGTCCACACAAGTGCCGTCCTCAGCTCTATACAACTTTATTACAGTTATCAACCTCAGGCATATAACGCCCAGACACATATATCATATTTATTAATAGTTCACCATCAATCTTGGATAAAAAAATAATAATGCACTGCGGTATACGTACGTTTATCGTTGGCGTCGTACTGTTATCTGTTGCAATCAATTTGGCTCAAGCAGACCATTTTCAAATCAGTCACTGAGTGTAGTTTTAATCCGCTTTTAGCAATGTTCCAGCCATAACGCGGTAGGGTCACCACGAATGTGCTTTACACATTATGTTTTTGTGGGGAATGGAACCTTGTTTTCGGTGTGATGAGCTAAGGCTTTTACCATTGCTCTACCCCATCGCCACAACTTAGAATAACAGGTGAGGTGAAGTGAAATAGTGTTTAACGTCACGTCGTAGGTATTTATACAGGCAGTTATATAGCGATATTCGTGCACGTGTGTATTTGTGGCTGCTTGTTTTAGTCCGGACTAATTTTATAGTGCTAGCTCACTGAGATACCATGCCGCAGTTTAACATGAATACCCCACGCAGACACAGTATACTGACTCCGATCCGACCAGTCCTTGGTTTAGCCCCTTAATACCGAGCGCAAAACAGGGTAACGACATCTCTAAACGTCTTTTAGTATGACGCGGCCGGGGATCGAAAACCGGACCTTGCGCTCTCCGGGCAGACGCTCTACCACTAGACCACGGAAGCGTCTTTAGAATAAAAAATACTATTGATGAACTTAAAGGTATGAATGCGCATAATACGATTTGTTGTGTAATTGACATGGTTATGATGTTACATGTTTTCCAACAGAGAAGCGAGATCGTGGGAGGGGGAGGGTGGTATTAGGGGGAATGCTGGAAAAACATCTTCCGGTTTCACTCCACAAAATCGTTCAAGCGCTGCAAAACTTTTTGCAAGGATATCACAGCACACCTACCGTCCCAGCCCTACCTCCTCGAAATATGAAACGGTCGGCCCGTGCCTTTTGTTTTGTTTTTTATTTTGTTTTACGCCGCACTCAGCAATATTCCAGCTACATAACGGCGTTCTGAAAATAATCTAGTCTGGACCAGACACTCCAGTGTTTGGTATCATGAGCATCGATCCACGCAATTGGGATACGATTACATGCCTAAACGACGTCAGCGAGCCTGACCACCCGATCCCGGCCCGTAAGTGGTAGATTTGATTGATGTAAGGTGTGGAGATTATCATTGCCAACTGTAATATGACTGTCACCCCGTATCCCTTTGTCACTCTTTTCTTCTATACGCCAAGGAAATAAAATGTTTACCATTTAAAATATTGTTTGTTATCATTTCTGGAAAAGTGCCTGCCCATGTTAGCAACATGACACATCTCCGAGGGAACCCCGCCTATGAATGATTGACGCCGCGATGGTCACAAACAGGTGACAAGATAGTTTTTTTTATAATTGTGTATGATGTCTTTTCACGTATCTAATTTCAGAAATAACAAAATTAATTAGTAGCGCTTAAAACTTTTATATACGGCACTGCTGAATCTTATAGTAAGGAACGATAGATGTGGAAAAACCTTGGAAGGTAACATCGTTGTTTTTACTGAGTATGAGACATGGATAAATGCCCTCTTCCATCATCGGGGTCCCAGGTCGATGTCAGGACCACGTAATCTATTCCCAGAGCCCGAAAAAGCACGTCTCTCAAAGATTTGATTCCGACGATGCATCAACGGGAATCCATATAGATATAAAAATTCAAATGAGAATGTAGCCAGCTGCACCATCTGAAGGCTGGGATATAAAGAAATCCATCTATTTCCTGTTTCAAAGAAACAGAACTCCCTGATCTTGAACACCGCGGTTCAAGTTGTTTCCATAAGAACGCCATGCCCTTCGAGAGGTCTGTCAGAAAACTTTATCCTAGGAAAACCTCAAAACTTGGGGAAATGAGTGATAGGCAATGTTTGTGACTTACCATACCTTGTCGTGGATGTCCCAGCTCGGGATAATGTGATCAACCCGCTTCATCGAAGAGATGATGAATATTCTACAAGAGTCAAATCTATTAGTCACAATTGAGGCCATGGCTCGGAGAAGAGCCACATTTGCATCCGTGTTTAAATTTCATTTGGCAGAGTGGATGGGGACCTTGTAAGGGGCATGTAGCGGTGCCAATGATGAAAATAATGTCAACTAGCTGTCTCTGAAATGTTGTTAGGTAGATGTAGCATCTGGAATGGTTTGGGGTCTTCTTAAACAAAATGTTTCTGGTAAAGAGACGGAGCTTTGCGACGACGTTCCTGTAGCAATTTAAACGTCAAGGTTTGCACTCGGGCCTCAGTAAGTGGGTGAGTGAGTTGGGTTTAACGCTTTTTACGGTATTCCAGTTATATCATGGTGTTTCAGCTAAAGTGGTAGGAAAGCCCGAAGTGATGCAAGCCTCAGACGTTTACCACTTCGGTGAAACCCACGAGCACGGGTATGGTGCTTACAAAACCTAGAAACATAATCGGGATGAACCGGGATTCGAACCCATAAATCATAGGTTTCTGGCGTGCCCAAGGAACACAACCTTAGACGACTTGCAGGCCTCAATAAAGCTTTCAAGAGGTTTTATGTTGGCCATCTGGATGACATTTCCAAAATTTGACGCATCAGTGACAAAACTTATGTCCGACTCGATTCCCTATTTTTGTCTTGTACCACATGTTCCCGTGTTTTCTCAGGTGAACAGTTGACTTGTCTTGCATGTTTGTGACAGGCGACCATCGGAAGTACAGGATACGCCCACCTTTTATCGCGTACACCCAGTATCACCACCATTTGATAGTGATTCATTAACACATGCTTACGATACAATCGGACTTTTAATGGACTCCGTTTAGGCAGAAATTTCTTATGAATACGGAAAGGTTTTGTCGCTTTATTATTATTCTACAAGTGGGACAAGTACATGTGCTTAAAACCTCTTTGGATGATCCATGTCGCGTCTGTCTTTGATATTGTCGCATTTCAATACTTAAGGGAGATTTTCATAGCCGTTAAAGCCAATAAGATCTTGAACATTTTCTTCTGTGGTAGTTCATGTTTTCTTTGGATGTTGAAATCAAATTATTTGGATGTCAGTAATGCGCGTCATGTTGGCATGCTATTCCCGTGT
This sequence comes from Haliotis cracherodii, assembly GCF_022045235.1. NCBI lineage: Eukaryota > Metazoa > Mollusca > Gastropoda > Lepetellida > Haliotidae > Haliotis > Haliotis cracherodii. Next base: position 32,495,786 of record NW_027266341.1, read on the forward strand.
CAAATCACATCACATCAGTAGTTAAGCGTATCATACTTCTCATGGGGTTTAATAGCCATCGACGAGGAGAAATCGAAAAAAACATCTGAACCTCAATTATGATTCATTGTTTAAACTGAATGACTACCGTATTTTAGGAAATTGACAATACCACGACAGCTATGGATAACCTTTCTTTTATCTTGCATCAAATCAAGTGCGATTTCTGGCAGCATCTATTTACTGTCTACAATCTGCATAAGTTGGTAACTTGACATTCATCAAAGAAACGATCATGCCATACCTTGACAGCCCAATTTCACGTTTCCATAATCCATGGTCAAAAAGAAACTATTCGATGATGGATTCTGCTTTTGATGGGTTCTTTGGTGCAACCAACCGAAGGCAAGTCATATGTTGAATTGAGAAACAAGCACCCAGGTCAGTAACTGTCCTGACCCAGAAAATCTGGAACCTCTATTCTGGTGGTGACTTTGCCCCATCCAACCCCCTGACTGTTCAATAAAACAATATCGATGTGAAAGATGGCTTCGCTAATCATTTTCGATGTTATCAACACCCTTCCACGTTCGGGAAATCCCACATTTGAATGTCCAATTGCTTAAATTATCAGTTGAGGATAACGGAATGGAATATTCTGTATTGATCATTATGGCCGCGTGGTATGTGATGAATGCTTCTTGACGGATGTTATCTCACGATAAACAGTTATAATCGAACAGTGCAGTGAAGACATTGTTGACAGCTCTGTCTTGGTTGCTTGATAGAAATACCAGCACCTTTAACATCACATTTAAAGAACACAAATTTGAAATCCACAAGTCAACAATATAACAATCTTTAATTACACAACACTCTTCAAAGAAAGTATACCCGCACCTAACTGGGTTTCTAAATTGAAAGCGATATTAGTTTCTCGAAGTAGTTGTATGATAATAATGAACGAATTAGGAACACATTTCAACCTTTCGTGAAGATGTTATGACCGCCAACAATACTGAAGGACGATCGGGTAAGGTTGGTTCTTTGAAAGTTGACGTTTTTGGATCGGTAGTGCGTAATACAAAACTTCCTTCACTCGACGAGGCATACTGCTGATGAGTCTCCCAATGGCGGTTTTGGGAGTCTATCCCACTCCTCTTGCAACGCCTGGCCAAGTTCAGCCAACGTGGTCGGCGGCCTACGACGTTGGCGCACGCGTCTCCCTGACGCGTTAAGGGAAAGGTTTGGGCTCATTGCTGGCCATGGTATTCCATGAATGGTGTACTGGATGAGTTTAGCCTTGACGATTCGTGCACGGAAAGACATAACGTCGACCAACACGCCTTGCAAAGAGTTTCAGTATGTTGTCCCGAGAGTACTGACCAATCCTTGCACAGTATTGAGTGAGATAGTGATAGCACCCACTAACATAACCAATCCACCGCCAAATCTGTCATTAGCTCTCGGGTAGACATTTGCTTGACGTTCATTTTCACGTCGCCAGACACGACCACGCCCATCAACGAAGTGTACTGTGAATCAGAACTCATCTGAAAACATGACACATTGTCTGAACCGTAACTGGGATTATATGGCAAAAAATAAATCGTCCCAGAACATTGTTGAAAGAATAATTGTACTTTAAACTGTTGGAAAAAAGAAAATTGTCTGTCTCAAAAAATGCAAGGTTTCAAGGTCTTTTTCTTGAACATTATTCCGGCTTATTCTTGAACATTATTCCGGCTTATTTAATTAAAAAGCTATCTGGTTTTGCAGCTGTGGGTGAAAACATCTCAAGACGAAAATCCACACGTGAGGAAACAATCAATGCTCAGTCGTGTGGATCATTGCTAATACTGTAAACACCATATCCAATGTAATGGTCCAGATAGGTCACATATATACTAGCCATTGAGGCGAAAGTCAGTTCCCAGAAGACATCACTTGTTAATACCGAAACAGACCATATGTTATGGACCAGATAGGTCACGTATATTCTTCCCATGAAGGCAATAGTCAGTGCCCTGAAGACGTCAACTGCTAATATGTGAAGAACTTCCAGACAGATCAACGTTCACGTCAATGTAAGCGGTTCATTCGAACGTAAGCTATGTGACATTAGGTTCCTATAAATATTAATTAATAAAATCAAGAAAAATAATTTAGTATGGTGCTTGTATGGTTAAAGATTTAGATAAGCTCGTACGTGACTTTAATATATGAATACACAATGCCGTTTAGATCGCTGACTCAGTGTGCTGGCAATCACGTGTCTCACTCGGAATGTGTGGGTTCCAATCCTCCATGGGATTCAAACCCCAAAAGTACTAGAATTTGTACTTAACTAAGAAAGAGTAATCTCAAATAGAACACTTGTTATCTTCACATTGGAGTGAGAAGTATGTTAACCGTGATGTTGGAAGGATATTCACATGGTGTGGTAATATCGGGATACACAAAGTGATGCTTTCAATGATGGTATTGTAGCAGAGTATGTCAGCACCAGGCGCAATGAAGACAGAGAACCAGCATACTTCATTGCCTGATGCATGCAGTGATGTCTGCATACTCATCATTCAGCGATTTCAAATAACGTTCTCATCCATGCCTATGCTGTTGTTATTGAGAATATGGCTCAGTTTCGATTGGTTGATCACAGTTCCGCATGACTTGGTTTCTGCTAAACCAGTACTCAAAACATATTTATTGATTATTTGGTCTACACTAATTACTTTGATAAATTGGTCGCAATATTGCTAAGATATTGCCGTTGCTACGTTAAATATTAACTCACTTACTGATAAATAGGCCAAACAAAGTATAATAGTTAATGAAGCTATACCAAGAATATTTTAGGACAATAATACTATTTACATATACATTTAATTACTAATACAATCGACCGCCTCCGTAGTCTTGTGGAAGAGCATCCGCCCAGAGAGCGGGGGTTCGATCCCCAGCCGCGTAATACCAAAAGACGTTAAAAGATAGTACTTGTTGTGACCCTGTCTCGTGCTCGGCATTATGGGGCTAAAACAAGGACTGGTCGTCTCGATGTCAGTATACTGTGTCTGAGTGGGGTATTTATGTTAAACTGCGGCATGGTATCTCAGTTAGCTAGCAATATAAATCGGCATCAGTCCGGACTAGTACAAGCAGCCACACACCTGCATGCACGTGGCTATATAAGAGCAATAATCGTTAAACCCCATTTCACCTCACCTAACTAATACAATCTGTATAATCTGTTGCCATGACTGTCAATTCTATTCAATTATTGCAAATTGAATCATATCCTCTTTTGATCTGTTGACAGGATTACACCATCACCATGTACTTAAACCAATACTGGCGAGATGACCGTCTCCAGTTCTCGGGCGGCAACGAGAGTATGACGCTCACGGGAGAATTTGCCGAGAGGATATGGGTACCTGACACGTTTCTGGCCAATGACAAAAACTCATATCTTCATGATGTCACAGAAAAAAATAAAATGATTCGTCTCTATGCCAACGGATCAATCGTTTATGGAATGAGGTGAGTTTTTGAGCAAACTCTGAAATGCATTCCAGCCTATATTCATTAAATAAAACTCCATCGTCAAAATTGCATTCCTCGAAACTAATGAATTTGAAAGTGGTAGCATTATCAATTTTCTAAATCTGAAGGAATACAATCCAAGACATCAGTTGTGTCTTATCAAGCACGTTGGAAAATCGCAAATGAAATGCTCTAAAATGGAATACTTTGTGTTAACCGTTTTCTTATTCAAGGTGTATATCATTAATTTGTCCAATTCTGTAAATACGTTCAGAACGGCTTACCTTAAACACTGTATCTGCATTTTAAAGATTATTACACTAATCAACAACCGCGTACAATTCTCCAATTGTCGTTAAGATCTATCTACTAAAGACTAATGTTTCAAGGTTTACCAAAGTATCGTAGAGAGGTCACGAGGAACTATCTCTAACGATGATTCCTTCCGTTTACAGGAGTTGTCAATCTAATCAATATGAAACCTCTTTTCTAACACGAAAAGCTACGATTGCTTTATTCAGTCTCAAATGTTTTCTTTGATGTTAAATCACGTTTAAGTGGATGCTTGAAAAATGCATTGATTTCTCGCTAAAGATCCTGAAAGTTTGCAAAGTCCCCAACTCAATCCGTTTGAATCAAGAGGCCACTGCTTGTTTGAGGTCACAAAAGACATTTGCAAAGGAAACCATATTTCTGTTGGTTTATGTGACCTTGTAAGATCTTACAGACGTCCTTAGTATGGTATAATAGCTGATATTTAGCATTTACATTTGCTTTATTCATAACGTGCATCACAATGGCATGACAGAGCTGAAGAAATATCATTTAAAGTTGACATATGTTTGGACAAGTGAAATTACATTTGCCTTATACTTATGCAAAGCAGACCATGTCACATGAAAGGTCACCTAGTGCAAACTCTTATCGATGTGACAGAGCAGACATGTCACATGAAAGGTCACCTAGTGACAGCTAAAATATATGTGCCAGAGTCGCCGACGTTACATGAATGGTCAGCGGGGTACAGCTCATATCGATGAGACAACAGTTCTGTCTATAGTCTAACTGGAACATTTCTGATGCGGCGTAAAATGATATTCGTTCATTCTAACACATGTGTAAAATGGAGGTTTTCAATTGAATTTTCAGCTACACAAATTAACGCTTTTTCAATCAAATTTGACAACATAGCTTTACAAATTGATATTTTGTTTAGGAAATGTATAATCTAACAATCCTTTTTTTAGGAATTCATTCAGAGTAACACACCAAACTCTGATTAAACACACAATATCTGTTAGCAATTGAGTTGTCTTTTCTCAGCGGAGACTTTTTTCTGTTCTATTTCGAAAACCAATTCCAAACTTGTTTCGTGAATTGCAGGATGCCGTGGTTGATTCTTGTATCTTTAATTGTTTCCAGGTTCACGACAACCCTGGCATGTATGATGGATTTACATAATTATCCCCTCGACCAGCAAAAGTGTTCAGTTGAGATTGAAAGTTGTAAGTACAACCATACTGACAGTTGAAATAGATTCGATTTAATCAAGACTCTTGCTTCTCAACCATGATGCTGGAAACAGAAAAATATTCATTGCGACATGCCTCACCTACACTAGTACGTGTTGGGAGAAACCTAACGTTCAAGAAAACATTTTTTCGTGTTATTTTCATAGAACTCTACATTTTCTTTGATCTTCTCGTCCTGTTTTTGTACGTCTGGGGTGCGTTTCCTACAACGGCTACTTTGAAACTGAATTTGTTTTTAGCAGTAAACACATTTCCTTGCTCAGTGTGTTATATCTTCATGCCGAGGATTTTTCTCTGTTTTGATTACCTCCCAAAGGAACAAATGCCATCGGGATATTGAATCTTTGTGGCACGTTCGTGGATATATGTGTTAATATATATTGGGATATTAGTACGAGCAATGTTTCTGCAGAAATAGGTGTCCATACTTTAATTGGGTATAAATGAGTATACCCAATTACATCCAATTTTTCATTTCATGTCATTTGTTTATAGTTATCTTATTTCAATACATGAATATATTTTTAAACAAGGACTATTCTTTTTTCTAAAAATATGCTAAATGTTGACAATGAACTTAATGTGTTGTACAAACAAGTTGAATATATACATTGAGACTTTCCTGAGTAAACATGTGATTACAGGGAAACTCACAATCTCGAGATATCGGTCTACATTTTAACCCCGAATCCTTATCGTTACAATATTCCAATATTGTCTGGAGTTACAAATGACGGCGGTAGTCTGTGGGATTTCGACTTAAAGAGTGTCACTGATTTGTCTTCTTGATATTGACAAGCATGTTGACAAGTAGGTCCACAACAGAATGAACTATTTTAGTTTAACCATGCTCAGGTGTTTTTCTTCACCAAGAGAATCTCATTATTGAAAACATTCAGACATGCCTAGACAGTTATTTTGTGGAATGGGTATGCGAAACCTAATCTCAAAACAAACATTATGCGCTGATGTAGCTGATGAAAATACAAAAATACATTCTTTCCTTGAAATACTGCTAATTGCACAGTGATTTGTTACTGCAATGTATTCTCTTTCTTTTCCAATATTTGCTATGATTCCACAAATTATGCACAATATAATGAAACATGAAAAATTGTATGTCAGTTTAGAAGAAAAAAATATTACATAACCTTTTCTTCATTTTTTGTGAAATGAGAACATGCGATTAATGCTAAAAACATCGTTTTAAAAAAGTTGGATTAACAACATTTGAGTTGATGGTTCGTTTTTTAAAGTCAATATTTACGACAATGGTTTCTTATACAACGGGCCGTCTTGTCATGACGTAAAAACACATAAACTGCAATGTTATTAAGCATGTCAGTGACAGGGCAATTTCTGGAATGTCATCTCCCAAATAGATAGCACCATGTGAATGACGTGTAGTGATTGGCTTGCCGTACGATGTCTGTTTCAACTCGATTGATCAGCAAGATTAGATGTACAATAAAAAGCCAGATCATTATCCCAGCCATCCCCACAACGGTAGCAACTTCTTTACAATCAGCCCATAAACCCTCTGAAAGAACATATGCAATATTTGCTGTAAAGCGCTAAAACATGCATGCACTATGTGGAGATCATGTCTAAGTGTTCCTGCCGTAATGGAACGGGTCATGGTGAGACACCTCGCTCACATACCAAATGTTGCATATTATTCCAGTTGTGCCTAAAAAACAGGACGTCCCCGGAATACCTTGTCCATGATATGTGTATTTAGTTAAGAGGTTCTAAGACCAGCTCAAAACAGACAGAGGACATTATGTGGTTATATTAATAAATTGCTGTTTATTAAATGATGAGTGTTTTAGTCTCGTACTTACAAATAAGTAATAAAAAAGTCAGATTAAAAGATATATGAATTCAGACAATACATAACAAAACATTTGTTGATACTTCCTCGATGGTTCGACAAAATAAGTTGGCACGTGATAGTCATGGCCAGCAAGAAATTCGTCTTATCTGTACATAGGCTTCCTCGACTTCTTGTTATGTGGGGTGGGATATATATATGAAGTCACCTAAATCGTGTGAGGCATCCATGTAATAATTCGTGTTATTGTATCCAAGTCCACAGTAAACACAGACAATCGGTACACAGACAATTGTGATCCCTGTTCCATTCCGTTAGTGGATAAGATCCACACACCTATTTCAGGACAACCACCTGAATATTACAAGCACCAAGACTGATCACGTGTACACAACTATCTCATATATCGAGAGCATGTACTTTGTGATTATATGATATCAATGTATCAACATGCAATAAAAGACCACGAGATTTTTAGTGACTGTGCTTGTAGGACGATATCGTAGAAAAACCTGCCTCAATGACATCATTTTCAAATTTGAAATTGCAAACGCAAGTCCTTCATCAAAAACATCTAATAATAATCGCAACTACTTTCATCAAATCCACTAAAGTAGATCCAGCAAATATGTAATTGAAATTCTTTTTGCAAAAATGCAAGTATATTACTTGTACAATTCAAACAGTCTCTACGAAAGTAGTCTTGCATGGCGTCTTTTTGATTGAAATTCTACAGCATCAGAAATGAAATGTATACATATAATTCTATAAATCAAATTTATGTGCCCTCTAGATAAGTAATTGCTAGAGTCATTCACTGTGGTTCACATTTGTAAGAGACAGATTCGATTTTAAACCCTTTCCGAAAGTGGTTTCGCTTGAGCATTGATTTTCCTTTCCCGGGGACGTGTCTCTCAGTATAGATTTCCTTTTCCAAAAATGATATTAACATCAAAATTACACACACTCTACTGTGCATCGATAAATCAAACAGCAGAAATGTCATATCAGACCGACATAAAATCACATCTTCCTCAAAAAATCATTTTAATTGCGTTCGATCGCATGTATTGACATCCAGGAGTTAGGCCAATTAGGAGGCATATCGCACAGATCTCAAATCATGGAATGGCTTTTTTCTAAGTGTAGTTTTGTTGCTATGGTTAAATATGTATGGGCATTTTCAATGATAAGATGGATGGATTTTTTGTACCTCGAATCGGTCTCGATATAAATCTATTGCTAAACATAGAATGCTGAGCATTTTACCACTGCGTGGTTTCTCTTCTGAGAGTTCGCGAGAATGTGTGTTTCCATTATATTCATCGTATTCTCGGTGGGTCTGATCAAGAGCAGTTTGTTTTGAAACCATGTAGCTCCTGGTTAATATGACATTATCTTTTGATATTACCCACTGTTCAAATATTAATGTAAAGTCGAGAAATAGATGACATGTTTTCTTCCTGACCATCAATTTTTAAGATCTTAACACGTCTGGCGTCGTTGATAGGATATTTTCCCATTCGTGTTACATTTAGATACATCGGTGTCATAGATATGTTTATATACGCATGATGTTTTACAGCTTCGTGTTGATTTAATCATCCAACTGTCTTTAGACGGCGACTATGAAACGATAACAAAGTTTAGATCTTGTTTCGTTGGATGGACACAAATCTATGTTCTGAATTATCAATATGAACAAGTTTTCCATGACCTGATATTATATTTTTTTCAAACTCATTTTTGCCAAGCTGTGTGACATCCGATAAGAGAACAAAGAAAGCATGTTCAATAACATAAACTTTTATTTTGCCATTCACCGTAGATCAGAATTCACCTCCAAGCATCAAATTGAATAAACTTTTTTTGTTATAAGTGCAAGGCGTTAGAGGTATCGTTTTACAGTAAATTGTGGTATTAAAAAAAGTCCCTATTGATCAACTGCTGCGGAAACCTAACCTCATATGGTTGATTTTTTGCCAACCAATACTTGGATTTGATAACAAATACTCAACGTCTTCAACAAAACATTCAATGATAGGCAGTTTTATTGATTCCGTCTCATCGATTTTGTTGAAGTTCACACGATAAGCAGCGACGTTTTATTTACTTGGTAACGTTTTTGTCATCTCAGTCGTCAAGGATTTCAGTAAAAGCTATCAATAACTTTGAAAATGTTCGGTTTTGCTCTTGAAACACTGAGAATGGGAGGTGCATGTAATAAATGGATATGTCTGACCAAGATCCATCTAGGGTAGAGTGGTAGACGCAAAGAAAAACACGTAGTTTTATAACGAGCAAATCCTTGGAACTTTGAAAGTTATTTGTACAATCCTTAGTGTTTGACAAAGATACAAATATTTATTTTAAATCTACGTAGCGTTTTTCCTTCGCTTTTGAAAACACTGAGGATGTGATTGATTTCTGGATTTCTCCAGGCATGGTGATTCATCGATTGAAAAAACAAAATCGTAAAAACGTTGCGGAAGGTTTCGTAGACAAAACTGTTCACGTTGAGTCTAAGTGGCAAATATACTCGCCAGCAGCGTTCAGCGTCTGGAGCAGTATTGCAACGCTTTTTCATAAGTCATTCATGTATATCCAGTCTACGATACGGATCTGATGAAATGTTTCAAATGATTGAAGAGACGAGGAAACTGTCATGATGTTGTTGAAACTATAAGCAATTTGATCAGCCGTGATGCCAAAATGAATACATTCAATCCATAGGTATACGACACCATGGCTCCCTCCTTCGACCCACGATGACATTGTAAACAAATGAGAGCGTCTGATAAACCTTTTACCAGTCATTTTGAAGTCTCATCAATAATCGTACAGTGACTACCTTTACAGCCAGATTATTAGCTTAATGTCACATCAGTCATTTCTAACATAGATAAAAAGGATTCTTTTAACGACAGTAAACAAAATATCACTCTCAGTTTTCATTTGGTCATGTTGCTGTAATACGTTCCAAGCTGATGGTAATTATATTCTCCAAGACTTCTTGTTAACATGGTTTGGGTTTGTCATCCTGGTAACATGATTCGCATTACTCATGTTGTCACCGTGTTCAAGATTTGAAAAGTTGTTTACATGTCAAGATATTGGTCAGGTTAATATATTTAGGATAAGTCAAGTTGTTCACATATTCCAGATTGATTAATGATATGATATTCCATATTGATTCCCATGTTCAATATTGGTCATTTTGTTAACATGAACGGATTAGTCAAGTTGTTAACATGTTCAATACGTCATAGTTGTTCACATGTTCAATACTGGTTATTTTGTTAATATGAACGGATTAGTGATGTTAACATATTTAAGCTGGTCATTTTGTTGACATGAATGCATATATTTAGTTAGTAACATGTTCAAGACGGGTCAGAGTTGTGAACATATTCAAGACTGATCATTTTGTCAACATGAACCAGATGACACACTTTAACATGTTTTGGATTAGTTGTATTGTTAACTAGTTAAATAAATAATTAATTGTTTAGAAATTACATCAGCTGAGCTAAGAATTTAAAAACTGATTTCCATGAATCTCAAAGAACACGTCGTACTAACAACACATCCATTGGACGTTTGATATGTCTATATTGTCTGTTGATTTAAGCTATACGACCCGGAACTGCAACATCAAGACTCCAAAAAGACATGAGCATGGCTGAAACGATATCAGCGGGTTCTAAAATTGATGATTTTATTTTCTTGTGATGTAATTGGATCCGCCAACTCTACTGTGACGTTAAGATGGATTTATATTGAATACTGGACAATGGGGATAGATTTTGATATCATTATGAAATAACTGAAACAAAGAATAGTTCTATCATTTCAACACATATGAACACTATGCGCTTATAGGGAAAAACGTGACTAAAAGCTTCATTGAAATTATCTAATCAATCAAGATCTCATATAAATATACTATCTGTTTTGGGGCTTTTTGGTTTTTCAAGAGATTAGGTCGGTTTCTTGCCAAAGTTTTCTTATAATTCTGGCGACTTGCAGATCGTCCTTTCATGCGTGTGACTAATTTGAGAGAAAGATATAGAAACGTTCCACGTCAGATGTAATCAATAGCATTCAACATCCCATTTGCTGGCTCTTCTGTATTACTTGTCCATTCCCTATCTAACGATGTCAGACGAATGTTGATGTCAAAACACCTTAATTCATTGCTACAAACGAAATACGTTTGTCGTTCGTGGTTTGATTACGATCTCCGGATTGACTGCATTTCTGTGTTTGATGGCTTTCGCTGTAACGGATCACAAATTAGAGTTCTGTGGGGATCGCGACATATCTTTTAGTTAGCATCTTCAAAAGACCCCCATGTTTACACTTCAAACCGGCAGTTTTCTAAGCCGCATTTTTCTTACAACCGTTTTTCAAGTGAAGAATTACCCTACAGCTGGTGCTGGAGCAAGGACGGTAACCTTTCTGAAATACTTTGAACATCTGTAATCTCTTTGCTCTTACCAATCGTGAAAGAATGATCCGAGAATGAGATCTTCATTGATGTGCACTATTTGCAAGCGTTTCTTTCAACAAGTATAAATTCGAAATATGGAGTTATAATGAACACTAAAAAACAACTTAGGGAAGAACTATGCTTCTTCTGCCCGATCTCGTGTCTGTTACCCCTGTTCTGACCTGTATTGGGTCTGGTTCCCTTCTCGGTTCCCTTCTCTCAGCACTTCCCTGTTATGGTTCCCTTATCTCAGCATTTCCATGTCTCGGTTCCCTTCTCTCAGCACTTCCCCGTCATGGTTCCCTTATCTCAGCACTTCCCTGTCATGGCTCCCTTATCTCGGTACTTCCGTGTCTTGGTTCCCTTATCTCAGCACTTCCCTGTCATGGCTCCCTTATCTCGGTACTTCCCTGTCATGGCTCCCTTATCGCGGCACTTCCCTGTCATTCTTCCCTTATCTCAGGACTTCCCGGTCATGGTCCCCTTCTCTGGGCACTTCCATGTCTTGGTTCCCTTATCTCGATACTTATCTCGATACTTCCCTTATCTGAGGACTTCCCTGTCATTGTTCCCTTATCGCGGCACTTCCCTGTCATTGTTCCCTTATCTCAGCACTTCCCTGTCATGGTTCCCTTATCTCAGTACTTCCCTGTCTTGGTTCCCTTATCTCAGCACTTCCCTGTCATGGTTCCCTTATCTTGGCACTTCCCTGTCATGGTCCCCTTCTCTCGGCACTTCCATGTCTTGGTTCCCTTATCTCGATACTTATCTCGATACTTCCCTTATCTCAGGACTTCCCTGTCATTGTTCCCTTATCTCAATACTTCCCTGTCTTGGCTCCCTAATCTCAGCACTTCCCTGTCATGGTTCCCTAATCTCAGCACTTCCCTGTCATGGCTCCCTTATCTCGGCACTTCCATGTCATGGCTCCCTAATCTCAGCACTTCCCTGTCATGGCTCCCTAATCTCAGCACTTCCGTGTCTCGGTTCCCTTATCTCAGCACTTCCCTGTCATGGTTCCCTTATCTCGGCACTTCCCTGTCATGGTTCCCTTATCTCCGCACTTCCATGTCATGGTTCCCTTATCTCAGTACTTCCCTGTCATGGTTCCCTTATCTCCGCACTTCCATGTCATGGTTCCCTTATCTCAGCACTTCCCTGTCATGGTTCCCTTATCTCGGCACTTCCCTGTCATTGTTCCCTTATCTCAGCACTTCCCTGTCATGGTTCCCTTATCTCAGTACTTCCCTGTCTTGGTTCCCTTATCTCAGCACTTCCCTGTCATGGTTCCCTTATCTTGGCACTTCCCTGTCATGGTCCCCTTCTCTCGGCACTTCCATGTCTTAGTTCCCTTATCTCGATACTTATCTCGATACTTCCCTTATCTCAGGACTTCCCTGTCATTGTTCCCTTATCTCAATACTTCCCTGTCTTGGCTCCCTAATCTCAGCACTTCCTTGTCATGGTTCCCTAATCTCAGCACTTCCCTGTCATGGCTCCCTTATCTCGGCACTTCCATGTCATGGCTCCCTAATCTCAGCACTTCCCTGTCATGGCTCCCTAATCTCAGCACTTCCGTGTCTCGGTTCCCTTATCTCAGCACTTCCCTGTCATGGTTCCCTTATCTCGGCACTTCCCTGTCATGGTTCCCTTATCTCCGCACTTCCATGTCATGGTTCCCTTATCTCAGTACTTCCCTGTCATGGTTCCCTTATCTCCGCACTTCCATGTCATGGTTCCCTTATCTCAGCACTTCCCTGTCATGGTTCCCTTATCTCGGCACTTCCCTGTCATGGTTCCCTTATCTCCGCACTTCCATGTCATGGTTCCCTTATCTCAGTACTTCCCTGTCATGGTTCCCTTATCTCAGTACTTCCATGTCATGGTTCCCTTATCTCAGTACTTCCGTGTCTTGGTTCCCTTATCTCAGTACTTCCATGTCTTAGTTCCCTTATCTCCGCACTTCCATGTCATGGTTCCCTTATCTCAGTACTTCCATGTCATGGTTCCCTTATCTCAGTACTTCCATGTCATGGTTCCCTTATCTCAGTACTTCCGTGTCTTGCTTCCCTTATCTCAGCACTTCCCTGTCATGGTTCCCTTATCTCAGCACTTCCCTGTCATGGTTCCCTTATCTCAGTACTTCCATGTCATGGATCCCTTATCTCAGTACTTCCATGTCATGGTTCCCTTATCTCAGTACTTCCGTGTCTTGGTTCCCTTATCTCAGGACTTCCCTGTCATGGTTCCCTTATCTCAGCACTTCCCTGTCATCGTTCCCTTATCGCGGTACTTCCCTGTTATGGTTCCCTTATCTCGGCACTTTCCCGTTTTAGTTCCCTTATCTCGGTACTGTCTTGGTTCCTTTAACTCGGCACTTCCCTGTCTTGTTTCCCTTATCTCAGTACTTCCCTGTCTTGGTTCTCTTATCTCAGTACTTTCCTGTCTTGGTTCCTTTAACTTGGCACTTCCCTGTCATGGTTCCTTATCTCGGCCTTTCCCTGACATGGCTCCCTTATCTCGGCACTTTAACGTTTTAGTTCCCTTATCTCAGCACTTCCCTGTCTTGGTTCCCTTATCTCAGCACTTCCCTGTCTTGGCTCCCTTATCTCAGCACTTCCCTGTCATGGTTCCCTTATCGCGGTACTTCCCTGTCATGGTTCCCTTATCTCGGTACTTCCCTGTCATGGTTCCCTTATCTCGGCACTTTCCCGTTTTAGTTCCCTTATCTCGGTACTGTCTTGGTTCCTTTATCTCGGCACTTTCCTGTCTTGGTTCCCTTATCTCGGTACTTCCCTGTCTTGGGTCTGTTTCCGCGGAACTTCTCTGTCTTGAATCCGTTTTCCTTGTACTTCACTATCTGGAGTTTGATTTTAAGCGGGTCCTTGTTCGCGGTTCGATCATGTTAACTATTTCATGTCTTCACAGCAAATGCGAAACAAAGGATGAACTGAGCTAGATTAATGCCTGGCGTTAAAGGCAGCTGGCTTTAAGCGCATCAGCAGTAATACATAAATGATCTGTAAGTCTGTTGTCTGTAAATAATCGCGTCTGTGCCAGACAATCCAGTCATTGACATCATAAGCATCGATCCACGCAATTGGGACACGATGCCATGCATCAACCAAGTCAGCGAGCCTGACCACCCGATCCCGTTAGTCGCCTCTTACGACAAGCATAGTCGCCTTGTACGGCAAACGGGTTGCTGAAGACCTATTCTACCCCGGATCTTCACGGGTCGGATAGCCTTGTGGTTAAAACGTTCGCTCGTCACACCAATAGCCCCCGGTTAACATGGGCACAATTGTTAAACCCATTTCTGGTATCCTCGGCTCAAATGATATCAATGGAATATTGCTACGCGGCGTAAAACCATATTCACTCACTCAGTAGTCTGTTTCGCATCTCAGCCCTATTCAAACTGTGCTGTAATCGTAACAGCCCCGTGGCTATTTTAAGTCTTCTGTTACGTAAACATGAGGGCAATAGAGACCGACCCTGCTCCAGCATCCCCACCTGTGAGCAAGAAACGATGACAGATCCAAAGCCACATTCACGCACAAACACACGAAGACTAAACTCCGTTGATATTAACTTAATTGATATGTCAACCATGTATGAATTAAAAGAAAAAATGCAATAATCCCGAATTTAATCAAATCTTAAGCAACCGTTCATCCGCACCAACTTTTAAAGAATCCCGTATTTTTTGTTTATTTTCAATTTCATTCTTGTGATCAATATCTCCAACGTACGTGGAAGCCATGTCTAAGTGACTCCATTGGTGAAGGATGTAAATAGGTGCAAGTCAAATCAGAAAAGACGAAACGGGTCGGAATATATACAAAAGTTTCAAAGAAATAATTCTTGGGGCTTTGTATCTCCAAATACCTTTAGCCAACGGTAACTATGTCAGGGAAGGATTAAATCGTTAAATGCCATGTGAACTTAAAACGGGTTCTTTTCTCGACATCTCAACCCCCATGAGGATTTCAGGCCCAAGTCTTCAGTGCCCCGTTCGCCTCGAAATATTCGTCTGAATTGTGCATAAGTGTCCCGCCAGAATGGATCGTTGTCCATGTTGTCAACAACGTGAATGCTTGATCTAAAGTCGATTATTAAAGTCGGCAGTTATTTAGCAGTCATAGTTCTGACTACGTAAAATGTCCTACCCAAAATACCCATAATGACACACTTACTGCATAAGTGTGTTATCTTAACATGGCGAAATGGTTTGTCAGGCCTTAAGCTGACGGAATGGGCCGAGACACGGACTTTCATTAATAGTTTGTCTTGCCTTACACTGAGTGAGTCGGTACCTAGACAAGCGTTACTGGTTTGTCTGACCTGAACATGAAGGAATTGGAAAATATCTCTGACCGTACCCTGACGGAATGGGTCGACATTCGGACTATATTCACTGCTTTGTCTGACTGTACCCTGACGGAATGGTTTGACACTCAGACTATATTCACTGCTTTGTCTGACCGTATCCTGATGGAATGAGTCGACACTCAGACTATTTTCACTGGTTTGTCTGTCCTTACCCTAAAGGAATTGGTCCACGGCCAGATTATATTCACTGGTTTGTCTGACCTCACCCTAACGGAATGGTTTGACACTCAGACTATATTCACAGCTTTGTCTCGCCTCACCCTAACGGAATGGGTCGACACTCATACTATATTCACTGCTTTGTCTGACCGTACCCTGGCGGAATTGGTCCACAGCCAGATTATATTCACTGGTTTGTCTTACCGTACCCTGATGGAATGAGTCGACACTCAGACTATTTTCACTGGTTTGTCTGTCCTTACCCTAACGGAATTGGTCCACAGTCAGATTATATTCACTGGTTTGTCTGACCTCACCCTAACGGAATGGTTTGACACTCAGACTATATTCACTGCTTTGTCTGGCCTCACCATAACGGAATGGGTCGACACTCAGACTATATTCACTGGTTTGTCTGACCGTACCATGGCGGAATTGGTCCACAGCCAGATTATATTCACTGGTTTGTCTTACCGTACCCTGACGAAATTGGTCGACACCAAAACTATATTCACTGGTTTGTCTGACCTCATCCTCATGGAATGGGTCGACACCCAGACTATATTCACTGCTTTGTGTGCTCTTACCCTGATGAAGTGGGTCATTACCAAAACTATATTCTCTGGTTTGTCTGACCCAGTGATGATGACATTCTCTTGCAGACTGTCGTGATATTGATGAAAAATCACTGTCTGGGCATAAAGTGCACTTTCCCTCACTCAACCCTAAGTGACCATGTTGATCGTGGTCAGACTACAGTAATCCTGGAGAAATCCTTGGAGAAGAATGATAGCACTGTCGGGCATAATGAGTAGATACGACCTAACTGGTGCATACTGAGCGCTGGGTTGTGTTGTGTGCTTTGGTCTTTGGGGCGATGTTGATACTGTCAGCATCCAGTGACGTTTTTCTTTACATGCAACCTTTATTTTATTTCCATTGCTTTGTACAGCCTTCCTTTCATTGGATTTGTATTTACGTTGCGCAGAATACATTATTATATTGTACAGAGTAATAAATATTGGCCGAATAAGTGCATTTTCAACACACTGATTAATGCCCAGCCAAGGGTATGTAATAATCTATGCTTGAATTGTTTTAGAAATAGTTTTGAAGCACCATTTCAAGCACTATATTGTTATATTTTCTAATTAATCACAGTTATTTTCTGCCTCAAGGCTCCCTGCAGCACATATCAAACTCTAAAGGGGCATTCAAACTCATCTTTGTCACACAATGCGCAGACAGAAAACCATGGAAACCTTCTCTGAAGAATCTTCATCCTTTGAAATTATTCTCAAAGTGTTTTAACACTCATGGCTCACTCGTTATTTTGTCCAAAAACATATGTTTTCAGGTAAATTCCATCATATATTTTGCAGTCCTTTTATTGGGTTTCAATGGAAATATTGTGTTAAAATAAAGTATGAGCAGAAACAGCATGACTCGCAACGAGACTGTCTCTTCATATTTACATCACCATAATAAAAGTTATGATCAAAATCAAAATCATAATCACAATAATACAGTTATTTCTACAGCGCAAAGTTCCACATCACTGTGGGACATGCTCAGTCCATAGCACAGCGTGTATAAATATATACATACATACATCAGAGAGTGGATAGTAAGATAATATAAATATACACACAGAGAAGACATAAAGAGAGCTGGAAATAAACAGGGCTTGTGTGGATTAATTTGGATAAGGTAATACGATCTGTGCTGTGATTGTTGGCCGCTGTAACCACACATTTCACAAAATCCCGAGAACAACTGATTGTATTCCTATCTGATTCAGACGGTAAAAAAATGTTTACTAGTGTTGTCTCTTTTGTGACCTTTGCAACTCATGACAATACCTGTACGACAGAACATGTCCACCCGTGAACACCTGTGCCACCTTGGAAACATGAGCAGCAAGGTTTCCACTATTGAAATAAGGTGCCAAACATGGTTCTGTTTCACAACACAGTTTATTGAGGACATGTGCAGCATGTTCAGTGAACAATTAAATTTGAGTGTACAACCTGATGAAAAAATGCTTTTGCACTTTGCACTAGTGAGTGAGTTGAGTTTCGCGCCGCTTTTAACAGTATTCCAGTTATGTCACGGCGTGTCAGCTTATTGTGGAAGGAAAGCCCGAAGTGATGAAGGCCTCAGACGTTTATCAGTTCGGTGAAACCCACGAGCACGGGTATGGTGCTGACAAACCTAGAAACTTAATCAGGGCGAACCGGGACTCGAACCCACAATCATAGTTTTCTTGCGTGCCCAAGGGACGCACCTCTGCACAGCGAATCTCGGGGCCTTAGACGACTGGGCCACCCGTGCCCCCTGCACTTTGAGCTAAGTTTGGAGTGTACGTTCTCGAATTTGTCGTTTCCATTTAAACTACCTGGCAAAAGAAAGGACTCACTTGAAAATTGAATTTGACCAAAATATTACTAACGTTACGAGACAGAAAAATAGTCACCTAAACAATGGAAACTTATGGTCCAACACATAGCTATGATACCCGTATCAAATACATCACCGTCGAATAACAATTCTCGTTTGTATCATTTTTAGTCACCATCTAACGTGGGTGCATACTTTAGTTGGACATTTTGTTTTTCATGCCAGGAACGATTGCATTTTTGTGTTAGTCATATGCCTTTTATCAATCGTTATGCCAGATATGCCAATCTTTGAAAATCGTTTGACGTATTATTTCCTGCTTACAGACGGCTATGCAGAGGCTGATGTAGATCTCAGATGGCTGAACGAGAGGGATGCTGTCTCAGGTGTTGATAACGTTGATCTTCCTCAGTTCTCCATCGTGGATTATTCCACAGTGGTGTGGGTCGAGAGACTGCTAACTGGTAAGTGTTCCCATCACAGGAAATATTGATAGAGTTGTCACAAGTCTTTATCCGTAATCAGTCCACATTAGGACAGACGTTTACATTGCTGGAACATTGTCACGGGGCTTTAGCACTGATCCGTCCACAATTAGATAGACAGAGAACC
Source organism: Haliotis cracherodii (assembly GCF_022045235.1). NCBI lineage: Eukaryota > Metazoa > Mollusca > Gastropoda > Lepetellida > Haliotidae > Haliotis > Haliotis cracherodii. Next base: position 32,514,732 of record NW_027266341.1, read on the forward strand.
TGATGGTTCAGACTTTACATGGACAAGGAGGACCAAGATGCAAATTTGGATTACTAGGAATAAGCCGTGCTCGGTAAGTGTGTGGTATTTGCAGTGCTGTGGAAATGTAACTGCAAACACTCCGTTTGTAAATAACGGTGTAATCTGATGAGTTGAATTTGCCCAGCCTTCGTGAACAAATGCAGAGCATTGACGTTTCGGTCAAGTTCCTATATATATATATATATATATGTATATATATAATAGTGATCTGAGTTGGTATGTGACATTTTGCATGAGGTATCTTTAGAAAAATAATGCATTTCATATTTCAAATTTGCTAGAGACAATACCTTGGCTGTTTCTCTTTATGTGTGGGGGCATGGGTGGCACAGTCGCCTAAGGCGCCGCGATTCTCTGTGCAGAGCTGCGTCCCTTGGGCACGCAAGAAACCTATGATTGTGGGTTCGAATCCTGGTTCGCCCCGATTATGTTTCTAGGTTTGTCAGCACCATACCCGTGCTCCTGGGTTTTTACTGAAGTGGTAAACGTCTGAGACCTGCTTCACTTCGGGCTTTCCTCCCACATTAAGCTGACACGCCGTGATATGACTGGAATAGTGTTCAAAGCGGCGTTAAACCCAACTCACTCACTCTCTTTATGTGTTGAAATATGCATTTGAATGCGTGTTGAATCAGAATTTTGGGGATCACCGTTCTATATTCCGCGCGTCATGGCTTCTGTTGTTTTGTATGGTCTCACCAAGCAATTCTTCAAAATAATGCAAATGTCAACTGCGACAATCTGGTAGTGTGTTTTGATCCGGCGCTGAAGCTGAATGAGTGGATTAAGAAACATTATGTTTTGTTGTCTGATGTGTAACGCCACACTAAGCAATAGTCCTGTATATGTCCAGACAATCCAGTGAACATGTACATCATGAGCATCGTTCTACCCTATTGGGATACGATGACATGCATAACGGGTGCGATCGGAATGTGATGAGAAACATTTATCCCGTGTAGAGGGAATTTTTTTCCAAGTAAGATACAACTTTTGTTCAACATGCTTAACTCGGTTAGCTTCCGCCCGGACAGCGGAAGGTCCGGGGTTCGATCCCCGGCCGCGTCATACCAAAAGACGTTAAAAGATGGTACTTCTTGTTACCCTGTCTGGCAGACGGCATTAAGGGGCTAAAACAAGGACTGGTCGGCTCGGAGTCAGTATGCTGTGTCTGAGTGGGGTATTCATGTTTTACTGCGGCATGGTATCTCAGTGAGCTAGCACTATAAATCGACATCAGTCCGGATTAGTACAAGCAGTCACACACACACACACAAACACACACACACACACACACACACACACACACACACACACACACACACACACACACACACACACACACACACACACACAAACACACACACACGTGTATGCAATAATCGAGGACGCGACGTTAAACCCAAATTTCACCTCAACTTAACCCAGATAATACCTAACGTAAGGAGAGGCTGACATTTCTGAGCAGGAATGCCCGACCTTATGGTGCCATCAATGTTTTGCGTTTTACGCCCAATGGAATCTGTTTCGATGGATAATTGAGGCTGTTTTATTTAGATTTTGAAATTTAAATATTTAGATGCATTATTTTCCTTTTACAGCTGGTCCATAAGTTTAAATGCGCGAGGGAAACTTGTGTCCTTGTTGTCACTATCATTTACCATTCGAAACACATAGGCTATGTTAAACAAGGACCACAAGCAAGATGTTCTGGAATTGCATACAACAATTAATGGTAAAAGGATATATCGTAATGAATTATGCGTATTATCTTGTTGAATATTTCAAGGGTTAATATATAATGCATACCCATATACGTGTTCACATGTGTTAAACTCATGACTGAGAGGTCTTTGCTGATTTGACGCTGAACGGGGTAGCCTTGTGGTTAAAGCGCTTGCTCATCACGTCGATGACCGGGTTTGATTCGCTGAATCCAATTCTTGATATCTCCCGCGTAATATACTGTAATGATTGAACACAAGGCGATTTAATGATAATGTGAATGAAATTATTATCTCGGGATTTAAAAAGCTGACAGTGCAATATAGACGCATCAAACGAACACTTACTTTTCACGTAATTTGTGTGACTGGTGGGGTGCTACCGGTAGAGCAGGACATGTTTACGCTTTACGCAAACACTGATTTCAGTGATCTATTCATATCTGTTTCATTGATTATTTTGCCTTTTACACCCAATGAATCTGTTTCGGCCGATACTCTAGACTGGTACTTCTCTGGTGTTGACGTTTTATATTTACATAATGGTTTATATACAGATTCATAAGATTTTCGACCGCCTCTGTGGTCTAGTGGTAGAGCGTCCGCCCGGAGAGCCGGGGTTCGATCCCCAGCCGGGTCATACCAAAAGACGTTAAAAAATGGTACTTGTTGTGACCCTGTCTGGCGCTCGGCATAAAGGGGCTAAAACAAGCACGGGTCGGCTCGGAGTCAGTATACTGTGTCTGAGTGGGGTATTCATGTTAAACTGCGGCATGGTATCTCAGTGAGTTAGCACTATAAATCGGCATTAGTCCTGACTAGTACAAGCAGCCACACACACGTGCATGCACGTCGCTATATAAGTGCAATAATCGTGGACGCGATGTTAAACCCAATTTCACCTCACCTCACCATAAGATTTTCAGTTGATGATGTCAATGATGTGACTGACCAGAGCTGCGATTATGTGTTTTGATAGTTATAGAAATACAAACGACGACTATCAACAGATACTGTCACTTTTATGTGTACATAGTGTCAAGATTCTTGTTTTGAAACTGTTTTTACGAAGTGCTCTAATACAGACAAAAGTGCGAGAAATTCTTAACTTTCCGAATGTAGTTACTGATGTTGGTTTGTTTTTTTAGCGCCGCACTCATCAATATTCCAGCTATATGACGGTGGTTTGTAAGTCATCGAGTCTCGACCAGACAATCCAGTGATTAATATCATGAGCATCGATCCACGCAATTGGGATCGATGACATGCATCAACCAAGTCAGAGAGCCTGACCACCCGATCCCGTTAGTCGCCTCTTACGACAAGCACAGTCGCCTTTTACGGCAAGCATGGGTTGCTGATAACCTATTCTATCCCGGATCTTCATAATTACTGATGTAATAGTGCCAACAGGCAGTGTACCAACAGGGAGGGTTAATATGTTATAGCTTTGTTATCTCAATTTTTTACATTTTTCGCCCTTGACATATGCCATTAATTCTAGTTAGCTAGAAGAGAAGTGTTGATGCATTTCTTTGAATAAATGTTCTTTTGCATTCGGGAGATCTTTCTCTACCTGTCTAGATTTCTGTACTTGGAGAGAGAGAGAGAGCGAGTAAACGTTTCGTCTTCTTTTAGCAATATTAAAACCATATTGCTTCACACATTGCATCTACGAGGAGACTCGAACCCGGGTTATCGGCGTGAGGAGAAAAATGCTTCAACTACAAAGCTACCCCGTCACGAACGCCTCTTTATATTCTGGTGTTTCGTGGCAGTTTCAATCTGACTAAGGTATGCTGGTGGTATTGGCGATTCTTTGACGATTTGGAACTATTCCTCTTTTAAACGGATTTTAAGAGAGGACTATAATTTCAGACAATGCGGCGAGGAAAACGTGTTCAGTGTTCCTTAAAAACAGCCATTGCCAAATCGATCTTCCGTAAGATTTCCAGAAAGATGTGTCCTTGATTACAATAAATCTCACAATTTTGAGAAGAACGTGGGTTGAAATCAAAACAGTTTTCCATTTTGGAACATACTTGCAGGGAACAGAGTCGGTCAATACTATTTAAAGGAGCTCGGCCGGCAAGTTTCTTCTAACTCAGGTGCCCTCTGCAGCGTGAGAACAACGAAAATGCAATTAGGGCCAATGGATGTTCTTCTTGGGGAGATGCTGTCATCATTCGATATTCTCTCCACTGAGTATAATGCGGAGCTTTGTTACGGGGATTCTTGGAAATATTGACATTCGCAAACAATTCTTTAAGCAGGTCACCTTTTTACCCCCATACTTCCTCCACTAATGTTGATCTTTTCAATTGCTATCCCCTTAGTTTTCCGAGAGACTAATTTCACATTTGCTTGTTTTATATTGATTATCGATTCCAGAAAAATCTTGTTACAGTTTTAGAGACCGCATTTACACATCTCGTGGATGAGGTATACAATGCGTGTCCTCCTCTGAAGATTCCTGTTCTTGAAAGCATTCATCAACAATGGCAACAACACTGCCTTGGCCTCTGTGATACTTTTATGGAGGTTTTAGCACAACGTTGCTTTTGATTGGATACAATGTTGTAATGATAGGTCGGCATCTCTAAACGTTGAGCTCCTCCTATCTCAACAGCCCGAAAACCCATTTCACAAAGCTTCAGGCAGGTTTCTGTTAAAGGGGGAATCGATTCTGGCTCTAACCTAGGGTCGGTGTTGTTCCGTTTACGCAACTATTTTGGTTACAGCGAGTCCCAAACGAATGTTTGATCTATTCTATAGCAATATTGATAAATTTCCTTAGCCTAAATTAACCCCCACGGCGGACCCTCAGAAGGGGATGCAATTTGATTGAGCATCAGTTGTAAGCATAGACATTATGTCATAAGTGGACAAGAAGTTAACAATTTCTAAACTTGCCATGTAAAGTGCCAACGTGCTCATACGGACATATTACCGCATAAATCCTTTAATATCTCAGAACAGCTTTCTCTTATTCATGATCTTGTCATGATGATAAGATACAGATTAAATAGTGTCATTAGCATTTTGAGAGCTTCCTGTCTTCCATGATGTGGAAACAACTAAGGGGCAGCAACTCGTTGCGCAGGATTGCGTCCCTTTGCTGTGTGAGTATCTGCAGATCGTGGGTTCGAATCCCAGAAGCGCCCAGAATGATGTTTGTATGTCCACACCTCATACCACTGCGCATATGTTTCATTTTTAAAACGTCTACGACCTTGATAACGTTAGGATTTTCTCCCACATTAAGCTTGGACGTCGGGAAAAACGGACGTGCCTTTAAAAACTTCCATTCATTATCGACTGGTGATAACTGCACTGGTTTTTTTTGGCTTTTTCTGTAAGTACACGTTGTTATTGATACAATGCGCGTACGTTTTTATATCAGTCTATAACGATGGCTACTTACATGCTTACCCGTACATTTCTTTACACGTTGAGTGTTATTCTGGCATTCCGTTTTTATTACATTGGCAAAGTTAAGGAACTTTTGAGATTCTGTGTACATGGCACTGATAACATTATTCGGTTTTTACACCATTTTACATAAACAGAGGAGACAGGGTTTTGCATAATTCTTTCTTAAACAAGTTTTTCGAATGATAAAGTGCGTACGTAAATGTTATTCATGACTAAGAATGTGGATATTAGGCAGGGTGTCTGTGATTGTCTATCACGTAATGTAAAGCAGAAATATTCTAATATAGTTGGATGTTTATTAACCACCAAACCAGAAATATGATATACTACTCAAAAGCAGTTAAGGACCACCCGATTCTTCATATTACTGTGGTTAATCTGTCATGGTATGATAAACCACAGTAATATGAAAGTATATGGTTCTTAACTCTTTTGAATAGTATACAAATTATTGGAATAAAACCCTTCTTTAGAGTCAAATAGATGATTGAATGATGATAAAACTAAGGGTTGGAAACAGAAGCATGACGCCTTTATCAATAGTCAAGCCATATCAGGGCGGGGGACATCAAGAGTGGGCTTTACCCATTCTACCAATGTATTAAATTTAATCCGGGTCTTCGGCGTGACAATTTACCACTAGGCGACCCCAAGTTTACCCTATACGTGAACACATTGTGGCATCATCGATTTGCAGTGATCATTCCTAAACGTTTCCTTGCTACTTTGCCTTTCACGCCCAGTAGCGTCTGTTTTGGAGACGTTATTCTCTGGCTTGACGTTTTATATATATGAAGTATTATTGATTAGTCAAGGACAGATGGAGAGTGATATATTCCAATCGCGACAGGAGTGACAAGTGTAAAGAAATGGTTGAAAGCTAATTTCAAACTGTGGGAAGCGATTAGTTTTAAATTTGTTTTATCATGCAAGATGTTATAGCTTTTCTTAAGTGATAAGTTTTGTATGTATTTTTATCCTTTTGGCACTTTGATAGCTTATTTCAACTGCTGTAAAGCAATGAGATGTTTTTTCCTTTGGGCACATTAATAGTTATCACATGAAGTTGAGTACTACGATTATCCTTTGTTCATTGGTATCGTCTATTTCGAATCTATCCTGTATCTATAGTACTTAAACGTAGTTAAGCACACGGGATTATTTCATATCACTTACAGTTAATCTGTTGTAGGGGCGGTCGTGTAGCCCTGGGGTTAAAGCGTTCGCTCGTCACGCCGAAGAGCCGGGTTCGATTCACGACATGGGTACAATGTGTGAAGCCCATTTCTGGTGTTCACCGCCATGATATTGCTGGAATATTGCTAAAAGCGGCGAAAAGCCATACTCACTCACTCATTAATCTGTGTAGGAGTGCTCTTTAACTTCGTTGAGTAGTATATTTATCAGGAAATAATTTTAATAGTTCTTGTCGAGATTTGTTATGTGATGCATTCCTTAATCTGTTTTGGGTTTTTTTGTTTTGCATTCTGATAGTATATATCAAGTTCAGTGATATTATATGTGTATATCATATCAATGTATTTGACTTTGGGTGTCGATACAATCATGTGGAAACACAATATCCCGTGAAGATCTGGGTTAGAATTGGTCTTCAGCATACCTTGCTTGTCGCAAGAGGATCGGAAGGTCAGGCTCGCTGACTTGGTTGATGTATGTCATCGTATAGCGTAGAGCGATCGATGTTCATGATGTCAATCACTTGATTGTCCAGAGGAGACATAGATCGCTGTCACATATCTGGAAAATTGGTTTGTGCGGCCTTGACAAATAAACAAGTACACACACCACATTGTAGTACACTCCTTGGGATGCTTGGGATAGGATATTATATTGACCAATGCATAATAAAACACCAGTTTACTCCACAAACCAACATTTTATCCTTCGACTTGAGATTTACCATCACTATACACGATGGAAATACGAGAACATTTCTATACTTAACGTCATAGCACGCTATTAAAGATTACTTTATTACTATCGGATTATGGAGTAAATTGTTTTTTTATTATCCCCAGGGTATAGTTATGTCGTATCGCAATCGGTGTGCTGTTGATTTGCATTGTTTTCATCCATTGGAATTGTCATTATCTCTTGTAAATTGATGCGTTGTATTGTATATCAAAGTTAATGTTTTTGTCTTTTTTAACATTGTCATGATCTTTTGTGATATGACACGCCGTATATGACAAAGGGTATTGTTAAACTCTATATGAAGGCGGTCTGTACATAATCGAGTCTTGATCAGACAATCCAGTGATTGACACCATTAGCATCGATCTACTTATTTGAGATGTGATGACATGCATCAAACCATGTCAGCGGGCCTGACAACGCGATCTCATCAGTCGCCTCTTACTTTCAACTCCTGAATACCTTAAGTCGTGTGATAGGTGATGTTGTATAACAAGGTCTTTATCATTGCAGGTAACTACACTCGACTTTCCTTGCACTTCAATCTCCAGCGAAACATCGCGATCTCATCAGTCGCCTCTTACTTTCAACTCCTGAATACCTTAAGTCGTGTGATAGGTGATGTTGTATAACAAGGTCTTTATCATTGCAGGTAACTACACTCGACTTTCCTTGCACTTCAATCTCCAGCGAAACATCGGATACTTCATCTTCCAGACATATCTTCCATCCATCCTGATCGTCATGTTGTCATGGGTGTCCTTCTGGATAAACCACGAGGCAACATCGGCCAGAGTAGCCTTAGGTAAAACCCCAATGTCTAAATACCCTACAAAACCATTTCCATGTACGTAGTATGATTCCGACTATATCATAAGCATGTGTTTATGAATCAAATAGTGATGGTACCAGGATAAAAGCCCAGGAACATATTGTAAAATTTGACAGTGCATTGGACACCTGTTTGGTCAAATTTGGAAATGACATCCATATACCCACGATTAAACGTTTTGAAAGCTTTAATAAGGCCTTGAATGTTGTGAAGTTGATGGAACAAGTTTAGAGTAAGACGACCATACACATGTCGACTTCATGAATAAGAAAGTGAGTTCTATGTTTACACCATTGTGCAACCGATGGAAAGATGACATTACACATGACTTTTTGTATTTTGTATTTCAGTTAGGAAAAGATTAAACAGCTGTAAAATGGACATATGTTGAACGGGGTTTCGTTACCGTTGTCTTCTTGAAGCAAAAATATCAAGTCATCAGTTTCAGGCAACCATTATGAGTATATATTACAAATTACAAATAACGTTTAATCGACATTTCTATAACATTACATTACAGTCATCAGAAAAAGCCCCCTGGCGTATTACTGTTTGTCTGCAAAATTGTTTGCATTAAGATCTCCTAACTTAAACACATGAACGATGTGCGGCTATTGGAAGACTTGGAATTGCTGAGGAATTTATACAGCATCGATCTGATTGTATTAACATTTGGTTCTATCATATTGATACCGGGGCCTCTATTTTTGAAATTTATCAATGTCACAGTTATCAGGAAACTTATGTAGGTGCGTGAGTATGTGGTTTTATGCCGGAATAGTAACCAATTTGTGGTAACTGGCGAACCCTTAACTATCAAAGAAACGTTGACTGAAGTTATTATTCTCTTTGTAAGTAGTTAACGTTTTGACCAACTGCTGGAATTGTAACCGATTTGTGAAAACTGGCGGACCATATATTATTAAAGTAACATTATCTGAAGTAATAATCTACTGTCAGTAGTTTTAGTTTTGCACCAATTGTGCTCCCCTTCTTGCTGATCTGTTTCTTTTTGACGTGAGAAGGAATTTTGAATGGGTTGACAAAATGTCAAATCAAGGTAATTTGGCCAAGAAGTGTAACTGAAGCTTCAGGTATGTCAATGATCAGATTTCGTTCAATAACCTTCAAATAGCCAATTCACTTCCACTGATTTACCTGAACTGGAAATATAGGAGACCAGTGAGACCGCCTCATCTGGTTCATATATATGCACAAAGATTCAGAGTGACAAAACACTCTCCACATGACTGACAAGAGGGATGACTTCACTTTATATCGAGCAATATCCCTGCAGCTCCTGTATTTTTTGTTTACATTTGATAATTTCACAATCGAGCATGCTCTTTCTACCAAGATTTCAAAGCTCGTCGTAAGACTCTTGTTCAGCAGTTGTTTTATCAAGTATCAAGGTTACAACATTCAAGGCGTCAGTTAAGCTTTCAAAAGGTTTTATGGTAGACATTTGGAGGACATTTTCAAATCTGACACATCAGTGACAAAAAATGTGTCCGATGCAAATCCCACTTTTGACTTGTATCATGTGTTCCCGTGGGTTTTTTTAGATGAACAGGTTATCATTATTATTATTATCAAGATACCACCGTTTCCTTGATTTTAAAACGTGAAAGCCTCACCCTTGTCCTCTAATTACTATACAGTCTCATGTTTTAGGGCCATTTGTTGTTATTCAAATATTTTCCTTCATAATCTTGTGACCAGATGCGTGTTGATGCTTTGAGCACTGAAATACCCAGTTGAATTGTACATCATTGGAAGCTAGTATTTCGAATATGTTTCTTATGATTCGACACGTCCTAGCTTACGGCTGTGCATGATTAAGGGTATTTGTAAGGGAGAGGCATGCTCCTCTAATCCTTAAAATTTCCTGTTTCGTAAATGACAACAAAAGCGTGCTCCACCTACATTCCCTTAAGCGGAAACGTTAACACGATTTTCTGGACAAAAACTAACATTTTTCTTCAAGTCTATGGCGGAACGCGTTAAATTAACAATTATTTGGATTAAATTACGTGTTTGGCGTGATAAATGAACACCTGATTCCTAGCTGCGAGCGATGGACTACCTTTTTTCAAAATCGTAATTATATAACAATGTTTATAAGAACTATCAATGAAAACTGATCATTTCGATAAGATTATCACTCTTACAAAGTGCGCATGAGTCAGGGCGCTGACGTGAATGGATATAGATTTTGTTTCGAATTTACACCCAGAGACATCTCTAAATCCTTTTCATTTTTTGACATTTTTAAAACATGTTTCTTGTCGAGTCTCAGAATAATTGTTTTCGTTGTCTTTGTTCCTATTTGATGTAAATTCCTCCTTGACAATACACACGCGGGGATAGCATGGGCATCCGCTTTATATATTGATGACTCGTATGGTTAAAGTGCTTGCGCATCTTCTCTCAAGTTTCATTTATATTTTATTTTTAATTTACACTTATAAGAGCGTGTAAACGGTATAATAACTATAATAAATATTTCTTCACACACACAATCAAATACATAAAAGTTATTTATTGATGTAGACATGTGTATAGAATTACGTACCTTAATTGCTGTTCTTGATATTATTTTAACATATCTTCCCTTGTCGCGAACACCTGGTATTTTCACTATTTGACAGTGATTCATAATAACATGCTTATGATATAGTTGGAATCAAACAGTTGACTCTGCTTGTGATTGTGGAATGAATTGGTCGATGTAAAGATGATTGGTATTGGTGAGACCAGTTTGCCCAGATCACGTGGCAGTTGTATGGTCGAATGTATAACCGTTTGTTATGACGACTTTCTGAATAAAAAGATGAGTTAAGAAAAAGCAAAGAGATGAATCGATGTTGTATAACTGAACTAATGTTCATTAGTATGAACTAAAGCACTCACTATAACAAACCAAAAACACAAACATCTTTCTGATCTTGCCGGTGTAGGATTTTCAGATACAACCAAGGATATACGACCAGCCGCGTCTTACCAAAACATGTTAAAAGATGGCACTTGTTGTTACCCTGTCTGGCAGATGGCTCGGAGTCAGTATACTGTGTCTGAGTGGAGTATTCATGTTAAACCGTGGCATGGTATCTCAGTGTGCTAGCAATATAAGTCGGCATTAGTCCGAACTAGTACAAGCAGCCACACACACGTGCATGCACGTTGCTGTATAAGTGCAATTATTGGACACGACGTTCAAACCGATTTCACCTCACCTAACCAAGGATATACAGTAAATGTTAGTAAAAGGTCTTATACACCAATATTTCATGTGTGGGGTTTGAACAGGTTACATTTGTCGTATAAATCCCTGTACTGAGTATGTGTATATTGTTTTGCGCTATAGTCATAAATGTTCATCAATGTTCATCAATGTTCATCAATGTTCATCAAAGTTCTACATGCTCACTGCTCTTGGTTGCAGGTATCACAACTGTACTCACCATGACAACCATAAATAACGGTGTGAGATCCTCCCTTCCACGTATCTCGTATGTCAAGGCTATTGACATCTACCTGGTGATGTGTTTCGTGTTTGTGTTCGCGGCCCTCCTGGAGTACGCCGCCGTCAACTACACGTACTGGGGGGCCCGCGCCAAGAGGAAAGCCAAGCGGCTGAGGGAACGCTCCTTCAGACAGAAGACGGACGGGGAAGTCATGGTAAGGACGCCATTTCGTTACCCAGCAGTTATAACACACCGAGTATACTTTAAACAACTTTTTGAATTTTCGTGATACAGTAAACCTATTACGTTTTTATCCGAAAGCTCACGATTTCCATATACTTTGTTTGTATCAAACGTTGAGTGATATTCTAGTATGACCCTGACAATTATTTTGGGACGGCCATTTTACCATTTTTTTGTAGTTTTTATATGAGGTTGACATTGTTTAATCGCCAAAAGTGGATTCGATACCGAGAATGTAAATCTTACCTGAAATACGTTTGTTTGTGTGTATGTTGTTTGATGCCGCACTCAGCAATATCCATGCAGTATCACGGCGGTGTGAATAACCCATACCTTGCAAATTTTTGTCGGTAGAGACGTGGATTAATATTTAACAATACCTATAGTCATGTTTTAATTTGATTTCTCGGTTGACTCTAGTTTCATCAGTCGTAGTCAGTTTATAGTCTGGTTTATTACATATGACTGATATTTTAGTGATAGCCGTAAACGCGTCTTCGCTGGATTGTTTATGTTTATAGTGTATGAACATTTGTTGTCGCCCCTAAGAGCTGCGACCTAGCTGATGCGGCATTATGCAATATTCATTCACTTATCGGATGAATTCTTTTATTGACGGGCGCAAACAGTATTCACTGAAATATATGAATATTGTCGAAATATTACCATTTTTATTAATATCGGAAAACTTAAATCCGTTACGTAATTTGTCTCATTCTCTGAAACTGACATCTTGGTGCATGTATTTCTAAAATGACATCACTGCAATTTTCTTTTCGGTCACTCCTCCTGATATGTTTTATCGTCTTGATAAAGGGGACAACGCCAAATTCTCGTTTTCCAGAACGTGTCAGCCCTAAAACATTTTTCGTTAATTATGTGTTTGTTTATAATGTAATTATTGTTGATAATGTTTTTTGCATTATTCATTTCAAGGGTTTTAGTGGTAACAAACCTGACATGAACGCGGGAACGTGTTTGCATTTTTCATTTTTATTGGCACAGTGAGAAACAGGTCAGGCCAGGATTATATTATGTAACGGCACTAAAAAGTTAATAGCCATACATTGTAATTGTAATTGTAGTTATTTACCAAAACCACCGACACATATATGATCAGTTAGGTAGAGCAAGGGTAGGGTGATTGTTGGTTTACTTATATAAGCATACATTTAACTAATTGGGTTTTGTCAATCGAAGATATTATATAAATGCAGTCGACAGTGACTTTACCGATTCTGAATCGGGAATCATAGTGGTACTCCTGTGATGAAAGCTATTCAGAACATGTTTCCAAATGCTAAAATGTCTAAAAGTGTCGAATACTTGGGATTTCATTTCCAGGAACTGTCTGGAAATGATGCTTAAAAGCAGGTTCGGTAAATCAATGGATTATTCCAAGGACCTATAACTTTTTCTCTGAACACTGTGACCAATGTTGTTGATTTATGACGTTTTAAGTGGATCTCCTATCGAATAATCTTGGGATTGCTACAGGGATATCTCAGTCAATCAATTACCAGGTCCTTTGGCGAAAATCCATCATGCCTAGCATAGAAGAGTTATCAAATATCAAACGAACAATTAATCTGCACCATAGGCAGTGTGTGTATCAATCGTAAATTTTAGGCAGCTCTTCCTAAACAATCTGTAAGATCTCAAATTGTAAAACAAATAACGCAAACACATAAACCGATCAGACACCACGCAGGAATTCCTGACTTGTGGTCTTTGAAAGGACATATATTTTGTTCCTGTAAAGCAGTTATCTCCCCCTGAACGCTATTTCGGTATGAGCTGACTGGGAGACGTAATTCTGCGTTATGCTGGCAGCACATTACTTGGTCGTCAACACAACCAATAAAATGCCAAGGGAATTTATATGAGTAAGCATTCGTTTTTGCATCATCAACTTCATCTTTGATTTAGCCTGCGGCCTCGTCTGTACCCTGGAGTCAAACGCCGCCTTTGTTGAGAAATTTAGCTTGTTTTTTAAATTGAAAACAAATAGCATTTCAAAGAAATTAAATGGATGTCTTTTCTCACTTGTGGAGAAACCAGCTAGACGATTTCTGGAAGAGTAAACACTGATAGTTAATCCTAGTTTTAACGTTTCGTTTCTCGGTTAGAGAATATTGAGCATGAAATACGAGATGATTTTACAGCAATGAGCTAGTACATTTGTCAGTAATTTCCACTTTAATTGTAACCTTACCAGCCCGCAATCTCGAACGTTTTAATGAATGACAAATTATTTCTTTTCGAACTGAATGCGAAAACTAATTATAGCTCACATACAACCCGTGGAGTGGTTTACTTCAGCGCCGATCACGTGACCATATTACATCGGACTACTTGACGGCCATTTTGAAATTATTCTCAACGAAATTCGCCACTTTTTTTACTCTTTGTCGAGCATGAATAAATTCTGTGTCACTCAAGCTCTCAAGCGAGAGTGTTTTTGAAAAAGTTTGCTTCCATGCTGTCGTTTTCACACATAAATCAGGTCCCTGGCACCGGTGGGAGGCAAACCAACGCTCTGGTTTGATCCAATCAGCCATATTTCACTCGGTTATCTTCATTCAAAGCCATGGTGCTTTTACAAAAATTCCTCAGATCATGTTGGGATTTCGTTTTTGCCTGATTTATCGTGTGCTTTAAAAGATGAAATCTTATTTAAACAAGTTTCAAGAATTCAATATAAGAGGCTTCATGACGTTTTTGCAATGACTTGGAAGAGCAGTCATTTTTTATTCCTGAGCTTTACGATGTTTTTATACCGACGTAATATCGTCTATAAATGCATAAAACGTTTATCAGGAGTTTGAACTCCTGTTCAGAAATGTACCAAGAGATGTTGTGTCAGCAAATTAACGCCAATGTAACAATGTATATAATCGGAGCGCAAAGGTGACGGCAACCCATATCTTCCACCACCCCGCAACAGTTTTGCTAATCGCAGTGCTAAGTGGACGATAAGCTGTGTATTCCACCATGCTGCAACAATTTTCTAATCGCAGCTCTAAGGTGATGGTACCAACACCTCAATGCACCAACACATCAAAGCATTTAGCAGACAGTTATCCATCTATTTCACAATACAGTCAAACATTACACGATGGTAATCCCTACGCTTACAATAGCACCCGCCCTAGCGCTAAGATCGCGTTCATCGCTACGCTTACAATAGTACTAGCCCTAGCGCTAGGGTCGCGTTCATCTCTACGCTTACAATAGCACCCACACTAGCACTAAGGTCGCGTTCATCCCCCCGCTTACAATAGTACTAGCCCTAGCCCTAAGATCGCGTTCATCCCTACGCGTTCGCTCGTCACGCCGAAGACCCGGGTTCGATTCCCGACATGGGTACATGTGTGAAGCCCATTTCTGGTGTCCCCCGCCGTGATATTGCTGGAATATTGCTGAAAGCGGCGTAAAACCATACTCACTCACTCACTCATCCCTACGCTTACAATAAGTACAAGCCCTAGCTCTAAGATCGCGTTCATCCCCAACGCTTACAATAGTACCAGTCCCAGCACCAAGGTCGGGTTCATCCCCGCGCTTACAATAGTACTGGCCCTAGCACTAAGGTCGCGTTCATCCCTACGCTTACAATTGAACTAGTCCTAGCGCGAAGGTCCCGTTCACTCCTACGCTTACAATAGTGCCCGCCCTAGCACCAAGGTCGCGTTCATCCCCACGCTTACAATAGTACCAGTCCCAGCACCAAGGTCGGGTTCACCCCCGCGCTTAAAATAGTACTGACCCAAGCACCAAGGTCGCGTTCATCCCCGCGCTTACAATAGTACTGACCCTAGAGCTGAGGTCACGTTCATCCCCGCGCTTACACTAGTACTGGCCCTAGCACAAAGGTCGCGTTCATCCCTACGCTTACAATTAAACTAGTCCTAGCGCGAAGGTCGCGTTCACTCCTACGCTTACAATAGTACTGACCCAAGCACTTAGGTCGCGTTCATCCCCGCGCTTACAATAGTACCAGTCCCAGCGCTAAGGTCACGTTAATCCCTACGCTTACAATAGTACTGACCCAAGCACTTAGGTCGCGTTCATCCCTACGCTTACAATAGTACCTGTCCCAGTGCTGAGGTCACGTTAATCCCTACGCTTACAATAGTACTAGCCCAAACACTAAGGTCGTGTTCATCCCTACGTTTACAATAGTACCTGTCCCAGCACCAAGGTCGGGTTCACCCCCGCGCTTACAATAGTACTGACCCTAGCACCAAGGTCGCGTTCATCCCCGCGCTTACAATAGTACTGACCCTAGAGCTGAGGTCGCGTTCATCCCCGCGCTTACAATAGTACTGGCCCTAGCACAAAGGTCGCGTTCATCCCTACGCTTACAATAGTACTAGCCCCAGCGCTGAGGTCGTGTTCACTCCTACGCTTACAATAGTACTGACCCTAGCACCAAGGTCGCGTTCATCCCCGCGCTTACAATAGTACTGACCCTAGAGCTGAGGTCGCGTTCATCCCCACGCTTACAATAGTACTGGCCCTAGCACAAAGGTCGCGTTCATCCCTACGCTTACAATAGTACTAGCCCCAGCGCTGAGGTCGCGTTCATCCCTACGCTTACAATAGTACTAGCCCCAGCGCTGAGGTCACGTTCATCCCTACGCTTACACAAGCTCTAGCAGTAACGTAAATTAATCCCTTTGTTCTAATATACACTTTCACTCGGTCTAATGTTTCGCCTGTACTGTACCACACAGACCTCATGTAGTATTAACCGCAGCGCTTAGATCCCTTTGATCGGGATCAGTTCTGTTACACCTGTAACTTGTTTAACACCTACTGCCATGTACTAATTACCCGTGGTGCAGCTGCATACAGCAACCATCACTCCCACATGTCACACTATCAGTGTTCTTGAAAGCGGACTTAGATACAAACGTAATCAGTACGTGTTTGTTTCAGAACAACACTTATGACGCTATGGAACTGAAGGAGATCCGGATGTCCCCAGTCATGGGGATCAGAAACAACCAAACCTTCACCGCAGACGTCGAGGCGGAGGGAGCAGAACCTCCAAATCTTCGCATGGCACCTTCAATTCCCAGAACGTATGTTTCCCATGGTTACCTGCCTAGCAACCTTGTGCGCAGAAGAAATAGCAACTCCCAGCCAAAGAAGAGACGCCTCTTTTCAAATTTCAAGCAAAAGGCAAAGTCCATCAAAGTGAAAATCCCCAGAGTACAAGACGTGAACACGATTGACAAATACTCCAGGCTTATGTTCCCGTTGCTGTTTTTAGCTTTCAACGGCACCTACTGGGTAGTTTACCTCTTTGTGTGACAATTTACATGATTCTGATGATGGTCAGTTTCTGAAGGCGAGTTGTTCATGGTGATTGTTCGTGATACTTTCGCACTGAAAGTACCAATGAAAGCTTAGGAATGACTTATGTTTGAAGGGTTATGATTGTCTTGTGGACCATTAAGCACCAACACTCGAAGGGAACTTCAACTAATGTACACTGTTTGCTGACGTTCACCTCGATGTTTGAGAAATGGTGATGGAATAATGTCAGCCATTGTAGTCAATGAAAGCAAAGAAGAACCGACACAAAGGAAGAATCGTCTATTGGCGGTAATGGACTGTCAACAAACACGAGCCTGCCCAAACACAAGGAAAGTCGAGCCGTACAAAGGAGCAACGATGCTGATCTAAATCCAAACATCGGCAACCAGTGCAAACTCGTGAATAGCTATCGGTTGCATGTGCATCTTGTTGAATTTATTAGCAAGAACGATTCATGATGGGAGGTCTGTATCATAATAGTTTCAAAGACGTTTCCGATTACATGTCGGCGATTTTTATCAAATTGTGTGACTATAAGATCAATAAACATTGTAAAGGTGTTACAATTTCTCTGATCAGCGAAACATTTTGTACATAATTGCACCATTGAATGACACAACTCAGAACAGTTCTGCTTATTAACTTTGTTTAACCTCAAAAAAATATTTATGATTTTGGGTGCAGTAAATTGTTGAACAACCATACTCACATCATTCACATTTATAAAGGAGCGGTGGGGTAGCTTGCTGGATAAAGCGTACGCTCGTCACGCCGAGGTCCCGGGTTCGATTCCCCACATGGGTACAATGTGTGAAGCCCATTTCTGGTGTCACCGCCGTGATATTGCTGGAATATTCCTAAAAGCGGTGTAAAACCATATTCACTCACTCACAGTAATAATATCCCTTTATGTTTAATGATGACACAGTCTGTGGTGTTAATATACTTTCTATAATGTATGTCATTGTTACTCATCAATGTACATACTTCATAGTCATGGCGTATCGTACCTTTTATTTCTGTCAACAACGATGAAGCTGTTACCACGAAACTATTTCAATATGTATACACGTGAAATTGGAATATCACAACGTCTGTGAGACTAGGAATTAGTTGTTCATATAGTAGAGATTTCATGTAAATACCAGTGTTAGTCCGGTAGGACTTAGAACTATACTGGATTTTACTTCACTTAGAAGAAGTCACTTTCCATTATGCAACATTCTAAATATGTACATTTAATAATAAGCACGTGTGCACGAGGTATATTATTCTTCAGCTTACTGATTGACAGGTGTACATATACCACGCTGCTCATTGCACATGTATATTGACATATGCTCATTGCTGTACATTTCAGTAAGGACTCACTGTCTTTGTAAACGCAAAACTCCAGTTTATCGGTGATATCACATTTCATATATTACCTTTGATTTTTAAGACTGTTTCAGAATGCATATAAGTCCTTGGCTTGGTTTGTTTGAAAATATCAACAGAAAAGGTGTAAACTGCTAAGAATTCAAAATGCATGTCATATTTTAAAACCGTCTTGCTGTATTATAGTGCATGGCTGTGTCTTTGAAGTATAAGAAGAATAAGATAGGTCTTATTGTAGGCATTTAATTGTATTCAAATTCGAAAGATCGAATAAATATTTTTATGCAAAAATGTTTTTTCGTTGAAATATATGACATTGTGAAAACTAGAAAAAAACAGATCCGAAATCACGCTGAATTGGTATTTATTTGGCTGGTTGGTTGCAGCTGGCTGGTTGGTTGGTTGTTTTACGCCGAAATCAGCACTATTCCAGCTATATGACGGCGGTCTGTAAATAGTCTGGACTACACAATCCAGTGGTTGACATCATGAGTATCGATTCACTCAATTGGGATCGATGACATGCTTCAACCAAGTCAGCGATTCTGACCACCCGATCCCGTTAGTCGTCTCTTACGACAAGCATAAGCGCCTTTTCTGGCAAGCATTGGTTGCTGAAGACCTATTCCACCCCGGATCTTCACAGGTCGGTATTTATTTGGGTTTACGCCGCAATATACCATTGCGTGTGGGAGGAAACCCTAGAGTAATGTTTTTTTCATGTGATAGATACGTAAACACCACGAGAACAGCTTTAGTGCTGACAGACCAAGGGTCATGACTGAAGCGAATTGGGCATTCGAATTCACAATCGCTGGATCCTGTCAGAGAATTAGACGAAACTCCGGCACCTTAGACCCCTTGGAGAGTGGAGGGATGTTTAAGATGAAGTGTTGGTGGTTGTGAAACGTTAAAAGTACATGCTTTCCAGCTTTTACCTATGGTGGTTGTACGAACATGTACGATGACCCTCGTGGATTCTGTTTTAAGCTGAAGCAAACTGGATGTGCTATAAGCTCACCTGGTTGCTGAAGGTCCACGTGCGCTTATGTCCATCTTCCCAAGGCAAGGGTTTTAACTGACTACGCTGGAAGTTACAGGCTCGATCGTAGCGCCATCATCTGCTATTTAGAGTTATGTCCCTTCTATGTCCCTCCTATTGACCAATCAGATTCCATCTGTCATATCACTAATTGCTCATCAAGATCTATTTTATTGTAATACAACGGGCATTACCCTACGAAGTTCATCCAGTCACTTGATTAAAAACATGAAACTATTTGCAAAATATCTGTCAACGCCCAGTTGACGGTGCACATGTTTTGCAAATCCTGCAGTCGAATGAAATCTGCATTTTGACAGGACTGTGCATAAACTCGTTAGTCCAGCCAAAATGTAACTCCGGATTCGGCAGGGGTGGATGGAAACTGGTCAGTCCAATCCCTTGCCTGGGGAAGACGGCTCATACCATGGTGGGTACGTCTGTCTTCTATAAGTCCGCTGTAAGTCATAAAACCTAATAAAACTAGCAATGGTGTCATGATAATGTCGTGTATAGATGGATATAAGGTTATATACACGTTTATATAATTCAGCTGTCGTGTACTATGAAGTTAACAGAAAATAAATCCTTTCATAGGCGAGCTCTTGTATGTAAGTATGTGTTTGTATGTAAGTATGTGTGTGTATGTATGTATGTATGTATGTATGTATGTATGTATGTATGTATGTATGTATGTATGTATGTATGTATGTATGTATGTATGTGTGGGAGGAGGGATGCGTACGTACGTACGTGCGATAGTGATGGTGATGCTCCAGGCGAACGCTCCATTCACTACATGATATAAACTGACGAGCAAAGAAAACATTACCAACCTGATTTTTTATACGTTGGGTCCCACCTCCGAATAGTGTTACAAAATGGTTGAGAATCAATCGCTCAAACACAACCAAAATAAGCTGAGTAATGTACGTGCTACAGTACCTAGATCTGTAGCAATTCAGTTTGAAGTGAAATGCCGCTGGATAGTGTCCATGAGGCTGTGTCGATACAATATCAGAGTTTACAGATCACTTTACAAGGCGTAACGCTGACTCAGGAACACCGTCGTCGAGTACATCGATGGGCTCGAACGCCGCGACACCGGCAGTACAGAAACTGGCAAAGAGTCACGTTCACAGACGTGAGCAGATGGAGGAGTTTGTGTCGACCACCAACGAAGAGAACGAACGTCACGTTGTTGCGTTCAAGACGTCGAGCCGTTTGGAGATGGCGGCATTATGGTTTGAGGAGGCATATGTGGCCAAGCTAAGACAGATGTGGTGATTTGGGAAGGAAATATGACTTGTTAGCGTCACCTTGACCATGTTCTCTACCTTGTTGTACTACTGTTATTGCAACAGAACCCACGGATCCAGATTGAGCCAGATAACGCAAGGCCCCATAGAGAACGTCTTGTAAAAGAGTTCGGGTTTGCCACTTACATGGGGGCTTTGTCTTGGTCAGTACTAGACTTATCACATATAGAACAAGTTATGGGATCGCCTTGACCGTCAAATCTAAGCACAACTCGCTCCTTCTTGCAAGCATCAATGAGCACAGGCCCTCTGAGACGAATGGAGTCAAATCCCTTTTCTTATATTGGACTTCCTCATTGATAACATCTACGTAAAATTTGACATTTTGGCAAGGAGTAGGCATCCCCATAGGCACCAATTGTGATCCCCTTCTTGCGGATCTGTTTCTTTATGCATATGATTCGGAATTTTTGTTCGGATTGGCAAAGTCAAAACAAGGTAATTTGGCCAAGAAGTTTAACTAAAGCTTCAGGTATGTCGGTAATCTGATATCGTTTAATAACAATCAAATAGCCAACTCCCTTCCACTGGTTTAATCACCTGAAGCCTCATCTGTTTCATATTTAGATCCATGCATAAAAATTCAGAGTGACAAAACACTCTCCACAAGACTGTATGACAAGAGGGATGACTTCAACTTTTCAATAGTCAGCTTTCCCTTCATGTCGAACAATAGTCCAGCAGCTCCAGCCTTTGGTGTTTACATTCCACAACTTTTGAGATACAATCGAGCATGCTCTTTCTACCAAGATTTCAAAGAGCGCCATACACCTCATGCTCAGAAGTTGTTTGATCAAGGTTACAACATTCAATGCCTCATTAAAGCTTTCAAAAAGGTTTTTGGTAGACATGTGGAGGACATTTCCAAATTTGACGCATCAGTGATAAAAATGATGTCCGATGCAATTCCCTATTTTGACTTGTACCATATGTTTCCATGGTTTTTTTCAGGTGAACAATTGACTTGCCTTATTTGTGACGGGTGACCTTCATACGTGCCACAATACCTTCATTTTCGTTCTCATTCACGGTATAACTCGTAAGCTTTATAACCATCGTTTTTAAGATACAGGTGGCAAGATACTAAATCCGTACGTCACACCTGTGTCGTACAAGGTTGACCTCGTTTATTTTGATTAGATAACTGTGACCTCTGTCACACCGGAACTACTTTTTTTCATTCATTAAAAGGTCGCGAGACGTCATTCATTTTGCAACTACGAGGCAGAACTGAAGCAATCTCATGAGAGCGAGAGATATGTACAAACACTTTATTAAACCGCTTTCGCTCAGTCAGATACCATAGAAAGTCCACTCTGGTATCTCACTATTATTATTAGTATCTTCCTTTATGATGGCCCTGCTATGTTTTAGGTTGGTAACGTTTCTTTTGTTCGTCAGTTTATGTGGTCATTATAAAATTAACCTCACTTCAAGGTTACGCGGCACTGAACTATTTCAATGCAAGTTCGAACCCAGACCATAGACTTACAAACTAAGTAGTTCAGCCCTCAAAAGAAGTGCTGTAGACACACTTATATTATCTTCACAGTATATACATACTGTATGGGTGTTCGTTGCATTTTGAAATAAACTATATGTATAAATCATATAATAAACTCTGTTCAGACTCTGTGTAATAAACTCTGTATTTACTCTATGTGAAATAACTGTATTAATACTATATATCTCGCCCTCGTCTAGACTACGTATTAATATTTTGACATTTCATAAAACCGTTTTTGACGGGAGCCAGCCACTGGGGTGTAGTGCGGAAATCTCCTGATGGGTTATCGTTTAGCAGATAGTGCATGGGTATGCAGACAGACAACATCTCTTGCAGCTCTGAGGCCCTCAGTGACTGTGACTGCAACATTCCCAAAGCTGGATATACCTGTTCTCCAAGAAGTGCCACCGTCTTGGCTTGAATTCCTCAAAGAAATCATTCAAAACTAATCTGACATCAAATCGTATTATATTTCGCAGTCTATCGTCGGTTCTAAGCCAACAGACTATGCGTGTCTATAGATATTGGTCGTTAGTATTCGTAAGGCGTCGTCAATATCCGATTTCAGTGTTGCGTACATAATGTTCATCAATTTATTGCTGTACCCAATTAATGATTAAGGGATTTATCGTTAACGTCCCTTTGATGAACATGACTTCAGTCGGGTTAAAATTGGACAAAAGCCGACTTCAGTGGAACCTATGTGCATGGCTATTGTTCTGATCGTGAGCACGAATTTGGGATTCGAACAGACGATAATCGGATTCTGGCACAACAAAGGGGCGGAACTCTGCACAGCCAATAACAACTACTTTTGACGATTGGGCAGCTGATTTACAGCGCCTTCTACAGTCGGCATTGCTATTGTGCTGACAAGATAAGGATCGCAATGATCCCGATTCTAGGATTAGAACACACCATTATCAGATTCTGATACAACTAAGGGGCGCAACCCTGCACAGCGAATTGTAGTGCCTTTGGATGACTGGGTTCACCCTGTAATATATGATAAAGTTAATGTACAGATATATTTACGTAGTGACCTCTGCTTGTAATATCTTTAATTGAAGCCTCGCTATTTCAAACATCATCAAATCGATATATCCTTTCAGACAGTGTGGCATAACATCGGCACTCTGCTTTTGTCGAACTCTTATCTCATCAGGAGCTGCAACAGGTGTAAAGCCCTTGCACACAGATTGCTGTAGTTATTTAATAACAATCGCACTGTTTTATCTTGTGATAAAGTACGACAGCGAAACTTCAAACTTCCTGCTACACTGAAGCAGAGAGACGCGGGTCTCAATTTCCGCTGAAACAGCTTCCATTGGCAAAAAAACGGTGACAATTGTATGAATGGATCACTAAAACACCGCACTGATTAAATACAATTATGCATGAATATATTATCTCATCTTGTGATAAGCTGCGCTGATGGGACAACGAAAACTTCAGACATGAACAATATTCTTGCAGACATAATATAGAAAAACACGGAAAATTTACAATATGGCATTTAAATGTGGCTATGTGCCCACAGACTATATATACAAGGTGTGGCACAAGTTGTGGGGAGAGAGCGTGGATTATAAATTGATAAATTCCGCCCACATCGCTTAGGTTTATAAGCATCATAGCGCCACATAGTCAGTGTGTCTATTTAACGGGACAATTGCGGCAATAATACTGAATACAAGATAATGTTTTACTGCTTCTACCCGCACGTGAGACGCGAGTCTCTAGTGTCATCGCGTGGCGTCTTTTTGACAAAGCTATCCCTACACAGTGCTACAAAGCATTGGGTAGTATGATTGCATCCGCAGCAGTGTTATCGTTACCCCCAAAACTCTTCGAACCCACGTTGCCGCACAGCAGCCTTTGCATAGTAGGCAACGCTGATCGTCTTTTGACTTTCTAAGTAATCAACAAGGATCACACCCTTTGCATCTTAGAATACAGTGGCCATAACTTTGTTCACTGATCTTGAAGACTTGAATTTCTTTGGTGCCGGAGAAGTGGAATGGTGCCATTCCATGGACTGACGTTTTGACTTGGGTTCATAGTGGTAGACCCATGTTTCATAACCCGTTACTAATATCTTTTTTAATTTGACGAAATCCTCCTCAATCAGCTCTTAATTTTCTCTGTCAATGTCAGTTCTTTTTTCCTTAATCAGTGAACTATTGTTGGTCCAACTATTTTATTTCCTTTGAACTTTCTTAATGTATTTTAATGTGTGTTGTTTTTCGGAAAACACTGTTTATTGTTTATTACGGGAGTGCTCTACTCGGCGCTAAGGAGTGGTGATATTTGCTGTTTGATTTGATTAAGGTGAGGATATATATGATTCCACTGGGGATGGGGTAAGGGAGTCGCATTTTGTGGTTGGTGTCAGCAGTCGTATTAATTTGGAGACACATTAATGTCAAAATTTACAGTGACTTATTCATCTGTAAATGTTCATGAATAATAGTTTCCTTGGATCCATGGCTTAGACCAGTGTTTTTTCTATCTCCGTGATTGAATTTTCGTTGATGGAAGTTGAGTACTTTTCCAAGTCTTGATGACTGCTCGGTACTCGTTCTTTTACATTTCTGTGTCCATTTGGACCTCTATCACGTTCAACTGTCTGTCACTAATATACAAACGACCTCAACAGACCAAATATACTTGCAATGAACTACTTAAACAATGTACTACATTGACTATTTCACTTTCTTATGGCCCATAGTTGACAGTTAGTAAGGCTAAGAAGTGCTTGACCAACCCTCGTATGATGATTCGAATGAGACCCCATCATCCCGAGGCAAGGTAGTTACCAAGTTCCGTTTCCACCCTTGCCCAACTAGGCTGGAAAAATCACGTTACGATCGTAGCGCCCTTACTTGCTATGACGAGTTATGCCCCTTTCATGTCCTTCCTTTTGACGAGTCAGATTCCACCTCTTAATTGCATTTGAAGCAAACAAAATGGTGGCGCCCAGTCAAGGCGATCTGATCAATAATCAAGATTTATAGTGTTATAAAACGGATCTTACCTCGCGAAGTGCATAAAATCATTTGAGCACCTAAATTAAAAGCACGTCATAGTGATGCCACCCTACTCCATGACCGATCCACCGCCAAATCTCTGATGAGGTCTCAGGTTGACATCGGCTGGACGTCATTCCGACATCGCCAGACACGACCACGCCTATCAAGTAAGTGCAAAGTAAATCGGAACTGAAAACATGACACGTGACCAGCGACGATAACCCCAATTTCGACTTTGTGTACACCAATGACGTCTGTTGGCAATATTACGATTTGTAGAGGCGGTACAACGCGTGGCCGTCGAGCATGAATGTAGACGTTTTCTAATCGTCTGACCCGTAACTTGTATTCCAGTAACGGTGATGAAAGTTTGCAGCAATTTGATTCGCCGCCTGAGCTCGATTTCGTTGAGCCTGATCTCGGATCATTCGATCCTGTACTCTTGTCGTTGACCTGGGACGCCCTGAACGGAGTCGATCGTCAACATGTTGGGTTTGTTGATACCTGTTCCATAGCCTTCTAACCACAGACTGTGAAACATTGAACGTATTGGCCACTGCACGCTGACTTCTACTAGTTTCCAGTGTGCCAATAGCCCGGAGGAACTCAGTGCGTTGCAGACGCCGCATCGATAGTTCATACACAAACAATGAATGAAAGCAAGTAAATCACAGCTGTATGATTAGCAGAATCAGTAAGATTGACAGAAATAATGGTCAACAGACATTGATCGACCTTCTTTGAAAGTGTCAAAATCAGGAATGACACCATACGCATGTGTGTGGCGCTACTGCAAACTATAGAATGTGTTTTGGTGTTAGATTTACAGGAATACACGTTCTTGCTTGTGATATTTGTCGTCAACACTTAACTTTGATCTAATACGTGGTATAAACATTAATATTTCATGATTCCTACGTTTCTTGAAGCGTATATAAATAAAAGCGACAAAGGCTTTTTCCATCATTATCATAAGAACTCTTTACTAGAACCATTGTATGATAACTGTATCATAAGCACGTGTATATGAATCACTTCCAAACAGTGATGATACCAGATGTTAGCAAAACGATGAGCGTTGATTGTTCCAAAGATGGTACACGTTACAACACAAAGTCAAGTAAATTGTCCACCTGTATAAACACGGGAACATATGGTACAAGTCAAAATAGGGAATTGTATCGGACATCATGTTTGTCACTGAAGCGTCAAATTTAGAAATGTACTCCCCCGATGCCGTCCGTCACAAACACATGCAAGGGCAAGGGCAAGGGCAAATGTTCACCTGAAGAAGAAACGGAAACGCAAAGAAGGAAAGGAAACGTCAATTTCCGCTAAGTCATCACATATGACCAACTATTTATGTAGTACAAATTGGTTCTCAGAATGAGAAAACGTTTCAAACGTTGGAGGACTTTAAAGTCAGTACGTATATCTGGGTTTAACGTGAATCGTACACTAGATGTTTGACCAGGGTCTAGACTTTGTAAAGTTTCTCTGGGACGAAATAAAGTCAACAACCGAATCGAACAATGTCGATAGTAATTTAGCTGTAACGATGTTTTGGCTAGTCTGGTATGGATCCCTTCCTAACACTAATCATGATAACTGAATATCGATCTCCGATAGCTCGATATTTAGGCTTTTCTTTGTAAACAATTGAACATTCAAATTCCACATGACCTTCACACGTAAACAAATTAAACGCTTGTGGGGGTCTTTAAGCATTGAAATCGTTCATAAATAGACGGCAAATGTTCCTTTACATAAACGAGAAAAGCGTGTGTTTGCGTTTGGATATTTAGTTTTAGAATCATTCGGTGATCATTTTAAATTGAACTTTACAGCAGATAAGGTTTGTTTGTAAACTCAATCTGTATAACAACGACTTGCCACTGGGGGTGTCCGTATTCATTCTGTTACTGTCATTGCCGAATCTCCTTGGATTATAAATAGTGGGCAGAGTACTACTCTATACACATTTCACCAAGCGATTAACCTGCGACATATAGCGTCATAACTCTTTCCATGATCATATGAATTATCTGCCAAAAGCAGTGTCCGCTGCACGATTCCGATGACATCACCGGTATGGGTGTACGAGCACTATCAAATAATCATGATGGTTGGCACCTGTCACAAACACATGCAAAGGCAAGACAATTGTTAAGAACAAAACATGGGAACATACATGTATGGCAGAAGTCAAAATAGGCAATTGCATCGGACACAATTGTTATCACTGATGCTTTAAATTTAGAAAAGTTCTCCACATGTCTACAATTAAACATTTTGTCAACTTCTAATAACTAAGGCCTTGAATGCTGTAACCCTGATCAAGCAACTTTTGAGACAGATTTATCCCGCGAGCATATTTTCTGTAATGTCAATGGGTGGTTCGTTTGTAAAGATATTTGTTTTGTTTTTAATCGATTTCTTAAAGAACATTTTAAAATGTGCTAAAACTTAAAATGTTAGGAAATACTTTTAAAAAACTTTGAATGACTTTATCGGTTATGTGTACATGCATTCGACTAAATATTCGGACGCTTTGCCCTTCATTCTTACTGATAACCTGACCTAGTAATGGAGCTATGATCACTCACGATAACAATATACCATGCCTACTTTGAACTCATTAAGCAATAATCACTACACCCATACATACAAACTTGGTTAAGCAATAATCACTACACCCATACATACAAACTTGATAAGCAATAATCACTACGCCTATACAAACTTATCCTGTCCAATTGGCTTCAGACCGCCTCCGTTGTCTAGTGGTAGAGCGTCTGCCCGGAGAGCGGAAGGTACGGCGTTCGATTCCGACTGACGTTCGGCATTAAGGGGCTAAAAAAAGGATTGGTCGGCTCGGAGTCAGTATACTGTGTCAGTATACACTCAGACACAGTATACTGACTCCGAGCGGGGTATTCATGTTAAACTGCGGCATGGTATCTCAGTGAGTTAGCACTGTAACTCGGCATTAGTCCGTACTAGCACACACACACACACACACACACACACACACACACACACACACACACACACACACACCACACACACACACACACACACACACACACACACACCACACACACACACACGTGCATGCACGTCGCTATATAAGTGCAATAATCTTGGACGCGAGTTTAAACCCAATTTCACCTCACCTCACCTCACCTCACCTCACCTCACCTCACCTCACCTAATTGGCTTCATGTCCCATTGGCTTCCATCTATGTGTTCTCTGTCCGTCATGTTTTAACAATATTATCCTTCTGTTGCCATTACTTACTCATGTTATCCCACTCATGTATGCTATTGTTGTTACTGTTAATTGTCTACTGTTAATCCTCCACCTACTATGCATATTCTGTACTATGTACCTCATTCAGTCTTGCTTGACAACGGTATAAGGATCTTTTCCGAAATGTCGCCTTTCCAGTAATAAAGAAGTTGTTATCCATAAATTGTGTCTACTTTAACAATATACCAACCAAGAGAATGATTTTACAATATCAATTCATTAGGGAGTCATACCTTCTTGAGTTGTGGTCTCAAGGATGAAATTTACAGTGGTTTCATTGATAGAATCGGCATCCCAAGAGGGATGAATCCTGAAATCCGGCACACGTTCGCAGTGTTCTATGCAGTATATGCACTGTATGATGCAACTGTAGTCTCCGACGAGGCTTATTGAAACAGGAGCTGCGATGTCTTCAGCAGTGATATCTGGTTGGAGACAAAACTACCAACCAACATGTTCGAATAATTTGCACTGTCCTGTCTTCGTAGATCGGCCATGCCAGTGCTATTGGTTCGAAACCAATACTTGTACGCTTGATCTGTAGGCACAATGGCCATGCTCGTGGATTTCACTAAGGGTTTCACTGTGGATTTCACAAGAGCGCAAAACGTCCAATCCACTCACTCACTCACTGTACCCGTAAAGATCCGGGGTAGAATAGATCTTCAGAAACCCATGCTTGCCGTAAAAGGCGACTATACTTGTCGTAAGAAGCGATTTACGGGATCGTTTGGTCAGGCTCGTCAGGTTGATGCATGTCATAGTATCCCAATTGCGTGGATCGATGCTCAAGATGTCAATCACTGAATTGTCAGATCCAGACTCGATTGCTGAGTGCGGCGTTAAACAACACTTACTCATGGAGTGTTTGAACAAGATATACAATATTCAAAATTACGCCGAGCGCATTGGTTGGTATTCACACAGTAGAGGTATCCACACATAATTATAAAACCGTCTTTTTTACAAGATTATAAGTCCATTCCTGCTTCAAGGTGATGTGAGTGTGTCAAAATCACCATGTCCGACTCAATATCCATTCTACTTTATGTATTGTTTGAGAATCCGCTCACGGATTGCGCAGTGAGTATTACATCAGCGCGAGTGTCATATGTATTCAAGGGAAATAGTGTAACAATTCCGTGCAGTCCGTAGCATCCATAGTGTACACACGCAAATAGATCATCCCTGTCGGTATATATTAACATTACCATGTAATACTTACATACTGACTGTCGTTGGGAATATTATGTGTCCATGCTTTGGGAAGAACAAGAAATGAAAGATCAGTTCTCATTTTGCATGTGTCATTTCAAAAATTATTTCCAGATTCCATTGGATAGCATTGACTTGTCATGGAAATATAGAGCTTTTGTTTTCCATATTGTGACTGCATAACATATGGCAAAGAATGTTTGGTGCATGTTTCAGAATGACAAAATATAACCAATATATAGATATAGCTTTGTTTGGAACGTAATTCTGGATTCGAAAGGTTGGAAAGTTTCAGAAAGTTTTGGAATAAAAGCGACAAAACCCTTTCCATATTCATAGGAACCTATGACCTATGAGTCGCTTGTTCTAAATCGACTATTTGTATATCATAAACATGTGTTTATGAATCACTAGCGATTATACCAGGTGTTCGCGAATGCATGATTTATTGCCCAGTGTATAATTTTTTAACACACACATATATGTAAATGGGATGAGAACTTCATCACGTTGAAGGGCGTATGTTAACTATATATGGAACTGATATACATCCATACGCATTGCTCTTTATCTGCTGTAACAATTACCACAACGCGACGTTAAAACTTCAGTAGAACTGGCAAATACTATAAGAAGAAAACGATTGAATGTACATGTGATGTTGACCAGCCACATTATAATTGCTGGATTCTCTTCTGTCAATCGATATCAAACAGGACTGTAATCACTTTAGTGTACAAATATATGTGAGAATTATTCTGAAGAAATATTTCAAACGGTTTACCACAATTCAAACTAGAAAATAAAACAAGACGTATTAATATTGGGTTCACAAAGATTTTCGAAATGCATGTTTCATTTTAAATACATGACTTATTTTTTTTGACGGGGATGAGCAAAGTAGTATTTACGAAACAAATCAATAAAAGACACTATCTTGGAAGCTAAGTTCCGTTCTCTTTGTGGAACAGTATCCAACTCTTAACACAAACGTAAATGTTGTTGTTTATGTATGGTACTTGCCGACAAACGCCATTTGTGTATTGTATGGTGCACTGCAATACATTGTGCAGAGTTAAAAAGACACTCAGAAAAGCAATCTGCTAAATATTTAGAGTAGAATTGCTTTCGGACTTGTCTTTCACAGAAATGTTCCCTGCAGCAATGGTATCCTCATCAACAGTACACCAACACATACGACTGAGAAGGATGTACAGACTTTCTTGAACAACCATCTGTGCATGATCCAAAGTTAAGCAGCCTTCACGTCTGTCCTGATATTCATTGCAATTCGAAAAAGCCACTTCAAGAGTTCACAGTCTTTAATTTCAGAACTGGATTCCTTCTGATGACTTTGCTGTTCCGGATTTTCAAATGAGAGGTTTTTTTGCATTGAGGATCAAATCTGTGGAACTTCTGGTGACTTTGTTCTTCCGGATTTTCAAATGATAGTTTTTTTGCATTGAGGATCAAATCTGTTGAAAATTCTGGTGACATTGTTTTGGATTTTCAGATGAGAGTTTTATTGAATGGAGGGTCAAATCTGTTGAAAATTCAGGTGACTTTGTTCCGGATTTTCGAATGAGAGTATTTTTGCATGGAGGATCAAATCTGTGTGTTGGAACAGATGGAAATAATAACATTGGTGCAGTTTTGTTGAGTGGATGTATAAATGAAACTTCACCTCCAAGATATGAATCTGTTTCTGTGGTATACATCTGACTCACTGGACAACTCTGTTAGCCGATCACAGCACCTCTTGCCAGATATTGTAAGGCGCTGAATATTGTATATGCCAAACTAGTTGAATATTCCCCGCAGAAAATTTCTTCATCGATATTTCATACGATCTTGTGATATGTGACCAGTCTATGTAACTATTGAGATTTGGCCTAGCACAAGGGCACTTTGCCCTTCGTTTGACCTGGTAGCTAGATCATTTAGACCACTCAATGTGACGCTCAATGCTCCACTCACATTGTATTCTAGAAATCCGTTCCCTACATTTCCTAGAATAAAATTAATATTCCGTTTTCACAGTTTGTTGCATGAAATATAAATATTTTTGGGGAATTGTTTAATATTTTCATTTTCAAACACACATCCATCTAAAATATCAATCAGAAAAATATAGAACAATTATCTTTATAATATATGTCTGATACTTGTATTAGTTTGAGTATTTTTTTTAAATTATTAAAGTGTAAATATATTTGCGTATATTTTTTAAAATCATTTTCTTGAGAACAAATAGCTTCGAAAGAAAAAACAATTCCATAATTCCTTTTTTGCAAAATACCGATGTCAATAATAATAGAACATTTTTAATGTAAGCAGAAAATTATTCAGGATGAAATGTTTATGGGTGATATTGAAAGTTTGAATGAAAATATCAAACTGTGTCTTTTTGTTAGCTACAAAACGTTCTGTAGCCCTTTTCCTTGCAATAAGAAAAATTGATAACATTAAAATTATTAACATACAAACATTTCTTTCAAGAGATAAAATAGATTTCAAATATTGATCAACAGACGACTCTGTCACAAAAATTAGCTGGAGGTATACGATGTGACTGCAGTGAGTGTGTATGAGGCCCTTTCAAGGATGTTTGATATGTGATCTACATTCATCTAACCATGACCTGGTACAATAATCATATCTTATCGATTCTTTCGATAAACAGAAGAACAACATACTAAGTTTCAGTGAGAAGATGGATTAGTGAAAAGTTTCAGTTTTACACAACCCATACAGAACCTCAGATTTTCAGTGATCCATTCATATAATTTTCACCGTTATTGTGCCTTTTACGCCCTTTTACTGGTTATTATCTCGTGCTGGCGTTTTATATGAAACATGCATTAGTGTTAAGCAATAGGACACACAAGTGTTACCACATATTACTCATGATGTGCAGTATTTCCTTTGGCAATTGTAACATATGAACATTAAACGTAGGTTTTATTTCCATTACTGTATGATTTCCAATGACAAATACATGTCATACACAAGTTGAACAATCCATCTTGAATGTTACAATAAACTTTGACCATTTTATCAAAATTCATGATGCTGATGCGGAATCCACATTGTAAAAGCCCATTATGGCATGTTGTGTCTGTGAACTATCTCCTTGTGTTTACTTTTCCAGAAGGTGAAGGTCAGAAGAGGAGATAACTCCTATCTGGTAATATTGCCGCACAACGTTTCACAGTCAAAATGGGATCTACAGAGCATCAGCCAACACACTTTGTTGTTGTTGTGGTGGTGGTGATGTTGTTGGGTAAAAAAGTATGGCTTTGACCAGCTGTCAACATATTCTTTATTAATGATAATGATATAAGGATAATTTTCCTCCATATTGGAACATTCTACACTTAAAGTTTAAATGAAAATTACCATCTGGTCCTGTCTCCCAGACTATTTGACATTGTAGACAGCAATAAGGAATCAGTGACATCGTTCAGCGATAAACACAAGCCCCGCACAGTCTATTTTCTGCCAGTCAGGTAAAATCAGTCCGTTAGCAGGCGTGACCTCCTATTAATTTTCGGTTTAAATCTACAGGCAAAACAGAATGGTCATTTTAACGCCAAGAAATCTTTTGTAATTTTTTCATTTGGTTTTAATCCTGTTTTTTTCACGAATATAATCCTTGGTTTGTCAGTAACATATCCGTGAAGCTGAAACCTGATTACTGCCGGTAACATACCTGTCTATACTATAAGGTTACGTTAAACAAAAGCGACAAAACCCTTTCCATAATCATCAGAAAATGTCCTCTTAAAGCAGAGTTCCTACAGTAATCTACGTTTATAACGAACACGCTTATAACGAACTGACGGATATAACGAACTTACTTTTTGGTCCCGACTATTTGCTGTAGTTATGCTGTAAATATGCTTTAAACGAACTACGGTTATAACGAACTAAAACTGGTGGTCCCTTTGAGTTCGTTATAACCGTAGTTTACTGTATAGCGTAAGCATGTGTTTATGAAATCTCTATCAAATAGCGATGATACCAGGGGTAAGACCTCCCTCACCATTTAATGTATTCCCAGTCAGACACTTTCATCTTTATTTTAATGTGATGCCATCAATTCTAATTTCCTACATTCTCTTTCCTCTGCTGTGAAGTTCAGTTATCGAACTTTAAAAAGAACTTATGAGGTTTCATGTACACTCTAGAAAACTTAACAAAGTTCCTAAAGTTTGTTTTTGTACAGACCAATATAATCCTACTTAATCCCAATACAGCTGAAGATGCAAGCATTCTTTCGAAGTAGCTCCGAGGTAGATGATCATGATAGATTACCTAACAAGTAGGTACGGCGAGGCCAGAGACATATCTGTCACTATAGCTGCTGTGGGCGCCAGACATCCTTGGAGCCAAAGACTGCTTCCGCTATTGAAAAGCTGCGTCAGATTAAGTCAATTAAGGCCAATCTTAGACAGGTTCCTAATCCTCTGTTTGTTGAATGCCATCGTGTCTGGGTTTTTAACCTCGACACTGTCCTAGTGGCTTCTTAATGAACGTGTCAAGGCATGGAGTGCTGTAAATAAAAGCGACAAATCCCTTTCAATGATCGAAAGACATCTCTGCTAAAAGCAGAGTCCATTGTACGATTCCGCCTATATCGTGGACAGTTTATGTACTAAATCGACGTCCTACAATGGTATTCCATGCGTTTCAGAAAAATCATTTTAACCCAGTGCATACCTTAATGATGGTATGTTCCACAATAACGCATCTGTATGCTATGCTATGCTATGCTATGCTATGCTATGCTATGCTATGCTATGCTATGCTATGCTATGCTCCGAGACACGTGTGGTTCTGAAGAGGCGCATCCGAGATGTCTGCCTTAACCGAGCCAGGATCCATATTCGTGGTTTTGAATACCAAATTCTCCCTCATTTATGATCCTTGGTTCGAAGGTAGTGAATATTTTCAAACGTATATTTATGCAAAAAGTACATTTATTTAAAAAGAAACACAAAAGCGTCTGCAAGAAATTGTTCCTCATTTTGTTTTACTCCGCACTCAGCAATATTCCAGGAAAGTGATGACGGCTTGTACATAATCGAGTATGCATCAGACAAAGCAATGACTGTTTAAAGCTTAGTTTCCCCTCGAGTCATGCCAGATGCAACAAATCAAGTCATCAATATGCAGCATGGCTCCGGGATACATTATATATCCTGTGACCGATGGCATATAAAATACACCAGCACGCGGTAAGAAAGTCATCCCCAGCTAGGATGGTGGGCAAACCTAGTGGTCAAAGTTTTAGCTCGTCACGTCGAAAACCCGGGTTCGACTCCCAACATGGGACAAGTTTTGGTATCCCTCGCCGTGATATTGCTGGAATATCGCTAAACGCGGCGTAAAACTATATTTACTCACTCACTCACTCACTCTCCAGCTGTGCCTAGAATATCCGAGTTGACGAGCATTCCACATGCGGAAGGCACAGAAGGAAATTTCTCATGACTACAGTTGTAAGGGGGTGGGGGTGTATAGACAATCAACTTGATGACTTCCAATAATGTGTTTCATATCTTGTTCGTTTTCTCATTTTCAGCCGTGTTGAATCTGAATTTGTTAACTGCAGGGTATTAACAAAGTTCAAGAAGAGTTGGACCGCCACCATGGTCTTAGAGGTAGAGCGTTAGCCCATAGAGCGGAAGGTCGGGGATTCGATCCCCGGCATCGTCATACCAAAAAGACGTTAAAAGATGGTACTTGTTGTTACCCTGCCTGACGCTCGGTATTAAGGGTCTAAAACAAGGGCTGGTCGGTTCGGAGTCAGTATACTGCGTCTGAGTAGGATATTCATGTTAAACTGCGGCATAGGTTGGACTCACACTATAAAATCGGCATTAGCTATGACTACTACACGCAACCACACACACACACACACACACACACACACACACACACACACACACACACACACACACACACACACGCACAATGTAAAATGTGTGAAAGCACATTTCTGGTGTCCCCCGCCGTGATATTGCTAAAAGCGTCGTAAAACCATATTTATTCACTCATCCCACCCTAGATAGTTGAACCAAGAGTTGTCCCATCTAGTTAAGGTGGCATACACGTGTTGCAGGAGGGTAGTTATTGATGTAGGTATTGGGCAGAGCAACAATTTAACTGTCTACCTGATTTCCCCAGAATTTCCCCAGAATTAATTTAAATTTAGGCAGAAGAAAAACTTTTGTTATTTCCTGGCTGATCTTCGGGCTTGATTCTGCGGAAAACATCAAGGATGTGCTATTGTAGTCTAAACACGTTTCCATGGCACAGCGATGTGTATTTTCGGGCAAATGAACGTTTATTTGCATACTATGAATAACTTGGGAGCTAACATTTTTTCTGCTGTTTCACTCTGCACTTCAAGCATGTTTGGCCCTGCTTGGAGGGCACAGCTAGTGAAATTAACGCTAAACTATATTCATTCTGAGGACAAGTCAATTACTTTACATTGACTCAAAAACTTAAGCCACATTCCAGATGGATTTATCGGCCCATCAGCTGAGTCAGTGACAAATCAACACTTATGATATGATATACACTGGAACTTAATTAAATCGATATTACCTTGAGTTAAATTACATCGATTTAGACGATGAATATGTATGACTCAGCAAGAATCCTTTGGGTATTTTGTTTTTCTGTTTGTGTCGGGTGCCTCCCGTAGGGGAGGAAAAGTTCTATAAACCACTATTTCAAAGTGATCACAAACACAAGCTTATAGCCCGAATCTTGCTTTATGGAAATATCTCTTTTGTTTATGGTTGGTTGGTTGGTTTGTTGTTTAACGCCGCTCTCAGCAATATTCCAGCTATATGACGGAGGTCTGTAAATAATCGAGTCTTGACCAGACAATCCAGTGATTAATATCATGAGCATCGACCCACGCAATTGGAATCGATGACATGTATCAACCAAGTCAGCGAGCCTGACCACCCGATCCCGTTAGTCGCCTTTTACGACAAGCATAGTCGCCTTTTACGGCAAGCATGGGTTGCTGAAGACCCATTCTACCCCAGAATCTTCACGGGTCTTTGTTTATGGAAAGAGCTTTGTCGCTTTTATTTAATTGTCTCAAATAATTCAATGTCTATATTATCTGTATGTAACACGGGTAACCATACATACGTAGCTTGATCTCGATTCAACAAGCGTTATCACAGACAGTTTTATTGCTGTTTGTTTGAACCTTACTTTGATAGCGTCCTCACAGGAGGCTTACAGAGAGCCAGGTTCGACTAAATTAGCAACCCTGGAAAATTGTATTCATGTCCTAAAAAAACTCTTTTATTCTCATCTCCTTCATATGCTATGAAGGCGGTCGGGTAGCCTAGTGGTTAAAGCGTTCGCTCCTCACGCCGAAGACCCGGGTTCGATTCCCGACATGGGTACAATGCGTGAAGCCCATTTCTTATGTCCCCTGCCGTGATATTGCTAAAAGCGGCGTAAAAAACATACTCACACACTCACTCATATGCTATGATGAAGATATTCCTGGCAGTAAATGATTTCTTTAATCACACAGACACCGTGTCATATTTTGTACAGGGCACCAATGACTAAGCCGTGGAGCAACACACACACACACACACACATACACACACACACACACACACCCACACACACACACGCACGCACGCACGCACACACACCGCCGAGCATTGACGTTCTAAGTTCAATAAATGACCTTCACTACTTTTCGAAGATGTTTCGAAAACACAAACTTAAAATGTAGTTCTTGAGATCTGACCTCCATTAGGAGGTCGCGAAACAGAAACGGTCGCATGTTATCAATGTTCCTGAATCAAGAACTATGCTTCGTCAATAAGGCTTCATCTGCGAGTGAACTGACCGAATGATTATTGCTGTGCGCGGTACCATCAATCTGGCAGCCATTAGCAGTGAGAGGCACAGAAATAACCCTCATCAATATTTCCTCCCATTGAAAACCATAAGGGTTGACAAAGAACATTAAAATGTTGCCACCGTCAACTATCTGTCAAGTAGGATGTGTAACAACGAGATGAATGGGGGTCAGTGTATACTTAGCCTTGGTCCTAACGTCTGAATCTACTTTGGACCTTGCGGCAAGTCAATTCATGGCAAATTAATTCACAGCTAATTCAAAGTACGTTAATTCACGGCAAGTTACGGTACCGGTGTCACGTGTTAATCCATTTCCTGTTTCCCAAATTCCGGAAGGTCCATTGAAGCATTCCTCACCAGATTAACTTCCGCTGCAAAGCCGTTGGACGCTTATGAATTGGAGCGATACAAAATGATCTTTTTCTCTCTCTGCCGCAAGTTGATGCTCTGGTGTAAAGGAATGCAGGGTCGATTATTGAATTTCTGCTTCTACTCTATATTGCATGGATGCATCAGCTGACTGGTCGATACGAGTTCAATGTGTGTTAATATATTCACGTTTAGTCTCTCATTTAATCGTTTCTGATAATGTAATGATGAGAATTTAGACCATGAGGTGAGCCATAGTTACGTCAAAACCCAACACTTCCTTTTTTTAATTAGCTGACAGGAGAAATTCAGAAACGATTCATCACTGTGCAATGTTTTAATCATTTCATAATTAACGTTCTGGAAACAAGATCCTATGAAGACTAATTGTAAATATTATTTATATGTGACCCTGCTTCGTTTGTTTTCTCACTGGCATGAGAATGGTTTAAGTGTTGACACATATCAGTCGAATTTACACTCAAGAAATCATGCAAATTTTATTACTTGTAATTTGTATTAGTCCCGACCATTTGTTATCTCCACTGTCAAAGCGAATGTGTGGTTATGTAGTCGTCAAGAGTTGCTTTTGGAATCATAAAGGGGTTACCGTGTAATGGATCATTTGAATACAAAGATCTGACAAGGTCAACGAGTACACAAAGTTGCCATTATTTGTGGTTCACATTTTCATGCGTAATTGTTCAAAATAAGACCAATTCTCCAGCAATGCTTGCTTCGCGTTTCTACCAACTCCTGACGACGAGGGACCCGTTCCACAAAGCAAGCATTAGGCTGAGGGATACTGTTACGACATTCACTGCGTTGAGACAGCTTTGTGAAACGAGCCCAACCTCATCCTACTACGAAAGGAAATATGAATTACGACTATGGCATATATAGCTATCATTTTGTTGATCAGTTAAGGGTCGTTTACGGTAACATTGAGTGGGTGAGTGAGTGGGTGAGTTGGGTTTAACAGTTTTCCAGTTATATCACGGCGTGTCAGCTTAATGTGGAAGGAAAGCCCGAAGTGATGCAGGTCTCAGACGTTTACCACTTCGGTGAAACCAACAGGTATGGTGCTGACAAATCTAGAAACATAATAGAGGCGAACCGGGATTCGAACCCGAAATCATAGGTTTCTGGCGTGCCCAAGGGACGCAAATCTGCACGGCGAATCGCGGCGCCTTAGACGACTGGGCCACCCGTGCCACTCCTACCTCCATCCCCCTTTCCTACGAATGATGAAGCTGCCCTTAAAGTACTTTTTAAACCGTAAGCGTTTCTTCAGGATGTCAATGTTGTCAATTGCGAAATAGATAAATTATAGATAATGCGCTGTAGCCAAATGGACAGGACTCAGTTACATACGGTTCCTATATACTTGGGCAATAAAATATCCCGCACCTGAATAGAGAACCTGAACAATCATTCAGTATCGTTGGCAACAGTAAGGTATACATGCTCGCTGGATAAGTGAGCATATGCTCTCGTCACTGACGTTTCGTGAACAACTAGTGTCATCGCATATTTTCATTAGTTTCTTCATATAGTTTTTCATTGATGTTTTACTTTTTCGTCCAGTGGAGTATGTTTCGGCGGATGCGTTTATAGTGAATCGGCAGCAATTACAGTTCGTGTCTCTATGAATTCGCCATCAATTGTGTTTGGGGTCTTTTGAATTTAAGACTGAAGTCAACGACTCGTGGTCGCTGTTTATCGTACAATGTGTGTTTATCGTACACTGCGGGGAGAATAAAGGGGCGCTGGTGGTTCAGATTGGTATTTCCCGTTTATTCTCACAATCCTCACGTCGATTATCTGTACTTTTCTCCTGATTCCGATTGTCATATTTCTCCCACTTTTGGATGCGGCCTTTCGGCCACTGCGTTTATCCGCGTAATCCAGCTAAATCTGTGGACAAAAGTCACGAGACACTTCACTCTCACGTCGTCCGGTCTATGACGTCATCAAGTTGCGAGCGCTTATTCGAATTTCCAGAAATGACGTCCTGATGGAACAATGCTTTATCGTGAAATAAACCATTCTTTTTTGCTATTTATCGCGTAGCTATCTTATATATATTCTTACACATGTATGAACATCCGAAGAATTTTACGATTAAATCCAACCGGCGAAACCAATTGTTAATAGTCGATGATATTTTTTAAAGTATTTATGCTAATCACACGTATATACTATTTGTTGATGGCATACTGAATAGTTTTACATTTTAATCATTGCATAATCTTATTAAAAGTTATTTACGAAACCCTCGCTCTCACTCGTAAAATACAAAAATTCGAACATTAGTTTCGTAAAATCATTATGACACCCATGCTCGTATAATAATCTCTATATATACGTTAGAGATTTACCACATACTTTTTTTATACAAACGTTATGTTCGTCAGCTAGTGACAATGAAATTTGTTCTTTTTTTCATATTGAGTTAACGTTGTGATCTTCCGTGCACTTGTACACGTTGATCTTTCCAGGGCGTGAAGTTCAGCAACGCTGTTGAGGCATGGTTGGGGTGTGGAAGACAACGCTCCACTCCTGAACATGTCTGGGGGTCGGCCCTGTTCACATATGGCAACATATACAGTGTCTCTATAGGGACGTGGCCGTGTTGTAGATGTCTCCGTGGTCACAGAGCAGTGATTCTGTTTCAGGGTGAGATGGTAATGTAAAAGCGGCCTAATGGGCCTTCCATGCTGTTTGTGTCGCGTATACTCCGCAGGGAGCTGCGAATACAACTTTTCATATTCAGTCTGGTGACTGTGAAAATCATATGGCATATGCTTGACGCTGTAAGTGTAGAAACGAATTCTCTATACATGTGAAGTATCAGTTGCATGATTTAAGAAAGAATTTTATGATTTTTTCATTCATTTTTCATTTCGATACGCAGAGGACCCGGTTCGATTCCCCACACTGTGTAAAGCCCACACACTCACTCACTCACTCACCCACCCACTCACTCACTCCACTCACTAGTGAAGTGATAAAAAATGTTTCATCACTACCTTGAATCCCACTCCAGTTGGTGAACGGAAATAAAAACGACACAAAGAGTCAATCAACATGAAGGATCGAACCAGGGTCTCCGTGTTTAGACGAATACATCAACCATTAAGCTACCCTTTGCCCGTTAATGACAGAGCACTGGTTCCGTGATCAAACTGACTGCAAAGATCAAAAGACGCGTTTTTTTTACAATACCATAACCACCATTGATGCCAAACTAACCCCAGTGCCAAATGCGTGAAGAGCTTTTCTGGGTGTCTATCAGGGCCACTATCAACCCAAGAGAGCAGTTCCAATAGCTGATCGATCCAAATTTGATCAAATGTCAAAGTTTACGCCGTGGGGTGAAATCGACATGACATTGACAACATCAAAAGCTGTTTGAGTGGGCTTGAGGATGCTGCAACAACAGTAATTGAATAGCGAAGAACATCAACTCAATTGCCGTTGATGGGAGCCATCTACAAAAGCAACCCTACCTTACAGCACAGCAAGAATTGGGTTAGTGGCTCTCTCAAAGGTTTATCCTGCCTGGGAACACGGTCAATGTGTAACCTGTTGCCCTTGTATTTTTTATACACTTATATTTACTTAGGGTGTTTGAATACAGAGATTAACTCAATGTAAACCAAAGGTGTGTGGCTATGGAGACGTGTGGAGTTATTGTGAGACGCAATACGTTAATGTTATCACCAATGACGTCAGACATGTAAACCGCAAATCTAGTTTATGTTTCTATACATAGGAGAGTTTTTGTAGCAGCGGCTGACGCATGAGTTTAGTTATGTAACGATGGTTACCTAAATGCTGTATCAAGTGGTATATTCGTTACGCTAGGGAATAAACACAAACTAACACACACGCATGTAAGCAGCCCGTTAAAAGAACGTATACACCCATGCTTGATGGTTATTCGATGGTTATTTGATGCGGATATCATAGTTGTGTTTTGAACCTTGAGTATGCATTGTTTTTGCGACTGTTTAAATCCTACTAACGTTTTGATAACGTTTGTAATTTTCTGGTCAAATCTAATTTTCAAGTGTATATTTTCTTTTGTTCGGCAGTTAAGTAGATCAATTCGAATTTCTGCTATTTCCCTTAGTGTGGAGTTGTGATTTTCCTTTCTAAGGTTACAAAAC
This sequence comes from Haliotis cracherodii, assembly GCF_022045235.1. Classification (NCBI taxonomy): domain Eukaryota; kingdom Metazoa; phylum Mollusca; class Gastropoda; order Lepetellida; family Haliotidae; genus Haliotis; species Haliotis cracherodii. The sequence goes on from NW_027266341.1 coordinate 32,557,004, forward strand.
ATTCTGATTGACCAAATCCTGTCATAAAATGATTGATTGGTCACTTAATATGAGAGTATTTCATACGGGATATAAAGACTGTTGAGAGAAGTTGCTGATGCGAGATTATGTAATACGATGTAATGAGTCGTAGTTTACTCGATAATTGTTCCCTATCTGCTTAGCATCCTACAGTTGTTTCGAAAAGGAAATTACATTTCCAGCTACTTTGCCGCACTGGAGGCCGACCATTACATATGCTGAAAGTCTAGAAGTTTTCAGAGAAAGAATTTTCTGGCCAGTCACTGATTCAAGACATAAAGTCTTTTTTTACTGTTGAGGCGGCGCCGGACAACTTATGTTTCACAACACATTGTTTTCAGGACTTTTTTACTCCAGTAGTTTCTGAGAGAATTCTTTTTTTTCAAACTTTTAAATTTCCCTTCGACACCCTCCACTAACTCCACCTCCACCCCTACCTTAACCCCCACTGCCACTGCCACCACAACCCTCGAATATTAATGGTTGAAGCTTTACTGGTGTTCGGTAATCTCCTCGCTCCAGGGATTGCAAATCCTATTATCATTCTTTTGTAGTTAATACAAATTTTGTCCCCAAATCCAAGATAAACTTGCGCAAATTGTGTATTTACAACAGTGTGGCATCTACCGGTCAAGACGGCGTGTTTCAAGACGTAAGGTACATTTGGTAGGTGTAAGCCAGTAGTATACAATATAACATAGTGTCATTGTACTGAAGGAGGAGGGAGTTAATGTTGTTTACATTCCAGCTATATCATGTACATATTAAAATGCGTGTCAGGCATGCCAGTGGTATCAACCTTTATTATTATATTGCGAATTGCAGAATCAAGTGGCAGAGAGCGACATCCAATCTTTCAATAGTTCAGAATCAGACGAAAGAAACAACATCCAGTCTCTGAAAAGTTAAAAATCAGATGAAAGAAGCAACATCCAGTCTCTGAATAGTTCAGAAAGACGAAAGAAAAACCATCCAATCACTGAATAGTTCAGAAACAGACGACAGAAACAACATCCAGTCACTGAATACTTCAGAAACAGACGACAGAAACAACATCCAGTCACTGAATACTTCAGAAACAGACGACTGAAACAACATCCAGTCACTGAATACCTCAGAAACAGACGACAGAAACAACATCCAGTCACTGAATACTTCAGAAACAGACGACAGACACAACATCCAGTCACTGAAAAGTTCAGAAACAGACGACAGAAACAACATTCAGTCACTGAATACTTCAGAAACAGACGAAAGAGCAACATCCAGTCACTGAATACTTCAGAAACAGACGAAAGAAACAACATCCAGTCACTAAATACTTCAGAAACAGGCGAAAGAAACATCATCTAGTAACTCTCAGGTTCAGAAATTGGCGACAGAAAGCAACATCCATTCACGCCCTGGTTTCGAAACAGGCGATAAAAGGCGACATCCATTTACTGAATGGTTCAGAAACAGAAGATGAAAAAATATCAAGTCAGATGAAAGAAGCAACATCCAGTCTCTGAATAGTTCAGAAAGACGAAAGAAAAACCATCCAATCACTGAATAGTTCAGAAACAGACGACAGAAACAACATCCAGTCACTGAATACTTCAGAAACAGACAAAGGAAACAACATCCAGTCACTGAAAAGTTCAGAAACAGACGACAGAAACAACATCCAGTCACTAAATACCTCAGAAACAGACAAAGGAAACAACATCCAGTCACTGAATACTTCAGAAACAGACGACAGAAACAACATCCAGTCACTGAATACTTCAGAAACAGACGACAGACACAACATCCAGTCACTGAATACTTCAGAAACAGACGACAGAAACAACATCCAGTCACTGAATACTTCAGAAACAGACGAAAGAAACAACATCCAGTCACTGAATACTTCAGAAACAGACGACAGAAACAACATCCAGTCACTGAATACTTCAGAAACAGACAAAGGAAACAACATCCAGTCACTGAATACTTCAGAAACAGACGACAGAAACAACATCCAGTCACTGAATACTTCAGGAACAGACAAAGGAAACAACATCCAGTCACTGAAAAGTTCAGAAACAGACGACAGAAACAACATCCAGTTACTGAATACTTCAGAAACAGACGACAGAAACAACATCCAGTCACTGAATACTTCAGAAACAGACAAAGGAAACAGCATCCAGTCACTGAATACTTCAGAAACAGACAAAGGAAACAACATCCAGTCACTGAATACTTCAGAAACAGACAAAGGAAACAACATCCAGTCACTGGAAAGTTCAGAAACAGACGACAGAAACAACATCCAGTCACTGAATACCTCAGAAACAGACGACAGAAACAACATCCAGTCACTGAATACTTCAGAAACAGACGACAGAAACAACATCCAGTCACTGAATACTTCAGAAACAGACGACAGAAACAACATCCAGTCACAGAATACTTCAGAAACAGACGACAGAAACAACATCCAGTCACTGAATACTTCAGAAACAGACGACAGAAACAACATCCAGTCACTGAATACTTCAGAAACAGACGACTGAAACAACATCCAGTCACTGAATACCTCAGAAACAGACGACAGAAACAACATCCAGTCACTGAATACTTCAGAAACAGACGACAGAAACAACATCCAGTCACTGAAAAGTTCAGAAACAGACGACAGAAACAACATTCAGTCACTGAATACTTCAGAAACAGACGAAAGAGCAACATCCAGTCACTGAATACTTCAGAAACAGACGAAAGAAACAACATCCAGTCACTGAATACTTCAGAAACAGGCGAAAGAAACATCATCTAGTAACTCTCAGGTTCAGAAATTGGCGACAGAAAGCAACATCCATTCACGCCCTGGTTTCGAAACAGGCGATAAAAGGCGACATCCATTTACTGAATGGTTCAGAAACAGAAGATGAAAAAATATCAAGTCTCTGAAAAGTTCAGAAACAGAAACAGAAAGCGACATCCAGCCATTCACCAGTTTAGAAGTTCAAAAAACAGGCGACAGAAGGCTGCATCCAGGCACTGACTATTTCATACACGGACGACATAAAAAAATTAAATCACTCACAAGTTCATTATCGACATCCAGGCACTCACGTTCCAGAATCAGAATCTTAAAGAGATTCATCTACAGCTAGAAGGAGTTAGCAGTACATGTAGATCAACAATACAGATATGAGTTACATATATTCCAACATCGGCTTAGCAATTTTGATGCACTTGGATGAGTAGTGTTGTCTGTTGTTGTGTAGTGTTGTCCGTTTAAATTACCTAAAAACCAATTGGTCACATAAATGCATAAATCATTCGCGTTTGTCGGTTGTTGCAAAACAAACTAGCGATAAATTGTCTAAAAAATCATTGGTCACGTGAGTGCAAAGGATATGAGTTACATATATTCCAACATCGGCTTAGCAATCTTGATGCACTTGGATGAGTAGTGTTGTCTGTTGTTGTGTAGTGTTGTCCGTTTTAATTACCTAAAAACCAATTGGTCACATAAATGCATAAATCATTCGCGTTTGTCGGTTGTTGCAAAACAAACTAGCGATAAATTGTCTAAAAAATCATTGGTCACGTGAGTGCAAAGGATATGCGTTACATATATTCCAACATCGGCTTAGCAATTTTGATGCACTTGGATGAGTAGTGTTGTCTGTTGTTGTGTAGTGTTGTCCGTAAATTACCTAAAAACCAATTGGTCACATAAATGCATAAATCATTCGCGTTTGTCGGTTGTTGCAAAACAAACTAGCGATAAATTGTCTAAAAAATCATTGGTCACGTGAGTGCAAAGGATATGAGTTACATATATTCCAACATCGGCTTAGCAATTTTGATGCACTTGGATGAGTAGTGTTGTCTGTTGTTGTGTAGTGTTGTCCGTTTTAATTACCTAAAAACCAATTGGTCACATAAATGCATAAATCATTCGCGTTTGTCGGTTGTTGCAAAACAAACTAGCGATAAATTGTCTAAAAAATCATTGGTCACGTGAGTGCAAAGGATATGAGTTACATATATTCCAACATCGGCTTAGCAATTTTGATGCACTTGGATGAGTAGTGTTGTCTGTTGTTGTGTAGTGTTGTCCGTTTTAATTACCTAAAAACCAATTGGTCACATAAATGCATAAATCATTCGCGTTTGTCGGTTGTTGCAAAACAAACTAGCGATAAATTGTCTAAAAAATCATTGGTCACGTGAGTGCAAAGGATATGAGTTACATATATTCCAACATCGGCTTAGCAATTTTGATGCACTTAGATGAGTAGTGTTGTCTGTTGTTGTGTAGTGTTGTCCGTAAATTACCTAAAATCCAATTGGTCACATAAATGCATAAATCATTCGCGTTTGTCGGTTGTTGCAAACTAGCGATAAATTGTCTAAAAAATCATTGGTCACGTGAGTGCAAAGGACATTCACGCTTGCCATTCGAGTGTTTAGCGCCATGGTTTCTCTGGTCGGAATGTCATCGACAAATATAGCCGTGAAACGAATTACCAATGTACAAGTGTTCATGTAGGTCACAAAAGGGCAGGAAACATGGCCAAAGGTTACATTTTCTCACGATGCTAACTGACTGAGGAGGTCACTAGAGTGCAACTTAATCTGTGATGGCATCATTTATACATACGCCCAAAGGGCACGGGTCTTTCAAGAACATCAGGAAACGCCCGTTGTAACAGCACAATTCCATGCCAAATTAGAATATTTTGTTATTCTTATCAAAAGTTTCTGGGACGGAACTTGCTTAGTTATGCTGGCACTAACCACCTCGTTGAATAGAAGCGAAAAGAAACTTTCCATTACGACCATATCATAAGAATGTGTTTAGGAACCACTGTCAAATAGAGCTTCATGACATACCAGGTGTTCGCGAAAAGGTAAAACTGGGTATGCTACAAAAAGAATGAAACAAATTAACGTAAATTTATCCGAGAACGCAGTGCTGATTGTTCTGTGCCGTTGATGTTGTTGTATTTTATATAGAAAACAATAAAACATGAATCACAATTTAACAATTGTTATCAACTTTATTTTGTATATAAATGTATTATAATCTTTATTTCCTCATCGTTAAAGCCACGCACAGTGACACAAAATGCACCCCCAGAAATTTGACAATTTGGGGGTAAGGACTCCGTAGGGTATCCGGGCCGGAGTGAGTGAGTGAGTATGGTTTAACGCCGCTTTTAGCAATATTACAGCAATATCATAGCGGGGGACACCAGAAATGGGCTTCACACATTGCACCCATGTCGGGAATCGAACCCGGGTCTTCGGCGTGAGGAGCGAACGCTTTAACCAGTAGGCTACCCGACCGCCCCCGGGGCGGATTCTAAGTGGGAAGGCATACCGAAGGTTTCCGGAAGTAACAAGAAACACTTTTTTTGCTGTGTGATATCTTTAATTTGAGTTTCAAGCAGGGAGCAGACATTAAACATGAGATAGTGTAGTGAATAAGCATTCAGCTTGGATGACATATCGCATTAATATATATTCCAACCTGTATATGTTAATGAGTCAATGTGTAAAATGAGTTAAATTTTCACCAAGCAATTTACAAAACGCCAAAATATTACACTCATTTTACAATTATTTTCCCTTCAGATTGACTAAAAGTTATCAGAAGTTCGAAAGGACTTAACACACCACTATAAAATAATTATGCTCGGATTAGAAGCCAGAAAAATAAAATAATAAAAATTGACATTCGTTTTCTTTAATCACTGGGTGATGAAATAGATTATAACATTATTTGAGATCATGATATAATAAATGCAAAAATTATTGTAAGATAATGGCATTGTGTAAATTGCCTTAGTGAAAATTTCAGTTATTTTACACATTGTCTATGACACATAAACATTAACATTGTTATCTATTACAAGTTAAAATATGGTTTTCCTACTCGAAATATTGTTCTGCAACGTCGCCTGGATCACCTGTTGTCTCCTAGTTTAGACAATGTCTAGTTGAGCACTTCAGGCCTAATGCTTTTTATTAGTATGTTGAAGGATGAGAGGGTGAATATTGTTTTCCACCGCAGACAGCAATGTTCCCGGCGGTCTCCTCCCATTAGTAAGACAGACCAGTTGTGAGATACCTTAAAACAACAATGTCATACCTGGTTGCACATGTTAATCAGGTAATTAACCCCTATCATGAAAATGGACTTGTCTTATTATAGACAAAAGAAATGACTCAAGATGCTGGATACCCTCTTTTACTTTATTTCATTCAACATTTTAATTCATCCATCCATTAAATCCATTGTTTTAACATATTCGCCACTTAGAGTTCAGTTAAAGTTCATATCACAGTTCACATCACAGTTCACATCGAGGTTGTCACACTGACACAACCTTAATCCATCTTCAGAAGTTTGCCAACAGCATCCAAAAACTGGAGTGATGTCTTGACACCCTGGGATAGATGATCCTTCAGTCTGGAAAGTCGATTGTCAATTTCTTACAAAATTTCCAACTGTTGTACATTTGCCAATGCGGGTCTTAACGGTACATCGCCAATGAGTACCAGTTTGTCTTACTTTGTTCTTGTAGTGGAGATATCCCTGAAAGAGGACCTGGAGAGTACCTCTTTGACTGGTAAAGAACTCAACCTGCTGCAAACCTGCCATCATTGTGCATGAAATTTATATGTGTAATAAGTAAGTTTTAACAAAACATACATCTCAACTTTTTGAGTAAGCTCCTAATAGCTCCTAACTCATTTATGTCCTGAGAATATTCAAACAGAATTACTGGCCTACTCTTATTCATTAATCGACTAATCATGGGCTGTGACCATTGTTAAGGGGGTAGGCTGGCTGTGTTTGTTTAATTAATCCACCCTACTCCACTTTCTTACAAAGGGTGTCTCACTAATGGGATGTCTTTTCTTTGTTTCTAAATGACTTAGAATGTCCAAAGACTGTCCAGGTCTGTTAATTAACTCAGAAATAACACATTCCATGCTGGATTTATCTATTAAATTGTTTGCTCTTTTATATGCCGATGACACTGTCCTTCTCGCTTCTTCAAAAACGAATCTCCAAAAAGCTATCAAGCATTTTCAATCATATTGCAAAATTCGGAAATTAACTATCAATATTGATAAAACTAAAATACTAATATCTGGTGGTAATAAAAATGATATGAGTAAAGATATTTATCTCCATGGTGTTCCTTTAGAATATGTCACTGAATGCAAATATCTTGGTATTATATTTGATAAAAAGTGTTCTTTTAAAGCATCCATTGCTAATCTATGTCAACAGGCCACAAAATCCATTTATTTCGTACTACGTAAAAGCCGAAACCTTAATTTATCAATTCAATGCCAATTATATCTTTTTGACACAATGTTAAAACCAATCTTATTATATGGTTGTGAATTATGGGGTTTCGTTAATCTAAAACAATTTGAAAATGTACATATTTGTTTCATGAGAAAATTATTACCTGTTAAAAAGAGTACCCCTCTATGCATGTTTTACGGTGAACTAGGTAGAGTTCTGTTATCTGTTGATGTTAAAACCCGTATGTTAACCTTTTGGTGGAAATTACTTAAAGATAAATCCAGCAAAATATCTTCAATCATTTACTCCATTGTATATTGTATCCATAATACAGGTGTTTACAACTATGACTGGATTTCATGTATTCAAAATGTTCTAGACAATATTGGTTTAAGTCATGTATGGTTGCCACAGTCTCCTGTTTCATCTTCCTGGCTCAAAGCAACAGCTCACTCTATTTTAACTGATCATGCTAAACAAACCTGGAGCTCTGAGGTGGAAAATTCCAAAACAAGTGTAGTCTATTCTCTCTTGAAACCACAATTTGAATTAGAAAATTATCTGACGTCCCTACCCATAAATAAAGCTATCCCTCTACTTTTATTTCGTACTTCATGCCACCACTTACTAATTGAAAAAGGAAGATGGAATGGGATACCTATCTGTGAAAGAAAATGTAAACTGTGTTTTAAATGATGATATTGGAGATGAATTTCACTATATTTTTAAATGTCCATATTTTACTAAAGAAAGAATTTTGTATATCCCACCTACATATTCTAAAAGACCTAATATGATCAAATTTCAAAGACTTTTCACTTGTAAAGAGATATCTGTATTAAAAAACCTTAGTAAATTCTGTAAATATGTAATGCAAATTGTAAAATCTTCCGGCTAACCACATATCCGCTATTATAATGTGTATTTTGCTGTCATTTTGTACCTCATATGCCGAGGATCTCGGCCTGAACGTAATAAAGTTCTGTTCTGTTCTGTACTAATGGGATGTAACCTTCCCGGCATATCACGGGGGGAGGATTTTGATTATCGGCGTATCATCGTAACCCGATGGCGTGGATCGTTATTCAGATTTTCACTGTCACTGGAATTTCTCTTACTGTGGTGTGGTCAACATTCACTCACCCGGGGTATGCTCTATTTATCATTTTATGACTTTCCCTAACAGCACTAGAGGAACACGATGTCAGCCATCAGTTGAATATCTATACCTTTACCTGGAAATACATGGACGTTCAGGTTAGTGGATATGGTTAGTCACATCGAGCTGGTCTGAAATTTATGAAGGACATAACCTTATCGGGTTCATAAAAAGGTATACATTTTATGAACAACACGCTGAGTAAGATTGCTGACGCTTATGATGACAGACGCTATTAACTTACTTTCTCCTCTGAAACTAACTTTACATTTACTGTAGCTGAACCCATATAGTTCACAGCAACTGTCCAAAGTTTATCCAAAAAAAAGTTCTTGAAATAACAAGTGACAGTTTTCTCGTCCGGACACTTTCGGTGATCATGAACACTTTTAACTACGTTGTGTGACCGACGGCATAATGGTGCATCTATGTTACAAGATGTAAAACATCAACGCCAAAGAGAAACCAGTCTCGATTATCCCCCGAAACAGATTCCTAAAAGGCAAAATAGCGGTGAAAGTTATATGAAGGCACTACTGAAAAGAAGCGATGACACCAGGGTCCAATTGCATAAAGCGATCTTAGCGCTAAGACTATTGTAAGCCTATGTTAAAGTATGGGAGTTACGATCATCTTAGCGCTAAGATCGCTTTGTGCAAGTGGGCCCAGGTGTTCGCGAAAAGGATAAGCATGACCTGCTCTGGCGGTAGCACCGCCACACACCTTGTTATGAACATCGTTGTGACCCCACTCACCACGGTTGCTATCGTTAAGGATACAAGTTTTGGGTCTGTTTGCTATGACATGTACGTCTAATGTCTTGGGGGGTGTTTTTGTTTTGTCATTTGTTGGGTTGTTTCTTCTTCTTATCTTCTTGTTTGTGGGATGCTGTTTTGTTTTGTTTTGTTTTGTTTTGTTTACAGTATAGATGTATATACGTCTTTGGTTGAAATTATTTAGGTACGTTTTCTGTATAGTTATTCCACAGATAAAATCTTACCACAGTAGTAGTTATGACATCTGTTTTAAAAGAAGCAACATTTGTTCATAGTTTCACTTGATAATCATACTTATCGGCGATTGTGTCTCGTTCACATGTTCACTTAATTTCTGCTAATGTCAATACTCTGTGATCAGCTGATATTTGCAGAATGATGGTAATTCGTGTAATTTTGGTGGAGAAAATTGTGTGAAAAGTATGTGGAGGGCCCATCCCAGAAACAGAACCACGATACTCACTCATTACAGAAACGTACAGTAACATCTGGTGGGGCAGCGAAAGCTAGAATTGACAATGTATCGGATGCCATGTGGTCTCACTATAAACTGGTACTTGATATATTCTAAATTGTGACTAGACTGGGGTCTAGTTTAATTTGGCACCACTATTACGTCGTAATCTAAGGGGGATAACATTTTGCTCGAAACACGAAGGCCTCATAACGGCATATCATTTTCATACTTTGAACTTCCTACTTTTAATGTGAGAAAAATGAGTATATATTTTCAAACATTGATATCAACTGATTCCAAAATTTTGTTTTGTTTCAAATAAGAAAGAAAGTTATTTTTGTGTGTACACTTCCAGATTAATAAAATTAATTGTGAAATATTAGTTTAGAAACAATGAGAACACCTTGACAACGACACCCGTTTGGTCAATGACATTTTGATATTGTCCTCGTGCAATGGTGACGTTATTGCCCAATTGAAAAAAGAGGGGTTTTTTTGCATTTGTCAGTGAGACTATGTTATTTCACTAGATAACCTAGGCAATTCACAACCAAGTTAGAATCAACAGGTACACCAACACAATTTACTCTTTTTGACGAACAAGAAGCAAACAATAATTAGATCTTGTCTAACAAGGCCAACGGGCAAGGAAGCACGGACATCTATTGCAGCCAAATGACGTCCATTACAGCTTGTGACAGTCCGGTTGACTGCGGTGCTCCTTACGTGCTAATAGAATGATTGGAGATATTTCTACTCAATAATTGCCAGTCAAGCATATAGACAATTCTATTATCAGCCTGTCTAGATGTTACGTGACTCCGAGTTGCTCTTACGCCAAATCTTAGTCTCTGTCGAGGAATCGTGGTGATCTTGGGAAAATGTTGTAATATACTAAATTATTTCTGTATTTCCTCTGTGCTTCCAATACGTGAATATGGATAAGGTAATCTACCCATTATCTGGGGACAAGGCATGGTCCACTTTATGTGCAAATTCTAAGCATGTTCTGAAGAAAATATAAAACGTCAACGCGAGAGAAGAACCAGTCACCATTATCCGACGAAACAGATTCCATTGAGCGTAAGGGCGACATGCCATTTGTTTCTTGAGACGTCCACAAATCATGAAGGGACAACGTCTGATATTGTATAGAAATTTGATGGTCTGTAGTTGTTAGTAAAAATATAAGTTACAACCTTCATATCAAGAGAGCTGTCTGACGTCGAGACGACGACGTCATAGGCGCGTTTGGCCAACCAACGTTGGCGCAGCATCAAACAGATGTTGACAACACATGCCAGTTTTTCTTTTGCACATAACAAGAAAATATTGATTTTAATGTTGAGGCTTTTTAATTCTTCACCACGGTTGAATTGTTTGACAGGCATTACTTAGAAGTTGACGGGTGACAAAGTAAGCACGATTTATGGATAACAACTTCTGTAATACTGTACAATCCTGCTTGACGATGGTATAAGAATCTATACCGAAACGTCGACTTTACAATATTAAAGAAGTTGTTATCCATAAATTGTGTCTACTTTCTTCATCACGGTGTTGGTTTCAACGATGATTGACAGGTTCCACAATTTACTTGAAATCGGAACGTTCGCCATAATTGCGTCCATCGTATACTCGGTCTACTGGTTTTGCCAACCATTACAAATCGTCGTAACGTTGGTCTTGGAACAGTCACTTCAAATTATCTTATACTTAACAATAATCCAGTTATATGACGTCGACTGCATAGACATATGTTGTGGATTATTTGAAACTGTTGTGCAAACGTCTATACTTTTGTAATTACATTAATCATTTAAGATTTAACAGTTACAAAATTCAGTAATGTTATTGAGGATGCCAAAACAAGCCTTTGATTAAAAATAGTAAATCAATTGTTGTGAAAATTCTTAACTTATTAATTAAATGTGTTGTTCGTGACCAACTCCTCATTTAAGCTGGAGCAGAAATGTTGGCCATATTATTGCCAAAAATAATGCGGTTCCTAATGTGTGGTTGCTGCCTAACGAATGTATACTATTAGCTAGATCCTATTTACATGATCCAAACCAAACTTGTCATCATTTATTCATTTGAAAATCCTATATCCCATCCTGTATGGAAGTACAAAGCACTAACCTGTAAAAGCAGCAATTCTAAAATAAAAACAAAATACAGTAAACTACGGTTATAACGAATACGCGTATAACGAACTGACCGATATAACGAACTTATTTTTTAGTCCCGGCCATTTGATGTATATATGCTGTATATATGTTTATAACGAACTACGGTTATAACTAACTAACATTAGTGGTCCCTTTGAGTTCGTTATAACAGTACTTTACTGTATATCAAGAAGTTGTAATACAAGTTGTAATACAATATGCTGCATATTATAAGTACATGACTGAGTTGATTCTAAAACATTATAACGATGATATCTTGTGTAATGTGATAGCAGTAATTTGATTTTGTGAAATGAAATACAAAATGAAATCCTTACCACGTCATATAATAAGTGAAATGTTCCATCATTTCAAATCCTTTTCTAAGTATCTCAAGTGTTACTGTATTGATTGGAGGCTAATTAAAATATATGTTGACCGAAGTTAAATTCAGAACTCTATCCTTGTAGACACATTAGTTTCAGCTTACACCTGCGGTGGTTGAGGGCGGAAAAAGACGCAATGAATAGATGCTTTAGTTATTTGTAGAATGCACTTGTTACAGAAATAAACAAATGCATTTACTTATGTTTGGCATTATTGGGATAAACGAGCTATTATCAGAATGAATATGTTTAACAAACAAAATGATTGTGACATAATATTTCGGGAAACTGTAGCCCATAAAATTATATGTATGTTTTTCATTGAGCTTATAATAAGCCGATTAAAGAATACTTGTACATGATTTGTTTTGGAAAAGTATGCATGTCTTGTGTTTGTAGCAGTGTATGCATTCTATCGAATACACATTAAGAGCATCGATCTACCTAATTGTGATACAATGACATGCATGAACCAAGTCAGCGAGCCTGACCACCCGATCCAGCAAGCATGGTTTGCTTAAGACCTATTCTACCCTGGATCTTCACGGGTCTCGCGGAGTGTCAGTTTGATGTGGGAAGAAAACCCGAAGTAATGTAGGGCTTAGACGTTTACCACTTTCGTGAAACCCACCTGTGCGGATCAAGTGCTGACAAACCAAGAAACATAACCGGGATTCGAACTTTCTGGCACAGCGAATTAGACGACTGGGCCCCCGTACCCCCCGCAGTGTGGTAGCTTCGACGGCGGCATAAAATAACACTCACTCACACACTCACAATGACAACGTAATTATATCATTTAGAGTGTCTCGTATGTTTGGATTGTGCGACTGACGAACAGAGACATCTGACCTAATTTTGAAGCGAGTTCTATTGAGGTCGATACAAATACGCGGTAGGGTCAAACCGACCTAACGTCGACCCAGGGTTCAATAAAACGAACTTAGGCTGCTAACTAAACACACTATTATTGCCTTCGTAAATATAGTGCCGGTTTTGCTAATACATGACGTCATTGTGATATAATTGCAAACTGAAACATGGAGTATTTGTACTCACAACAATTCTCGCTGCACATTTAATTCAATAATTCTCAAAATGTTCATGACTTCATGCATGTATTGTAGCAAATGTGAGAACATTTTGAAATGACATCATCGGTTATATCTGCCTTTAATTGATAACGTTACGCCATAAGAACACTGGGTTGACTTGATGACGTTATGGCGTTCACTATTTTAAAAAGGCAGTGAGTAATTTATCAGAGAACGGCAAATGCGGCTATGAGTTATCTGCCCCTCGTTCAAGAACAATGTAAATCACTCTCCTAGGGACATGATGCTTACAATATTTATTCCCTAGGGACATGTGTATCTAAATCTTTGCTACAAATTCTAATTTTTGGAAGAACTTACACCAGAATCATTGTTTCCAGGGATTCCGTTCTATAAATTACAAAGTACAAAAAGTCTAAAATTGATACGCGATAGCGAATGACAATCCCCAAAGACATTGTGCAAAGAAACGCTGACACTAGGTAATGTCGGGAAAACATTTTGATAATAATCGCGAATAATCGATTTAATGTGCAATATGAAGAAACAGATCTGGTTTGCGTTCGGCTGATGCAGCTGAGGGAGATTGCATTTAGTTCGTGTAACTTCTTGGTGATTGAATCATGTATTGCCGCATCCATGACCACGTCAGAATTGATGCCAGGTTCGCATCTGAGATAAGCAGGGGGATATGGCGAGACACAGAGAGACACAAACACGGCGACACAGAGAAAGAGAGACAGAGAAAGAGAATGAGAGAGAGAGAGATAGAGACAGAGGCAGCGACAGAGAGACAGAGAGAGAGAGGGAGGGAGGGGGCGAGAGAGAGAGAGAGAGAGAGAGAGAAAAAAAAAAGAGAAAGAGAGAGAGAGTGCCTGTTTTAACCTTGCGCGTGGATTTCTCTAAATTGGATGTCCACGACAACGCAAGTCAGTTACAAACCTTTGAGCGTTGATTTCTACAAACTGGACGTTTACGACTACGTCGGTTAGTAACAAACTCTTGCAAGTTGATTGCTCCAAATAGGACGTCAACGACAACGTCAGTAACAAACCTTTGTCCGTTGATTTCTCCATATTGGACATCTACGACCACGCCAGTCAGTAGAAAACCTTTATTCGTTGTTCTACGACAACGTCAATCAGAAACCAACATCTGCTAGATTTTTGTAACAGGGGGCACGGACACACAGATAGCACAGGCTATGCAGAATTGCGCCCCTGGGTATGCCAGAATCTGATGATCATTGTCTTATGTTCCCTATCCTACTTGCCTGATCATGAGTTTTTGTTTTGTCAGCACAGCAGCCATGTTACTGGGTTTCAGGAAAGTAGTGAACGCCCAGATCATGCCTTACGTCGCAGTGATGTAACTAAAGCCAGCATACAGACACATATTTCCATAACCATAAGAAATCTCCACAGAAAGCAGAGTCCATTGTACGATTCCAACTATGTATATCATAAACATGTGTTTATGGATCACTGTCAAGTAGAGATGATACCAGGTGTTCGCGAAAAGGTGGGTGTGTCCTGCCTCACCGGTGGTATCGTCACAAACATTAGTCAATTGTTCACCTGAAAAAATACCGGAACACATGGTACAAGTAAAAAGAGGGAATTGCATCGGACATCATGTTTGTCACTGGTGCGTTACATTTGGAAATATCTACCGTAAAATGTTTTGAAAGCTTTACTCAGGCCTTGAATGTTGTAACCCAGATCAAACAACTTTTGAGCTAGAGTCATATGGCGCTCTTTAAAATCTTCTTGGAAATTGTATGATTGTACTTCAAAAGTTGTGAAATGTAGAGTTGCTGGAATATTGCTTGACAAAAAGAGAAAGTTGACTATTTAAAAGTTGTTTAAAAAACGTCACCGCCAGAGAACAACCAGCCTCGATTATACGATGAAACGGATTCGATTTGGTGCAAAAGTGAAAATTGCGCTGTAAAACACATGAATAAACCACCTAAAATTAGTGATGATACCAGGTGCCCGCAAAGTCATCCTCTTTGAGTTGTGTGAAAAGTTCTTTATTTATAGATCTTAATATGAAACAATCGATTAGGACTCACTGCTCTCCATTATCTCATGTTCAGATGGGTAAATCAGAAAGATGGCATACATGTATACGTTCACAATGGTGTAATGAAGTTGTATAAAGTCTGATGGCAGGTCATAGGTATTTCGCGGAACGAGTTTCAAGTATTCCGGGATTGGACATATGACTTGCAAATAATTCTATATTTTGGTACATTTCAGGTCAGTTGTTATTGTGTTCCAGGGCTTACAACTGAGAAGGGTCGTTCTGGTACCTTGGTGTTGATGTACGTGCATAGGTCAGTGCATAGGTCAGTGCATAGGTAAGTGCATAGGTCAGTGCATAGGTCAGTGCATAGGTCTGTGCATAGGTCAGTGCATAGTGCATAGGTCTGTGCATAGGTCAGTGCATAGGTCAGTGCATAGGAGCAGTTAATAATGTTCTTGGTGATTGGTAGATGTGTATTAATGGCCGACCAATTTGATATCCGTGGTTGGGGAATATGCTGAAATTATTCTGCCTTTGAAATAATAAATATATAACTATAAAGAAATTGTTTGGCTCCACCTTCCAGTGAAACTTTTGGGGCTCCGGAGGATGTTACCGAAGAGAATAATCCGTCAAACAAAACACACAATATGTTTTTTAGAAAGTTGTCAAATGTTACACATGTTATCTCTCTCTCTCTCTCTCTCTCTCTCTCTCTCTCTCTCTCTCTCTCTCTCTCTCTCTCTCTCTCTCACACACACACACACACATACACACACACACACACACACACACACACACACACAGACGCACGCACACACGCACGCCGATCACAAAGTGGCTGTGTCCTGGGTTCCATGAATAATGGTTGGTGAACTGCTTTGGTTTATGATTGTATGGGTCACCGATATCACTCTGCCTTGACATTGCTCCGTGTGGGAAAGAGAAGCCCCAGACAATACATATTCATCAATGACATCTCTTGACCCCGAGATAACATGGCTCACCTATCAACCATCATCTCAACACGAGCGGAAAATCCTGCGTTAGTGGTATTTGACGCTCTATGAATTTCTCATCAGTGATTATATATATTATGGATTTGTGTATAAGCCGGGGATACGTAATCGCCTTGACATCCTCACCACAAACTAAACCTCATGGTTCACATGTTTGGTTTGTTGCTTAACGCCGCACTCAGCAATATTCCAGCTGCATAACGGCGGTCTGTAAATAATCGAGTCGGGACCAGTCAGTCCAGTGATCGACATTATGAACATAGATCCATGCAATTGGGATACGATGACATGCACCAACCAAGTCAGCGAGCCTGACCACCCGATCCTGTTAGTCGCCTCTTACAAGAAGCATGGGTAGCTGAAGACCATTTCTAACCCGGAATCTTCACTGGACTGGTTGACATGGACAAGTGTATAGAACCTCATGTCATATTTGTCACAACCAGTTTATGAAATATGTGTTGATATATAATAAGGATAAACCGATTTACAATTATGCCTCAACGGCACAGAGGAGTGAGTGAATTTTGCTTAACGCCGCTTTGAACAGTATCTTAGTAATATCACGGTGTGTTTGCTTGGTGTGGAAGGTGGCGTTACATGTACGAGACATATACCACTTTCGTGAAATCCAGGAAGACGGGTATGGTCTTGTCAAGCCAAGAAACGTTACCATGGTAAATCTAGGTCCATAGACCGCCTCCGTGGTCTAGTGGGCAGTGCGTCTTCCCGGAGAGAAGAATGTCAGTGGTTCGATCCCCGGTCACGTCCTACCAAAAGACGATAAAAAATGGCATATGTTGTTCCCTTCCTGGCGCTCGGCATTAAACGGATAAAACGAGGACGGGTCGACTCGGAGTCAGGATACTGTCTCTAATCGGGTACTTATGTTAAACTGCGGCATGGTATCTCAGTGGGTTAGCACAAGAAAACCCACAAAGTCAGGACTTAGCAGTACAAGCAGCCACACACGCGCACACCCACGATCGCGCGAATTCAAGTACGTATCTGTATAAGTACAATAATTTTAAACCCCATTTCACCTCACCTAGTGGCTTAAACGTTTCTTGCACGCCTCAGGGATGCAACTCTACACAGCGAATTGCGGCGCCTATGCGAACTTGGCCACCTTATCGGCACCTCGCTCTGGTGCTCGGTGTTACGAAATGCACGGTCCGGGGCAAGTATACAATTCGTATTGGACCGACTCGAGCATATTTATCAATCACCTTAATATTACTTGACCAAGTTTGTGGGTCTATCATGATAAAAAAAAATCCTAATCAAGAAAAGAGCATATTTTTTTCTAGCTGTTCATTTCTTTTGTCTCTTATTTGAACGTACGTTATATACTAAAAGGTCCTGAGGTATTCCAAATTCAAAAACGTATTTACTGTTAGCCAGAAAGTTACATTCTTTAACCTTAAGTTCGGACTTCGCAGGTTCGAACCCCACTTACGGCAACCCTTTTTTCGTCAGTTTAATTTATCATATAAATCATTCATGGAAATAAGAAGTTCAATCGGGGCATATTGTAGCATAGGATTCGAACCCAGGAACCCGCTGCGAGTTATGCGGTGATGAGGATTACTGGTAGGTGACATACAATGCGACGTTCCTCCTATCGTCCACTGATTGGATCGGTCAGCAATCAGGCGTTACATCGACCAAGGTCGGGGTATAATTGTTTCAGAACATGTCAACACTGGAACAGTTTGGGTGTAGTTTGCCTCCTCAACTCCCATCAATCAGAGTTCTAAAACCAGGGGATTTTTTCCAGCCAGCAATCAAATGGTTCCTATTCAGTCCAAGTGTTTGTTCTGACATCGCAATTTCCTGACTCCACATGAAGCCAGGGTTGGCTAATAGTCATCTGCGAGTGGCACTGCGCCGTGTTCAACCTATCTGGACTAAAATCTCCAACTCGGGCGGATCCTTACACTCCTGTTATTGTTCATTTTATTTCCTATTCGTTTAGGATAGTGACGTATGACTGACTGAAATCGTGTTATAATGGCAAGAGAGGAGTATTCTTGGTACTTGAGTCTAAAGCAAATGTAAACAGTGAGCTGACTTTTGAACCCCCGTGTTCGTGGAGGAAAGGTCCCTGCGTCGGGAACGATGCGTTAATTAAACCAGTGACCTTCTGTTAACTGTTGTTGCACACAGAGGTTGGAGTTGACAGAGGTTGAAATTCACCCTGGGCTGGGATCTTGTAACATGATCTCCGTCTGGTCATGGGGTTATTTGGAGCACTGGTAACAGTAGTAGTTGATGTGGTGGTAGTGGTTGCAGTGGCAGTGGCAGTGGTGATTTGGTATTGTGGTTGTTGTAGTAGGAGCGGGAGTAGCATGAGGAGTGGAAGTAGTAGTAGTAGTAGTAGTAGTAGTAGTAGTAGTTGTTGTTGTTGTTGTTTTTGTTTTTGTTGTAGGGGTCATGTTCCAGATGAGTGAGTGAGTGAGTATGGTTTTACGCCGCTTTTAGCAATATTCCAGCAATATCACGACACCAGAAATGGGCTTCACACATTGTACCCATGTCGGGAATCGAACCCGGGTCTTCAGCGTGACGAGCGAACGCTTTAACCACTAGGCTACCCGACCGCCCCTGTTCCAGATGAAGTAGTGGGAGAAATGGTAGTACAAATAGCGTAGCAGAAGGAGTGCTGGTGATAGAAGTAGTAGCAGTAGTAGTAGTAGTAGTAGTAGTAGAGTAGTTGTTGTTGTTGTTGTTGTTGTTGTTTTTGTTTTTGTTGTAGGGGTCATGTTCCAGATGAAGTAGTGGGAGAAATGGTAGTACAAATAGCGTAGCAGAAGGAGTGCTGGTGATAGAAGTAGAAGCAGTAGTAGTAGTAGTAGTAGTAGTAGTAGTAGTAGTAGTAGTAGTAGTAGTAGTTTTTGTTTTTGTTGTAGGGGTCATGTTCCAGATGAAGTAGTGGGAGAAATGGTAGTACAAATAGCGTAGCAGAAGGAGTGCTGGTGATAGAAGTAGAAGCAGTAGTAGTAGTAGTAGTAGTAGTAGTAGTAGTAGTAGTAGTAGTAGTAGTAGTAGTAGTTTTTGTTTTTGTTGTAGGGGTCATGTTCCAGATGAAGTAGTGGGAGAAATGGTAGTACAAATAGCGTAGCAGAAGGAGTGCTGGTGATAGAAGTAGAAGCAGTAGTAGTAGTAGTAGTAGTAGTAGTAGTAGTAGTAGTAGTAGTAGTAGTTTTTGTTTTTGTTGTAGGGGTCATGTTCCAGATGAAGTAGTGGGAGAAATGGTAGTACAAATAGCGTAGCAGAAGGAGTGCTGGTGATAGAAGTAGAAGCAGT
Source organism: Haliotis cracherodii (assembly GCF_022045235.1). NCBI lineage: Eukaryota > Metazoa > Mollusca > Gastropoda > Lepetellida > Haliotidae > Haliotis > Haliotis cracherodii. Next base: position 32,576,697 of record NW_027266341.1, read on the forward strand.
AGTAGTAGTAGTAGTAGTAGTAGTAGTAGTAGTAGTAGTAGTAGTAGTAGTTTTTGTTATTGTTGTAAGGGTCATGTTCCAGATGAAGTAGTGGGAGAAATGGTAGTACAAATAGCGTAGCAGAAGGAGTGCTGGTGATAGAAGTAGTAGCAGTAGTAGTAGTGGTAGTAGTAGTAGTAGTAGTAGTAGTAGTAGTAGTAGTAGTAGTAGTAGTAGTAGTAGTAGACGCAGTAGTAAAAGTAGTAGTTAGGCCTTGTTTTGTGACATGCCTGAGCAAGGTGTTGTCGTGTGACTGGAGGTACTGATCGTTCTCTGATCAGAAAGTCCCACAGATGCTCAAGATCTAGGGGGAGTTTGTGTGAGTGTGTGTGTGGTATGTGTGTGTGGGAGGGGGGGGAGGGGGGGCGGTGCCGTGTTTGGTGTGAAGGAAGTTGGTCGTAATCCCATCCGTGCGCGGTGTGACATTGACGTTTTTGAACTGGGTGTTTGAACAGGCAGGACAACGTGACGAAGTACGTGGCAGATGTAGCGTTGGAAAGTCATACGGAAACGTGCTCCCGTTCCCCTCGTCGGCGGTATGCTTTGATTCTCCATCATGACTAAGAGTTGGAACAGATTCTCACCAGTTCCTGTTCTGCTACTGAAGCCCAATCTCTGATGTCAATGTTGGCGTCTTGAGGCTACTCCAAGGAACGCTCTTTATCCCCGAACACCATGCAGTCTAAGACACTGTCTTCCTGCTATCTGGTCAACCAAGGGATGACGTCACCGCCTAGAATTTGTTCCAGAGGTGCTCTAGCGGTCCTGGTATAGCCTGGTCACGGATGGAATGTCGCTCTTGTCTGTCCGCAGTACTGTCAGCTTTGTGGATACGAGTCATCAGTCTGTTAATTGTAATGCGCGGTGCCTTAGGTGTATGGCACATGGCTATGGGTAGTCCACTTCTATATCATACCAAGGTTTTTTTTGCTCTCGTCGCTTTCAAGATTCTTGCAATTATATCGCAACGTGCATGCATGTGTGTGTGTGTGCGTGTGTGTGTCTGTGTGTGTGCGTGTGTGTGTTGCTGCTTGTACTACGTCGATTTCATACATCAATTGGAGATCGTCCTGCACGTGAATTACGTGTTTTACATAAAACTGTACACACCAGACGTAATTCAAAATGAACATGTCGGTTTTATTTGTTTCAACAAAAGTACTCCCGTTTCACTTGATTTTCTAGTTCTTCGATCACTTGATTGTCTGGTTTACAGGCCGTCGTCGCAAGGCAGGAGTACTGCTGTACGGCGTTAGGCAATAAAATACTTACTTATTTATGCAAACTGTGAGAATGGCGAATGCTGCCGGTAGGACTAGGCATGCTAACTCTTTTCGCGAACACCTGGTGTTATCACTGATTATCAGTCGTCCATTCATATAATTTACACAGCTATTTTCCCCTTTACGCCAACTGGAATCTGTTTTGGTGGTTAATCTGAACTGGTTATTCTCTCCAATACATATTTACGAATTATCTTTCCCACAAACGGTCTTATTGGCTGGGTCTGGTTGAAACAGATCAATATGATGCAACTTGTTATTCAAAGTTTGGACATTTTAAATTTAAGTATCGTTTCTTTTACCGTCACGACATTTCATCATCGTCAATATGTGAAGAAAAGGTTAAACAGAATTACCGACATGTTATTTCCATCAGAAGTATGTATACTCAGTAATGTCATTCCTGATAGACAGTCACCATGCCATATTTATGTCACATTCGGTTATTGATTTAAGTTTAGGATGTTGGCACCTGTCCTCCGTGCGCATTGGATTTCTCCGCATTTATAGGACAGCTTGGGCCTCAATATAAGTACTCTATTTTCAGAAACGTAAGAGGTCGGGCGTCTCTGAACCAACGGTCTATAAATATTTAAAGTAGCGATCCAAGACGGTTCAATACTCAATAAGTGACCCATTTAGCAGATCACACGGGCACGACAAGACATCTCCATTTCACAGCATCCTGCACTACAGCATTAACAGGGAACAACACAGCAACGTTGACTACAACGAGGAACGGCGTCCAATTGAACAACCTTCGACTGCTTCTTCAATTACGCACCTTCGTAGCCAATCAACGGATCCTCAACAACACATCCATCTTATGTAATCAACATGACTAAATCTATCAGTGACTAAAGCGAGCATGTTCGAACGTTCTAATTTCCTGCCTGCATTATGAGACCTCTTCCCAATGACCGCTGCCACAAAGCAACGCGGACAACGTGCTGGAACCATTGTGTGGTCAGTCTAGACAGGACTCCCAATCACCCGTCCACTTACTATTTCCCTCATACGACCATACTTCAGTACAGTTGAATTACAACAAATTTAGAAGAATATCCAAATTGCTTCTGCTAGGGAGCTGATTTCGAAAGTCCGTATAAGAAAGAAAATGACACCCTTTTCACCATCTCCAGCATCCATTTTGTAGTAAGTCTAGCGGAATGGTATTAAAAAATCCCCTCTGCTAAAAGAAGGTTTAATTTTAACAAGTAGACTTCAACTGCAGTTGTGTCGCCTTCAGAAGTATGCTTCCATTGTCGCTGTATTTCCTGGCCTAGATATCGCACGGGAAATAATCATTTGCAAATAATCTTTTATGTGGCTAACATTAAGTTCCAACCTTAACTCGAGTCTGAATCGAGTGTTCATATTAGTATGTTTATCAAATTTCTTTTGGAATATCATTTGCTATATTGTTGTAATTAAATATATCTTGCTTTCGCAGGAAATTGCCTCTCTCGGGTTCGGTAGGTTGTCTATTGATTCTGTTAGGCGTTCGTTCAGATTCGTGCTGCGGTTTCATTTGAAGGCAGGACAAATTGGGCGCCCCACAAAGACGAAAGTGCAAATCAGTTTCCTTGGGTTGACCTCAATATGAAAAAAACAGGAATTTCCTTGGAACTCATAAAACAGGAAGACGGAACTGGAAGTACCGTCAGTTCTTTTGCATATACTCAAAAGAAAAAGAAACTGTTCTCATTTATTTATTTACTTTATATCATATGAACCGTGGTCCCTTTGTCTTAACAGGACATTAACTACCTGACCCCGCCGTCATACAGCTGGAATATTGCTGAGTGCGGCGTTAAACAACAAACCAAAACCAAAACCAACTACCTGACTTGTAAGTAAAACACGAGTTGGTAATAACGAACTTGTTTTCCCTATCATTTACCATATCATTTTTAAATACAGTTATCGAAAAAAATGTTGTTTTAACATTTTAAGTGCTACGGTTGTTTGAGTGAGTGAGTGAGTTTGGTTTAACGCCGCTTTTAACAGTATTCCAGTTATATCACGGCGTGTCAGCTTAATGTTGGAAGAAAGCCCGAAGTGATGCATGTCTCAGACGTTTACCACTTCGGTGAAACCCACGAGCACGGGTATTGTGCTGACAAACCTAGAAACATAATCGGGGCGAACCGGGATTCGAGCCCACAATCATAGGTCTCTGGCGTGCCCAAGGGACGCAACTCTGCACAGTGAATCGCGGCGCCTCAGACGACTGGGCCACCCGTGCCCCCTATGGTTGTTTGAATGAATGTTGGCCAATAGTCTGGGCCACTCGGATCCAATGTTTAATCGTTGAAATGCTCAGTTTAACATCGTGGCATAACCTACTCTTAATGATTGCTTTAAAAGCTCATAACTAAAATGCCATCTCTCTTTGAAGATTTAAAGTGTGCTGGTGTGTACTGGTGTGTACTTGGGCTGAAAATTGCCCTGTATGCTTTCTGAAGATTTTCATTTTTCAAATGAGTATTCAAACAAATTCAAATTCCCATTAAGCTTATTTTGTGTTTTTTACAAATTATGGTCAGTAGAGATTTTTAGAGGAGTGTGTTTTTGTATCGTAAATATCATATTTTTGGAATTATAATAATTATTGTATTATGCGAGCCTTGTTATTCCTAATGTAAGAGAGGGCATTACACTTGGGTAATAATATCTTTATCATATAATGTCAATTCTAAAATATTCAAAGTTTAATTTCATTAAGGTCACTTTTGAAATGGCGTAGGAATATAATGACATGAATGAATTGCTCTATTTATAATATAGTGCCAAGAAATCTTCAGCCATGTCGGTTTACATAAGCGCTTAGACACCCAGAAACCTCAAAATAAACCTTTTTCGGGGACTGAATGTAAAGGTTTTTGGAGCAAGTAAGCATTGGATGGATGTCCAGAGTAGTCCCAGCTTGACGATCTCATTTAGTTATGGGATTATTTTCTCAGGTGAACAATTGACTTACCTTTGCGTGTGTTTGTGACGGGTGCCACTCGTGGGTCAGGATACGCTCATCTTTCCGAGAACACCTGGTGTTATGACTGTTTGACAGTGATTCATAAACACATGCTCATGATATAGTCGGAATCGTACTATCGTCTCTGCTTTATGCAGGGATTTCTAATTGATATGGAATAGGTTTTGTCGCTTTATTTATCGCTACGATATCACTATCCATTTAATGATAAATTAATTATCCAAAATGCATTAAAACGACATTTCGATTCGCTACACTGGCTTGGCAATTGTAATGTGTATACGGGTTGAGTGAGTGAGTGAACACTACTATAGTATTCCAGTATAATCACGGCGTAATGTGGAAGGAAAGCCCGAAATGATGCAGGTCTCAGACATTTACCACTTTGGTGAAACCCATGAGCACGGGTATAGGGCGGACAAATCGAAAAACATAATCGGGGTGAACCGGGACTCAAATCCACGATCATAGGATTCTGGCCTGCCCAAGGAACAAAACTCTGCACAGAGAATTGCGGCGCTTTAGATTGAATCACCAATGCCTCTGTATACGTAAACAGTTAGTTATGATCAGCCATACAGCCCACATCACGTCACGTTGAAGCTGACTCTTAGACATGGGAGGTGCGGAGGGTAGCACAGTGGATAGAGTGAGTTAGTGAGTCGGGTTTGGCTTACCGCTGATTTGAACAGTAGTTCAGTCAGCTCTTTGCAGGAGAAAAGCCTGGGGTGATGCAGATCTAAGATGTTTACCATTTGGTGAAACCCACGATTACAGTGAAGTTCTGACAAACCTAGACCTTTTGTCTGTCACGGCTGTGGAGTATTCTGCTTATTTTATGTATCCAGCATCAACTCCATACGTTACAGGTGATAATTAACAGTGGCATCACCAACTACATCCCAGCCATCTCCGATTGTCTCCATCTCCGGAGCCACCAAAAACATTATCTAGCTTATAATAAATTCAAATCGCTTTCGTATTTTAGTTTAGCATCTACCTAAAAAAAACTTCAATAGAACTTTGATCATTCTAATCATTGTGGAAAACACTTTTGAGCCAAAGAAGCATTGTTGATTCTCTTGTGAGATCATCCACACATTACACAATGATAGTCCTATATTTGTTTGACAATGTTGATCCAAGGATCGTTCACAGGTCATCTCACTACGTGGGTGTAGATGGAGATGCTCTGCTTTCCATTCTCGAAATACAAAGCTAATAATTAATACGTCTTGCAATCCAATCGCTGCTAGGTACGCCAACATATTCCTGGAAAGTCTGATTGTTCGTATACTGTTTCAAACCAAGCTTTCATTCTCTGTCCAGGCTTTGCAAGCACAGCTAGTTTGCAAGCCCACAAGAATTATCTCCCTAAATAATCCCCACCTAATGAGGCCCAATATTGACAGACACTAAAACACCACCTCAAATCCAAGGTTATCATTAACAGAGCTTCAGAGCTTCTCTGGCTCGTGTTCTGTTGATGATGGTTCGCAACATTCCAATATTTGTACTATTCCATCAGCCATCGGTCATCACTGTAACATTCTCCACCAGCCTATTTTTTCAGCTAACGATTAAAGGGATTTATTGATACAAAGTCTAAGTTTTGTCTGATGATAAGGATTATGGAGGTCAATGACTCCTTTGGAGCTAACAACCATGTGGGTCATGTGTTAATGATTTGTTTGTTAACGTGACATATGATCAATAATAATCAAATAAGTCAGGAACAATAATTGGCTATTGGAAAAATGGCCGATTAATAAGCACTTGCTAAATTTACAAAGGATTATTGGAACGTTTGAAGTGCTATGTGATTTGATATTGTTTACCTGGGAGTATTGGCATCACACAATTGCTCTCACCACATTCAATCGCATTGATTTTCTCCCTCTGTTTTTGCTCACGTTATCCCCTATGCTGTTCGATAAGGCTTATTGAGACCGTTGGTTCGATAGCAACACATTTCAGCGGCAGGACAAATTTGTAACTGTATTCTGTTCGATTGTTCAGTTGTATATCAATGTAGATCCGTTAGCCAAACTCTCATGGCTGGTTAATATAGTCAAAGGGAACACTGTACTTACTGCCATGATATAAATAGTCTGAAAAGAACTGTCTCCTCGGGGTCCGTTCTGCTAATTTTGCGAGCTTCTGCAATCGACAAACGTGCAGTGTACATTTGTAATAACACATATTCATGGTTAAAGATAATTTTGAGCAGATATAGACCTAAACTTAGCTTAAGACCATAGTGGAGGGAGCATCGACTGCCATGTAATTGCGCGACAGCTGTAAACGCAATGAGATACGTTAATGTTTGCTGACAAGAAGTACCTGGCTCTGTGTGGACGGTTATAGTAACACACTTACTACCATCAGCTCAAAGTACATACAGCAGTTCCTAATATAGGTGGGTGTCTTAAAAGAAGCATCACCCCCTGATCCCCATCCACACGTACGTGTCTTGGTAAGGATTCACTTTTTGTCACAAAAGAGTTCTTAAAGCCAAAGAATTGACAAGGAGCATTGACCAGGATCAGTATTATCACACACATTGCTAACTACCTCCCAGACTACTGTTATAGGTTGGATAGCAGGTTGTAAGAGGGATAGTTTAACATAGTGACAGGTCTGTCTGTTGTAATAGCTACATGTGCTGTGATGACTGTTGTAACTGATACCAAGTAATTCCCCGGTGCCTGAGACATGCCTGGATCAATGGGTTCCTGGTTAATACAAAGCGGGCATAACTGCCTGCCGGCGGGCAGGGTTACCGATGTATTACAGGTGGTGGAAAGAAGGATCTATGGAGACTGGTGTACTCGGACTGACTGATGCCAGTTTAACCACTGGAGCAGTGTCAACGTTTTCCTTGCAGAGCAAAAAATACAGTGTGTGGTATTTTTATTGTACATTGTGTTTTATTATGTTTCTTGTTGGGTTACAGTGCATGAGTTTTCTTGTAGAGTACTACTGCATGGTGTTTTCTTGTACAATGGGTTAGCCGTGATTTTGTATCTAGGTTTGTCAGAATCGTACCGTGTTCGTCGGTTTCGCCACAGACGTAAACGTCTGACACCTGCATCACTTTGGGCTTTCCTCCAACATCATGCTGACACGTCGTGATATAACTGGAATTCTGATAAAAACGGCGTTAAACCCAACTCTTTAACTCCTGAGTGTTTTGTTGTACAGAGATTTATGCTTCTCTACAATGCATGATGCTTTCTGTACAGTACGTGATGTAAAGTGTGTGAGATTTTCTTGTACAGTGCGTGATGTTTTCTTGTTCAGTGCGTAATGTTTTCTTGTTCAGTGCGTGATGTTTTTTGCACAATGCATGATGTTTTCTGTACAGTCCGTGATGTTTTCTTGTACAGTCCGTGATGTTATCTGTACAATGCATGATGTTTACTTAACAGTGCGTGATGTTTTCTTGTACGGCGCTTGATGTTTTCTGTACAGTGCGTGATGTTGCCTTGTACAGTGCTTGATGTTTTCTGTACAGTGCGTGATGTTGCCTTGTACAGTGCTTGATGTTTTCTTGTACGGTGCTTGGTGTTTTCTTTACAGTGCGTGTGGTTGCCTTGTACAGTGCTTGATGTTTTCTTGTACAGGGCGTGAGGTTTTCTTATACAGTACGTGATGTTTTCTTACGCTGATTTATGGGTTTTTTACGTTTGTTTGTTTGTTTCTCGTGGAATTCCAGTGCACACTGTTTTCTTGTAGTGTATGATATTTGCTTTACAATGCCAGATGCTTTTTGTATTATATGTTGTTAGCTTATGCAATGCGAGATGTTTTCTTGTAGTATATGGTGATTGCTTGTACAATGCGAGATGTTATCTTGTAGTATATGATGACTGCTTTACAATGCGAGATGTTTTCTTGTATTATGGTGATTGCTTACAATGCGAGATGTTTTCTTGTAGTATATTGTGATTGCTTACAATGCGAGATGTTTTCTTGTAGTGTATGGTGATTGCTTACAATGCGAGATGTTTTCTTGTGGTACATGATTATTGCATGTACGTTGTGCGATGTTTCCATGTAAACTGCATGTATTTCATACTTTCATGTCCCTAACTTTTAACATTAACCCTGACCTTCTTGTTTGATATCAGTATGCATAAAGGATGAGTTTAAGTCAGATGTGTGATTAATATGCACCCAACATGTACATTCATTTAAATCGCAATATACCAATCACTCATGTCACGATATCAGGGTTCCTGTTTTCAAGAACAGCTACATTTATGATTTATCGAAGTCAATATTTAAGTTACCATACATATATCAATTCAACATAATTGCCGGTAAACATGCCAGAGAAATAATTCACGGATATGCTTTTGAAATTTCAATTTGATTTTTCACAAGTAGTCATACCACAAACCTCTCTACAACCACGTGTATGCAAGCTGTGGAATAAGTAGAATAGATTAAATAGTCAAACACGTGTTTCTTAGAATAGAGTCCTGAGTGAGCAGCAACGCCTCTCCATGATCACTTGAATTAAAAAATTCACGGACTGTAAATATATAATTTATAAATACATAATTAAATAGTCAAATTGGGTTGCGAAAATAAACAGAATTATCATTTGCCCACAATCAAACGAAGCTACTCTGCAAATACCTGTTTTTAACAATGACTGCATTTAGGACACCGACAGAATGTATCAATTAATGATGTATTACATGGAATAAACCGGGACTTTCTCTCTCAGCCTATCAGCTGGTCAATATAGTGTTACCGCGTTTCTTCAGACAATGTTGCTGTCGAATTGGTGGTTAGCATAATCTCTTTCGTGAACTGAAGAATATGTTTTCTTCAGATGTTTATTCATACGTTATGATGGATTCTTGTAAAGCATGCGATCGCTTTTCGTACGGCATGTGGTGTTTTCATGCGCGGTTGATGAGGCTTTCGTATACAGTTTATAGAGTTTTTATGTGCGGTATTTGATGTTTTCATATGCGCAGCAATGTTTTCGGATATTGTGTGTGGTGATTCCTGATATGTTTGTGCATGAGTTATACCTAATAACATGGAGTGAGTGAGTGAGTGAGTGAGTGAGTGAGTGAGTGAGTGAGTGAGTGAGTGAGTGAGTGAGTGAGTTGGGTTTAACGTGTTTCAGTCACGGCGTGTGAGGTTGATATGGGAACAAAACCAGAAGTGACGCAGGTCGCGTTTTCCACTTTGATGACATAGCGGGTACAGCGTGGAGCGATATCGTTACTCCAGCTCTCAGTCACAGGATAACCTGATCCAGATTCGATTTCTTACAGGCTGGATTATTGCTGGGTGCATTTCGATCCATCTTCACAAAGAATGAATGATGTTTGGTGTCCGTTGCCGTGGTATTGGAAGAACAATGCCGCGTAACTAACTCACTCAGTAATGCCAAAATGTCGCTGTCCGTGTATGCAAATGTTTCGTCGGTTTGCAGTCCAACATTACACCGTTTGTGAAAAATATATAATACTGTTTTAGTTTTCAGAGTACAGCATGTGTTTCTTGGCAAATAGTCCTAGGTGAATATCTACGACTTCATGTGACCACCTTATATGAAATAATAATGAAAATTCGGTTGGTATTATTTGTCAAAATGGAAGAATTATCGATTTCATACAGTCACGTTTAGTTTGTTTGTTCGCCAAATAAATACATAGTGATGAAGGCAGGTGTTCATGAAAACGTACAAACATGTTCTTCTCTACCCGTCAGTCTCACAAGTTCCATTAAGTAAGTGCCACGGATAAATGAAGTGTGAAAGAGTAAAGACGATAGCTTGAGATAGCATCGCACATTATGTAGACTATCTCCTCTCCCCGCGACGTAGACAGACAGGCAGACAGACAGACACATTTTTATTACAGTTCCACCCCAATTCATTACAACACCTTTACATTATAAAATACATGTACGGGCCACTCCGTACAGAGTTGAGAGAGATTCTTCTAAACCTGTATTCACATATTTAGCATATTTTAAAAAAACAGAAGCTGACTAGCAACTGTCTAAAACACGTTTCCCTTTTTGTAAAATGTCATAGCATGTTTTGGTGGTAAGAGCATACTAAATATCTGACAAAAAAGGCTATTTTCTGTACATCACGCAGTGTGATAAAATTTGAGTTTAAATCACGGCACTTGTTTAAGAGACTACGTCGCTTATCACTATACACGGACAACGTAAAATGACACCGTGGCGGCATTCATCTTCAACTATGTCAAGACACTGAAAACACTTTTTGTCTTCTCAAGGCATGTTAATATACCGTCTTACTTCAATTTGTATAGGAGCGGTGCCACATCTAAATTTAGCCAAAGCTCCTTTATTGTCTTGGAGTATAGGACGGATGACATACTCACCAACCGTATAGTCCTGCTTAAAACAACGGTATACTCTAAGTGAAGCAATGTATGTATTGATCTCGTAGTGGTACAAGGAGACCAAGAGACTCAAGTTGGTACATACGGACCAACAAGGCCACATTGGCCCCAGGAGCTCGCAATGGTAAAAGTTATTTCCTCTTAATGTCTACAATAAAATTGACTTAAGCAGGCCTTTGATGGTGAATCCATGATTGAAAAGCTTAGTTGTAAGAAAAGATGGTACACTGCTTGACATGAAAGGGAAATGCAAGATTGGAAAATCGAAACCCTCCCCCTTAGTACGAAGGTTGCCGTCATGTTGAATTTCTAAGCACAAATTCAGTTGAATAAAACCGACACAACCCTTTCTATAATCATACGGAATCTCCGACCACATCAAGAGAATGTGTCTTTGAATCACTATCAAATAGTGATGACACCAGGTGTACGCGTAAACGTTAGCGCATCCTGTGTAGTGAGTGAGTGAGTTTGGTTTAACGCCGCTTTTAACAGTATTCCAGTTATATCATGGTGTGTCAGCTTAATGTGAGGGAAAAGCCCGAAGTGATGCAGGGCTCAGACGTTTACCACTTCGGTGAAACCCACGAGCACGGGTATGGTGCTGACTAACCTAGAAATATAATCGGGGCGAATCGGGATTCGAACCCACAATCATAGGTTTCTGGCGTGCCCAAGGGACGCAACTCTGCACAGCGAATCGCGGCGCTTTAGACGACTGGACCACCCGTGCCCCCTGCATCCTGTGTAAGACACTGAATATAGTTTCTCAGTAGTTTCTTTGATTTCCAGCTATTCAGTTGTCTTTACATAGTTACATTAATAAGGTCACCTATTTGTCAGAAACGGGCTGAACGTATTGGCAATGTGCCCTGTATTAATGAAACTAATATTGTCAAAACTCCTATTCGTATGCACATAGAAACATATCAGCTTGGAAAGGGGAACAGTTGGCACCCATGGCGATACATACTATTTGTGTTAATGTTCTATTCCCCAATTTTGGCAAAGATACCTCAATAAGGAATCAAGCAACTCGCGATATGGGTACCTGCATATTTTTTAAATTTTTAATAGAGTTTCATTCAGTCATAACAAATTGAAATTCATTATATAACTGCAATACAATTATATTGTCTAATTCCTTTCTTAGAAACAAAAGCAGTATGGATCAGAGAATGTAATTTTTCTTTCAATTTGTCTTGAGCGATAGTTGTGAAAAGTGTGACAAAATCAAACAATTGTATTTTTGTATTTTAATGGTCTGCGATTGTGTAACTTCAAGTAAATATTTGCCTGTACTCTCTGTGCGGAAGCAGTGTGCTTTTCACATCTTCAATACCTGAGGATCGACATTGCTGACAAAATGCTGATGTTGCGCAATATTTATACTTAACGCATATTCTATAAACTCCACAAAGGGAGAGTCGTGTAGCAAATTGGATGTGTCAGTGTTTTGTCACACGCCTAAACAACTCTACTCACAGTAGTTAAGAATGGCCTTGAGGTTAAGTGTCCAACGTTCTTCGAACCAAGTAGCATTCACTACATGTGAGTATTACTATTAATCCACCTCTCAGGAACTGCTTGAAGTTCTAACCTCGCAGTTCAGACCATAATTACAAAACGTTTGACTTTTAAAATCTTATGCACAACGTTTTCAAATAAAAATATCCACGGAGTCTAAAGTAGCTCCAGTGGATCGTGAACATTCATCAATTTGCTAGCGTTAAGTGACGGATACAGAGAGTGGGTGGGGATGAGTGTTTGTGGGGGTGGACTTTGCAGGCTGACAGTGACCTTCCGGGGATCTGTCTGGTCGTGACAGACACTTATGTTACATGGAGCAATGATCATTCAGTTTACTGTAATCACATACCAAAGACGTCTTTGAAATTTACATCATGTCAAATTACTTCAGATAAAACTATTTACTTGATGAAGGTCTTAGACTAAATGAGAAATACAGGAAGAACCAACTGTCATTGACCTCGACCTTAAAGGGGAAATAGACTCAGGCAAAATTAAAACGCATGCAAACACCACCTTGTTTTACTGCTAACTCAGGGATGTATGTGCATACGAAGCTAACACGATAACGAAGTAATAATGTTAAACACATGACAACGTCAAGACCTAAACTTGAAACGGTCACCACAGCGTAGAGCGTTGTCCTTCTTTCACTAACTGATGTTACCCGTGGGGCAGGACATGCTCACGAACACCTGGTACCACCATTGTAACATGATGTAGGTTGTGTTTCGTTATCATTTCCTTAGTCTCATGGGACAGTGATGCGAGTCTAAATACCCCCAACCCATGTAGGGGATTACTGCGTATTCTCAAAGCGGATGACATTATTACCCTTCTGATCAGATCAACGCCCATTGCACTTTGCATTCTAAGCTCTGAGGATGTATGCATCCCAAACTGCCTGTTAGGTGCTAAAAGGTTTTGCATTCAAATTACCATCTCATATGACCAGATACTCATTAGCCTGGGTGAACAGGTTCAAACATGAACTTGCATTAGAAAACCGATGTGTTTATTTCAGCAACCTGTGATTAAACTGAACGTAAATGTGTAACGTTGCGTAACTGAACCTGGCTCTCTACCTTTGCGCTGTGCACACCTGCCACCACTATGCTTGCGGGTAAGAAAGGAACGCAGAACCAGAACTGGTCCCTTGTGCCTCATGTTTGTCGTAATAGCCCTTTGAAGTGAACATTGGGTTGGCATCTTTTCTGATGTGACTGATTCTGTATCCAGTGAGGATTGGGTGGACATCTTTTCTGATGTGACTGATGTGACTGATTGTGTGTCCAGTAAGGATTGGCTGGGCATCTTTTCTGATGTGACTGATTGTGTGTCCAGTGAGGATTGGCTGGGCATCTTTTCTGATGTGGCTGATTGTGTATCCAGTGAGGATTGGGTGGGCATCTTTTCTGATGTGGCTGATTGTGTGTCCAGTGAGAGTTTTGCGGGCACATTTCACCAAGTGGTTAAAGCGTTCGCTTATTACATGGAAGGCCAGGGTTCGATTCCCCACTTGCGTACAATCATTTAAGCCAGTTTCTGGTGTCCCACACCATGAACAGCGGCGTGAAAACCATACTCACTCACTCACTCACTCATAACAGGTCGCTGTAATAAAACTGGAATAATGTTGCCTTCCGCGTCAACAACATTGACTCCCTCAGTGTGCCGTATGTGAATGTACTGTGTCAGGCTGAACAAAGCGCTGTGCAGCTGTGGTATGCCATGCTTTGCCTCCCCCGCTAAATCTTCTTACCTACTGTATCACTTATGTTTCACTGTCAGTTCTTCATCGTCCGTCGCGATGCGTTTCAAGGAAGGTGTCGGGAGCTCTTTCAATGCATTAATATATTACGTAACTTGAGTAGAGATAGCACATGCACTGTGATGAGTTGCTTGCAAAACAACTACCGCTGACAGTAACGAATTTTTCCATGTTGTTGGAAAAAGTGGCGGAAAGTGTTGCAAGGCAATATCGGATGAAAACATAAAATGTAAAAAAAAATCCATCGAATTAATTTCCGTCCTGATTCGTGCCACCTTTCGCACGCCTACACTGTGGGACGCTTCATTATACAACGACGCCATACCACTACGGTACGACATAACGCTTCATTAACACGACACGGCACCTCACGACACGGCACGGTACTGGCAAGACACTGGATGTATATCAGTACCCGTCATGTTTCAATCAATCAAGGGAACTCGATATTTCGAGAATAATGCACTCGGCTTCCCTTCGCCGCCTTTTCTATTTTCTTGCAGTACAGGTGGCCCAGTCGCCACCCCTTCATCTGTCAGGATCTGCTTGTAGTTAGTCTGTCAGCAACCATGCCCGTGCCCGTGGGGACACGTCTATGACGTCACCCAACAATGGCCACAATGGTACAATGTTTGATTATGTTTCTTATTGTGAGCTACGATCCAGGTCATCGGGGTACGATGACTTGCATCAACCAAGTCACCAAGCCCAACCACCCGATCCATTAAGTCGACCCTTACGACTAGCACAGAGGTACCCCTGGGGTACCGAAAACCCACACTCTCGTATATAATGGTTTAGTTGCCCAACTCGGCTATCGTCCCGTCACCGTACCTACATCACAAAGATCACAAATCAGGTGAAGTTAAGCAACGTCGGTCGCGGAGAGTCTTTGGATGAGTGACCTCGTTTCGGCAACGTGGCTCCTGAGAGTTTCAAGGGCTTCGGTCCTGCCCCACACTGAAGCACATGTAACACATCTTGCATCTCCTCGGGCAATCGACTTTGTTCGAAATGTGCCTCTGTTCATCCAGCAGGGAATAGGTACCTGGTAGGATGAGATGACAATGTGGATGTTAACCTTCTAGCCCCTAACAGGGTTGTATACTTCAACGGGAGCTGAGAATGATTCACGAGTACACAGTGATCCAGTGACCGTGGTAGTAATAGCGTTTTGAGCATGTCCCTGAGTGGTGTGGATATATGCGCAATATAAATAGCCTATTATTACTTTTATTTACAGATTAAAATTAAAAATGCAGCAAAGAGCGTTTGGGTGATCCTGGCAGTCAGGCTGGTTAGGCTCATCATCAGGGCCCTTGCCCCCTCTACGCGCAGCCTAGACAGCGAATGGAACTTCTCCCAGGAAGCGCTTCCTATCCCTATACATTGTTTTAAAGATCCCAACGTGTTTAGATATGAACACGATTCTAAACATGTTTATGCCTCTAGGCGCATTCAAATTATGGTCCAATGAACGTGTTTCGGTTTGTGTTTAGATTTCTACAAATCAGGTCTATCCCCAAGCGTGTACAATCTGTGGAATTCTTGATGTTCCAAACCGTGAAAATAATGTTCACAGGACCATTCCCGGCGTACAAAGACACTCACTCAGCGTTCGTCATTTGTGTGTTTGATCATCCAGTCATTCCTCAACTCGATGCCTCACGTATGTCTGATGTTTCATCTTCCACCGTCATCTTTTACCTCAGATCGTGGCAGTTGACACTTCCTGAGGTTTGGGGTTAGACAATAAGCTGGCAATACTCCTCAGGGCGAGTGTCGCAAACAGCAAAGGTCAGCCTATATCTCCCCAAGTGCTCATCCCAGTCTCAGTGGACACGGTAATTTATGGTTTTTCAGTGTCTGAAATAGACACCTTAGGTAACAGAAGCAATATGCCACATACAGACTCGTTGATTGATATGTACACTGTGACTTCGTACGTACATGTATAGGTTAAACATGCAAACACATCTTTTGGCAAATGATCATTTTTGTTGAGGATGGAGGGAGGGAAGATTTATAACCGTTTTGAACAGTATTTCAGTTATATCACGACGGATCAACTTCATGTGGGAGGACAAACCTGATACAGGTCGTTTACACACGAGCACGGATATGGTGCTGCCTATCAAATTGTTTATTCATTGCTAACTGAAAGGCCATAGGCCCATAGTTCAACGTATTTACAAGGCATGGGTGTTTCTTCTAACTAACAATGCGTGATGTATGTACAATGCAACAGTTTGTAATAAAGTAATAATTGAGGTTGACACGAGTATGCAAAACAAATTGATATTTGGATAAGATGTAAACTTCTTTGGAATATACTTGTTTCTTAATTGAAGATAGAGTTTACACAAAAGCATAAAATGATACTCATTTTCTACAACATTTAGGTTACAAGATGTACAGATATTGTTAGACCTTTTTAGATATACCTTTGTAGATCTTTAAATCACAATAACCTGCTCTGAACTGCGCTGAATAGATATTAGATATTCTTCCAGTATAAATTGTTGTTTGAAGAGAGAATAGGTATATGTACATTTGCTATTTCTTAGTTTTTTCTATCCACATTTGCTGAAAACAATCTTTAGCTCTTTGGAGTAATAATGACATTAATATCTTGACATTTCCAACACCCTATCTGATCCATCCATGCGTATCCAAGGCCTAAAGTGAAAAGGGTGATTTTGATATTTGTTGCCCAATTATTTTTATTGCGTGAGTGACTGGCACTTTGGTCAAGATATAACAGCGGGTTATAGGCTTTTACTGGGTATCGCGTGGATGGAAGAGTCGTTAGTTTTAACCAATAACCTGTACAGCGCTTAAGCGAAAATTTATACAATGGATATCTGCCACATTACCCACGTACAATACCATTTGGGGTGGAGGATCCAACCCAAATTACACGTTTATATGCATAAAGATGAACTTTTGCTATACACTCATATTTTCTATAACCCCATATTTTTTATCCATAAAGTAAAATTGGCATTATCTTTATATTAAAAAATTGAAAATATAAATTACAGGGCAGATTATCATATTTTAACAAACTTTGTAGAATTGACATCAACACTTCCTTAGCTTTAATAGATGTAGAGTCTAGATATTTATTCCAACTCAAAGTCCTAGTAAACAATATTCCAAGGTAAGTATAAGATGAAACTACCTTTATATGTGCATCTTTGTATATCCATTTCTCTAATTTTGATAATTTCCCACCGCTTTTAAAAACAAGAACTTTAGTTTTATTTAGATGGACGGCCAGTGACCACTTGTCACAATAATTTTCCAAAATATTGATTTGACGTTGTAGACCAATTACCGAATCAGAAAAAAAGGGACAACATCGTCAGCAAAAAGTAAAAGGAATATTTCTATTAGATATAACTGGATGCCATTTTTAGATTTTGAGTTAATTTCAAGAACATTGATTAAGAAAGAGAACAAGAATGGGCTTAATACACATAGTGCTGCCTATCCAAATATTAGTCCACGGTCATCCTGGCACGACTAGGGGACGCGACTTTGTACAGTACTTTTCGGCACTAAGTCGTTCCCTGTATAAAAAAGTGAGTTGAGAGTTTACTCCTCTTAACAACCTTTTAGCGACGGGCTTCCTAACAAAAATACACTCACGCAATATATATTGTCACTAATGGCTGAGGTATTCTTAATTCCTCATAACTTGTATTTCTTATTCAGGGTGATACGATTCCTTGTCTTATTTCTGATTCCAACTCAGGAGTGGCTTTTTTGTTGCACCCACGTGGCAATGCAGTTTATATTGCAATGTATATTGTGGTTAAATAATGACAGTGAAAATATGTTATTACCCGTCTGGATAGATCTAAAAGCTTTTTTTTCTTTTAAAACGTGACAAAACACATTGTTGAAGGTAGGAGGTTATACTCATTACTTAAAAAGTGATCTGGGTCAGTTAAAATTCTATGCGATAAGTTTAGAAAACGTATTTCATATTAAATGGTAAAATCCTGACGATTTTACTTGGTAATAAAACAATTTTATTGAGACGTGATTTATTATATAGTGACAGAGTGCCATACCTATCAATAGGGAAAGAGTTAAAACACTTTTGACAAAACAATAACCTTCATCCTTCCTGACCAATTTCATGTAATAAACGACGATAAACAGGAAGAAACATGTCCTTCGTCGGATTTCCTTAACTGACTCGACCATGCAACGTGTTAGGGCTCGACTTCGAAATTGAAACAATAAGTTAACCCGGAAATCTATACATGTACGCAAAAAAATTCGGTGTGAAACCAACAAATAACAAATAGTATAAAATTAACAATTCTATTATAAAATTTACAATTTTTTACAAATCAATACAAATTACTGCAAAGTAATTACAATGACAGTAAACAATAGAGTGTCAATACATTATTCAAGCTTCTTAAATAGGCCTAGGTTATATATCCAGTGTGAAAACGTGATCTTCACAAAACCACTGATGTAATGTCTTGATGTAATGTGAAATGAAAGAGACACGCACTTGGCCCCTTATATAGTTAAAATGCCTTCTAGAAGGTTCTATACTGTGCTGGATTCGTCTAGCTTTCCAAAAGGATTCCAGATTACATTTGACTCCAGAAACATTTAAATATAGTAACTTCCACACCACTGCTTACTTTAGACAGTACTACATTCCTGACAATTAACCATTGTCAAAACACATTGCTGTGAACTTCTACCGAATCTAAGCTGAAACAATGTAATACAATTACAACATTATAACAATAAATTACACAGCCATATAACAATCGACGCAACCAAGATGTCTTTTCATCACATTACATTGAAACGGTCCAACATTTGTCTTCAGAACGAAACACAATCTAACTGGAACTGTAATTAATAGAACAACGCTTGTTAAAAATGTAGCATTTTCAATTACTTCGCAAAACATCATTTTTAGATTAGGCGTTTACCATTTGGGATATGAATCAATCAACTTCCCATTGAGATTGGTCTGCGAATAGCTCCGTGTAGGATAGCCACTTGCCTCCGTACAGCAATATAGTCGATTAGGTCGTTATTTATTCAAACGAAAGACTCTGTCAAGGGATGCAAATATGCATCAATAACCTCATCGCAACTAAGGCTAACTGATTAAAAGTACAGCTGTATGTGTTCAAACGGCCTTGTTTATTATCTCAGAGCTGACATATACTGTCGGGCAAAGAAAATATTCACACGATATACGGCTTTTCCATTGGACGAGAGGTCGGTCACATGACCGCGAAATTTACGTACATAGGTGTATGAACGACATGATTTGACGTTCATTCGTTTTACACGAGGCCGTGTTCTTGAAATGACGTATATACTGATGGACTAATTCCATATTCCAGTGGGAACCCCTGGGAATTCCCTGGCACGACTACATACAGGAGCGTTCTTTCCGATCATTTAGACCCTTTAATTTTGAACTCAGGGTTTTAGTATGTGTTGAGAGTTTGACTGCCTCGCCGCGATGTTTATAAAGGGAGGGCCAAAGATTGTATGAACGTGGTCGCAAGCTCCGACGTTCAAACAGTTTGGCCCTCACTCTGTAAAGGTTCATACTGAAATGAACTCAGACAATGTGAATCTGAATTCTTTAGTAATTTTGCAGAGTTTAAACACAAGAAATTGTATTTGACCAAAAGATTATGAACGTTATGAAAACGTTTCTGGGCTGAAAACAGTCACCCAAAACACTGTAAACTTAAGGTCCAAAACACAACTATGATAGCAGTGAATACATCACCATCGAATAACCATTCCTTGTTTCTTTCATGTTAGTTACCACCAAACATGGGTGTGTGTATTCTTCCTTTTGCCCGACAGTTTATTTGTATATCGAATGCTTGGATTCTATTTTAACTTGTAAAAAAATCCTGCGGATTTTCGAGTAAAAACGTTGGGTCATTTGAATTGCTCTGTTGATGCCGATGGTGTTGTTAATGCAGATGGTGTTTTATCAAATTACCGTATACTTGAATATTGCTGGCTGCGAAGCTAAACAATAAACAGCCGTGCTTACATGGTACTATGTGTGAAAACTAATCATTTCTTAAAATCATAAACATGATCTGTGTATATCACGTACACGTGTTTCCATGGAAGAAAAGGACCAAAATGTGCCATGCTTGTCGTAAAAGCCGATTGACGATAACCTTGTGGTCAGACTCGGTGGCTTGGCTGAGTGTGTGTGATTGAACCCCGCTTGTCCAGGTCATTGCTCGAACTGTCGGTTACTCGTGTTCCTGTACTATTCCTGCCTGCAATATATAATAATATTCATTCCCTCAAAGATGGACAAACATTTGGGTTTTTTCTTCTGTACTGCTGTCCTGCATCTATCGGTTCATAAGTCGTCTATAATTGCTTCGGTGAAAACATAGCCTTTTCATTGCTTAATGTAGCGTCGAACAACATTTACACCGACCAATGATTACTTCTGCGTTAGCCAACATTCACTCCAATCAATGATTACTTCAGCGTTAAACAACATTCACTCAATTCAATGATTACTGCAACGTTAAACAATACTCCCTACATTCAATGATTACTTCGGCGTTAAATAACATTCACTCAAATCAATGATTCCTGCAGTGTTATAAAACAATCACTCCATTCAATGATTTCTGCAGTGTTAAAAAACATTCACTCCAATCAATGATTACTGCAGCGTTAAAAAACATTCACTCCAATCACTGATTTCTGCAGCGTTAAACATCATTCCGTCTAATCATTGATTACAGCAACGTCAAACAACATTCACTCAAATCAATGATTACTGCAGCGTTAAAAAACAGTCACTCCAATCACTGATTTCTGCAGTGTTAAAAAAACATTCACTCCAATCAATGATTACTGCAGCGTTAAAAAACATTCACTCCAATCACTGATTTCTGCAGCGTTAAACAACATTTAGTCTAATCATTCATTACAGCAATGTTAAACAACATTCACTCTCATCAATGATTACTGCAACGACCGCTTACGTGGTCTAGTGGTAGAGCGTCCCCCCGGAGAACAAAAGGTTCGGGGTTCGATCCCCGGCCGCATCCTACCAAAAGACGTTAAAAGATGGCACTTGTTGTTACCCCGTCTGGCGCTCGGCATTAAGGGGCTAAAATATGGACTGGTCGGCTGGGAATCAGTATACTGTATCAGTCCGAACTAGTACAAGCTGACACACACACACACACACACACACACACACACACACACGCACGCACGTGCAAGCACGTCGCTATATAAGTGCAATAATCTTGGACGCGACGTTAAACCCAATAGCACCTCATCTCACGGTTACTGCAACAACATTCACTCTCATCAATGATTACTGCAACGTTAAATAGTATTCACTCTAATCAATGATAACTGCAACGTAAAACAACATTTACTCTAATCAATGATACTGCAGTGTTAAAAACGTGCACTCAAATCAATTATTACTGCAGTGTTAAATACGTTCACTCAAATCAATGATTACTGCAACGTTAAATAGTATTCACTCTAATCAATGATAACTGCAACGTAAAACAACATTTACTCTAATCAATGATACTGCAGTGTTAAAAACGTTCACTCAAATCAATTATTACTGCAGTGTTAAAAACGTTCACTCAAATCAATGATTACCGCACTGACATATATGAGAGTGAGTGAGTGAGTGAGTGAGTGAGTGGGTGAGCGAGTGAGTGAGTGAGTATGGTTTCACGCCGCTTTTAGCAATATTCCAGCAATATCACGGCGGAGGACACCAGAAATGGGCTTCACACATTGTACCTATGTCGGGAATCGAACCCGGGTCTTCGGCGTGACGAGCGAACGCTTTAACCACTAGGCTACCCGACCACCCCCATATGAACATATAGAGTTAGGCAACCACTGCCGCTTTATTTGTTCAGATAAGATAGAACGAGAGAAGATAAGATAAGATTTGTCCTCGACAAAAAGAAGCTATTTAACGATGTAACCAATCTGTTTCACAAAAGATTAAAATGTACAGGATCAATATTACACCACTTAGCATGAGTGTTATGGAATAAACTGTCTGCAGAATAAAGAGGCTTCATTTGACAGGGTTGACTGTTGTACATTAACTGGAGGTTACATCAAATCACATCGTCACCAGAGGCCACTCGACGTGAAGCACACTGTACACAGCAGTGTAGTTTTGCCTTACTATCCTACGGCGCGGTCAAGTCGTCTCGGATTAGCCTTAAATACATCAATATGTCAATAGACACGTGTTGGAAATCTAATTCATGTGATGACCCGTCGTTTAGGCTCAAACCTGATACAATTAGCTCCCGACCATCCCGTCTCGATGTAAACCATGTTTGTGACAACATGCACAGGTGAAACCCGCTCCTGCACAGCGAATTGCGGCCCCTGTGCCCCCGATTTCATAACCTGAAGCAGAAACTTTTTTCAGCCACGCAATGTTTAGGACACTCGTGCCTAAATTCCGGTAATTAGACACTCTTGTCGTAAACAGTGTGACATGAACACTCGTATAATATCCTCTATTTATTATTTATTTTCTTGTGGAATCCTGCATTTATGCGACAAAATAAAATAAATATTTCACTCCACTGATCGGTATAAATGGTTTACTTCCAGTATGCTGTGGTTTGACTGGGATATTGGTCATGGACGGACGCTGAGAGCGGGACTATAACTGATAATATATCTAAGCTTACCTTGTTTCTACCTTCAATGGTGACGGGTCAGTATAGGTCGCGATACCTCACGGGTGTCGTAAAGTCGGTTAAAATGGAAACAGGCAAGGCTCTATAACGTGAATATGTATTATTGTACCCCGAAACGCGAATCATCATTGTTCTTGCTTTCAATCACTGGTATCTTTGTACCAGATTCAATCCACAGACTGCCGTGATGCAACTGAGAAACCTATCTAATTGCGGCGTTTAACAACATGCATTCACCATGCTACAACACCATGCTGGTTCTGTCTTTTCTTTGCTATCAGATTATCAAAATACATTTCCTCCACCGTAGATTTTCTTGATAAAGCGATAACGCACACGGTTGACTGCACTTATTAACCAACGGAAATGTTCAGTGTTCCGAATAATATCCCCATACTCGATTATTTCCTTGATACTGGATCTGCGCGATACAATCAAACCGCTCACCTCCCCGTTTCTATGGTAACACAGTTTGCGTTGTAAATTGAGAAATCAAACCCATTGCACTGGCAGAGTCGTCCCCAAACAGCCCCACTTGTGTTTGTAATATTATTGTCATTTCTATGCATCGATGCAAATCACTCCGTGGTGAATTCGTTAGTCTTTCCCATCTCATAAAAGATATATATCGTTTTTTTATGAAATTGAATTATTCCAAAGTAAAGTGTCATGGGAAGGGTAGAAAACCAGGGTACTAATGGAACTTAATTGCATTACGAATGTTTGGGGACGGCCAGGGAAAAAAGATTAAAAACATAAAAATATGTT
The DNA here is from genome assembly GCF_022045235.1 of Haliotis cracherodii. NCBI lineage: Eukaryota > Metazoa > Mollusca > Gastropoda > Lepetellida > Haliotidae > Haliotis > Haliotis cracherodii. The sequence continues at coordinate 32,600,243 of NW_027266341.1, forward strand.
TGCAACAAAATACAGACTGACTCGCAGTTTGAAATTGTACTTGTATACTTCATTTTTCTGTTATATGTCATTGTTTCGCGATATGAAAAACAAAGCTTTGAATAATTAAAGATAAACACAAAAAACATTTCTATTCATTACCGAAATGCACCTATTGTCTCGCGAGAGATCGTGTGCGCTGATGTTTGATCGATGGGGCCATAGCATGAAGGACAAGCCACTGTTTGAAGGGCTAGCACTGTGGCATTTTATGTACGTTTCAAATAGCTTCGGAACATCTTACCAATGGTTGCAGGGGCTATTTGCTTCACTGTTTTATTCAACATGTTATTTAAGACTGAGTCTTGTGGTATGGTGGACAAGGATCTGTATCATAGACATTGTAAGTGAAACTAAACGCTATCGCAACGTCGGGTGAGGATGTGGATATCTGGTTAATGTATTTAATTTGTTTAATCACCTTGGAATAAGTCAAAAGGAAATTGATCTGAAATGGCTGCAAATCACACTTTAAGCCAAGACTATACATTGGGTATCGTACACAACCTCGTCAACGTAGAAATATTACGGGCTTGTAAAGTTTAACTTTCATTCATTTGAAAGTCGCATAGCGGTATCTTGATTTGGATATTCTATTTTGTGGCGTATCAAAAGTTACCACATCAGGTTTTTTTTATTTCCTTTTGAAAAGCTAGGTTTTTTTGGTTTTTTGTTTTGTTTTGTTTTGTTTGGGATTTGTTTTGTTTTGTTTTTGTTTTTTGTTTTTTGTTTTGTTTTGGTGTTGTTGGTTTTTTTGGGGGGGAGGGGGGAGGGTATTTTGGAGATGGTGCAGGTAGCAAATTTTTGAAAAAAAAGGAGATAAAAATGAATAATAGTCACTTCACACATCCTACTTTACATTAATTATATTTTTCATTTAAGGCTAATGTTTATTTTACGCCATAATGTCATCTTTTTTATTCAGTTTGTTATTAGTGTTAGGATTTTGTTGCGTTATAGGGTGTGTTCAGTTTTAAAATCGCTTTTCTAGGATGATTTATCTCTAAACAAAAATACGAAGTGAAATATTTCTATAATACTCCTCTACGTCAATATCAGAAGGCCTCGTTTGTCTCGAATATATCCATAAATTTATTGGCTTGTTGGCCTTCGTCTTTCAGCGTTTCCGTGTAATTCTATGTAGAGGTGAAACTATGTAGGTATGTCATGATGAACTTGTGTCTGAAACATCGCTTGTAATTTTCAACAAGTGACTCAACCAATAATTAACCTATTTTTGAATTTCATCTTTCCTTCCTTTCGTCGCTGTTTATTTATAAAAGAAAGGGCTCCTTGTATAATCGACATAGACATTAATCGCATAAACAAAGCGGGATCTTAAAATGGGTTTTCCATAATCGGAATAATGACTTCAAACAGATGACTCAGTAAATCGATCTATTTTGGAGGACTGAATATTCAAACACTATTTCATCACTAGATACTTCAGAAATGTTGAAGATCACTTTTCCTTCACCCGCGAAGGACAAACTGTAGACTTAGACGTTCTTATGCAGGTGACTTAATGTTGAAGTATTAGTTTATCATTAGTTGAAGCATTGTTTATCATATCCGTTTGGTTCACCAGTTGATACAAAAAACACCAGATTTCTTTACCATTTATTTATGTCTACAAACGAATTTCTTGAAAAGTGCATATTTTTGGAGGAGTATACATATATGTATATATATACATATATGTTCCACCTGAATTACGAAAAAAATGTTGTTTTATATATATATATATATATACTCCTACAAAAATATGTACTTGTCAAGAGATTCGTTCTGTGATTCTACAATGCTTGAATATCGATACATGAGTCGCGTGTGTATGGAAAGTTGCAAAGAGAAACAGATGTCATTCAATATTGAAGCCTTTGTATGTGCCGGTTACGTCACTATCTTCGTGAAGCCCAGTATCGAGTGTGTCCACCATTGGCCGGAATTACACCTGTCCATGGAACCAAGAAGCCTGCGGAAGACACCTTGTGGAATGGTAGCCCATTCGTCCTGAAGAGTCTAGCGTAATTGCTGTAGACTCTCTGGCCCAGGTTGACGTTGACGTAAACGTCTGTCTAGCTCATCCCGTAGACGCTCATTTGGGTCGAGATCCAGTGACCCCAACGGCTACGGTAGTACATTTGTGTTCTGAGCCCTCGTGAAATCAGATCCGACTCGTGTGTGGGGACGAGCTTTGACATGCCGCCTTGGATAAGAACAAAATCTGTTCCACGCCCATGATAGATGGCTCACCACCTTCAGCATATCTGGCGACTTCTTGTACGCAACAACCGGTATAACGCTCATTTCCTTTCCGCACAGCTCTCCTTTGAAAAAGGAAAAGGTATTTCTCACTAAGTCAAAGCTAAGCCAACGTTGGGGAAGTCACAGATGATGTGATCGACACCACTGCAGCTGATGAAGTCGAGCTTACATTGGGGTAAAATAACGCCCACGGTCTGTGCAGAAGTGTGACACAAATCAGGTTTTAGTGTTGCGGTATACGTTGCATCGAGTGTCCTGTGTCGATGGTGAAACGTTGTTTGTTTGTTTGCTGTTTAACACCGCGCTCAGCAATAATCCAGCTATATGACTGTAAATAATCGCGTCTGCACCAGACAATCCAGTGATAGATATCATGAGCATCGATCCATACAATTGGGATACGATAACATGTATCAACCCAGTCAGCGTGCCTGACCACCCGATCCCGTACGACAACCATTGGTTGTTGAGGACCTATTATCTACCCGGATCTTCAGGGGTCCGAAGATGAAGGACCCAAATGTGACGATCCCGGGCTGCTGTAATGATGCGGGATCTCCCTGACTGCTGGTGCCATGTTGCCAAAGTCGTGCCCAAAGTCGGGTAAATTGTTCTCTGGGCAAAGTTAAAATTCCTTGCCAATGATGCTTGCGATTCATGAGCTTAACGTTTACCAATAGCGCATCGTTATTGAGTCTTGGCACGGCGCTTTTCAAAATTCAGATTGCATAAACTTGCCAAAGAAACCTGTGACAAATTCCTTGATTTGCAAGTAGAAACTGTCTTTTTGTTCAGTTCCTAAGGAATACTTACCATGCAAATGTCAAATATCAGCGATATTAACTCTATCCAAGAAAGCAAAACCGTTTTTCTGACACTCAATCAGTAAATAAGACCATGTAAACCGTATTTTCATGTATCAGTGTAACATAGAGTACTTTCCATCAGCGACATTACCTACCAATATGAAATATTACCAGAACCAGCTGCACCGACATAAAAAAAAGCAAATATCATCATAAATACATTAAAAATATGTTTTATGATGTTGAATAATGTGTGAACAGCCATTAACACGGGAAAAAATAATAACTGCCTTTTAAATAAATAAATTGTCTAATTCTAGCATATAACGTTCACTAATTCAGTTTTTATGTAAACACCCAGCAGGAAAAGCCAAGTGCTAACTCTTGCCTAATCGTTTTATCAATGTAATACCATGAAATACGTTCACTGGACAATGATAAACCCACACTTCACAGGAAAATAACACCCACATATTGGCACTTTTTGGCCTTCTTCCATTATTTTGTTTTTCATGTTTTGGCCAAAAGAACATGGTCTTCAGAGAGTTGAACTTCCCAGTGCAATGAAGTGCAATAAATTCAACGTCTTCCCGACGGGCTGCTATCATGATAGGAAGGCCACGCAAGTCATGTGCTATAAAGTTCAAGTATTCCATATACGCCGGCGAAATGAGATTCTCGCAGTTAGAGTTATAGGTTAAGCGACCTGATCAACATGACCATAACTATGACAGACAATACGTAGCATACTTTCCAATTCGCGTGTCAGACGCTATATGATTCCTATCAGACACTGTTTAATTTCATCCCAGACGAGATACCAAAACAATCAAGACTTGTTAATTTCATCGGAAAGCGTTTTATTCAAAGGTTCCCGGTACAGAAACCCTGTTGTATTTCAAAGGGGAATGGAACGTTTCGGCTGTCGTATTTTGCCACTCGCGAAACAGCTGATCAGCGACCGTGTCAGTCAACATTGATATCAGCAGTTTGTTTTTAAATGTCTTAGCATTACCCGGACGTTATTGAGTTTAGAAAGTGACACATTTAGACGTGAACTTTTCTAGTGTCTCTGTTTATCCTTTGCCATTTCTAATGTTTCAATTTAAAAGCAAAACTCTTAACTACTTCCATGCATTTTCTTTGGGGATTTAAAGTTTTTCTTTATTCAAACTTTAAACTGATAATGATTAAAACGCTGAGTGTGTATGTCTGTATTCCAGCTTTTGCCATCGTTCAAGGAAAACCAGAGATTGATATCATGAGCAAAGTACTACTGTGTCGGGGTAATAAGCAGTAAGCTCTGCGCACGGATTGCGACGCTTGAGAACACTAGGCCATCGTGGACCGTGCAACGCTGGATAGTTTTATCGACTGAAACGCTCGTACACATTTTATATCATTTTTTTAGCGACAAAACCCTTTCCATAACCAAAAGATATCTCTCTGCTAAAAGCAGATTCCATTGTACAATTCCGACAACATCATTCGCATGTGTTTATGAATTACTATCAGTGATGACACCAAGTGTTCGGAAAAAGGTAAGCGTATCATGCCCACCGGTAGCGACCGTCACAAACACATGCAAAGGCAAGTCAATTGTTTAGCTAAAACAAATGTTCACCTCACAGAGATGGAACGATATGTTTCCGCGGTCCCCTTGAAAAGCAAGATATGTGAAACAGGTCTTCGAATGCCGGAATGTTGATTTACAACGCATTCAGCAATACAACAGTTGGAATTTTCATAAGTTTTCTTCTTTTTCAATCCCATATGTGAACAAATAGAGCAATTCGACTTGACTCATTCATCAAATAATAATTTTGATCAATATTTATCAGAACAAATTCGATTTTATCGATTATTCTTCGCATCCTTCTAAGTCACTGAAGCAAATTACGTCATCACAAGTATCATATAACAGCTGTGAGGTGGGGTGAAATGGGGGTAAACGCCATATTGTCTGCTTGTACTTTTCCGGACTTATGCCATCTTTTATCGTCTGTATATGGCGCGGTATGACCTTCCAATCTCGGAGCAGACTCTCTATCCACAGATCACGAAGGCGGCCCAAACCAATGAGATTTTGTTTGTTTGTTTGTTGTTTAACGTTGCACTCAGCAATATTCCACCCATATGACGGTGGCCTATAAATAATCGAGTCTGAACCAGACAATCCAGGGATTGACAGCATGAGCATCGATCCACGCAATTGGAATACGATGCGACCACCAGATCCCGTTCGTCGACACTTACGACAAGCACAGTCGCCAATTACGGCAAGAATGGGTTACTGAAGACCTGTAATACCCCGGATCTTTACGGGTGCTAAGAGATCATGTGGAATGAGGGTACCACTGAACTAACTAATACCTTTAGTATTTCTTTACAATGTTGATAAATAATATATTTCAGCTTTGCGGGTGTAATTGAGTATTTGACACCCGGACGTTTCAGTTTTATACGATGAAACCAGATTGTGATGATGACCTATATTAAGAAGGAAAATGAAAAATGAAGGAAATGACAACGCTAAAAAGGAATGTATTATTTCAAGTGACGTAATGTTATCGATTTGTGACTCCATTACAATGGAACACATATCGTATGTTTCAAAATTAAGAGTATGTTTTTAACGCCGTTTTAAGCAATATTACGCCAATATCACAAGAAATTGAATCACATATTGTGCCCATGTTGGGAATCAAAACCGGCCCCTCGACTTGACGAGCGAACGCTTTAACCACATCCCACCCTAATCAAAATGCAGTAATGTGACTTCATTAGCATTGACTTTCACTCTGTGTTGAAGGAAGACCCTTTATAGAGTGAGGACCAAAGCGTCGAAGCATGCAAATGTTGTTTTGATCAGCTTGAAAGTAGTCATTTTGGGGCTAAATTTGCATCGATTCTCACACCGAAATTAGTTAAGTTAATCACAGAAACACATATCGAACTTGTTTGTGGCAGCCCATGTTGGTGGATTTGGGAATCGAATTAATTCTCCTTAATCTTCGAGCCTCGGTAACATCTTTTTATTTTAGGATGAGTGGCATTTTATTTCAATATGATTATAATGTCATACGCTTTGATATCAACTCGCTTTGGTACATCGTAGTATAAGCCGTAAAATTTGTAAATTCACTCTGTGCTTCCTTGACTTTCGTTATGAAGACCATGGACAGGGCAGATACTTGCAATTGGGTTCAAAATCACAGACGGCTTTTTATGTCGGTTGATCCCCAAACTCTCTTTGATGTGTGTTGATGTGGAATCTACGGAAATGTATTTTCTATTTAACAGATCCCGCGTGTGTCATTCATCTCCGTCATTCCAAGAGGTCAATTTGATCACTTGTATGCGGAAGATATTTCAAAGAAGCCGCACAGAGTATTACATTTCATTTGGCGCATTTGAAATCGACAACGTTATGACTGCCAGCGGACGTATATAACAATGCGGCATAAAAGACGTTTTATCTTCCACTGCAACTTACGATAATCAACAGCCGAAATCCCCATGATGAAAACAACAGCGCTGATTGTCAATTTCAATGTCGTCAATTTCAGGGTGAGGAGTTGAAATCGGCTCTTCCAGGATAAAATCAACATCAAAATCCACATATGAATGAGATATAGGACAGAAATCGACTGAAATGCCTTGGCATCAAAGGCTCCCCAACTTCTCCGATAGTGCTCTCATCAAAAAACAGTTCGTGTCTAAAATACGGAACTACCCATTAGATCCATCCATTGTAGCAAATGATTTATTTTGCCAAAATCGGAACCGTGAGACAAGCAAAAGGCGGACTGTCTTACGATCTAGATAGAGGGACGGCCAACTGCAGAGTCTGAAAGGTAATCGTTAAAGAGTAACGAAAGTTTAGTCATTTCCGAGAAGAATTAATATTGAATTTCTCGCTTGTCTAGGCGTAAGGCATGGGATCCAGTTTGCATCACCTTTGATAACTTGCTTATTAAAAAGAAAGGGATGAAAAGCAACGCATAGTGAGTGATACTGAGAAATCAATAGCTATTTATTCCCATTTCGACATCAAAAAATGAAAAACTAGAGTCAGGGGGAGCTTATTTCACCAACCCAAAAGTCCTAGATCAAAGTAATTCAATAGACGATGACGTATATAACAGGCTTTTATTTTTAAAGAATGGAAGGAATTATTGAATTCCTATCTATACCTTATCGCGCAATCGCTACAATTCTCGCCAATATGGTTAATACCATAACTCTAACTGTCAATCAGTTTATGGATCTTTATTTGGGAAATACTTGTTTTTATGATGAGGTCAAGGCGAATGGATTCATAAGAACAAAGATAATACCCAATATCTGTCAATTATGTTGAATCCCTTCACTTGGTTGTTCAATATTCATTATCATGTCAAAACATGCTATCTAAGTAGTTTTAAATTCAAAACACACATATGCAATTAATATTCATATGTTAAAGAGTTCAGTCATCGACCCTAAAAATGTATGTCATATCTTACTGACTCAAACACATACGCACACATACACGCACACGCACACGCACACGCACACGCACGCACGCACACTAAATTGGCCTCCCTTTACTGACCTTGAAAACAAACGTCGTCATGCTAGGAGGGTACATGTCAACTGACCTTTAACGTTTTGGTTCACCACTGACAAACTCCATGTAAGATAATATCAAACTTTATTCAAAACACACTTCCACAAAACAATATATATGTCACGACTTCGTCTGTCACAGAAGTCGAGTTTTCCAATGAGCCTATAACTGATAACATAGATTTTCTCAAATATGCTCATTGACGCGAAAGTCAATTTCACGGAGTACAATGTCAGCCAGGTCTCAGAACGTGAACTGTCCAAGAAATCCGAACCTGCAATTTATATGACAGGATGAGAGAGGGGTCGCTTTGAGAAGAACTTTCACGCTGTATAAGGATAAAAACTTCAGCTTGGTGATCTCGAAGCATATCTTAAACAATCTAGCGTGAAGAATTTACGCCCTCTAGACGTACTATATCTGCATCAAACTAGTTCTGCCCTCACGCATTTCACACAAGATTAAAAAATAGAAAATTTATATTGACAGTTCGGTCTTTTCTTGATTCGGAATTTTTGGTTTGTAGAGGTAGTGGTTATTTATAGAGGACGAAATTGTTTCATGGGGAAGAGTTATTCCCCTTTGGAGTTAAGGGCTCAAAACTGATGTTATATTGGCAGAAGGATACTATTGCCCGGACTCTAACGTATTCGAATTCACAGTTTATTTAATTTAAAGGATAATTTCAATTGGAGTATTGAAGGAAAGGTATTGATGTTTGTCGAGCGACGATAAATGCGTCATGACTACTACAGGGGGGATTGAATGTTGTTTTATGGCGTAGTCAGCTATATACAAGCCATATTACGGCGGCCTATAAATAATTGAGTCTGGACCTTCCAAGGTAGTGATTGAAAGCATTAACAACGCTTCGGGCCATCGGGGCAAGAAGCCACGCTTCAGCCAAGTCAATTAGCTGGGACCACCTGGTTGAGTCGACCCAGGTATGCTTAGGGACCTACCATTTAACATTATGGGACCTAGGGATATTTTTTCTGACACTTTTTCAAACACATTTTCTGTTGGTTAAAGGAGGGATCGAGCAGTGTTATTGTTTTCTAAATGTTTGTTCTGGCCATAAGGGGCGGTCGGTCAGCCTAGTGGTTAAAGCGTTCGCTCGTCACGCCGAAGACCCGGGTTCGATGCCCGACATGGGTACAATGTGTGAAGCCCATTTCTGGTGTCCCCTGCCGTGATATTGCTGTAATATTGCTAAAAGCAGCGTAAAACCAAACTCACTCACTCACTCTGGCCATAAACGTCCGACAAACAAATTACCCTCATTAAGTTTAATCTGGAACAGATTATATTTTTTGCAAAAATGTTGTACATGAAACACTGTGCCTTGAATATTCAACACTGAATTACATACTGAAAGTAAACATCTGGCATTAAAATATTACTTTAGCTAGTGTGTAGATGTAGCATACACCATGACATGAACTTGTATATCCATGTGGGCATCCGGGTGCTACCGGTAGAGCAGGTCATACTTACTCTTTTTGCGAACACTTGGTGTCATCACTGATTTTCAGTGATCCATCCATGAAGTTTTCACCTCTATTATACCTTTTACGCCCAATAGAATCTGTTTCACCAAGCACTTTTGAGGAAACAAACCTCTGTCACCTCATCATTACCTCATCATTTGTAAAGGATGTCAATGTTATGTATGATGTACATATATGGTAGCATTACACGGCAGCCTCAGCTAAGTAACATTTACTCCCTTAGACAGGGAGCAACCATATGATTTCAAGGCGGGGAGGAGGGTGATTTTTATATGACTCGTTTGTTTAAAAATATGTCCAAACGAAATTGTTAGTTAGCAATGGTGAAAAAAAGGAAAAGAAAAATACCCAAACTCCACAATGTTTGTGTTCATAGTGAAAATTAATTGATTGTTTGATGGTGCCCAATAATTAAATATTTTGTCGGATAAAGAATTATTGTTCTCAAAAGACGTGACCCCCCATAAATCAAATGTGAGGTTTCTAAATTATAAAGAATGATAGTCAAAGTCTTAAGTTTCTCACCGAAGTAGATTACCGAAATTAATTTCAAACGACGAAAATGTCACTGTTCTATAAACAAAGATGACAATAAGCACAGAAACATATTTTCGCCTCAACCATTTGCACTTTTAACAAGACAGTCCTATTGAAATTCATAACATGCTTGGCTGGTGCGGAAAACTCACCACTTTATCTATGCCTGGAAAATATTTGTAAAGCTTTAGAATGACAATAAACTTGCCTGTCAGACTTAACATTAATTGGTATCATGTCCCTATCAAAACTACATCGCTGATGGCAACAACGTGTTTACCGAGTCAAGGTACCACGACCAGTTAACCTTCCCACCATCTCACACATGACTTAACGCCCAAAATAGCATGCATGAAGCCTATAGACAACCATACGCCAAACTTTTCAGAGAAGTTCTTTGAACTTGGCTTAAGCCAGAAAAATACAATCTAGCAGTAATAACATAAATGAGTGGAAGAGCTGTCCGTCAATAAGCATACGGATTGTCTACTGCACGCGTCTAACACACTTCTAAAACAAAAGAGTTGTCTATTTCGATGTCTATTTCAACGAAATCGGCACATCACTCACTGCATCAGCACTCTCTCTAATTGGATTGGGGAGCGGATGAACATCGCCAACTCCAAAATGTTTTCTTTGCCCGATCTGAAATAGAGGGTCCTTTTGGGGTTAGAACATATCAACGCAACACTCACGTTCGACAGAAGCGAAACGTAATTGCGCTATTCATCCAAACAACAGAACGGCACAGAAGTCAACCCTGCAAGTCTTTTGTAAATAACACAGTGAAATTCATTACTCCAACGAGAGCAAAGCTCTGTACAAGAACACGGCAGTTGCAAACCTCGGTCTTCTCAAATGAGCAACGGCTAAAAAATAGACTGTATATTGCACACGTAGATTGTATAGTGCTTTTTGTCTCAAATAAATTGCCTAGAAATTGCACGGAGATTTTCATGTACATTTCATTTCCGTTTTCTGTTTCTATCGAAGTCGTGTTTCTCAACACAGTCAAGTAATTTTCAACAGTGTAATCATACACGACGCTGAAAACACCTATTTGTGTAGCAACGACGTTAAAACATTAGCGTCACTTTCATTTTATACCAACTTACATCCGAGTAAAAAGAACTTGTGAGTTGTTGGAAACTTTATGACAGGATTTGTGAATTTCTTGACTGAAGAGTGGCTGTTAGAGACGTAAAACTCTGAAATGAAAATAAATCAATATTTTTAATGGCAGTTTACTCTGATAGTGATGTTACTTGTTGAAACATTTCTTCAATGAACTTGTTTCCCTTCCGAACGTACCGTGTATTTATTTGTAGTGTCCTGTCTCCTACTGTCTGTTTTTAATGATTGGGATAAAAAGGCACATGAAATAAAGTTATCCAATTACTATTGCTATTACCTATTGCTGTGTTTTCATTATTTCTTACAAAACCCATATCGAACATCCCGAATTTATTCACCAATAATTCGCAAAGAATTGTTATTAAGACAGGTGAGCTCTTAATACACTTTAATGACATAAATATATATATTAAACGTTACGCCGGAATATAACTCACAGCATTGTGAGGTGCTGGCCACCTTGGAAAGGCGATTAAAGGAAACCTATTCATGAAATTAATCTCTTTCTTTTACCAAACTGTAATCGCTTCATAAAACTATTAGATAATAATGAATTATTACGAATTTGAAGTTGTCGTCTGGAGAACGCTTTAACCAGATTTTTTAAACAATAATGTTGAAGATTCTCATTGAACATGAAATCATATCTTGTATATACTGGAAACATGCATGCAGGGTATTGTTCTAATTAGGATGTCACGGTGTCAGGTATTTACATAACATTACCCACCATTCTAGTGAAATAGGTGGTTTATCTAAGATATGCAACAGGGTTGTTATTAACACTTTATGTGTGAAAAGCCCTGAACATATCTGTATTGTGAATCTAATGTATTGTACAACAGGGTTATTATTAACACTTAATGTGCGAAAAGCCCTGAACATATCTGTATTGTGAATCTAATGTATTGTACAACAGGGTTATTATTAACACTTAATGTGTGAAAGGCCCTGAACATATCTGTATTGTGAATCTAATGTATTGTACAACAGGGTTATTATTAACACTTAATTAGTGAAGACCCTAAATCTTAAACCCATATTGTTGTGTTTTCATTATGTCTTACAAAACCCATATCGAAGATACTGAATCTATTTATCGATTATTCTCTAAGTATTGTCCTTAAGACCGAAATATGTGTTCATTTCTCTCTATTACATGTTGTTAAAAGAAATCCACGCCGTAATGTTCAACAGAACATCTTGTCAATTACTTCATGTCAAGCCATAATATCTTCCCACAACAAAACGCATTAATAAAGCTATAGTTGTGTTTATTAATCTGTCTAAATAGTTCTTGATTAAAGATGGAGTCTAGCCAGTACAGAACTAGTAATGAATATGCAATTGCTGACATATGTCAAGGATTATGTCAGCCAGACGCAATGTACACGAGAGGGTCATTGCAAATCACTTGAAATGGACATGGTTTAGTGCAACTTGATTGCAGCCTCATGTAAAGACGTGAAATGGATCTGAAAACGTTTGAATTGCGTGCAGAGGTATAAACATCAGGGCTTCATTGCAATGCTATTTCGATAGTCAGTCAGTATGCTTTCAACAAACACCTTGGCTTCCAAATGTTCCTCTGTCATTTCTTTGACGGATTGACATACACACAACACAGGGATAGAAGAGTCATCGACAGGGGACGACTTTATTTGGCAGTTGTTTTTTAGGTGTTGGAAAAGGTTCCGGGGATTAGAGGGCAAGTGTCGTGGGGTCATCACGTCTTTAAAAGTTATCTAGGATTTAGGATCTGTTACAAAATAGCTTTTTCATCTTATCCGCCATGGTTTGGTTGGGGATTTGAATATTTGCCCAAAACGTTTTGTTCATTTTAACTATTGAGTAGAATATAACTTAACATTCAAGTCATTCAACACAATTTGGAGTGAAGTAATTTCAAATTGTAATCGAATAATGTGTGTCTTTTTCATATGATTCCTGTGTATCTGATCTTGAACAAAAACTACATCAACGGTCGTACAAACCTGAAGTGGGAGATAGCATTTTGCCATATAAATGACATGCAGTGATTCAATAATACATCAATTCAAACTCGAATTAAAAACATTCATGTCCCCAAAGGAGATATTTTTTTCTGGAGGAGAACCTGTTTTATAATTATATCTAAGGAGGAGATGTTCCGTCGAGGATCAGGTTATGCTGAAACTGTTTCAAGGACGTGTACAAGAGGTTTCTAGAACACTTCAGTACACCCATGTTGCCCAAATGTGACGTTGAAAGTTTCAGTTTTGATATTGGGGGCCTGTTACAATTTCAAGAACGCACAACCATTGCTGATAAAATTGTGGTTTTGACATCTTCTGACAAAAGCTGTATTTTGAGAAGAGCCCTTGAAGTAAAGCAGGAACTGACCCAAATACAGATACCTCATTTTGATCACTGATCGGGCTACGGAGTCTTTATCTTCGGAATTCATGTAGCAGGATGGCGAATATTGAGTGGACATGGAGATTTCTAAACCATGCACAATCCTTTCAAAGGTTCATACAAATGTCCAAAATCCCAATAGGCCTTCTTGCACGTTAGGAGAAACATCTAACGGTCCCAATGAAGAGGACAGTGACAAATCCTGCGTTTCGCCATTTCGCCAGCTAAAAGAAATATCTGTTAGCAATTAAAAACCATCGGCCTGGAATAAACTTGCACGTCCAACCGATTAGAGAAAATCGTCCTGGGTTAGCTGGGAATACATTTGTACAATTGGGGCAACTTCATTATTTGCCCAGGTCTGGCTCTATAATAGCTATATGGCTGGAATATTGCCGATGCGATGTAAAATTTAACTCACTATAATACCTCCTGTCTCAAAGGGCTTTATCAAGAATGATTTTAACTGGTATCCCCTTTCAAAGAGATAGCATGTTTTAAAACCGTTAATACAAATAATAGGTTTGTGTTAGGGGATGCCCACCCCCACCCCCACCCCTTTTATTAGATATGAAAGTCTGTTTTCAAGCTTATAAAACGTTTCGTTTGTACATTTGTAAACAGTAACGTTTAAGATCATTTTAGGATTTCAGAATGATGCACGGTATACACCGCTTAATCTCGAGTTGATATCTTTCACCGGCATTACATAGACTTGAAAGAAGTATTCATAATACTCTGTAAGATTCAAACCTCAGATGTTCCTTGATGTTTCGTAGGAATATTGCACTGGGTAGACCATGTTATAATCACAAAACGTCAAAATAGTTTTGAAAGTACGAAGGTGAACAGGTACAGATAAAGATGAATCTCTGTTTAAGAAGATGTTTAATATAATAAAGCTGGAATTTTATTACTCCAATTGCGCTTTGACCTAAGACGTTAATACATCAAAATATATTTGGTTAGTTGCACCGAGAGACCCATTGAAAATGTTCAGTGTTATTGGTGCCAATGAATAGATCCTGATGAATATACGTCTCTCAGTTCGGAAATGAAACCAAATGTGTTTGAAATTCTGCAAACACGCTCCATGAACTGTTTCATTAATTTTCATAGAAAAAAAGATTGATTGATTTGTAGTTGTCAGCTAATTATTAACTGGCAACCGATGACGACAGTGGTCTTGTACTTATTTCTTCATCCAATTAACTTTCACCTCTCATTTAAACATTTAAACTTCTCTCTTATCATAACCGACGGTCCTGTTTTTTCTAAACTAGAAGTATTTCCACATGTGAAACAAGTTAAGCACAGCATTGTCATGAGCCTACCTTTTGGAAATAGGATTAAACTAAAAATAATGAAATTATTATGTTTTTTAAACAAAATGTCATCGTTTCAATCAATATTAAGAAAATAGTGAATTATTACGAACTCGAAGATTGTGTTTGAGGGGACGCTTAAACCAGGTTTTTGAAAAATAAATGTTGAAGAGTCTCTTTGAACATGAAATCATAACTTTCTTAATTAGAAACACTCATGCAGGGTTTTCTTCTAATTTGTATGTCCCTACGTTTGGTGTTCATATAAGATTACTCACGATTCCTGTGAAATAAGTGGTTTATCTAAATTCCACAAGAGGGTTATTATTAACACTTAATGTGTGAAGACCATGAACATATTTGTATTGTGAATCTAATGTATTGTATATGAGACATGCTTTCGACATGTACAAGTCACAACAAACAGAAACGTATTCACAGCAACGTTTTATTCATATGGTTGTAGCAATGTAGGCATATTTATTGCCATTGCTGAATTGTGGATTTTGTGGTCGTGATTTCAGTGGTGATATAATTTTATTTATTTCCATCCCTTGCGCTCAGTCTTTTTTCTTTGAAACGCAAAACCTTGCGAATGACGACGTCACAGTGTATTCTTTGAAATAAATTACACTTTTCTACAACAATCGCAGGATCAAATCACATTTACAAAAAGCTACTGATCATGACGTCGGATGGAAGATCATCCTCGATTATCAAGGGTGTTATGTCTCCATTATATCATGATAACAACCCAGGACCCACTTGCTAACATTGTTTCATTTCGAAGTTAAACCGTCTCCATCTCCTTCATCTTAACTTCGCACATAATATGTCTCTCGCACATAAGTGTCCTTTGATTGGATGGCTAATTGAATACATTGCCTACAATTGCATGGAGATATTCATGTTCATTTCATTTCCGTTTACTGTTCCTATCGAAGTCGTGTTTCTCAACATAGTCAAGTCATTTTCAACAGTGTGATAATACACGACGTGGAAAAGACCTATTTGTGCAGTAATGATTAAGTATCCAGTCATAAAAAACATTAACGTCACTTTCATTTTATACCAACTTACATCAAAGTTAAAAACAACTTGTGAATACAGTAAGTTGTTGAATTCATTATGGGAAAGGATTTGTGATTTTCTTGACCGAAGAGTTGCTGTAAGAGACGTAGAACTTTGGAATGAAAATTATTCAATAGTTTTGAATTGGCAGTTGCATCCTGTAGCGATGTTATTTGTTGAACCATTTCCTCAATGAACTTGGTTCCCTTTCCCACGCATCGTTTGTTTATTTGTAGTGTACTTTTTCAACTCTCTGGTTTTTAATAATTGGGATACAAATGTTCAAAGACACGTGAAATAAAGTTACCCAGTTGCCATAGTTCAACGAGTACTGCTAATGCAGACAAAGTTAATTAAAATCCTCTATTGTTGTATTTTCATTATATTTTTTGCAAAACCCATATCGAACATCTCGATTCTATTTACCGATCCTCTAAGTATTGTCATTAAGACAAATGACCTGTTAATGCACTTGAATGCACCGAAATATGTGTTCACTTCTCTCCATAACATGTTGTTAAAAGAAATCCACGCCGTCATCTTAAACAAAACCTCTTGTCAATTACTTCAGGTCAAGCCATAATATCTTTCCTCAACAAAACGCATTAATAAAGTATAATTTTGTTTACAAAGTGTTATTAATCCCCGAAATAGTTCTTGATTAAAGAGGGAGTCTAGCCAGTACAGAACTAGTCATAAATATGCAATTGCTGAAATATGTCACAGATTATGTCAGCCAGATGCAATGTACACGAGAAGGTCATTGCAAATCACTTGAAATGGACATGGTTTAGTGCAACTTGATTGCAGCCTCATGTAAAGGCGTGAAATGGAACTGTAAACGTTTGAATTGCGTGCAGAGGTATAAACATCAGGGCTTCATCATTGCAATGCTATTTCGATAGTCAGTCAGTATGCTTTCAACAAACACCTTGGCTTCCAAATGTTCCTCTGTCATTTCTTTGACGGATTGACATACACACAACACAGGGATAGAAGAGACATCGACAAGGGACAACTTTATTTGGCAATTGTCTTTTAGGTGTTGGAAAAAGGCTCCGGGGATTAGAGAGCAAGTGTCGTGGGGTCTTCACGTCGTTTAAGGAAAACTAGGAATAAGTATCTGTTACAAAATAGCTTTTTCATCTTATCCGCCATGGTTTGGTTGGGGATTTGAATATTTGGCAATAATGGGTTTTTTTCATTTGAACTATTGAGTGGGCTACAACTTAACATTCAAGTCATTCAACACAATTTGGAGTGAAGTAATTTCAAATTGTAATCAAATAATTTGGGTTTTTTCATATGATTCCTGCGTATCTGATCTTGAACAAAAACTACATATGTGTATCATGTGGGGTTTTCAAGAATAGAATGGTATTCCGGTTTCAAATGGCACAGCAAGAAGCGAAACTCACTTCTGTGAAATGCCCCTTTCCTCAGTCGTCATATGAGAATTATCTATTCAACAGTCATAATGAATATGCCATACCGATAAACTGCGAAAAATAATTCAAAAGCAAATGGCCCTTTATGTACAAGTGGCAATGTAACAACACTACCACTTTAACCTCAGTTGTTTTGTCAGTTACTGCACATTCCAGTTTTTACAACATGTGGTGGGTGCCATTCAACAGTTACACACACACAATCCGTTAATGAACCAGTCCGGACATTCATCTCCTGAAAAAGCTTGATCCTTACATTGAAATAATGATCTCACTGATTCGCTGTTTTAATCCTTAGACATTTCAAAGAAGTTCGATGTTTTTTCCGGTTATGTGGCATTGATTCCTCGACTATTCCACACTTGTTTTATTTTCCATAGGGCTTTAAGTACCGAGAAATGCATTAGTATCAAGACAACTACTTTATCAACCGTCGTACAAACCTGAAGTGGGAGATAGCGTTTTGCCATATAAATGACATGCAGTGATTCAATAATCCATCAACTCCAACTCGAATTAAAAACATTCATGTCCCCAAAGGAGATATATTTTTTTCTGGAGGAGAACCTGTTTTATAATTATATCTAAGGAGGAGATGTTCCGTCGAGGATCAGATTATGCTGAAACTGTTTCAAGGACGTGTGCAAGAGGTTTCTAGAACACTTCGGTACACTCATGTTGTCCTATTGTGACGTTGAAAGTTTCAGTTTTGATATTGGGGGCCTGTTACAATTTCAAGAACGCACAACCATTGCTGATAAAATTGTGATTTTGACATCTTCTGACAAAAGCTGTATTTTGAGAAGAACCCTTGAAGTAAAGCAGGAACTGAACCAAATGAAGATACCTCATTTAGATCACTGATCAGGCTACATAACCTTTTTCTTCGGAATTCATGTAGCGGAATGGCGAATATTGAGTGGACATGGAGATTTCTAAACCGCCCGCTATCCCTTCAAAGGTTGTTACAAACGTCCAAATTCAAAATAAGCCTTCTTGCACGTTAGGAGAAACACCTAACGGCACCAATGAAGAGGACAGCGACAAATCCTACGTATCAACATATCGCCAGGGAGGGGATATCTGTTAGCAACAAAAAGCCATCAGCCTGGAATATACTTGCACGTCCACCGATTAGACAAAGTCGTCCTGGGTTAGGCTGGGAATACATTTGTTCGATTGGGCAACTTCATTTTTTGCCCAGATTTGGCACTGTAAAACCTCCTGTCTCAAAAATGTTTTATCAAGAATGATTTTAATGCTATCCTCTTTCACAGACATTGCATGTTTCAGAACCGTTAATTTTAAGGATTAGTTTGCGTTTGGGTTTTTTCTTCATTTAAAAAATGTTTATTAATGTAATGTGACTGTAATGCAAGGGAAATATTTCGCCACTTAAATGTTCACCATTTAAGATAGTTGAGTGCTTTTAATAAATACGAAAGCCTATGTTTAAGCTTTAATAACATTTCCATTCTACATTTGTAAACAGTAACGTTTAAGATCGTTTTAGATTTCAACATTTTCCTCAGACTTTAATGCATTAAAATATATGGGGTCAGCTGCACCACAGGCCTTTAATGTGAATGGTGTCAATAAATTGATCCTGGCAACTATACGTCACTCACTTGGGAAATGAAATCAAATTTGTTTGAAATTCTGCAAACAATCTCCATGAATTGTTACATTAATTTTCGCAGAAACAAAATATTTATTCATCTGTAGTTGTCAACTTTTTATAAACTGGCCACCGATTGGCGACAGTGGTTTTGTACTAATTTCTCCATCCAGTTAACTTTCACCTCTTATTTAATCATTTTAATTTCTGTTTGATCATTAACCGACGATCCGGAATTTTCTAAACTAGAAGTGTTACCCACTCGTGCAACACGTTAAGCCGGCATATAACTCACAGCATTGTGAGGTGCCGGCCACCTTGGATATAACATTAAAGGTAAACAATTCATTAAATTAATCTATTTTTGTTACCAAACTGTAATTGCTTCATAGAATTAAAAGATAATAATGAATTATAATGAACTCGAAGTTGCCGTCTGGAAGGAGCCTCAACCCAGATTTTTAAAACAAGAATGTTGAAGAGTCTTTTTGAACATGAAATCATATCTTTTTGTATTGGAAACATACATGTGTGTGATTGTTCTAATTTGGATGTCCCAGTGCCATGTGTTGACATAACATTACCAACAATTCTAGTGAAATAAGTTGTTTATCTAAGTTACACAACAGGGATATTATTAACACTTAATGTGTGAAAGACCCTGAACATATTTGTATTGTGAATCTAATGTATTGTATATGAGACATGCTGACGACATGTACAATTTACAACAAGCAGACACGCATACATTTGAAACGTTTTTATTCTTATGGTTGTAACAACATAATGTTTTTCAGAAACGCAAAACCATCTCATGACGACGTCACAGTGTCTGCTTTGAAATAAATTACACTTCTCTACAACAATCGCAGGATCACATCACTTTTACAAAAAGCTCCTGATCATGACGTCGGATGGAAGATCATCCTCGATTATCAAGGGTGTTATGTCTCCATGATATCATAATAACAACCCACTTGCTAACATGGTCTCATTTCAAAGTTAAACCGTCTCCGTCTCCTTCATCTTAACCTCGCACATAACATTTCTCTTGCGCATAAGTGTACTTTGATTGGAAGGCAATTTGAATACATTGCCAAGAATTGCATGGATATATTCATGTCCATTTCATTTACGTTTACTGTTTCTATCGAAGTCGTGTTTCTTAACATAGTCAAGTCATTTTCAACAGTGTGATAATACACGACGTGGAAAAGACCAATTTGTGCAGTAATGATTAAGTATCCAGTCATAAAAAAACATTAGCGTCACTTTCATTTTATACCAACTTACATCAAAGTTAAAAACAACTTGTGTATACAGTAAGTTGTTGAATTCATTATGGGAAAGGATTTGTGATTTCCTTGACCGAAGTGTCGCTGTAAGAGACGTAGAACTTTGGAATGAAAATTATTCAATAGTTTTGAATTGGCAGTTGCCTCCTGTAGCGATGTTATTTGTTGAACCATTTCTTCAATGAACTTGGTTCCCTTTCCCACGCATCGTTAATTTTTTTTGTAGTGTACTTTTTCGACTCTCTGGTTTTTAATAATTGGGATGCAAATGTTCAAAGACACATGAAATATAGTTATACGATTACTATAGTTCAACGAGTACTGCTAATGCAGACAAAGTTAATGAAAACCTCTATTGTTTTGTTTTCATAATTTCTTTTAAAAAACCCATATAGAAGATACTGAATCTATTTATCGATGGTTCTCTAAGTATTGTTATTAAGACAAAGTACCTGTTTATGCACTTGAATGCACCGAAATATGTGTTCACTTCTCTCCATAACATGTTGTTAAAAGAAATCCACGCCGTAATCTTAAAAAAAACCTCTTGTCAATTAGTTCAGGTCAAGCCATAATATCTTTCCTCAACTAAACGCATTAATAAAGTATAATTTTGTTTACAAAGTGTAATTAATCTGTCTAAATAGTTATTGATTAAAGAGGGAGCCTTGCCAGTACAGAACTAGTCATGAATATGCAATTGCTGAAATATGTCACAGATTATGTCAGCCAGACGCAATGTACACGAGAAGGTCTTTTCAAATCACTTGAAATGGACATGGTTTAGTGCAACTTGATTGCAGCCTCATGTAAAGGCGTGAAATGGATCTGTAAACGCTTCAGTTGCGTGCAGAGGTATAAACATCAGGGCTTCATGCTATTACGATAGTCAGTCGGTATGCTTTCAACAAACACCTTGGCTTCAGAATGTTCCTCTGTCATTTCTTTGACGGATTGACATACACACAACACAGAGATAGAAGAGACACCGACAGGGGACGACTTTATTTGTCAGTTGTTTTTTAGGCGTTGGAAAAAGCTCCGGGGATTAGAGAGCAAGTGTCGTGGGGACATCACGTCTTTAAAAGATATCTAGATTTTGAATCTGTTACAAAATAGCTTTTTCATCTCATCCACCATGTTTTTGGCTAGAGATTTGAATATTTGCCAAGAATGTTTTTGTTCATTTTAACTATTGAGGAGAATACAACTTAACATTCAAGTCATTCAACAGAATCTGTAGTGAAGTAATTTGATATTGATAATCAAATAATGTATGTTTTTTATTATGATTCTTGTGTATCTAATCTTGAACTTTAAATATTATTACAATGTGTATCATGTGGGGTTTTCAAGAATAGAATGGTATTCCGGTTTCAAATGGCACAGCAAGAAGCGAAACTCACTTCTGTGAAATGCCCCTTTCCTCAGTCGTCATATGAGAATTATCTATTCAACAGTCATAATGAATATGCCATGCTGATAAACTGGAAAAGAAAATCCAAAAGTAAATGGCCCTTAATGTACAAGTGGCAATGTAACAACACTACCACTTTAACCTCAGTTGTTTGTCAGTTACTGCACATTCATCACTCCAGTTTTACGACATATGATGGGTGCCATTCAACAGTTATGCACACATATCGATCAAAATCCGTTAATAAACCTATCCGGGCACTTTTGTTCCTGAAAACGCTTGATCTCTACATTGGAATAATGATCTTACAGGTTCGCTGTCTTAATCATTAGACATTTCAAAGAAGTTCGATGTTTTTTTCGATTGTGTGGCATTCATTCTTCGACCATCTCACCCTTGTTTTATTTTCCATAGGGCTTTAAGTACCGAGAAATGCATTAGTATCAAGACAACTACTTTATCAACGGTCGTACAAACCTGAAGTAGGAGAGAGCGTTTTGCCATATAAATGACATGTAGTGATTCAATAATCCATCAACTCCAACTCGAAATAAAAACATTCATGTCCCCAAAGGAGATATTTTTTTCTTGAAGAGAACCTGTTTTATGATTATATCTAAGGAGGAGATGTTCCGTCGAGGATCAGATTATGCTGAAACTGTTTCAAGGACATGTACAAGAGGTTTCTGGAACACTTCCGTGCTCTCATGTTGCGCGTTCGTGACGTTGAATGTTTCAGTTTTGATATTGGGGGCCTGTTACAATTTTAAGAACGCACAACCATTGCTGATAAAATTGTGGTTTTGACATCTTCTGACAAAAGCTGTATTTTGAGAAGAACCCTTGAAGTAAAGCAGGAACTGACCCAAAAACAGATACCTCATTTTGATCACTGATCGGGCTATGGAGTCTTTATCTTCGGAATACATGTAGCAGGATGGCGAATATTGAGTGGACATGGAGATTTCTAAACCATGCACAATCATTTCAAAGGTTCATACAAATGTCCAAAATCCCAATAGGCCTTCTTGCACGTTAGGAGAAACATCTAACGGTCCCAATGAAGAGGACAGTGACAAATCCTGCGTTTCGCCATATCGCCAGCTAAGAGAAATATCTGTTAGCAATTAAAAACCATCGGCCTGGAATAAACTTGCACGTCCAACCGATTAGAGAAAATCGTCCTGGGTTAGCTGGGAATACATTTGTACAATTGGGGCAACTTCATTATTTGCCCAGGTCTGGCTATATAATGCCTCCTGTCTCAAAGGGCTTTATCAAGAATGATTTTTAACTGCTCTCCTCTTTCAAAGAGATAGCATGTTTTAAAACCGTTAATATAAATAATATGTTTGCGTTAGGGAGTGTTGTTTTTCATTTTCTATTACCCCAAAACAATGTTTATTCATGTAATTTCTCTGTAATGAAATGTACATATTTCTTCACTTGAATGGTCAACATTTAAGATGGCTGAGTGCTTTTATTTAATATAAGAGTCTGTTTTTAAGCTTTTATAACATTTTGTTTGTATATTTGTAAACAGTAACGTTTAAGATCATTTTAGGATTTCAGAATGATACACGGTACATACCGCTTAAATCTCGAGTTGATATCTTTCACCGGCATTACATACACTTCAAAGAAGTATTCATAATTCTCTGTAAGATTCAAACCTCAGATGTTTCTTGATGTTTCGTAGGAATATTGCACTGGGTAGACCATGTAATAATCACAAAACGTCAAAATAGTTTTGAAAGTACGAAGGTGAACAGGTACAGATGAAGATGAAGCTCTGTTTAAGAAGATGTTTAAGATAATAAAGCTGGAATTTTATTACTCCAATTGCGCTTTGACCTAAGACGTTAATACATCAAAATTTATTTGGTTAGTTGCACCAAGAGACCCATTGAAAATGTTCAGTATTATTGGTGCCAATGAGTAGATCCTGACGAATATGCGTCACTCAGTTCGGAAATGAAACCAAATTTGTTTGAAAATCTGCAAACACGCTCTTTGAACTGTTTCATTAATTTTCATAGAAAAAGCATTTATTGATTTGTAGTTGTCAGCTAATTATTAACTGGCAACCGATGACGACAGTGGTCTTGTACTTATTTCTTCATCCAATTAACTTTCACCTCTCATTTAAACATATAAACTTCTCTCTTATCATAACCGACGGTCCTGTTTTTTCTTAACTAGAAGTATTTCCACATGTGAAACAAGTTAAGCACAGCATTGTCATGATCCTTCCTTTTGGAAATAGGATTAAACTAAAAATAATGAAATTATTATGTTTTTTAAACAAAATGTAATCGTTTCAATCAATATTAAGAAAATAGTGAATTATTACGAACTCGAAGATTGTGTTTGGGGGGACGCTTAAACCAGGTTTTTGAAAAATAAATGTTGAAGAGTCTCTTTGAACATGAAATCATAACTTTCTTAATTAGAAACACTCATGCAGGGTTTTCTTCTAATTTGTATGTCCCTACGTTTGGTGTTCATATAAGATTACTCACGATTCCTGTGAAATAAGTGGTTTATCTAAATTCCACAAGAGGGTTATTATTAACACTTAATGTGTGAAGACCATGAACATATTTGTATTGTGAATCTAATGTATTGTATATGAGACATGCTTTCGACATGTACAAGTCACAACAAACAAAAACGTATTCACAGCAACGTTTTATTCATATGGTTGTAGCAATGTAGGCATATTTATTGCCATTGCCGAATTGTGGATTTTATGGTCGTGATTTCAGTGGTGATATAATTTTATTTATTTCCATCCCTTGCGCTCAGTCTTTTTTCTTTGAAACGCAAAACCTTGCGAATGACGACGTCACAGTGTATTCTTTGAAATAAATTACACTTTTCTATAACAATCGCAGGATCAAATCACATTTACAAAAAGCTACTGATCATGACGTCGGATGGAACATCATCCTCGATTATCAAGGGTGTTATATCTCCATGATATCATAACAACCCAGGACCCACTTGCTAACATGGTTTCATTTCGAAGTTAAACCGTCTCCATGTCCTTCATCATAACTTCGCACATAACATGTCTCTTGCACATAAGTGTACTTCGATTGGATGGCTAATTAAATACATTGCCTAGAATTGCATGGAGATATTCATGTACATTTCATTTACGTTTACTGTTCCTATCGAAGTCGTGTTTCTCAATATAGTCAAGTCATTTTCAAAAGTGTAATCATACACCACGTGGAAAAGACCTATTTGTGCAGCAACGAAGAAGTATCGAGTCGTAAAAAAACATTAACGTCACTTTCATTTTATACCAACTTACATCAAAGTTAAAAACAACTTGTGAATACAGTAAGTTGTTGAATTCATTATGGGAAAGGATTTGTGATTTTCTTGACCGAAGAGTTGCTGTTAGAGATGTAGAACTTTGGAATGAAAATTATTCAATAGTTTTGAATTGGCAGTTGCCTCCTGTAGCGATGTTATTTGTTGAACCATTTCCTCAATGAACTTGGTTCCCTTTCCCACGCATCGTTTGTTTATTTGTAGTGTACTTTTTCAACTCTCTGGTTTTTAATAATTGGGATACAAATGTTCAAAGACACGTGAAATAAAGTTACCCAGTTGCCATAGTTCAACGAGTACTACTAATGCAGACAAAGTTAATGAAAAACCTCTATTGTTGTATTTTCATTATATTTTTGACAAAACCCATATCGAACATCCCGATTCTATTTACCGATCCTCTAAGTATTGTCATTAAGACAAATGACCTGTTAATGCACTTGAATGCACCGAAATATGTGTTCACTTCTCTCCATAACATGTTGTTAAAAGAAATCCACGCCGTAACATTAAACAAAACCTCTTGTCAACTACTTCAGGTCAAGCCATAATATCTTTCCTCAACAAAACGCATTAATAAAGTATAATTTTGTTTACAAAGTGTTATTAATCCCCGAAATAGTTCTTGATTAAAGAGGGAGTCTAGCCAGTACAGAACTAGTCATGAATAGGCAATTGCTGAAATATGTCAAGGATTATGTCAGTCAGACGCAATGAACACGAGAAGGTCATTGCAAATCACTTGAAATGGACATGGTTTAGTGCAACTTGATTGCAGCCTCATGTAAAGGCGTGAAATGGAACTGTAAACGTTTGAATTGCGTGCAGAGGTATAAACATCAGGGCTTCATTGCAATGCTATTTCGATAGTCAGTCAGTATGCTTTCAACAAACACCTTGGCTTCCAAATGTTCCTCTGTCATTTCTTTGACGGATTGACATACACACAACACAGGGATAGAAGAGACATCGACAGGGGACGACTTTATTTGGCAGTTGTCTTTTAGGTGTTGGAAAAAGTCCCTTGGATTAGAGAGCAAGTGTCGTGGGGTCATCACGTCGTTAAAAGATATCTAGGAATAAGGATCTGTTACAAAATAGCTTTTTTATCTTATCCGCCATGGTTTGGTTGTGGATTTGAATCTTTGCCAATAATGGGTTTTTTTATTTGAACTATTGAGTGGAATACAACTTAACATTCAAGTCATTCAACACAATTTGGAGTGAAGTAATTTCAAATTGTAATCGAACAATTTGGGTGTTTTCATATGATTCCTGCGTATCTGATCTTGAACAAAAACTACATATGTGTATCATGTGGGGTTTTCAATAATAGAATGGTATTCCGGTTTCAAATGGCACAGCAAGAAGCGAAACTCACTTCTGTGAAATGCCCCTTTCCTCAGTCGTCATATGAGATTTATCTGTTCAACAGTCATAATGAATATGCCATGCCGATAAACTGCGAAAAATAATTCAAAAGCAAATGGCCCTTTATGTACAAGTGGCAATGTAACAACACTACCACTTTAACCTCAGTTGTTTTGTCAGTTACTGCACATTCCAGTTTTTACAACATGTGGTGGGTGCCATTCAACAGGTACACACACACAATCCGTTAATGAACCAGTCTGGACATTCTTTTCCTAAAAAAGCTTGATCCTTACATTGAAATAATGATCTCACTGATTCGCTGTTTTAATCATTAGACATTTCAAAGAAGTTCGATGTTATTTTCGATTGTGTGGCATTCATTCTTCGACCATCTCATCCTTGTTTTATTTTCCATAGGGCTTTAAGTACCGAGAAATGCATTAGTATCAAGACAACTACTTTATCAACCGTCGTACAAACCTGAAGTGGGAGAGAGCGTTTTGCCATATAAATGACATGCAGTGATTCAATAATCCATCAACTCCAACTCGAATTAAAAACATTCATGTCCCCAAAGGAGATACATTTTTTTCTGGAGGAGAACATGTTTTATAATAATATCTAAGGAGGAGATGTTCCGTCGAGGATCAGATTATGCTGAAACTGTTTCAAGGACGTGTACAAGAGGTTTATAGAACACTTCGGTACACTCATGTTGTGCTATTGTGACGTTGAATGTTTAAGTTTTGATATTGGGGGCCTGTTACAATTTCAAGAACGCACAACCATTGCTGATAAAATTGTGGTTTTGACATCTTCTGACAAAAGCTGTATTTTGAGAAGAACCCTTGAAGTAAAGCAGGAACTGAACCAAATGAAGATACCTCATTTAGATCACTGATCAGGCTACATAACCTTTTTCTTCGGAATTCATGTAGCGGAATGGCGAATATTGAGTGGACATGGAAATTTCAAAACCGCCCGCTATCCCTTCAAAGGTTGTTACAAACGTCCAAATTCAAAATAAGCCTTCTTGCACGTTAGGAGAAACACCTAACGGCACCAATGAAGAGGACAGCGACAAATCCTACGTATCAACATATCGCCAGGGAGGGGATATCTGTTAGCAACAAAAAGCCATCAGCCTGGAATATACTTGCACGTCCACCGATTAGACAAAGTCGTCCTGGGTTAGGCTGGGAATACATTTGTTCAATTGGGCAACTTCATTATTTGCCCAGATTTGGCACTGTAAAACCTCCTGTCTCAAAAATGTTTTATCAAGAATAATGTTAATGCTATCCTCTTTCACAGACATCGCATGTTTCAGAACCGTTAATTTTAAGGATTAGTTTGCGTTTAGGTTTTTTCTTCATTTAAAAAATGTTTATTAATGTAATGTAACTGTAATGCAAGGGAAATATTTCGCCACTTAAATGTTCACCATTTAAGATAGTTGAGTGCTTTTAATAAATACGAAAGCCTATGTTTAAGCTTTAATAACATTTCCATTCTACATTTGTAAACAGTAACGTTTAAGATCGTTTTAGATTTCAACATTTTCCTCAGACTTTAATGCATTAAAATATATGGGGTCAGCTGCACCACAGGCCTTTAATGTGAATGGTGCCAATAAATTGATCCTGGCAACTATACGTCACTCACTTGGGAAATGAAATCAAATTTGTTTGAAATTCTGCAAACAATCTCCATGAATTTTTACATTAATTTTCGCAGAAACAAAATATTTATTCATCTGTAGTTGTCAACTTTTTATAAACTGGCCACCGATTGGCGACAGTGGTTTTGTACTAATTTCTCCATCCGGTTAACTTTCACCTCTTATTTAATCATTTTAATTTCTGTTTGATCATTAACCGACGGTCCGGAATTTTCTAAACTAGAAGTGTTACCCACTCGTGCAACACGTTAAGCCGGCATATAACTCACAGCATTGTGAGGTGCCGGCCACCTTGGATATAACATTAAAGGTAAACAATTCATTAAATTAATCTATTTTTGTTACCAAACTGTAATTGCTTCATAGAATTAAAAGATAATAATGAATTATAATGAACTCGAAGTTGCCGTCTGGAAGGAGCCTCAACCCAGATTTTTAAAACAAGAATGTTGAAGAGTCTTTTTGAACATGAAATCATATCTTTTTGTATTGGAAACATACATGTGTGTGATTGTTCTAATTTGGATGTCCCAGTGCCATGTGTTGACATAACATTACCAACAATTCTAGTGAAATAAGTTGTTTATCTAAGTTACACAACAGGGATATTATTAACACTTAATGTGTGAAAGACCATGAACATATTTGTATTGTGAATCTAATGTATTGTATATGAGACATGCTGACGACATGTACAATTTACAACAAGCAGACACGCATACATTTGAAACGTTTTTATTCTTATGGTTGTAACAACATAATGTTTTTCAGAAACGCAAAACCATCTCATGACGACGTCACAGTGTCTGCTTTGAAATAAATTACACTTCTCTACAACAATCGCAGGATCACATCACTTTTACAAAAAGCTCCTGATCATGACGTCGAATGGAAGATCATCCTCGATTATCAAGGGTGTTATGTCTCCATGATATCATAAAAACAACCCAGGACCCACTTGCTAACATGGTCTCATTTCAAAGTTAAACCGTCTCCGTCTCCTTCATCTTAACCTCGCACATAACATTTCTCTTGCACATAAGTGTACTTTGATTGGAAGGCAATTTGAATACATTGCCAAGAATTGCATGGATATATTCATGTCCATTTCATTTACGTTTACTGTTTCTATCGAAGTCGTGTTTCTTAACATAGTCAAGTCATTTTCAACAGTGTGATAATACACGACGTGGAAAAGACCTATTTGTGCAGTAATGATTAAGTATCCAGTCATAAAAAAACATTAGCGTCACTTTCATTTTATACCAACTTACATCAAAGTTAAAAACAACTTCTGTATACAGTAAGTTGTTGAATTCATTATGGGAAAGGATTTGTGATTTACTTGACCGAAGTGTCGCTGTAAGAGACGTAGAACTTTGGAATGAAAATTATTCAATAGTTTTGAATTGGCAGTTGCCTCCTGTAGCGATGTTATTTGTTGAACCATTTCCTCAATGAACTTGGTTCCCTTTCCCACGCATCGTTAATTATTTTTGTAGTGTACTTTTTCGACTCTCTGGTTTTTAATAATTGGGATACAAATGTTCAAAGACACATGAAATATAGTTATCCGATTACTATAGTTCAACGAGTACTGCTAATGCAGACAAAGTTAATGAAAACCTCTATTGTTGTGTTTTCATAATTTCTTTTAAAAAACCCATATCGAAGATACTGAATCTATTTATCGATGGTTCTCTAAATATTGTTATTAAGACAAAGTACCTGTTTATACACTTGAATGCACCGAAATATGTGTTCATTTCGCTCCATAACATGTTGTTAAAAGAAATCCACGCCCTCATCTTAAAAAAAACCTCTTGTCAATTACTTCAGGTCAAGCTAAACGCATTAATAAAGTATAATTTTGTTTACAAAGTGTAATTAATCTGTCTAAATAGTTATTGATTAAAGAGGGAGTCTTGCCAGTACAGAACTAGTCATGAATAGGCAATTGCTGAAATATGTCACGGATTATGTCAGCCAGACGCAATGTACACGAGAAGGTCTTTTCAAATCACTTGAAATGGACATGGTTTAGTGCAACTTGATTGCAGCCTCATGTAAAGGCGTGAAATGGATCTGTAAACGCTTGAGTTGCGTGCAGAGGTATAAACTTTAGGGCTTCATTGCAATGCTATAACGATAGTCAGTCAGTATGCTTTCAACAAACACCTTGGCTTCCAAATGTTCCTCTGTCATTTCTTTGACGGATTGACATACACACAACACAGGGATAGAAGAGACATCGACAGGGGACGACTTTATTTGGCAGTTGTTTTTTAGGCGTTGGAAAAAGGCTCCGGGGATTAGAGACCATGTTTTTGGCTAGAGATTTGAATATTTGCCAATAATGTTTTTGTTCATTTAAACTATTGAGGAGAATACAACTTAACATTCAAGTCATTCAACACAATCTGGAGTGAATTAATTTGATATTGATAATCAAATAATGTGTGTTTTTGATTATGATTCTTGTGTATCTAATCTTGAACTTTAAATATTATTACAATGTGTATCATGTGGGGTTTTCAAGAATAGAATGGTATTCCGGTTTCAAATGGCACAGCGAGAAGCGAAACTCACTTCTGTGAAATGCCCCTTTCCTCAGTCGTCATATGAGAATTATCTGTTCAACAGTCATAATGAATATGCCATGCTGATAAACTGCAAAAGAAAATCCAAAAGTAAATGGCCCTTAATGTACAAGTGGCAATGTAACAACACTACCACTTTAACCTCAGTTGTTTGTCAGTTACTGCACATTCATCACTCCAGTTTTACGACATATGATGGGTGCCATTCAACAGTAACGCTCACACATCGATCAAAATCCGTTAATAAACCAATCCGGGCACTTTTGTTCCTGAAAACGCTTGATCTCTACATTGGAATAATGATCTTACTGATTCGCTGTCTTAATCCTTAGACATTTCAAAGAAGTTCGATGTTTTTTTCGATTGTGTGGCATTCATTCTTCGACCATTTCACCCTTGTTATATTGTCCATAGGGCTTTAAGTACCGAGAAATGCATTAGTATCAAGACAACTACTTTATCAACCGTCGTACAAACCTGAAGTAGGAGATAGCGTTTTGCCATATAAATGACATGCAGTGATTCAATAATCCATCAACTCCAACTCGAAATAAAAACATTCATGTCCCCAAAGGAGATATTTTTTTCTTGAAAAGAACCTGTTTTATGATTATATCTAAGGAGGGGATGTTCCGTCGAGGATCAGGTTATGCTGAAACTGTTTCAAGGACGAGTACAAGAGGTTTCAGGAAACACTTCTGTGCTCTCGAGTTGCGCGTTCGTGACGTTGAATGTTTCAGTTTTGATATTAGGGGCCTATTACAATTTCAAGAAAGCACAACCATTGCTGATAAAATTGTGGTTTTGACATCTTCTGACAAAAGCTGTATTTTGAGAAGAGCCCTTGAAGTAAAGCAGGAACTGACCCAAATACAGATACCTCATTTTGATCACTGATCGGGCTATGGAGTCTTTATCTTCGGAATTCATGTAGCAGGATGGCGAATATTGAGTGGACAAGGAGATTTCTAAACCATGCACAATCCTTTCAAAGGTTCATACAAATGTCCAAAACCCCAATAGGCCTTCTTGCACGTTAGGAGAAACATCTAACGGTCCCAATGAAGAGGACAGTGACAAATCCTGCGTTTCGCCATATCGCCAGCTAAGAGAAATATCTGTTAGCAATTAAAAACCATCGGCCTGGAATAAACTTGCACGTCCAACCGATTAGAGAAAATCGTCCTGGGTTAGCTGGGAAAACATTTGTACAATTGGGGCAACTTCATTATTTGCCCAGGTCTGGCTATGTAATGCCTCCTGTCTCAAAGGGCTTTATCAAGAATGATTTTAACTGCTCTCCTCTTTCAAAGAGATAGCATGTTTTAAAACCGTTAATGCAAATAATATGTTTGCGTTAGGGAGTGTTGTTTTTCATTTTCTATTACCCCAAAACAATGTTTATTCATGTAATTTCTCTGTAATGAAATGTACATATTTCTTCACTTGAAT
Source organism: Haliotis cracherodii (assembly GCF_022045235.1). Taxonomy (NCBI): domain Eukaryota; kingdom Metazoa; phylum Mollusca; class Gastropoda; order Lepetellida; family Haliotidae; genus Haliotis; species Haliotis cracherodii. Next base: position 32,632,173 of record NW_027266341.1, read on the forward strand.
GGTCAACATTTAAGATGGTTGAGTGCTTTTATGAAATATGAAAGTCTGTTTTTAAGCTTTTATAACATTTTGTTTGTATATTTGTAAACAGTAACGTTTAAGATCATTTTAGGATTTCAGAATGATGCACGGTACATACCGCTTAAACTCGAGTTGATATCTTTCACCGGCATTACATACACTTGAAAGAAGTATTCATAATTCTCCGTAAGATTCAAACCTCAGATGTTTCTTGATGTTTTGTAGGAATATTGCACTGGGTAGACCATGTAATAATCACAAAACGTCAAAATAGTTTTGAAAGTACGAAGGTGAACAGGTACAGATAAAGATGAATCTCTGTTTAAGAAGATGTTTAATATAATAAAGCTGGAATTTTATTACTCCAATTGAGCTTTGACCTAAGACGTTAATACATCAAAATATATTTGGTTAGTTGCACCAAGAGACCCATTGAAAATGTTCAGTATTATTGGTGCCAATGAATAGATCCTGACGAATATACGTCACTCAGTTCGGAAATGAAACCAAATTTGTTTGAAAATCTGCAAACACGCTCTATGAACTGTTTCATTAATTTTCATAGAAAAAAAGATTGATTGATTTGTAGTTATCAGCTAATTATTAACTGGCAACCGATGACGACAGTGTTCTTGTACTTATTTCTTCATCCAATTAACTTTCACCTCTCATTTAAACATTTAAACTTCTCTCTTATCATAACCGACGGTCCTGGGTTTTTTCTAAACTAGAAGTATTTCCACACGTGAAACATACACCTCATACCATTGTCATGTGCCTACCTTTTGGAAATAGATTAAACTAAAAATAATGAAATTATTATGTTTTTTAAACAAAATGTAATCGCTTCAATCAATATTAAGAAAATAGTGAATTATTACGAACTCGAAGATTGTGTTTGGGGGGACGCTTAAACCAGGTTTTTGAAAAATAAATGTTGAAGAGTCTCTTTGAACATGAAATCATATCTTTCTTAATTGGAAACACTCATGCAGGGTTTTCTTCTAATTTGAATGTCCCTACGTTTGGTGTTCATATAAGATTACTTACGATTCCTGTGAAATAAGTGGTTTATCTAAATTCCACAAGAGGGTTATTATTAACACTTAATGTGTGAAGACCATGAACATATCTGTATTGTGAATCTAATGTATTGTATATGAGACATGCTTTCGACATGTACAATACACAACAAACAAAAACGTATTCACAGCAACGTTTTATTCATATGGTTGTAGCAATGTAGGCATATTTATTGCCATTGCCGAATTGTGGATTTTATGGTCGTGATTTCAGTGGTGATATAATTTTATTTATTTCCATCCCTTGCGCTCAGTCTTTTTTCTTGGAAACGCAAAACCTTGCGAAAGACGACGTCACAGTGTATTCTTTGAAATAAATTGCACTTTTCTACAACAATCGCAGGATCACAGCACATTTACAAAAAGCTACTGATCATGACGTCGGATGGAACATCATCCTCGATTATCAAGGGTGTTATGTCTCCATTATATCATGATAACAACCCAGGACCCACTTGCTAACATGGTCTCATTTCGAAGTTAAACCGTCTCCATCTCCTTCATCTTAACTTCGCACATAATATGTCTCTCGCACATAAGTGTCCTTTGATTGGATGGCTAATTGAATACATTGCCTACAATTGCATGGAGATATTCATGTTCATTTCATTTCCATTTACTGTTCCTATCGAAGTCGTGTTTCTCAACATAGTCAAGTCATTTTCAACAGTGTAATCATACACCATGCGGAAAACACCTATATGTGAAGCAACGAAGAGGTATCGAGTCGTAAAAAAACATTAGCGTCACTTTCATTTTATACCAACTTACATCAAAGTTTAAAACAATTTGTGAATACAGTAAGTTGTTGATTTCATTATGGGAAAGGATTTGTGATTTTCTTGACCGAAGAGTTGCTGTTAGAGATGTAGAACTTTGGAATGAAAATTATTCAATAGTTTTGAATTGGCAGTTGCCTCCTGTAGCGATGTTATTTGTTGAACCATTTCCTCAATGAACTTGGTTCCCTTTCCCACGCATCGTTAATTATTTTTGTAGTGTACTTTTTCAACTCTCTGGTTTTTAATAATTGGGATACAAATGTTCAAAGACACATGAAATATAGTTATCCGATTACTATAGTTCAACGAGTACTGCTAATGCAGACAAAGTTAATGAAAACCTCTATTGTTGTGTTTTCATAATTTCTTTTAAAAAACCCATATCGAAGATACTGAATCTATTTATCGATGGTTCTCTAAATATTGTTATTAAGACAAAGTACCTGTTTATACACTTGAATGCACCGAAATATGTGTTCACTTCTCTCCATAACATGTTGTTAAAAGAAATCCACGCCGTAACATTAAACAGAACATCTTGTCAACTACTTCAGGTCAAGCCATAATATCTTTCCTCAACAAAACGCATTAGTAAAGCTATAATTTTGTTTACAAAGTGTTATTAATCCCCGAAATAGTTCTTGATTAAAGAGGGAGTCTAGCCAGTACAGAACTAGTCATGAATATGCAATTGCTGAAAAAATGTCACAGATTATGTCAGTCAGACGCAATGAACACGAGAAGGTCATTGCAAATCACTTGAAATGGACATGGTTTAGTGCAACTTGATTGCAGCCTCATGTAAAGGCGTGAAATGGATCTGTAAACGCTTGAGTTGCGTGCAGAGGTATAAACATCAGGGCTTCAATACAATGTTATTACGATAGTCAGTCAGTATGCTTTCAACAAACACCTTGACTTCCAAACGTTCCTCTGTCATTTCTTTGACGGATTGACATACACACAACACAGGGATAGAAGAGACATCGACAGGGGACGACTTTATTTGGCAGTTGTCTTTTAGGTGTTGGAAAAAGTTCCTTGGATTAGAGAGCAAGTGTCGTGGGGACATCACGACGTTAAAAGATATCTAGGAATTAGGATCTGTTACAAATAGCTTTTTCATCTTATCCGCCATGGTTTGGTTGGGGATTTGAATATTTGCCAATAACGTTTTTGTTCATTTGAACTATTGAGAATACAACTTAACATTCGAGTTTTCAACACAATTTGGAGTGAAGTAATTTGAAATTGTAAACAAATAATCAAATTAATGTGTGTTTTTAAATTTGATTCCTGTGTATCTATTCTTGGACATGAAATATCTTTTTGAAATGTGAATCAACTTGGGTTTTCAAGAATAGGTGAGTTTTCCGGTTTCAAATGGCACAGCGAGAAGCGAAACTCACTTCTGTGAAATGCCCCTTTCCTCAGTCGTCATATGAGAATTATCTGTTCAACAGTCATAATGAATATGCCATGCCGATAAACTGCAAAAGAAAATCCAAAAGTAAATGGCCCTTAATGTACAAGTGGCAATGTAACAACACTACCACTTTAACCTCAGTTGTTTGTCAGTTACTGCACATTCATCACTCCAATTTTACGACATATGATGGGTGCCATTCAACAGTTACGCACACACATCGATCAAAATCCGTTAATAAACCTATCCGGGCACTTTTGTTCCTGAAAACGCTTGATCTCTACATTGGAATAATGATCTTACTGATTCGCTGTCTTAATCCTTAGACATTTCAAAGAAGTTCGATGTTTTTTTTCGATTGTGTGGAATTCATTCTTCGACCATCTCACCCTTGTTTTATTTTCCATAGGGCTTTAAGTACCGAGAAATGCATTAGTATCAAGACAACTACTTTATCAACCGTCGTACAAACCTGAAGTAGGAGATAGCGTTTTGCCATATAAACGACATGCAGTGATTCAATAATCCATCAATTCAAACTCGAATTAAAAATATTCATGTCCCCAAAGGAGATATTTTTTCTGGAGGAGAACCTGTTTTATGATTATATCTAAGGAGGAGATGTTCCGTCGAGGATCAGGTTATGCTGAAACTGTTTCAAGGACGTGTACAAGAGGTTTCTGGAACACTTCAGTACACCAATGTTGCCCAAATGTGACGTTGATTGTTTAAGTTTTGATATTGGGGGCCTGTTACAATTTTAAGAACGCACAATCATTGCTGATAAAATTGTGGTTTTGACATCTTCTGACAAAAGCTGTATTTTGAGAAGAGCCCTTGAAGTAAAGCAGGAACTGGCCCAAATACAGATACCTCATTTTGATCACTGATCGGGCTATGGAGTCTTTATCTTCGGAATTCATGTAGCAGGATGGCGAATATTGAGTGGACATGGAGATTTCTAAACCATGCACAATCCTTTCAAAGGTTCATACAAATGTCCAAAATCCCAATAGGCCTTCTTGCACGTTAGGAGAAACATCTAACGGTCCCAATGAAGAGGACAGTGACAAATCCTGCGTTTCGCCATATCGCCAGCTAAGAGAAATATCTGTTAGCAATTAAAAACCATCGGCCTGGAATAAACTTGCACGTCCAACCGATTAGAGAAAATCGTCCTGGGTTAGCTGGGAAAACATTTGTACAATTGGGGCAACTTCATTATTTGCCCAGGTCTGGCTATATAATGCCTCCTGTCTCAAAGGGCTTTATCAAGAATGATTTTAACTGCTCTCCTCTTTCAAAGAGATAGCATGTTTTAAAACCGTTAATACAAATAATAGGTTTGCGTTAGGGAGTGTTGTTTTTCATTTTCTATTACCCCAAAACAATGTTTATTCATGTAATTTCTCTGTAATGAAATGTACATATTTCTTCACTTGAATGGTCAACATTTAAGATGGTTGAGTGCTTTTATTAAATATGAAAGTCTGTTTTTAAGCTTTTATAACATTTTGTTTGTACATTTGTGAACAGTAACGTTTAAGATCATTTTAGGATTTCAGAATGATGCACGGTACATACCGCTTAAACTCGAGTTTATATCCTTCACCGGCATTATATACACTTCAAAGAAGTATTCATAATTCTCTGTAAGATTCAAACCTCAGATGTTTCTTGATGTTTTGTAGGAATGTAGACCATGTAATAATCACAAAACGTCAAAATAGTTTTGAAAGTACGAAGGTGAACAGGTACAGATGAAGATGAAGCTCTGTTTAAGAAGATGTTTAACATAATAAAGCTGGAATTTTATTACTCCAATTGAACTTTGACCTGAGGAGTAAATACATAAAAATGTATTTGGTTAGCTGCACAACAAGAACCATTGAAAATGTTCAGTATTATTGGTGCCAATAAATTGATCCTGACGAATATGCCTCACTCAGTTCGGAAATGAAACCAAATTTGTTTGAAAAAAATCTGCAAACACGCTCCATGAACTGTTTCATTAATTTTCATAGAAAAAAAGATTGATTGATTTGTAGTTGTCAGCTAATTATAAACTGGCCACCGATGGCGACAGTGTTCTTGTACTCATTTCTCCATACAATTAACTTTCACCTCTTATTTAAACACTTTAACTTCTCTCTTATCATAACCGACGGTCCTGTGTTTTCTGTTCCTCACTTGTGTAATACGTTAAGCAGGCATGTAACTCACAGCACTGTGAGGTGCCGGCCACCTTGGAAAGATGATTAAAGGAAAACAATTTATGAAATTAATCTATTTTTTAACCAAAGTGTAATCGCTTCATACATTTTTAAGAAAATAATGAATTATTACAAACTCGAAGTTGGCGTCTGAGAGGAAGCATAAGCCAGTTTTTGTAAACAGAAACTTTGAACATGAAATCATATGAATTGGAAATATACATGCGGGGTATTTTTCTAATTTGGATGTCCCCACGTCAGGTGTTTACACAAGATTACCCACAATTCTTGTGAAAAAAGTGGTTTATCTAAATTACACAACGGGATTATCATTAACACTTAATTTGCGAAAGACCCTGAACATATTTAAATTGTGAATCTAATGTTTTGTATATGAGACACGCTGACGACATGTACAAGTCACAACAAGCAGACACGTATTCATTGGAAACGTTTCATTCATGTGGTTGTAAAAATATAGGCATATTTATGGCCATTGCCGAACTATAGATTTTATGGTCGTGATTATATTGGTGTTATAATTTTATTCATTACATACAGACACTTCATCGCTAGTCGTGGCTCTCGGTCTTATTTCCAATGTTTCTTTGAAACGCTAAACCTTGCGAATGGCGACGTCACAGTGTATTCTTTGAAATAAATTACACTTCTCTTCAACAATCGCAGGATCACTTCACCTTTACAAGCCGCTACTGATAACGATATTGGATGAAGATCATCCTCGATTTTCCAGGGTATTATGTCTCCATTATGACATGGTAACAACCCAGGACCCATTTGGTGACACAGTTTCATTTCCGTCTCTAAGTTCGCATATATTAGGAGTATAGTGAGTGTAGTTTCATGAGATGCGTTCTTTAGCGTCGTATCATTTGAATCAGAATCCATGGTAGCCAATTGGTCAAGTATTCATGAAATAGAGTTATGATACGCTGAATAATCGAGGGTGACCCTCCTATACATATCTGGTACATACCACGACAGGTTCCCGTCGCATTTGGATTGCCTTGGATGGTCGCATCTTTCTGTACCCTCCAATCGGATTGCCTTGGATGGTCGCATCTTTCTGTACCCTCCAATCGGATTGCCTTGTATGGTCGCATATTTCCGTACCCTCCAATCGGATTGCCTTGGATGGTCGCATCTTTCCGTACCCTCAAATCGGATTGCCTTAGATGGTCGCACGTAACCTGTTGCCTCGGATTAATGGTCACCCCCGTATCTTTCCGTACCCTCCAAACGGATTGCCTTGGATGGTCGCATCTTTCTGTAACCTCCTCTCAGCTTGCCTCGGATGATAGCTTCTTTCCGTAACCTTCAATCGGATTGCCTCGGGTGATCGTATCTTTCCGCAACCTCAAATTGGCCTGCTTCGGATGATCACATTTTCCCGCAACCTCAAATTGCCTAGGCATGGAAGATGCACCTTTCGTGAACCTCCAATAGACTTTCCTCGTATGATTGAAAAAATTAGTTCGTCCCAGAAAATTCTTTTAAAAAATCATTATCCTTTAGACTGTTGGGAAAAAAATTAATTGCCTGCCGCAAAAATGTTTTTTGTTTGTTTGGGTTTTTTTTAAATTCAGGCTCATAGTTGTAAATAAAAAATATCTGGTTTTGAAGCTACACTGAACAAATATCTATCTCGATACAAAGTCCCAGCATAGCACAGCACAGCACACCACAGCACATCACTGCCCAAGATTATTGCACTTATATATAGCGACGTGTGTGTATGTGTGTGCGTGCGTGCGTGCTTACGTGTGTGTGTGTGTGTGTGTGTGTGTGTGTGTGCGTGCGCGCGCCTGTGCTTACGTGTGTGTGTGCGTGCGTGCGTGCGCGCGTGCGTATGTGTGTGTGTGTCTGCTTGTACTAGTATCGACTAATACCGTATTGTAGAGCTAGCCCACTGAGATACCATGCCGGTAACAACAAGTACCATCTTTTAATGTCTTTTGGTATGGTGCGGCCAGGAATCGAACCACCGGCCTTCAGCTCCCTGGGCAGACGCTCTATGTACTCAACCACGCAGACGGTCACATAGCCCCAGTGAGATTATTGCTACTTACTGTGTTTGCAAGTCTCGGAAAACGTCCACAACCTGCATCACGCTGTTCTTAAAATCCCCATTCATTCAAAAAAGTCCCATTCACCGTAATCTGTTTTTAAAAAGAACGTTTAAAGGTTCGTGTTGTTACAAAAATCATTCTATGCAATACACCAAAAATAAATAAATACCCATTTAAATACCTGTCCTTATTTAGGTAAAAGTAAAATTATATTTGAATATTGGATAGCAACACGAGTATATGCATGTTTAATCTCAAAACCAATAAATTGGTTTCTGTTTTTGCTTCCCGTATATAGAAAAACAGGATTGTGAGGCATATGACGATCTTATTCGCTTAGCTCACTTCCAAAATGATTGCCAGATCGCCAGACCGAATTGTGACCGATGGGTCGGTGGCTCATCTAATCGTCCAGTGCAATTATTATGGCATACAATATGAAACTACTTGAAAGGTCACCGCCAAATGCCTCGCCTCGTGGTGATTTCTCATGCGATAGCGTATCGTTGTTTATTTATTTCCGCCAAAGGTCAACACCGAAACAGGAGTCCACGAGCGTCCTAACCCGCTTCAGGTAATGACTTTGTGCGTTTGTCATCACGCGATTGGGTGATCTTTTTCATCTGTCAATCAACGTTCTCTGTTGTAGCCTCTCTGTCAATCTTTTGTCGATACAAAACCTGGGGATGTCAGTTTCATGTTGATTGCAATTTCCAAACCGGTAATGAAAACTGAACGTGCCAAAATACATAACAAAACTATTATTCAAACAACAACTCTTTGTCTTTACATCAGCAAAATGTCAAAAGCGGTGATTGTCAAATTGCAGAAAATCTGAAGCAGTTTTGTTCAACGTTAATTGTAATCTTGTAAAAAATCGAATCATTGTTTTCTTCTTTCCGTTAAGCTTCTGAAAAAGAGCATTTGTTCTGACGCATGAGGGTTTAACGTTATTGATTATGGGGTTAGCAGTGGATTTAGGCATAATCGTTGGGTTTTTTTCTAGGAAAAAATCTCAAGGATATGTTCAGAAGAAACATGTTTACGTTATGTTGTAGAGCTTAACTAGGCGCTGGCTTACATTTATAATGATGTTAGTTAGGAGAGCGCGTTTTTATACAATAACAAAATGTCAAAGTTATCGTATATTTTTTAAAGACTGGGAGTTGGCGTTTGTTTATTTCAACATGAGAAAGTTTCTTGTTTTGTTTTTTTTATTATGTGCTTGATCTTTTTAGAAGTGTTCATATCACCTGGAGTATAGCGTTACGAGTCCTTTGAATTTCGATTATCTCCTATGAAAAGTATTTTGTATTAAAGAATGTGTTCACTAAAGTTAAAAAGACCGAATGATTTTTCTGCATTTATGTCTGAGACACAATTTACAAGGAACTTTTCAAAACCCTGTCCATAGTCGGGCTACGATGACACACAATCAGCCTAGTTATCCGCTGTGGCCATTCGATTCCCATTTAATAGATGTGCCCTATTGAGCACGGACTCCCTATGGGTGTTACAACCGATCAGGCATGATCAAATTGTGAAATAATATGAGTGAGTGAGTGAGTGAGTGAGTGTGGTTTTACGCCGCTTTAAGCAATATTCCAGCAATATCACGGCGGGGGACACAGGAAATGGGCCTCAAACATTGTACCCATGTACAATGTCGGGAATCGAACCCGGGTCTTGGGTGTGACGAGCGAATGCTTTAACCACTAGGCTACCCGACCGCCCCTGAAATAATATGAAAGGTATTCTCAGAATATGAACGAGGTTTCTCACAGGTATATTTAGGATGAAAAAACAATATATTGTTCCACTTCCCTACTTATATAATAGGGGGCACGGGTGGCCCAGTTGTCTAAGGCGCCGCGATTCGAAACCTATGAAACCTATGATTGTGGGTTCGAATACCGGTTCGTCCCGATTATGTTTCTAGGTTTGTCAGCACCATACCCGTGCTCGTGGGTTTCACCGAGGTGGTAAACCTCTGAGACCTGCATTACTTCGGGCTTTCCTCCCACAATAAGCTGACACGGCGTGATATAACTGGAATAATGTTAAAAGGGGCGTTAAACCCAACTCACTCACTCACACACTTATATAATACCGTAATTCAAATTACATATGGGGCGGTGGGGTAGCCTCATGGTTAAAGCGTTCGCTCGTCACGTCTAAGACCCGGATTCGATTCCCCATTTGGGTACAGTGTTTGAAGCCCATTTCTGGTGTCCCCCGCCGTGATATTTATGGATATTGATGAAAGCCGAGTAAAACTATACTCACTCACTCACTCAAATTATATATGGTATTTGGACGGTGAAAAATCACGGGTCTATCTTCATTCTGTAGCAGCGTAAAATATCATTTATTTTAGTCGGATTCAGTCGATAATGCCTTAAATAGTTCCTATCTATGCCTTGTTCCTTGCAACGCATTGGTTTCTGGTATCAAGGGTACATCTCACAAATACCAAAACCATTCGGAACCAAAACTAAGCAGTGAAACACAATTGTACTGAACAGAAAATAATTAAGGGATATATCTGTACATGTCACTTCTTTAGTAAAAATTAGTTTCAACAATACCGCCAACAATTCCGCATTCAACAATTCCCGCCACATCCCATATTCCACATCCAACAATTCCCACCACATTCAACATTTCCTGTCATATCAAACAACAATTCTCACCACATCCAACTATTCCCATCACATCCAACTTTTCCAACTACATCCAACAATTCCCATCACATTCAACATTTCTCGTCACGTTCAACAATTCCATCACATCCGACATTCAACAATTCCCGACACATCCAATTATTCCTACCATATCCAACATTTCTTGTCACTTTCAACAATTCACGCCACATCTCGCAATCAACAGTTTCCACCACATCCAACAATTCCCAAAACATCCAACAACAATTCCCGCCACATTCAACTATTCCTACCATATCCAACATTTCTTGTCACGTTCAACAATTCACGCCACATCTCGCAATCAACAGTTTTCACCACATCCAACAATTCCCAAAACATCCAACAACAATTCCCGCCACATTCAACTACAATTTCCGCCACATCCAACAAATCCCACAACATCCAACAACAATTCCCACCACAGCCAACAATTCCCAAAACATCCATCAACAATTTCCGCCACATCCAACAATTCCTGCTACATCCAACAATTCCAACAACATCCAACAACAATTCCCACAACATCCAACAACAATTCCCGCCACATCCAACAATTCCAACAACATCCAATAACAATTCCAACAACAATTCTCACAACATACAACAACAATTCACGCCACATCCAACAATTCCGACAACATCCAATAACAATTCGCGCCACATCCAACAACAATTTCCATCAAACCCAACAACAATTTCCGCCATATCCAACAACAATTCGCACAGCATCCAACAACAATTCCCAAAAATCCAAAGCCTACGAGAACACGTCGGTTACCCAACCCCTTCTCCTAGGAACCGGCACAGTACAACCCACATTGTAAATCCAAGCCCTTCCACAGACTTAAAATGTCTTCTATCTATGCTACCCACGAGCTGACCCCACCCTGGGCCACCCGCCCCCTATGCCCCTATCCCTACCCCCAGACACTCCCTCGTCTCCCAAGTTCCAGACCAGCCGAAGAGAACAGATCGCAGTGCCCTCATCGTGTATATTTTATGGCACTTCAACACGGAGGCTGCAGTAGATCAACCTTTTTAACCCTCAACGTTGCTGCAGCGGACGTCGTTTACTTCAGTTCAACACAGGACGCCCATTACAGACCCGACTCGATCACGTAAACTACAGGGAAATTGCTTAAACAACTGCATTACGATTTTTTGTCAAGGGAAATTGCACAGCACCAGGATTTATTGCAAAATTACACGAAAGAATAAATTTGGCTCAGAATGTCGGGTTTTGCTACGAGATGCGCCTAAATGTTTGTGTATGGGCCTGTAAAGCGTGTTGTTAAGGGTACAAAGTAGGTTGTGCCCGGTAGTCTATATAACTTTTATTTTGACTCTCCGATTTTCCATATATTATCCTTAAGTGTTGTTTTTGTATTGAGGCTAGAACGTTTATGTTTGTTTGGGATCAGAACGGTTGTGTATCCGTATCTAGGTCAAACTGTGGTATTTGTTTGAAATCAGGGTCAGAATGATTGAATGTGTTTTTGTGTTTGAGTTGGAATGAAAACTTACCTTACTTTAAAGACCGTTCAGCCTCTCCATCCTTCCCTCCTTTCCTCCGCCCCCCCCCCCCCCCCCCCCCTCACTCACTCACTCACTCACTCACATTGTTGTAAACAGTATGTTCGTTTTACCATGGCTTGCCAGCTTAATATGAAATGCTGAACGTCAATCACATCTTTCAATTTATAATGCGTTGGTTGTTTAACGCCGCAATCAGCAATATTCACGCAATATGACGGCGGTCTGTAATTCAAATAGTTTGGACTGGAATCCAGGGATTGACATCATGAGCATCAATCGACGCAATTCGGATACAATGGCATGAATTAACCAAGTCAGCGAGTTTGACCACCCGATTCGGTTTGTTGATTCTTACGACAAGCATAGGTTGCTGAAGACCCGGATCTAACTGACGGCTATGGTGTACTGACAAACCAAGGATCTCAATCGGGACGTTCTGGGAACAGATCCCACAATAAGCGGATCCTGGCATCAGAGAAGAAGATGAATAGTTATTAAGAAACCAACAGAAACTGAGAGGATTAAGAGTTACAAATGACATTCTCATAGTGCATAGGGGTAAGATGAGTGTGTGAGTATGGTTTTAAGGCCGCCTTTAGCAATATTCAAGCAACATCACGGCGGGGGACACCAGAAATGGGCTTCACACGTTGTACCCATGTGGGGAATTAAACCCGCGGCTTCGGCATGACGAGCGTACGCTTTAACCACTAGGCTACTCCACCGCCCCTGAGCTAAGATGATTTCGAGAAGATGAAAAGAAAGAATATGACATTTGACGACGAGCTTCAATCTCTTTGATCATACTTCAATAAGAAACACTGTTGTTATGGAATACTGTAAGGGACATTCTCGCGATCTCGAAATTTGGAAACGAGCTGTATCTGCTAAAAGAGTGAGAACGCGAGATTTTGGCCAAATCTCGCGTTCTCGCGATCTCGCATTCCAGCCCTTTGGGCATATTTAGCTCGTTTCCAAAGGTCGAGATCGCGAGAATGTCCCTTACAGTATTCCATAGTTGTTTACACTTTCTCTTAAATAACGAGAAACGGCAGTACCTGTCTTCATCTGCTTTCATGTTGGGACTACAGTGTAAAACTATGCTGCATCTCCGTTACAATAATCACGCTTGTGTCACTAACTTGGCGTCCTAATAAATCAAATTATAAAAAATGGCCAATTCTTGCATTTCCCATTGGAAATGAAATTCAGAACTAACAGCTATACGTTAAAATTCACGTGAGAATAATGTTAATTTTAAAGTGAAAACCAACCCAGTGTTAGAAGTGAAACAGCAAACGTCTTTTTACCTTATTAAGAGCATCCTCTGTTCCCTGAGGGAGAAAACGGCAAATTAAACTTTAAATGTATTGGTTTAACCTTTCTCATTACCCTGCTAAATTGCTAAAAAGACTTTGGATAAAAAATCATATTGTTTATCTGAGAAAAAACGGAATTCCGCAAATGACGGAGAATGTGCTTACACTTTATGTGCGATGCATCAAGTGTTTAGGGTTCCTAAATCTAATTGTCATTCCCAAACCAGTAATGCGATACGGAGTAAATACCTCAAGCCTAGCTGTATATCAAATAAAGTTAAATCAGTCTTTGGTATAGTGTGTGTTTTTAACAACTGAACGATTATTGCTCAAATAGCACCAATGGATATATAAATAATCCAAATGTAACGTTAAACGTACTTGATAAATGACTTCTCAGAGAAATACACGAGAACAGGCGATGGCCGGGAGTTGACAGTTCGATTGAGTCGTCAATAGGAACGATAAAATGTAACTTGATTATGTGTTTTTCTTGTTTTCGGATTATATAGAAAAGTATTCGAATATAATCAAATAATCAACAATAAGTTTGTCAGGGTTGATTTACTAAGTCTTTGAATGGCATTTAGAAGTGATACACATCGGGAAGAGAATTTATGGATGTCAACTTCTTTATTATGACGAAACACAACGTTTGGGAGTATATGCTTATTCCTTCATTCACTTGATGGAGTAAGCATATACTTCGAAACATTGTATTTCGTCATAATGAAAAAGTTGACATCCATAAATTTTCTGACTTGATTTACTGATCCCTTAAACAACTTGTATGACAAACAAGCAGAAGTTCAAAGTAATATTAGTTTCAATCACACAAGCTTTTTATTTCACTCTTGTTAAAAATTAAAAATTGCGGTCGTCTTCAAAAGATGGAATGGCCTGGCCCGACATTACCTGGTACATGACAGCTTCTTCTTAGGTTGGGAGAGCCAGTTGTAAATCCAGTGCAGGTTTTTTGACTCGGTGTGTTTTGTAGAATTTTGTTGAGTTTGTTAATAATGAATAATTTACCTTGGCATGTGCCGTCTTTAAATTAAGCCCAGTGATCATCCGGGTTATAATTGGTCTTCAGCAGCCCATACTTGTCGTAAGAGGTGACTAACGGGATCGGGTGGTCAGGCCCGGTGACTTGGTTGATGCATGTCATGCTATCCCAATTGCGTGTATCGATGCTCGTGCTGTCAATCACTGGATTGTCTGGTCCAGACTCGATTATGTACAGACAGTCGTCTGGACTATTAATTATGGCAGCGTTAAACAAATTAACAAACAAACATTAAATGTAAGTAGATTGACCTTTGTCCAAACGTGTCTCTGCTGCAAATGTATTAATATTATCGTTATCGTTACAATATTGTTTTAAGTTACATTCGACGAACTGTTTATACTCAATAACCAGACCTTTTAACCTTCGCTATTCAAGCAACAACTGTTTCAACCAGACAGTTTACAATGCTAAGCGAATACACGAGGACAGTGACGCGAGAAACATTGCATTGTCATTCCACCCCTTGCTCGAGTGACATTAATTTAATCACAACCAGAGAAATAACAAATCAGAAGCATAATTGACACTAAATGTATTCTCCTTAAACAGGCTGTCAAATGCCAATCAAACGCCTTTGTCTAGTTCGTGAAATAGATCACCCAAGATATCAAACTGCCACATCAAAAGCATATTGTAAATATTAAACCATGAGCCTTGAATTACCAAGGTCCATGGCCCTTCTGCCTCTTCAACTTAAAGCGAATCTTTATACTTATTTGATCGCTTTCAATTACCAAATACGATCAAATATCTGAAGATATTCTCCAATTTCGTCTCTAAACAAACGTGGGCGAACAATAAATGTATTAAATTCATAGATTTAGTGTCGAAAATCCAATTTCCTAAACAGTCCATCTTGGTTGGTCTTCATATTTCAATATGTTTGCTGTTATAATTATTTGGCTCATTGCCTACGTAGGGCCTGATGTCCCCTAGGCTCTATTAATATACAAATATTCAGCTGTGACTGTACACTCCAACGAATCTACATTAATGTTGATTAAGTTCTGGTTTTTTATTTCCCCTGAGTCTTATGGAACGCTATCACACACAAACCATCCATTAACTTCACAAGGGGTATTTCAAACCGGCATTGCAATGACGCAAATGAAAGTTAGATGTTAGAAACACTTCCAGAATTCGTCAGAACTGGAAACTTGACATTGTATTTGTGGATTTTTCTACATGGATTCTTGGTTAAAGAATGCTTTTATCGTTATCATGGGCTTGTTCGTGTTTGACTTTGACAGTGGCACACAAAGTTAACTTTGACCATCGATTGATACATTTCCTGTGCATGTGTTTTCCTTTCAACATTTGAAAGCGCTCCTATGTACGAAATGTGTTTTTGCAATAAACCACAAACCTAGTTTGTTAATACATTAAACCCTGCTCTATACCTTAAAGAGTCAATTATGTGGGTCTGTGAGTCCGCGCGTGCATGCGTGTGTGTGGCGAGAGTCTTAATCGAGTGAGTTAACGCTACTTTAAAGTGTCTCCCGGCGTCTCAGATGACGGGGCCACCCGTTACACCGATATTATTTTTTTTGTTAACTGTTAAACCCCGCACTCAGAAACATTCACACTATATGGCGGCGGTCTGTAAATAATCGAGTCTGGACGAGACAATCCAGTGATTGACACCATGAACATCGATCTACGCAACTGGGATACAATGACATGCATCAACCAAGTCAGCGAAGCTGACCAACCGCTCCCGGTAGTCGTCTCTTACTACGAGTATGGGTTGCTGAAGACCAATTCTAGCCCAAGTCTTCACGGGGGACAAGTATGGGTTGCTGAAGACCAATTCTAGCCCCGAGTCTTCACGGGGGCAAGTATTGGTTGTTGAAGACCAATTCTACCCCGAGTCTTCACGGGGGCAAGTATGGGTTGTTGAAGACCAATTCTAGCCCGATTCTTCACGGGGGACAAGTATGGGTTGTTGAAGACCAATTCTAGCCCGAGTCTTCACGGGGGCAAGTATTGGTTGCTGAAGACCAATTCTAGCCCGAGTCTTCACGGGGTCAAGTATGGGTTGCTGAAGACCAATTCTACCCCGAGTCGTCACGGGGGACAAGTATGGGTTGCTGAAGACCAACTCTAACCCGAGTCTTCACGGAGGCAAGTATGGGTTGCTGACCCGGATCTTTAAGAGGGACCCCGATATTCAAAGGCACAAAACTACTATCCTATTCCCTTCAAACAAACACATTAAGACTGTCGAGTTTTCGATTCTACGTCTCTCAGTGATTGATAAAAAACTAACAAACCCAGACCATACGCCTTCGTGATTAAAAATGTCATTATCGACAGTTGATTCTCTTTTTAAACTCGGTATTACGATCAGTCAAACATGCGTTCTACATGTCTAAATCAAAGGCGAGTGAAAGAGAATTCTAGTTCTCGTCTTGGCCTTTGAAAGCAGCATTTCAGAAGAGTAGTTTGACATTTCGGGATTTATTTTTTTTACGCGTCACCTTCGATTTATTCAAAGAAAGATATTAGATGTTTTTTGTGAGTAAGACGGAGAGTTTCTCGTTAGCGTAAAAACAAGCCTAGTTAAGTTCCAACAACTTCTGATAATTACCATTTTCTGTTTAATCAGTTTACATCAAATTTTCAATCAGTTTCAGTGGCCTTGATGGATGGATCAAATTCGCATAGTTTGAAAAAGAAATACATAAAAAATACATAGAAAAGCTCCACCCTTTGCCCTTCCAAAAGCACTGTATAATCACGCCTTTGCCGTGCATATCAATTGTCCTAGCTCTTCCACTCCACTATTGTTACCCCATCATCCGAATATTATTGTTTCCTACAAAAACGGTTTTCCTGAAATCACATTCTCAATCTTAATCTTGACAAGTTCAGTTCACAAAACCTGCTAGATAATTCTCAAAAGCCATTGAATCGGTCATGCCGTATTGCGGCGGAAAGATTCTCGCATCTTTTTCTTCCAGTTTTTTTGTCAATTTCAGTCGGATTTGCAATCGGTTACCGCGGTGCCTTTGATCTGCAGAGCCCATGTCATACTCATCAGCGAATGACACTTCACCACTGCTGTAAATGCCACTGCGCTGGACTCGCTTTTCAAGCTGCTACCAACAGCTCCTATTGCGCCATTTCCTTTTAAACACATTTAAAAGGAGATGGCGGGAAATCGACACGCTTTCCATTTTAACGTTCCAATAGCTGTCAGTCACTGTCACGTGATACGTCAAGTGGGCTTACGGGACACCCTCTCTCCTGTAAAGGATTGTTACAGCAGCGAACTTCAAAGACATGCGAGGTTCGCTGAACTGTCCCAATAACGAATTGTCTCTCAGGTTCGTCTGAGATATCAATGTAACAAATTGAAGAGAATGGAAACCCTCTACCGATAAATCAACTCGAGGTCTACTTACACGCGAAAATGAGATGGGGAAATACTCTCCTTCTCCTTCATATCGTTTTCTGTTTCAGATGAAATGAATACTAACATGTCAGCCATGTTGTCCCTTTTTTGATAAAACGTCAGAATAAGACAACACAGGTCAACGTGAGGTATTTAATCGTCTTGTATGTTGGTTATAAGTCGCAACAAAGCCGAATTATTAATACATTCCTTCGATCATAAACCAATCCAAAACGAATTTCCGTGCATACAAACCAATTCAGAACCAATTTCGGTGCATATTAACCACAAATCTATATACAGTATACTTTTGTTAACTGGAAATATTGGGCAGGATATGTCTGTATGTTTGACGTTCTAGACAAGCAGTGTCCACTTAATGCCATAAATCCACATCAACCAAGGTGATTCCAGTTAAGGACATTGACCCTCACTCACTCACTCACTCATTCACTCGAGAAGAAAAAGCACCCAAATCACCCTCCCTCCATCACCCAACCTCATTCAATCTCTCTCTCATTCCTCATTCAAGATCCGTGGTAGAACAAGTCTTCAGCAACCCATTCTTGCCATAAAAGGCGACTATGCTTACCGTAAGAGGCGACTAACAGGATCAGGTGTTCAGGTTCACTGCATTTCTATTACATACCACCAGTGTTGGGAGTGCACGAGACTTGTGGATTCTACTGAGCTGTTGAATTGTGATGCCTTATCATAATATTAGACCGTGAAGATCTGGGTTAGAATTGGTCTTTAGCAACTCATGCTTGCTTAAAAGGTGATTATGCTTGTCGTAAGAGGAAACTAACGGGATCGGGTGGTCAGGCTCGCTGACTTGGTTGATAATGCATGTCATCGTATCCCAATTGCGTGGATCGATGCCTTTGATGTCAATCACTGGATTGTCTGGTCCAGACTCGATCATTTACAGAGCACCGTCATAAAAATGGAATATTTCTAAGTGCGGCTTTAAACAACAAAGAAATAAATATTCCTCACTCAACCACCCACTCTACCACTCACTCAACTACTCACTCAACCACTCACTCAACCCCCGACTCAACCCCCTACTCAACCACTCACTCAACGACCCACTCAACCACCCACTCAAACACCTACTCAACCACCAATTCAACCACTCACTCAATCACTCATTCAACTACTCACTCAACCACTCACTCAACCTCTCTCTCAACCACCCACTCAACCACCCATTCAACCACTTACTCAACCACTCACTCAACCACCCAATCAACCACTCAACTACCCACTCAACCACCCAAACAACCACCCACTCAACCACCCACTCAACCGCCCACTCAACCCTCCACTCAACTACCCACTCATTCACCTACTCAACCACTCACTCAACTACCCACTCAACCACCCACTCAACTACCCACTCAACCCTCCACTCAACCACCCACTCAACCACCCACTCAACCACCCACTTATTCACCCACTCAACCACTCACTCAACCACCCACTCAACCCTCCACTCAACCACCCACTCAACCACCAACTGAACCCTCCACTCAACCACTCACTCAACTACCCACTCAACCACCCACTCAACCACCCAATCAACTTCCCATTCAACCACTCACTCAACTACCCACTCAACTACCGACACAACAACCCACTGAACCCTCCACTCAACCACCCATTCAACCACTCACTCAACCACCCAATCAACTACTCACTCAACCACCTACTCAACCACCCACTCATTCACCAACTCATTCATCCACTCAACCACTCACTCAACTACCCACTCAACGACCCACTCAACCACCCACTCAACCACCCACTCAACCACTCACTCAACGACCCACTCAACCACCCACTCAACCACCCAATCAACCACCCACTCAACCACCCACTCAACCACCCACTGAACCCCCCACTCAACCACCCACTCAACCACTCACTCAACTACCCACTCAACCCTCCACTCAACCACTCACTCAACCACCCACTCAACCGCCCACTCAACCACAGACTCAACAACCCACTCAACCGCACACTCAACCACCCACTCATTCACCCACTCATTCACCAACTCATTCATCCACACAACCACTCACTCAACCACCCACTCAACGACCAACTCAACCACCCACTCAACCACCCAATTAACCACCCACTCAACTACCCACTCAACTACCCACTCAACCACCCACTCAACCACTCACTCAACTACCCACTCAACTACTCACTCAACCACCCACTCAACTACTCACTCATTCACCCACTCAACTACTCACTCAACCACCCACTCAACAGTCCACTCATTCAACCACTCAACCACTCACTCACCCATCAATTCCCCACGCAACTACCCACTCATTCACCCACTCAACCACTCACTCAACCACCCACTCAACCACCCACTCAACCACCCACTCAACCACCTACTTAACCCCCCACTCAACAACTCACTCAACCACCCACTCAACCACTCACTCAACCAACCATTAATTCCCCACGCAACCACCCACTCATTCAACCACTCAACCACTCACTCACCCATCAATTCCCCACGCAACTACCCACTCAACCACTCACTCAACTACCCACACCACTCCCTCAACTACCCACTCAACTACCCACTCAACCACTCACTCAACTACCCACACAACCATGCCCTCAACTACCCACTCAACCACTCACTCAACTACCCACACAACCACTCCCCCAACTACCCACTCAACCACCCACTCAACCCTCCACTCAACCACCCACTCAACCACCCATTCAACCACTCACTCAACTACCCACTCAACCACCCACTCAACCCTCCACTCAACCACCCACTCAACCACCCATTCAACCACTCACTCAACTACCCACTCAACTACTCACTCAACCACTCACTCAACTACCCACACAACCACTCCCTCAACTACCCACTCAACTACTCACTCAACCACCCACTCAACCACCCACTCAACCACCTACTTAACCCACCACTCAACAACTCACTCAACCACCCACTCAACCACTCACTCAACCAACCATTAATTCCCCACGCAACCACCCACTCATTCAACCACTCAACCACTCACTCACCCATCAATTCCCCACGCAACTACCCACTCAACTACCCACTCAACCACTCACTCAACTACCCACACAACCACTCCCTCAACTACCCACTCAACTACCCACTCAACCACTCACTCAACTACCCACACAACCACGCCCTCAACTACCCACTCAACCACTCACTCAACTACCCACACAACCACTCCCTCAACTACCCACTCAACCACCCACTCAACCACCCACTCAACCCTCCACTCAACCACCCACTCAACCACCCATTCAACCACTCACTCAACTACTCACTCAACCAACCACCTCTCTCACCCATCACACTCTCTCACTCTAAGTCAAAGACAAAACTAAGGTTGTGATATCACTCGTTTATTGCACCTGTGTCCAATCTGCGCCACCCTGCATCCCAGATGCACACTGAACATGACACTACTTGCTTGACTTTATCTTGCTTAATGAACATAGAGACACATCACACTGATGTGCTGCCGTATGTACAATACAATGTAAACAAACTTTATACAACCAAAATACATGCTATAAATAGTTTGTAAAAAACAGGGTAGTGAAATAAACATATCTCCATGGTACATTGTAGAAAGTCTTGGTATTTTCTTTCCTTTGAACTGGTGATACAGCTTATTTTCAATAAAATATTTCAAGTAATAATAACACACTGATGATTTGTTCAGTTGATACCATTAATATCACCAGGAGAAAACTGCTGAAGTTAATACAAATTTAAAATCTGGAAACTTTTACAAAAGTGAATTGTCATAGACTTTTTAAAGAATTTAATTCTCTATTGTTTGTTTTTCCAATGAATAAAAGATGGGTTTCGTATTGTTTTATTTGGCATGAGAATATGTCATGAAAGGAATACATTTATAGATTAAAAAACAATTCTGGAATGCTATGTAGAGATGATATAAAAATAGGAAAGTTTGAATAATAGTGATAATGTGTTTAACACTGCCTTGAACAGTATTTTTGTCATATCGGTGTGTAAGCTTAAAGTGGGTACTTGTGAGCATTATTTCAGAAAGAATACATCGAAGTTTATGCCTTCAACTGGTAAAACCTATGGGCACAAGTGTGAACGGGTTCAAACCCATGACAGTGGATCCTGCACAGGTAAGGGACACAACTCTGTACAGTGAATTGGGGCATTTTACACCACTTGTGTCCTGAAATTGGAACAGTACACAGATATAATCTCAAGGAAGGTGAATAAAGATATTAAGATAAAATATTACTGTAGAATAAATAAGATTTATTTGCATTGAAGAAAATACAAGGTGATATAAAGAGATATAAATTACGCAAAAGGTTCACTGTGTCAAAGTGAAAAGATTCTCTACAAAGCCAACCTAGACACTACATTTACAAGTAGATAATAAAAACATTAAACACTTTGGACTATGCTAAAAAATGTTCAGTTTTTTGCGCAGTAATGACTTTAGAATCTAAAAAAGTCCCAAATGAATAATTAGCTTTATTAAATGATATTCATGTTGAACAAATTATTGTTTTAGATTTATTAACTATAGACCAAGATGAAGACAGATTGTGTGTTTAGAGAATGTGGAATGAAAACTTTGTTGTTAATGTCACACTCAGAAATATTGCAACTACGTACAACTGTATCTGATGGCAATCCAGTGATCGATATTATGAGCAACAATCCCTTCGCCCAGGTACGAGGACACGCCATCAAGCGAGTCGCCAAGCTGGATCAACCGACCCATTTGGTTGCCTCGTACAAGAAGGTTAGGTTTCTGGGGGAATGAAGACTGCATCTGTGTAATTTATGAAGGAAACTACAACAATCTAAAGGAAGTAATCTCATGTTTCTATTGCCATTACTCGCTATATGGCTGAAATAATGCCGATGCGACGTTAAATTTTAACTCACTCACTCTATTGCCATTATATGGTATCATTCACTGTATTCAATTGTATGCTACTATTGCACGACTGTCTGACTGGAACTATCAACTTCCTCAAACCTTGTTTTTCCTCTACACTTTATACATGGACATATATGGGATTTATACAGGGACTTGTCATTTATAATAGGGTAGGGGGGCTGGTGAGATTAAGGGGGGTCATGAAAAAATGACACATTGGAAGTGGGAGGTTGCCAAATTTGGGTGGTGGCATAAAAAAATGACACAATTCTATTTTTTTTAATAAAAAAATTATTAATTTGAACATTATTTAGGGACTGGTCATTTATTAGAGGGGGAAGCATGAAAAAATATTACATGTATTGAGGGTGGGTGGGGCCGTAAAAAAATGTTTTATGAAATGGGGGTCGACAAAATGTGCTAGTGTTGTGCTAGTGTTGATGTCCATGTATTTAATTGATGATGACATATTTTTACTCTCAGAAGAAATATTGAAAACATGTTATTATATTCTAATTTTGATATTGTTGTCATTGCAAAGAAACATGTCCTGACAACAGTTAAGTGGCAACTGATTGACAGGGAATCAATATCGCTGAAGTAACAGGTATGTATACAAAATACATGTAGTAAGTTTACAAATCATCATCCAAATCAAATCTCAAGAGACTGCGATATATATTTTAAGCATTAATATTTGAGTACAAGGTGTATCAATGTTAGACCACATATTTCTAAAATTCTTTGACAAAAATTCATAAAGGGTTATAAATATCACTATTTGCAAGAGAACAAATTACATGCCCACAATGGAAGTAAATCCTACTGGAGCTTTCAATAAAACTTGTTTCATGGTTGTCTTCTAGGAGTATTTTTATATTCCATATTTATGTATACTTGCTTATAGAATCAAATAAATATTTCATAAGTTCTCCTAAAATGTAAACAACAGGAAACATTTGACTTGGGTTGAAATAAATACTGATCTCAAGCTTCTGTAGTTAGGATCTTGTTTTAAACGTCAATTCAAGAGAGATTTAGAAAAAATGTAAAGAAATAGTTATGTGAAAAAAAGGCTTTTCTGAAAGTTGTTCTCGCGAATTTGACATTACAAACCTATCCTGTCATGATGTACTTTGGCTAATTTACCTTGACCTCATGAAAAGAAAAAGAATTCTAAAAAAAGAAATTAACGCTGTAAGGCCAAAGATATAAATATATTCATGTCTGTATACCCTGTGACATATCCCTGGGAACTAACATCACATGAAATAGACAATATAAAAAGATACATTAACCAGACATATTTCAAATATACCGTTAGGAAAATAACATATTGGCTCAACGAATATAATAAGGCAGATACATTTGCATAACCACAAGTCTCAACGCCATTTCTGGAAGGTTGGAACTACTAAGCAATGTAAGGTACCAAAGACCAAACAAATACATTCACTCTCAAATTGACCAGATTTCATAAAACAACAAATGACTTTAGGAAGATATTACAGTCAGATATTGGCAATCCTGGAGGTCAAAAGATGCTATATAGTATTATATTTGGTGAACTAAATATTTTACTGAACACAAATATATAGCAACAACTAACAGATTCTTAAGTTGGAATACTATTTTTTCAAAACTGTAATTAATTATTATTGTTAAAAGTATATTTAAAGAACTGTATAATATTTGGGTTTGTATGAGATGAACACTATTGTCAGTTTTTCAGCACATTGTACATAGCACTACATCAGCACTGTATGACATTGTGTACTAGTTTCCACAACTTCTTCAACTGTAAATTGTTCATTTCCATTATGCAATATAAGTTTAACTATTCAGGGATAAGGCGACAATAAAAGATGCACTTGTGCGCAATCCCACTGACATTTTTAGACAACTTGATATGTTGAAAAAATAGGTGAGGTGAAATGGGGTTTAACGTCACATCCAAGATTATTGCACTTATACAGTGACGTGCATGCATGCATTTTTATGTAATGCTAGCCTACTGAGATACCATGCCGCTGTTTAACATGAATACCCCACTCAGGCACAGTATACTTATTCCGAGCCGACCCGTCCTTGTTTAAGACCCTTAATGATGAGTGCCAGACAGGGTAACAACAAGTACCATCATTTAGTATGACACGGCCAGGGATCGAACCCCGGACCTTCCGCTCTCCAGGCGGACACTCTTCCACTAGACCACGGAGGCAGTCATGTTTAAACTAAACAAACATATCTGTATTGATATCAAAATAAAATCACACTTCTGTCAAGCCAATTAAGATGATCAAGAACTTAATTCTCTTTGTTGCGTGAGGATGCACGTCTTAAGCAGCTGAATGTCGATCGTGGGTCTACAGAGAGACATACGATGTCTCCGTCTGAATGTGCAGTCACAAGGTTTGGACAAACATAAACAAACACAGAAACTTCTCTTAAAGGGACATCAACTGGTGTAGATTTTACTTGGGGTCTGCTAATAAAATGGTGTAGAGCACAGAGGAGGCTTTCCAAACTTGTGTAGATCTCTCTTGGGCCTTCATCTGGTGTAGATGTTCAGTCGTAGTCTAATTAGTAAGTGGTGGAACCTGTTGAAATACATACGTAATAATTGTCAAATTGAACAAAATAGTATTGATGGATGGATGGATGAATGGATGGATGGATGGGTGGGTGGGTGATTGGGTGGGTGGGTGGATGGATGGATGGATGGATGGATAGATGGGTTGGTGGATGGATGCATAGATGGGTTTGTGGATGGATGGATGGATGGATGGATGGATGGATGGATGATGGATGGATGGATTTCATTGTAAATATATTTCAGCTTCCCATGTACATTTTATAATTATCTCATACTTTTCTGTTAACCGGAATAATAGCTCTTAAGAGCTAATTAGTACATAAACAAACTGTGGTTTCAATGTAGAGCCAGGCTACCTACAGATATAACCCGCACTAAATTGAATTTGAAAACGATCACGCAGTGTGAGGTTTCAAATGTTAAATTTAGCGCTGTTAAATCTACAGGTAACCTAGCTCTACATAGAAAACACAGTGTGCTTATCTCTATTCCACCATGACTAAATAAGACATGAACTCTTTGGTGCTAGCAAATATACTGAGTGAAGCGGCATGGGTTGAGTCCAGTGTTTTATGTGGGATGTCAATCAGAATTTACAGAATCACTGACAGCAGCATTGACACAATATGTGGCACTCTGTATGTTCAAGAAGTTTTTTTAGACAGTAATATTTCACTCTAACTTATGACAGGCACTGAAAGCATGTAGCATGGCAACTTCATAAGATAACATGATGTGGGTAAAAAGAAAGAAATGTATGCAAGTCTTGCAAAGGTTTCATTCTGTACCACACGTCACTGTTATGTCATATCGCTTACTGCAATGCAGCATTATGACCTCAAACTTGTATAAGAAAAGCGCCAAATAGCAAGCTGATTTGTCCTCAAAACTAGAAATACATTCTCTTTGTAGATTTCTGCACGATATGAATTCCCACACATCTTTTGAATATTGTAACTGTAATTTTGAATCATGTAGCCTATAATTGATCATATTAATATTTTAAAATGCCTACCAACAAATGACTGTAAAAGAAGTACTATTCTAAAAATATTAGCTTCTGCAGAGATGCAGTCATCAAATCGGCTGTTTCAGTCAGAGGGGGTTTATTGTCATTTGATACCTCTGATTCATCAATCAGAATCAAATATTTATTATAGGTAGAATGTCATATTGTTACCTGTAATGACTGACATTAAACCAAATTTCTTGTATCTTGTATCTTGTATGATATTCACTTTAGAATATATAATAATAAACACAATTATCATCCACTCACTTATACCCCACTGCATACCACGATATTCAAATAGGAGTCGGTAATGGTGAACTTACTCATTAGAAATCAGGATTAACATCTTCAAAGTTTACTTCAATGGCAAAGTTCTCCCTGAATACATGAAAGACTTTCTTTTTGTGAGGATTATCAAGTTCACTTCGGCCCATTCGTAGTCTGGAAAGAAACCATTGAATTCATAAGAATGTGTGAGTGAGTGAGTTGGGTTAACACCGCTTTTAACAGTATTCCAGTTATATCACGGCGTTTCAGCTTAATATGGAGGAAAGCCCGAAGTGATGCAGGTCTTAGACGTTTACCACTTCGGTGAAACCCACGAGCACGGGTATGGTGTGGACAAACCTAGAAACATAATTGGGGCGAACCAGGATTCGAAGCCACAATCATAGGTTTTTGGCTTGCCCAAGGGACGCAACTCTGCACAGCGAATCGCGACGCCTTAGATGACTGGGCCACCCGTGCCCCCTAATAAGAATGTACTGTCTACTGTAATGTAATGATGACAATACAGACTATAAGAAGATATTCAAACAAAAGGCCAAGCTAAGAACATTAAACATGGATGCTTTCAAGGAATTGGTTGTTCTTTCTTTTGTAGGCCAGATCATTTTAATTACTATTTTTTATTGTTTGTTTGTTGTTTAACACCGCACTAAGCAGTATTCCTGCTATTTGACGGCGGTCTGTAAATAATCGAGTCTGGACCAGACAATCCAGTGATTGACATCATAAGCATCGATCCACGTTATTGGGATACTATGACATGCATCAACCAAGTCAGCAAGTCTGACCACCCGATCCTATGACGACAAGCATAGTCGCCATTTACGGCAAGCATGGGTAGCTAAAGACCTATTCTACCTGAGTCTTCACGGGTCTTTTTTTTATTACTAATGTCTCTAAAGGTATGATTAAGTGACAGCTTGGAGTGTAAATCCCCTGTATGACTTACTTATGATCTTCAATAAAGGCAGTGTTGAACCAGAAGTAGAACGGGCACTTGTCATAGCCCTTGGGAAGACGCACCTGAAACGTTACAATTCACAATTTCAAGACTTATTACTTTCACCCAGAACCTTTAACAGTTCATTACAGGTGCAGCAGCATCTCAATAGGCTTCATGGAGAGATATCTACCTTTCTCTAAAGCCATGATCAATCACTGACCAGGACAGCCTCCACTTGTGAACGGTGTGCAAAGCAAGAAGCCGTCATTGTTGCTCACCGTATGAATCACTGGTGTGTGGACCTGTTTTGACAGGCCGCTGTCATGTTGCAGCATTAAACAACAACAATAAAACTGGCCTATGAAGAACTGGATTAAAAACAACTGGCCCATGAACAACTGGTTTATAAAGTACTGGCATATGAACAACTGGCTTTTAAAGAACTGGTTTATAAAGAACTGGCTCATGAACAACTGGCCTTTAATGAACTGGCTTATGAACAACTGGTTTATAAAGAACTGGCTCATGAACAACTGTCCTTTAAAAAACTGGCTCATGAACAACTGTCCTTTAAAAAACTGGCTTATGAACAACTGGTTTATAAAGAACTGGCTCATGAACAACTGGCCTTTAAAGAACTGTCTTATGAACAACTGGTTTATAAACAACTGGCTTATGAAAAACTGGCCTTTAAAGAACTGGCTTATGAACACAGGTTTATAAAGAACTGGTTTATGAACAACTGGCTTATGAACAACTGGTTTATAAAGAACTGGTTTATGAACAACTGGCTTATGAACAACTGGCTTATAAAACAACTGGCTTATAAACAACCGGTTTATAAAGAACAGGTTTATGAACAACTGGCTTATGAACAACTGGCTTATAAACAACTGGCTTATGAACAACTGGCTTATGAACAACTGGCTCATGAACTGGCTATGAACAACTGGCTTGTAAACAATGGCTTATAAACAACTGGCTTATAAACAACTGGCTTATGAACAACTGGCTTATGAAAGAACTTTAAAGAACTGGCTTAGTTTATGAAGCACTGGCTTATGAACAACTGGCTTTTAAAGAACTGGCTTATAAACAATGGCTTATAAACAACTGGTTTATGAACAACTGGCCTTTAAAGAACTGGCTTATAAACTAGTTTATGAAGAACTGGCTTATGAGCAACTGGCTTTTGAAGAACTGGCTTATGAGCAACTGGCTTACATTTGTGGAGTGGAACATGACCTTGATGTCTCCCTCCAGTCGGGGACTGTTCTTCAGGTTGATGACGATGCTGTCGCTGTCCGTGTACTTCATCAGCTGGAAACAGTGCATAAAGAATACAGTACTGGCATCAACAGATAACCCTGTAAATTTGGATAGCATGAATTCCAGTCCGGTTTAACAAATGGCCCACTAAACAAATTAGGGCTGGGACCGGTAACTCAGGAACTCTGGTCGGGTGGGTACGGAGACAGGAGACTACCCAGACCCGTGGTTTGTCACGTGAGATATTGTTTAATGACAAATATTATCTAGAACTCTATGGTTACACTACAAGTCACTAATGTTCACATTTATTTCTGACTAAACACCCATTCCTTCTAAATTACATAAGTTTGAATAAAGAAAAAGCTTTAGTCAACTTTAGTGTATGCATGACCATATCCTTTTATACGAGTATCTAAATACATTTTGCCAAGGCTATGGTCAAACTATTCCCACTCCGACATTTTGTACCCATCTCGAGACCTACATGTGTACCCGGGTAGGGTTGGGTAATAGGGGTGTGGGTACCCGGGTAGTAAATTTGGACTCGTCCTAGTCCTATAACTGTCATACTGTTCCCATTCTTATTGGGTTTCACTGTATCAGCATGTTGCTGGGTTTAGGATAACGAATCACAGTGTTCTGTGTTTTAGACAATATTAATATTGACATGGAGGGACAATGGTCTGGTTAAGTTATCTGACGTTCAGATGAATACAGAAAACTGATGAGTTGAAAGCTGAGAGTTACCTGACAGTTGACACCTGTAGCGACAAAACACTCAAAGATGAGTAGCCCATCAGCCCGGATCTCCATGGACAGGTCACTACCATCTCCATCACCCACACCTGGTCAATAACAGACACCAGATATAGGATGATAACACCTGATGGAGGGGGATAACACACGATAACACCTGGTCAATAACAGACACCAGATATAGGACGATAACACCTGATGGAGGGGGATAACACGCGATAACACCTGGTACAAGGAGGACAAGCATACAGTTGACAAAGTCATCTATATCCCCCGCCCATTTTAACATGTTATGGTCAGAAACCAGGTAACTGACCCAACATTTCTCTTAGCCCATGTCAAAATAGCTGCAATGGAAATCCTAAAATAAACAGTTCTAAAACTCCTTAATATCAAATGGCACTAGTCCAACTTGTTGCCATGGAAACGTAAAAAATAAAAATTTATAAAATTCCTAAATAGCAAAAGGCACCAGTTCAGTATGTGCCTAGTAGACATGCAAAGTTTTTGTTGGAAAGTATTTAATGGTTTTTGAGTTATGCTCTGGAAACGAACACCACCCTTATAGAACCTAAGTCAAACTTGTTGCCATGGAAACGTAAAACATAAAAATTTATAAAATTCCTAAATACCAAAAGGCACCAGTTCAGTATGTGTCTGGTAAACATGCAAAGTTTTTGTTGGAAAGTATTTAACAGTTTTTGAATTACACTCCGGAAACAAACTCTACCCTATAGAACCTAAGTCCAACTTGTTGCAGTGGAAATGTAAAAAATAAAAATTTATAAAATTCCTAAATAGCAAAAGGCACCAGTTCAGCATGAGTCTGATAGACATGCAAAGTTTCGTAGAGAAATATTTAACGGTTTCTGAGTTATGCTCCGGAAACGATTTCGGCACGCACGCGCGTACACGCACACACACACGGAACCCATTTCTATATCCCCTGCCAACTTCGCTGGGGCGGGGGATAATAATACTCAATAACACCTGATATAAGTTAACAATAGATAACACCGGATACAAGGAGGATAATACTCAATACAACACCAGATATAGGAGGTTAATACATGATAACATCTTATATAGGAGGATAATAGTTGAGAACACCTGATATAGAAAGATAACACCTGATATAAAAGGATAACAACTGATATAGGAGGTTAATACATGATAACATCTTATGTAGGAAGATAATAGTGGAGAACACCTGATATAGAAAGATAACACCTGATATAGAAGGATAACACCTGATATAGGAGGATAACACCTGATATAGAAGGATAACACCTGATATAGGAGGATAAAACCTGATATAGAAGGATAACACCTGATATAGGAGGATAACACCTGATATAGAAGGATAACACCTGATATAGGAGGATAAAACCTGATATAGAAGGATAACACCTGATATAGGAGGATAACACCTGATATAGAAGGATAACACCTGATATAGGAGGATAAAACCTGATATAGAAGGATAACACCTGATATAGGAGGATAACACCTGATATAGAAGGATAACAAATGATATAGAAAGACAACACCTGATATAGGAGGATAACAAATGATATAGAAGGATAATACTTGAGACACCTGATCTAGGAGGACACCCACTGATATAGGAGTATAATACTTGTTAACATGAGATACAGGACGATAACCACAAGATAACACCTGATATAGGAGGATGATAGTGGATAGTGAAGTAGGAGGACAACACTAGATAACAACTGATAAAGGAAGATAATACTTGATAACTCTAGATATAGGAGGATAATACTTGATAACTCCAGATATAGAAGGATAATACTTGATAACTCCAGATATACGAGGATAACAGTGATATAGGATAATACCAGATAGCAACTGATATAGGAGGATACAAAAGGTTGACACCTGATGTAGCAGGATAACACTTGATAACAACTGATATAGTATGATAATGGATCACAACTTAAATAGGTGGATAACAGTAGATAACAACTGATATACTGAGATAACAATGGATAACACCTGCTCATATAGGTGATAATGGATAATATCTGGTAATGAGTGATAACTTGAAGAATAATGCAGTATGGATACCACCTGGAGGAATGGATAACACTGCTATAGGAAATCTGATATAGGATAATAACAATGGATAGCATTTGATGCAGTATACATGACACCTCATATAAGATGACATTGCATATATGATGGCATGGATAACACTTGATATGTATTGATTCTGACTTTAAATGGGTTACATTAATTGGAGTGATAACACCTGATGCAGGTGGATAACACCAGTGTCTACCAGATCTGGACAAATCGGAAATCACTGAGAAGACTCTACCTCGGATTGCTTCTATTTTGAGGGATGTGATTTTCATATATTTCTTTGGAGGTAGTTGCCGGTTGTCATTCTTTATCTTCTCATAGTACCCAACATAGCGACTCTGGAAGTAGAAATAGTTTCAATGTAAACTTCAGTGTTTGTCAGGTTATCATGAACAACTTTAGAGTAAATCAGATTATCATAAAACAACTTCAGAGTGTCTCATGTTATCCTGAACAACTTCAGAGTGTCTCATGTTATCCTGAACAACTTCAGTGTGTCTCATGTGATCCTGAACAACTTCAGTGTGTCTCATGTTATCTTGAACAACTTCAGTGTCTCATGTTATCCTGAACAACTTCAGTGTGTCTCATGTTATCCTGAACAACGTCAGTGTGTCTCATGTTATCATGAACTTCAGTATGTCTCATGTTATCATTAACCACTTCTGTGTGTATAAGGTCATCATAAACAACTACAGTGTAAATCAGATTATCATGAACAACTACAGTGTAAATCAGATTATCATGAACAACTACAGTGTAAATCAGATTATCATGAACAACTACAGTGTAAATCAGATTATCATGAACAACTACAGTGTAAATCAGATTATCATGAACAACTACAGTGTAAATCAGATTATCATGAACAACTACAGCGTGTCTCATGTTATCTTCAGCCAGTACAAAATTCACAATATTAAGAAAAGTATCAGACACATTTGTGGACAAACATTTAATCTCTCAGCTCTATTTCCATTTCCACATTAAGTCTGCAATAATCAATAAGTTTATGTCACCTGACTCGGGGTCTCCACGCCCTGGAAGGCCTTCCCCACACTCAGGTCCGTCCGGCGATCACCGAAGTAGTTGAGACTCTCCTGCATCACACCAAGACAGAAACTAGACTAGAAACATTATCTAGCCTGAACACCCATCATCTACCCTGACAACACATCATCTACCCTGACAACACATCATCTACCCTGACAACACATCATCTACCCTGACAACACATCATCTACTCTGACAACACATCATCTACCCTGACAACACATCATCTACCCTGACAACCCATCATCTACCCTGACAACACATCATCTACCCTGACAATGCATCATCTACCCTGACAACACATCATCTACCCTGACAACACATCATCTACCCTGACAACCCATCATCTACCCTGACAACACATCATCTACCCTGACAACACATCATCTACCCTGACAACACATCAACTACACTGACGTACCAATCAACTACCTCGACGTACCCATCAACTACCCCCACGTACCTATCATCTACCCTGACAACCCATCATCTACCCTGACAACCCATCATCTACCCTGACAATACATCATCTACCCTGACAACACATCATCTACCCTGACAACCCATCATCTACCCTGACAACACATCATCTACCCTGACAACACATCAGCTACCCTGACAACACATCATCTACCCTGACAATGCATCATCTACCCTGACAACACATCATCTACCCTGACAACCCATCATCTACCCTGACAACACATCATCTACCCTGACAACACATCATCTACCCATCATCTACCCTGACAACTCATCATCTACCCTGACAACCCACCATCTACCCTGACAACACACCATCTACCCTGACAACCCATCATCTACCCTGACAACCCATTCCTGACAACCCATCATCTACCCTGACAACACATCATCTACATCATCTTCATCCCACAGCATGGTGGAGAATCAAGGGAGACAACTCCAGCACACCTACTGCTTTACATGGTCATAATCAGTACTTGCTACAACGGTGGTGATGCGGCCGTCAGTCAAAGGATGTCATTATATACTGATAACAATCAATTAGTGAATAGCAACAGAAAAGTAAAATAATTTAATTCTATCAGGACAAACATGACTTAAAATTCCCCACTTATTTCAGTTGGGGATTTACATCCGGATTCTGATGAAACCTATGGTGCCGACACCACAGGAGGTGAGTGAGTTTGTTTTTCAATGGTTTTGACTATTTTTTGCCATATTCTAACAACAATACAATACTTTGAAAGGCATTTAGAAGTGATACATGTAAGGGAGAGAATTTATGGATGTCAAATTCTTTATTATGAGGAACAACCCATGAAAGTTAGGTGAATAATGAAGGGGTAAGTATATGCTTCCAAATGTTGTGTTCCTCATAATAAAGAAGTTGACATCCATAACTCCCCTCCCTTATAATACAACAGGGGACCGAAAGACTGGACTTGTACAGTAAACCTAAGTGGGGAGTCAAACCTGGGGACAGGTGAACACTTTAACCACAAGGCCACCCACCACCACCCACAGACAGAATCAGTCTTGTCTTACTGATATCATTAATGCATAACCCATATTCAGTCTATATTCACATAACTATGCCGTTGTATCAGTCTCTATGACTCTGACTTCTATTCAAGAAATAAACGATGAGTGGGAGTTGTTTATCGTACAGTAGGGAGAATAAACCATGAGGGGCGATAAACAACAACCACGGGTCTTTTGTTTCTTATATGAGATATCAACATTATGTACCGTCTGGTAAGGATGTTGAAAATGTACAAACTTCAAAATAAATATTTACCCAAATTTTCATAATCATGACTCCATGAATAGAATCCGATCTTGGCACATCGGACAAGTCCATTTTATTAACAGGTGAAGTTTGGTATTTCCCCAAATTCTCACAATTCTCACAATGTTTTATCATGAAATAAACCATGCTTTGTTCTTCATTGTTCTTTGTGATTTATCACGTAACTATCTTACATATGGTATTATACAAGCACAAAGTCATCTGTTATCCAACGTTATTTTACATATTTGCTGTCTTACCTCAGCCTCTTCAAACAAGCCACAGTCAATCAGCCATGTACAAATCATCGTCCCAGTCCGGCCTTTGCCCCCCTTGCAATGAATTGCGATGACGTTGCGACTATCAGATGCCATCCATTCACGAACATCATCAGCAAATTTCAACATATCACTGAAAAGTAACTAAAATAATTTCTCAGTCTGTTCTATAAACTCAATATTTGGTCAGTTATCAATAGTTAATTATTTAAAATGAAATTAAAACACATCAATGTCATCATCATAATGTTTGGCTTTGTATAAGAGATCATAAAGATGATTGATGACAAGGGAGTTATCTCCCTTACACTGTGTACCTTTATGTTCAATCAAGGAGCATAATTTATTTGTTTATTGTTTTAGATAATTATCAATAATTCTTACGAAAGTTTTGGCACATTGTGATCGTCGATGAAAACCCGCCGCACATTGTTAAAAAATAACGTCTCATCATAGTCTCGCTCACCTGAAGAAATCAAAGACAGAATGGTGATGACAGTATGCATAATACACAACATATTATTCCCTGTTGAACAACTAAGGTAATGGCTGATGGGAGTGGTGGGAGTGGGAAGCACATTTCTACATTTAAATAACTCTCGTATCTCTTTGAAATGTCAGGTCTCAGACGTTTACCACTTTGGAGAAACCCACGAGCACAGGTATGGTGCTGACAAACTTAGAAACATAATTGGGGCAAATCAGGATTCGAAACCACAATCATAGGTTTCTGGTGTGCCCAAGGGAGGCAACTCTGCACAGCGAATCACGACACTTGGACCACCAGTGGCCCCACTTATAATGTAGAATGTGATCACTATTTGTACTTGAGAACAAGGCTTTGTCAGTCAGTCAGACTCAGTTAGTCAAACAAGGTTACAGTCAGACATGGTTACAGTTAGACAAGGTTACAGTCAGACACAGTCATAAAATGTCACAGTCACTAAATGTCACAGACACAAAAGCAGTCAAACACAATAGCAGTGAGACAATGTCACAATCAGACACAATATCAGTGAGACAATGTCACAGTCATACAATGTCAGTCAGACAATGTCAGTCAGACAATGTCACAATCAGACAATGTCACTGTCAGACAATGTCACAGACACAATAGAAGTCTGACAATGCCACTGTCAGAAAATGTCACAGTCAGACACAATAGCAGTCAGACAATGTCACAGTCTGTCACAGTCAGACAATGTCAGAGTCAGTCACAGTCAGACAATGTCACAGTCCGTCACAGTCAGACAATGTCACAATCAGTCTCAGTCAGACAATGTCACAGTCATACAATGTCGCAGTCAGTCACAGTCAGACAATGTCACAGACACAATAGAAGTCAGACAATGCCACTGTCAGAAAATGTCACAGTCAGACACAATAGCAGTCAGACAATGTCAGAGTCAGTCAGAGTCAGTCACAGTGAGACAATGTCACAGTCCGTCACAGTGAGACAATGTCACAATCAGTCTCAGTCAGACAATGTCACTGTCAGACAATGTCGCAATCAGTCACAGTCAGACAATGTCGCAGTCAGTCACAGTCAGACAATGTCACAGTCAGACAACGTCACAATCAATCATAGTCAGACAATGTCACAGTCAGACAATGTCACAATCAGACAATGTCACAGTCAGTCACAGTCAGACAATGTCACAGTCAAACAATGTCAAAGTCAGTCACAGTCAGACAATGTCACAATAAGTCAAAGTCAGAAAATGTCACAGTCAAACAATGTCACACTCACACAATGGCACATTCAGACAATAGCAGTCAGACAATGTCACAATCAGTCACACTCACACAAGGTCACAGTCAGACACAATAGCAGTCGGACAATGTCACACACACACAATGTCACAGTCGGACATAATAGCAGTCAGACAAAGTCACACACACACAATGTCCCAGTCAGACACAATAGCAGTCGGACAGTGTCACACACACACAAGGTCACAGTCAGACACAACAGCAGTCGGACAATGTCACACACACACAATGTCACAGTCAGACACAACAACAGTCAGACAATGTCACACATACACAATGTCACAGTCAGACACAATAGCAGTCAGACAATGTCACACACAATGTCCCAGTCAGAAACAATGCATCACACACACACACACACACACACACACACACACACACACACACACACACACACACACACACACACACACACACACACACACAATTTCACAGTCAGACACAACAACAGTCAGACAAAGACAGTCAAAACATTTGCAGTTACAATAACCATCATGGAAACACCAGCAGACAAAGCAGACAGAGAGAGGACGGAAGGCCAACACAGCGCCGCCTGGCAATACTCACTGCATAAATTATAGATTCTGTAATGTCCTGAATGCTTTGTGTTGAAAAACCTGGCAACTTCCTGAAACAAATAAACGTAATGCACATTCTGAAGATACTCTTCTCTTCCTCTCGTAATGGCTGTCACCAAGCATGAACAGACTAATGCACTGCGGCCATGTTTATTGTGTGTTTGATGTGTCCCTTGTTGCATGCAGACTAAAAATGGCATTGTCATTTCAGTGAGGTTCTAAAACAGTAACCAGTTCTACTAGACTTGGTGTTGTGCTGGTAGGCAAGTGAGTGAGATGGTTTTAACGCCGCTTTGAACAGTATTCCAGTTATGTCCCGACGTGTCAGCTAAAAGTGGTAGGAAAGCCCGAAGTGATGCAGGTCTAAGACGTTTACCACTTTGGTAAAAACACGAGCATGGGTATGGTGCTGACCAACATAGAAACATAATCAAGGGAAACCGGGATTCAAACCCACAATCATAGGTTTCTAGCCCGCCCAAGGGATGCAACTCTGCACAACAAATTGCAGAGCCTGAGACGACTGGGCCATTCCTGCCCCCTCGGTAGTACGTGACATGGACAAACACAAGGCGTAACATGCATCCATCACACTTGATACTTACCCTGATTGGATTTCTGTAGAATGCCATCATTCCTTTGGAGGGGAAGGACATGGCGATTACCCTCTCTGAAAATGTAGTTCAGACAATCCAGTGGTTGATAGTGTGAGCACCAATAAACAGTCAGTTAGCTGTCACTGCAGTCTGCAGATTGGGATCAGTTCTGTTAACTAGTGGTTTACAGTGTGAGCACCAACAGTCAGTAAGTTAGCTGTCACTGCAGTCTGCAGATTGGGAGGAGTTCAGGAAACTAGTGGTTGACAGTGCGAGCACCAATAAACAGTCAGTTCGCTGTCACTGCAGTCTGCAGAGTGGGGTCAGGTCTGGTGCAGACAAACCAGTGGTTGATAGTGTGAGCAACCCTTCTATAAAAATCCTCCTCAGGATGATCTCAGTTCATTAAACTTAGAGAACAAAGGCTCAACCTTTTCAACTATTTTTGTTGTGTCAAATATATAAAATGAATTACCCATCTTATACACCTTCCTCATCTGCAGCGACTTGCATCAATGGTATTTTTACCTGTAATATAGCAAAGGTCAAGGTCAAAACCATCCTTCTGGTATCGTCGCTTGTTTTGTGATACCACATGACGTGTTGCCCTAGTAACTTGACGATGTTGCACGACCATGAAATAGATTATCCTCACAATTCGAATGATTCGGAAAACTCGACCAATCACCACGAGTCTGAAATTCCAAAATTTTAGTTTAGTTCATGAGGAAAAAATTAAACCTATACAAAACAGCAACAACAAACAGAGGAATAAACAGCAATAATAAATTGACTAATAAACAGAAATAATAAACAGAGGAATGAACAGTAATTATAAACAGAGGAATAAACAGCAATAATATACAGCAATAATAAACTGAGTAATAAACGGCAACATTGGTTAAACAGTCACTTTTCAGATTGGATGTCGGTGATGTTATGTCCTTTGAAAATTACTTAAAATCAAGTTAAGAGATATTTCCTGTCAGGAATGGCAAGCAACGAAAAAGTTTAGCTCGAGATATGAAAACTACTCATATCACAAAAAGTATATAACACATGAAAATTACATGTTAAAAACCCGGAAAAATCTTTGCAAAGAAGACAGAATAACAGATTTTGTAATTTAAATATGATTGAAGATGAATTTCATGTCATGTCAAAATATCCATAATATAATAAGATGAGAAAAGATCCCATATTTTATATTGTCATATTTCACTGGAAGGTTGCCATGGAAACCATTCATTATACAAGTGGCCTGATATGTGACAAGTATCCCATTACTCACTTTGCATAGTCCACGTGGTTGGATTCAGTGCAGGACTGGTCAGACTCGATCCCAATGAAGACCATGTCAATGATGAATGACACAAACACAATAACCATATCTAGCACGTCCCATACATTGTAAAAGAATTCCTTCCTGAAACACAAGATTAAGATTGAGACATTAAGATCTGCCAACAGTGGAACAGTGAAATTTGGCTTAGGACTGCATCATCTTTGGATCGCACGCACGCTTATTTCATGCCCCTGCTCTCTCTCTCTCTCTCCCCCCCCCCCACCCTACCCGCCACCCCACCCAACTCCCCTCTCCCCCCACCCCACCACCACCACCCCATCCCCCGTCCCTATACTTAATGACAAGTACCCCAAAAATGTTCAAATGTCATTTTTTCATGATAAAATGTTATCAAATACTCTGAGATACATATATCTATTATGTATTGTATTAATCATGTTTTTGTTTATTTCATTGCAGTTGCAAAAAAAGCTTCCTTCTGGTAATAATAAAGTCTATCTTAACTTGTCTTTAACCTAGTGCTAAGAGACAGAAACTGTATCACATCTGACTTTTTATCTTCATGTCACTGCATCCGGTTAATAATGTTGCTTCTCGCCATATTTCAGTTATATAATTAGTGAGTGAACATTGTTTTATGCCACAGTAAGTAATATTCTCGATCACCACGGTTTGTGACATTTGTTTCTAAACTTACAGTAAATATTACAGTATCTCTCTTAAAGATTACTGTCATGTGTACCGAATCACATACTCACATTATGGCAAAGTTACTAATTAGGTCATATAATAGAAATCATAATTTGCTTCATTGGTCATCATGATGATATTTTAATAATGTCATTCTTTAATTTTTTACAACATAAGAAAACAAAAATTATTGGGAGAATTTAATACTTGATAAACTAACTTTGATAGTTGTGAGATACCCCTTTAAATTGTGTTTAGAAATTATAACATATTTTGTGACTTGAATTTGTATTTGCTAAACTTTGAAATACAGTATAGTTATAAGGAACTTAAAAGGACCACTAATTTTATTATAACTGTAGTTCATTATAAGCATATATACAGCAAATGGATGGGACCAAAAACAGTTTGTTATATCCGTCAGTTTGTTATAAGTGTGTTCATAATAAACATAGTTTACTATAGGAAGGTGATGCTTCAGTAATATTTCAAAAAACAATTTATATATAATTTATAAATATCTTACCCTTGATAAAAGATTCTTGCAGACACTTCCACAACGAACAGCGTGATAATTATGTGAGATACTATTTCCATACCACTGTCAACGCTGGCACATGTGTCCCTAGTCAGATCTACAATCACCAGGCTAAAGTCGAGTATAATCAGCAGCACAGTGACGGCTCGGAATGCTATATGCTCCACCACTTTCTTCACTTGGAATTGTAAAGATCTGAAATTTGAAATATAAAAACCTATTTTGTTAGCGCAAGTGAACTTTGAATTGATTGTAAAAAGATAAACATTAGGTATTGATATGTTATTTTTCTACATAAAATTAAATGAAATCTAAACAGTCCAACACTAAAATTGTGACTTTAACTACTTCTCTGTCCAATCCAAACACCATAATTATTCTGTTAATATCATTTTACAATATTTAACTGTTTTCAAATTAACTGTGAAGCAAAAAAAACAATAGCTGAAGATATCTTCAGGTAGCAATATTGACCCATGAAGATCCGGTCTTCAGCAACACATGCTTGCCGAAAAAGGCGACTATGCTTGTCGTAAGAGGTGACTAACGGGATTGGGTGGTCAGGCTCACTGACTTGGTTGATGCATGTCATCATGTGCCAATTGTGTGGATCGATGCTCATGATGTCAATCAATGGATTGTCTGGTCCAAACTTGATTATTAACAGACCGCCGTCGTATAGCTGGAATATTGCTGAGTGCGGCATTAAACAACAAACAAACAAAGGCAGCAATAATATGTACAAAAATGAAGTGTACAGGCAATATAGTCAACACTCAAACTATACTTCTCCATAGTTTTATTTAAATTAAAAATGAAAAAAAACTAAAATTGTATAATACACAACAGCTGTTAGACATCTTAAATTATCTTTGAAAATGAAAACATTTGTATTTTTCAGGACAAATTTACAGTTGGGGTGTTAGAGGGAATGGGGGAGGGTCACCACAAAATATAACAGTCTCATGGGGAGAGTCATAAAAAATAATACACATATTTGGCATGGGTGTGGGGTTCAAGAAAATATGGACATTATACAATGAAATATAAAATGCTTAATAAATTTTACAAGGACATATAGGGAGGGTCATCCCAAAATATAACATATAGCATTTGGGGAGGGTAATTAATTAATCCCCCACCCCTGTAATAAATGGCCGGTCCCTAAGACACCTCTGTCAAAGACTTAACTCTTATGTTTCTTCTTTTTTTCTGATGCACATGGTGGAATATGAACCAAAAGAAAGACTTTTAAATTCTTGACCAGGGGTTATATTGAAATATGATATTTCGGCAATAATCTAAATCTCGTATTGAAGGGTTACCAAGTTTTGTAAAAAAAAAATTATTATTTTGTGGATGAAAAAAAAATACATAAAAACTGTGAATTATGCTGATTCAGCAGTAAATGAGGCTTCATGTTTCTGCGACACTCACTCCAGAGGTCCCTTGGGAGCAAAAGGGTTTCCTGCAGGGTCTTCGATAAACTGGTCTGGTCGTTGGTCTGTCTGCTCATAGACCTTGAACTCTCCACTGATCTGGTCGGCCTTGTGGATCTGTATATGGGCATCTTCCAAGTTCTTCTCACTGTCGCCATTTTCCATGTTGACGGAGACTTTGTCGGAATTCTCAGCATCGTTGCTGAAACGCTCGTACGATGATGTCATGATGATGTGATCCTTGTGGTCAAAATAGTCTGAATAAAACAAGATTTTTTTTAGATTTATTATTTTGTTTGCGCCATTGTTTTTAATAATTAAATCAACCTGGAACCTACATTTCAATTCTGAGAGAGAACTACAATATAATATTGATTTTTGTTATGTTAAAAAGTTTGAAAATTATTTCTATAAGTTTTAAGTATGAGTGAGAGATAGATACTCAAAAACAATTGTCTTATGAATTTCAACACTTACCAGATGTAAACCTAATTTGTGTGAATTATTTTAAAAAGATTATTAAAATTAATTGTGATCAATCATTATGTACAAGAATGTTTGTAGGACTTTGTGTTTGATATAGAAGTTAATTGAACAAAGTAAAAAAATTAATTATACTTCAAATTAAAAAATATTTTCATCAAATAACAAAGCAAGAAACAATAATTACCTGTGTAGATAATTTTAGGGGGTAAAATATTGAACTATTTAATTATGCACCAAATCAAAGAAACAAAATTGATTTAGTCAACAGAGGCACTGAATTAAAGTCAATATAATGATTTTCAGAAAAAATTACAGCCAAGAATCAGATAAACTTCACATGAAAAATTTCTTTAAATTTTTTTTACATTGTACAAAACAAATTTAATCCTACATGTACTGTAAACATAAATGCTGAGACATTATTGCAATCTTGAGCCATTGCAAATATGTAAATTAATGTAGGATCTTAAAAATGTTGTAACATGTAGAACATTGTATCAATGAGAGGTTATTTCTTTTTATCCAGAGAAAACATAATTTGACTGCATAAATGTTTGGTTGTCAAGAACTTTATAGATCCATATATATTTTTATATATTAGATATAGTTTCAAACTTATTTAATGAGTTTTACATATTGATTACATACATGGTATCCTTGATTTCAAAATTATATTAATTCGCATGATAAAAACTTTGTTTATGATGTTTGTGAGAGAAGTATGCAACAAGGTCGGAACAGGCCTTCAATTTGACAGCTCAGCTGATTGATGAGTCATGTAAAATATGATAACATCCATTCAGATTGCAGTATATGAACAGATACCTTTTAATGTCGACTTATTCGGGCT
Source organism: Haliotis cracherodii (assembly GCF_022045235.1). NCBI lineage: Eukaryota > Metazoa > Mollusca > Gastropoda > Lepetellida > Haliotidae > Haliotis > Haliotis cracherodii. The sequence goes on from NW_027266341.1 coordinate 32,675,120, forward strand.
AATGCCGATAAGCGCAGCTGGTACTTGCTCTCTAATTAACTAATCTGTTAATAATTACGGAGAAAATTGTCATGGTCAGTCAAGCGTGGAAAGGGGGTGTTTCCCATGGATTTGGATTGTTGACTTCGTGAAATATCACTCGGACAACTTTCGCGACATGTAGCCAGTTGTCATATTGAACATACATGTTGACATAAACTTATTTAGTAAAATGATTACAAAAATGGCATGCATTGTTCGTATCAAACCTGGTCCAAGAAATCCCAACGATTGATGTTTAAGGGCACATGCCGCCCATGAAAGGTCAGAGGTGAAAAGTCATCTCTAACACACGTTTTGATTGGATCAATGATTTCGCTACTGTAAACCTAAGCACTAGTCACATCTTCTATTTTTGCCATCGGCCTCAGTTGAAAGGAGAAATAATTGCTTGGGGTTGATAAATACACCACTGATGAAAAGAGAGAAATGTGCTTGAATAAATGACACACGTTTTTATACAATAAAAATCAAACGGATTTCCGAACCCAATCTTGTGGGGGGGGGGGGGGGAACACATTAAGCCAACGTATGAAATATTTCTTTTAGAACAAAATGTCACAAGACAACAAGAAGTCAGTGTTCAAGTAATGGTAGTGATTTATATTCAACATCCTCCGAACCTGAGTAGTCCGAGCATCATGCACACTAAATTGAATATATAGCGTCCATAGCAACTGGTCGTTAACCCGGACAACCATTAATTCAACCAATATGAGCGAAGTCGGGTAGTGTGCATTAGTAAGGTTTAACTGTATGGCGATGTGACGCTGAATCAAAATTATTCGTCCGAGTTCATTTTCCCTCTCCTTCTCTAGATAAAGCAATCAACACACTGTCAAAATATACAAACAAAGATGACATTGGCTAACGCCTAAAATTCCTCACATTTTCATGGACGCCTTAACATGCGCACCCATTAAAAAAGCATACTCTATGATAGTTTCACACACACGTTACCTTCGGGTATTGTATCCAGGTAGCACCAAGAGGTCGATTTCTGATTGCCCGAGTTGGACAGCATGTCTACAGGTTTAGCGTTCATCAACGTATATTTAGAGAGTTATGCCAGATGGTCAGCGGGTCAAGACGCCGCCGGTCACCCCCGACCAGGAAGACCTGCTGTGAGGCACATATTACCATGGTGTAACATACATGACAGGCTTCCTGTTAGGCAGGCTTCACCGACCGGATCATACGTGATCTGAAAGTACTTTTTATTGACCCCAAAGTCATTTGTTTTGTTTTTACGTGATCTTCATGTTTTTTAATTATTATTTTTGTATTATTGGTGTCGTTATTGTCTATTTTTTTTAAATTTAGCATCACGATGAAGCAGATAATCGGTTGAGCATTACATTTGTACTGTTGTATGTGTTAACAGGGAGTATAGTAGAATTCTATAATCTTCATGATCTCTGCTGTAAAGATGGAAACATTTTCCCTTTGCCTTCCAATCATGAATATAATATAATATAATATAATATAATATAATATAATATAATATAATATAATATAATATAATATAATATAATATAATATAATATAATATAATATAATATAATATAAGTATGTACTTATTTAAAACATGAACATTTAAATTATTATTTCCAACCAAATTTGTGTATAGGTTTTATACTTTCTTTTGACTTCTAACCAACAACCGCAAACACGACCCTATATATAGTCGCATATGCTACGAGCAGTGTGCTTTGGCGAATATCAATATGAGGCATTATTAATGATACTAGTTGTCGACTAGCTAGTCTATGACCCAAATTAGAAATGTCCAATCACATCCAACGTTACTTCCACACAAGGAAATGACGCGCGACCATTGCGATATCGACATGTGGGAATTTCAAACCAAAATATTTACGTTTGCAAGCCAACTTATATCGACTGACTGCGATATTCTAACACATTTACAGTGCTCAAAGCAACAGCTCATGTGATCAATAAGTGGCAAACGAAGACACGCCTAACTAACGGCTGAACAGACATGGACGAGGTGCTATCTTCAGTGAAGGCACTTTCTGTTTCAGATTTGAGAGACAAGTTGACATCGTATGGTCAGTCGGTTGGTCCGATCACTCCTACAACGAAATCCCTTTTTCAGAAAAAGTTAGCAAAGTATGTATACACTGATAGGTATGGGGACAAACCCCCAGAAATGACGGAGCCGAAACAAGCGGGTGATCACACGGATACGAAAACGCCAGAGGAAAGCAAATCGACTGAAAATGTTCAACGTGCTCAGGATTCTAAAGCAGGCGACGCCGATAGCAATCGGTCAGTTTTCTATGCAGTGTCTCTTGACTCAAGTGACAAGAACACCGAGGGTGAGATATAATTTTGTTACTATTGTCAGTCACGATAGGCAACGCCCACTTTACGTCAGTTGTCAGGAGTTGCAGAAATTCAATAGCACACGAATGGGCCATGTATCAAAGTCTGTAAACACATCCATCTACCTTAATAGAACGACTTTAACTCGGAGAAACATGCAATGTGGTAATTTTCATTAAATTAATCTTTTTTACTTTTTTTTAACTTCTGGTATGTTAATGATGTGTTCAATGAAAGTTCTAAACATGGTGTTAACGCAAAATCAATCCATGTGCTTAGATACATACGACCAACTTCAAATCATTTGCAAATACTGGCAATCAAAATAAATATTTTTCAAGAAGTTATTATGTTAGCCAAGAAATAATAGCTGCCTGCTACATGTCATCTGTCTGCTTTACAACATATATATTATGATTATGGCATAGACCAGTGCATAAAAACATCCTTGGGGGTGGGGGGGTGGGGGGGGGCAGTGTTTGGGACCTCTTAAAGTTTTATATTTAAGCTTGTCTTCATTTTAAGATTTCTTTTGTGATTTGCAAAAATCCAATAAAAAACTTGTGAAAAAACAATTCACTTTCCAATCTACCTTCCCTTTTTTCAGCATGTATTGGATACAATATCTTTTAAACCACTGATGCTGTAAATCAGGACTACTTTGGTTGTGATTTATAAGAATAAGTTTATTCCAAGTGCATTGATGTAGAGCTGCAACCATTTACTCATTTCATGTAAACCAAAGTAGGAATTGTATTCATTCTTGGTTGGCAGAAAACCTGAATGTGTTAATTTCTTGTTTTTAAATAATATGAAAATGAATAAACCTTACTTTCTTGTGTATAATGCATGTCTGTGTTCTGTGAGGTGCATGTTATGCTGAAGGTTTTTACTAGATGACAATTTCATATTTATTAAATATCCTTGATAGCTGGAATATTCTGTTATGTTCATAAATTCCTTTCTTTGCAAAATTCATTAATTATTCGAATAATTGCTTGCATTTGTCATGACTTACAAGATATAGTTATCTGCAACATTGATTGTCATCCAAAATGTCTGACAGTTTTTTAAAATTTGGTAATGATGTCGAAGAGTGTCCCAACACAAGTTAATAAACTTATGAAAATGTCCCATAGCCATTTGTCTCTACCCAAATCACGGCCATGTTCATGATATGTTTGATAAAAAATGATATTTGCCAAACAATGCATTCATGGCATCTGTACAATATTGATTCATCATGATCATGAAAGTATTATTTCTGTCAACATTGGTTAAAAAATCTTTGAAAAAAACATGCAAGAAAGAAACTGCAATGATCCCTGGGATATGTAACTTGGGTACTTGGGTTGGTGGGTCCCAAGGAAGATACGGGTACCCACAGGACTACCCTGACCTATGGTTAGTCACATGACATAGTGTTCAATGACAACAACAATAAAATTCCATGGTTATAATACAAGTTGCTCATGTTCGCATTTCTTTCAACTAGGCACACATTCCCTCTGACATTATATTCAAGTAAAGATAAAGCTTCAGTCAACTACAGTTAGTGTTAGTATGATCAGATCATTTTATACATGTATCTAAATATTTTTTACCAGGGCTCCGGTAAAACGGTTTCCATTCAGTTAATCTGGGTAGGGTCGGGTAACAAGGTTTCGGGTGTTTTGGACTTGTCCAAGCCCTAATCCCTTGACAGTCTTGAGACCTGTGAAGATTCCGTGGTAGAATAGGTCTTAAGCAACCCATGCTTGCCGTAAAAGGTGACTATGCTTGTCGTAAAAGGCGACTAACGGGATCGGGTGGTCAGGCTGGCTGACTTGATCGATGCATGTCATTGATCCAAATTGCGTGTATCGATGCTCATGATGTCAACCACTGGATTGTCTGGTCCAGACTTGATTATTTACAGACCGCCGTCATATAGCTGGAATATTGCTGAGTGCAGCGTTAAACAACAAATCAACCAACCAACCAATCATTTTGAATTTATCGATTCATTTTTTTTCCATCATTTATGTAACTTGGACCAATTTGGAATATGCATTTACATTTGCAGTAAATGGATCATTATCCTGAGAGTAACATGATGTTATCACTACTATTCCAGGGGAGAATGTGTACACAGACAAGATGGCTGCCTTTTCTGTTATGAAAAAGCATCCTGGCTCGAGATTCAAGGTGTTTCGCAACAAGGCAGAGGCCGTGGAGTATGCCCGGAACCCTAGTTATTCTTCTCCTATCGTTTCAAAGGTGAGCGTGGTTAAATGACCCCAAATGAATATAACCATTCATCAGCTATAAAATGCCTTGGTGGTCTGGTTACAGAACATCTGCCAAGAGAGTGAAGGTCGGCGGTTAAAACCCATGCCAGGTCAAACCAAAAAACTGTTACACGCCCTGGGTGCCCTTGACATTCATGGAATAAAATAATGACTTGTCGGCTCGTAGTCGGTACACGGTCAGTTAGGTATACATGTTAAACTACGGCATTGTATCTCAGTGAGCTGGCAATATAAAAACGGCATTGGTCCAGACTAATAGCCTTGAACCAATGTGCTTTCAAGTGGCTTTCTGAAATAGAAACTAACTTTCAAGTTATCACCCGAACATTCACGTTCATTTTTATGTTACCTTTTTGTTTTAGCCAAGCAATGGAAACTTAGAGCATACCTCAACTGGGGTCACATCTGAAAAGAGCAACTTCAAGGGTCCAAAGACTCAGGACTTGACAGAATTACGGAGGACAATTGAGAGAGGGGACAAGAACCAGTTCCTGTCCATGGTGTGGAGCAACCCTCGCTACCTCGTCAGTAGCGGCGATACCCCTGTCATTCTTCATGTGAGTTTCTTAACTTATTCAATTGAAGAGTTAGATTATCAGGCGAAAGACAATGGACATATTCATAAGAAATATTTTTCATTTTCGATTGTGTTTGTATCACAAAACAGACAAGCTCTGTTCTCTTAAGATCCCAATACATCTTCTCATTTCTGTAATGAGTTTGTGTGAGCTACATCTGAATCTTGCAAGTGCTATTCAGCATTTTTTAGTGTTACCTGAACTCTCTTCAGAAACATTTTTTAAAGAGGGACTAAATTTACAGTTTATTGGATAATGATAGAGAACAATGCCAATTTTCAAAGGACATGTCTTTCAAAGTCTGGGAAAAGCAGCTGATCTGGTATATCGGTATCCTGTCATGTCCATATATTACCATAACCGCATGAATAAAGCTGATGTTTACCAGATGAGGACCAGTCCTTGTTGATCATCAAGTAGCAGCAAGTTATAACATGTCTTTGGATGTCTCGTTAGAGGCAGTGAAACTGATATATTCCAACGTTTTAACATCTTTACCTTTGGAAATAAAGTTGATATATGGATAGAATAGATAATGTCCTCATCCACGTAACATCAAACATTTCTAATCCCCAAACTCCATATAAAGAAACTAAACTTATTTTTATGTCGTTAATCTTAAAGAATGTATTAAACAATATATTTCCAAGGGCTTTCTTATTTTGAAGAATTCCAATTAACATCTTAGCTCGGTTTGCATACATCTTCCGTGACAGTCTATTTGTAAAATAAACTCCCAAGTACTTCTAGTGAGTGTGTGAGTATGGTTTTACGCCGCTTTTAGCAATATTCCAGCAATATCACGGCGGGGGACACCAGAAATGGGCTTCACACATTGTACCCATGTCGGGAATCGAACCCGGGTCTTCGGCGTGACGAGCGAACGCTTTAACCACTAGGCTACCCAACCGCCCAGTACTTCTAGACAGATACAACATCTAATGAATGCCTTTGACAAAACATTTCTCTCTTCTAGTTAGTGGACCTCCATTTTTGTTAACAATAACTTTTATCTTATACCTGCTGAAAGAGTTTACAATAACATTCCAACATATTAATTTGCTTTTGTAGTCAGGTATTGTGCTTGAAAACATTGCTATTTCATCAGCAAACAAAAGAAAAAATAACTGTATAGTTTCCCAGTGTAGTTGGCAGTTTTGCTGGAATTTTTTTAACTCAGTCATTGATAAAAAAGAACAAAAATGGGCTTAAAATACAAAGATTATTAAAGTATTTATGTGTATTAGTGAGTGAAAAGTGATGTTCTAATAGATGTGTAGATGTGATGGTGTCATGTCCATTAATGTAGATAGTTACATCTTTAATATCTTCAACATACTGAAATGACAAAGTCTGAAAAGTTGAATCATTGCATACATCATCTCAGCAATGATCTCTAAACTAGGCTCACAGAATTATGATCCAAGTTTAAAGTGTTAAAGTTTAAGCAAGCAGAGAATTTAGGGGATTTTCATTTTTTCGACCAAAAGTGTTCTTCGAGGTTGAAAATGGACTGCAGAAGCTATGGTGCTCATAATGTGTGTATATGAATAATTAATGGTGTTTGAATTGCTCAAAGAATCTCAAACTGATTTACGGTTATTGAAAAAATTAGGTGAGCTACAGAACGTCATGCCTGAAGCCAATAAGGGGAGATAACTGTCAGCCTTTCCTACTTTCTCAAAGGGAGCAAAATAAAAAAATCCTGGTTCTAAGGATTCCTGTGACAATGAAGTGAGGTATTTGACTTTGATATCCTGGAACACATTTGTTTTCAAAAAAATGTTTGAACATATCAAAGAGCCAGTATTAACCACATAAGAGCTGATTATTAATATCAGCCTACCCGTCTTAAGACACCAAGGTTCGTACAGGCTTAACAAGGCCTTGAATTTTAATGTCCCTCTTGAAAAGCCTTTTATTTAGTGTTAGCCTTTTAATGCCTTGAAAATCACCAAAATATGGAAATCACCAAAATAGCTTAAAAAGCCTTGAATTTATACAAAGTGAGATATACTTGTTTTTGAAAGTATCAAAATTTATGGCTTAATTATTATATTTTTTGTTGGTTGTGAAAATAAATTTTGTTTGAAAATTTGTGATGTTCATATTGCTTCTTAGGTTTTTATGACGAATATGTGGTATGCTGGATTTTACAAAAATATTGACAGACAAAGGGCGAGGCTACTAACCCAAATAAAAAATTCTTGAAAATGACTGTTAAGAGCTTGAAAAGGCATTGAATTTTATTGTCTCATAACGGTATGAACCTTGGACATACTGTTGACTGATTGATATTCATTTTTTTTTTATTGTGTATTTATTTTCCAGTACATATGTGAAATTCTATCAAAATGCATGTGCAACTTATTTGTAAATAGATGTCGTGAACTTCATGATGATGATGATCATCATGATCATGATCAGTAACTGATTGACTAACCTGTATTGATTCAATAATCAATTGTAAATATCCACCATTAATTGTGCAGCAAAATGCTATTTGCTTTGATATTTATTCAAGATCTGCAACCATTCCCTTGATGTGTAAATAATTGCACTGTAACAAATTCATCGCCAAAATGCGACCAATCAAGCATGATCATTAGTGGAATATGATGCTATATTTTTCACATCATGGTGAATACATGTTCTTTTCTATGGGGAACACAGGTGGCCCGTCTAACGTGCCGCAATTTGCTATGCAGAGTTGCCTCCCTTGGGCACACCAGAAACCAGTGACTGTGGGTTTCAATCCTGGTTTGCCCCGATTAGGTTTCTAGGTTTGTCAACACCTTACGTGATCGTGGGTTTCACGAAAGTGGTAAACTTTCATCACCTCAGACTATCCTCCAACTTTAAGCTAACAAGCCATGATGAAGCAGGAATACTGTTCAATGTGGCGTTAAACGCAACTCACTCGATCACTCTTTGCTATGCACCTTCTGGCAAAATAGCGACAGCCCATCTGAATGCAAAAGAATTGGTGAAAGCAAAGAAGAGGATTGTTTAACAATGGGATCTGCATATTGCTTCTGCACAAATTATGTGAAGAGTTATGTCCCTTGTAGGAAGGTCTCCACAAGCTCCTTCCCAACGTGTGACACCTTCGGTACAGTCTCGGTAACATCGCTGCCACGAGTGTGGACAAGGCCATTACAAGAATCTTGAAATTTGGCCTCTAACCCCAAACGTAGTAACTTTCATACTTAAGTTTTATGTCTTTGGGAATGCCATCATATTTTATTTTGAAAAGGTTTTCGACTGATCATGTTTTCCAGATGAAATAGCTTTGTTGTTTGTATAATCAGATTGGTTCAAGATTGCAGATTAACCGAAAATCAACCAACTTCTTCCTGACATTCTTGCCATATCAATGACATGACAGATTTAATTAAATAGAAATTCAAGTTAACAGAAACAAAGTCATTTAGCAGGGGTAAGTGTATTCGGTGTCACAACAGTCGTCACTTGTTTGTAAAAATAATGGTCATTCGGTTGCGAGCATGGTTTTGGCCATCTATCACAGTGGGGAGTTTTAACTGGTGGCAACGATAGTATAGAGAGCTCTCCGAACGGGCTATCACTGTGAGGAGCTTGAAGGTCTCCATTGTAATCTTCAAGATTCCCGTAGGATATATAGAGTTATGTCCCTTGCAGGAAGGTCTCCGCTACAATGCTCTCCATGTGGCAGCTCACAAGAACAAGCCTGACATGGCCAAGCTGGTCCTCGAGACTCTGCTAGACCCAGAATTCACCAAACAGCTGTACGCAGGAACCAATGACAATGCTGACACACAGACACGCCGGATCGACTTCTTGGTCGATCTGTACCTCAACACACCAGAAAAAGGGGTGAGTTGATCATATGCAGACATTCCTAATTCGGTTGGAAAAAAATCGCCATCTCTTTCCCATCATAATTTTGACCTTAATTTGACCTTTGAACTTCCAACACACTAAAGGCTAAAACATCTTTTGAGCTTTATTCAGCCATCACCAATCATAAGGTAATGAAATTCATATATGTGTTGGTAGTGGTGATTCACACATATATTCCGTTTTTCATGATATATTTAAATGTGACCCTGATTTGACTTTTGCACATCGAGCATGCTCAAATATGATTTTTCTATATGGCCATTTTGCCAGCCAAGATCCGGGGTAGAATAGGTCTTCAGCAACCCATGCTTGTCGTAAGAGGTGACGAACAGGATCGATCGTGGCGGTTGGGTAGCCTAGTGGTTAAAGCGTTCGCTCGTCACGCCGAAGACCCGGGTTCGATTCCCGACATGGTTACAATGTGTGAAGCCCATTTCTGGTGTCCCCCGCCGTGATATTGCTGGAATATTGCTAAAAGCAGCGTAAAACCATACTCACTCACTCGCTCAATTATGGCACTGATTTTGTTAAAATTGTTAGATTTAAGTGTTATTGTTTTTGTCCTCAGTATTTATGCATTAAATATTTGAATATCAATTCTGACACAACTTATTTAATTTGCTGTCATTGTTGACGTTAAACTGTTGACTAGATATCCAGGTGAGCTACAGCGGCACTATTTTCTCCACAGTAGTCACACTGTTAAGTATGTGCATCCATTCTCAATTTGTGTGTTCATTGGATACCATACTTTGTACCCAGGTAAAATACTGGTAAATAATTTGTGAATTGCTTTTCATATCATGTAAAAACTGTTGAAACCATATATAATTGGTGTTGACACTTTCTGTGTGTGGAAATATGGAGATAGGAATTTCCTATGGGTCTGTTCTTAGAAAGCCAGAGCATCAAAAATATATGTTTGTGCCATTTTCAGCATATCACAAAAAGGGGTTTGCAAAAGTCCTTTCACCCTTGGATGACTAACTCATCCACTTGGAAGTATTGTGTATGGACAAATCACCACAAAATAGCAATATCACCAAATGAAATACATTGTCGACTGTTCCCAAAATAATCTGAGCAATAAGCGAGACATTGCCACGATGTCCGAGACATTGCCGTGATGTCCGAGACGTTTGATGCTGGAAAAGGTCAAGTATTATTCATACATTCAAATTGAATGTATAACATTGAGGACAAAAGAACACGACGCCTGTGTTAATGGGCATGAAGAATGGCATTCAGACTGCGAGAAGTGATACAGCTCACTAACCTGACCTTGCTGCTATGTTCCTGCAAGCCTACAGATTTGTAGCCAAGTTCTAGAAAATAGGTTTCCTGGTATCCTTTACCTTGATTTTGGAGAAAAGCTAAATAGAAGAGAAACTATCATGTGATTGGAATGTAAACTTTCTTCATGGGCCTTTGGCAGTAGGTATATAAAATTATGGTCCATTTTTGGCAAGTGTGGATCGTAACAAAACTTAAAAATGCTTGCAGCTGAATAAAACAGTTTATTCCTTAATCTTAATCTTGACCTTCAAACAATAACGTGTCAAGGCCGCATGTAACCAGTTCAGTCATACGTAAGAGGAACATTTTGGAAGTATTAAAGAAACAGAAATGATTTTTGTAAGAATGAGAACTCCAGTAGTGTGAACTAAACATGGCAACAAATCAGCACTTCAATGGTCGTGATGATGAAATTAAATTGTGATTTGTCAGTCGAGGTAAACCTGGTGGCCCAGGTAAGAAAACTGCTGTGCATGACAGGACCCTTACTGTATTATTTTTATGCACCAATTTTTGTAGTGATGAGCATGGTATATGACTTTCCAATCACTGAACAGTGGTTGAAAAACATAGTGTTACCCCAACATTTACAAACTTTTCACAAAAAACTTGCATGAAAACATTGTTCTATCGATACCCTAAGCATCAATGCATATAACAGTGACTGCGTTTTCGGAATTAAAATCTACAGTTCGGCTACCTCAAATTTTAGAACAGTAGGTTTATCTCCTAATTGGAAGAAACCGCCTCCGTGGTGTAGTGGTAGAGCGTCCGCCCGGAGAGCGGAATGTCCGGGGTTTGATCCCCGGCCGTGTCATACCAAAAGACATTAAAAGATGGTACCTGTTGTTACCCTGTCTGGCGCTCGGCATTAAGGGGCTAAAACAAGGACTGGTCAGCTTGGAGTCAGCATACTGTGTCTGAGTGGGGTATTCATGTTAAACTGCGGCATGGTATCTCAGTGAGCTAGCACTATAAATCGGCATCAGTCCGGACTAGTACAAGCAGCCATACAAACACACGCACGTACATGCACGTCGCTATATAAGTGCAGAAATCTTGGACGCGATGTTAAACCCCATTTCACCTCACCCTAATTGGAAGACATTACTGCTGGGCTATCAGCCATGGCAACATAAAACATCACAGCCTGTTGATGCAGAAATGGATACATCAGTAAATATTAGTCAAAATATGAAAAATTCAGGTCATCAGAGTACATTTATGACGCCAAGAGGCAATTAACATTGCCATTATGCAAACCGAGGGGAACAACTAAAATATTTTCAATACTCGTCCAAATAACATAGTCAGATCATTAACCAGGCTTACGGCTGTATTTGTGACTGCAGAGCAGATGGCTGTGGGGCCTGATATTTGCCTGTATTAAGGTCAAACCATCTTTAGGTACACTGAAAGATTGTCATAGAGTCGTACCCAAAGGCAGGAAGACCTGCAATACTCTGTCACATGAACATGATGAAGATGTCGCAAGGGATGCTCTGTCTGCATGGACCACCATTGTAATGGTTACCGTACATCTTAGTTAAGTTATCTCCTGGAACTAAAGTTATTACCTAGATACCAGTTATTGCCATTTTTTCGTGTTATTTCTGAAATATTCCATTTACAATGTTGACAGTACCAATAACAAATGATTTTTGTGAAACTGTGAGCAAATACGCCTACTTCAGTCCGTATAAGTTTGAGTAGATTTCTGTTATCATGGTTATGATGACAAGCTAATGTTATAAAGAGGGAATCAAAACAGTGGAAATTGTGACTTTGCTGTTGACTTACTCTGCCATTTATCGCCATCGTTTATACAGCCACATGATCACATTTTTTGTTATCTCCAATCTCATTGAAATCAGATCTTAGTTCTCGCTACCGCTAAACAAAGATCTTAGGACATCCCATTAGGGGTCACGTCAGAACGACCTTTCATCCGACCAATCAGAGCATCGCTTACCAGATTATGAAAGTGACAGTCGGAATGTGATATCTAATCATGTAACCTCGAAGACTTTAACTCCGAACGATTGTTACGGGTTTAACGACAGAATCTATACAATCTAGACCATCTATTAGCCATTCCAGAATGTTCTTTTGTTCAGGTTTCAAATTTGTAATCGAGAATTTGTCAAAATATGTTTCGAAGCGTAGTCGTCAATTTGAAATTAGTGGCGTAAAGCATGAGAAAGCTGCCTTCTGATTGGTCATTTCATTGGTCGGTCACAGTTCGCGCAAGGTCGATCTGACGTGACCCGTAAAGGGATGTCCTCAGATCTTTGTTTAGCGGTAGCGAGAACTGAGGTCTGATTTTAATGAGATTGTGTTATCTCTGGTAAAATATTTAATTATGTAAGAAATGTAATTTATCAACTTCTTGTCTGACAACTGACGTGAACCAATATTCCCAAAATTCACTCAACATATTCTTATCCTTAACACTATGTACCATGGATTTGGCAATATACACAGGTTGTGAATTTTTGGAAAAATAACAAAATTAGGTCTTAGAATTTAATTTTGGGGAAGAAAGGACAGACAATAAGCAATGACTTAAATAAATTTGCATTATCGTGTTGTTAGATTTATGTTAACGTGTGCAAGTCACCTGCATGTCTTTCTTACGTTGTATTTGTGCAAGGTTCTTTTATGGTGTTGGGTTTTTTATATTTTCTAACAAGTGTCAGTATGTTTATCATTGTCAGATAAGTATGTCTCTGTCTAAAAAAAAAATGAGCAAAAGTAAACCGCGATGTGATCACGTGCAAGCTATAAAAGAGAGGATGGCAATGATTGGTCCTCGGCGATAACTGGTCTCGGGCCAGTAAAAGTTAAACTGTCCTGTGTTTTTGTAACAGTTCTACAACCAATGACCCTCAAGTAGGAGTATGGTTTGCCATGCCAGGCAATTTCAAATACTATTTGTATGACAACAGTTTCAAGGGAATATGAAATACTATTTTTTGACAACAGTTTCAAGGGAATATCAAATACTATTTATATGACAACAGTTTCAAGGGAATATCAAATACTTTTTGTTTGACAGCTGTACAAAGGAAACATCAAATACTATTTGTATTACAACAGTTCCACGTTAATATCAAATGTTGTCTGTATGACAGCTGTACAAAGGCAATATCAAATACTATTTGTATGGTAACAGTTCCACTTGAATATCAAATGTTATCTGTATGACAGCTGTACAAAGGCAATATCAAATACTATGTGTATGACAACAGTTCCAATAGAGTATGGATTAATACTGCATGACAATTGTTATAAGGGACAATTGACTACTATTTGTATGACAACGGTTGCAAGCAGTGAGACACATTCAGTGGCCGCCTGGTCACGCAGAATATCACTGTCACAAGTCAGTAATGTAGTTGAGTATGGACAGTACCACAAGTGGTTGACAGCATGAGCACTAATCCACACCACCAGGGTATGGTGACCCAGTCAAGAATGTCACACATTGCTAAGCCCCATGTCTGTCTAGTTCATTCTTCAGGGGATTTATCAAATGTCCTCCAAGGCTGATGTTTGGTCCAAAATTGTGTAAAAATTCAGATTTAAATGAATATGTTCCAAATTCTAATGTTTAGTCTGCAAATGTACCAACAAAGACAAACAGATTTTACGTCTAAATCAATGGGGAAAAAACTTGCAAAAATGTCCAAATTTAACAAAATATTATTATTTCCAATTTACCTGCCACAGGTTTAAAAGTTTGAAATCTTCGCTAAATCTCTGTTAGTGTGTTATAAAACACTTCACTCTACAGCATCGCTCTATATGGCATCTATTATGTATTTTATTTATTGATGATTTCTATGTGTCTGGAATTTGTGGAAGTCTATATTGATATTTCATTTGAGTAAACTAGTGCTGCAGTGCTGTCTGTCTGCCTCAGGTGTCTAGACTAAGGTCAGGAAGAATATATGTTAGGAAAAACAAGTTTGACTTCTCTTTTCAAATAACATGTTTATTTCATCTAGACATTTGACATTTCACTTGGACTTGTTATTTGATAAGAGTAGTCAGAAATTATTTTTGAAATAAAAACTATTGTTAATTTTAGCAATGGAAGAAGGAGAGAGAGAGAGGTTGAGGGTGTTTGGGGGAAAGTCTTAGGTGATGTTACATCTTTAACATTAACCATTTTGGTGAGAGAGAGGAGAGTCTTGACTTAATCTTTCTGCAATTAAAACCTTTCAGTAGATGAAGTTCCTATACATGTGTCCTAGGCAAATAATCTGGTAATATTTTGAAGCTGGTCAGTAATATCATTTATGTAAACTATAAAAAGGAACGGCCCCAGTACAGGACCCTGGGGGAGCCCTGCCTTGGTGAATGTATTACGTGATAAGCTAATAAATACTCTTTAGCAACAACCTGACCGTTAACTACGATACCTCGCTCGTAATTTACCAGTAAAACATTGAAGCCTATGCAATACACCTGTATGCCATACCCCGGTGATGAGAGAGTATAGTTTCATATTCCCTTTAATTTGAAATGATGTAATTATTCACTTCACTGTATATACTCATAAATCCATTTCTATCCCAGTGTTGTCAACGTTTCACAGACTTACAGGTTTGTTTAACAGTGACCTTCATCCTTTTACAGAGTGGGGAGTCACCTTTACACTTCGCCAGCAAGTATGGTTTCCCGGATGTGATCGAGGTCATACTGGGGTACCCAGGCCTCGACAGACAACTGAGGAACAAATATGGGGAGACTCCAGAAGAGGTAAGACTGTTCTACTCTTATTGTTTGTTGTTTAACGCCGCACTCAGCAATATTCAAGCTATATGATAGCAGTCTGTAAATAATCAAGTCTGGACCAAACAGTCCAGTGATTGACATCATGAGCATTGATCCACGCAATTTGGAAATGATGACAAGCATCAACCAAGTCAGCAAGCCTGACCAACCGATCCCGTTAGTCGCCTTTTACAACAAGTATGGGTTGCTGAAGACCTATTCTACCCCAGATCTTCACGGGTACTACTTCTTATCATGACTTCTTTCACAATTTAATCTTTTTGTTGACAACACATCTTGTGTAAACCTAAACAAGTCACTTAGCTGCCCTGTATTGATGAGTCATCATGTTGGATGTGACTCACTTGCTTGTCAATAATAACAATAAATATGACACACCCACAGCCATCATGATGATCATGATACGAGAGTTATGAACCCTTCCTGAAGGTCACATGGGCGTCCACCCGGAGAGCGGAATGTTGGGGGCTCGATCCCCGGTCGCGTCACACCAAAAGATGTTAAAAGATGGTACTTGTTGTTACCCTGTCTGGCACTCGGCATTAAGGGGCAAAAACAAGGACTGGTCGGCTCGGAGTCAGTATACTGTGTCTGAGTAGGGTATTCATGTTCAACAGCAGGATGGTATCTCAGTGAGCTAGCACTATAAATCGGCATAAGTCCGGACTAGTACAAGCAGCCACACAAACACACGTGTGTGAAATAATCTTGAACGTGCATAAACCCCATTTCACCTCACCCAAATATCTACAGCAAAGCATGTGAATGCCTACAATAATGGCTGAGTAATATTTTGTCTGTAATGGAGAGTTGTACCAGTTCTACTTCACCGAGGGCATCATTACACCGTTGTACATTGCTGCTCTGAGTGTTGTGCAGGGAACTGAGAGAATCAGTTTTGTCAAACTGCTTATGATATCCACTGACTGAATTTGTGTCATCTGAAAGATGTAATTTATTATCACAAGTGTCACACTCATAGACAAGGGTGACGGGTTGTATCCACTTTTAGGACTGAAGATTTCAACCAAAAGAAAGCCCTGGACTGGAAGGCACAATTAAAGACTCCATTTCATTCAATTTTAATGAATCAACTCTTTTCAAATTCAAAGGTTCACTAATGCGCAACTTAAACATCAAGCCATCATGAAAAGAATTTTTAAAAATTAAGACCAGTTTCTTATTTTCATATGGAAGCCTCTAAATAAGTCAAGATTATCCATGTAATGTCATAACAGTCCACATGTTTCAGAACAACTGCTACACAGGGATAACTAGAAATTGATTTTAGCGTTAGAAATTGGCACTTGTCCTGTAAGCCCTTGACAAACTGCTGAATAGTTAAGGTATTATAAGGACTAGTAGAAATTTGCCCTTTTTAAGGGTTTTTCTATATGTTATCATTATAAGGACTGTTAGTATCACCGTTGTGAATTCTTAATTAAGGCCCAGAAGCTAAAATACAAAACAAAATCCTGGTAGGTACATATTTTTATGAAAATGTCTTCCATTTATGTGACTAGAGTACAGTGCATATAAAAATGTTCAGCTGAAGTTCAATACCTCTAGCTAACAAGATCCTAACTTATCCGTGGTAACAATCCCCACATCGCCCCGATGATAACTGGAGGTTTTCCCCACTGTACCCATGGCAGTGATGGATAGTACCAGAGCTGTTAAACAATGGTGACCAACATCACTTTCCTCCGAGCTGACGTGACGGGATATGACCCAAATACAGATAAAAACTGTGTTAAAAACCCACTCACTCACCCAACTTACCCAATATTATCTGACAACTTTGTTTTCCAGGTAGCAATTGCATTACCCTGACAGTAATAGATCTTGATTTGTCAATTCGGATGTCAATTTGGCGTGAGTTGAGCTGAAAATTGAAATAATGGACGCATTCAAAGGAAACAATGTCAAGGAAGTCATAATTGATTATATTTTGATTTTAAGGTTTTTTTATTGACTAAACAGTGGGGTTAGCCTCATGGTTATAGCATTCGCTCATCACACTTAAGGCCTGGGTTTGGTTCTACAGGGGTGGTGTTCGTTTCCAGAGTGTAACTCAAAAACCGTTAAATACTTTCTTACAAAACTTTGCATGTATACTAGGCACATTCTGAACTGGTGCCTTTTGTTATATAGCACTTTTAGAAATTTTTATTGTTTATGTTTCCATGACTACAAGTTGGATTTAAGTTTTAATATAGGATTGGTTTACTTAAGTAGTATAACAAATTAACTGTTAAATATTTCCTTGCTAAACATTCCATGTCTATATATAAAGCGCATACTGAACTAGTGCCATTTGATATTAAGGAGTTTTAGAAATGTTTATTTTAGAATTTCCATTGCAGCTTTTTTGACATGGGCTAAGAGAAATGTTGGATCAGTTACCTGGTTTGGGACTATAACGTGTTAAAATGGGCGGGGGATATAGATGACTTTGTCAACTATACGCTTGTTGACAACTACTTCTAGCAATGCTCTCAACTTTGTTTCACTGGTGGCTAAACTTAATCTGCTCTGTTAATGTGAATATAGTGCTGCATTAAGCATTCATATTGTTTCATGAAATTTTGCAAGAAAATTTACCTAAAATATTAGGTTATTAGTTTTGCAGTTAATTTTGCACAAAATCTTCATATCCAGGGCCCCATTCCTCAAACCAATCTTAGCGCTACGATGATCGTAAGCCTATGTTAAAGTATGGGACTTACGATCACCTTAGCGCTAAGATCGCTTTGAGGAACGGGGCCCTGCTTGTTAAAGAAATATTAGTGACATTAGGGCCACCTTAAATGGTTATCTGTTCCTCAAAATATCATTATACTTTTTATAAAATGTTTAATAGAATTTAAAAAAGGTTTTGGAGTACCTACATTTGTATGAAACAATTAATTTATAACTCTATTCTGGGACTCATGTGTTGTAAAAACCCACTTATCTAAGCTCAATGAATATCTATAGTATTCAATGAGTTTTTCATAGTCTCATTAAAATCAGATCTTAGCCCTTGCTACCACCACACAAAGATCTGAGGACATCCCAATACAGCACTATTTTGTAGTCACAGGCTAGCGGACTAGCGTGAATTTTTTAAGGCTGTTAAAGCAGTGTAAAAGATCTGCCACTGTTTTCTGTTTGTCGTAAAGAAACATGTTAAAATTGGATCCGGTGACCTTGTTGAAGGGCGTTTAAAAATATTGATAATCAAAATTGTCATTGATGTGAAGAAATATAAGTGCTTATCGATATGAAAATTGTGTCATCAATGATATCTTACATAATCTATTGTGATGAAAAGTTTAGATTTACCAAAGCAGACTTGTTATGTCCATTTGCTCAAAGTTACTTCTCCAATATTTATCGATAATCATGATAATGGATTGATATTTAGTTAACGATTATCATTCTCTATGATTGGTTGGTTGGTTTGTTGTTTAACGCCGCACTCAGCAATATTCCAGCTATATGATGGCAGTCTGAAAATAATTGAGTCTGGACCAGACAATCCAGTGATTGATATCATCAGCATCGATACACACAATTGGGATCTATAACATGCCTCAACCAAGTCAGCCTGTCCACCCGATCCCGTTAGTCGCCTTTTACAACAAGCATAGTCGCCTTTTACGGCAAGCATGGGTTGCTGAAGACCCATTCTACCCCGGATCTTCACGTGTCTCTCTAGGATTGATATCGATAACCAGCCCTACCTGGTTGATGTCAAAATGTTAGCGACTAACTTGAATCGGGTGGTCAGACTCTTAACACAATGACATGCAACAATGCTCATGATATCAACCACTGGTTGATCAATTGTTATGCAGGTCACAGTATGTTGCTGGAATCTTAGCAGCAGCTTGGAATCTTGGAATGTAGCAGAGGGCATAAAAAACAAATCAATCCAACGCATTCAATATCCCTCTAGTGTACTTACAATCTCTCGTTGACATACTGGATTAAGAAAGATTCATCATCAGACACTACTTTAGAAATACCAGAAGCAAATGTCTACAGTATTTCCAATTTGGATGATATACAAAGCCATTTCTCAGATCATATTTCAAGCGACCAAATTACTAATTTCAGCCATAATCACTCCAAGACAGTTCAATATTTTGAATAACCCGTGCTTGAGCTCTACATACTTATAAAACATTTACACGTCCATGTAATATGACAGGTTTTGAGTTTCCTTTGTATTGAAATTGTGCTCGAAATGATGCATGCCCAGCACAACCACAGTGAAAATTGCCTTTGTATAATGAAACAGACAGACCAAAACGGCTCGCAGTGTCTGCTTGATTAAGTGAGAAAACTTCCCGTCCTTACAAATCTCCCCGTCTTGGACTAGGGGTCTCATAGCAGCGCGAGTCCTGGAGTCCTGTCTGTGCAAATTGTTCTGTGATGAGCACCAGGGGCAATTGCCATTTGGGATCCACAACAATTACATTGCATAAATTCATACCGCAGGTTCCATAAACATTATGTGGTCTTACTTCTAGTGGAGGGTTGACTGGTGCATTATGTGGTCTTATTTCTAGTAGAGGGTTGACTGGTTGACTTGCAACCATGGGGCCAGGAATTTTGAAATAATAATAATAATAATAGGCGTTTAATATTGCGTATATTTCCACACCACTCAAGGGCATGCTCAAAGGGCTATTATTACCCTGGTCACTGGATCAATGTGCGCTTAAGAATCATTCTCAGCTCCCTGGGGAGTATATGACCCAAACTGCCTCTAAGGCTGTAGAAGGTTAACAACCAAATTTCCATCTCATCCTACTGGGTACCCATTCACTGCTTGGTGAACAGGGGCACATTTCGAACAAAGTCACTTGCCCAAGAAATGGGTCCAGTTATCATGGTTATTCCGTAATGAGTATATTATTATAGGTGGGAAATTCATTGACAGTGTATAAATGTTCACAAATACTATAAAACTCAGGTTTTGACTGATTTCTTAAAACTTGTCCTGCTCAGAAACGATAAAAGTAACTTTTGTTTGTTTGTTGTTTAACACCACACTCAGCAATGTTCCAGCTATGTGTTGGCGGTCTGTAAATAATCATGCCTGGACCAGACAATCCAGTGATTGATACCATGAGCATTGATCTACGTAATTGGGATACGACGACATGCATCAATTAAGTCAGCGAGTCTGACAACCCGATCCCGTTACTAGCCTCTTTAAGGACAGACATGATGCTAATAATGAACAGGCTTAATGTGCCACCGCACTGACGACAGTGTCACTTGGGTTCCCTCTGTTCACAGCTCTATCACCTCAGGCTGTTTGCATTTTGCTCTTACAAGTTTGTTTGTTTGTTTGTTTGTTCAGGCAATTGGGAAACAATGACATGCATCAACCAAGTCAGTGAGCCCGACCACCCAATCCCATTAGTAGTGGTGTCACGATAAATCGAAATATCGATGTGTTGCTGTTGGTAGGCGCTTAAAGTCAGTAAGTCAATTGTAAAATCAGTTTCCGATCAATAGTATTGATTTCAGTTAGGAATATCAATAGTTTCAATTGTATTTACCATATCAATAAAATACATGCAATGCTGTTCAAATTTGTTTTTCTTTTGATCATGAGTTGTAGTTATTTACACATGGTAATGTGGAAGTTTCTTTTTCTTAAATTATTAGGGTAAAGAAAAAACCAATCAGTCATATCTCAAACTTTACTTTATATTTGTTGGTATGGTTATCACATTCAAAGGAACTTCAGTTCCAAGGTTTAATTCAACTCTAAAATCCATCTAAAATGATACGCTGAAAACTATCGATATTTATCGCAATAGTTGCTTGCAATATCAAGAGATATTGCAATAGTTTCTTTCAATATCAATAGTTATCACAATAGTGATTTCCAGACCAATAGTCACCCCTACCCATTAGTCACCTCCTGCAACAAGCATGGGTTGCTGAAGACCAATTCTGACCTGAATCTATATGGGGAGGATACTGAACATCTGAAGATGAATGTATCATGCACCATCATAAATGGGCCCCTCCCCCAATATTAAAGACTTGTTTGGTGCATGACTTTGCATCTCAATTTCTTAGATTGATGCTCATGATGTCAATCACTGAATTGTCTGATCTCTATCGCTGGAATATTGCCGAGTGCGGCGTTAAACAACAAACTTCCTCATAGGTTACAAAGTACAGACACATGAACTGAATAGTTCTACTTCAGCTCGGTACGTGTTCAAGTTCAAACAAGTTCCTAGAAACCCAGGAGGGAGAATTCTTTGTTCTGAGTACTCAGTGTGTTGTATTTGTTTGATGGCCACTCATTTACAAAGACAAAACACATAAATATATCTGATACAGCAAGGCATATAATCAATAACAAATTAACTTGTGTAGATAACACATCAATTCCATTCCCCTGACCAGTCTAACCAGATGTGGTCAGTGGCGTGAGTATTGCCCACTGGAGTACATCCCAGGCCAGTGCTGGTATCTGGATCCTATCAGATTCCACGTTGGACCATGGGAGAACTCGTAGCGTGGAAGTTTTCGATGAGTGCCGATTCATGTGTTCCCTTTGGAATTTCAAACGGGGTTATTGATGTTAAGCTCGCCACTTTTCACATTGATATTGGCCAGTTTGTCAAAGTTTGGTACTCAACGACACTTGACGGTGTAAAGAATTGCATGATGGGATATGTGGAGCTTGGGGCATGAGGCCAGTAGGGCACAACAACAGTTTGTAGTGTAATGAGTGGCTATACATTGTTGATTGTTTTTGCGACCGGTACCTCTTGAGTGAAGTTAGAACAGTTGGTGGCCAACAATTGAATTGCTTTTTAACATGGCGGGAGCAGGCTGCCTATAGAGTGTAAATTAGGGGTCATTATTTTTAGAAAGTGTTTTTTGCCTCAATTCAGAAATAGAATAGTGACTTGTCTGAGGGTGAGCTAGTAAGTAAGAGTGTGTGTGAGTGAGTTGTGTCTTTAACAGTATTCCAGTTATATCACGGCGTGCCAGCTTAAAGTGGGAGGAAAACCCCAAGTGATGCAGGTCTCAGACATTTGAAACCCACGAGCACAGGTATGGTGCTGACAAACCTGGAAACATAATTGGGGCGAACCAGGATTCAAACCCACAATCAGGTTTCTGGCGTGCCCAAGGGACGCAAATCTGCACAGCGAATTGCGGCGCCTTAGACGACTGGGCAGCCTGTGCTCCCTTAGTAAGAAGATAGTCATTAAGAAGGGAATGCGTAAGAAGGTAGTGAGTGAGTGAGTGTTGTTTTATGACACAACAACAAAATTCCACCACTTTAACAGTATAAAAATAGTTTCTCTTGATGAGATCAATATGCAAAAACAAGGACCCAAAGACCCAACCCCATCAGCCGAGGTCCGGTCAGACCGCCGAAGGGGTAGGGTCTGAGGGTCCTTTTTTCAAATATTTTCCTCATCAATAGTAATCATTCATTTACTTTTGCCGTAATTCACTTTGTGAAGTTTATGAAGTCTTTAAACGGCCCTCTGTTTTGATACATCTTGTTTTCTAGCAGACGAGTCAATATTCATCACGTGACCATCTTCCCGAGGCAAGAGAGTTGACTAAATTTAAAAGTCCAGTTTCCACCCTTGCCGAACTAGGCTGGATTTACTGGACTCGATCGTAGCGCCACCATTGGCTATTACTAGTTATGTCCCTTCTTAACCTCTGCTATGGACAAATCAGATTCCACCTCTCGTATCACTTGCGTTTGCTTCACACAAAATGGTGGACGATCTGATCAATAATCAATAGCCATATTGTGATAAAATGGGTCTTACATCGCGAAATGCATCAAATCATGTGAGCACCTTGATTATAAATATGAAAAGAGTTGGAAAATATCTGTTGACAACAAGTTGGCGGTGCAAATCCTGCAATCGACCGAAATCTCCACGACAGTGTACAAACCGGATTTCGATTTTGGTGCGCGATTTTGTTTGGACTATTCAAAGACTCGTTAGTCCAGCCACAATGTAACTCCATAATACCAGCTTAGTTCGGCAAGTGTGGAAACTGGACTTTAAAAGTCAGTTAACTCTCTTGCCTCGGGAAGATGTCACGTGACAGGTCAGTACTGATCATGAGACAAGTCAGTATTCGAGGGCAGTATCAGTCACATGATTTCAGGGTCTACATTGAAATGTATTGTTTCGTCACATGGTACGAATTAACAGATGGAATTGCAAGATTCCTGATAGAGGTATAACAATGACATGTGAATAATCAAGTCTGACCCCAACAATCCATGGGTGATGAAGATCAATCGATACAGTCACTTAGGGTGTCATGCAATAAGCCAGATCACGCATTGCTTTTAGGATAAGCATTTGGTCGTAGGGACCAATCTCCATTGGGAGTATGACAATTAACCTCATGTTGATTTATGTTCTTCAAGGTCTTAGGTCATATCAGACAAGGTTAATAACTATCCACGTTTTAGAATGCGAAAAAGCAATTCTGGAAAGATTTGGGACAAGAAACTCTTCACTTGTACTGAAGTAAAGACTTGTCTTGTCCAGATTGTCAGTTTCCCCTGCTGTGCTTGAAGAAATGAGGACCTACCATTCTCTTTAATGCTTAAACAGTTTTTACAGCAGGGATTATCTTTCTGAACAAAGACAAATGAAAAATTTACTAGTGCTGCTAAAGTTTCACAGGGAAATAGCCTCACGACTAAGCCATACACCTTGCCTTGTCAAGTATTTGTGCACAGGTGGCTCAGTCATCACTGTGCAGAGTTGCTTCCCTTGGGCTAGTCAGGAACCTATGATGGTGGGAATCAATCCCAAGTTTAACCACCATACCCACGTCATGGGTTTCACCAAAATGGTTAGTGTTAAAGATGAGCATCACCTTAGAGTCACACACACATGCATGCTCACGCACACGCACGCACACACACACACACACACACACACACACACACACACACACACACACACACACACACATATGGAACTTGACATCGTAGAATAGATTATTATTATTATTAATCTTGTTGTTATTATTATGATATATTAAACTTCTGCTGGCACGTTGACCTTTCTTCTTATCCTTCAAAGTATAGACAAGGCAGAAACTCTCTGCTCAAAGTTTGAGAATAAGTCACTCTTACGCAATGGATCCCTGACATTTAAAATCTCATCAAAATGTCATAGCTTCTAGTTTTGAAATTTATATATACAGTTCATTTTTTATATGAGTTGCTAGTTTCCAAGTTTAGAATAAATACTGAAACATCAAATATAATAAGGCTGAGCACCGTTACTTCAGGAGTGGTGTCGATGAAGAAGTTGGAAACACGACCATGGGGTCTGAAAGGTTGTCCAATGTCTTGTAGATATCACTGAAATCAACAACACTGAAATCAACAATCGCTGACCTCCTCGCCTAGTTCTGAAATGATTAGACAGCTCTTGTTTGTGATGAGATATATTATTCTGGACCAATGCTGATGAAGTTTTAATGAAATTCTGATGTAGATCACCTTTCACGGGGACAACGGCTCGATGTTGTCTTTGCTGTTTTGAAATAGACGTCATTAGAGAGAATTGATCTGAATTTGCGTGAAATCTGTTTCCATGATGGCTTTATTTGCCGATAAAGGGTCCATTTCTCCATGAATTCATCAAGAATACAGACATAACGTTTGGGTATTTTTTGTATTTTTCAACCCAAGAATAACAGTAGTTGATTCTGTTTGTTCTGCAGAAGTACTAGCAGAGATTTTGTCTTGAATCGTGGAAGAGTCGTCATCCATTAAGTTCCGTTGTGTGTCATGTTACATGGAATACAAAATCGTATTGTGATAAAATGAATACACTCGTGTGATAAGGTAAATTAAACATAACTGTGTATCATGGTACATCATGGATACTGCATTGTGTCAGCAGGGTTTACACAACGCACAGATACAGAGAATGGACACAGGAAAAACGTATACCGCCCCCAGAGGGACGCACAATAACATTCATGTACCTACAGCGCATCAAGAGCAGTTACGGGTGTCATCATTCCAGCCATCAAGCATGACCACTGTCCACATGATCACTGATTAACTCCAGGCTCTAAAGTAATCATCAAAACATCCAGCACACAACACCATTACATTACATCACAGGACCCTCATATTGCATGCAAGGGCCCTTAAAAATCATTACTAGGGGTCCCCTGAACCCCCACTTTTGTAGGTCAAAGTAAACCCCTGTATCAGGAAGCTTACACCACAGACGGGGGAAAATCTTCTAGCTTAACAAGATGTTAAAATATTATCTGTTTCTGTTGTGAATCACAATATGAGAATATTTTGCCTTCAATTACACCTTGATGGTGGCTAGGTAGAGAGGCAATACCTTCAGCAGACTGTGGTTTTAAAAGAATGTGTATGCAATGGTTGGAACAATTAAATCTTAGGCTGTTGATGTACTGGGAATGATATTTTCTAATATCTTGTTACTTCAGGTTGATCACAAGTCTAGTACTCAGGCCCCAAAGTTGTGACTAAAATGGTCACCAATGCGACCTAAATTTCGGTTTGTCTACTGTCTAAAATTCAAAGGTAGCCAAATGACTACCTTGAAAAATATCTTGTTGAAACTAAATTCTATTGCTATACATATGTAGACACAAAAATAAACATGTCTGCTACTAATTGTACTCGCAAATAATTCCTCCTAAAGTCAACAATCAACCGAAATGCATAAATGTTGATGTAGTAACAAAATAGTAACACAAATTGTATCATTGTTTGAGTCACAAATAACAAAACTCTGTAGTTTCCATGAATATACAATTCCAAGACTAATGCTTTGACTTGTGCATGAAATGGTTTATTGATAAAAGATCATTTCAAATGCCTTTTGCTACCTACAATATTGGCTTGACTTCTTGATTTGACCACTGGCTACCTGGAAAGAAATACTTGTAGCCATATAGCTACTTGGTAAAAATTTAAACTTTGAGGCCTGGTACTTTGGTAAACACATGGAACAGTTTGATGCGTCAGCATTTGAGATAAACCTTTCTACGATTGTGATATTGAGGCAACCTGCAGACTGGCTAATTTCAATACCCAAAACAGTAGTTTGACATACAGTGAGTTGGTGAGTTTGGTTTTACACCGCTTGTAGCAATATTCCAGCAATATCACTTCGGGCGGACACCAGAAATGGGCTTCACACATTGCACCCATGTCAGGATTTGAACCCGGGTCTTCGGCGTGACGATTGAATACTTTAACCACTAGGCTACCAGACCGCCCCTTGACATACAGTAATCAGGAGTTATGCCCCTACGGTGTAAAAAAACCTTATTATCCTGATTTCCAACCTTAGATTTGCCCTGATTCACTCACTCACTCACTCACTCACTCACTCACTCACTCACTCACTCACTCACTCCAGTTTATTTATATTATCCAAAACATGTAAATTACCACATTATAAAGAGCTTCACAAACCATGGCTTCAAAATTTAATAAATTTGGAAAGAAAATATGTCATGTTCTTAGCAATGCTTTGCAGAGGTTTGCTAAGTTGTATTGTATAATTGCGAGACTAACGTATCAAGTATTATGTATCATGGTACCATCTCCTAGACATGACTCCAGTCGTCCATCTTTTTCTCAGTTATGGAATGTGCAAGTTTAATAAATTACCTCTTATCAGTTAGACACGCAGATAATAAAGTAATGGGATCTCTCGCCACAGTAATTCCTTGTTGAGATTAATGTGAGGGATATTGTTCCAAATACCTTCAGAGACAATAACACAGGCAATTATTTCTCCATGATGAACATGATAACGTCAGCACACTTGATGTTGCATGGAATTTCTCCCTGGCTATGCTGTAGTGTCTATAGGCATTCCGGAATATTAGTCCCCAGAAATCTATGCTTGTCGTAAGATGTCTCTAAATGGATCGTGTGGTCAAGCTTGTTGACTTGGTTGATTGCATGTCATCGTATCCTAATTGCATAGATCGATG
Organism: Haliotis cracherodii; assembly: GCF_022045235.1. Taxonomy (NCBI): domain Eukaryota; kingdom Metazoa; phylum Mollusca; class Gastropoda; order Lepetellida; family Haliotidae; genus Haliotis; species Haliotis cracherodii. Next base: position 32,702,388 of record NW_027266341.1, read on the forward strand.
TTCATGATGTTAATATCTGGATTTTCTGGTCCAGACTCAATTATTTACAGACCGCCTCCACACAGCTGGATAATTGCTGAGAGTGGAATGAAACAATAGCAAAAGGAAAAAATCACTTCCTTGTTGAAATGAAAGCTATTGTATCAGTTCAGTTGTGTAGTAGAAGTGTAGTTTTTGAGCTGTACATCAAATGAGCTGAATTGTTTGGTTAATGTTTGAAATATGTTCGGGGGTCTGTCTGTCTGTCTGTCTGTCTGTCTGTGTCCACATTTTAACACGGATTTCCTTCTCAGACACAGTATACTAACTCCGTGTGGACCAGTCCTTGTTTCATCCCCTTAATAACGTATTTTGGTATGACGCATCTGGGGATCAAACCACTGACCTTCTGCTCCTTTGGCAGACACTCTATCCACTAGACCATGGTGCCAGGTCCTAAAGTAGGTTGGTTGGTCACAATTTTGTGATTGAGTGTAATTGTATCCTGACATGGAAGACCCTACTTCATTATTTTCAGGCTGCAATGATGTAGCTGGTGTAATGCCGACTGTGAAAACAAAAGAACTTTGACTTTGATTAATTCAATATGGCTACCATGCGGCCATCTTTGATTTTCCAAAAAAAACATTTTCTAGATGAACCTTACCCTGAAAATAGCATCAAGCTAAATGGTTTGAAACTTTGAATTGTAAATTTTCTAAAAGGATGACTTTTTCAATTTGATTGAGCATCTTCCTGGACGAATGATTTGAGTTGTATGAAGAGGATTTAGGAAGAATTTAGTTTTGGTTGATTGTGTGGAAAACAAATTATTGCAGTGGATTGTTAATGAGTCCGAGAGGAATCTCACAAAATCCATACCTCAAACATCGAGTGACATGGAATAGATTGCAGACAAATTAGAAGCAGGTTGCCATGACAAAGAACCTTGCCTCTGAAGGAACACTTTCTTCAAGATCAGGATAATTCGGTGTGTTTTTTACACCGGTGGACGTTGGCCGTCCAATTGTGTATTATGATGCATGAGACAATGTAACAAGATACTGACAGGAAGCCTGTCTGCCAAGGTCATCGCTATCACACACATCAATCGTATGAAATGTACATGTTTAATTCAATAAAATGTCTGATGTTAGCCTCATGTTTTGGAAATCACATTTGCATTCTGCTATGCTAATGTCCTATGTTTTTACTTAGTAACAGACGATACCAAAGCAAATGTTGACATTCTGCCAAATTTTTGTCTCCCTATTTTAATTTTAATTCTGGTTTTAATGTTTATTGCATGCATTTAAAGAGGATTTGTTTGCTCGTCTTGTGGTCAATGAAATTGAGTTTCAGGAACAGCGGGTGTAATCTATCTCCCAGAAATCATGCCTTAAATTGTCGCATTCATCTTTCGAAAACAAATATTTACTCTTTATTGGCTTGCTCATTTGGAAGCGGTGAGATCATGCGAAATATGACAGGTATTGATCTTTATATTACATCTGAACCAGTGTCGTTTTGTGTGTAATTTCCCATGGTAATTTAGATGCATATTAATTGGTTAAGATTATGGGTTGGTTAAGGTTGGTTAAGGTTTGCATGTTGCACAACTGGAACAGAGCTACAGAGATGAGAGACTGTCTATTGCTGGGGCAGATAAGTATAACGCTTAGTCTCTGAAAATATATAATTTTCTTAAAAACAAGCAACTACGTTCAAATTGAAGAGGAACCCAAGTGAGATTGGAGTTTGTGGAAAATCTATACTTTCTTCATTTAGGACTAGCGTTTCAAGAATGGCTAGGCGGGAGGGGAAGTAATTTGGTTCAGGGACTGTAGCGACTAGGAAAGGCACTACAGCATCTGTAGCGACTAGGGAAGGTACCACAGCAACTGTAGCATCTAGGGAAGGCACTACAGCATCTGTAACGACTAGGGCAGGCACTACAGCATCTGTAGTGACTAGGGAAGGTACTACCGCAATTGTGGCGACTAGGGATGTTACCACAGCAACTGTAGCCACTAGGGAAGGTACCTCAGCACCTGTAGTGACTAGGGAAGGTACCTCAGCACCTGTAGTGACTAGGGAAGGTACTACAGCAACTGTAGTGACTAGGGAAGGTACCTCAGCACCTGTAGTGACTAGGGAAGGTACTACAGCAACTGTAGTGACTAGGGAAGGTACCACAATACCTGTAGTGACTAGGGAAGGTACCTCAGCAACTGTAGTGACTAGGGAAGGTACCTCAGCACCTGTAGTGACTAGGGAAGGTACCTCAGCAACTGTAGTGACTAGGGAAGGTACCTCAGCACCTGTAGTGACTAGGGAAGGTACCTCAGCACCTGTAGTGACTAGGGAAGGTACTACAGCAACTGTAGTGACTAGGGAAGGTACCTCAGCAACTGTAGTGACTAGGGAAGGTACCTCAGCACCTGTAGTGACTAGGGAAGGTACTACAGCAACTGTAGTGACTAGGGAAGGTACCTCAGCACCTGTAGTGACTAGGGAAGGTACCTCAGCACCTGTAGTGACTAGGGAAGGTACTACAGCAACTGTAGTGACTAGGGAAGGTACCTCAGCACCTGTAGTGACTAGGGAAGGTACTACAGCAACCTTAGCAACGAGGGAAGGTACTACAGCAACTGTAGTGACTAGGGAAGGTACTACAGCAACTGTAGAGACGAGGGAAGGTACTACAGCAACCTTAGCAACTAGGGAAGGTACTACAGCAACTGTAGCGACTAGGGAAGGTACTACAGCAACCTTAGCAACTAGGGAAGGTACTACAGCAACTGTAGCCACTAGGGAATGGACCACAGCACCTGTAGCGACTAGGAAAGGAACTTCAGCAACCTTAGCGACTAGGGAAGGTACTACAGCAACTGTCAAGACTAGTGAAGGTACCACAGCAACTGTAGAGACGAGGGAAGGTACTACAGCAACTGTAGAGACGAGGGAAGGTACTACAGCAACCTTAGCAACTAGGGAAGGTACCACAGCAACTGTAGAGACGAGGGAAGGTACTACAGCAACTGTAGAGACGAGGGAAGGTACTACAGCAACTGTAGTGACTAGGGAAGGTACTACAGCAACTGCAACAGAGCATGCTCAGGTTACTGCTTCAGTCACCTCAGTAGCCGATCAGATGTCTTGTGGGTTTAAGTTTCCTACTGGGACTATTAGTATTAACCCCTGAAATGTTTAAGTTTTCCCATTCAGATCCTTAAGACCAGTGACTTAATTAAAAGAGTTTACTTGTCACTGAAATCTAGTTTCAATTAAATCATTTTAATCCCAGGAAGAACATGACCAGGTGGTTATGGATATCCTATTCCTATTTAACAATTTGCCTATATCAGATATACATCATCATCACTTGAGTGAGCTGCTGCTTCCCTGATACCCAATACCAGCTTTATCTAGACCTGCTCAGAGGCCGATATTCAGCCCTAGGTCTGCAGCAAATGACTAAAATTCACAATTTGAATTAAACATTTGCCAATTACTCGGAATTTATGAAAGTAAGTCCCATTTTGAACAATATCATGATTTTTTCAAAAATTGCATGCCCTTAGTTCGGAGTCCTGTTATTGTTTGTCATAGGAGTCACCTAAATTGTGGACTGATCGGTCAAAATGTATGATCCAAATCATGAGGGTGTGTGTTGTAGCCCATACCGTCAACCATTGGTTTGTCTGATCCTGGCTTCAGAATCTTCCATGGTATAGCTGTAATGTGGAGGGGTCGGACAACATTTAAGGTGAATAGACTCTATCTTGTGTTTGGTGTGGGGGGTGGAGGGGTAGGGTAGGTAAAGGGGATTGGCCTAAAGAAGTCCAGTGAAGAAGCGTCACTTCAAGCCCCCAAGGGATTCTCATTCAGCAGAGTTAGAACTGTTCAAGAGTCTTACAGGATCAAAGGCCAGTGACTAACTGTAGTTCTGGTTAAGTAAATGGCATCTTTACAGCAGATCATTTTTTCAAACTGGCGAAAATAGAAATGAATTTCTAACCCTGATGTGACAACTGAAACCATCTTGTCTTTTTGTGCCATTAGGGAAACATTGTTTCCACAAGTCTAGAAGGATAAACTTTAGTAACTTTGAACATTAAAAGTATGTTGAAATTGACACTTTAAACAGAGAACAAACATAAAATGTTTCATGTTTACAGGAATTGGTTTGTCGTCATAGTAACCAATTCATGGCAGTATTAACACTTTTAACTACACTCGCCAGCTCACTGTACTTACTACCCCACAGTACCATTGTTGAAAACCTGTCTGATTTGGAACAATTACTTTACTGAGGCGTATCTTGTTGCCTTGTCTGATTTGGAACAATTACTTTACTGAGGCGTATCTTGTTGCCTTGTCTGACTTGGAACAATTACTTTACTGGGGCACATTTTGTTGCCTTGTCTGACTTGGAAAATTTTTTGTACATGAGCATCTTTAATTAGACTACATGCCTGTCGACCTGTGAACATCTGGGATAGAAAAGGTCTTCAGCAACCCATGCTTGTTGTAAAAGTCGACTATGCTTGTCGTAAGAGGCGACTAACGGGATTGGGTGGTCAGGCTTGCTGACTTTGTTGATGCATGTCATCGATCCTAATTGCATGGATCGATAGTCTGACCCAGACTTGTTTATTTACAGACCGCCGGCATATAGCTAGAATACTGCTGAGTGCGGCGTTTAAACAACAAACAAACGAACAAAACATGCCTTGCAGATAATTACAAGATCTATCAAACCTTAGAGCCAGATTTTTCGTAGATGCAAAAAAATATCAGTATATTGAAGAAACTGTTACAAGTCGTTAACACTGAGTCCCAAGTCAAGAACACAGGGCAGGATGGCAATAATGCAGCGTTTGAAATTGGCACTAGTCCTTTAGTCCAAACCAAACTGCCCAATAGTTAGGTATCATAAGGACCAGTAGAAATTTTTCCTTTTTAGAGGACTTTGCTATAAGTTATCATTATAAGGACAAGTGGGCTAAAATACCCTTTTGACGTAATATGCGCCTCGCTCTAATAAGCGCCCATGGCGATAGTTGTTAATCTATTGGCTAGTGAACAATCCCAATTAGTAACCCTGCCGATCGATCAATGTACACAAGACTTATTTATTCGTGTATAATACGCACTCGTGTGTTATATGCACCCTTAGTTATGAGCAATGAAATTCTGGAAAAATATATATGTTGTATATAAACATTTCAGGCTGTCAGCATAAACCAATTTTTCTTTTACCATGTTTTTTTTTCACCAAAATAATATTAGAGCCCCCCCTATTGCTAATTTTGAGAGCGCTCTGGGCGCTTATAACGTCGAATACGGTGGTTGGTTTCTATCGCTGTAATGGCAACTATCCAGAAGTATTTTATCCCAGTCCTGAATTATCAAAAAAGATGTGTTAGCCTTTAGATGCTGATTTGAATATTTCTCTCAATTATATTCATTCCCCTCTTTTCTTATGTTTTTTTTCTCGACTTTTCAATAAAACAATTATCGTTGGATATAATTTTAAATAGTTATTGAATTTGGCTTAAAAGAAGTGATAGATATAATTCATGTTAAATTCATTGTTTTTATAAATAGGAAAATATGCTTTCATTTTTCAAATCCTACTACTTGTGGTTAAATGTATTTCTTGATTGTTGATTATTGTAGACATGGCTATACAGATTCTAGACCTGTGAGGGCCTGTTTCTAAGGACATAAGCTAACAAAGCTGTCCTAAGCAATATGGCAAATGGTTTGGAGACTAGTTCCAGAGACTGCGACTTTAAGCAGCGAAATTGGATTGAGTGCGAGACACGGTGCCATGGTTGACTGCGTGTCATCGTACCCAAATGGTGTGGGACGAGACTCATAATACCAGGCTCTAATTGGTCTGGTCCAGACTTGATTATGTACTCTGGGATACAGCTTGAATGTTGATGGATGAAACATAACACAACAAACCAACAGTCTGCCACTTATGTCACTGGTCCAAAGTCTAGCCCAGTTAAATTCTTTGCGCTTCATTAAGCTTGGCTCATAGTTCATACACCCAGTTCAAAATCTATTGAAGATGGCGCCAAATGTCCAGCTGGGCTTGGTAGAGATTGCTTTCTTGTTTGGTCGTCTGTGTGGAACGCCAGCATTAGATTATTTTTTAGAGACCATCCAGTATACTAGTGTGGACCTTAATTCACTAGTCCTCAGAGTTTGTAGCTCGTCCTGTTTGAACTGGACAAACCTGTTTAGAACGGTTACATTTTCTGTCATTTGTATTCAGTTGCCGTTGTAGCTAAACTAAACCAATCAGAACGGGTTCAGAATTGTAGGCCAAGTTAATGAGGAGTGATGTCATTGGATTTTTACTTGTTGCAATTTTCGTAATCTCTAGCTAGCAGACTTATAAGTTTGAAGGTTTAAGACAGGACATGTCATTTGTAGTGGAATAATTGACAACTACACTTTTACTTTGTTGGTGTTATTGTTATAAATTGATAAATAATAATAATGTTTATATTGTGTATATTTATAATGCTTAAAGCGCTTTTTTTTTTACCCCAGTCGATGGATTAGTGTGTACTGAAATTTCATTCTCAACTCCCTGGGGAATATACAACCGAAACTGCCTAATGAGGCATGAGAAGGTTCACAGTCACACCACCATCTCGAACTACCGGGTACCCATTCACTGCTGGGTGGCATATTTTGAACATCTCTTGACTAAATAGACACCACATGTAACATGTGCTTCAGTGTGGGGCAGGAACGAAGCCCGAGAAACTCTCAGGAGTCAAGCTGCCGAACACTGTCACCCATCCACCTACTCTCTGTGGCCAACATTTTTTAACTTCACCTTAATATTTTCACTACTTTACCCTAACAACAATATTACTCAAGGGACCATGCTGCAGCCATTTTCATTCAAAGGGGAGGTTGGGTGCTAACTTCATCCAAGCGTTAGACTAGTCCCATAGTAACAGGTGATTGGAATCAATAAATAGTTGTTACATTAGGGAATAGTGTTTCGGTTCAACACACCATCGGGTTATGAAAATAAGGCCAAACAAAAAAAAATTGTTTACATAATATAGCCCAAAAAAGTTTGAAAAATGAGTTTCAGACAAAATGCATTCTTTTGTGATATCATGTATTGTATAAGGTGTGTTTTTTTAAGGTTTCAAATCAGCTCTGAATTTTCATTGTATTGTTGTTTTATTTTGCCTCATTATTTACCCAATATACTGTAAAACAGAAGATTAATTTAGGCTGGTCTAAGAATAAAGTGTACTGAAATGTAATTGTATTTGTCCTCTGACACAATGACCTAGTTTGAGATGTAATTGGAGTGTAATCGAATATATTACATATCTCAACTTCAGTGTTGAATTTCTCTGCAAATATCAAGCTTTCTGTTCAGGTCAAGTGAGTCAGAATTCCCAGAAGCTAACCTTTCCCATACCATGAGACATCTGGCCCATTTAGAGTTAAAAATCAATATCGTTGAATTGTGAGAATCATCTTTACATTCGACATGAGTCTTTTGAAATAATATTCTGATATTTAGAACTACTCAAACGATCCTCCACGCTTTGGGTATGTAAGTGTCTGTCATAAGAATAGTGTTGAAACAGACTCTTGTACGTTATTCTGTTTTAGTGTTGTGATGGTGTGAAACGAACAAGAGGCATACAAGCAACAGACTGCAATTGATTACTCTCGTTGATATCTATGTTAATGGGAGTTTCGTAAGTCATAGAACAGGATTGCTACCCATTTGGATTGTATAACTTGCGAATGAACCATTATGAAACTGAACGAAATGAGTTAAAGCCTCAACGCACTAATGGTGGTATTCAATCGTTCTTCTCATTCATCTATCTTCATTATAATCATACATTTTTTTCACGGAAGATCAATCAATTGAATTTTCTATTGGCCAACTGCCGGTAGACTGGGGATAGGGTGAACTGTGTTATAAAGGACAATGCTGAGATGTACATTGGATGGGAAGACCACAGTGGAACTCCCTAACATACATATTGATCTGCTAGAATCGACATCACAGCAGGGAGCACTACCAGATGAAATACGCATGATATTCACATGACCAGGGTCTATATTTCGTATTTCTCAACCATGCAGCTTACCTTTGTCTTTCGGGCTGTTTTTCTCATCGTCATTATCGGTATTGTCCATTTCGCCAGGAGGAGATTCGCTTTCTGATTGCATGTTAATACTGACCCAGGATCCTATCCCAGTCAATCAAGTACATTTCGGGATATGTACGCCTGTGTTCTGTATGCAATACACATCTGCATTCTGGCTCATGTGTGACATACAACCAGCTCAGCTGGTGAGGATGTCAGATATACTGGCTTTATTATCCAGTGAAATGTACAAGTCGTTAATAACAATCTTTATATTGGTTTGGTCTTTCTCTGTGAGGACTGACATCTCAGGGAGCATCTCGAGGATCACATCTCCCTTGAAATCTACATTTTGACTGATTGATTGATTTATGACGGGCCTTGGGGTTTTTCCAACTATTCATGACTATAGGGCTAAGCTGTTGCCATAGAAACACATGCATCTATTGCAGAAATATTATATTTGGAATTAATGAAGCATTACATTGTTTTTCTTCCTATTTTGGGGGTGTACATATTTGTATATGCTTGGAGTGATTATGCAGAACTTTACACTTTATAATCAATACAGTTATCGTGGTTATTATGTGGACTAATTATGACATTAAGTTATTAACGCGAGGCCTCCTCATCACTTGGCCGCAGCAGCAGTTAGACAATGATTAGTAAGCAGTTGGAGACTAAAGTTGAGTTTGTTGGTTTGGTGAGTGAGTTGGGTTTGATTAAAAAATAGACATACCGTATTTGACGTAGTAAGCGTCCACAGCGATATTTGCTGATATATTGGCAAGTGAACAATCCCAATTAGCACACCTTCCGATTGATCAATGTACACAAGACTTATTGATACGTGTATAATACGCACTCATGTAGTATATGCACCCTTAATCATAGGCAATTAAATTCTGAAAAATGTATCTGTTGTGTATAATGCACACAGACCTTTCTTTTGTATCATTTCAGGCTGTCAGTATAAACGACAAAATTTACTATCTTTTTTTTTCACCAAAATTTTATTCCAATAAGGTATGAATACACAATGCCATTTAGAAAGTGGTCAAATGTAACTAATGTTATATTTGGGATAACACTTTCTTAGTAAAGTACAGATTCTAGTACTTTTTTTGGGTTGAGTCCCGTCCGGGATTCGAACCCACACCTATTTTTTTAAGGTCCCCCTATTTTTTTAATTTTGAGAGAGCCCTGGACGCTTATTACATCAAATATGGTACGTGCCTTTTTCTTTCTTCAGCTGTATGTAGTTTGTAATATGTAGGTCGCTATACACTTTGTATGCTGCAGCTCGAAGGCCATTAAAAATATAATCATCAGAATGCTGTCATACAAATAACAGAGGATCTCCTTTTTCCCCCAGTAGGCAGCAGACATGGTGACATAGATAAGGCAAGGAAAGATAACCCTTGCTATCCATTCTGTACAATCCTAATATTCATAGAAACAATCAGCCTAGATTTTTTACCAGACAAATCCCAAAATATGTGACCCCTCAAAATTTTGTTCCATATTGGATATTATTTTACTGTTCTTATTTTTGGCGAATTCTGAGGAAATTAGACATTAAATTCAAATTCATGTGTTAATTGCTGCAAATTTGGGGAAGTTCTCAAAATATCCCTGATTATGTTTTATATGACCAGTTTAACATCAGTTTAACATTTCATTGCCTACTGTAAGATATTCTCACAGCAGGCCAAACCAGCACTGTTCATTCCATGTATTTCGACATATTTAAAAACTGACCGTAATATTTTTGTTAGTTTATGGAACAGAAAAACAGGTGTGCATACTGTTTAAATCTGTTTAAATGTGCACACCATTTTTTATTTTATAATTCCATATATGCAAAAACATATTATAATCGATTCTTATTAATATGTATATCAACAAGAATGACTTCACCCACTGCTTATTTAATCATTAACACACAACAAAATGGAGAAATAAATACGCCATCAGTGACATTGTACAGGACAGTTATACAGCACAAGCCCATCCCATTCTAATGTCAGCCAATCAAGAAACAGAAGCCCGTTATTGGGAGTGGCCCAATATTTTTAGGTTTATGAAAATTTAAACGGAAAACAAATTGCAAGGGTTAGTCAATCATATGCCATGGCATACACTTTGGAATTTTGTGTTCAAAACTTGTATTTTGACCCAAAACTAACATACTTTGATAACAGGTATTACTCCACTTGTATTCACCTAAATCCTGAATTTGGTTCCTTGTAAAAGGCTCCTGAGGCTCCTGTTGGCTCCTACAATTTGCTTGGCATCTTCCCGAGGCAAGAGAGTTAACTGGCTATAAAAGTCCAGTCTCCACCCTTGACGAACTAGGCTGGTATTATGGAGTTACATTTTGGCTGGACTAACGAGTCTATGCATAGTCCAATCAAACTCGCGCATCGAAATCAAAATCCGGTTCGTAAACTTTCCTGCAGATTTCGTTCGATTGCAAGATTTGCAAAGCATTTGCACCACCAACTCGTTGCCATAGATATTTTCCAAATCTTTTCATGTTTTTAATCACGTGATTTGATGCACTTTGCGATGTAAGTCCCGTTTTATCACAGTATAGATCTTGATTATCAATCAGATCATCCTGACTCGGTGCCGCCATTTTGTATAAAATGCAAGTGATACGAGGTGATACGGTGGAATCTGATTGGTCCTTAAGATAAGCTTAGAAGGGACATAACCACTGGTGGTGCTACGATCTAGCCGAGGAATTCCAGCCTAGTTCGGCAAGGGTGGAAACAAGACTTTTAAAGTCAGTTAACTCTCTTGCCCCGGGAGGATGTTTGCCTGGCTACCAGTGAACTAGCATACCGGTAAGGATCCAGGGGACTCCCTTGGATAGTGTCCAGCCTTGATGAGACACCGATGTAATAAATAAGCTGCAACCTTCCTTGTTTTGATGAAGTTTAAAGGATTGTGTGTTTTAGGAGCAATCTGTGCCAAGGTATTTTGAGTATTCTAGCCCACACATTGTTCTTGACATCATTTTCAGTAGATCTTAGTGTTTATGTATGAGCGACTATGAGCTGAGTTAACTAGACCAAAAAGAATTTTACTAGACTATGGCTTTGGACTGTAATAACAGGGCATGATTTACTGAATAAAACATGCACTAGTGCAACCTCATACCGAAAATGCAACCTTTTATTTATCTCTCTACATGTCATGCCGAAAACCCGGGTTCAAATCCCGACATGGGTACAATGTGTGAAGCCCATTTTTGGTGCCCCCTGCCGTGATATTGCTGGAATATTGCTAAAACTGGCATAAAACCACTCACTCACTTACTCACTCAAATCTTACATATTTGTGACTGACTTACTAAGAAAGTTTTTTACACAACATTAATCTTTGAGCTCATTATGCAATATTTATCCATACTGCATCATTATTAAATTAAATTAAATTAAGAATTTGTATAGCGCATTTTCCAATTAACAACTGCTCAAATGCTTAGACCATGATTGATCATTCATTGAATAGACAGGTTTTCAGTGTCTTTTTAAAGTTTGTCAGATTTTTTGTTTGTCGAATTTCTCGTGGCAGATTGTAACATAACAATGGGCCAGCATGTTGAAATGTCCCATCGCCATATTTATGTACGTGACTTTGGCAGCACTAGCAGATGTTTATCTTGGGATGAGAGTGTTATGTGTAATTTGACGTTGTCCTTGAGGCTAAGCATCATAACATGAATCTTGTCACGTAATCTTATGATCATGACAAGAAAGCAATAGAATGCATGAGATGTTTAAATGTTTCCATTCATAGGCCATTGTGTGTGAACTGAAAATTTCAGAATATTACAACACTGATTATATACATCTTCAGTTAATAGGTTCCGTTATGAGTGCAACCAGGTTTAATCTGGTGCAACAAGGTTGTGATGTCAACATGCACTAGGTGCAAGCTATATCTAATTCCTTATATCGAGCCTTGTAATAATAGCCCCAACTTTATGTGAGAATCTGGATGTAAGAAGAACCGTTGTCCGTCACGGAATAAAGTAGATCAATTCCGTTAATGGAATAGGTCTGTCCCTTTTTTCACATTAAGTTGCAATGAAATTATTGTAATCATGAACTATACAGTTGAGTCTCTTTTAGTTGTAATTCCAGGCAGCTGAGAATCATGATGAAGTCTTATTATACAAATCAGGTATTCGGAGAGCATTGTATGATTGTATAAATACATACTGTTATAGTCATGAGGTGATTAGAAACAAGAAGGATAAATGCTCAGTAATTTCATATGCTTATTATCATCCACAATTTATTCATTGATGAATATATTGTAGCCAACAATCAGTGTTTTAATGTGTGTGTGTGTTGATAAGCTCATCACTAATTGCTGTCATTATTCAAGTACATACTGGAAAAAATAGGTCACTTTTCCTGCTTTAACTGTAACAATTTCTTCATATTGGATTTGGCCATTATCTAACAGTACTGGATGTTTATTTGACATAATTGTCAACCATGACAGGGTCCAAAGTCATAAGTCCGCTAGTTCAAGGCTTCAGAAAGGACTAGTGACATTTCCTTGTCGACTTCCACTTTTACCTTTAGATGGATGGCAACTGATGAGGGAATATAAAAACTGATTCCTGACCCTGCATGATGACATTGTGCTCCTGGTGTTTCCATGAAATTAGTTTCCTTATGTAGAGTGTGCATGCAGACTTAATCAGTTTTATATTGCATGAAGTATTGATTGAGAAGTGTTGGTAGGTTTTCATTAACAACGTAAAGTGCATTGTTCGTGCATGTGTTACACAATCCGGTGCGAAGGTGCTGGGGGAGGACTTCAATTTTGTTGACGGTATCCCCAGCAACATGTTGACAATATGCAGCTTAAACACCATCATGCTGACAACAATAAGCCTGCTGGTACACATAGCAACAGCTGTTACTAGATGTAGATGCTAGGTTGCTTACACGGTGTATATTGATTTCAGAGTGCAGATAATGTGATGATCGTGTCATGGCTGTGTAGGTTCAGTAACCCAGTTAGCCAATGTTTAAATGTAAATATTCAGGGAGATTTGATTTGTTACTGTGTTTTTAGTGCATTTCATGTGGATAGGATTGTTATAGTTTGTCATGTCTTTGTCTGGTGATTCTGATTTGAAAATTTGTAACTTAAAAAGTTAATATTTGATTAAAAAGTTTTTAATTATTTGAGTTTGTCTGCAAATGATGTCAAGTGATTTGTAGAAGCATGGTCAGAAACCAATTGACCCTTATCACTTGGGTTTAACTTATTTATACAATGTTGTGGATTGGTTAGAGTTGACATTTTGTGTTAATGCCATCATGTTTTTTAAAACTCTTTCAGCAAATTTGAGGAAAATTGCATGAGGCAATATTGGCTTGATTGTTAACACATTTAGTCAAACATTTTTCCAAATCGGCTACACCAATCAGCTACTGTGTGCAGTTCCTTTTGTCAGATGTGTTAATGGTTAATTTTGGTCTGTTCATGATGGTGTTTCTCTGGGAGATTAACCTCTGGAAACTGCTATCTGCCATTACTCTGACAAGTCTGTTTGAAATATAGTACTGTTTACTAAAAGTGCACTGTTTCTTTGTGTGTTAAAAACTTGGACTCCAGTTCCATCCACCGCAAGAGACCAGCTGTGTATATATTATTAAGAACATTGACACCCTGTGGGGATTTCAGGTTAAAATACTGGCCCCCAGCAACCGGTGCTGGTCAAGAGGTGACTTGATCAATGGATCAGGTTGATAACGTGTCATCGTTCCGTGACAGCATGGATCGTTGTTCATGATATCGACCACTGGATTGTCTGGTCCAGACTCCATTATTTACAGGCTGCTGTCATTTGGATGGAATATTGCTGATAGGCTTTAACCAACGAACTACCAATATTTGACTGGCAAGTTACTCGGTATTGGTGCCAGTGACATTGCATTCAGTAGTGTTATCATGCCAATGGATTGTCAAGGAAACGGGCCAAACAGTTTGATGAGACCGAATTAAATTAGTTGTCAACATGTATGGAGTACTCTCTTCGGCAAATAGTAATCTGTGAGATACATTTAGACAATTTGACGCATGGATCACGGAGAAAGACTGAGCCAGTCAAGTTGTTTGAGTTACGTCGGCAATTATACAATGTCATTGTGTATCGGAAAGGAACAAATATCAACTTAGCACCTTGACATTCTGTAATTCCATATTACGGCAATCCATAAGTCTATTTACGCTTGTGCTAGGCCCATCAATATACGATATGATTTTACCTGTGGCAATATTAAGGTCATGATTATGTGGATCAGATTCACCTCCTCTTTGTTTTTCTAGACAAAGCCTTTATGGATGACATTTTTAAGATGCCTTTTTTCATGTGATGAAAGCTGATTAAATTGTGATTTAAATCTTTACAAGTATAACTTCAAACTCAGTTTCCCTGTATTTTGTGGAAGTATGCCATCATAAGTAAAGAATTATAAAGCGGTTGCCATTAGGTATATTTTCAAAATTGCAATTGTATTGCAATAGTAGCGAGATAGTTATCATCTTTTAGGCTTGATAATTATATTCATCAATGTCATAGAAAGGAGTAAAGTGTTTTTGCGTTCTCAAAGACAGACATTTTTCTCACTGTCACTACCTGAAACAAAGGGAAGTAACTCTCATCCCATCCTTGCTAACCAACACACAGGCAGGTTTGAAATTCACATAAGATATGAATTATTTATAACCAGTTGCAACTGTTGAAACTATTGATAGTTATGCATATGATAGACGATACAATTTGCATTTTCAAATCCCTATCAATATTGTACTGTCATAGGGCACAAAATTGGGATAGTTCAATGTATCATTACACCATCAAGTACTGTTTTCAATCATGATAGTTCATGTTGATATGAATTGTTAACGGCAAAATCCTATGCCAGGCTATATTTGAAACCCTAAATTAGTATCCATTCCTAATGCGATTCTGGTATTAATTGCATTGCATAGATCAGAAGTTTTTGTCGTTTGAACTGTTCATTGTACTAATGGTAAATGCTACATATTTGAACCCTTGAGGCGTGTGCAGCTAGACTCTGCTTGTTGATCCTTGTGATAGTGGCACTGAAAAATGCTCACTGAACGCCCTGAAACTGAAGATGTGAGCCGAGTCGTTTTGAACCACTACACAGTTGGATTCAAGTTCATCAATATTGATGCTGCGTGGATATGTTCAGCGATCATCGATTGAAGTTTCAAAGCTGGTTTAAGTCTTATTTCAAATCATTTGAAATTTGATGAATCTATGGCCGAGATAATGTCCATCCAGATTGAAGTGACCATGGATGGCTTTAGTTCCCAGTGGGGAGACTGTGGAGGAATAGGTCCCCTGTATCCCAAGCTTGTCGATGCTGATGCTGATGTTGCCGCACTCAGCAATATTCCAGCTATATGACAGCAGTCTGTAAATTATAAAGTCTGGACCACACAGTCCAGTGATTGACATCTCAAGCATCGATCTACACAATTGGGATACGATGACATGCATCAACCAATTCAGCAAGCTGACCACCCAATCCCATTAGTCGCCTCTTACAACAAACAGGTCTTGTCATGAGAGATGACCTACCCTACCACTGAACACCCGCTGGTTACACAATTTGCATAAATAAGTGAATGTTTGTTTGTTGCCTGACGCCGCACAGCAGTGCTCCTGCCATACGACGGCAGCCTGTAAACAAACTAGACAATCTAGTGATGGTCAAGAAAATCCAGTGCAAGGATAACAGGATTTTGTTGAAGCTAAAATATGTTAATTTTAAATTACATCTGCTGTGTACAAGGGCAGAGATTCTGCTGCTTATAAGTAAAGATAAAGACATTCCAATTTCCGATTTTACTGTCGTCAGACATTGATTATTGATCGATCCTTGTTTGTTTTGCAAGCCATTATCAATCTTGATGTTTTAACCAATTTCAGGCCCAAATCAGTACACTAACTAGGGAAAGAAATTAACCCGCTCCCCTAGAAAAACAACAAAACTACACACAGCCATTAGCCCTTTGGACGCCTGTAAAATAAGGCCAGCCCTTGGGCAGACGAGAGCCATTTTGTAGGTCTGGTATTGGCCCAGTTTGAATGTATATAAAAATTATTTGAGGTTCTGGGTTCTTGAGATTTGCAACTACCGCTACGATATGTGAGTGAGTGTGTTCAGTGTAATGAATGGTGAACTGAATAGTATTGCAGTTAAGTCACTGTGTGTCAGTTTGAAATGAAAAGATGTAGATCTTACACATGGACCACTTGCTGAAATCTGGGATTCAAATCCAACATTTTAGGATTCTGCACACCTAAGGGAGGCAACTCTGCATAGCAAATTGTGGTGCCTCAGATAAGTCATGCCCCTACACAAGGGTCATGTGACCTGTTTACTCCTACGGTTTCTCTGTAGTTCCTACAGATTTGGAATAAAAAACATCGGCTATGATTCCAGGTGAAAAAAGTACAGATATGGTATAAATCAAGTTCTATGCTGATGAATTAATATTTCTTCTAATTTTGAACGAAATACAATATGTACCTGTGTACAAATGCATACAAAAACACTATCTAGATAAATGTTCAAAGTGGTATTGATCATTATCTGGTTTACCATGGGTGCCACCGTCTTTGAACCAAATGTGCATGAAGGAAATAAACTGGGATCATTAAGAGGAAGCAGATGTTCTGAATGGCAGAAACAAAAGGCTGATGACCTTGGTCAGTCGATGTCAACTGAGGCTCAGCTGTTGAAACTGCATGTTAAATCAACACAACGATACAAGGATTCATACCCTGAGATCTGTCCGTGTCTTTCAGACTCAAGGAGAATGACAGTCATCAGTTCACTGTGTGGTCTACCTCACCTGCTTGCACACTGGTTTAAATAACTACTGACAAAATACTAGCTAAAACTTGCTGACTGGTGAGTTCAGGGTAGCAGGTCAGATCATGGGATGGAGCCCTTGACTGCCATACTTCATGTACAAGATAGTTTGGAAGACTATTACAGGTTACATACATAAGGTTTCCTCCAGGGCGTGGTCATCATCTCGTTCAGGACTGGCCAGCAGGACCTCCCCGGGTTCAGCCGGCTCCAACTCAGACATCTCTGTTCCAATAAGAAAATACTTTTATATGATATTTATTCTTTTGAAAACAGGGGCAGCCTAGTGGTTAAAGTGTTCTCTCATCACGCCGAAGACCCGGGTTCAATTCCCGACGTGGGTACAATGTGTGAAGCCCATTTCTGGTGTCCCCCACCATGATATTGCTGGAATATTGCTAAAAGCGGCGTAAAACCATACTCACTCACTCACTCACTCACTCACTCACTCACTCACTCACTCACTTTTGAAAACATATGATATTTACGATCACAGTCTAAACAAAATACTGGGGGTTTTATATTTTGTTGAAAACATTATGTTTAAAATAAGTTCCCCCCTCTTAAATATTTTTGTTTGTTTGTTTTGTTTTAAAAACATAATGAAACACTTTGAAAAAAACAAATTTAAGCCACAAAAATCAACAAAATTTGTTCTGGGTATTTACTATTTAGGCATGAGATAAACAACATAACAATTAGATATAGGACGATACAGCAGCTGTGCGATTCGATACACATCACAACTCATTGCTCATGATCCAGTATGTATCACGATACTTGCATGTACTCTTATCTGTGTGCGTAAGCCATCTTTTTCACACACAGTTAACAGTTGGCAGTGTCAAATATGGCGCAATGGATAAAAATATTCATGTTTTCACTACTAATTTTCCCTAATTAGTGTTTGATGTTTATAATAGCAAACATTTAAGGTATGAATCAATATTCTTCACCTAGTGTGCGATTGTGATTGACACTTGTATCGAGAAGAAAAAACTGCGATGCATCATCAAACAACTGATAACAAAGTTGTCATATGTCATATCTCATTCAATGTGTTTGGAAATTGACAAGAGAACAGAATGACTGCATCTTTCCTTCTTACCTTCATATGATTTTTGGAGGTACCGGACAGTTGTTTGTGCCATGTCATACATACACTCTTATATCCCTATGTTTTCAGTAGGCACCTGATTGCTGTGAGACGTGTGGTGCAATATGTAATACAGCTTTGCATTTGGAATTAACAGGATTATGATTATGTCATATCATAATTTCCTTGGATAACAAATCTAACCTACTTTATTAATGTTCATTATTATATTCACTAGGGCTGGGATGATACAACTGTGCGTATCGCGATACATGCATGTGCACTTATCTGGGGTGCGTAAGAAATCTTTTTCATAGACAAGATTGACAAAAACTGGCACACTAATGATTAACATTTGGCAGTGTTAGGTATGGCGCAATGGATGAAAATATTTATGTTTTCACTATTCATTTTCACAAGTAATTAGTGTTTAGTGTAACACTTCTTCAAGAAAACATTTAAGGTAAGAATCGATACTTTTTACTTGGTGTGCGACTGTGATCGATACTTGTATCGAGAAGTGAAAATCGTGATCAACCGATGCATCGACGTATCGTGCCACCACTAATATTCACATTACTCTTTACTACCTACTTGAGTTTGGGGGTCTCAGTTCGGGGGAGCTGCCAGGCTGTGTAAACTTAAGTGTCACATTAAGCCTGGTAATTATGAGCATCATATTTGTCCTTAAAGAGGCAACCAATAGGATGGGGTTGTCAGGCTCACTGTTATAATTGATGCACGTCATCTTATCCCAATTGCGTAGATCGATGATCATGATATCAATCTCTGGATTATCTGGTCCAGACTTGATTATTACAGACCACCGTCACAAAGCTGGAATATTGCTGAGTGCGGCATTAAAAAACAAACAACAAAATTAGCATAGCATACAGGTTCGAATCTCATTCGATATGTTTGGAGATTGACTTGAGCACAGTAGCATGCCTTTTCCGATTTTGAGTGAAAGTTGAGTATGAGTTTTCAAAATGTTTCAGTTTATTATGTTTAAGATGTTTAATTCTTTTGAAAACATCTTATGCTTGAAATCCTATCTCTGAAGTTTTAAGAGTTTTTGATGATCATGGTGTTGTCTTTCAAGAGATAATGTTCTGTATATTCCTAGTGAATGCCAAATGGCAGAGTACCAATATTTAAATGTCAAAATAATGAGAAGAATAAATAGATTACAAAACAAAAATCAATTGAAACTGTGTTATGATGGACGTAGATCATTTGGAGATGATCATGTACCTTCACTCAAGGCATTCAAATTTCGCAGAGCTGCAACAGATGACAATCATTATTATATCATATCAGTTGAACAGACGATATTGTTACTATGTTGTATCTCGGACTTGGTGCTGGGTGATTTGGTGTGATTAGATTAATTCTACTGAATTCGCAAGCAAATCATCATTGCTGAAGCCAGAAGTGCTGTATTACTCCTGATGAAGAAGTGGAAATTATTTGGCTGGAAAATAGAACCAAATGTCCCTAAAGCCTGGGAGATTAATGCCAATTACATTGGTATTGTCTTCCAACAATTATACGTCTTGCTGAAATACATTCTGACAGTTCACACAAAACGTTTGTTCTGCATCGGCAAGCTGTGCATTATGTTCAATTGTGGAATCAGAACGGTTTAATCTCCAGAAGTCATCCATGCAAGAGTGGCTGTGGTGCTTGTGTGGTAGGATCTGTCTTGAGTTGGTTATAGGTCAGGCTCTGTGAGGAGAATGTAAGGCAGAGCAAGGTCCTCGGCACACATGCTGTCATGTAATGGCAGAGCAAGGTCCTCGGCACACATGCTGTCATACGAGGTGGCAGAGCAAGGTCCTCAGCACACATGCTGTCATGTAATGGCAGAGCAAGGTCCTCGGCACACATGCTGCCATACGAGGTGGCAGAGCAAGGTCCTCGGCACACATGCTGTCATACGAGGTGGCAGAGCAAGGTCCTCGGCACACATGCTGTCATACGAGGTGGCAGAGCAAGGTCCTTGGCACACATGCTGTCATACGAGGTGGCAGAGCAAGGTCCTCAGCACGCTTGCTGTCATGTAAGGGCAGAGCAAGGTCCTCGGCACACATGCTGTCATACGAGGTGGCAGAGCAAGGTCCTCGGCACACATGCTGTCATACGAGGTGGCAGAGCAAGGTCCTCGGCACACATGCTGTCATACGAGGTGGCAGAGCTAGGTCCTCGGCACACATGCTGTCATACGAGGTGGCAGAGCAAGGTCCTCAGCACACATGCTGTCATGTAAGGGCAGAGCAAGGTCCTCAGCACACATGCTGTCATACGAGGAGGCAGAGCAAGGTCCTCGGCACACATGCTGTCATACGAGGTGGGATCAGGTGGTTACAATGAGAATCTCACTCTCCTTATGAGTTGATTAAAAATAAGGCTTGCCTTCTTTTGATATCAAATATTTCAACACAGGTCAATAACTCAACGAATGTTGATCCAAAATCATTATTTCAGCTTTTTCAGTTGGTAAACAGTAATAACCAGTGTCTTGTGTGTGAAACCACAGCTGAACAGCTTCAGTGGCAGAGAGATTAATGATATCATTTGATTGTGATGTCATGGCAACTGATGACATCACAATGGTCTGAAAAGCATTTGGATACGTTTTCATTGTTGAGATATTGAATTTATTTCACTCAATACAAGTGTTATTTCCTGTTTTTGATAATAAAATGTGTAACCTGGATTATCAGTGAAGGACCACTGCAGTGGAGACCAGATGGTGGAGATTGTTGCTCATGATATCAACCACCAGGTCTTCATGGCAAGTGTAACTAAGGTGCCCAAACCCCATTCCATTATTTCTCTTGTGGAAATCCGACTAAGGCTTTTGGTGGGATGAGAGAATATTTTTACCATTCAACTTATCCATCCTCCTCAATTGCATGAAACATTAACAAGTCTAACAGGGTTATTTGGTTCGTTTACACAATATTCCCCCAAAGGAAAAAATGTAAGTCATGCTCTCCGAGAAAAGGTCACTCCTTATGCCATCAGGTCCCTAAGATAGACCCATATAAGTATAAATATTATATACTACCGCTCAATGTCATAGCATATGTGTTTAAGTAAGAGCACTACAAAATCAATCCTTCAGGGTTTCACCATCCATTTTTACACACAGACCCTGTCTTGACTTTCTTACCTGGTTTATAACTGTCCTTTGTAGACCATTTGGGAATTATTAATCCACAAGGGAACTGCACTCAGTCTAGCTATGAGCTCCTTCTCCGCTGACACTTGACAGACAACAGTTGACGTTAATGGCTACTTGGTGGACGATACAAGTTGGGAAGCCTCATTGTCTGGTAGTGGTCATCTGATGCTGACCATCACAGTGCCATGTTGGTCAGCGCACTTTAAGAAATGAACATGCAAGATATTTCAAATGTAGGAAATCTAGTCGTTGAGATTTACTAATGTCAATGGCATTTAAGAGCGTTCTGGTTGGGTGTTACTCCCTAATTGCGAATTGAACAAGCATGGCAAACACGCAAACTGAAGTTGAATGCTGTGTCATGCATTGGTAACAAGGAAATGAATTAATCGTGGTAAAACTACACCGACAATACACGTTCACAAGCGTTGTTGTAGCTGCTTGACCTGACCTTGACCTTGATTTTGCTATTGATGAGGAGAGGCTATTGGAATTGGTAGCTGACAGGAGTGTTCAGTATTGATTCTGGTCCCCTAGTAGCTGGTTTCACAGCATCAGTTAGAAATTGTCACTTGAATCAAGCGACAGGGAGGGTCGTTGATTAAATGTTTGTGCTACAAGCGGGAGCCTGGCAGTGTATCTTTAACATGCTAGGTAGGAGAATTGTTGGGCTTAAGGGTAGGTAGTATGTCTTGGAGAGCAGAACGATCGGCAGAGCTAGAAGAAAAATCAATATGTAAATTCTATACATAATTTATCTGACAATGTTGAGTGTTGAAATGGCTTTTTTGTTGTGTGTGTTAAAATATGATGGATAGAAGAACCCTTTGAATAATTAATGCTTTCAACAAATTGTTAGAACAAATTTTTTGTGTAAGATATTGATTGAATTCCAATGTTTTATTTAAAAAGAAAAAAGTCCACATGTAAAATTCTTAAACTTTTTTAATAAAAGGAAAATATTTCAAATTGATCTTGTTAAAAAGTGTAGTATTCAAATTAAAAATCACTGAAAATTGCCGAGCAGAATTTTGCCATTTTGGATCTGTTTGATAAAATGAATGTCAAATTAAAGGAAATCTTATTTTTAAAAACAAATTACTTGGCATCAAAGAACACATACTGAGCTGACAACTGAACATTTGGAACTGTTCATTCACCAGGTTCGGCATCTGAAATAACCAGCAATTACCAAAATATTAATCTACATGAGACCTTTTAGATTTAAAAATGTATGTTCACATGAATAAAACCTGATACATTTTGCAGAAACTGATTTGAGTCAAGTTCAGTGACTCGACGTTTTTCAGGTCACTGTGACCTATCCATATAAGGACGTCTATGGTGAAGGTAGTCAATGCAGTCTTTTGTTTCTCACACATACAAAGTGATTAGGTACATTCCTACTGTCCTCAGAGGGTACTTGGGCTCTGATGCTCTGTACCCACACACACATCCACACTTAACATCATTCACCCAAACACACATCCACACTTAACATCATTCCCCAACACGCATCCGCACTTAACACCATCTCCCCAACACACATCCACACTTAACACCATCTCCCCAACACACATCCACACTTAACATCATTCCCCAACACACATCTGCACTTAACACCATTTCCCCAACACACATCCACACTTAACACCATCTCCCCAACACACATCCACACTTAACACCAGCCCCCAACACACATCCACACTTAACACCAGCCCCAACACACATCCACACTTAACACCAGCCCCCAACACACATCCACACTTAACACCATCTCCCCAACACACATCCACACTTAACACCATCTCCCCAACACACATCCACACTTTACACCAGCCCCCAACACACATCCACACTTATCACCAGCCCCCAACACACATCCACACTTAACACCAGCCCCCAGCACATATCCACACTTAACACCAGCCCCCAACACATATCCACACTTAACATCATTCCCCAACACACATCCACACTTAACACCATCTCCCCAACACACATCCACACTTAACACCAGCCCCCAACACACATCCACACTTAACACCAGCCCCCAACACACATCAACACTTAACACCAGCCCCCAGCACATATCCACACTTAACACCAGCCCCCAACACATATCCACACTTAACATCATTCCCCAACACACATCCACACTTAACACCAGCCCCCAACACACATCCACACTTAACACCAGCCCCCAACACACATCCACACTTAACACCATCTCCCCAACATACATCCACACTTAACACCAGCCCCCAACACACATCCACACTTAACACCAGCCCCCAACACACATCCACACTTAACACCAGCCCCCAACACACATCCACACTTAACACCATCTCCACAACACACATCCACACTTAACACCAGCCCCCAACACACATCCACACTTAACACCAACCCCCCAAAACACATCTACACATAACACCAACCCATCAACACACATCTACACCTAACACTAGCCTCCAAAAACACATCCACACATAACACCAGCCCAAAACACACACACCCCAACAAACATCCACACATAACACCAGCCCCCCAACACACATCCACACTTAACACCATCTCCCCAACACACATCCACACTTAACACCAGCCCCCCAACACACATCCACACTTAACACCAGCCCCCAACACACATCCACACTTAACACCATCTCCCCAACACACATCCACACTTAACACCATCTCCCCAACACACATCCACACTTAACACCAGCCCCCCAACACACATCCACACTTAACACCAACCCCCAACACACATCCACACTTAACACCAGCCCCCAACACACATCCACACTTAACACCATCTCCCCAACACACATCCACACTTAACACCATCTCCCCAACACACATCCACACTTAACACCAGCCCCCAACACACATCCACACTTAACACCAGCCCCCCAACACACATCCACACTTAACACCAGCCCCCAACACATATCCACACTTAACACCATCTCCCCAACACACATCCACACTTAACACCATCTCCCCAACACACATCCACACTTAACACCATCTCCCCAACACACATCCACACTTAACACCAGCCCCCAACACACATCCACACTTAACACCAGCCCCCCAACACACATCCACACTTAACACCAGCCCCCAACACACATCCACACTTAACACCATCTCCCCAACACACATCCACACTTAACACCATCTCCCCAACACACATCCACACTTAACACCATCTCCCCAACACACATCCACACTTAACACCATCTCCCCAACACACATCCACACTTAACACCAGCCCCCAACACACATCCACACTTAACACCAGCCCCCCAACACACATCCACACGTAACACCATCCCCCCCAACACACATCCACACTTAACACCATCTCCCCAACACACATCCACACGTAACACCATCCCCCCCAACACACATCCACACTTAACACCATCTCCCCAACACACATCCACACTTAACACCAGCCCCCCAACACACATCCACACGTAACACCATCCCCCCCAACACACATCCACACGTAACACCATCTCCCCAACACACATCCACACTTAACACCAGCCCCCAACACACATCCACACTTAACACCAGCCCCCCAACACACATCCACACTTAACACCAGCCCCCAACACACATCCACACTTAACACCAGCCCCCCAACACACATCCACACGTAACACCAGCCCCCAACACACATCCACACTTAACACCAGCCCCCAACACACATCCACACTTAACACCAGCCCCAACACACATCCACACTTAACACCAGCCCCCAACACACATCCACACGTAACACCAGCCCCCAACACACATCCACACTTAACACCAGCCCCAACACACATCCACACTTAACACCAGCCCCCAACACACATCCACACTTAACACCAGCCCCCAACACACATCCACACTTAACACCAGCCCCAACACACATCCACACTTAACACCAGCCCCCAACACACATCCACACGTAACACCAGCCCCCAACACACATCCACACGTAACACCAGCCCCAACACACATCCACACTTAACACCAGCCCCCAACACACATCCACACTTAACACCAGCCCCAACACACATCCACACTTAACACCAGCCCCCAACACACATCCACACGTAACACCAGCCCCCAACACACATCCACACTTAACACCAGCCCCAACACACATCCACACTTAACACCAGCCCCCAGCACACATCCACACGTAACACCAGCCCCCAACACACATCCACACTTAACACCAACCCCCCAACACACATCCACACTTAACACCAACCCCCCAACACACATCCACACTTAACACCAGCCTCCAAAAACACATCCACACTTAACACCAGCCCAAAACACACACACCCCAACACACATCCACACTTAACACCAGCCCCCAGCACACATCCACACTTAACACCAGCCCCCAACACACATCCACACTTAACACCAACCCCCCAACACACATCCACACTTAACACCATCCCCCCCAACACACATCCACACTTAACACCAGCCCCCCCAACACACATCCACACGTAACACCAGCCCCCAACACACATCCACACTTAACACCAGCCCCCAACACACATCCACACTTAACACCAGCCCCCCCAACACACATCCACACGTAACACCAGCCCCCAACACACATCCACACTTAACACCATTCCCCCCAGCACACATCCACACTTAAGACCAGCCCCCCAACACACATCCACACGTAACACCATCCCCCCCAACACACATCCACACTTAACACCAGCCCCCAGCACACATCCACACTTAACACCAGCCCCCAGCACACATCCACACTTAACACCATCCCCCAGCACACATCCACACATAACACCATCCCCCAACACACATCCACACGTAACACCAGCCCCCAACACACATCCACACATAACACCATCCCCCAACACACATCCACACTTAACACCATCCCCCAGCACACATCCACACATAACACCATCCCCCAGCACACATCCACACATAACACCAGCCCCCAACACACATCCACACTTAACACCAGCCCCCAGCACACATCCACACTTAACACCAGCCCCCAACACACATCCACACGTAACACCATCCCCCCCAACACACATCCACACTTAACACCATCCCCTCCAACACACATCCACACTTAACACCAGCCCCCAACACACATCCACACTTAACACCAGCCCCCAACACACATCCACACTTAACACCATCTCCCCAACACACATCCACACTTAACACCAGCCCCCAACACACATCCACACTTAACACCATCCCCCCAGCACACATCCACACGTAACACCAGCCCCCAACACACATCCACACTTAACACCAGCCCCCAGCACACATCCACACGTAACACCAGCCCCCAACACACATCCACACTTAACACCAGCCCCCAACACACATCCACACTTAACACCAACCCCCAACACACATCCACACTTAACACCAGCCCCCAACACACATCCACACTTAACACCATCTCCCCAACACACATCCACACGTAACACCAGCCCCCCAACACACATCCACACTTAACACCATCCCCCAACACACATCCACACGTAACACCAGCCCCCAACACACATCCACACGTAACACCAGCCCCAACACACATCCACACTTAACACCAGCCCCCAACACACATCCACACTTAACACCAGCCCCAACACACATCCACACTTAACACCAGCCCCCAACACACATCCACACGTAACACCAGCCCCCAACACACATCCACACGTAACACCAGCCCCAACACACATCCACACTTAACACCAGCCCCCAACACACATCCACACTTAACACCAGCCCCAACACACATCCACACTTAACACCAGCCCCCAACACACATCCACACGTAACACCAGCCCCCAACACACATCCACACTTAACACCAGCCCCAACACACATCCACACTTAACACCAGCCCCCAGCACACATCCACACGTAACACCAGCCCCCAACACACATCCACACTTAACACCAACCCCCCAACACACATCCACACTTAACACCAACCCCCCAACACACATCCACACTTAACACCAGCCTCCAAAAACACATCCACACTTAACACCAGCCCAAAACACACACACCCCAACACACATCCACACTTAACACCAGCCCCCAGCACACATCCACACTTAACACCAGCCCCCAACACACATCCACACTTAACACCAACCCCCCAACACACATCCACACTTAACACCATCCCCCCCAACACACATCCACACTTAACACCAGCCCCCCCAACACACATCCACACGTAACACCAGCCCCCAACACACATCCACACTTAACACCAGCCCCCAACACACATCCACACTTAACACCAGCCCCCCCAACACACATCCACACGTAACACCAGCCCCCAACACACATCCACACTTAACACCATCCCCCCCAGCACACATCCACACTTAAGACCAGCCCCCCAACACACATCCACATGTAACACCATCCCCCCCAACACACATCCACACTTAACACCAGCCCCCAGCACACATCCACACTTAACACCAGCCCCCAGCACACATCCACACTTAACACCATCCCCCAGCACACATCCACACATAACACCATCCCCCAACACACATCCACACGTAACACCAGCCCCCAACACACATCCACACATAACACCATCCCCCAACACACATCCACACTTAACACCATCCCCCAGCACACATCCACACATAACACCATCCCCCAGCACACATCCACACATAACACCAGCCCCCAACACACATCCACACTTAACACCAGCCCCCAGCACACATCCACACTTAACACCAGCCCCCAACACACATCCACACGTAACACCATCCCCCCCAACACACATCCACACTTAACACCATCCCCTCCAACACACATCCACACTTAACACCAGCCCCCAACACACATCCACACTTAACACCAGCCCCCAACACACATCCACACTTAACACCATCTCCCCAACACACATCCACACTTAACACCAGCCCCCAACACACATCCACACTTAACACCATCCCCCCAGCACACATCCACACGTAACACCAGCCCCCAACACACATCCACACTTAACACCAGCCCCCAGCACACATCCACACGTAACACCAGCCCCCAACACACATCCACACTTAACACCAGCCCCCAACACACATCCACACTTAACACCAACCCCCAACACACATCCACACTTAACACCAGCCCCCAACACACATCCACACTTAACACCATCTCCCCAACACACATCCACACGTAACACCAGCCCCCCAACACACATCCACACGTAACACCATCCCCCCCAACACACATCCACACGTAACACCAGCCCCCAACACACATCCACACGTAACACCATCCCCCCCAACACACATCCACACTTAACACCATCCCCTCCAACACACATCCACACTTAACACCAGCCCCCAACACACATCCACACTTAACACCAGCCCCCAACACACATCCACACTTAACACCATCTCCCCAACACACATCCACACTTAACACCAGCCCCCAACACACATCCACACTTAACACCATCCCCCCAGCACACATCCACACGTAACACCAGCCCCCAACACACATCCACACTTAACACCAGCCCCCAGCACACATCCACACGTAACACCAGCCCCCAACACACATCCACACTTAACACCAGCCCCCAACACACATCCACACTTAACACCAACCCCCAACACACATCCACACTTAACACCAGCCCCCAACACACATCCACACTTAACACCAGCCCCCAACACACATCCACACGTAACACCAGCCCCCAACACACATCCACACTTAACACCAACCCCCAACACACATCCACACTTAACACCAGCCCCCAGCACACATCCACACTTAACACCAGCCCCCAACACACATCCACACTTAACACCAGCCCCCAACACACATCCACACTTAACACCAACCCCCAGCACACATCCACACTTAACACCAGCCCCCAGCACACATCCACACTTAACACCAGCCCCCAGCACACATCCACACGTAACACCAACCCCCAGCACACATCCACACTTAACACCAGCCCCCAACACACATCCACACGTAACACCAGCCCCCCCAACACACATCCACACTTAACACCAGCCCCCAACACACATCCACACGTAACACCATCCCCCAAAAACACATCCACACATAACACCAGCCCCCAAACACACATCCACACACAACACCAGCCCCCCCAACACACATCCACACGTAACACCAGCCCCCAAACACACATCCACACGTAACACCATCCCCCCCAACACACATCCACACGTAACACCAGCCCCCCAACACACATCCACACGTAACACCATCCCCCCCAACACACATCCACACGTAACACCAGCCCCAACACACATCCACACGTAACACCAGCCCCAACACACATCCACACATAACACCAGCCCCAACACACATCCACACGTAACACCAGCCCCCAACACACATCCACACGTAACACCAGCCCCCCAACACACATCCACACTTAACACCAACCCCCAGCACACATCCACACTTAACACCAGCCTCCAACACACATCCACACTTAACACCAGCCCCCAGCACACATCCACACTTAACACCAACCCCCAACACACATCCACACGTAACACCAGCCCCCAACACACATCCACACGTAACACCAGCCCCCAACACACATCCACACGTAACACCAGCCCCCAACACACATCCACACGTAACACCAGCCCCCAACACACATCCACACTTAACACCAGCCCCCAACACACATCCACACTTAACACCAACCCCCAGCACACATCCACACTTAACACCAGCCCCCAGCACACATCCACACTTAACACCAGCCCCCAGCACACATCCACACGTAACACCATCCCCCCCAACACACATCCACACTTAACACCAGCCCCCAACACACATCCACACGTAACACCAGCCCCCCCAACACACATCCACACTTAACACCAGCCCCCAACACACATCCACACGTAACACCATCCCCCAAAAACACATCCACACATAACACCAGCCCCCAAACACACATCCACACACAACACCAGCCCCCCCAACACACATCCACACGTAACACCAGCCCCCAAACACACATCCACACGTAACACCATCCCCCCCAACACACATCCACACGTAACACCAGCCCCCCAACACACATCCACACTTAACACCAGCCCCCAACACACATCCACACGTAACACCAGCCCCCAACACACATCCACACGTAACACCAGCCCCCAACACACATCCACACGTAACACCAGCCCCCAACACACATCCACATGTAACACCAGCCCCCAACACACATCCACACTTAACACCAGCCCCCAACACACATCCACACTTAACACCAGCCCCCCAACACACATCCACACTTAACACCAGCCCCCAACACACATCCACACTTAACACCAGCCCCCAACACACATCCACACTTAACACCAGCCCCCAACACACATCCACACTTAACACCAACCCCCAACACACATCCACACGTAACACCAGCCCCCAACACACATCCACACTTAACACCAGCCCCCCAACAGCGAGACCACAATGTGTTTTCGATCCAGCACAGATTATTTGCAATGATGGAGAGGATAAAGCATTGGTGATGTAAAAGGGTTGCCATTCTGAAGTTGTGTCTTGAAGGGCTGATAAGGGGTTGTTGGCTGATAGTGCTGTTCCTAACAACAGCTCTGATTTCTCAAATATTGGTAACATATTTTCAGTGGAGAGATAATGTGCATTTGAAGCGTTTCAGATCAGGTTTACTGAGCTCCAGATAACTTTATGAGCAATTGAGTTTTTAGCTCTAGATTTTCAAACTTAATTGGGTTATTACATTTTTCATTGGGTAACCAATATTTTTTCACTCATTTATTTATTACTTTATTGGGGTGTTCCCAAAATTAGTGAACATTTTAAGATTTTAAAAAATGAAATAATGTTTTCGATGTATATACTGTTCTAAATAGATAGGCTTGCCTCTGGAGGTAAATATGCTCGTAATTGTATCTCGGAAATTATCTCCTTAAAGTGTATGCATGCTGAAAAAGCTTCATTGGGTATTTACGCGTGCTGTTTTTATACATTTAAGTTTTTCATTTAATGCATGCATTACTATATGCAAGTTAATTGAAAGTAATTGGGTTTTGAATATTTTGGGGGGTATTTTACGCAAATACGCTGCTTATATGTAGCTCTGGGTATATCATCAGAAAGGGGAGGAAAGCTTCATTAGCCACTCATTAGCCTTCCGCCCTGTTAGAATTGGTCTTCAGCAACCTTGTCTATGCTGGTCATAAGAGGCGGCTAGCAAACAAAAACCATTGCTAACATCTATGCCATCACAGAGTGTGTACCAGGAGGAGCATGCAATAGCATCGCTAATAGAGTAAGAAGACCCATGTGCTGTTGTACAAAGCGATCTTAACGTTAAGGTGGTCAGGTTCACTGACTTGGCATCTTCCCGAGGCAAGAGAGTTAACTGACTTTAAAAGTCCAGTTTCCACCCTTGCCGAACTAGGCTGGAATTACTAGGCTCTATCGTAGCGCCAACATTGGCTATTACCAGTTATGTCCCTTCTACGCCTCGCCTATGGACCAATCAGATTCCATCTCTCATATCACTTCTGTTTGCTTCACACAAAATGGTGGCGCCGAGTCAGGATGATCTGATCGATAATCAAGATCCATATTGTGATAAAACGGGTCTTACATCGCGAAATGCATCAAATCAAGTGAGCGCCTTGATTAAAAACATGAAAAGATTTGGAAAATATCTGCTGACAACGAATTGGCTATACTTATGTTTTGCAAATCCTGCAATCAACCGAAATCTGCACGACAGTTTACGAACCGGATTTCGATTTCGGTGCTTGATTTTGATCGGACTATGCATAGACTCATTAGTCCAGCAAAAATGTAACTCCATAATACCAGCCTAGTTCGGCAAGGGTAGAAACTGGACTTTTATAGTCAGTTAACTCTCTTGCCTCGGGAGGATGCTGACTTGGTTGATGCATATCATCGTATCCCATTTGCATATATATCGATGCTCATTATTTCCATCAGTGGATTTTCTGGTCCAAACTTGATTGTTTTCAGACTGCTATCATATGACGGGAATATTAAACTACAAACTACCAAAATTGGTTTTAGTAAGATGAGTATTTTGTTCATATTTATGGCAGATAATCCCTTAATACAGATACAATTAATGCTGTGAAAAATTGAAAATGTTAAGCCAGAAATTAATTTCATCTTTTTCTTCTGAAAATTGAGCTGGCCATATTGATCTTTCGACATTTCACTTTAAGAAATATTGCCTCATGACCTAGGAGGCGAGCAAACCTTTTCCCATTACCGTTAATGAATATAAACTGTTGTTCCAAGGAAGTTCATAGTTAGGTTGGGTGGTGGAGTAGTCAAGTGGTTTATGCGTTCGCTCGTATCACAGAAGACCTGGGTTTGATTCCCTACATGGGTACAATATGTGAAGCCCATTTTTGGTGTTCCCTGCAGTGATATTCCTGGAATTTTGCTAAAAGCAGCTTAAAACGATATTCACTCATATTTGGTCTATTGCCTGTGTGATCTTCATCCGAAACCTTGTGTTTCTTAACATTGCTAACAACCCGTGAAGATCTGGAAAGAATAAGCATTCAGCAACCCATACTTGCCGTAAATGGGGATTGGTCAGGCTTGATGCATGTCATTGTATCCCGATTGTATTAGTGGATTGATGCTCATGATGTCGGGCACTTGATTGTCTGGTGTAGACTTGATTATTTACGGACCGCCATCATATAGCTGGAATACTGCTGAGTGCGGCGTTAAACAACGAACAAAAAAACAAGCAAAAACCACTGCTAACATCTGCGACGTTACAGAGTGTGTACCAGAAGGAGCATGCAATAGCACCATTAATAGAGTAAGACGACCTGCTAAACAAAGGGAGGACAGATTTATAACTTGCAGGTCTGTCCCAGCTCTCTACAGCTCTACTTGAATAAGACAGTACAAAATCCCAATAGAGATCATGGATGAATTTCACTTCATCACACTGTAATCTAGACTAATTATGATGATGGTCAAAAGAAGGTCAGTGTGAAACAGACAAGTTCTGTCTGACACAGCAATAAGACCCTGAGCGATGTCTACCTAAGCTGTCAGCCAGTCCAGACACTCTATTGCCACAATACAGATAAATTATACATATTCCTTGGGAAGTCTTCCTTGGAGCACCTCTATCATTAACTTAAAGGCTGAAACTCCCACACAAGTTGAGTGATCAGAGCCCCTGGTATGTGAAATGTACACCAAGCCTGTGTTTTCACTAGAAATAGACGTGACCCACTGCTCTCTGTGATGAGCACAGAGCGAAGGATAGCAGCTGATGATAGACTTAACAAGAGTGTAGCTCTGCTTTTTTCATGATGTAATTAAGGGATAATGATCTTTTTTTTCTCGGTTTTGTTTGTGATGTTAATGGATTTCCTTTTAAATTTGGAAGTGCGTTCAGAAGATATTGACGAAGGAGTTTAGTGTGGCCTTGATCTTAACAGACATGTTAAAATTGTTTGTGAATTATTGACTTAAGCTTGGAGCTTCATCATAAAAAATGTTGTTTGTGTTTTTTGTGAAAGGTATTTGTTCTGGTTTAGTCATGTTGGGAAATTATTTGTTCACAGTATATGCAGAATTTGTGATTTACAAGTCAAAATGTCTGAAAATGTCCGGTTAATGTATTTTTGGGGTAAAAATGAAAATATTACTAAATTCAACGGAATAAAGTTTTGTACTTTTCTTAAGCTCAATGGGTATAGAAATGGAGGCAGGCAAATATAAGTTTAACTCTATTTGAAAATGTGTCTCAGTAACATCATAGACCGCCTCTGTGGTCTAATGGTAGAGCGTCCGCCCGGAGAGTGGAAGGTCCGGGGTTCGATCCCCGACCGCATCATACCAAAAGACGTTAAAAGATGGTACTTGTTGTTACCCTGTCTGGCGCTCGGCATTAAGGGGCTAAAACAAGGACTTGCCAGCTCGGAGTCAGTATACTGTGTCTGAGTGGGGTATTCATGTTAAACTGCAGCATGGTATCTCAGTGAACTAGCACTATAAATCGGCATCAGTCCGGACTAGTACAAGCAGCCACACACACAAATACACGTGCATGCACGTCGCTATATAAGTGCAATAATCTTGGACGCGACATTAAACCCCATTTCACCTCACCCAGTAACATCCTAATGAATTATAAGTCACACTTTCTGCTGATCAGAAAAGAAGGGCCATCACTTATATTCATTGCTGGTCATGACACTGATCTAGTCTTAGGCCTGACAAATTTAGGAAGCTTCATATCAGACCTTGAACTTAATAAATCATTGCAGGGGAATTTATCTCATGAATAAAAGGAAGTTTGTGTCAAAAAAAATGAAAATAGTTTCCTATGATGAATGACTTGCTTGCTCTATGATTAAATTTTGCAGAACAATTTTTGCCGTTTATCATGTTCGTGGCAAAAATGAAATAATAATTTGTAGTTTGAGAACACATTTGGCTTATCAGGTGCTATGGCATATTTTACTGGGTTTGATAGATTAGATCTTCGTAATAATAAGGATAAGAAAAATAAATGTATTGTCCCACCTCAGGCAAATATATGTTTGTGAGTTAAATGCCAATGTTCTTCAGGAAGCGGTGTTGTGTAATGACCAGTATTGCCTGACGTTAACTGTTTAAACTACGAGTTGATTGATGGAAGATTATTAGGAGATACAGAAGAGAATGTACACACCCACCCTACTGAATCAAGGCCTTGGAAGAGATGTTTCTTACCTCTGTCACATTAAATGAAACAAAAATATGGAAATTCATTCATAGAAACATATGTTTTGTAATTGTAAATTAAAAATGATTGCATCGGATGTGAGCAAGACGAGTGAGTGTCTTCCATCCTACATCATGGGCACATCGTGAGTGAAGTGGGAGATCGTTATACACGTTATGCATTCGGCCCAGGAAACCCATTGACGGCATAGATGGCCCAGTCGTCTTAAGGCCCTGTGATTTGCTATGCAGAGTTCTGTCCCTTGGGCATGCCAGAAATCTATGATTGTGGGTTCGAATCCTGGTTAACCCCGATTATGTTTCTAGGTTTGTCAGCACCATACCCATGCCTGTGGGTTTCTTTCTCACACCTGCAGCACTTCAGACTTTCCTCCCACTTTTGGCTGACATGCTGTGTAATAACTGGAATACTGTAAAAGCGGCGTTCAACCCAACTCACTCTAGAATGTCGAATTTCAGAAAAAACAGGTATGAATTTTGGAATAAGTAGAGTTCACAGGGGCTATGGGGCGGTTGGGTAGCCTAGTGATTAAAGCATTCGCTCGTCACGCCGAAGACCAGGGTTCGATTCCTGACATGGGTACAATGTGTGAAGCCCATTTCTGGTGTCCCCCGCCGTGATATTGCTGGAATATTGCTAAAAGCGACGTAAAACAACACTCACTCACTCACTCACTCACTCACTCACTCACTCACTCACAGAGGCTAAGTTTGGTTAAAGTTACATTCCAGATCATTGCACTTATATAGCCAGGTGTGTCCTTGCTTGTCCTCTTCTAGTCCAGACTAATGCAGTGTAACTGTATCACAGTATATTACAATACAATGCTTTTGCCCATACTTGGGGTGGTTATTGGATGTTTAAAGTGTAACACAATATTTTACAATGCACAAGGCTGTATTGTGATACGTATTATATTGTAAAACGTATCATGGAAAGAATGAACCTCAATTTACCGATATACCAGTAATATCGCTCATCCTTACCTAACACACAGCCCTAATATTCTGATATTTTTTAGTCAATAGTAAGCTTATTACTATTTGCTATTTATTATTCATATAGGGTTCAGATTATACAAGTTAGTAAGAATCCATGTGAATAAACGTGTAATGTTGTATTTACATGTCATAAAGACATCAATGTTAATGGGATGGGATGGTGACATCACAATCTACATAGGAGATACTTCTTCATCTTCACAGCTAATTTCGTAAAGCATGGATAATAAACCGATTATTGCATTTGTCATGTAATAATCACATTTATCTTCCATATGGTTCAAGATCAGTTAGTAAAGTTCCATACGAGGCACATATGTAGTAATGACTTCACAGTAGTGTTGATGCAGTGCAGACCACATCGTCGTAATGTTGCCATGTGTCATATTGAAGTTATGTTGATCCTGTTAGCTTTAACGTGTAAATAATCGAGAGATTATGACATTAGTGTGTGAACATCCTGCTGATCTTGCACAACTCATGTAAGAATTTGCTTGGGAGATACGAAAAAGTCACAATTTTTGTAAAACCTGTAGGACACTCATGTATATTAACTACACAGATCATGATGTCTACTCCTGCTCTTCTTGTACACATCTTTAGTGTCTGCCTCTGATATAACTCACTGACACCTTCAGGATGAGCCTCCGATATAACTCACTGACACCTTCAGGATGAGCCTCCGATATAACTCACTGACACCTTCAGGATGAGCCTCCGATATAACTCACTGACACCTTCAGGATGAGCCTCCAATATAACTCACTGACACCTTCAGGATGAGCCTCCAATATAACTCACTGACACCTTCAGGATGAGCCTCCAATATAACTCACTGACACCTTCAGGATGAGCCTCCGATACAACTCACTGACACCTTCAGGATGAGCCTCCGATACAACTCACTGACACCTTCAGGATGAGCCTCCGATACAACTCACTGACACCTTCAGGATGAGCCTCCGATACAACTCACTGACACCTTCAGGATGAGCCTCCGATACAACTCACTGACACCTTCAGGATGAGCCTCCGATATAACTCACTGACACCTTCAGGATGACCCTTTGATATAACTCATCGACACCTTCAGGATGTAATACAAGGTTTAGTGTCTGCCTCCGATATAACTCACTGACACCTTCAGGATGAAATACAAGGTTTAGTGTCTGCCTCCGATACAACTCACTGACACCTTCAGGATGAAATACAAGGTTTAGTGCCTGCCTCTGATATAACTCACTGACACCTTCAGGATGAAATACAAAGTTTAGTGTCTGCCTCCGATATAACTCACTGACACCTTCAGGATGAGCCTCCAATATAACTCACTGACACCTTCAGGATGAGCCTCCGATATAACTCACTGACACCTTCAGGATGGAATACAAGGTTTAGTGTCTGCCTCTGATATAACTCACTGACACCTTCAGGATGAGCCTCCAATATAACTCACTGACACCTTCAGGATGAGCCTCCGATATAACTCACTGACACCTTCAGGATGGAATACAAGGTTTAGTGTCTGCCTCCGATGTAACTCACTGACACCTTCAGGATGAAATACAAGGTTTAGTGTCTACCTCCGATATAAATCACTGACACCTTCAGGATGAAATGCAAGGGTTTAGTATCTGCCTCTGATTTAACTCACTGACACCTTCAGGATAAAATACAAGGTTTAGTGTCTGCCTCCGATATAACTCACTGACACCTTCAGGATGGAATACAAGGTTTAGTGTCTGCCTCCGATGTAACTCACTGACACCTTCAGGATGGTTTTCAAGGTTTAGTGTCTGCCTCCGATATAACTCACTGACACCTTCAGGATGAAATACAAGGTTTAATATCTTCCTCCGATATAACTGACTGATACCTTCAGGATGAAATTCAAGGTTTCTCTAATGTCGTTTGATTTAACGCACAAACACCTTCAGGATGTGAAGTACAAGGTTCACTCTCCAGTACCTAAACACCACATTCTACTCATGTTGTTTATAAGAAGTAGCATCCCAGTCTGATAATCACAAGTTGCCATGACGCATATACCAACATGACATGGATGGACGATTTCCTCATCTGCACCGAGTGAGCTTCACCCTATCTGTTAGCTGCACAGTTCACGTCAGTTGAAATAACATATGCTGAACACTTGGTATTTCATGCCAGTCTTGATCATGTTTCACTGACAGACCTGCCTTGCTCACTTCCTCCATATTTATACACTTCTAGTTGGTCCTGTAGCAGGCCATCCTGAGGTGTTCTGACAGTATCACAGTCTTGAATGTCAAGTGACATGACCCCCCCAAAGTAATTCTGAATTATCATTTAATTATGCAGTCGTGACTCACATATTGTGACCAGGACTGACTTCACCAAAGTTTGCTTCATATATGAAATGTACACAAGATGTTTTGTCTGTCAACAGAAATGAAATGTACAAAATATCCTAGGACTGCACTGATCAAATTTTGTCTTCATGTGAAATTTCCACAAGATCTGCTATGTCTGTCTACACCTAACTTTGCCTGACATGAAATTTCCACAAGATCTGCTATGTCTGTCTACACCTAACTTTGCCTGACATGAAATTTCCACAAGATCTGCTATGTCTGTCTACACCTAACTTTGCCTGACATGAAATTTCCACAAGATTTGCTAAGTCTGTCTACACATAAATCTGTGTCGTATGAAAGCTACACACAACTGAATACTTACATCACTCCGACAGGAGCACCAGCTTCTGATAAGGGAAATAGGTCAGCACCAAGTTAAAGCAGGTTATGGCTCATTTATGACATTGTAATAAATAGTTACAGATGCTTGGGCAGAACTTGTGCACCAGGAATAGGTGAGAAGGACCTTGTCACTTTAAGGAGAATGGAAGTCTCATTAAACTCACGTCTTAGCATAGCTTTGTTTAGCGGTAGCAAGAACTAAGATCTGATTTTAATGAGATTGATTTGTTTTTAAGGACATGAGGAAGCATGGAATGTTTCGTATTCATTTTTTTCTAAGTTTGATGTGAGTGAAGTGTGTTTCACTTTCCTGTTTATCTTGAACTGCTTTGCATAAGACTGTTTGTAACAAAGATTATGTAATGAATTGCAATATTTGATTTTTATAATTTTACTGTATGATCAAGCCATGGGCCTAATGAACAAATACGGTAATGAATTTCTGCTTCTTTCAGGGAAGAAAGGGAATCCTATTTGATCATTCTTCTATGTGATAGTACTTCTTTTAGAAATTTGTGGATACATTCTCTGGTAAGTATTTTCATATCAAAATCAAGCATTCAGTTATAGCAAGGCAAAATGGTAAGACTTTAATAATCACTAATCTTAGCATGTTTGGAAATGGTTTCGTGACCCTGTGCACTTTGTATGGTGAATACGGTACACCTTTTACTGGACTACAGAAGCCATTAATTATTTTTGATCCAGCAGATCAGAAATTTCATTTAATTTCAAGCACAGAAAAGTTTATAACTATCAGCACAGATTTCAAAGATATCTTTTAATTTGAAAGAACTTTCTTTATTGAACTGACCTTTCAGAAAGATTGTGTTTCGATGGAATTACCTCGCAATACATTGTTACATTAAGACATGCTAGAATAGACACATGATACAGTAGCATCTGTATCGAAGTCACTAGAGCCCTTTATGATGAAATATCAAATAACTCTTCAACAAGGCCTGTCTTAGTGGGAATTTTTAAGTGTCAGGGAAACTGACAGGAAGAACAACTGACTTGTAAACTCTCAACACACAGCTCACCTACCTTTATGCCTGTGATTGCTTAGCTTAATGGGAGAGTGGTGTGCGAAGCTTTCGGGGAATACTAACATATGTGTGTTGTGTGCTAGCGGAGGGGGAATTGGGGAAAGACTTCAGATGTGATATCCAAGCACTCAGGTGTATACCGAGAAGGAGAAGTGGGTCACAGTCTTGTCTTAATGTTTTGGGTCATCTTCTGCCAATCAAGGCGCTACTATGCAGTGTCATGGGTACGGAGAGTCTTATGCTCGTGGGATTGCATTGGTGAAGCATTCAGAAGCAGTGGCATCTCTCTCTCTCTCTCTCTCTCTCTCTCTCTCTCTCTCACACACACACACACACACAAATTGTGTTGTTCAAACAAGCAAAATGCTTTGTAGTCAATTTTTATAACAGATGTTTTCAATTTCCATTTATGATTGATAATTGTGTTGTAAGCTGATGAACACAATTAGCCCCAACTTGCCTCTGAGGCCAGCTGCTGGCAAACCTATTGGGAGGGACATGTCTGTAAATAATTCATTCTGGCAAGACGAATCAGTGGTTTCATACTATGAACAACATCATTGACAATGATACAAAATCAACCTTTTCACTGCCTGATGCCGGATTCATTTTAGTCGCCTCATACAACAAGCTATATTCCAACGTAAAACCACCTTCATGTGTTTAACAAGCATCATATCTTCAAAGTAACTGTGTTAAACTTTCTATAAAGATAAATTCATGTCCACGGCAACTTCAAATAAAGTCTGACTTTGCCAGTTCAGTGTTGCTGCGAGGCTGCAGAGATTGAGAGTTTCCACAAGTTTCACATAATTGATTCCCTGGCAAACTTGTGTGGCTGTGATTGCGCACACCGTGTGATGTGCATGTCTTTTATCTATAGAACATTTCAGCTAGGTGTGATTAGACCTCAATTACAACTTCTTTGTTCAGAGAAACCTGGCTAACAAAATGGAGCATCTATATATACTTAAAGTGACACACACTACTGATTATTTAATGATGAATTTGTGTATTTTTTGTGTGCCAGTTTCAGCCACCAAGTTAATTATCATGTTGTTACCTCATGTTTACCCTGATCAATGAATCATTTGAATTACGTTCTCAGCTCCCTGGGGTGTGTTAAACCCACAGTGCCTATGAGATGCTAGAAAGTTATCAGTCACATTACCATCTCATCCTACCGGGTACCCCTTCACTGAGTACTTCACAGTGTTTAAGTTAGTACTATTTGTATAGTTTATATATGATCCCGCCAAATTCATAATGGTAAGTTATCAATAGAATTAAGGAAAAAGTTCTCGTTCAAAATAATTACTTTCTCGTTTATTTGTTTGTTGTTTGACGCCGCACTCAGCAATATTCCATCTATATGACGGCGGACTGTTAGTAATCTAGCCTTGACCAGACAATCCAGTGATTAACGTCATGAGCATCGATCCACTCAATTGGAATACAATGACATGCATCAACCAAGTCAGCAAGTCTGACCACTCGATCCCGTTAGTCTCCTCTTATGACAAGCATAGTTGCCTTTTACAGCCAGAATGGGTTGCTGAAGATCTGTTCTACCCCGGACCTTTACGAGAAGACAAAGTACTCAACTTTTGAAGTTGTTTTTGTAGTACATATCATTAGGAATAGTGACAAAAGATACTTTTTACCAGTGACCCTATGTTAGCACTAGTATAACGAACTCAAAGGGACTACTAATTTTAGTTTGTTATAATCGTAGTTCATTATAAGCGTGTTCGTTATAACCGTAGTTCACTGTAGTTAGTTGTCGTAAGGACCAGTTGAAATTTGCCATGTATAGGATTCTGCTATATGTTATTGTTATTAGGACTAGTGGTCTAGAAATGTCAGTTTCTTTGCTGCATTCCGGCATACCTATGTTTTGTTAATCCAT
Organism: Haliotis cracherodii; assembly: GCF_022045235.1. Classification (NCBI taxonomy): domain Eukaryota; kingdom Metazoa; phylum Mollusca; class Gastropoda; order Lepetellida; family Haliotidae; genus Haliotis; species Haliotis cracherodii. Next base: position 32,744,333 of record NW_027266341.1, read on the forward strand.
AAATTTGTCCATACATCCATGAATCCAGCTGAGTTCACAGAGAACAGACAGTATACCTGAATATATAGTGCATCCAGTTTGGGCACAGTAGTAACCATTGAACGACACTGGTTATTTCAGGTATCTCATGTTTCCACGGTTACACTGAAACAATTACATTGTAATAGCAACCGTTCCACTTGTGTCACGACTAAAACCTGCCCCATGTATCCATTCAGTGAAGGAAGGCGAAGTTTAATGTGTGCATTATGCGTTTTCATAACACAATACACTGAAGCTAGCCAAGCCTATCTATTATGTATATGTATGAAAAACATAGAAGAAAGAGCCCCTTCATACTGTCAATACCACTGTCATTTCCTGTGTTCCACGTTACACACTGCCTTGCTGCTCTCAATGGATGGATTCAGTTTTGAAATGTCCTAGTTTAATACTAACCTGTATATGGCAAGGGGTTTCCATAATCGGCACAATTCAGGTGTGGATTTTACCTGTGAGCTCAGGTGTGTACATATACCTGCATGCCCCCCGGCTTCAGCAAATAGCCAGGTCAAAGGTCGTGCTAAGGTCAGGGTCAGTCGTTAATATCGGCCCCAGGTGGAAGTCACTCATGAGTACCGGGGTAGTAAACTAGTCCTTTAGGCTGAACTCATTGAGCTCTGATAGCCACATTCAACATCGTTTTCTTGTATTTGACATTTTAATCAGGTCAAGATGATGGGATGTCCTTGGGACAGGCATCTTTATTAGCTCAAATTCTTTCTCTGATCTCGTTATGGGCATGACATCGTATTTCTGACATTCTGATTAAAGGAAAATTACTTGCCTTTAGCGTAAGATCTGGCGTCGATTTAAAAGATCAAGTTCAGATTAGATTTCCTAAAGTTTCAAATTATTGGAAAATATTGTAATTATTTCAATAAAGATGCATGCTATCAACTGAAATGCTTTGACAGTGTCAGTGTGAACTTGTGTCTCTGGTATCATCCATTCAACAGTGATGGCCTCCTAAGAACTGGTCCGTGAACAATCGATGCTGGTCGTTAGCGGTGACTTCATGGCTCCTATGGTCAGGCTCTGTGACTTGAATGAAGCATGTCTTTGTTCCTATATACTACATGGGAGATTACTCATATTATCAATCACTGGATTGTCTGGTCCAGACGTGATTGTTACAGGCTGTCATGACATACCGTATTCGACATAATAAGCGCCCATGGCGATATTTGCTAATATATTTGCTAGTGAACAATCCAAATTAGCACCCAAGACTTATTGATTCGTGTATGATACGCACTCGTGTGTTATATGCACTCTTAATTATGGGCAATTAAATTCTGCAAAAATATATCTGTCGTGTATGATACGCACATACTTTTCTTTTGTATCATTTCAGGCTGTCAGCATGAACTACGAAATTTACAATCTTTCACCTCTGTTTTTGAAATTATATTCTAATAAGAGCCCGCTATTTCCAATTTTGAGAGCGCCCCGGGCGCTTATTACGTTCAATATTGTACCTGGAATATTGCTGAGTGAGGCTTTGACCTAAAGACAAATCCATCAGTACTGCACAAATATTGCAATACAAGAATAAGCAACTATTTGCAGCCTCACAGAAGAGCGAGGAGGTGTGAGACAAGTACCCCATATATTCAGATCAGCAATTTTGCAGGTATTTGTGGGGGTTCGAGTAGTTAAGATAGATGCAAACTCGGAAAGGCTTTTCCTATGAGGCTAGGTTGTGTACTGATCTCTTAGTTTGTCATCATTAGCAGCAAATTATTTTCTTCAAGTTGTTACTAATATCAGGAAAAAACAACTTGTCCCTATGGACATTTATAACAGTTAATGATTGCAGTCGTTCCTAATCCTGAAAAAAACAATACCAGACACCTCACTTTTCAGGATCAAATGGATGACAATCTAATAATGGCTATTTACCCGCCTAATGGATCATTCTCTATTCGGACAAAGTAGTGCTGTGTATGGGTAAACAAGATCACTCCTGACCGTGGCACGGAGTGGGATAGTATCTGCTCGATGAATGGGGCTTCACAGACTTAATTCATTTATTGGTATCCTGATGTATTGATTTTTTGCCAGTGCGGAAGATTTTTTCATGACCACTTATTGTTAAGCCAGAAAAATAAGTTATGAGGACTTTTTCTGTTTGCTCATTTTTGACGAATAAACATCAGAAGAACAGGTTATCATGTTGTTGTAGCCTGATGAAGAACAGTTTATGAACGCGGCAGAATGGACACCTGTCTCGGAAAGTATGTTAATTGTCCGTCTTGGAGGAGTTCCTGACACTTTGATGCCATCCTCCATCATGAGTAGCAGAGTGGAGATGTCTGTGATTCAATTTACAGCTGCCAAGTTTGGTCGGGTTGTAGCATTGATAGGCTTCAATACACTCCCTCCCTCTCTCTCTCTCTCTCTATCTCTCTCTCCCTCCTTCCTCTTTCTTTCTCTCCCTTTCTCTCCCTCTCTCTCCCTCACTCCCCACTCTCATGATTTCACTGGAAGCAATACCAGCTAGATTAACACGTCCCCAAGTTGTATTTATTTCATGGGCTGTGTCCAATAAATGTTTTGCAGTATTCTGTGACCCTTGAAGAATAGGTCTTGCTATAAAAGGCATTTATGCTTGTCGTACGAAACGACTAACGGGATCAGGTGGTCAGGCTCGCTGACTTGGTTGATGCATGTCATCATATCCCAATTACGTAGACAGATGCTCATGATGTCAATCACTGGATTGTCTGTTCCAGACTTGATTATTTACAGACCGCTGGTCATATAGCTGGAATATTGCTTTATGCTGCGTTAAACAACAAACAAACCAACAAAACAGTATTCTGTGAGTGTAACCAGGGCGATTATGTTGTTCAGGTGATGGAGGGTCTACTTGCTCAGAGGTGTGTTAGCCTGAAGGTTCTAGTGGAAATAAATGGAACAATCTGTTGTGGCACCTTAGTTACACTACCCATGAAGATCCGGGTCAGAATTGGTCTTCAGCAACCTATGCTTGCTGTTAGAGGCGACTAACGGGATTAGGTGGTCAGGCTCGCTGACTCGGTTGCCGTATGTCATATATCAAATGTGTAAATTGATGCTCATGATGTCAATCACTGGCTCGATTATTTACAGACCACCGTTATATACCTGGAATATTGCTAAATGACGCGCTTAACAAAAAACAAACAAGTAGAAACAGACTGGCTGTGTACATTGAAGTACCTTGATCAAAATATAGCAACATTATTTAATTAAGTGAGAGAGGTTTTACGACTCTTTTGACATTTTTCCAGCAATATCACTTCTCGGCACACAAGGAATGGGCTTCCCACATTGTACACTTGCTGGGAATAGAACTTAAGCTGTCTGTGTGGTAAACGAACACTTTACCACAAGGCTACCCTATGAACCTTACATCAATTGCATGACAGATAAACTTCAGTAATATGAAAGTATTGGTAACCCTTAACCTTTTTTAGTAGTATACTTAAATCCAGCTTGATATCATGGTTGTCTGTAGGTTTTGACATGAGGCAGCCAAGTATGGACTTCCTGATAAATCATAGGCGCCAAATTTGGAGTTAGGCTGCTTTGGCAGTAAGAATTGCAACAATGCGATGTTTTCCTTCAACATAAAAGAGACGGTGTGTGACATGCTGTTGGGCTGTGCATGCAATGTGCACCACACCCTTGTTAATTGTCGTCCATAGCTGTCAGCGCTGATTGATTACTTGGAAACCTACAACCTGATTAATTTGTCTTCAATACCGAATGTTATTTGTTTCATATGACTGGTTTAATGATCACCTAGGTATAGACAGACATATTCAAAGATTATGATGATATTTTCTAAATGTCATGCTGGAGTGTTAATGTTGGAATAATGGGACTTTTTGTTTTCATAAATGATCAGTATTTTTGATTTACAGATGTAGGTTAGATTCAGGGATGGCGATTTCCTTTGAGAGGATACATGATACTGTGTAAATATGACTCGCTTCCAAGGAGAAGGAGAAGGCGAGATTACATTTCCCACACAACCACTCATTAGATATGATGTTTCGCTGCAAATTAATATCGCAGCGATGTTAAGGCAGCATGTAATTATGTGTTTCTGATTCTGTGACCATAATTTATTTATATGTTTATACCCAAGACCAAATGTCAAAGCAAATGATGTTATTCATACCACCTCAATGCGAATCCATGCCATCTCGGAAATTCTGCTGAATAAGCTAAAACAGAAACTATTTTGAGGGGTTTTGCCCTTTGAAATAATGATAAGTCTTTTGAGTTCAGTTGTAAAGTTCCATGCCATCTTATCCACTGCATTCTATTTGGGAACCTACAAAATGTTGAGATATATTCAGTATACCATATTCGACGTAATAAGCGCCCATGGCGATATTTGCTAATATATTGGCTCGTGAACAATCCCAATTAGCACCCTTTCCGATTGATCAATGTACACAATACTTATTTATTCGCTTATACTACGCACTCGTGTGTTAAATGCACCCTTAAGTATGGGCAATTAAATTTTGGAAAAATATATCTCACCTATATAAACATTTCAGGCTGTCAGCATAAACCACGACATTTATCTTTCAACTATTTTTTCTTCGACAAAATAATATTCTAATAAGAGCCCCCTATTTTTAATTTTGAGAGCGCCTTGGGCGCTTATTACGTCGAATACGGTATGCGTTTTGTGTCTTTAAGCGCCAGCCCTTTGGATTCAAGGTTAGAATAGATCCTCAGCAGCCTCTTAAAAGAAGGGGGCGGTCGGGTAGCCTGGTGGTTAAAGTGTTCGCTCGTCACGCTGAAGACCCGGGTTCGATTCCCGACATGGGTACAATGTGTGAAGCCCATTTCTGGTGTCCCCCGCCGTGATATTGCTGGAATATTGCTAAAAGCGGCATAAAACCATACTCAATCACTGACTCTTAAAAGAAGGGATCATCCGGCTTGGTTGATGGAGTGTCAACACACCACGGGACACCAACTTGGGTCATTGCTCAGAATATCAATCACTGAATTGTCTGGTTCAGACTTGATTATTTGTAGTCAGTTGTCATATAGCTGGAATATTGCTCAGTGTGGTGTTAAGCAACAAATGTGCAGGTCTGTAGTTGTGATTGGAAAGGAAATAGACAACCATAAGACAGCTTTACATTACGTCTAAATATTGCTTCACTTAATGCATTTGACAATGTCAACTGATGCTGAAATACTTGTATTTCAGGTTGTATGCAGTAGATGTCAAAATTCAACCCCAGAGCTCAAAAACAGGATTATGGAGTTACTAAAAGGTAAAATATGAAAGAAATTGAAATGTTTCCGAACTTGCATTTATCATGTCATATGATATGATTTGGCTTTGATATATGAAACACTGATCTTCTGCACAAATACACTAGTCCACTAGACAAATACACTGGTCCACTTGACAAATACACTGGCCCACTAGACAAATACACTGGTCCACTTGACAAATACACTGGTCCACTTGACAAATACACTGGTCCACTAGACAAATACACTTGTCCACTAGACAAATACACTGGTCCACTAGACAAATACACTTGTCCACTAGACAAATACACTGGTCCACTTGACAAATACACTAGTCCACTTGACAAATACACTGGTCCACTTGACAAATACACTGGTCCACTAGACAAATACACTGGTCCACTTGACAAATACACTTGTCCACTAGACAAATACACTGGTCCACTAGACAAATACACTGGCCCACTAGACAAATACACTGGTCCACTTGACAAATACACTGGTCCACTTGACAAATACACTAGTCCACTTGACAAATACACTTGTCCACTAGACAAATACACTGGTCCACTAGACAAATACACTGGTCCACTTGACAAATACACTAGTCCACTTGACAAATACACTAGTCCACTTGACAAATACACTTGTCCACTAGACAAATACACTGGTCCACTTGACAAATACACTGGTCCACTTGACAAATACACTAGTCCACTTGACAAATACACTTGTCCACTTGACAAATACACTGGTCCACTAGACAAATACACTGGTCCACTTGACAAATACACTAGTCCACTAGACAAATACACTTGTCCACTAGACATATACACTGGTCCACTTGACAAATACACTGGTCCACTTGACAAATACACTAGTCCACTTGACAAATACACTTGTCCACTAGACAAATACACTGGTCCACTTGACAAATACACTGGTCCACTTGACAAATACACTGGTCCACTTGACAAATACACTGGTCCACTTGACAAATACACTTGTCCACTAGACAAATACACTGGTCCACTTGACAAATACACTGGTCCACTTGACAAATACACTGGTCCACTTGACAAATACACTGGTCCACTTGACAAATACACTTGTCCACTAGACAAATACACTGGTCCACTTGACAAATACACTGGTCCACTTGACAAATACACTGGTCCACTTGACAAATACACTGGTCCACTTGACAAATACACTTGTCCACTAGACAAATACACTGGTCCACTTGACAAATACACTAGTTCACTTGACAAATACACTTGTCCACTAGACAAATACACTGGTCCACTTGACAAATACACTGGTCCACTTGACAAATACACTAGTCCACTTGACAAATACACTTGTCCACTTGACAAATACACTGGTCCACTAGACAAATACACTTGTCCACTTGACAAATACACTAGTCCACTTGACAAATACACTTGTCCACTAGACATATACACTGGTCCACTTGACAAATACACTGGTCCACTTGACAAATACACTGGTCCACTTGACAAATACACTTGTCCACTAGACAAATACACTGGTCCACTTGACAAATACACTGGTCCACTTGACAAATACACTGGTCCACTTGACAAATACACTTGTCCACTTGACAAATACACTTGTCCACTAGACAAATACACTGGTCCACTTGACAAATACACTGGTCCACTTGACAAATACACTGGTCCACTTGACAAATACACTTGTCCACTAGACAAATACACTGGTCCACTTGACAAATACACTGTTCCACTTGACAAATACACTGGTCCACTAGACAAATGCCAGTATGCATGAATCAGGACAGTTATAATGTAATCGGGTTGCACATACTAGTAAATATTATATGTCTCCATATTTTGTTTATTTAATTTTATCCCTCCGGCATATAATACGGATGGATATAGTCTGGCTGTCTGGCTGTCTGGCTGTCCATCCCTCCTGTCCCTCCATAATGATTTCGTTTCCACAGCACAACTTGAAATCAGGGGCTGAAGGGGAGAGATTTGTTTTGTAGTAATTTAAAAAAAAATAATTTAAAATTCCTGTGTCAATGGCAACTAAGTTTGACTTTGACTCTGTTCTTTGTGGTGAGTACCTGACATTGAAATACAAAGTTCCGAATCCCAGTTCCATATTATTGTTTTGATAGCTCAATATCTTCTCTTGTCTACGGACAGACAGGTCAGATAGGAATACTCTCATCAAGCTGGACTTAAAGAACAATCAGATGATTTGTTCTTCCAAATTCGTGGGGGCGGGGGGATTTGTCATCTTCTGATGACTCTTGTTTGTCAAGAGAAACTGATAAAGCATTGCTGTAATTTGGAAATTGTTTGGAACTGGCCCTGCCTCTTCCTACTGATTGACATTGTCTGCACTTGTAAACATTCACTACTATTTATACCTTTGAGCTGTCATGGCTCACCGTTATGTGGGTTCCCTACTTCTCTGTTATGTGCCTGGAGGGACTGAGCATAGATCAAGTGCCCTATGGCCCAAGCCTGTCAGACGAGGCACATTGCAGGGGTCCAGGCCAGAATAGGTCCCCAGCTCCTGTTGCTCATTGTAAGAGTTGACTGGGTGGTCGGGTTCTGTGGCTTGTGTCTACGTACCCACAAAGGTTGAAGCGTTGCTCATGTGTTCAGTCACTGGTTTGCCTGGACCAGACAGGCCACTGTAACAGAAAACACCGTCTTTTCTTGAGCATAGTGCACACCCAAGTATAATGCGCACCCCCCCTCTAGCAGATTCAGTATTTTGGAAAAAAGATATTTAGAATATTATGCGCAGAAGAAAAATACGCTGTACCCCTTCAGCGAATCTGGTAAACGAACCAGTGATAAGAAACTTGGTCAGTACAAATTTGTACTAAGCCAGAAACAGCAATTAGCTGTTCATATGTCTTTGCGTTGAGGGGAAAAAACCATCAAAACTCCTTATGGCGTGTATAATGCGCACCCCCTTCTACACGGTTGTGGTTTTTTTGGAGAAAAAAAGTGCGCTGTATACTCAAGAAAAAAAAGTATTGCTATGGGGTTTAAAACAGGACTCACTCACTCGCTCGCTCTCTCCATGCTTGTTTGATGAGGCAGCTACAGCGAGTATTGGGTGGTCACAATGTCAGCTGAATCTACCTATGGAACCAACCATTTCATTTTCAGGCTGGAATGGGAAATTTAATTAAAGATAATCTTTGTTCAGGGTTGAAAAAAGAAACTTTGCTTAACATGCAAGATGTCCTGAAAAAATGTGAAAATAAAATTGTTAGGTTCTTCCTTTCACAGAAAAAAGGAAAAACATGCCTTTAAGTTGATTGGATGATATCTCATGGTTACTAAAGATATCTAACAAGCAAAATTCGATTCTTGACATGGGTACAATGTGTGAAGCCCATTTCTGGTGTCCCCGGCTGTGATATTGCTAAAAGCGGCGTAAAACAAACTCACTCACTCACTCAAAATGTTATTAAAGTTGGTATACGTTTAGTCAGAAGCTGTATGTTCCTTTCTTGCAATACTGATCCGTACATGACCAAGGTGGTTTCTTCCAATGAAGGCATCAACTTTATGGAATCATATCATGTTTAGTCTTTGTTTAGTCCTCAGTACGTATGCAGAAAATAACTTTTGTTGAAGGGCTTTGTTGACATTATGCAGGTGAGCTACAATGTTGTGGCACTATTTATTCAGTCTGAAATTAGGTTGCAATCTTGTCAGGTTGAAAATTCAAATCTAAAATTTTTAATTTCTATCAACATTTGTAAAATTTGAGTTTGTCAGATCCGTAACCAAGTAATTAAGAAAGAAAAACATTCACCAAACAACTGATTGTTTTGGAAGCAGTATAGTTTACCCTTGCTGAGTCATTAGGTAAATACTATTTTCAAACACTTTGAACAAGCAGCACTTGATGTTCGATTATGATTAAAATTACCAATCATTGTCACCTTAAACGGGTTCAATATTTGGGGACAAAAGCACTTGGCCAACCAGTGATGCAGTTCCAAAAAAGTCATCGCTGGGAGGCAAATCAACAGTCAGAATCCCAGTTTGATATGAACAAAGTCTCAATTATGTTTATCATTGTCAAAACCAAACGGCCTTGCATCCCCTGAGATGAAGTGTAGGTCTTCCACTCAATCGGGGAGTTTGCTGAGGGAAAAAACTCCCAAGTTAAACGCGTGATCAATAACGCTCTTAATTTATCATTATAGAAAGCACTTGAATATCGCAATCAAAGTGGGGGGATAACTCATGCTTGTCTCTATCAACATGGCTGACAGCGGGAAGAGTGTTTCCCTTATCTCTGTGTGCTGCCCCTGTTTCTAAGGCTTTGAGCCAGCTTCATGATAACAAAGTTGAAGAAAAACCAAAAAGGGATTTTTTTACGTTACTACATTATTGAAGTTAGTTATTTCAACAGAAACCAGTAATTGAAAATCGTAAGTCGTAAGGCTAAACCTAAAAAGATTGTGTTGTCTTACTTGATAAAACAAGTATCAAGTGATCTACTAATTTGAAAAAGCTTTGTTGCTTTCAGGCACCTTTGCAGGGGAAATAAATCGCGGAAATTAATTCTAATACCTGATACCTTTGTTTGCTGATGATAAAACATGGGCGACCGATGATGAATTCCCTTTGAACATTCATAGTTAGCATATAGATTATTCCCTGCAATACTCCAGGAGTGGAATAGGTCCCCAATGCTCATGCTTGTTGAAAAGGTCAGCATATAATAGGAATCAGATGCATACAATAGCTGTTAATATCAAATTAAGACTGATTAAAAAGGTTTTAGCATGACCATAAGACACTTTTATTCCTTTTTAAAATGAGGAGTGTTACAGATATTGAAAACTTTCATAGACAGAGAAGCAGAAATGATTTTTTTTTCGTCCTTTTTGTTTCAGGGTTGTGCTATGTGCCATTGCTTCGGTCAGAAGACAACACAACAGTGCCTGTGATTGGTCAGCCATGGTCGCCTGACCACTCATCAGACCTGACCAGGTCGCAGGTGAAGAAGAGTCCAAAGGACCCTACCCTCGCAGTGAGAGCCCGAGCCGGTCCCATGTCTCCATCTCAGGTGAGCTGAGGAAGAAAAACAATTTTCATGAATTTGGTGAATGTATAGAGATTGTTATCCAAGGGTATTTTTGTATTGTAAATATATATTACACATAAACACTTATGAAACTTTTTCACAAGCATACTACATCTTTTATTTTATTTTATGATAAAATCATATTTGCTTTTACAAATGTAACTTTAGACTGAGTAGGAATAGAACAGGAGCAGAATTCTGTAAATATTTCTTGTTGAGATGTGTTATATATACTGTACTTGTTATATGGATCAGTCTAGTGGTGAACTGGTGTCTTTGGTGATTTCGGATTTTGAGAAATACTGAACAGCATTATTTGTTTCTTCACTGAACTGAAAATATCCAATGACAGTGAACCAAAAGTGGGGTGTAAGTAGCCAAACCACATTTCCGAACTGCACCAGACCGGGGAATATATCATCTCCTGATGACTCTTGTTTAGAAAGTAGAATTATCTTTTGCTTAAGAAGGGTTGGTTGATGATGTTATGATGAGGTCATTGGATACTGTTTTCAGGTTCAAATTACTTCCTTGCCCTCCCACAACTAGGTTCTCTTTCAACCAAGGTCCTCGTGTTTGAGATGCAAGACTACTTGTAGCATTAAATTTTCCCAGAGGAATTGGATGTAATTTCAGAAAGATTTTTCTGCCAGCAACTTCCTGTTTAATGTAACAGCAATTTCGATTAAAAAAAATATTTTTTAGGTCCTTTAAGCATTCCTTTTAAGTGTATTTTCATGGTCTGGTTCTCGTAATGATTAGTGTGGCCCAGTTTTCTTATGTACTGCAATTTGCTGTATAGTGTTGCATCCATACGGCATGCCAGAAAACTATGGAGGTTGGTTTGAATCACAGTTCTCCCTTATTGTTTCTTTGTTTGTCGAAACCTTACCAGTGCTTGTGGGTTTCACTAAAGTGGTAAACGTCTAAGACCCGCAGCTTTATGGGTTTCCGTCGACATCAAGATGACACAATTATAATTGCAATACTGTTCAAAGCCAAACTCACTCACTGTTGGTGATGAACAAGGCATTGCTGACAAACACTTCAAACACAGCATCTGTTCCAGGCCAAGCTGTTTTACAGGCAGTGGGTGGCACCCCCTACCAACAGCCCCTTTGGAGACAAGAGAATGGTCACCAAGATCAGGCGGCAAGATGGAGAGAAGGGAATGGAACGGATTGGAAGGTAATTATTGGATAACACTAAACTAAAAGTTGATTCTCATGCCCCTATGACTAAAGATTTGATTTCAAAGAATGCACATTGGTACCAGCCCAGGGTAGTTTTTCTTATTATATAGGTATCCCTACTAGGGCCATTAGAGGTTCAGTCTTTTAGTGAAGAGTTCCTCTAATTTATCACTAATCGAGCAAATAGATGTATAAGGAATCCTCTGTGTTCTTGATATCCTGATAATGGCCAGGAAAGCAGACCAATTTCGCTCTCACTCACTCACTCACTTTTGGATTTATGGGGGAATTTATTCCATGTAAAAAAAGTTCCACTTTTCTGGCCCCCTTTGAGAGTAAAAAGTGTATGCCTTGACGTAGTGATCAGAATAGTACTTTCTTAACATCCATTTGTCATCTTTCTACAAGAATGAAGTAATGGATGAATAATGCTCTTTTGTCTGATTTCAGACAACTGGCCCATGAGATGCACATCCCATGGTTAGAGTACTGGGAATTCCTGGATGAATTCGTTGACTTCTCCACAGAAGAAGGCCTTCAAAAACTGGAAGATCATTTCAAGAAACGACAGACATCGGTGGTCTTCTCCGAATGTCTGGAGAACTTTGGCCCCCTGAACATGTCGGATAGCTCCTCTGTGTTCTGTAACACCTCACAGAGGGATCTACAGTCCAGTTTCTTAGATCCAAAGTCCAGGCTTCTGATCCAGCCAAGTTCCTTGTCCTGTATGAGCAATAATCCAGAAAATACAGACCCGGAGGAACTGGATGAGAATCTACCCCGAACTGAAGAAGGTTCTGAAGGGTCTGGATCCATTTGTGATAACAATAACAAACCTAAAGGATACACTACAGACTCTGAGAAAGACACAGGAGAGACACAGGGAAAAAGGGATGTGTGGTCATATAGGGAGCCCTCAGAGGGGACAGGACAAGAGCAGGAATCTCCAGAAAAGAAAACCGATGTAGTCTCACCTGAAAAAGCAGGTACAAGTAAGAATGTTCTGAATTTGAGTCAAGTCTCAAAAAGCGTTAGATTTGGTAAGAAGGAGGAAGAAAAGAAGTCAGATCCATGGGCATACCGACAGGGACTAGAAATCACAAACACGGACAGATCTTCACCTTCAAAGAACGAACAATTTCCGAGCCCTTCAAGACTGGACTCTGAGGGCAGTACAAGCTTTGATGAGAGTGTTGTGGCAACATTTTCCGGCATGAAGTTGTCAAGTGGTGATGAGGAATTTCACACACCAGAGTCCCAACCAAGGTCTGACAGTGAGTCTTTCAGAACACCAAACCAACTAGAAGTGTCTTTCAATACAGCCGTCACGAATCTCTGTGATGATTTGAAAAGGAAACTGGTTTTCACACCAGAGCAGCAGTCAGCTCTGTCGGTCGGAAGGATGGTTGGGTGTCCCTATGGTAAAATATCAGTCCCTTTGGGCAATTCACACCATGCAAATGATGCCTTCCGTATCCTCTCGAATTCCAAGATGTTGGATCTGGATGAGGATGAGGAATCAGCGGATCAACCAGCTCCGGTGTTGGTTGGCCTTGACGCTAGATCGGCAGGGTCGGACCCGTCTTGCGTGGTTGCAAATGTTTGGGTCCTCAATGACTCTTTACATACATCAAGTGTAAATAATGTTTTCCCGGACACCAAGGTCTTGCTAGAAGACTCTAAGATGAGGAATCAACTTCTAAACATCGAAGGTCCCAAACTGATGACTATAGACATTTCCTGTGATGAGAAATATACCACGAGACAACGAACTGTGCCAGTACAAGCCCTCTTTTTCCAGGCCAAGATGACACTGGTGGATGTGTATATTCATGGGTAAGTTATTCATGTGGCTGAAATATTTCTACAGTGTAATTCAGACAATGGTATAAGAAAGAATTTCCTCTTTTTTTTAAAATAACTTGTTTATGTACAAAATCTGTATGATCTGGCTGGTTCCAGATCTGTACAATGTCTGACTAGTTTCAGATCAGTCTGTGCATCTGACTGGTTCCAGATAAGTATGTACAAATTCTGTATGAACTGGTTCCAGATCAGTCTGTGCGTCTGACTGGTTCCAGATCTGTACAATGTCTGACTTGTTCCAGATCGGTCTGTTCAATGTCTGACTGATTACAGATCAGTCTGTACAATGTCTGACTGATTACAGATCAGTCTGTACAGTGGCTGACTGGTTCCAGATCAGTCTGTACAATGTCTGACTGGTTCCAGATCTGTACAATGTCTGACTGGTTCCAGATCTGTACAATGTCTGACTGGTTCCAGATCTGTACAATGTCTGACTGGTTCCAGATCTGTCTGTACAATGTCTGTATGAACTGGTTCCAGATCCGTCTGTACAATGTCTGTATGAACTGTTTCCAGATCCGTCTGTACAATGTCTGTATGAACTGGTTTCAGGCTGAAGCACGCCAAGACAGACCTGGACGTCCTGCGAGCAGTCGACCGGTCAAGTTTGAACACCAGCAAGTTCCCACTGATTCAGAGATGGTTGCAGAGAGTGTCTTCACTGGCTGACGACAACAAGCAGAGGTAAGACTTCACCAGCCAGTGGAGCTAAGGGCAAACTTCAGCCTCTCATCTCTTTACTGGCTTTTTCTATGTGTTTGTTTATCCCTGACTACTGATCTTATTGTGATTGTATGCCATCATGTTAACCACGGTATTTTGGAACTCAGTGGTGACAGAAGTTACCTCCCTTTAGTCATCAGCCTTCACTGGAACAGTTGAGTAAAGATTTATTACCATCAGTAAAATGACAGGTTTTATCTGGGTTTGCAGACAGAGTAATAGTTTTATTAACTTAAGTCCAGTTTGGTTAATAAGGGCATGGAAATGAACAAAAATCAAGAAAAATCAGTAATAATCAAGTATTCATGAATTATTAATCTTCATTTGAAATTTCAACAATGCCTGTCACTAGTCTGCATGTCATAGGTCTGCTACAGTCTTAGGTCAGGGTGTACTTGTTTGTTTCGAGATAGAGATGGCTTAGAACTAAGTTCCTGTAAGTAAATGTCCCTTACATATGAAATATGAATTTTCAATTTTAGTTTAGGTCTTTCAGTGGAGTACATTTAGTAAGTCTTGCAGCAGTATCTATGTCTTTTGTACAGGGTTTTAAGTTCCTCATGAAATGACAAGGTAACAGTTAAAAGAGGTTCTCCATGCCTTCGGGCATACTTCATTTTATGTAAAGCCAGCAAACGCTTGGAAAATGGTGAATGCATGAACACCTCTCGATCAGATTTTTTATTTGTCTTCTTTCGTTGAAACACTTTCTTCCAATTGGAAGCTGGTTAAAGTATTGGCCACATTCCAAAGGGCACCTAACCATATTTATTAGTGCCAAATGGCACATATGGAAAAATTCCTCCCTTTTATACCTGCTTTTGCTTTTAAACAAAACATGGTTTTTGACATTGTTGTTTTTTCAGCTGGCCCAGTCCTGCCCGCCTGCGAAGAGAGGCACTGGAGCAGGGCATTGCGTCATCTCGTGGGGGCGGTCACCTTAGTCCACTGGTGTCCAGCAGCCCTTTCAGCCCGCAGAGGCCAAGGCCGTTTATGTCCTCCCCCCTCATCGGCAACTGGGCACCCAGGGCCGCCCTGTTTCAGTCGTCACCGATGGTTCAGCCGTTGTCTATGCCAGTAGAAAAGTTTAAGCCGGACTTGGACTTGTCAGCAAAGGAGGAGAAAGATTCTTCCCATTAATGAAAACTTTGTACATTTGTGTATAAGATTGTCATTAAATTATGTAGTTTATTACTTGTTACAAGGTGTTCTTGTTACATTGTGTAGTGGGGGCTGAAGAAGATGTTTCTGGGGCTGGAAGGTGAAGTGGACTTCAAGAGGTGGATGTTCACCATGTTATCCATTCTTATGATCAGGGGGCTTATCATATATATATATATATATATATCACTCTCATATAGGTGTGATATTGCTGATACAGTAATCCCTCGTTATTGTGCTCTTCGATAAAGCGCTACCTCAGTTACTACGCGCGGTAACGCATGGCTCCCAAAATTTATGTACACTTTAAGATTTGGAGCTGTGATATTGCTTATAATATACTGCAGACTGAGATATAGCTGTGATATTGCTGAGAATATACTGCAGACAGAGATTATATAGCTGTGATATTGCTGATAACATACTACATGCTGAGATTATAGAGCTGTGATATTGCTGTTAACTTACTGCAGACTGAGATTATATAGCTGTGATATTGATGATAATATATTGCAGACTGAGATTATAGAGCTGTGACATTGCTGTTAACATACTGCAGACTGAGATTATATTGCTGTGATATTGCTGTTAACATACTGCAGACTGAGATTATAGAGCTGTGATATTGCTGTTAACATACTGCAGACTGAGATTATATAGCTGTGATATTGCTGATAACATACTGCAGACAGAGATTATATAGCTGTGATATTGCTGTTAACATACTGCAGACTGAGATTATATAGCTGTGATATTGCTGATAACATACTGCAGACTGAGATTATAGAGCTGTGATATTGCTGTTAACATACTGCAGACTGAGATTATAGAGCTGTGATATTGCTGATAACATACTGCAGACTGAGATTATAGAGCTGTGATATTGCTAATAACATACTGCAGACTGAGATTATAGAGCTGTGATATTGCTGATAACATACTGCAGACTGAGATTATATAGCTGTGATATTGCTGATAATATACTGCAGACTGAGATTATAGAGCTGTGACATTGCTGTTAACATACTGCAGACTGAGATTATATAGCTGTGATATTGCTGATAACATACTGCAGACAGAGATTAAAGAGCTGTGACATTGCTGTTAACATACTGCAGACTGAGATTATATAGTTGTGATATTGCTGATAACATACTGCAGACAGAGATTAAATAGCTGTGATATTGCTGATAAC